>NC_069799.1:12707033-14060549 GCF_027406575.1 Nycticebus coucang | reverse complement strand
TTTAATGGTTCATAGGAAATACCACATTAACTTTAAATAAAGAACAGCACTACTCAGTGACAAACTGTAACATTTCCAATTGAAAAGTTAGTTATCTTGAAGCCCAGCATGGTGGCTCATGCTTTTAATCATAGCACTTTGGGAGAACATAGGGGGTGGATCACCTGAGCTCAGGAGTTGGAGATCAGCCTGAGCTAGAGAGAGACCCCATCTCTAAAATTAGCCAGGTGTTGTTGGTTTATTTTTTATTCTTTCTTTCTTTTTTTTTTTTAGAGACAGAGTCTCACTTTATCACCCTCAGTAGAGTGCCGTGGCATCACACAGCTCACAGCAAGCTCCAACAACTGGGTTTAGGAGATTCTCTTGCCTCAGCCCCCCAAGTAGCTGGGACTACAGGTGCCTGCCACAACACCTGGCTATTTTTGTTGCTGTTGCAGTTTGGCCGGAGCCAGGTTTGAACCCACCACCCCAGTAGGCTGGCATCCCACCTACTGAGCCACAGGTGCTGCTTTTTTTTTTTTTTTTTTTTTTGCTTAGCAAGCCCAGGTCAATTTTGAACCCGCCAACCCAATAACCATTGAGCCATGGGCGCTGAGCAAAAAAAATAGTTTAGTACTTTGAAAGAAGCTGAGCACCAGGGCTCATGCCTACAATCCTAGCACTCTGGGAAGCTGAGGTGGATGGATTGCTTGAGCTCAGGAATAAGAGATCATCTTGAGCAAGAAAATGACCACCGTCTCTAAAAAACTAGCTGAGGGTTGTGGCAGGTGTGGGTAGTCCTAGCTACTTGGGAGGCTGAGGTGGGAGGATTGCTTGAGCCTAGGAGTTAGAGGTTGCTGTGAGCTATGACATCCCTCCACTGTAGTCTGAGGCAACAGAGTGAGACACTGTCCCCCAAATAGTTATTTAACCAATGCACATACTTGTCAATTGTTTTATTTTTGCATCTCCACTCTTTGGGTAAATTTCAGATTAATAAAAGTGTAGAAATGATTAGGTGACATTGTGTTTGTATGGTCAAGTCCCTGTTGCAGATTTGCCCCTCACCCAGGGTACATCTGCCATATACTCCTACATTGTGTCCGTTAAGTGAAGGCACATCAATCTCCCTACCTCCTCCCCTCTAATTTTGTATTGTTTGTCTATAAGACCAACCATTCTTACACTCTACGAGGTTTGGGACTGAAAATGAAAGTTTATTCTGAGACATGAATGAAAGGAAGCAGAGTCCAGATTCTGTGTGGGCAATGTGGCCTTTGATCACTCAGGTGTGAGTGGGCTGAGTTTGAAAAAGAAGTCAGCAGGTGGGCTAAGGCAGGGTGGAAATATAAGAGTTGGCAGGGTGGGGATTGGCAGACTCATTCCTTCCTGGGTGTACTCACTCCTTCCTGGATAGAATGGTTCTATTTGAGTGGGTCCTACATCCGGCCCTAATACAATGTGTACTTTATAAGAATAAATTGGAGTTGGATTTTGTTTTTCTAACGTAGAAGTGCAAGGCTTTAGATCCCTTTCAGCCTAATTCCCTCCGGTATATTTTAAGACTCTACAGAGGGACTTGGTTTCCCCCCTACATTTTTTCACAAGCTTGGCAAGCCTTAATCCATTATAGGGATTGTGACAAAAACTCACCCTATTCCCATGAGCATCCTGGGAACCAGAAGAATGATTGCCCAATGTCTAAGTGATGGTTAGAGACTTTTATGAATGCCTTTTAGAAGGGACGGGGGAGAATGTGGAAATATAGGTGTACTATACTATTGCTTGGGAGGATTTGTAGATGGAGGGAAACAGATTGATTTATAATTAACCTGAGAGGCAGGTATTGTGACTTTTTTTTTTTTGAGACAGAGTCTGAAGTTGTTGCTCTGAGTAGAATGCCATGGCGTCATAATTCATAGCCACCTCCAACTTGGGCTTAAGCGATCCTCTTGCCTCAGTTTTTCTATTTTCAGTGGAGACAGGGGTCTCACTCTTGCTCAGTGTCAAACTCCTGAGCTCAAGCAATCCGCCCGCTTTGGCCTTGTAGAGTGCTAGGAATACACACGTGAACCACCGCTCCTGGCCCAGGTATTGTGTTCTAAATTATTTGGGGCCAGGTCTGTTAGTATTCAGAAAAGAAAGTCAGCAGCCCATTTTGATTCCCAATCAGGTTACTCAGTTTTATGTAGATAGAGGAAAGCCTCTTCCAATGATTCCTGATCATGAATGGCTTTTAATTCAGAATATTCTTTATACCAAGGAGTCATATTTTGAGGTGACATTTACTTAACTCCTTCATTCCCCTCTCTGGAACTTCCACAGGTACTGCCCAACCTTTCTCTTATTAATCTAGCACAATTACAAAAACACACACAAAAAATCTTTTTTTAAACTACCACATTTGTGAGTTAATCTTTTAATGAAGGAACCAAGGGGAAAAGGCAGGTTTTTCCATGATTCCTACACATACAAGGGGATTTCTTAGAATGTCACCTTCGTATGTCTATGAAGTACCACTTTATGATCAAAAGAGACCAAGTTTGTAATTCAACTGGCATTTACAGTGGAGGACTTGGTAACAGAGGGCGTCAAATAACTGAGTCTATAGCATGCCTACCATTCAGGTGGGAACCATTTGTATATGTTACTACAACGGAAGATAAAAAACACCAGTGGTTTTTATAGACAGAGTGAAGTTAAAACCTGTGACTTTCCATTCTGGATTTGCTGTGTCTTCTCCTTCTCACTGGTACTTTCACATATCCAGTTTTCATGTGCCCTGAGAAATGTTTATTTTTTGGGGGACAGAGTCTCACTTTGTCATCCTTAGTAGAGTGCTGTGGCATGCTATTTGCAAAGGTGGATTTATCAACATTTTGTATGTCAACAATTTGGTCTAATTGAAAGGGAATATATAATTAAAACAACAAAGTGGGTTGGGGACCGTGGCTCAGGCCTGTAATTCTGCCACTTTAGGAGGCAAAGTTGGCTGGATTGCTTGCACTTATAAGATCCAGACCAGCCTGAATAGAAATGAGACCCCATCCCTGAGGCAAGGGGATCTCTTGAGCATAGAATTTGGAGGTGCTGTGAACTATGATGCCACAGCACTCTACCCAGGGTGACAGCTTGAGATTCTGTCTCAAAGAAATAAAAATAAAAAAATAAGACCACAAAGTGTTCTTTTTGTTATGAGACCTTGTTTAAAACCTCTTCAGATTGCTCTGTATATATTGAAACTGGCAAATTGCATCAATTACTTAGCATCAATGCTCCACTGTGGAGTGAAAATAAATCTATTTTTGCAAATATCATGCCTTACATAGACTATTTTTAACATGCTGAAGCCCTGTGTTTATTCCAAAATTTGCTTATTAAAATATGACTTATTTTAAAACAAACATTGCTATATCAGTTTTTGTCCTAGACAAAATTATTCCTTTACCCTTTAAAGTTCCTTATGACCCATTGTTTTTCATAGTCATGACTTTCTTCACATTTCGCTTTTGCATTTTGGATCCTTCTTGCTTCTTTTTTTTTCTACTTTGAAATAAAATTGCATGCTAGTTAAGTTTTTTCTTCATAATGACATGAGAAAGGAGGCCTGTGGATTTAAAGGATAGGTCTGTAGCCTGAAGAGGAAGGAGACTTCATCCAAAAAACGATTTAGGGCAGTTGAGAAGCATCAAAAGGGTTAAACAAAGACATCATCAAGAAGTGAGCAGAGGGACTTCAGTGATCATAAGGGTTTGCATTTCACCCTCTATTTTGAAGAGAGATATAGGAGCGGGAAACAGAGTCCCCGAATGTCCAGGGAGAGCAGAGAGGCTCTAATGTTATGCACACCCATTTGTTTACTATGACAGAGAGAGACAGCTTGCCAACACTCAGCCTTCCCAGCTGAGCTTGTTCTGAAGTTGCAGTTTGTCCATTAGACGAGAGAGTTTCAGAGGGTCAGTGTTGGTTCAGGGATTTCACAGGGTGTACAGTGGTTCTCAACCTTCCTAATGCCGCGATGTATTTTCATTGTTACAAAGGGGTCATGACCCACAGGTTGAGAACCGCTGGGAGAGTGAATGTGATTCCCTGTCTCCAGGAGAGGGCAATGTCATTTCCACTGCACCTGTCTAATAGAGAGGGCATAGTTTCAGCACAGACCCCTTCCTGTGCCATTTCTTACTCCAGGAACCAAGACTGGGAAGGACTCAGGCCTGGTGTCTTCTTGTCTGAGCCCTACAGGGGTCCTCAAACTATGCCCCCAGGCCACATGCAGCGGTCTGATTGTATTTGTTCCAGTCTTGTTTTTTTACTTCAAAATAAGATATGTGCCATGTACATAGGAATTTGTTCATAGTTTTTGTTTTTAAACTATAGCCCGGCCCTCCAACTATCTGAGGGACAGTGAACTGGCCCCCTGTTTAAAAAGTTTGAGGACCCCTGCCTAGGGGAACTCAGTGCCCAACAACCTTCTTCCCTAGTGATAGTAACCATTTCAAAAGCTTCCTTTTGCTCTGAAGATCTGCTAATGGAGCTCAGTGCCTATAGCTCAAGCAGCATACACCAGAGCTGAAGGGTTCAAATCCAGCCTGGGCCTCCCAAACAAAAATGACAACTACAACCAAAAAAAAAACCAGCCAGGCATTGTGGGGGGCACCAGTAGTTCCAGTACTTGGGAGGCTGAGGCAAGAGAATCGCTTAAGCCCAAGAGTTCCAGGTTGCTGTGAGCTGTGATGCTATGGCATTCTACCCAGGGGGACAGCTTGAGATTCTGTCTGAAAAAAAAAAAAAAATCCACAAAAGAACTCCCCCAAACCCCAAAAGATCTGCTCATGGCCTGGCTTTCTCTCACTGTCTACTCATCCCCATTCTGGTTATCAATACCTTAAAATCTTGTTTAACATTCTGCGTGTGGGGCCTGAGACCCCTTTTATTTTTTTTTTTATTTTTTTTTTTTTTGTAGAGACAGAGTCTCACTCTATGGCCCTCGGTAGAGTGCCGTGGCCTCACACAGCTCACAGCAACCTCCAACTCCTGGGCTTAAGCGATTCTCTTGCCTCAGCCTCCCGAGTAGCTGGGACCACAGGAGCCCGCCACAACGCCCGGCTATTTTTTGGTTGCAGTTTGGCCGGGGCTGGGTTTGAACCCGCCACCCTCGGCATATGGGGCCGGCGCCTTACCGACTGAGCCACAGGCGCCGCCGAGACCCCTTTTAAAGCTTTTGAATATCAGCACTAACTGGGAGATGAAGTGCATTGTCAAGGTGAAGTTAAAAAAAAAAGCATATGAAGCAGGGGCACATAAGGAGCTACATTACCTGGGAGTGAAGACAGCCGGAGATGGAGGACTAATAAGTAATATCCAGCAGTACAGTGAATTCAGAATGTCTATTGTTCCATTAGCTTATCTTGCTGAAGATGTATGTTTTCCTCCCAGATAGTAAGACCAAAATGCAGGTATTAAGGGATCGGAGGTATGGTATTTGTTCCAGGTGCCAAAGAACGGGTTATTACAACACAGACAGTGAAACAAATGAGCAGAATAAGCCGATATAAGTGTGCAAAAGGGCAAAGTTTATAAAGGACAGTACACTCCAGAGAAGGAGCACATCTACATTTTCAAGTGGAGAAGACCCTGGGATTAGCAAGATGTTTCCCCTTACACAGATTTTCCAATCCTAGGTTAGTGGTGTGGGGGGTAAAATATTCATAGTATTTCTTGGAAATGGGGAAACCTTTCAGAATGGAGAGTCCTCCATTTCTATCCCTGTAATCAATGGACACTATTTGTCATTGTAGTTGGAGTATGATGGAACTGGTGCAAATTGTACTATGTTAATGAAAATAGGTCACTTGAGCCTACTGTCATTTTACTTGGATGCCCACAACAAAGACCCCTTTTCTGTGGCCTTGGCCATATCTCCACATTGTGGCCTCTCTAACTCTGAGACTCATTTTTGTAGAAAAAACATCAGTTCAGTTTTGGGAAATCTTCTTGAAATATCAGCTTTTGTTTCTTGGAAGTCTCTACTGCTCAATTTCTTCGTCTTAAACTATGGACAAAGGATCTCCTCGTATCATCTTCCCCTGTCTCTCCTTAGCCCTACCTAACAGGATAAACACAACTTTAAGGCTGTGAGACCTGACTGACATTTGTAGAGTATTTCTTCCATTTGAATTAGGATTGGAAAAGTTTGAGATATATTTAAAGATACTGTCATGTTCTTTTTTTTTTCTGGAGGCATAGTCTCACTTTATCACCCTTGGTACAGTGCTGTGTCACAGCAACCTCTAAGTCCTGGGCTTAGGTGATTATCTTGCCTCAGCCTCCTGAGTAGCTGGCACTACAGGTGCCTGCCACAATGCCTGGCTATTTTTTGTTTGCAGTTTGGCTGGAGGCCAGGTTTGAACCCACCACCCTTGGTATATGGGGCTAGTGCCCTACTCACTAAGCCACAGTTGCCGCCTGATATTGTCACACTTTTAACATATGTAGTATTTCTCTATGAATTCTGTTATGTACTAAAATGAGTACTGGTTATAGGATTTGACACTTCTCATTTGTAGGGAATTTCTGTGTTATAAATTTTTTATTTATACAATGGTTTAAGGATTAAACAGCTGTCAATCTCTTCACATTTGTAGAGTTTTTCTTCAACATGAATTCTGTTGTTTACAGAAAACAGTGCCTACTGGAATGAGGCTTTGCCACATCTTCACATCATTACCATTTTTCTCTGCTATGATTTCTCTTATGTTTAATAAGACTGAAGACCACTGAAAACCTTTCCCACATTAATCGTATTTGTAATATTTCTCCCCAATATGAATGTTCTTATATGTAGTGTTGTAATTATTTGCCACCTGTAAAAAAAAGACTCAGACCCCACTTCAGGTATAAATCAGATGGTGATTTGTTACACCTGTGCAGGTGGACCGCTGCCTCGAAGGGCAAACAGCCCTGTAGTGAAAAGCAGGCTGTCTTTTATACCATTTTTGTTGCCATATAAGCAAACAAAAACAAAAGCAGAACATGGCAGTTAGCTCAGAGGGTGGGGTTACAGAGTTGGCTCAGGGGGGCTACAGCATGGAGATTGGCACTAGGGTGGGGTTACAGCAAGTCAGGGGGTTTGGCACTGGTTACAGTGAGTCAGGGGGTTCAGCTGGCATGGGGACAAACTAAGTTTGAATAAGCTTTTCACCATTGTTTTACCTATGGCTAGGGAGTTGGGGTAAGTTTTCCTATTGTTACCTGTTCTAGGAGTTCTTGGGAACTCAAGGAACTTCCTTGTTCTATTCTGAAACCTGTTCTCAGAATTAAATTAATAAGGGGGGTTTGAGATGAAAAGGGACTCAGGCTGAAACAGTTAGGGGCCTTTAGGGGTTTCTTGCCAGGTCGGTTACCACAGCAGTAAGGTTTGAGGTCTAGTTAAAGTCATTACCATACTGTTCATATTTGTAGATTTTTCTCCAGTTTGAGTTCTTCTATGCTTAGCATGCTATGAACACCAGGTAAAGGCACTGCCACAGTCTCCATATGGAGGGTTTCTCTCCTGCGTGATTTCTTCTGTGTATAGTGAGGATTGAATGTGAGTTACAGTTTGCCCACTGTCCATATTTATACAGTTTCTCTCCAGAATAAATTCATAAATGTCTAGAAAGGTTCACAAATGAATTAAAGGCTTTGCCACATTTTTGACCTTTGTAGAGTTTCTCTCCACAACAAATTCTTTCATGTGTACTACTAGTTGACCTATGTTAACAGGCTTTAACACATTTTTTAAATTTGTAACGTTTATGTCCAGAGTAAATTCTTTCATGTTCAGAAAGGCATGAGAACCAGTGAAAGGCTTTGCCACATTCTTGACATTTATACAGTTTCTCACCATAGTGAATTCTTTGCTGTTCAGAAAGTTGTGAGTGCTGAGTAAAGGCTTTGCCACATTCTTCACATTGTAGGGTTTCTCTCCGGAGTGAATTATTTTATTTACAGAAAGGCTTGAGTACTGTTAACAGTTTTGCTAATGGTGGTGCCTGTGGCTCAAAGTAGTAGGGCTTTAGCCCGTATGCCAGAGGTGGTGTGTTCAAACTCAGCCCAAGCGAAAAAATGCAAGAATTAAATTAAAAATTTTTTCCACATTCTTTTTTTAATATTTATTTTCCTTTTATTTATTATTATTATTATTTCTTTTTCTTTTTTTTTTTTTTGCAGTTTTTGGCCAGGACTAGGTTTGAACCTTCCACCTCCAGTATATGAGGCCGGTGCCCTACTCCTCTGAGCCACAGGCAGCACCCTTGCTACATTCTTGACATTTGAAGGGTTGCTCTCCAGAGTGAATTCCGTGATGTACAGAAAGGTTTGAGTTAAAGCCTTTGAGGTTAAAGGCTTTGCCACATTCTTGACATTTGTACAGTTTCTCGCCACAGAGAATTCTTTGCTGTTCAGAAAGGTGTGAGTGCTGAGTAAAGGCTTTGCCACATTCTTCACAGTGTAGGGTTTCTCTCCAGAGTGAATTCTTTTACGTACAGAAAGGTTTGAGTACTGTTAACAGTTTTGCCACTGGTGGTGCCTGTAGCGCGAAGTAGTAAGACTCCAGCCCCATATGCCAGAGATGGTGGGTTCAAACCCAGCCCTGGCAAAGAAATGTAAAATAAATAAATAAATAAAATAAAAAGTTTTTCCACATACTTTTTAAAAATATTTATTTTCCTTTTATTTATTATTATTATTTTATTTATTTATTTTTATTTTTTTCTTTCTTTGCAGTTTTTGGCCAGGGCTAGGTTTGAACCTGCCACCTCCAGAACATGGTCCTGGCACCCTACTCCTCTGAGCCACAGGCAGTGCCCTTGCTACATTCTTTTTTTTTTTTTTTTTATTGTTGGGGATTCATTAAGGGTACAATAGGCCAGGTTACATTGATTGCAATTGTTAGGCAAAGTCCCCCTTGCAATCATGTCTTGTCCCCAAAGTGTGACACACACCAAGGCCCCATCCCCCTTCCTCTGTCCCTCTTTCTGCTTTTCATCCCCCCCAAAACCTTAATTGTCCTAATATCAAAATTGAGTACATAGGATTCATGCTTCTCCATTCTTGTGATGCTTTACTAAGAATAATGTCTTCCACTTCCATCCAGGTTAATACGAAGGATGTAAAGTCTCCATTTCCTTTAATAGCTGAATAGTATTCCATGGTATACATATAATACAGTTTGCTAATCCATTCCTGGGTTGGTGGGCATTTAGGCTGTTTCCACATTTTGGCAATTGTAAATTGAGCTGCAATAAAAGTCTAGTACAAGTGTCCCTTTCATAAAAGGGTTTTTTTCCTTCTGGGTAGATGCCCAGTAATGGGATTGCAGGATCAAATGGGAGGTCTAGCTTGAGTGCTTTGAGGTTTCTCCATACTTCCTTCCAGAAAGGTTGTACTAGTTTGCCGTCCCACCAGCAGCGTAAAAGTGTTCAATTCTCTCCACATCCACAGCAGCATCTGCAGTTTTTTTTTTTTGTAGAGACAGAGTCTCACTTTATGGCCCTCAGTAGAGTGCCGTGGCCTCACACAGCTCACAGCAACCTCCAACTCCTGGGCTTAAGCGATTCTCTTGCCTCAGCCTCCCCGGTAGCTGGGACTACAGGCGCCCGCCACAACGCCCGGCTATTTTTCGGTTGCAATTTGGCTGGGGCCGGGTTTGAACCCGCCACCCTCGGTATATGGGGCCGGTGCCCCACCAACTGAGTCACAGGCGCCGCCCAGCATCTGCAGTTTTGAGATTTTGTGATGTGGGCCATTCTCACTGGGGTTAGATGATATCTCAGGGTTGTTTTGATTTGCATTTTTCTAATATCTAGACATGATGAACATTTTTTCATGTGTTTGTTAGCCATTCTTCTGTCATTTTTAGAGAAGATTCTATTCATGTCTCTTGCCCATTGATATATGGGATTGTTGGCTTTTTTCATGTGGATTAATTTGAGTTCTCTATAGATCCTAGTTATCAGGCTTTGTCTGATTGAAAATATGCAAATATCCTTTCCCATTGTGTCGGTTGTCTCTTTGCTTTGGTTATTGTGTCCTTAGCTGTACAGAAGCTTTTCAGTTTAATGAAGTCCCATTTGTTTATTTTAGTTGTTGTTGCAATTGCCATGGCAGTCTTCTTCATGAAGTCTTTCCCCAGGCTGATATCTTCCAGTGTTTTTCCTATGCTTTCTTTGAGGATTTTTATTCTTTCATGCCTTAAATTTAAGTACTTTATCCGTCATGAATCAATTTTTGTGAGTGGGGAAATGTGTAGGTCCAGTTTCTGTCTTTTACATGTAGACATCCAGTTCTCCCAACACCATTTATTGAATAGGGAGTCTTTCCCTCAATGTATGTTCTTGTTTGGTTTATCGAAGATTAGGTGGTTGTAAGATGTTAGTTTCATTTCTTGGTTTTCAATTCGATTCCAAGTGTCTATGTCTCTGTTTTTGTGCCAGTACCATGCTGTCTTGAGCGCTATGGCTTTGTAGTACAGACTAAAATCTGGTATGCTGATGCCCCCAGCTTTATTTTTATTACTAAGAACTGCCTTAGCTATACGGGGTTTTCTCCAGTTCCATAAAAAATGCAGAATAATTTTCTCCAAATCTTGAAAGTATGATGTTTGTAGTTTGATAGGAATGGCATTGAATAGGTAGATTGCTTTGGGAAGTATAGACATTTTAACAATGTTGATTCTTCCCATCCATGAGCATCGTATGTTCTTCCATTTGTTAATATCCTCTGCTATTTCCTTTCTGAGGATTTCATAGTTTTCTTTGTAGAGGTCCTTCACCTCCTTCGTTAGGTATATTCCTAGGTATTTCATTTTCTTTGAAACTATGGTGAAAGGAGTTTTGTCCTTAATTAGCTTCTCATCTTGACTTTTATTGGTGTATACAAAGGCTACTGACTTGTGGACATTGATTTTATATCCTGAAACATTACTGTATTTTTTGATGACTTCTAGGAGTCTTGTGCTTGAGTCTTTGGGGTTCTCTAAGTATAATATCATGTTGTCAGCAAAGAGGGAGAGTTTGACCTCCTCTGCTCCCATTTGGATTCCCTTTATTTCCTTGTCTTGCCTAATTGTACTGGGTAGAACTTCCAGCAATATGTTGAACAGTAAAGGTGACAGAGGACAACCTTGTCTGGTTCCAGTTCTAAGAGGAAAAGCTTTCAGTTTTACTAGATTCAGTAAAATACTAGCTGTGGGTTTGTCATAGATAGCTTCAATCAGTTTTAGAAATGTGCCACCTATGCCTATACTCTTCAGTGTTCTAATTAGAAAAGGATGCTGGATTTTTATCAAATGCTTTTTCTACATCTATTGAGAGGATCATGTGATCTTTCTTTTTGCCTCTGTTAATATGGTGGATAACGTTTATGGACTTGCGTATGTTAAACCAGCCTTGCATCCCTGGGATGAAGCCTACTTGATCATGATGAATGACTTTTTTGATGATAAGCTGTAATCTATTGGCTAGGATTTTGTTGTGAATTTTTGCATCTATATTCATTAGTGAGATTGGTCTGAAATTCTCCTTTTTGGTTGGGTCTTTTCCTGGTTTTGGTATCAGGGTGATGTTTGCTTCATAGAATGTGTTGGGGAAGATTCCTTCTTCCTCAATTTTTTGGAATAATTTCTGCAGTACAGGAATAAGCTCTTCCTTGAAGGTTTGGTAGAAATTGATGTGAAGCCATCTGGACCAGGGCATTTTTTGGTTGGAAGATTTTTTATTTTTTCTTTGATCTCAGTGCTTGAAATTAGTCTGTTCAGGAGCTCTATTTCTTCCTGGCTAAGTCTAGGGAGAGAGTGTGATTCCAAGTATTGATCGATTTCCTTCACATTGTCAAATTTCTGGGCATATAGTTTCTGGTAGTATTCAGAGATGATCTCTTGTATCTCTGTGGGGTCAGTTGTTATTTCCCCTTTATCATTTCTGATTGAGGTTACTAGAGATTTTACTTTTCTATTTCTTGTTAGTCTGGCCAATGGTTTATCTATTTTATTTATTTTTTCAAAAAAACACTCCTTGTTTCATTAATTTTCTGAATGATTCTTTTGTTTTCAATTTCATTGATCTCTGATTTGATTTTGGAGATTTCTTTTCTTCTACTGAGTTTGGGCTTAGATTATTCTTCTTTGTCCAATTCCATAAGATGGCTTGTGAGATTGTTGATGTGCTCTCTTTCTGTTTTTCAAATGTAGGCATCTAAAGTGATGAATTTTCCTCTCAAAACTGCTTTTGCAGTATCCCACAGGTTTTGGTAGCTTGTGTCTTCATTGTTGTTATGCTCAAGGAAGTTAATGATTTCCTGTTTTATTTCTTCCTGCACCCCCATCTGTTATTCAAAAGAAGACTGTTTAATTTCTATGCATTTGTGTTGGGTTGAGGTTTTTTGTTAGAGTTGAGTTCCACCTTTAGTGCCTTATGGTCTGAAAAGATACAAGGTAAAATTTCAATTCTTTTGATTCTGTTCATATTTGTTTTGTGTCCCAGGATATGATCAATTTTGGAGAATGTTCCATGGGGTGATGAGAAGAATGTATATTCTTTACCTTTGGGGTGGAGTGTTCTATATGCGTCTGTCAAGCACAGTTGTTCTAGGGTCTCATTTAAATCTCTTATATCTTTGTTTAATTTCTGTTTAGAGGATCTTTCCAGCTCTGTAAGAGGAGTGTTAAAGTCCCCTGTTTTATGGTATTATCAGATATCATATTGCTCAGACTGAGTAAGCTCTGTTTCAAGAATCTGAGACCGTTTAAATTGGTTGCATAAATATTTAGAATTGAAACATCTTCTTCTTGTATTTTTCCCTTGACCAATATAGAGTGACAATCTTTGTCTTTTTTGACTTTAGTTGCTTTAAATCCACATGAATCTGAAAATAAGATTGCAACTCCTCTTTTCTTCTGAATGACATTTGCCTGAAAAATTGTCTTCCAACCCTTGACTCGGAGCTTTAATTTGTCTTTTGAAGCCAGATGTGTTTCTTGCAGACAGCAAATGGATGGCTTGTGTTTTTCAATCCAGTCAGCCAATCTATGTCTCTTCAGTGGGGAATTCAAGCCATTAACATTTATTGAGATAATTTATAAGTGTGGTAGTACTCTATTCATCTTATTTTGGGAAAGTCCATTGCTTAGTTTTAACTTTTGCATCAGTGTGGAGGTTAGGTTCTGTCCTTTAATTTCTAAGTTCTTACTTTGCTGCTGATCTATTGCGGTGGTCAGTGTGCAGAATAGGTTGAGGTATTTCCTGTAGAGCTGGTCTTGTTGTGGCGAATTTTCTCAATGTTTTTATATCTGTAAATGATTTGATTTCTCCATCAATTTTTAAGCTTAGCTTAGCAGGGTACAGAATTCTGGTCTGGAAATTGTTCTGTTTAAGTAGATTAAAGGTAGATGACCATTGTCTTCTTGCTTGGAACGTTTCATTAGAGAAGTCTGCGGTCACTCTGATGGATTTGCCCCTGTAGGTCAACTGGCACTTACTCCTGGCAGCTTGCAGAATCTTTTCTTTTGTCTTGACTTTGGACAGGTTCATCACAATGTGTCTTAGAGAAGCTCGGTTAGAGTTGAAGCGACCTGGGGTCCGCTATGCCTCCGAAAGCAGTGTGTCAGAATCTTTGGTGATATTTGGGAAATTTTCTTTTATAATATTCTCTAGTATGGTTTCCATTCCTCTGGGGCATTCTTCTTCTCCTTCTGAGATTTCTATAACTCATATGTTGGAATGCTTCATAAAGTCCCATAATTCTGACAGTGACCATTCTTCTTTCTCTCTCTTCCTTTCTGCCTCTTTTATTATCTGGGTTATCTCAAGAACTTTGTCTTCCACCTCTGAAATTCTTTCTTCTGCATGGTCTAACCTGTTGCTGATACTTTCCATTGCATCTTTAAGTTCCCTTATTGACTGTTTCAGTTCCTTCAGCTCTGATATATCCTTTTTATATTCTTCATATCATTCATCTCTTATTTGATTCTGTTTTTGGATTTCCTTTTGGTTATTTTCCACTTTATTAGCAGTTTCCTTCATTGTTTCTATCATTCCTTTCATTGTTTTCATCATGTGTATTCTAAATTCCCTTTCTGTCATTCCTAACATTTCTTTACAGTTGTAATCCTCTGCAGTAGCTACCTCATAGTCCCTTGGCGGGGTTGTTCTGGACTTTTTCTTCATGTTTCCTGTTGTTTTCTGCTGATTCTTCCTCATGAGTGATTTCTTTTGTCTGTTTCCTTGCCCTAATTTTCCTTTCACTTCCTCTTGCTCTTTAAGTTCTCGTGCCTGTGGACCAAGGGTTAGATGTGTCCTTTTGGTACAGGACCAGAAGGGTGAGAAGGTTGAAGAGCAAAAAAGGGATGAAAGAAAGGAGGACCGAGCGATAAGGAAAAAAAAATAGAGAAAGGAGAGGGGATGGTTAAAAGGAATATTGCCAAGAAGAAGAGAGGCACAGATATAGGGAGACAGAACAATATAGGTGTACAGTAGGGTACTTTGACACAACCTTAAAAAAAACCCATCTTCTGGGGATGCCCAGTTGGGTGGTTCCCTTGAGTTCAGCAGCTCTTTGCTAACCTGATCAGACACAGTACCCCACCTCCACCAAGTAGAGAGGAAAGACAAAAATGCTGTAAATCAAACCAAAACAAGCAAACAGAAAACTTTATGGGATAAAATTGGGTGAAAACCAAATCATAGTGGTAGAAACAGTAGCAAAAATGAAGTTCCAGCTATTAGAAAAGGCAGCAATGTGAAATTATAATTAAACTAGGAAAATTGAGAAAGAAAAAAGATGTGTACGAAAAAGGTTGAAATTAAAAAACAAAACAACATCAACAACATCAAAATGAACAAAAAAACCAAACCAAACCAAAACAAAACAAAACAAAACACAACCAAAAACAAAGCAGTATGTATATGTTGTTGAATTTTGTCTGGGCAACACGTGGTCTTCTAGGGTATGAGATGTTAATCACAGTTCTAATACGACTGGAGGCTGCTGTTTTCTCAAACCCCAGCAGGTAGACACGCTAAATCTCTCTTCAGCCCACTTAAAAGGCACTTTGAACTGGTAAACTTGCTGAGCAGAAGCCTTCCCAGGAAAGTGCTTGTCAATGGAATCACTGCTGAAATGGCTATCCACTTATCCAGTCTGCCAAAACTGGTCTCACTCTGCCCCTGAGTGTTAGGGCTGCAAGGTGTCTCAGACCTCACCCTTAGGCTCCTTGGTGCTGGGTTACCATCTCCCACCTGATTCTAGCTCTTTGACCCTGAGGGCGGAGCTTGCCAGGACAGATCACTCACAATGGCTCCCTGTGACCCACAGCCAAACACTATTAGCTCTGTCTGGCTCAGCGGCTCAGACTGGGGCCCTGAACAATGGGCAAAGTTCTCCGCATTCCCACTCAGGCTCTCCCCAAGGCAGCTGAACTGAGTGCCAAGTCCAAAGACACCAAAACAGTTCACAGGTAAGGCCTTTCCATTTTGCAGTCTCACTGCTACTGAACTTACCGTTGTGGGCAGGTTTAGACCTATTGAACACATGCAACCACTTGCCGGTTTTCCACTGTTTTAGTCCTCCTCTTGGGGTCTAGAAGTCTCTTGCTGACTCTCTGTATCCTCACAGGGGTGATAATAGGCAGATCCCACCAGCCAGAGATGCCTGGAGTCCTATCTCCCTGGACTCATGGTGCCCAGATGCAAGGAAGCTGTTACTCGGCCACCATCTTGCTCTCCTCTATTCCTTGCCACATTCTTGACATTTGTAGGATTGCTCTCCAGAGTGAATTCCGTGATGTACAGAAAGGCTTGAGTTAAAACATTTGAGGTTAAAGGCTTTGCCATATTCTTAACATTTGTAGGGTTGCTCCCCAAAACAAATTTTTTTTTTTTTACATTTTTTGGCTGGGGCTGGGTTTGACCCCACCACCTCCGGCATATGGAGCTGGCACTCTACTCCTTTGAGCCACAGGCACTGCCCTTGCCACATTCTTAACATTTGTAGGGTTGTTCCCCACAGCAAATTCTTTTATGTACAGCAAGGCTTCAGGACTGATTAAAGGTTTTGTCATTTTCTTGACATTTGTAGGGTTTTGCTCCAGAGTGAATTCTTAGTTGTACAGAAAGACTTGAGTGTTGGCATGGCCAAATTCTTGACATTTGTAGGGTTTCTCTCCAGAGTGAATTCTTTGATGTTCAGAAGGGTGTGAGTGCTAGTTAAAGGCTTTGTCACATTCTTCACGTTCGTAGAGTATCTCTCTATAGGAGAAGTTCTCAAAATGTGGGTCTCAAACCACAGGAACTGTATTAAAGGGCTTTGGCATTAGGAAAGTTTGGAACTACTGATCCAGAGTAAAGTCTTTTATGTTTAGTAAGGGTTGAACTAACATTAAAGGCATTGCCATATTTTTTAATTTTGTAGGGTTTCTCCCCAGAGTGAATTCTTTGATGTACAGAAAGGTGTGAGTACCCTGTAAAGGCTTTACATTATTGACATTAGGGTTTCTCTACAGAGTAAATTGTTTGATGTACAGAAATGTGTGTGTACCATTTGAAGTCTTTGCCACATTCTTGACATTTGTAGTTTCTCTCCAGAAGGAATTCTTTGATGTCCAGAAAGAATTGAGTGCTGGTTAAAGGCTTTGCCACATTCTTGACATTGGTAGGGTTTTTCTCCAGAATGAATTCTTTGATGCACAGAAAGTTTTGAGTACTGGTTAAAGGCTTTGCTCTAGTCTTGACATTTGTAATATTTCTCTCCTTAATGAATTCTTTTATGGCCATAAATGTGTGAGTACTTCTTGGTAAGTTTGTCACATTCCTTATATTTGTAAGTTTTTCTCCAGTATTCAAAATCTTTAAAGTACTTTGATCTATGGCTAGGACATTTGCCATCATTTTCATACTTGTTGAGAGTTTCTCCAGTACGGAGTCTTGATCAAGATTAGAAGACTTGGCTACCTTCCTTGCACTTGTTTTGTTTTCCTCCAGTATTTGTTATCTTATTTTCTGTGATGTGTGAGCAGAGCTTAGAGGCTTCCCTTACTTTTTACATTTAAAAGTTTTCTTTGATGTATATATCATCTTATGTCTATTTAGATTTGACAACTGTCTGAAGATATCAAACATTTACTACATTGGAAGACTTTGCCATGGGTAGCTGTTAAACATTGGTCAAGTCCACTGTAACATAGTTTCTGCTGCTTATACTCATACACACCTTCCCAGTCTTTTGTTAAGTTTAAATACTCAGGGCTAGAGCTTTGATGTCTTCTCAGAATCATCTCGGCTCTTTGTGCCCAGCTCTTGCAAATGGTCTTGTGTAGAATGATTAGATAGAGCTGAAATAAATATAAACAATAACAATTTTAACCACTTGCTTTTTACTAGAATCCAGTAATATACATTGCACAAATTAACTGCAAAATTATGTTAAGAACATTGGGAAGATGCTATAAAACAGTAGAGAGGCATCAATTATCTTAAAGATAAATAAATATTACATGTAAACCCTGCATTTTGGGGAATTATAAAAACCAGGTAAGGATATGCAGCACAACAGGTAAGCAAAAGTTGTAGAGATAAGGTAGAGGCAGGGCATTGGAACGTGTATTTAATCCTAGAACTCAGGGACACTGAGGTGAATGGATCACTTGAGCACACGTGTTTGAGATCAACCTGAGCAAAAGTGAGACCTCATGTGGATTGGTGCCTGTAGCTCAAGTGACTAAGGTGCTAGCCACATACACTGGAGACGTAAGGTTCAAATACTGCCCCAGCCTGCCAAACAACAATGACAAACAAAAAATAGCAGGGCATTGCACTGGGCAAATATAAATCCCAGCTATTCCTGCTGTGGCAAGAGAATCGCTTAAGCCCAAGAGTTGGAGGTTGCTGTAACCTGTGATGTCTAGGCACTGAACCCAGGGTGACAGCTTGAGACTCTATCTCAAAAAAAAAAAAAAAAAACAAACAGCGAGACCTCCCTCCCCCAACTCTATGACAATTAAAAAAGTTAGTCTAGCACAGTGGCACATGCCTCTAGTCCAAGCAACTCATGAGACTGAGGCAGGAAGATCTCTTGTGCCCAGAAGATTGAGGACACTGTGAGCTATAACTACAGAGCACTCTTCCCAGGGTGAAAATCACTTAGGTTGAAATAAATTAATAAATAAATAGGTACATACATACACACATATATTCATACAGTGTGTATGGGCATATATAAAAACATATTTCTACAATAAAAGGAAAAATCATCAGTAATAATAATAATGAAAGAGCCAAGGAGAACAATAAGAAAAGTTTGTCATATTTACCCCCACCACAGAAATTACACCATCTTAATAGAGAATGGTGAAAAAGGAAGTAATCTTCTGAATCTCAACTTTGTCCTCAAAAGGAAAAGTGTAACAATTGTGTTAATCCTTCTTGCTTTTGAGGGTGTTTGCAAAGAAAGGTTGCTGTCTCCCATCAGTGAGAGTGCTTAAAGGGATGGTGCTATAGTTTGTAAGACAGACTGGGGATGCTGAATTCAAAGGTAAAATATAATTATAGCAGCAGAGAGACTCCAATGTAACAGAGAGATTCAAGTCTAGCAAGTGATAAGAAACCCTGAAAGGAGATGTGGAAAAATGCCTCCACTAAAAAATAACCAGAAATTTCCACAGGCAAAACACTGTCTGCATGTACAGTTCTCTCTTTCTTAGTACAATGTGTGTCACAGTCTTACAGGATACAGCCATATCACAAAGTTTGTGAAAGGTGGCTTTTCTAATCCTCACAAATCACTGAAAGGATTAACACACTTGTTACACTTTTCCTTTTGAGGACAAAGTTGGGATTTAGAAGATTACTTCCATTTTCATCATTCTCTTTTAAGATGGCATAATTTCGGTGGTGGGGGTAAACATGACAAACTTTTCTTATTGTTCTCCTTGGCTCTTTCATTATTATTATTTGAAAGCTTATAACATACAAAATTTTAAGGGGATATAACCCATAGAACAAAAAAAATTTTTTAAAAGCTCATTCCTTTTGGAAAGATATATGGAGAACACTCAGAGATCTAAAAATAGATCTGCCATTCAATCCTGTAATTCCTCTGCTGGGCATATACCCAGAAGACCAAAAATCACAACATAACAAAGATATTTGTACCAGAATGTTTATTGCAGCCCAATTCATAATTGCTCAGTCATGGAAAAAGCCCAAGTGTCCATCGATCCACGAATGGATTAATAAATTGTGGTATATGTATACCATGGAATACTATGCAGCCTTAAAGAAAGATGGAGACTTTACCTCTTTCATGTTTACATGGATGGAGCTGGAAGATATTCTTCTTAGTAAAGTATCCCAAGAATGGAAGAAAAAATACCCAATGTACACAGCCCTACTATGAAACTAATTTGGGACTCTCACATGAAAGCTATAACCCAGCTACAACTTAACAATAGGGGGAAGTGGGAAGGGGGGGTGGGTAGAGGGAGGGGAATCGGTGGGATCACACCTGTGGTGCATATTATAGGGGTATTTGCGAAACTTGGTAAATGTAGAATGTAAATGTTTTGGCACAGTAACCGAGATAACGCCGGAAAGGCTATGTTAACCACTGTGATAAAAATGTGTCAAATGGTTTATGAAGTGAGTGTATGATGCCCCTTAATCATATCATTGTATACAGTTATGATTTAATAAAAAAAATTAAAAAAAAAAAGTCTGAAATTAAAAATAAAAAATAGAGATGTCTAAATTACCCGAAAACTTTATCTGAATAGTGCTAAATGCATCAAATAGGAATGATACAGATAACTAAGTAAAATAAAAAAAAATGAGGTACCAAACACAATGAAAATGACTGATTAGTCTCAAATGTAAGAAAAAAGGTATAAAGTATGAAGAAACCTCACCATACTACAGCTGGGAGAAACAAAGCGTCCCATAAAAAGACAGATGAAGATCAAGGATTTGAAAGTCACCCACAAGGTCAGCGCCTGTGGCTCAGTGGTTAGGGTATAGGCCCCATATATTGAGGGTGGCAGGTTTGGACCCGGCGCCAACCAAACTGCAACACAAAATAGCTGGGTGATGTGGTGGGCACCTGTAGTCCCAGCTACTTGGGAGGCTGAGACAAGATAATCGCCTAAGCCCAGGAGTTAGAAGTTGCTGTGATCTGTGTTGCTATGGCACTCTACTGGGGGCAATAAAATGAGAAAATAAAAAAAAAAAGAAAGTCACACAGAAGAAAAGAATCTTGAAAGCAGCAAGAGAAAATAGATGTGTTATCACCAAGGATGGTCTTGTCAGATTACTAGTGGATTAATCAACACGAACCTTCCACATCAAAAAAGAGTTGATGATATAGTCAAAATGACAAAAAAAAAGAAAAACTTGAAAGCACATACACAATAGCCACCAAAACTGTTCTTCTAAATGAAGGAAAAAGAAATATTTATCAAGGTATATAGATGCTGGCAGGGTGAGGTGGCTAATGTCTATAATCTTGCCAGTCAGGAAGGCTAAGGGGGGTGGATTGCTTGAGGTCACAGGTTTGAGACCAGCTTGAGCAAGAGCAAGACATCAGTACTAAAAATAGAAAATCTGAGGCAAGAGGATTGCTGGAGCCCAAGAGTTTGAGGTTGCTATGAGCAATGACACAGCACCCTACAAAAGGTAACATAGTGAGACTCTGTCTCAAAAAAAAAAAGAAAGAAAGAAAGAAAAAAAAAGTCTGCAGTAAACCTCTGGTAGTGGGTCTATATTTACAATATAACAAGATGTAATTGTTGACATCAATAACAAAATCTAGTACAGATGTAAAAAAAAATTGTCAACGGTAAGCCCTTCTCTTTCAAAAGTTACATAAATAATTCACAGTAATTTCTTCTCTTTCAAACACTATGTGCATGACTGGCTCATGCACATAATCCTAGCACTCTTACAGGCTGAGGAGGGTGGATTGCTTGAGCCCCTGAGCAAAAATTCACCAAACACAGCCTGAGTAAAATTGAGACCCTGTCTCTACTAAAAATAGCAAATATTCATCAAATCAGTCTGAGCAAAATTGAGACCCTATCTCTACTAAAAACAGAAAAGCTGAGGCAAGAGGATCATTTGATCCCAAGACTTTGAGGTTGCTGTGAGCTATGATACCACAGCACACTACACAAGGTGACATAGTAAGACTCTGTCTCAAAAAAAAAAAAAAGAAAGAAAGAAAGAAAAGAGTGGCGGCGCCTGTGGCTCAAAGGACTAGGGCTCCAGCCCCATATGCCGGAGGTGGCGGGTTCAAACCCAGCCCCAGACAAAAACTGCAAAAAAAGAAAGAGAGAAAGAAAGAAAGAAAGAAAGAAAGAAAGAAAGAAAGAAAGAAAGAAAGAAAGAAAGAAAGAAAGAAAGAAAGAAAGAAAGAAAGAAAGAAAGAAAGAAAGAAAGAAAGAAAGAAAGAAAGAAAGAAAGAAAGAAAGAGAAAGAAAAGAATAGAGAAAGTCTAAAGCAAACCTCTGGTAATGGGTCTATATTTACAATATAACAAGATGTAATTCTTCACATCAATAACAAAATCCAGTATAGAAGTAAAAAAAAAAAATTGTCAGCAGTAAGCCCTTCTCTTTCAAAAGTTATATAAATAATGCACAGTAATTTCTTCTCTTTCAAAAACTATGTACATGACTGGGTTGGGTAGCTCATCCATGTAATCCTAGCACTCTTACAGGCTGAGGCAGGTGGATTGCTTGACCTCCTGAGTTCCAAGTCAGCCTGAGCAAAATTGAGACCCTGTCTGTACTAAAAATAAAAAAACTGAGGCAAGAAGATCGCTTGAAACTAAGAGTTGAAGGTTGCCAGGAGCTATGCTGATACCATGGCATTCTACTCAGGGTGACAGCTTGAGACCCAGTTTCAAAAAAAAAAAAAAATTACATACAAATTTATGGACTAAACTTCACAATGAAATGACAGATATTAAATAAAGATAGGGAGGCCAGCATGGTTGCTCACGCCTTCAATCCCAGGACTGTTGGGATCCAAGGTGGGTGGATTTCTTGATCTCCCAGGTTCAAGACCAGCCTGAACAAATGAGAGAGACCCTGTCTATAAGAAAATATCTGGGTGTTCTGGCTACGCCTGTAGTACAAGCAACTGCAGAGGCTGAGGCCAAAGGATCGCTTCAGCCCAGAAAGTTGAGGTTGCTTTGAGCTATGATGCGATGGCACTATACCAGGGGCAATTAAGTAGGACTCTGTCTCAAAAACATAAAATAAAATGAGTAAAGATAGGGACTGAAAAAATCAAAATCCAACTCTATATTTGATACTCATCTTATGACAAACATGGAGTTAAAAATGACCGGACAGAAAGGTATTTGGCCGGGTGCAGGAGCTCAAAGCTGTAATCACAGCACTCTGGGAGGCCAAGGCAGGTGGATAGCTTGAGCTCATTGGTTCGAGACCAGCTTCAGCAAAAAGCGAGACCTTGTCTCTACTAAGAATAGAAAAACTGAGGCAAGAGGATCCCTTGAGCCCAAATTGGGAAGCTGCTGTGAGGTATGATGCCATGACACTCTACTCAGGGTGACAGCTTCAGAATCTGTCTCAAAAATAAATAAATAAATAAATAAATAAAAATAAAAAAGAACAAAACAAGAAATATATTTATTTATTTTTTTCTGCTTGATGATTTTTTTATTAAGTCTCTTATACATAGGTCATAAATGCATTTATGCCAATTTCAGTGGGTTGATTATTTGTACAAATTGGAGTGCTTACATCATACTAATCAATATAGCTTTCACCTCACTTACCCAATTATATCATTAGGACATTTGTGTTCTACGCATAATAGATCCAACTTTTACTTGCAATGTGCTCCATAGTTGTGGTCCCCCTGCTATCCCCAACTGTCCCTCCCACCCCCTCCTTATCCCTCTCCCTCCCCTTCCTTAATTCATCTTAGGCTAAAGTTGTGTTTTATTTTTCATATGCAAGTGTGAGTTATTATTAATTGGTTTCACAGTAGTACTGACTACATTGGATACTTTTTTTTCCATTCCTGAGATATTTTAGTAAGAAGAATATTTTCCACCCAAGAAATATATTTAATTCAAATATTAATCAAATGAGTGCAAAGGAGATTATCAGAAGGAGATATGTAAATAAATGTGTGTATGTGTGTGTGTGTGTGTGTCTGTATGTATATACACACACATGTGTTAAAACAGGGTCTCATCCTATGGCCCAAGCTAGAGTGCCACGGCATCAGCCTAACTCACAGCAACCTGAAACTTCTAGGTTCCAGCAATCCTCCTGAAACAGCCTTCTGACTAGCTGGCATTACAGGTACCTGCAATGATATTTAGGTAATTTTATCTTCTATTTCTAGTAGACATGGGTGTTGCTCTTGTTCTGGCTGGTTTCCGACTCCTGATCTCAACATATCCTCTCATCTCAGCCTCCCACATTGATAGCATTATAGACATATGGCAGGAGCGCCCAGCCAGAGGCAATATATTTTGAGGCAAAACATGTCCTATTTTGTAAAATACGCATTAAGTCAAAGTGGTCACAAAAGGTAAAGAGTATGAAATAATAATAGAAGGGCTTATTTGTTAGAAAACTGTAACTCATTGTTGCTATTCTGAATATATATAAAACACATACTGGAAAAAATGCAGGACAGATATACAAACGTCACATACGTGCTCTAATAAAGAGCTATTTGCACACATATTGATTACAGCATTATTCACATAATCCATTTGGTGAAATAAATCCACATCAGCCTTAAGAAACAAATAGCGAAATATAATTTAGGATATAAAAATGATACAGTATTACTCAGCTTCTAAAAATCAGGAAATCTCGTAACATCCCTTACAAAGAAAAATGTTAATTTTATGGTAAATGAAATGGCCTTTCAAAAATTATCTTCAAATTACACAAATAACATATATATTCACCAGTAAATATGAGTTAAACTGAAGACAGTTTTAGTAGGCCAGGGGCAGTGGTTGATGGCTACGATCGTAGCACTCTGGGAGACTAAGGCAGGTACAATGCCTGATCTCAGGAGTTCAAGACCAGGCTAAGCCAGAGCAAGAGCCATCTTCAAAAAAAAAAAAAAAAATAGATAGGCATTGTGGTGGATACCTGTAGTTCCAGTGACAGGGGAGGCTGAGGGAAAAGAATCATTTGAACCCAAGTATTTGAGGTTGCTGTGAGCTATAATTCCATGTTCCATGCCACTCTAGCGAGGGTGACAAAGTGAGACTCTGTTCACCCCACCCACAAAAAGTTTTCATATATATTCACTTACAGAAAAAAAAATAACCATTGACCAGCAACCAAGAGAAAATGTGCTATTCCTAAACCAAATATAAGACACATGTAGGCGGGCAGCGCCTGTGGCTCAGTTGGTTAGGCGCTGGCCCCATATACAAGGGTGGTGGGTTCAAACCTGGCCCCTGCTGAACTGCAACCAAAAAAAAAAAATAGCCGGGCGTTGTGGCGGGCGCCTGTAGTCCCAGCTACTCAGGAGGCTGAGGCAAGAGAATCCCTTAAGCCCAGGAGTTGGAGGTTGCTGTGAGCTGTGTGATGCCATGGCACTCTACTGAGGGCCATAAAGTGAGACTCTCTCAAAAAAAAAAAAGAAAGAAAGAAAGAAACATGTAGGCAAACAAAAGGCAGACAAACAGAAATAAAATTAAATTCCCACTAGACATGTGGTTGATTTATATTTAACTTTTGCTCTCAATGTCTTAAAGTACACAGAGTTGAATAATATGCAAAATTATAATAAAAAAAGTGTCCCAAAGTGACTCAGAGATAAAAAAGTGATATTATATTTTAGATTTTGAATCTCTATTTTCGCACAGAAAAATATGATGGAAAACCTTATAATGAATATTTTGTAAACAATGGTACATTTAGCTACAATTTCCCATTTTCCTTATCCATGTATGTCTGGCAAATTTGGGTACACCATGTATAGGTTAAAAGTACAAACAAAATTGACTGAGGTGAGGTGACATACTTCAAAAATTTAAAAAGAGGGGCAGTGCCTGTGGCTCAGTGAGTATGACACCGGCCCCATATACTGAGGGTGGTGGGTTCAAACCCGGCCCTGGCCAAACTGGAACAAAAAATTGCCGGGCATTGTGGTGGGCACCTGTATTCTCAGCTACTCCTGAGGCTGAGGCAAGAGAAGCGCCTTAGCCCAGGAGTTGGAGGTTGCTGTAAGCTGTGACATCACGGCACTCTACCAAAGGCGATAAAGTGAGACTCTGTCTCCCAAGAAAAAAAGAAAAATTAAAAAGAGGCCTGGAGCAGTGGCTCATGTCGGTAATCCTAACATTCTAGGGGGCAGAACCAGGTAGATGGCAGGAGCTCACTAACACTTTTCTAAGAACTATAAATGGCCAACAAGCATTTCAAAGGATGCCTAAAGTCCTAATTCTTAGTGAAATGTGAAGCAAAATCACATTGAAATGTTACATCATACAGTGAACCCTAAAAATCTTGTGTCAAGGATTCATAGAAATTAGAATCTTTTAGCAAAGTTGATGAAGAAAATTGTTGCAGACCTTATTAAAATGCTTGAAGGTTTCTCAGAAAACTAAAATTTAAAGTTATTATTTGGCTCTGCCTTTAGCTCAGTGACTGGAGCACCGGCCACATGCACCAGGACTGGCAGGTTCGAACCTGGCCATGACCTGCCAAACAACAATGACAACTACAACAAAAAAATACCCTGGCATTGTGGTGGGGGCCTGTAGTCCAAGCTACTCGGGAGCCTGAGGCAAAAGAATTACTTAAGCCCACAAGTTGGAGGTTGCTGTGAGCTGTGACGCCAAGGCACTCTACTGAAGGGGATATAGTGAGACTCAGTCTCAAAAATAAATAAATAAATAAATGTTATGATTTCATCCAGCAATCTCTTGTCTGGGTATATATCCTAACTAAGCACTGCAGACTGGGGAAGATACACGTCCTCACTCACATTCATCACAGCATTATTCATAAAAGCCAAGATGTGGCTGGGGCAGTCACTCACACATCCTAGCATTTTAGGAGGATGAGGCGGGAGGATAGCTGGACCAAAGGAGTTCAAGACCAGGCTAAGCAACAGTGAGACCCCATCTATACTAAAAGAAAAGTAGTATCACCAGGAGTTTGGAAGGCTGAAGCAGGATTGCTGGAACCCACATGCTGTAAGTTGTTCTAAGCTGGGATGATGGATGCGATAGCATTCTACCGCTGGCAACAGAGTTCATCTCCATCTCACACAAAAGTTCTCTTTTCTAGATAACTACAATGTTTCATTATGACTGTGGACTGAACCAAAGCAGGTATTTTTTCTGTTTTGGAAATAAAGTTTCACTTTTGTCACACTCGGTAGAATGTCAAGCTCACGGCAACCTCAAATACCTCAAATTCATGTGCTTAAACCATTTTCTTGCTTCAGCTTCACAGGTGGCTGGGACTACGGGCACCTGCCACAACGCTGGGCTATTATTTTTGTTGTTGTCATTGTAGTTGTCATCGTTGTTTAGCAGACCCAGGGCAGGTTCGAACCCGACACTCGCCGGCACCCTAACCATTGAATAACAGGCACTGAGCCCAGGTATTTTTTGTGAATATTAGTTAATATTTTGTTGGATGAGAGCAGGTATACTGAATATTTTATGTATCATATTTTAATAGCATTTCATGGAAAATGTATGATTTATTAATATGAGATACTTATCAGAAAAATGTTAATAAACATTTGAAAGCAGTAAAGATAGTTTTTATAATGTTATTAATATATTCTTATTTTTACAAAAACTGAAAAGGTTTAACTTACCCTTTAGAAACAATCAAAAAATTTATAAATAAAATAAAAATATTAACTTTGTAAAATATGATAAATCATACTATTTTAAATAAGCATTCAGGCAAAATTAAGATATCATTTAGATATACGTTGGGGAAAGTGATGACAATCCTGCTGATTTCTGTTTGCCCAGAGTAAACTAGAAATTTCAAGTTTATTTTGAAAAATAAACTTTCTTTGAAATAAATTTTCAAGAAATTTTTTCATTTATTTTTATCATTATTATTTCTTTTTTTTTTTTTTTTTGAGACAGAGACTGAAGCTGTTGCCTTAGGTAGAGTGCAGTGGCATCACAGCTCACAGCAATCTCCAATTCCTGGGCTTAAGCGATTCTCTTGCCTCAGCCTCCCAAGTAGCTGGGATTAAAGGCACTTACCACAATGCCTGGTGATTTTTTTTTTCTTTTTTTGCTTTTTTGGTTGTAGTTGTCATTGTTGTTTGGCTGGCCTGGGCTGGATTCGAATCCGCCGGGTCTGGTGTATGTGGCTGGAGCCTTAGCCACTTGAACTCGGGCGCTGAACCTTTTTTTTTTTTTTTTAATTTATTTACTTTTTTTGAGACAGAGTTGTTCTATCATGCCCTCGATAGAGTGCTGTTCCATTACAGCTCACAGCAACCTCAAACTCTTGGGACCAAGAGATTCTCTTACCTCAGCCACTCACATAGCTGCAACTA
Organism: Nycticebus coucang; assembly: GCF_027406575.1. Taxonomy (NCBI): domain Eukaryota; kingdom Metazoa; phylum Chordata; class Mammalia; order Primates; family Lorisidae; genus Nycticebus; species Nycticebus coucang. Next base: position 14,032,998 of record NC_069799.1, on the reverse strand, counting down.
AGCTGGCACCAGGATGCCCAGCCATTTTCCTGTTGCAGTTGTTACTGTTGTTTAGCTGGCCTGGGCCGGGCTACAACCCACCAACCTCGGTGTATGTGGCTGCTGCTGTACCCGCTATAGTATAGGTGCCAAGCCAAGTGAGCCTTTTAATAAATCTGGAATTCCTACTCATTCTCTAAAGTACTTGTTAAATAAGTTGAAATTCTAACACATAGTTCTGAATATTTAAATCTAAAATTACAGAAAATTGAACATAGAATAAAATGGAATGTGAAAACATAGATACAGACAGTAAAACCAGCAGGAGGGTAGAATACAAGTCCCATCTTCATGTATTCCTCCCAAGGGAGCCATCTATAGGGAAAGATGCTTAAGTGACAGCACATGGATTCACACCTGTCATCTCACCTACTTATAGGCTGAGGTGAGAAGATCACTTCAGTCCAACAATTGGACACTAGTGTAGGCAATACAGTGAGTCACCATCTCACAATAAGTGATGTTATGAGAGCTTTAGAATCCAGGGAGGAGGTTGTAAAATCCTCCTAATGCCCTTAAAGAGGGTCACTCAGAGAAAGCTGACCCTCATTCACTTAGCAAACTAGAGGATCCCTGGTCTTGGTTACTGACTGGAGAATGGCCTGCTCACCTTTGTCCCATTGAGAATTCTGAAGTGACAATGTGGACCTCTCCAACTTCTTCCAGCCATAATGTGGGAGTGGTGCTACCCATCCAGAGACCTGGAGGGAAATGTTCACTCATGACCATGGAGACAGGCCTGCAGAACTTGATACTATGTGTGTATGTGTTTATGTTATTTGTGTGTGGATATATGTATCTGTACTATTTGTGTGTGTTTGTATATATATGTGCGTGTGTGTGTGTGTGTGTGTGTGTATATATACATACTATTTGAGTGTGCATATATATGTATGGACTATTGTTTTTTTTGTGTATATATACACAATATTTGTGTGTGTGTACATATACGCACATATACATATATATACATATACACACGCACAAGTAGTATATATGTATACACACACACCCTTTTTTTTCTTGCAGCTCAGAAGTTCATTAATGAAGGGTGTTGGGTCAGCTGGTGTTTACATGCTTGACCCCTGCAGCCCTGTATCCCAGCTGTAGTGAGGAAGATGGCTGGCTTCTCTGCTGACCACAAATGATATCATCCCAGGAACATGCTGAGCCCTCTCTCCTGGGTCCCTGTTGCCATGGCTGGAGTCCAGCACTATCAGATAGGTTCCACTTCTGTTTCTTGTGCTTGAGCTAGAGTATCAACATTTTTTAGGATCTCAGCATAGTATGGGCCAAATACCTGCTGATTATGATGCATCAGCTTGACAAACTTCCAGCCTAGTTCTGTCAACTCTCCTTCGATGTGCTTAAGGCCTTCAGGGAAGTGTAGCAGAGACTCCTGCATGCCACAAATCAAACAGCATTTGAGAAACAAAAGGAGGCGCTGATCAATGATACTATGAATACAGTTTTCTTTCTTGGTGATGTTCTGGAGTTGTCATATAAGACATACTGTGTTTTCAGTGCTTAGGGCAGTAAAACCCAGGTCCTCAAGGCCACAGTGAATTTCCTGAGACACCTGTTCACTCACATTCAACATAGCTTCTTCAGGCTTGGAGTTAAATTCCTCAGTCACAGCCTTGATTATGCATTTCAGTTTATCCACAAATCCAGGTGAGTTCAATAAAATTGAACCAGAGAAACTTCTAGCCACTAGTAAGACTGAGGCCAATATAGTCAAGTGGTGCAAATAGAACCCCATTTCCTGGACCCGGATTCTGTCCATCAGCAGAGTCTCAGGGAATTCTTCATTTTTAGGATCTCAGGAGAGGAGATTCACCATTATGAGATTGGGAGGATTTGAATTCTTAGCTGCCTTGTTTGGAAGTGAACAGGCCATGTGGGAGGAGCTGGGCATGTCAGGAGAATTCAGACACAGTGTAACGAGGTCTGTGGCTACTTTGGTTAGCCATTTCTTGGTGTAATCAAGGAGATTGGGTTGCTTTTCAAGGAGTTCCTGGAATTTAGCGCTTTCATACTGGATGGAATATTCCTGCAGGTAGGGTTGAATGCTCTGATGGTATAGTTCACCATCTCCATTTTCATTAGGCCCAGAACATGGAAGATGCCCTTCAGTAACTGTACTGTATCTGTTATGCTCTGAAGTTTCTTTACTGCTTCATCTCAAACTTGTGCACGTTGCAGGGTCATCAAACTAAGAATGTATGTAGTTAGAGAGATGAGAGACATCTAGGGCTCCATGTTCTGTTTCTTGCTTGAGGAGATCCATATCCAGAACTTCTTTAATCTCATTTTTTAGGCAGATGTGGCGTGGTAATAGCAGTGATAGCAAAACCTCCTTAACTTCTGTCATAAGTTCAAGAGCACAAGTAAATTTGGGAGGATTACTCAAGAGTTGTTCTCTTAAATGGTCCCCAAAAACATTGTACCATGTCTCCAGGAACCTGTCTTCCAGGTTGCTTGGAGATAAAACATTCTCTTCCATGTAGAAATCTTGGTTTACCATGATTGCATGAGCAATGCTCATCCTGGAAACTTCATTAATTATTTCTATTAGACGAGGAGAGTAGTTATTTAAACAGAAGTTTTCCTCTTCTTGGTTCTTCTCTGATGTTTCAGAATTATAGGCTCCACACTTTGCTTCAACGGGATAATTTGGGAGTAGTTTCCTCACTCTTGGGCATCTTGATGTTATCTCTTCCTCTGTTCTGTACTGGCTGCCCCACGTCTGAGTCTGTTGTATACACAAACATTAGAACCTCCATAGGGAGCCATCTCCTTACACTCACCATCTCCTCAACTTGACCTGATTTTCATAGAGCAGACATGCACCACATGTGTGTATTGGTACAGCAGGCCTGGTTCCTGTTAATCATCTCTGTATGTTGACAAATTTGTTACAGTCCCTTGAGTGATCAACTTGCAGAGGTTCTGCTACCTGCATGTCTGTTGAGAGTGTGTATAAATAAGCATATCCTAAGCCAGAGACAGTTATAAAGTAAGAATTATATTGCAACAATAGAGACACTAATTTATCCTCAGGAATACTCTAAACTACTGAATGGCATAATATTATTAAGAAATGTAGGCTCACTGCCTGTAGCTCAAGCAGCTAAGGCGCCAGCCGCATACACCAGACCTGGTGGGTTTGAATCCAGCCCGGCCTGCCAAAGAACAATGACAACTACAACCAAAAAATAGCTTGGAGTTGTGGCAGGCACCTGTAGTCCCAGTTACTTGGGAGGCTGAGGCAAGACAATTGCTTTAGACTGGCAGTTGGAGGTTGATGTGACCTGTCATTCCATGGCACTCTACACAGGGTGACAGCTTGACACTGTGTCTCAAAAAAAAAAAAGAAAGAAAGACATAAATGTAGCTGTCAGGTGTAGGGGATCATACCTCTAATCCTAATCCTTGGGGAGGCCAAAGCAAATAGACTGCTTGAGCTCAAGAGCTCAGGACAACCCTGACCAAGAGGGAGACATCAACTTTACTAAAAATTGAAAAACTAGCTAAATGTGGTGGAGGGCACCTGTTCCCAAATATTCAGGAAGCTGAGCCAAGGGAATCCCTTGACCTGAAGTGTTTAAGTTTGTGAGCTATAATGCCATGACACATTACGTTGTCTCAAAAAGAAAACCCCAAAAATGAATTGTAGGGAGTAGATACCTTTAACCATACTAAGGTTGGCAAAGGCAGAGCGCTGTGGATCAGGCCTATAATCCTAGCACTGTGGGAGGCCGAGGTGTGTGGATTGCTTGAACTCACAAGTTTGAGACCAGCCTGAGCAAAAGCAAAATCCTGTCTCTACTAAAAATAGAAAAACTGAGGCAATAGCATCACTTGGGCCTCAAGTGGAGCCTGTTGTGAGCTATGACACAACTACAGTATAACCAGGGTGACAGCTTGAGACTCTGTCTCCAAAAAAACGATTGGCAAATTACTGCACATAGAAATTAAATTATTTTTCACAGTCCATTCAAAAACAGAATTTTGATGCTAAAGAACTTTAGACTTGGGCGGCGCATGTGGCTCAGTCAGTAAGGCGCCGGCCCCATATACCCAGGGTGGTGGGTTCAAACCCAGCCCCGGCCAAACTGCAACCAAAAAAATAGCCGGGCATTGTGGCGGGCGCCTGTAGTCCCAGCTACTTGGGAGGCTGAGGCAAGAGAATCGCCTAAGCCCAGGAGTTGGAGGTTGCTGTGAGCAGTGTGAGGCCACGGCACTCTACCCAGGGCCATAAAGTGAGACTCTGTCTCTACAAAAAAAAAAAGAACTTTAGACTTGGCTCGGTGCCTGTGGCACAAGTGCCTAAGGAGCCAGACACATATACCAGAGCTGGAGGGTTTGAATACAGCCTGGGCCTGCCAAACAACAATGATAACTACAATGAAAAAATAGCTGGGCATTGTGAAGGGCATATGTGTTCGCTGCTACTAGGGAGGCTGAGGCAAGAGAATTGCTTAAGCCCAGAAGTTTCAGTTTGCTGTGAGCTATAATGCCACAGCACTCTACCCAGGGGGACAGCTTGAGGCTCTGTCTCAAAAAAATAAAAAGAACATTAGGTTTTCTTACATTTGGGGAGATTCTTAGTGTTCTGCTAAAATGATTATAATTTCTTCAGAAACTTATTTGAAATCTTCATTGCATAAAAAAAATAGAAAGCATAAAACATACAAAACCTATTTGTGGTGATCCTGGGATTTCTGAAACAAATACTAACATCACTACCTCACTCACATATTTTGGATATGATGCTAAAGAAAAAGAAACTTTGGTGGTGTCCAAAGCTCAGTGGGTAGTTTTGGCAGGTTTGAACATGGCCCGGGCCAGCAAAAACAACGACAACTGCAATAACAAAATAACTGGGCATTATTGCAGGTGTCTGTTGTCCCAGGTAGTCAGGAGGCTGAGGCAAGAAAATTGCTTAAGCCCAAGGGTTTGACATTCCTGCGAGCTGGGACACCATGGCACTCTACCCAGGGAGACAGCTTAAGACTCTGTCCCAAAAAAATAAAAATAAAAAGACAAGAAAGAAAAACTTTTCTTGAGAGACGGTCTCATTCTGTTGTTCAGGCTACAGTGTCATAAAATCAGCCTAACTCACAGCAACCTCAAACTCCTGGTTTCAAGCAAATCTCAAGCCTCATCCCCACTACCAGCCCCCAGTAGGTGGGACAACACGCAACCACTACAAAGCCTGGATTTTTTTTCTCTTTTTAGTAGAGATGGGGTGTCAATCTTGTTTGGGTTTGTCTCACACTCTTGAGCCACCTTGGGTCCCAGAGAGCTAGGAGTAGAGGTGTGAGCTACCACACCCAGTCTAAAGAATATTTTAAAAAATTTCACAGGTATACTAAAAAATACACACATATTTCATGCCCTTAAAAGCAATGGAAGAGCAGTCACATCCTGCACTCACATGTAAGCCATAGGAAGTTCTTTCATTCTCACTGTCACCTAGAAGGAATATCAGGGAAAAGTAAGGTCCTTCTGGAAATTAAAACCAGGAACAGGCATAGTGGCTCACAATTATATACATAGCACTCTGGGAAGCCAACGAGGGAGGACTGCTTCAGCTCACAAGTTTGAGAATAGCCTGAGTAAGTATAAGAACTCCCCTTTAATTTAATTTTTAATACTAAAATTAAAAAGAAACATTAGCACCAAAAACATAGCCGGCACTTAGGTGATTCTCTTGCCTCAGCCTCCTGCCTGTAGTTCCAGCTACTCAGGTGGCTGAGGCAAGAGAATCGCAGGAGAATCACCCAAGCCCAGGAGTTGGAGGTTGCTGTGACCTGAGTGATGCCAAGGCACTCTACCCCATAGCGATAAAGTGAGACCCTATCTCTAAAAAAAAAAAAAAAAGAAAGAAAAGAAAGAAAAATTAAAAAATAATAAAAACAAGAAGACAAATGGCCTCAAGTAAAAAAAAAAAAAAAGAGAGAGAAAGAAACCCAGGCTTCTTTGAAATCATTTCCAATGAAGCTGAGCTTCCCTAATCACACTGTATTATGTGGTTTCCTCCTAGAACTTGGACCTCTGACCTGTGTTACCTGCTCCACTCATTCCATCCTTCCTGGGTGCTTGACTAGTATTGGCTGTGTCTTCACCTTCCAGGGTTCTTTGCTTTGCTCCAGACAGGTGATGAGGTCTGGCTTAGAGACAGCAAGACATATTTTATTAGAAAAAAAATTGGGGGCAGTGCCTGTGGCTCAAGCGGCTAAGGCACCAGCCACATACACCAGAGCTGGCGGGTTCGAATCCAACCCGGGCTCAACAAACAACAATGACAACTACAACCAAAAAATAGCCAGGCATTGTGGCAGGCACCTGTAGTCCCAGCTACTTGGGAGGTTGAGGCAAGAGAATCTCTTAAGCCCAGGAGTTGGAGGTTGCTGTGATGCCACAGCACTCTACCCAGGGTGACAGCTTTAGGCTCTGTCTCCAAAAAACGAACAAACAAACAAAACAACAAAAACCAAACCCAATGTTTTCTTTTCTATAGCAAGATATCCTAACATTTTCCATAGATACAAGAACCCGATACTCAGTCAATGAATAAACTCAATAAAAACCTTCTACAAAGAGAGAATGTAAATTGCTTAGTGTAGTGCTGAACTGTGTATTTAAGTTATCCTCACCCAGGAAGACCAGGTTTCTGTAGGTCTCTAACATGACACCCTGATACAAATGCTGCTGAGCAGGATCCGGACAGACCACTCATCAATACAGAATTCAATAGACACGTCCTTGAATGTCAATGCTCCCTAAAAATCAAAGACATTAATCAAGAAGCCACAAGGACACTGAATTTCACTGTTAGTTAAATGAGTGGAGAGAACTCTTGCTGACCTACACAAGTGAGTGCAATTACCTAACAACTATGGAAGAGCTATATTCCCTCATGTGTTACCTAACACTAAAGAAAGGGGATGGAATGGCATCCACAAAACCAGTGTACAGATTGTACATTTTTGGTTGACACAGTATAAATAAAAGGCCACCAATACCAGCATGTACAATTTTGTGCCTTATTTACATCATACGTAATAATCTGTGTATGTTTTTTGTATGACAATGTCATGATGAGCTCTAAAGTGTTAATGTGTACAAGAAAGAGCTGGAGATCTTGAAAAAATGCACATTGTTATTCAGATGATATGGGGTGAAGATTCCATTTCTAAATTTCCAACAAGCTTAACAGGAGTGACAATGCTTCAGTCACATGATGATATTTTGTCAAACATTTAGTGAACTGCAGACACTGGTTTATCCCACTTGATTCCTGAACCAGTAAACAAGGATGACAACCTTTACTTTCCTAAGAAAGGTATATGAAAGAGAAGAAAGGGGTGCTTCCTCAATAAATGTTTTGATTTGCTCATATTAGTTGATAATCTCCCCAAGTTCTTATTAACAATACAGAAGATATACTGAACCCCACAATGGAGTATGTGTCCAAGTAACACCGTAACTGAGTGAATAAAATTAATATCACTGTAACAGGACAAATTAGTATCAAGTGCTGATTCACAAGTGCAAACCAAACATCACTGCTGTGATAGTACTGGCTAGAAAAAATAATCATAATCTGATAAAAACTAGTTTTGGTTTTTGGTGAGAAAAACCTAGTTTTGGACAAGTTCCATTACAGATATCTGGCATGTCTTCTAATCTCTAATTGTGTCTTTAAATAGCTTTCTTTACCATCCCAGAAAGCAGCTTTTTTCTACCTATTCTGTCTATGAAAACTTTGTATTACTCTAGGCAGTTAATTCCATCTTCTGTATAAGTGCATGGACATCATCCTATTTTACATAGAACCATGTGGAAGCTAAACAGTACATATACCTTGTCTTTGCTACTATGCAATGACCCAACCTCATTCAAAATGGGAATCTTGGGCATCCACATTTTTTGATTTTCAACAGAGAGAAATGGAACATTTTCACTATTTCAGGAAACAAATTTAAAGTGAGAGTTTTTTTAGGGCATATGGGGAGTCTGGATGGAGAGAGACTGGTAAAAGGACACTGCCATATGTAGAGGAGAAGGAGTTTTGGGGCTTTTTGACTATTAAAAGAAAAAATGGAAGAGTATTTGAAAGAAATTCATTAGGTAGGAACATCACAAGTAGAGACTTAAAGGTTTGCAAAGTCTAACAACATGATAGTGCAGGACAAAAAGTGTGCACAGCACTGGACCTTGGACTCAGTTACCTGAGAGGCAATCACTTCTTTCTCTTTCTCCTCCTTCCCTTGATTTCCTTCTCAGGTGAGATTATCTGGACACATTACCCCTGCACTTTGACAATATGTCTTTAAAGGCATCAGCACAAACTCTTCACCTGCTACCACCACATCCACAGACACATGGACCTTGAATCACAGAGAAAAATTTACCCTTTCTTATTCTTTATCAGGGGAGAGAGTCAGGAAGACCAAAGTGTGAGTTTCAAATTTCTTGGCCTCCATTGCTCTCCCCTGCCAGCAATTTCTGCTATGGAAATGGGAATATGGTCTCTCTGACCTTTTTCTGAAATAAAATAAAATAAAATACATACACTCAACTGTCTTACGTGTCTCTGGAAACCCTCACGCTTAACATTGGCCTTTCCTTAACATCACAGGGGGCCATATGGATGACACCAGCCACACTAATAGAATCTGTTGGCAGGCAGAATTGCAGATGATGGTACTTCTTCAAATTGGCCACAGAATCCTACCTGGAAGCCTGGGCTGAGAAACACTTAGCTAAGCATTGCCTCTCAGGCTTTAGTATGCATACAAGGTATTTCTCAGTATGCTCCTCTAAGTATCTGATTCAATAATAGCAGCAGTTACTGTATCTTCAAACAAATAATCAGTTTTATTTAACAATGCCTATTTATGTTCTTCCTTAAGAATTTCAGAAAGGCCAGCCAGATGATTCAAGCCTGTAGTCCCAGCACTCTTGGGGGCCCAAGGCAGGTAGCTTATCTGAGCTCAGGAGTACCAGACCAGCCTGAGCAAGAGTGAGACTAAACCTCTATAATTGCTGGGCATTGAGGCAGGTGCCTGTAGTCCCAGGTACTTGGGAGGATGAGGCAAGAGGATGGCTTGAGCCTAGGAGTTTTAGTTTGCTGTGAGCGGTCATGCCACAGCACTCTATGGAGGGTGACTAAGTGAGACTCTGCCTCATAAAAGAATAAATTGCAGGAAGAGTTTTGAGCCATTCACTATAGCATGAAAATTGCACAACTCCCCATGAAGGAAAATAGTGAACAGTTAACCCCCATTTCTGTGATGGTTTAGCTGATGTCAGCCTGAAGGCCAGATGGCAAGAAACTGTTTCAATGAGACATGGAGATCTACACATAGAAAGCTTACACACACAGTTCCCCAAGCTCTTTTCTCCTTCCACCATCTTCTGGTCAGCCCAGGAACATGAGGTGGTCTTTGCAACAGTAGTCAGCCATCTCCTCACATTGCTCTTGAATAAACTGCTTGTTCTTCCACCAACTCTTGCATTGGGACTTTGACATTTCAGGAGGGAATAGTCCATCTTGGCTTTGTTTAAACATTTGTAGGTTTTGAGTGAGTCTAGGAAGTGGCTTCTTTAACAATTCCCCCTATTGCTGCTGTTACTTTTTCTGGACTAAAGCAGCACTCAGCTAGAGAAAGCACACACCACACAGAGTCCCTTCTGCTCAATACTCTCCAACAAAACAAATAACTTTGGTTCAAGGAAACCACCAATCACAATCTTGAAAGAGAACATAGTTTACTGGCACTTTAAAGTCTCCAGTGGTTAAGGAAGGCAGCAGTGTCTAGGAAGAACTCAGAATTTGGACCTGCTGATTTGGGTATTGCACTGGTGGGATGCAGCTAGTGCCCTATGTACATTCATGAGAATTAGGGAAACAGAAAAATGGGAACGAGGACATTCTCAGGTATACTGAATGCATATTTGTCATCCAGGATCAACTTCTGGCCTTCTAGTCTTGGGATCGGTTTTAGGTCTGAAGATCTCAGGATAACTGAAAGACAGAGACACAATGCCTGATTGCTGTCCTATAAAGGTAGTTTGTAAAAATTTACAGGTTGTCCCCAAAAGTCACCATACATAAGGAAAATTGAAAATTATAGCTAAGTATACTTTTACACAATATTGATTACAAAATATTAGAAAGAGATGGAAAGACACAGAGAATCATTTGTAAATATTTTGTAAATTTTATTGTAAATAAAAGTACATATAGCTGGGACCAGTGGTTCACACCTGTAATCCCACACTTCAGAGGCTGAGGTGGGTAGATTGACTGAACTCACAGGTTGAAGACCAGACTGAGCCAGAGTGAGACCTCATCTCTGAACAATCGTCAGAGATGTGCTAGCTGATGTGCTAGCTAGTTAGGAGCTGAGGCAAGAGGATCACTTGAGCCAAAGAGTTTGAAATTGGTGTGAGATGTGAAGCCACGTTATTCTACCCAGGGTAACAAAGTCAGACTCAGTCTGGGGGAAAAAAAATAAAAAGGTGAATGGCTCAACTGCCTACCCTACCCCAGGGAAAGGTAAATGGGCCAACTCCCACCTTTCCTACAGATGTTCAATCCAGGAAAGGGAATGTCCCAACCCCCAAATTCTTGACCTTTAACCCTCTCCCTTCACTATTACCCACATGTAAATTTCTTCCCGGTTGGAAATTCTACCCCACCCGCACCCAAGTGGAATAAAGTCAATTTAACTGGGCAAAAATTAGTACATTTAGCTACAATCTTCCTTATTCTTTATGTATGGTGACTGTAGTGGCAAATTTTGACACACCATGTAATATAACTACTCAAGAAGGGTGTTTGAAATTTGGCAGCGGGAACTTTGTACCTTCATTATTTGGGACAGCATGCAATTTACTGTGCTGAGAGAGGATACTCAGGAAGGGTGAGGTCTAGGAGAACAGAGATCTTCTCAAGGAGACCAGAAGAATACACCTGTGGAGTCCTCTCCATGGTGACTCAGGTCTTAGGAATTTATAGAAACTTAACTTCCTGTGACCTGGTAATTTCCACTTCTGTGAAATCCTGTAGTCCTGTCGGGGTAGGAACAGCTTCTGCTTTATTCAAACTGACCAAAAAGAAAGGAACCCATGGGCAGAAAGTTTTTGACTGAGGATGAAAAGGAGAAGACAGAGCAAGTCGGGGAGCAGGGCCATTTTGAATTCTTGTGAGCCTCCTTCTGCCATCTGAAATAAAGGCTTTCCTCTTATAAACATGGTGATTGGGTGCTCTTTCTCTCCCTTGGGCCTTCCTGTGTGGATGCCTCGACTGGGTGGAGAAAGGACCCTTTCAGCAGGTCTTCAAGGAGTCAAACATGGGAAGGAACTGGTGTGCAGGAATTGGTATCTGCACTGGGAGACAACTAAGGCAAGGTAGGATAGATACCGGATACACATTGGGGTGGAAGCTGATGTCTGATCAACCTGTGGGGTATTAGACTGCCAGCAGGTCTAGTGAGAGGTGTATGAGAGTGACTGGTATGAACTCTAAGGGTGGTATTGGACCTCCCCTCACAGGGCCTAAAGGAGTCTTGATTCCAAGTCCTATAGCCAAGAGGCAGTTTGAGTGTGAAATCAAGGATGCCCAGGTTAGGAAAAGGATTGGAATTTTGTGCATGTAAGTGCTTGGAGACTAACAGAGACAGGGAACGATAGGTGGGATTTAGCACCCCCCCCTTCACAGGGCAAAACAATTATGTGAGTGGCCTCTTTTTCCCTGCTCCAAGATCATTCCCTGGCTATTCTGAGAGAAACTGGAAGTTCCAGGTTTTCTACTTTCCATCTCAAACAAAGGCCTAGTCCTTGGCAGCCAAGTGGCCATGTGAGACTTAAGGAGAAATAAAAAGTCATTGGAAAGGATGACTGTGTTGTGTTTTTGTTACTGGAATGTCTTTATTCAATGAGTCTTTGATCTTGAGCATTTGAGAATTGAGCCCATGGGCCACAGATCAGTGATAAAATGGGATTTTGTTGGATGAAGGGGCATGCAGAGGAAGTGGAGAGTGTCAGAGGGAGAGGCCAAAGTCAGAGGTCTCCTGCATGAATCCTTTGTCTGGGGGTAAATAATTGGCCCTAAGAGATATTTTGGCAAATGCCTGGTAGATGGAAAAAATACCTTTACAAACTGAATGAGCATTTTAACAAATAAATGAATGCAGTGCCTCCCTTTGGGGGAAGTTATTAGCTCTTTGAAGTTTTTGTCTAGGGAGGGGGTCAGGGTGTGTTCTCCCTACTCAGGATGAAGCCATCCAAAACTTTTCAGGCTGTTTTGTTGATGACCTTGCTAGAGCTCAGAGGGTATGCCCAGCAGGATACAGCATGTTTGTACCTAGAGCTGGGAGTCTGATTTCTGAACTCACCTGAGCCAGACAAATGGGGGTTCTCTATCTAGCCCTGAGTGGGAAAATCCTATATTAATGCTATGTTACAAAAAATGTCTCTCATTTGTAAAATGTAATAATTTGGTTGCTTAAATTGTTTGGGAAACTGAGTCTTTGTCAAAATATAAGATTATTGTCTTTTAAACCTTCTAATTATCAGTCTAGCCAAGTGAATAATTACATCATAGAAAACTCTGATCCTGTTTTGTGAAAAGTGGGTTTTTGAGAGTGAGAGTAATTATATAGAAAGGAAAATGGCATTGCATAAGAAAAAGATCTTGTGTGGTAAATTTTGTCCTGAAACAGAATGGTTATGTCAGAAAGTGATAGGCAGGCCAATCAAGGAGGTTTATAACGTTTTTAGATTGTACAGGTTAAATGAAGCCAATACAAGGAAATGTGTGAAGGAATTTACATGTGATCCAGTTGACTATGTATTTCCTTTAGAATAGTGGTTCTCAACCTTCCTAATGCCGTGGCCCTTTAATAGTTACTGTGGGTTGTGACTCACATGTTGAGAACTGATGCTTTAGAATCTTTTGGCTTGTCATCTTGCTGGAACAAATGTTTTAATCCTTGATATCTGATAAACCTTCCAAAATCAAAACTCTAAATTTGGTCTTTTTGATATATCAAGACCACTGAAAATCTGAGAAAGACATATTAGGCTTCGATGGTTTGTTAAAAATGTATAGGAAACATTATCACATATGAAATGGTGGTTAATTTTGTGCAGATTATGTTCATTTGTATTTTCCAGTATTATAAAATATTGGTCTGTCTTAGTGTAGATTGTCAGTAATAATCTTATTTCAATTCAGACAGTATTTTTTTTTTTTTTTTTTTTAGAGACAGAGTCTCACTGTACCGCCCTTGGTAGAGTGCCGTGGCGTCACACGGCTCACAGCAACCTCTAACTCTTGGGCTTACGCGATTCTCTTGCCTCAGCCTCCCGAGTAGCTGGGACTACAGGCGCCCGCCACAACGCCCGGCTATTTTTTTTTGTTGTTGTTGTTGCAGTTTGGCCGGGGCCGGGTTTGAACCCGCCACCCTCGGCATATGGGGCCGGCGCCCTACTCACTGAGCCACAGGCGCCGCCCCAGACAGTATTTTTTAATAACTGCTTGAGTTAAATAAATACTAGGAAAGGTTGATAAATTCTCTCCAACTCAAATTTACGATGTCTTTGGAAATTAAATACCTTCAGGCTAAAAGCAAACTGCTAGAACTTTAACTAGAAAGGTCACATGTCCATGAGTATTGCTAATCTAACTTTAAACAGAATAGAAATCAGTTACATGGAATGGGGCTGATTTGTTAGGGCTTTTTTTTTTTTAAACATTGTTGATCCTGTCTGTGTTCTATTTTCCAGAAGTCACAAAAGCCATTTTCTGTCTCTTCAGCTATTTGAAGCTTTCAACAATGTATGTACTTATAAGCAGAATTTAAAACATTTATTTTTTTATCTCTTCCTGATTTCTCCAGAATTTGAAAGCCATTTGTAAGTATTCTTAATTTCTGACAATACAGTTATTTGCATAAGTTCAATAAGAATCTCTTTTGTTCTACTAGACATAAGGAAGGCACTGGTTATTTTACCAAGGCTTTGACAGGAATAGCATTGCCAGAGGAGTTCAGACTGAATTAAGGAATTAAGGTTGTATTTACAAGGCCAATAAAAAAAGCCCTTTGGAAAAACTGGCCATATACCCATCAATAATGTTTCCTAATCTGTGGTAAGTAAAGAAGGTTGCTTTCTGACAGGTCCTAAAATCTGAATTTGCTTGGAAACCTCAAGAGAAGAGGAATTTACCAAATGCATATGGGTATCTAATGGCACAGATGAAACCTGGGCTTTTGGAAGGCTTTCAAGTCTAACCTGAAATTTTTTATAAAAGGTTTCAGCAAAGCCAATTTAAAAGGGAAAAAAAGCCTAGGTGGCTAATAATTATCTCTGCTGCAATTTATGCAAATAATCAGACCTGAACTACTGAAGGTACAGATTATTTTGGCAACGAAATTAGTTCTGCTATAATTTGTCTTTAGCAAAGAGAGAAATTAAAGAGAGAGAAATGGTTCAAAAGAGAAAAAAACATGACCCACCTGTATTAGATTCCAGTCTTGTCTGCAATAGCATCTCATAAACTGAGACATAGCTGTTTTACTAAACTGATCTGTTCAATGAAATTAAGAGACTGGGCAAAAAATATTGAATTTTTTTGATACAGAATATTACTGTCACCCTTGGTACAATGCCATGGTGTCACAGCTCACAGCAACCTCAAACTCTTGGGCTTAAGCAATTCTTGGGCAAAGAATATGAAATTATATCTAGTAGTTATATTTCCTTTGAAACTTAAGGCTCAGCGAAGGTCACATATTGGCTACACTGGAAATTTTTGTGCTATATTAAATGTCGTAGACACAGCAGATACTCCAGGAAAATTAGAACCTGAGTGAGAATTTCCCAGTATATGGTGTGAGTGTAACACAACCACATAAGTGGCCCCACACTCAACTGACATTCACAAATATTGACTCAAAGTTTTCAGAACTTTGTATCAGTTCTGTAGAAACTTTTAAAACTAGGTATTATCTTAAGAACCACACTAAGTGTTTAAGTAGAAATACTCATGCTTTCATTGTGTAAACTTTAGCCTCAAAATCCAGACCTTGTAGTTGTTTGTAGGTAACTGCCAAAGATTTTCATTCTCTTACACTGAACCCAACCTTGACTTTGTCCCTGTCAGTATAAGGGAGCTAGAAGGCCACAAATGTATGAAGGGTGGCTGAGGTCATGCAGAAGCCAGAAAGACTATGTGAAACATATTGAATGCCAAACAATTGTATGAAGTTACTAAGGAGGGAGAGACTGAATTGAACAGGCAGAAGCCCTAGGAAGTGTAAGAAGAAAGATCTCCACTTGGGTAATTAACCATGTTGTGCTTAGTCTTTTGTGTCAGTACATCCTTTCTCTCTGAGGGAGCAAGGGGATCAAGTCTAGGTCAAGGATCAGAACCTGGTACCCCTCTAACCAAGGTACAAGGGCTTTTACATCATCATCCTGACCACATGCATGGCAGCAAAGACAGAAGGAATCCTTGCTGTTGCTGGAAGTACTTGGGCCAGAGTCACAGAGATAAGACCGGCAGTCAGAATGTAGTGAGCAGCAGAGGGCTACAGCTTGCTCAGGCATGTAGCAACCTCAGTTTATTTCTTATAAGCTTATAAAATTTAATAATGCAAGGTTCTGCGCATACACACACGTACACATTCTAATAATAAAACCAGCTGGCTACAAAGGGTCTTTCTAAAAGTAGAAAGAAACCACAAAGCTTGTTGAACTATTCAGCTGCAGGGAGCAGGTGTGACCTTTCCCAGACCTGCACACTAATTTATCTCAATTCACTCCATCAGTCCCTTCCAAGAAATTCCAGAGACAGCCAGACTCTGTTTTCAGGTCCTGCCTCCTACATGATTAGCTTTCTAATCACTGTGGAGTCTCAAAGGAACATTCCTTCACATGGACTCTGAGAAAGTTTCTTCAAGCATAAATCAATGGCACTTGAAGTTACATTGAGGTTACACTTCTCTCTTTTTGTTTATAGTCATGTTATACATCATAACAGAAAACACGGCTGCTTGTTGGTCACTCAGTTGGTGGGTTTGGTGGACCCGTCTGCAGACTAAACAGAAAATAAAACAAATAATGGCCAGCTGCTCGGGAGGCTGAGGCAAGAGAATCGCGTAAGCCCAAGAGTTAGACGTTTCTGTGAGCCGTGTGATTCACGGCACTCTACCCGAGGGCAGTACAGTGACACTCTGTCTCTACAAAAAATAATAATAATAATAATAATAATAATGAACAATATAACAAGCAATCCTGCAGAAGTTCCAAACAAAATATTCAATTTAGGTAAAGGATTTAACTTTTTTATTCCATTTGAGAATTCTTTTAGTTTAGTATCTCCATTAACATGTTCAAGCTTGTCCTGGAACATGGCATACACTTTTTGCTTTAAGTTAAGAATATCATTAGTTAAATTTTCATGGTTTAACAAATGCTTTTTCACTTTATCCCAAGGGAATTCAGTTGCATTATAAAGAACAGGAGTGATACAAAATGAAGTCACATTCCAATCACACTGAAACTTAATTTGTTTTTGTAAACTAGGCAAGTGATCTCCTAACATTACTACTGTTTGTTCTAAATCTGAAAGTTCATTATGGATCTCAGTGTCAATTTGTCTCTGAGCCAACCAAAGCTTCTCAGAGTTGTGGTGCCATTCAGCAACGAAGTCTTGAGTCTTGATGCTTTCAGACAAAGCAACTCCTGCAGCAGCAACAGTAACAGCAATTATTCCACAAAATGGCTGTAATCAGCATTCCAATGAAATGCTTTGTTAATTTCAGGATCTTCTCAGCATTATCTGAAGGATTGATAACCCAGGGGATTCCTCTGAAGGACAAGCGAGTTTCACCAGTAACCAAACACCTGTTCTTGCTCTTAAAAGATACACTGCTCTTTGGAAATATCAAACTGAACAGAACTATGAATGCAAGTATACGTAGTATAAGTTTGCAAACACTGAATTTCTCCACTGGCTTTGTTCTAATAAATAGGACCTTTATGCCACACAAAAAAGCAGCCTTAAACAGGCTTGAACATGAAGAGTTGTGTCTTTGGTAAAAGTTAGGGTCTATTTCTCTTTTTTTTTGATCATGGTATAATCTTCCTACCCAAGCTTGAAGAGGTAGGAGTCAGCCCCAACTTTCCATCAATGGTTTTGTTTAGGATTTTGTTTAGGATATTTTAATAGACCGGAAGAAGGAGCAGAAAATGCTCCATCTCTTCACCTAATGTGATTGGATGCTGTAGTAGAAATTGATGTATGATTTTTTTTTCCATCTTAAATTTTTTTTTTTTTTTGGATTTTGGCCAGGGCTAGGTTTGAACCCGCCACCTCTGGCATATGGGACCGGCGCCCTACTCCTTGAGCCACAGGCGCCGCCCCATCTTAAAGGTTTTAAAGAATCCTGAGTGTAGCAAAGCTTCTAGGGCTCCAATCTATGGTGCTTCCATAGGAAGTATTAGCAACTAAAAATGCACTTTCACCTTTACATTTCACCCAATCACCCATTCACATTTTGTGAAAAGAAGTGCATCTAGCAAAGAGGTAACTCAGTAGATGCCAAAATATCATTGAGTTTTGTTCCTTTAATAGAAAGGGCTAATAAAAGATACATCTTTTTCTGTGGAGATTCACTGGAATGATGGCCTATACTTTTCCAAATTTGAAACTGAAAAGTTAAACAATGGGGCTGTTTACGAAAGCAAATGGGTGGTCCACTGACACCAATACTATAATAAAAAAGTGTGATTCCTTCCTCATTAGGTTTTAAAGGACCATGGGTGTTATAAGGTCCAGGAAGGAAAAAGATTCATTCACATAAATTGTTACACTTGGTTCAAAGCAACTAATGACCCTCAGTAGAGGAGGATTTGGGATATATGTCCAATATTTGTATGCTTGAGCACTTCCTGGGTAGTGAGGAGTGAGATCATAGCCAAAAACAAAGTGGATGTGGTCAGAGGTTGCTTAGTCTGAGCCACCAGATCCTCTGCTTGATGACAAAACTTATTCACCTGGCTCCAGGTCATCTCTGGAGCATTCAGAGTATGAGGCAGCACTGTCTTGGATTTCTTGGTTCGTTGCTTCAGGGTCATTTGTGCAAATGGTGCACTCAGAGCCTGTGGATCCATCTCCTGGGGGTGGGGTCTTTTCTGCACAATCCCTCAGTTTCAAAGCTATCTCAGGGACCTAAAAGTTTGATGAGCCTGTTGAGATATAAGCATATCCTCTACCCCAATGCAACACCTGAGCAGGGATCCATTTATTTGTTTTTACATCTTTATAAAAAACTGGCTGATTAAGAGGATTTCTTGTTGTTTTTATCCAATGCTTCTGAGCTGGTGTTTTATCATTGTCATCCATGTAAATTTTACTTCAAAAAATTTAAAGTAAATAGAGCAGAATGAAGTTTATTTCCGGGTGTATTATTATACTGCTCTCCCTTCTTTTTTTTAAGCAACATATTTTTTATTTATTTTTATTTATGTATTTTCTTCTTAGGAGGAAAACCACAGTCAGACTTTATTTTTTTTCTTTTTTTTATTAAATCATAACTGTATACAATGATATGATCATAGGGCATCATACACTCGCTTCATAGACCATTTGTTTTTTTCTTCATAGACCATTTGACACATTTTCATCACAATGGTTAACATAGCCTTCCTGGCATTAACTCAGTTACTGTGCCAAAATATTTACATTCTACATTTACCAAGTTTCGCAAATACCCCTGTAAGATGCACCACAGGTATGATCCAACCCATCCCACTCCCTCTACCCACCACCCCCCTCCCTCCCCTCCCTCCCCTCCATTCACCACTTCCCCCTATTATTAGGTTGTAACTGGGTTATAGCTTTCATGTGAGAGCCCCAAATTAGTTTCATAGTAGGGCTGAGTACATTGGGTACTTTTTCTTCCATTCTTGAGATACTTTACTAAGAAGAATATGTTCCAGCTCCATCCATGTAAACATGAAAGAGGTAAAGTCTCCATCTTTCTTTAAGGCTACATAATATTCCATGGTGTACATGTACCACAATTTATTAATCCATTCGTGGATCGATGGGCACTTGGGCTTTTTCCATGACTTAGCTATTATGAATTGGGCTGCAATAAACATTCTGGTACAAATATCTTTGTTATGTTGTGATTTTTGGTCTTCTGGGTATATGCCCAGCAGAGGAATTACAGGATTGAATGGCAGATCTATTTTTAGATCTATGAGTGTTCTCCATATATCTTTCCAAAATGAATGTATTAATTTGCATTCCCACCAGCAGTGCAGAAGTGTTCCCTTTTCTCAACATCCACGCCAACATCTCTGGTCTTGAGATTTTGTGATATAGGCTAGTCTCACTGTAGTTAGATGATATCTCAAAGTAGTTTTGATTTGTATTTCTCTGATTATTAAAGATGATGAGCATTTTTTCATATGTCTGAAGGCCGTGTGCCTGTCTTCATCAGAGAAGTTTCTCTTCAAATCCCTTGCCGAGCCTGCGATGGGATCCCTTGTTTTTTTCTTGCTGATGCGTTTGAGTTCTCTGTGGATTCTGGTTATTAAACCTTTGTCAGAGATATAGCCTGCAAATATCTTCTCCCATTCTGAGGACTGTTTGTTTGCTTTACTTACTGTGTTCTTGGCTGTGCAGAAGCTTTTTAGTTTGATCAAGTCCCAATAGTGTATTTTTGAAGCTGCTTCAATTGCCCAGGGGGTTCTCCTCATAAAATACTCTCCCAGACCAATTTCTTCAAGGGTTTTCCATGCTATCTCCTCTAGTATTTTTACAGTTTTATGTCTTAAGTTTAAATCTTTAATCCAGTGAGAGTCTATCTTAGTTAACGGTGAAAGGTTTGGGTCCAATTTCAGTCTTCTGCAGGTCGCCAGCCAGTTCACCTAGCACCATTTGTTAAATAAGGAATATTTTCCCCACTGAATGTTTTTAATTGGCTAGTCAAAGATCAAATAGCGGTAAGTAGCTGGATTCATCTCTTGGTTCTCTATTCTGTTCCAGATATCTACTTCTCTGTTGTTGTGCCAATACCATGCTGTTTTGATCACTATCGATTTGTAGTAAAGTCTGAGGTCTGGTAGTGTGAGTCCTCCTATTTTGTTTTTATATCTGAGTAATGTCTTGGCTATTCGAGGTTTTTTCTGATTCCATATAAAATGAAGTATTGTTTTTTCAAGATCTTTAAAATATGACAGTGGAGCTTTAATAGGGAGTGCGGTGAAATTATATATTCCTTTGGGTAGTATGGACATTTTAATAATGTTGATTCTTCCTAGCCATGAGTATGGTATGTTTTTCCATTTGTTAACATTTTCAGCTATTTCTTTCCTTAGAGTTTCATAGTTCTCTTTATAGAGATCTTTCACGTCTTTTGTTAGGTAAATTCCCAAATATTTCATCTTCTTTGGCACTACTGTGAATGGGATAGAGTCCTTAACTGCTTTTTCAACTTGACTATTGTTGGTGTATATAAAGGCTACCGATTTATGGATATTGATTTTGTAACCTGAGACGCTGCTGTATTCCTTGATCACTTCTAGTAGTTTTGTAGTAGAGTCCCTAGTGTTTTCCAGATACACAATCATATCATCTGCGAAGAGCGAAAGTTTGATCTCTTCTGACCCTATATGGATATCCTTGATTGCCTTTTCTTCCCTAATTGTGGTGGCTAAAACTTCCATTACACTGTTGAAAAGCAATGGAGACAATGGGCAGCCTTGTCTGGTTCCTGATCTGAGTAAAAATGATTCCAATTTAATTCCATTCAATATGATATTGGCTGTGAGTTTGCTGTAGATGGCCTCTATCAATTTAAGAAAAGTCCCTTCTAGACCAATTTTCCTGAGTGTTCTGATCATGAAGGGATGCTGTTTATTATCAAAAGCTTTTTCTGCATCAATTGAGAGAATCGTATGGTCTTTGTTTTTTAATTTGTTTATGTGCTGAATTACATTTATAGATTTACGTATATTGAACTAGCCTTGAGACCCTGGGATAAAACCAATTTGGTCATGAGGTACAATTTATTTGATGTGTTGCTGGATTCTGTTTGTTAGGATCTTGTTGAATATTGTTGCATCTATATTCATTAGTGATATTGGTCTATAATTTTCTTTTCTTGTTGGGTCTTTTCCTGGTTTGGGGATCAGGGTGATGTTTGCTTCATAGAACGTGTTGGGTAGTCTTCCTTCTTTTTCTACCTTTTGGAACAGGTTGAGTAATATAGGTACAAATTCCTCTTTAAAGGTTTGGTAGAATTCTGATGTGAAACCATCTGGTCCTGGGCTTTTCTTTTTAGGGAGGTTTTGTATAGTTGATGATATTTCAGAACTTGATATGGGTCTGTTCAACATTTCCACTTGATTCTGGCTAAGTCTTGGAAGGTGGTGTGCTTCCAAGTATCGGTCAATTTCCTTCAGATTTTCATATTTCTGAGAATAAAGTTTCTTGTAATATTCATTAAGGATTTTTTGGATTTCTGACGAGTCTGTTATTTCGTTTTTGTTGTTTCTGATTGATGATATTAGAGATTTTACTCTTTTTTTCTGATTAGGTTGGCCAGAGGTTTATCTATTTTGTTGACCTTTTCAAAAAACCAGCTTTTTGATTTATTGGTCTGTCATATTATTCTTTTGTTTTCAATTTCATTTAATTCTGCTCTAATTTTGGTTATTTCTTTTCTTCTACTGGGTTTGGGGTCGGAATGTT
This sequence comes from Nycticebus coucang, assembly GCF_027406575.1. Lineage (NCBI taxonomy): Eukaryota > Metazoa > Chordata > Mammalia > Primates > Lorisidae > Nycticebus > Nycticebus coucang. The sequence goes on along the minus strand of NC_069799.1, from coordinate 14,011,166 downwards.
CTTTTCCAGTTGCTTGAGATGTCCCATTAAGTTGTTAACTTCCTCTCTTTCCGTTCTCTTGAGGAAGGCTTGCAGTGCTATAAATTTCCCTCTTAGAACTGCCTTTGCGGTGTCCCAGAGGTTCTGATAGTTTGTGTCTTCATTGTCATTTTGTTCCAAAAAATTGGTGATTTCTTTCTTAATCTCATCTCTGACCCAGCTATCATTCAGCATAAGGTTATTTAACTTCCATGTTTTTGTATGAGTATGCAGATTCCTGTTGTTACTCAATTCAAGTTTTATTCCGTGATGGTCCGAGAAGATGCAAGGAATAATTTCTATTCCTTTAAATTTACTGAGGTTAGACTTGTGACCTAAAATGTGGTCAATTTTGGAGTAAGTTCTGTGGGCTGATGAGTAGTACGTGTATTCAGTTTTTTTGGGATGAAATGTTCTGTAGATGTCTGCTAAATCTAAATATTGGATGGTTAGGTTTAAATCTAAGATTTCTTTGCTCACCTTTTTGCTGGAGGATCGATCCAACACTGCCAAAGGAGTGTTGAAATCTCCGACGATTATGGAGCTGGAGGAAATCAAGTTACTCATGTCTGTTAGAGTTTCTCTTATAAATTGAGGTGCATTCTGGTTGGGTGCATAGATATTAATAATTGAGATCTCATCATATTGAGTATTACCCTTAACAAATATGAAGTGACCATTCTTGTCCTTCCTTACTTTTGATGGTTTAAAGCCTACTGTATCTGCAAATAAAATTGCAACACCTGCTTTTTTCTGATTACCATTTGCCTGAAATATGGATGACCATCCTTTCACCCTGAGTCTGTATTTGTCTTTTAAATTAAGATGTGACTCTTGTATGCAACAAATATCTGGCCTGAGTTTTTTATCCAGTCAGCTAACCTATGCCTCTTTAGAGGACAGTTTAAGCCGTTCACATTAATGGAGATTATTGATAAGTCTGGTGGAATTTTGGGTATCAAGTTTTTCAAAGGTCCAGTGGACTTTTTTTAATCCTTTCGCCAGTGTGGAAGTTGGAGTTTGATCCGAAGTTTCTGAGTGAGTTTACTTTTGTGGTATAGGATTGGGTTGGTCATTGTGGAGGATAGGTCTGAGAATATCCTGAAGAGCTGGTTTACTTATGGCAAATTTTTTCAACATATGAATGTCATTGAATTATTTAATTTCTCCATTATAAATGAAACTCAGTTTAGCTGGATACAAGATCCTGGGTTGAAAGTTATTTTGCTTTAGGAGAATAAAAGTTGATGACCACCCTCTTCTGGCTTGAAAAGTTTCAGCAGAGAGATCTGCAGTTATTCTAATATTCTTTCCTTTGTACTAATAGTTTTCTTTCGCCGGGCTGCTTTGAGAATCTTCTCTTTCATGTTAACTTTAGTGAAGCTAATTATGATATGTCTGGGGGATGACTTATTGGGGTTGAATCGTGCTGGGGTTCTGAAGCTGTCTGCTATCTGAATTTCAGATTCTCTGGGCATGTGTGGAAAATTTTCTTTCATAATTTCATGCAGAAGGGCCTCTGTGCCCTTCGAGGCCACTTCATCATTCTCCGAAATCCCAATTATTCGTATATTGCTTTTCTTTGAATTATCTGAGAGTTCTCTGAGTGAGTGATCCGTTTTTGCTCTCCATTTCTCTTCCTCTTTTGGAGATTGGGAGCGTTCAAAGACTTTATCTTCAATGTCAGAAATCCTTTCTTCTGCTTGCTCCATTCTGTTGCTGAGGGATTCTACTGTATTTTTCATATCTTTGAGGGCTGTAAATTCTTGCTTCAGTGTGTCTAAGTCTTGTGTTGTTTTATCTTTAAATTTTTTAAATTCTTGAGACAGCTTTTGAATTTCTCCATGAATTCCTAGTTCCATTTTGTTAATCTTGTCTGCAATCCAAATTCTGAATTCGATTTCTGCCATCTCAGCCAGTTGTTTATGAATGGGATCTTCAATTACATCTGCCATATCTTTTCTTGGGGGGTTGATCTATTCTGATTATTCATGTTACTAGAGTTTTTCCACTGATTCCGCCCCATGGTTATTTTACTCCCTTTGATTTTTCCCCTGGGGCTTTATCAAGGGCCCATAGTACAGTGTTGTGGTCTAAGAAACTGGGGCCCTATCTTGTGTGGTGGGATGAAGTGGTTCTGTCTTGTTTTCATCTGGTTTCTGTTCGATCCTATTGTAACATTTACTCTGGCTTGAAGTCTCAGCTGTGTGGAAAAACCAGCGATTAAGTCACCCCGCCCGCTCACCTCTGGCACCAATTGGGAAAGGAAAATCAAAACTTCCTACAACCGCATACCCAGGGCACCGCCTGAATAGTACTCAGTCTATTAGTTCAGTTCAAAAGGTCCAAATCGATTGTCTCAATCAGCACCTGTCTCAGGTGGGAGAGTTCAAGAGGTCTCTGGGAACTGGATCACCGGGGTCTGGTGACTCCTCTGATATGGCTTAATCCAGTGCTGCATGGAGTCAGGAGGAGCCACCCAGCAAATAGATCAGTCTTTGAAGGTTGATGTCTCCTTCCCCATTTTGCCCCTCCGTCGGACTCAGTCACTGGTATCTCTGCAGATGGTTAACCCACTTGCCTGTAGTGAACAGATACTCCAGGGGTTTGCACCTGCCTGAATTGCAAGGAAGTCTGCCAGGCCCCTGCAGTCTGCCGCTATCTAGCAGGAGGAAATGGGGCCTGACATCTTTGAGTGCCTGATGCAAGTGGTGGGAGGGAGGTTTTCACTCAGGCTTAGCCCTGTCCCTGATTAATGTTGCTAACAGAACAGAACAGAACAGACAACTTTGCGGGGTTCTGTCTCTGTTTCTGGTAAAATCGCCTACAGAAGACAGTCTGTTCTGAGTTCAAACATCTTTGCTGCTGGAGGTTTGTGTCTGATTACCTCTCTGAGTGGGCCCTGCCCTGGAAGCTTCTCAGGATTGTGAGCAGTGTCAGGCAAATCCTTTGCTCACTTTTGGCCTCCTCTTGTTGCCCAGGGAGACAGGCAGTGTGGCTTCAGAATATCCAGAAGTGAGCCATTTTGCTTTTAAAGAAAAAACGGCTGTTGATTTGCCTCCAGGAACTGCTGCTCTGGTGTGGGCACCCAGCCGACCCTTTTCTCCTCTGTCTCGCGCCCCAGAGTCAGCACTGAGCGGCCACAGTTTATGCTCTGTCCACACCCCTCAAGAGATCTCCCAGAGATCTGAACTCCTGGGGTGGCAGGCTCCCAGACCCCTGAGTGAGAGTGAGGGGAAGCTAGAATTTCATTCAGTTTTATGCCTGGCTGTATTGTTGCCTGGGGAGGGCTGCTGCACTGTACCACAGGGAAGTGCTGCCAAGGCGTGACTCTCCCTCAGCCGAGTGCCTTCTCCTCACTCACGTGTCTCAGAGTCAGCGCTGACCAGTTGTGGCTCGGGCACTGTGCATTCCCCTCGAGAAATCACCCAAGGATCCGAACTCCTGAGGGACAGGCCCCCAGACCCTGAGTGAGAGTGAGGGGAAGCTAGAGTTTCATTCAGTTTTATGCTTGGCCGTATTGATGCACGTGGAGGGCTGCTGCACCGCACTGCAGGGAAGTGCCTCTGAGGAGTGACTCCCCCTTAGCCGGGTGCCCTCTCCACACTCACGTGCCTCAGAGTCAGCATTGACCAGTTGCAGCTTGGGGACTGTCCACTCCCCTTGAGAAATCACCCAAGAATCTGAACTCCTGGGGGACAGGCCTCCAGACCTCAGTGAGCGGGAGGGGAGTGTTGGGGATTCAGGGTTGCCAGCAAAGGATTTTTAAAGTTTTATACAGTTTTATGCCTGGCAGGAGAATGCCATGGCACCCTAGTAGGGGAGGTAGGTCCAGTTTTTAGAAGGTCTCTCCCGTGGAGTGTAGTAGGAGGGCTTTTAATTTCTGCCCGTTTGTTTAATTGTGGGGCTCTTGAGCCGGTCTCATGGGAGAGGGGGACTCCCATCTGCTTGGTGGATTTTGTACCTTTTGTTTGCATCCTTGTGATCACAGCTTGCCTCAGCGGTATTGATGTGCATTCTTCAACCTTCTCTCTTGGTGCGGCTCAAATCCACCAGGATACTTACTAAATTCCTGTCCCTTAATTCTCCTTCTGGACGGGAGCCTCTGTTGAAAGCTGGCTTCATTCCGCCATCTTGTCTCTCCCCTCGCAACATATTTTTTAATGTATGATTATGTCTTTCAGTTATAGCTTGACCAGTGCTATTGCCAGGAAGTCCAATAATGTGCTTAATGCTATGTAATTGGAAAAAAGCTTGACATTTATTAGAAACATATGCAGAACCATTATCTGTTTTAATTGAATGCAGCTTTCCCATAATTGTAAAAGCTTCAATAATATGGGAAATAACAGCATCTGTCCATTCAGAAGTAAATGCAGATGCCCAAGAAAAATGAGAATATGTGTCTATAGAGTGATGGACATATTTAAGATGGCAAAATTCTGGAATTTGAGTAACATTAATTTGCCAAAGTTGGTTATCTTGTAGGCCTCTTGGATTAATACCAGAGGGTAAAGGTGGCATTATCAAAGGCTAACAAGTGGGGCAACAGGGAACGGTGGCTCTTGCTGTGTGCCATGTAATACCATGTCACACTCTTAAAGATTGAGATCATTATGATGTAAAGAATGTCCCAAATTAGTAGCTTGTACTTACCCAATTAAATGATAAATAGCAGCATCATTATCTTCAGAGAGAGGTCCAGGCAAATTAGAATGAGGTCCTGCATGAGTAATATATAAAGGTTGGTCATGAGAGCGAATGAGCTGTTGCAATGTAAAAAATAAAGTAATTAATTCTGATTCACTCCAAGGGAGTGTAACTGTTTTTATGTTCTGTACCACAAGAGCAGAATATTGTGAATCTGAAACCACTTTAAAGCAATCTTATAAAGATCAGTTAAAAGTAAAATGATAGCAAATAATTCAGCCTTTGGTACAGATTAATAAGGAGTTTGCTGGGTCCTAAAATTATGAGGTCCTAAGTAACCAGAAACACCCATTTTATTAGCATCAGTGTAAAATGTGGGAGCATTAACTATAGGTTTTTGTTTAACAATTTGAGGTAAAATCCAAGAAGTGTTCTTTAAGAATTGTAAACGTTTATTTGTGGGGTAATGATTGTTAATTTCACCTATGAAGTCAACAAGTACCACTTGCCAATCCATAGAAAAGGTAAATAAACTATTTATTTGTTGATTAGTTAAAGGAAGGACAATTTTATCAGGATCACATTCTACCAATTGCTGTAACCTGAAACAACCTTTTAAAATTACATATGATATTTTTTGGATATATGTTTCCATTTTCTTTGTTGCTTTGTGTGGAATAAAACACCATTCTACAAAAGCTTCCTTTTGTGCTAATAATCCAGTAGGTGAATGTTCAGAAGGAAAAACATATAAAGTAAAATATGAAAAATCAGTGATTGTATGAAGCTGAGCTTCTTGTATATGTTTTCCTAAGCATTTTAATTCTTTCTCAGCTTTCTTTGTAAGTTGCCTTAAGCTATGCAAAGTGGAATCTCCTTCTAACAAGGAGAATAAATGACTTAAAGTATAAGTAGGTATTCCGAGTACAGGTCTAACCCAATTTATATCTCCTAATAATTTTTGAAAATCATTAAGTATTTTGAAGGTGTCTCATGTTATTTGGACCTTTTGAGGAATTATGTGCTGAGCTAATAATTTATATTCTAAATAATTCCATGGTTCTTGTGCTCAAACCTTTTCTGGGGCAATATGAAGACCAAAATTGGCAAGCTATTGACAAGCTTTGGAATACATTTTTTTTAACTCTTCATATGCAGAGTGTGAAAAAAGATATTATCCATATAATGTAAACAAATTCCTTCCAGGAACTACTTGTGTACTAAATCCAAAGGTTGTTGTACAAATAATTGACAAAGAGTGGGGCTATATAACATGCCCTGAGACTAAACCTTCCACTGATAATGTCAAGTAGGCTGAGCATTATTCAAAGATGGAACAGTAAATGCAAAAGTTTCAGCATCTTTGGGATACAAAAGAATATTTTTTATTTATTTATTTATTTATTTATTTATTTATTTATTTATTTATTTATTTTGTAGAGACAGAGTCTCACTATACTGCCCTCGGGTAGAGTGCTGTGGTGTCACACGGCTCACAGCAACCTCTAACTCTTGGGCTTACGCGATTCTCTTGCCTCAGCCTCCCGAGCAGCTGGGACTACAGGCACCCGCCACAATGCCCGGCTATTTTTTTGTTGCAGTTTGGCCAGGGCTGGGTTTGAACCTGCCACCCTCGGCATATGGGGCCGGAGCCCTACTCACTGAGCCACAGGCGCCACCCACAAAAGAATATTTAAATAAACAATCTTTTAAATCTACTATGAAGATAGGATAATTTTTTGGAATCAATGACTGGTTTGGAATTCCTGGTTGCAAAGAGCCATGGGCTTAATAGTTGCATTGACTTTTCTTAAATCAGTCAACCTGCACCATCTGCTGGATTTTTTCTTAATTATAAGGATAGGAGAACTCCAAGGACTAGTAGACAATTCAATATGATTTTGCTTTATTTGTTCCTTGACAAGAATATGAAGTGTTTCTACTTTTTCCAGAGGAAGGGGCCACTGCTCAACCCATATGGGTTTGTCTGATTTCCATTGTAAAGGTATGGCAAAGTGCTGTGCAGTGGTCCCTATGGAAAATCCTCTGAAAGAGTGGGAAATGCCAAACCAGATCAGTCACCAGCTTGTCTTGTCACCTCAGCCTTAAGAGGAGAGGTGTTTACTGTGAAATTGAAGCCCATATTAAACATCATGTCTTTTGCTGCTGGGAAAATAGTGGGAATAGATAACATAGCTCCCCATTGTTGAAGCAAATCTCTTCCCCATAAAGTTAAAGCAATGGGAGCAACATATGGCTGAAACTGAGCCGGTTGCTTTTCAGGTCCAAAACAATTTAAAATATGTGTATTTTGTTCAATATCTGTCATTGTTCCTAGTCCTACAAAGGTGGTTTCAACCCTTTTTTAGGCCATTTCTTTGGCCACATATAGGAAGCAATAATAGAGGCATCAGCTCCAGTATCTACATGTCCATTAAGGACAGTGCCATCAGGAAAACTTACAACACACTGAGGCCAATTATCATTTATGGAGGCATGCTAAAAAACTTGTTTTCCTGTACTGCCAAATCCACCTTCTCTTTTTATAGGAGCTGCTTTACCCTTATGATATGGGAGAATTAATAACTGAGCAAATGTTGTCCAGCTTCTAAAGTAATAGTTTTAGTAGCAGAAGCCATTATTTGAATTTCACCCTCAAAGTCAGCATCTCTTATACTAACATGAATTTGCAATCCTTGGAATGTCAAGCTACTACACCCTAATAGTAGACATAATGTATTCATTGGAATAGGGCCATAAACACCAGTATGCAATTTTACCAGTAAAGCATCTGTAATAATAGTTACTGTTTTATTAATAGGCAAATCCAAGGTAGCACTATTGTGCATAGCATGAAATAAATCTTGTACTGAGAGCTTTAACTGTTTTGAATCAGAGCATGGGCTTGGATGTTGCTCACTGGAAACTGTTGAGCAAGAGAAACTGTATTGTTTGTCTGAGGGCTCCGGGTCAGGCCGTTGAGGAGTTTCTCTCATTTTCTAAGGGAGGGAGAATATTTCCATCTTTTCCTTTAATGGATCTACATTTGTTTATCCAATGCTTTCTTTTTCCAAAATCTATGACACAAATGGGTGGGACCAGAAGATTTTTCATTTTTATTTACCCTGTTTTTCTGGCAGTCCTTGTAGACATGTCCAGATTTTCCACAATTATGACACTTTGTTTTAGTAGAAGTGGCTGTGCCTTTAAAAGCACCTGCCAATAAATTAACCTGAAAGGTTCCGGAGTCAACATCTCTGCAGGCTTAAAGTAGCATTTTCCTGCATCTTTATTCCTGCCAAAGCCTTTGTACAATCAACATTAGCATTTTCCTATGCAAGTGAAAGCAAAAGCATATTCTGTGCCTCTGAAGCATTAACTCTTCTTTGAACAGCTGATTGCAAGCAAGCTAAAAAATCGGTATAGGGTTTATTAGGTCCTTGAAGAATTTTTGAAAAAAATTTCTTATCTCCTTTTGTTCATCTAATCTTTGTCATGCCATATAACAAATTTCCCAAATTTGTGCCAGCAGTTCATTAGTATAATTACACTGTGTTCCCACATCAGAATGTAATCCTGTTCCTTTTAATCATTCAAAATCAAACGTAGGTGGATTTAAAGCTCAATTACAGTGAACCTGTTTTTGAGCCTCTTTTCTCTATCAAGATTTAAATTGTAAGTACTGAACAAGTGACAATGTGGTTTGAGCCAAAGTATCCCAATCTATAGGAATCAATAAATGGTCTCCACAATATGATTTTAAACCTCCTTGCACATAGCACTTATGGACCTAATTCTCCATAAGTGCTAACAGCATCTTTTAAAAGTTTCATAATTTTCATATCAACTTAAAAATGAGTAACATCAATAGTACCATCATCATTAGGAGTTCTGACTATTGGAAAGGCAAATGAAGTAGGCATCATTGTAGAGGTAGGAAAATTCTGAACATTTTTAGAATTTGGTTCAGCCTCATGCAAAATATTATACATATCAGGCGCTAATGGGAAATTAAATACCATTCCCACTCAGGTGTTTGTGAGAAGAGGGAGCTGCTGTGGGACAGGAGCAGCCAGCACAAGTGACAGGGCTGAAGACAAAAGAGTTGGAGCAGTGGGTGTAACTGGAGTAAGCGGTTTTGCAGCCAAAGCTGGAAATGTCCCAGCGTTCTTTTTGGACAAAGGACCATGTTGTTGAGAACTCATAATTTGACAACAACATTTGAAAAGGTGTTGAACCTTAGCCATATTATCATCAGACTCATTCGCCTAGGTAGTCTATGATTCACTCAGTTTTGGAGGAGCTGCTAGTGCTGTCTGGAAGTGGTGTCTCATCTTAAGTGAGCACTTCCACAGTTTTGCAGACTATTCCTGGGGAACTTTTAAAGTCACAGGCTCCATCTTTTGTTCTGTATCTGAACTAAATTGTAACAGCTGCAAAGCCAAAGTTACCAGATTAAAAGCTGTCCAGACCTCTGACTCAGTGCATTCCCTTCTTTGATGGGCTCTCCGCAGAGCCTTCCCTACATCCTTCCAAACCTTTAAATTTAATTGATTTTTCTTTTCAGAATAAAACTAATAACAATGCTTAGCAATCACCTGAAATAGGCCCTGCAAAGTTTTCCTTTTTGTGGAGGTACCATAACTTTACTGTAGTAACGTTTTCAAGAGTGTAACATACTGCTCTTCCAAAGATGGGGAATTCCCCATGATTCCACTTCTATTCCTGAGAGTCTTGCATACTATGTGCAGAACAATTCCTCTAGGTTCTAACTGTGCCTGTCTTACCTTAAATGAATCTCGTGAAGTCTTGCACCCTGCTTGCTGCACCGAGTTGTTGCTGTAAGTGTTCAGGCGGAAGTTGCAGAGATAAGACCAGCAGTCAGAATGTAGTGAGCAGCAGAGGGCTACAGCTCACTCAGGCATGTAGCAACCTCAGTTTATTTCTTACAAGCTTATATATTTTAATAATGCAAGGTTCTGCACATACACACACGTACACATTCTAATAATAAAACCAGCTGGCTACAAAGGGTCTTTACGATAAAAGTAGAAAGAAACCACAAAGCTTATTGAACTATGAATAAGTCCTGAAGGGAGCAGGTGTGACCTTTAACAGACCTGCACACTAATTTCGCTCTATTCACTCCCCAGGTCCCTTCCAAGAAATTCCAGAGACAGCCAGACTCTGCTTTCAGGGCCTGCCTCCTACATGATTAGCTTTATTAATCACTGTAGAGGGTCTTCAAAGGAACATTCCTTCATATGGACTCTGAGAAAGTTTCTTCAAGCATAAATCAATGGTACTCAAAGTTACATTGAGGTTACACCTTGCAGAGGTTACACCGGCTGCTCTTGTCCCACAGCAGCTTGGATTCATCACAGCTAGCTGAAGAGAGCTTCACCGCCCCATGGGCAGCAAAGGTAACTTTTAAGAGGGTCAACATTGGGTGGTGCCTGTGGCTCAGTGAGTAGGGCACCAGCCCCATACACCAAGGGTGGTGGGCTCAAATGCAGCCCCAGCCAAACTGCAACAACAACAAAAAAATAGTCAGGCATGTGACAGGTGCCTATAGTCCCAACTACTTGGAAGGCTGAGGCAAGAGAATCGCTTAAGCCTAGCAGTTGGAGGTTGCTGTGAGCTGTAACACCACAGCATTCTACCAAGGGTGACAAAGTGAGACTCTGTCTCTAAGAAAAAAAAAAAGATGGTCAAAATACCCTGTTCCAGCCACACACTGGCAGCTGGCTAGTTGATGCAGGGCTGAAGCCTGAGGAAACTTTTTGCGGGACATGTCTTAATTGGACTTCACCATTAAGATAGGACAAAGGGTGACACCTTTATAGCTTCCAGGAATACAAAGTCACCCAGGAGAGAGCTTGTGCTCATAATCAGATACAGTACTCTATATGTAACACAGGAAAAAGTCAAAACTCCTATCTACATTGGCCTACCACCATGGTACAATTAAGGTCTGGGTAGAGAACCTGAGAGGCGTCACACTCCCTGAAATCTGAATGCTGGTCCAGACCAGAGAAGTACAAAAGGTCAGCCAGGTGACTCTAAAGTTTACTACCTGTAGCACCATGTGAGGTTGCTACAGCAGAAACAACTGGGAAAGAAACTATAGGACAGATCAGAAATACTTCTATGCCTTAGATTTTGTAGAAAAGTTATGCAAAGTCAAATGTGAAAATTCACTAATACTGGCTCCCACAGAAACAAGCTGCTATTGAGACCTCAAATTAACATATATATGGAGTCTCAAAAGGGAGGAACGAGAGAGGATACCCACATGAGGTCTAGGAGAATAGGTGTAAACCATGAGGATACACCTGCAGATTCCTCTCCATGGTGACTCAGCCCTTGGAAATTTATACTCAACTTCCTGGAACTTGGAAATTTCCACTTCTGTGAAATCCTGTAGCTCTGTGGGGGCTGGAACACCATCTTCTGCTTAATTCAAATTGACCAATAGAAAGGTACCTGTGGGTTGTAACTTTTTGACTGGAGATGAAAAGGAAAGACCAAGCCAGTTGGAGAACATGGCCAATCCGAATTCTTCTATACCATAAGCTCTGCCAGATGAAATAAAGCTGGTCCTCTTATAAACATGGTGTTTGGGTACTCTTTCACTCCACTGGGCCTTGTCTTCCTGCAATAATGTCTCAGAATAACCTCTCATTTTTGGTCCCAAATCTCTCCCTAGAAATAATGTGGCCCAGAAATGAAGATTGAGGCTGGTATTAAAAACAAATTAAAGTCCCTGGCGATGCCTGTAGGTCAGTCAGCAGGGCGCTGGCCACATACACCAAGGGTGGCAGGTATGAACCCAGCCTGGGTCTGCTAAACAATGCCACTGCAACCAAAAAATAGCTGGGTGTTGTGGTGGCCACCTGTAGTCCCAGCTACTTGAGAGGCTGAGCCAAGAGAATCACTTCAACCCAAGAGTTTGAGATTGCTGTGAGCTGTGATGCCAGGGCACTCTACCCGGTGCAACAGCTTGAAACTGTCTCAAAACAAACAAACAAACAAACAAAACAATTAAAGTCCTAATGTTGCTACCTGTTTACAGGAAGGGTATACTAATAGACTGCTCTCAAGCTGAAAGGCATTCATTTACTCCCCTGAGAGGCTCCATCCCCATATTTCAGGCTATCCACTGAACAGGTATGTCCCAGGAATTAATATTTGTGGAGCATGGCAGTAAACATGGATGTAATGGGCATCTTGGGTCATCCTCAAGACAAGTGTAAAACTGTAGAATGACAAATGACAGAAGGGTGACTGAGGACACATCATCCTGTACAGTTATCAATGGGGAGTCTCAATGCAAAGACATTCTGGCAAAAAGTGTGTGCCTTGGCAAGATATAAGAAGCAAAGGCACAAAGATTTTGATCAGAGTGGCACAAGATTATTGTCTGTCTTCTTACGAGTCATGTTCAGAAACTTATAAAAACCAACAATTTAGAAAATAATCACCCACTGTTATATAAAGAAATGACAAATAACAAAAATACTACATTTTTCTGAACTGAGAAATAAAGAGAAAAACAATTGATAATTGAAAGGTTACGGAGTAAAAGATGAAAGATTATTACAAGGCATGAGATGAAAGAAAAACAGAGGCCCAGTGTGTGCAATTAAAATGGGTTAATTCCACCTGGGTTCAGGTGGGGTAAGATTTCCAACCTGCAGGGAATGAATCTACACTTGGGTAATGGTGAACTGGGGTGGAAGGTGGGGAGTGTTTAAAAGTCAGGAAGGTGGGCGGCGCCTGTGGCTCAAGGAGTAGGGCGCCGGTCCCATATGCCGGAGGTGGCAGGTTCAAACCCAGCCCCAGCCAAAAATCACAAAAAAAAAAAAAAGTCAGGAAGGTGTGGATCTGGGCATTCCCCTTCCTGGGTTGGACATCTGTGGTAAGGATGGGGGTTGGCCCATTTACATTTTCCAGGTGTGACATCCGGTGAAGTAGAATAGTGGGTTGTCCCATTCACCTTTCTTAGGTGGGTCATCCAGTGGGAGAGGGTAAGGGGTTGATGGTTTTAGGCAGATCCACCACATTTGGCCAGGGTTTGACTCTATCAATAATGTGAATTGGATGGAAAGTTAGCATTTGAAAAAATGAGAAAGAAACTGAAAATTGAGGATTTGATCGCAAGACCTAGAAGATTTAGGCTGAGTAAACAAATGAGGTACATTTGTACTTGGCTTGCCACATTTTGGGAAAATATAGGGGGAAACAAGTCCTTTTGTAGAGTGTTAAAATATACAGGAGGGAATTAGGCTGAAAGGGATCCAGAGCCTTGCATTCCTAGGTTACAAAAGCAAAATCCAACTCAAATTTATTCTTATAACTTGCAAGAAGGGTTGGTCTTTGGAGTTAAATCATCCCAAAATTAGAAGGGAGGTGAGAGGGAGATTGGTGTGCTCTCACCTAAGAGGCACAATGTAAAGGTATATGGCACACCTCCCAGGTGAGAGGCACATCTACAACACGGAATTGACCTCACAAACACAAACCATGTAACCTAATCACATCTACCATCATATTAATCTGAAATTTACAAAGAAAGAGGAGATGCAAAAATAAAATAACTGATAAGTATTTTCATTGTTTTCTATGAAGCTTTTATTGCAAACCCAAATTGGTTTATCACACACAAAAAAAGTTGTGTGGTGGGAGAAGGGAAGGACTGTATATACTATAACCGTGTTAATTACAGTACATTAAATGGTGGTTTACATTACAAATAAGCCTAAAGTTTAAATATACTAGTGTTATAACCCAATGTACAGATTTTCTTTATATAATACATATAATTATCAGGAATGCAGAAGAAAAAAACCATAAATAATGCCGATTTTACAGGTGACATTTTTAAAGAATGAAAACACCAATGGCTCTGACTGACAACTGAGACATTGGTCCATAAAAACCCTTTCTAAAAATAGAAATATTTGTAGCAGCAATGTTTTCTTTAAGCATCTAAATACAAGTCATTGCAAGACTATTTCAATAAATTTCAGTTATTAAATATTTCTTAGCAAAAAAAAGTCTACACATAAATTTATCTTCCAAATATGAAAGAAACAATCACCACGTTGTAGTGTCCTGTTAAGTGTCACATGGATTCCTATAACAAAATCCATCATCTGTGATCAAGTATACCATACTCATTCCACTGTTCAGAGTAAGTCCACAAGGAAAAAGTAAAGAACTGAAACACTTTGCAATAGGAAAAGCTTTGGAGCTAACACAATCTCTTCAGAAAAGGCACATTTAATAATATTTGTTATCACAGCCTAGATAGACCTGCAGGAGAAACTTCTTAGAAAACTGCCATCCTTCTGAAAAGACTCCTGCATCTAAGGCGGCACTCCAATGCTCATTTCAGAGATAGCACCACATTTGAAGTAAGAATAAAAATGAAAATGTCATAAGCTCACTGAGAATGTGCTCTGCCAAAATCTTCCAGCAAACAGTGTGTAAGATTGCTAAGTTCCCAGAGATGTGCAAATTCTCTTTTAAAGATGTCCTGTCAGCTGGCAGCTCCACCAAAGGGCTAACTAAAACACTTAAAACACACAAAATCCTTCAAAAGCAACCCCAAGATTGTTCAGAGAAAGGAGTTCATGGGAGGTGCATAGGAGAAGCCTAGGAAAGCCTCCACAGCTTGCTTGATGCTGGCTGTGATGAGGATGCTGTCAGGGGACCTGCCCATGGACTTGGGAACTAGCTCTTTGTTAAACTTGGGATCAAAGCGCCACAGGTTGCTGGGTTAACTCACATTTGGGTTAAAAGAAGTAGTAGTTTTCTTATGAATGTGATCATCCCAGTTAATTAGGGAGAAGAAGACATGACTCTTAATTTCCATAAAGTCATCCTTGGCATTAAGCCACTGTGTCATGTCCTTCTGCAGGAGACCTTCCAGGAGGTGTCTTGCAGAATTTGTGATATTTATTTTCAACTGGAGCTTGTTCAGAATTTTGTGGTACATCTCAGCTGTGTTTTGGCTATAAAAGTGAGGCAGGCGATACAAGACAGTCTCCAGGCACCACCAGTCCACTGTCTGGGCGTAAGACTGCTTATGGAGCACCTCAGATGCCGGACACTCAGTTGTACCACAGAAGGTAGATGTGGTGACTTTGTGCTCAATGTTTTCCTTGCACAGTCCAAAGTCAGTATGGACAATGTGTCCCTGGGAGTCTAGAAGACTATTCTCAGGTTTTAAGTTTCTATAAACAATGTTCAGAGATTGCAGGTAACCCAAGGCAGTGGCTATTTCAGCAGCACAGAAACGAGCCCGTGGTTCCAGGAAGCAATGCTCTTTCTGGAGATGGCAGAACAACTCTCCACCATTATCATAGTCTAAGACAAACTACAATTTGTTTGCAATCTGGAAAGAGAAATGAAGCCCACCAGGAAAGGGTGTTTCACATTCTTCAATAAAACATTGCGCTCTGACATAATATCCTTCTCCTCCTTTTTTTTTTAGGATTGCTTTCTTGTGTAAAACTTTGACTACATGGAAAACTTCTGCCTTGTATGTTGCTAGAAGAACCTCTCCAAAACTGCCTTTCCCAATCACTTTCAAGAAGTGAAAGTCAGATGATTTAGCATGAGGGTTGGATGATGGACCAAGATTGATTTCCTGAGAAGGACTTGGTGGAGGAGAAGAGTTGGCATTCATCAGCTCAGGCTCCTGGGGCTGGGAGATTTTCAAGATAGACAGAACTTCTGGATGTTTGCATGCAAAGGAGTTATTAGCGATCTTCTGAATAAAGTCATTCAGGTCCATCCTCCTCTGTTTCATGAAAGGGATAAGAATTGTTACCATTCCCCTCATTCTGAGGTAAGTGAGGACACTCATAGCAGCCTCAGTTTTCACCGTCATTGCTTCCAAGGGAATAAGGCCATTACTGACTGGACACCGGCTCAGACAACCAGTATTTTCATTGTCTAAATATCTATTTTAGAGCCAGTGTCTCACTCTATTGCCCCAGACTACAGTGCAGGAATGTCATATAGCTCACAGCAACCTCAAACTCCTAGGCTCAAGCAATCCTCATGCTTCAGCCTCCCAAGAAGCTGGGGCTACAGCCCCCCCTCCTCCCACAACAACCACTGGCTACTTTATATATTCTTAGTAGAGACAGAGTCTTGCTCTTGCTCATTCTGATCTCCAACTCCTGAGCTGAAGCAATTCACTCACCTCAGCCTCCCAGAGATAGGATGGTAGACATGAGCCTTGGCACTTGGCCTCTTTGAATACAACGTTTTCATTTCTCAAAAAGTATATACACATATCTGTATAGATATGTACATACAACCATACACACACACACACATATAGATTCATAGGTTTTCAGGAAGGACTAAAATCTCTCAGCCTGCCTCCTTTATCCTGCCTCCAGCTACCTCATCTCAGTGGATTTCTGTTTTCACAAACCATTGATAAACCCAACAAACCAACCAAAAGATAATGGAAATTCTTTTTCTTTACATTTTCTGAATAATTTTGTCTTTCAGTATTTGTTCTTTTTTGCCTCAGTTGATTTCTGAGTGTTCCACGTGGAACTACGAACAATCACTGCTAAAGATGGATGCACCTAGAAAAATGTTTGTCTTGAAACTTTGCTGAGGAAAACAGACACACCATTCACAGTAACATGTTGTGAACTCAGCTGCATTAACTTTCCCCTCTGCTTAAATCCAGACGTCCATCTGACCTCAGCCTGGGCATTCTTCCTTGCTTTCTTAGGGATACTAAGATTTCTCTCTTTCCACTCCTATCTTCTCCTCACTCACTCCCTGCTCTCTGCTCTTTCTAATGGCTTCCACCCATTCTCCAATATAAAATAACCTTAAACTTTTGTATCCTAATCTTGACCTAAAAAAATTCTTCTGTCACCCTTTGTGCAGGACACATTGAACATCTGAGCTTTTTCACAACTCTTGAAAGTACATGAAGTGAGAAGATGGAGTCATCTGGGCTATAGCATAGACAACACAACCGGTCTGGTAGTTTTAGGTCCCATGTGACCTTCCCACCTGTCTCTCATCCTTATTGTTTTTTAAATTTAGCTTCTACACTAAAGATGCCCATCTCAAATAGTTGGGGATCTTAACTTTTGTACATACAACCATAACCATAAACTGTCACCACATTGTGACATATTATTTAAAACAAGGTGCTGACATGTCCAGCTCCCACAAGCTAAAGATGAGCACTGCCACTATTGCCCCCCTGTACCCAACTTTGCCACTCTCCCCCTTCCCTCTCTTGCAACTCCAACAACAAAGAAAAGTAGTCAGAGAAGGAGCTGTGATGCTGGGTGGCCCACCTCACCTCACCAAGGAAGGAGAAATACAGTTATGGCCACCCAGGTAATGGGGCAGGTGTCTGGAGAAAGAGGGCTGTTGACTGGCAACAGCAGCATTGACATGGCATTGCCTAATGACCTGTATGACGCACACAACCTCTCCAAAGCTGGGATGGCCACACCTCAGCTTATCATGCTGGCAAAGGTGGCTTTAACTGGAGAAGTAAATGGCAGCTTCTGTGATTACGTGAGTGGTGAAGAAAAACAGATGGCAGAACTGATGCCTTTTGGGGATAACAACATTTCAGACAGTGATGGAGAAGGACTTGAGGAGTCTCCTGAAATAAAAAGGTGAACCAAATGGACTGGAAAACATGGAACTGAGAAATTTGGAACTCAGTATAGTGTTGTAGAACCTCAGCCTGTATTTGAGGCATCACCTGCCCCAAAAGTTTATAGCTCAAATAAAGATCGTCCTGCAGAAACACCTGGAGCAAAGGACAAATGCAAGAACTTGAAGACCAAACACTTTCTCTGTAAGCCATGCCAGTGTGAAGCAGAACCTAAAGAACAGTTTGTACATCACATCAGAGTACACAGTGCCAAGAAATATTTTGTTGAAGAAAGTGCAGAGAAGCAAGCAAAAGCCAGGGACTCTGGCTCTTTCACTTTAGAAGTGGGAGATTCCTCCAAGAGCCCCATTAACTGTGACCACTGTGGCTACAATACTAATCGACATGATCACTCTACTGCACATGTGAAACACTGCACCAGAGCTGGGGATAACAAGTGAGTCTACAAGTGCATCATTTGTACATATACAACAGTTAGTGAGTATCCCTGGAGGAAATACTGGAGAAACCATTTTCCAAGGGATTTATACACGTGTGGGAAATACAACTATTTTTCAGACAGAAAAAACAACTATGTTCAGCATCTTAGAACTCATACAGGAGAATGCCTATATAAATGTGAACTTTGTCCTTATTCAAGTTCTCAGAAGACTTGTCTAACTAGACATATACGTACTCATTCAGATGAGAAGCCATTTAGATCTGACCGGTGCAGTTACGTGGCCTCTAATCAACATGAAGTAACTTGCCATCCAAGACAGGTTCACAATGGGCCTAAACCTCTTTACTGCCCACACTGTAACTACAAAACAGCAGACAGAAGCAACTTCAAAAAGCACGTGGCTCTCCATGTTTGCCCACAGCAATTTAATTGCTTGGTATGTGACTACGCAGCTTCTAAGAAGTGTAATCTACAGTATCACTTCAAATCTAAGCATCCTACTTGTCCTAAAAAAGACAAAAAGCGAGAGGCTGACTTTCCTGATAACAATACTACCAATAAAAAACTGGAAACAAGGAAGACAAAATTAAAGGGAGATGTGGCTGTAAAGAAAAATGAGAAGTCTGAAAAAGTGGAGAAAAAGATGTTTCAAAAGAGAAAAAGCCTTGTAGTAACATCTTGGTGACCCAAGTGACTACTAGAACTCGCAAATTAGCAACACAAAGTAGAGAGATGGATGGATCTACAGGAATTAATTCCAAAAAGTTCTTTAAATCCAAGAAAAGCAAAAGGAAGATGGAAGCTGAAGCTTCCAATCCTTATGTGATCCTGTGACTAATGAGGATTCCGTGACAAAGAAGAAAAAGAAGGTAGAAAGATAATCCAATCCAGTAGAAAGATAATCCAGAAGTAGTCAGGAAGCACCAAAGGGTGACAACAAAGTGGAGGAGAGTAAGAAGCAAAATGTCTGCATGAGAAAAATTACAAAGAAGAAAACCCTAAAAAATAAGTCAAGTAAAAGAAGCAGCAAGCCTGCTTAGAAGGAGCCTGTTCAGAAGGGGCCTGCTCCTATGGAGGTTGTTGAGAAGGGGCCTGCTCAGATGGGGCCTGCTCAGACAGGCTCTAATCAGATGGAGTCTGCTCAGAAGAGTTCTGCTCACATGGGGTCTGCTCAGATGGGGCCTGCTCCTCTGGAGGTTGTTGAGAAGGACTGTGCTCAAGTGCAGCTGTTTCCTCCCATGGAGACCGTTCAGAAGAAGTCTGCTGAGCTGGGGCCTCCTCTCATGGAAGTGGTTCAGAAGAGGACTCGGATGGAACTGCTTCCAACCACCCTTTTCACATGAAATGAATTCTCAAAAAATCTCCTCTCAGAAAAGATAAAAAGAAAAAGTCTAATGTGTAGGGTGAAATGGCATGGCAGGAGCAAGTCCTTATTGAAGTTGGCTTAGTACCTGTGAAAGACAGCCGACTTCTAAGGAAAGGACAAGGACACAGGGTTGTCTTACCACCATCACCAGCGCTGCCAAAGGAAAGCTTAAAAGAAGAGGCATCAGGCTCCACACCCCAAGCACAGTAGTTAAGGCTCTGACCACATGCATGGAGGCTGGTGGGTTCAACACTGGCCCAGGCCTGCTAAACAACAATGACAACTGCAACGAAAAAAAAATAGCAGGGCATTATGCCAGGTGCCTGTAGTCGCAGCTACTTAGGAGACTGAGGCAAGAGAATCGCTTAAGCCCAAGAGTGAGAGGTGGCTGTGAGCTGTGATGCCACAGCACTCTACTGAGGGCAACATAATGAGACTCTGTCTCAAAAACAAAACAAAACAAAACAAAAAAATCTTAAATTATAAAGCTAGTAAAATCTTTCTAACAACTAGTTTCATGTTCATGGCTACACTTTAACTAAGTTACAGTTTACATTAGATACAAAAAGATTCATCTTAAGCATATAATAGATAGTAAGAAACTAACTGGGGTAGAGGTTTTTGTGGATTCTTTCATACTGCAAAAAAAAAAAAAAAAATTGCCTTCTGGGGAATTGACCTAGTTTCTAATCTTTAAGATTAGAACTCTGAGGATCGGCACCTGTAGTTCAAGTGACTAAGGTGCCAGCCACATGCACCAGAGCTGGTAGGTTCAAATCCATCCTGGGCCTGCCAAAGAATGACAACTACAACCAAAAAATAGTTGGGCATTGTGGCAGGTGCCTATAGTCCCAGCTATTTGGGAGTCCGAGGCAAGAGAATCTCTTAAGCTCAGGAGTTAGAGGTTGCTCTGAGTTGTGATGCCACGGTACTCTACCCAGGGCGACAGCTTGAGGCTCTGTCTCCAAAAAAAAAAGAAAGAAAAAAAAAAAGATTAGAACGCTGAAAACAAAAATATGAAAGAAATTAAACCCCTTATTGTTAAATTTATCTGTATAAACGCTGTTACTGAAAAGTGATTGGGACTTGAGGCCTTTTTTCCAGAAAATAAGGTCTTGATTGTCAGGCCTGTATTAAATTCTAAACCTTATTGCATGTATTTGTACTTATTATGTTGTTTGTTTTTCCTTGAGACACAGTTCAGTATGTCACCCTTGGTAGAGTGCCATGGTGTCACAGCTCACAACAACCTCAAACTCTTGGGTGTAAGTGACTCTCTTGCGTCAGCCTCCCAAGTAGCTGGGACTATGGGTGCCCATCACAATGACCCGCTATTTTTTGGTTGTGGTTGTCATTGTTCCTTGGCACTCCTAGGCTGGATTCAAACCTGCCAACTCCAGTGTATGTGGCTGGCGCCCCACCTGCTGAGCTACAGGCACCAGGCCTATTTGTACTTCTTAAAAATTGCTTCAATGAAAAATATATTAGCAATATGAACTTCTGGTCAGTTAGA
The DNA here is from genome assembly GCF_027406575.1 of Nycticebus coucang. Classification (NCBI taxonomy): domain Eukaryota; kingdom Metazoa; phylum Chordata; class Mammalia; order Primates; family Lorisidae; genus Nycticebus; species Nycticebus coucang. The sequence goes on along the minus strand of NC_069799.1, from coordinate 13,990,495 downwards.
AATTCTTCCATTTGAAAAATGCTATTTGCATGGAACTCTTTGAATGTTTTCTTATTTTCTAATCCTCTCTTCCCACCACTGGATAAAATTGAAGCTAGAATTTTCCCTTTTGATGAAGGAATAATCAAAAAAAGAACAGGTAGACTTGGCACACATAACTCAGTGGTTAGGGCCCCAGCCAGGTGCACTGGGCCTAGTGGATTCCAACCATGCCCAGACCTGCTAAACAATGACAACAACAACAAATAGCCAGGTTTTGTTGTAGGCACCTCTAGTCCCAGCTACTTTGGAGCCTGAGGTAAGAGAATTGCTTAAGATCAAGAGTTTCAGGTTGCTGTGAGTTGTGATGACATGCTATCTATCAAAGGCAACATAGTAAGACTGTCTCAAAGCAAACAAACAAACATGTATTCGTAAACTGATGATTAGTAAGTAGCGACAAATTTCCTAGAATACGTTATAAGCCTTAATCCTAGGTAGCTTTATGAAAATGAATCTCTTTTAACTATCTTTTGAATCTATAGTCACATGGGTTTTCAAGATATTTTAAGTTATATTTTTCTTCTTTTCTTCAGAGTTGTGTGTTTGGGGATATTTTTTTATTGCGGTGTAATTCACAAGAGGCTACTTTTTATTATATATAAGAGTTCTTATACCTATGGTTGGATGTTTTGTTTTAGTCTTCCAAGAAGTGCCATTTTATTTTTTTAAGAGTCACTTCTAAAGTCATGTGGTCATTAATTTTGGAGGCTACTTTGCATATGAGACTGATACAAATTAAATCCCATGCAGACCTCATTGCATGTTACCACTCATCGCTCATCACATGACTGTTGACAATGGAAGGAACACCTTGCCCGTGGTATACTGTCAATTCTGGACTGAAAAGCTGGAGAAGAAACTTAAGTTTCTTCTTTTTTGCATAAGTCAGAAAAACACACAGCTAGCGTGCTGACTTTCCTTTTCTTATTAACCTCAGCAGATGAAGTGAGTTGATAGCATTAGTTCAGATTAAAGAAAATATCTGAATCTTGCTTTGTGTACAAATCAGATAGCTTTTACTGTCCCACATGTGTGGATAGGCTCCCTCCCAAACCCTTCCACATCCACCGGTTACTGTAAACTGTCCTTGAAACATTACAATATTTTGTTGCACCAATTTATAAACATATACAGTGCAATACCTGTTATTTTTCTGAGCCAAATCAAAGGTAACTTTCTCAAGGTTCTTGCTGCCTTCTTTAGTAACATTTGATGGATCATTTATACATTTGTATTAGATGAAAATAAAGCAGACTATAAAACCCCTCTCCCCTGTTATTTTATTTTATTTTATTTTTTGAGACAGAGTCTCAAGCTGTCACCCTGGGTAGAGTGCTGTGGCATCACAGCTCATAGCAAACTCAAACTCTTGGGCTTAAGCGATTCTCTTACCTTTTCCTCCCAAGTAGCCGGACTACAGGCACACACCACAATGCCCAGCTATTTTTTGGTTGTAGTTTTCACTGTTGTTTGGGGGGCCTGAGCTTGAGTTGAACCCCCTAGCTCGGGTGTACGTGGCTGGCACCCTAGCCACTTGAACTATAAGCGCCTAGCCTGTAAATTCTTTTTTTTTTTTTAATTTAAGGCTTGGCGCTTGTAGCTCAAGGGGCTAAGGCACCAGCCACATAGACTGGAGGTGGTGGGTTCAAATCCAGCCCAGGTCTGCCAAACAACAATGACAACGACAACCAAAAAATAGCTGGGCATTGTGGAGGGCACCTGTAGTCCCAGCTATTGGGAAGCTGAGGCAAGAAAATCGCCTACGCCCAGGAATTGGAGGTTGCTGTGAGCTGTGATGTCACAGAAGCACTGTACCCAGGGCGACAACTTGAGGCTCTGTCTAAAAAAAAAAAATGAACCGTGTACCAAGTTTTGGTAGAAATTGTGTAGTATAAGTTAAAATTAAATTGCATACTATTAACCAATATGAGTGTATTTCTGTAACCATAGTTATGTTGAAATAAAGTTTTAAAAAGCAAATAAAACAAAATTAGAGTTATCATTGTCTTTGCTTAAGGAGGATTGATTTAGAGAATTAACTTTTGAATTGGAAATGTTATACTTTGTCTCTGAGTTGGGTTGTTTATTATTTAGAGTTAATGTGGTCTTTGCTGGGAACCATTATGTATAAAACTCTGATTTTAGAAATGGAAGAACACAACAGTCTTGGGGAGGCTACTCTCACTGTTCTCCAGTATCAGCAGCCTTCTTGCAAAGTTTAACGATCCTATTCCTGTCTCTGCAGACTGCCTGACAGTGACAGGCAGCCAGATTTTCTTTCTCTAGTAACACTGTGACTAATGCACAGGCCGAGGGAAAACCTTTGCCTTAATTCTTTGAAGGTTACCGGGATACCAACTCACACCTGACAAATTCATAAAAGAAAAGGCATACAAACTTTTTTTTTTTAGAGACAGAGTTTCACTTTGTCAGCCTTGGTAGAGTGCCTTGGCATCACAACTCAGAGCAACCCCCAACTTCTGGGTTTAGGCGATTTTCTTTCTCAGCCTCCTGAGTAGCTGGGACTACAGGCGCCCGCCACAACACCTGGCTATTTTTTCTTGCAGTTTGGCAGAGACCAAGTTCAACCCGCCTCCCTCAATATATGGGGCTGGCGCCCTACCCGCTGAGCCACAGGTGTCGCCGTACAAACTTACTAATGTACTACATATGCGGGGAAATCATAGAGCGATTATCTTAACCTCCCACTTGGGTAAAGAAGCCAAAGAAAAATGACATTAGACCATTCTCTTCTAAGACAAAAAATAATTAGAGAGAATAAATAGAACAGGGAGAAATGATGTTGCAAATCATTCTTTTAGGAATCTGAATAAACCTGACAGGCAGACATGATGTAGAGGAAAAAGCCATTCTCCAAGAGTAGTTGAATTTCCTAACTGCAACAGACAAAGAAGTAACAGAAAAACAATAGGCAACTGTTTTTCTTTTGAGAAGAAGCTTTGTTTCTTACCTAAGGACATTTTACAGAGTCCACGCCTACTCTTGTGGTGAGGGGAGCAAGACTAGGTTATAAGGGACTTAATATTCAGTCTTTGGTTCATCTTTATTACCCGGAATTTGATGGGCTTTGAATCGCAATTTTGAAACAAATCGATGGGTATTGTTTGAAAGAAAAGAAAAGTAAACTACCTGTGCACCATCATTTGTCATTTTCATTAGAAATTACAATTATAGGGTGGGTGTCTGTAGCTCAATGAGTAGGGTGCAAGCCACATATACCAGGATTAAGTCTCTTCTGGGAGCTGTGATTCCAGGGTACTCCGTTGAGGGTGATAAAGTGAGACTCTGTCACACACACACACACACACACACACACACACACACACACACACACAAAGAAAGTTCAATGATAATTACTTGTGTCTTCAACATTTTTCATAATATACGAAGAACTACTATGAGAAAAGAAATCATGATTTTCATCAGCACATGCTGAGAGCTGTGAAAAGATTTCTAGACTTGGCGCCCATAGCACAATGTTTATGGTGCCGGCCACAGGCACTGAGGCTGGTGGATTCAAAACAGCCCTGTCCAGCTAAGACAACAATGAGAACTGCAACAAAAAATAGCCGGGCGTTGTGGCGGGTGCATGTAGTCCAGCTACTTGGGAGGCTAAGGCAAGAGAATCCCTTAAGCCCAAGTTTGAGGTTGCTATGAGCTGTGACACCAAAGCACTCTACTGAGGGTGCTATAATGAGACTCTTTCTCAAAAAACAAAAGATTTTTGGTTTAATTGCAGTTTCTTCTGCACTATTATTTCCAAAAGTTCTCAACATGCCTAATGTACAATTTGTTTTTTGTTGGTGGTGGTGGGTTTTTTTTGTTTTGTTTGTTTTGAGACATAGTTTAAGCCTGTCACCTTGGTAGAGTACTGTGGCATCACAGCTCACAGCAATCTCAACTCTTGGGCATCCTGGGTCAGCTATTCTCTTGCCTCAGCCTCCCAAGTAGCTGAGACTACAGCCACCTGTCACAATGCCCTGCTATTTTTTGGTTGCAGTTGTCATTGATCTTTAGCTGACACAGGCTGGATTGAAACTCGCTAGCCTCAGTGCATGTGGCCGCTGCACGACTCACTGAGCTATGGGAGCCGAGCCTATGATTTGTTTTCAGAATTATTAATTTTCATAATTATTTCCAGTAAGTCAAACACTTTAGCATTTTAATAGTACCTAGCCGTTGTTTGTTTGTTTATTTATTTACAGAGTCTCACTCTGTTGCCCCAGGCTAGAATGCCATGATGTCACAGCTCTCAACAATTTCAAACTCCTAAGTTCAAGCACTTCTTCTCTTTTAGCCTCCCAAATGGCTGGGATTACAGGTGCCCACCATCACCACAAACTATTTTTTTTAAACTAGAATGGGTTTCCTTCTTTTTCTGGCTGGTCTGGAAACCCTGAACTTAAGCAACCCACCAACCTTGGCCTCCTAGAGTGCTAGGATTACAGGCGTTGTGGTAGAGACAGATGCCCCCACAATCTTTTTTACGTATTTGTGAACTTAGAATACACTTGAAAACATATAAATGAATTGTTAATCACTGGTCAGGACTTTCAGGAATGCCTAAAGAACACAACATTAACACTGAATCAGTTAGCTGAATGGGGCTATTGGGTATCCAAGTAAAAACCTCAAATGTGAAGGCAGAAAGTGAAATTTCTTGATTCTTAGCTACAGCCTTGAAATGGCAGCCTGTAAAATAATTTATTTATTTATTTATTTTTTGTAGAGACAGAGTCTCACTTTATGGCCCTTGGTAGAGTGCCGTGGCATCACACAGCTCACAGCAACCTCCAACTCCTGGGCTTAAGCGATTCTCTTGCTTCAGCCTCCCGAGCAGCTGGGACTACAGGTACCCACCACAACACCTGGCTATTTTTTTGTTGCAGTTTGGCTGGGACTGGGTTTGAACCCGCCACCCTCGGCATATGGGGCCGGCGGCCTACTCACTGAGCCACAGGCGCCACCCGTAAAATAATTTATTATTATATTTTCCAACACTTGCAACAGCTTTGGTGATTTCTACATATGGCATCAGGCCTTCAAAAGACAGGAAATACCCTTGTATTAAACTAAGCAGTGTGACAAAGCCCTGCAGAAGCCCTGCAGAAAATTAAAGTCTCTCTAAAGCCTCTCTCTTGGTCTGCATTAAGTTAACAAAATTCTTTCTATATGTGTATGAAAGACAGGGAACTGGAATTTGGCCTTCAAGTACTGATACAAAAAATTGACACTATTCCCAGACCAGTCGCATATTGGTCTAAACATTTCAGCTGTACAGCTACTGGGTGGCCTGGCTGTCTTCAAATCCTGGCTGTGAATGGTGATCTTTCAAAAGAAACTGAAAAATTCACCTTGGGACAAGTGACTAGGGTTCATGTCCCTCATCAAGTTTTGTTCCTACTTCAGCAAAAAAGAAACTTCTACTTCCTGCAGGTTGGATGGGAATGTCTCAAAACTTTTTAGTGGGCTTGGCTCATGCCTATAATACCAGCACTTTGGAGGCTGAGGTAAGTGAATTGCCTGAGCTCATAGCTTCAAGACCAGCCTGAGCCACAACAAGACCCCCCTCTCTAAAAATAGCCAGGCATTGTGGAAAGCACCTATAGTCCCAGATACTTGGGCGGCTGAGAGAAGAGTGAGAGAAGATACCTGGGAAGGGTGAGGTCTAAGAGAACAGAGGTCTTCTCAAGGAGACCCCAAGGATACAGCTGCAAGGTCCTCTCTATGGTGACTCAGCTCTTAGGAATTTTTAGACTTAACTTCCTGGGACCTGGAAATTTCCACCTCTATGAAATTCTGCAGTTCTGTGGGGCCTGGAACAACTTCTGCCACTTGATTCAAACTGACCAGTGAGAAAGGTATTCATGGGTTGGAACTTTTTGACTGGAGATAAAAAGGGAAAGACCAAAGCCAGTTGAGGAGTGGGCCATTTTGAATTCTTCTATGCTGTTTGCTCCATCGTCTAAATAAAAGCCTTTTTCCTCTTAAATACGGTGTTTGGGTACTCTTTCTCTCCATTGGGCCTCATCTTCCTGCAACAAAAGTATCGCTTAAGGCCACGAGTTTGAGGTTACTGTGAGGTATGAGCCATGGCACTAGCAGAGAGTGACAAAGTGAAACTCTGTGTCAAAACAAAACAGAACAAGACCTTTCTAGCTGTCAGATAATTCTTCCAAAGAGGTGGATTGGTCTCTGTGTATGGATGGAATCAATTATATTGACAAAAGAACATGAAGGGCAAGTTATACAATAGTGACTCCAGAAAGGCCGGTAAAAATGAAAGCCCTTCCACTGGGGACTTCAGACCAAAAGCTGAACTAATTTCTCTAACTAGGACATTAGAACTGTCAAAAAGAAAAACACTAAACGTTTATATGGACTCTAAATGTTCTTTTCTAATTCTTCACACTCAAAATGCCATATAAAGACAGGCCAGGGGGGCAGAAGCCTGTAATGCCAGCTCTTGGGAGGCTGAAGTGGGTGGGTTGCCTGAGTTCATAGGTTTGAGACCAGCCTGAGCCAAAGCAAGATCTCGTCTATGAAAATAGCAGGGCATTGTGGTGGGCACCTATAGTCTCAATTACTTAGGAGGCTGAGGTAAGAGAATTGTTTAAGCTCAGGAGTTTGAGGTTGCTGTGAGCTGTGATGCCATGGCATTCTACTGGGGGTAACATAGTGAGACTCTGTCTCAAAAAAAAAAAAAAAAGAAACAAACAAACAAAACAAAAAGTTCAGAAGTTTTACAACTATTAGAGCTATATTGTCTTCCCACAAGGTGGTAGTCATGCACTGCCCAGGACACCAGAAAAGACAATCCTGTGCCAACAAAAACCAAGAGGGTGACATTGAGGCAAAGCAAGGTGAAGGAGGCACAGTAACGGCTTCCTTACGGCTGCCTCTAAACTGCTCTGATTTCAGTCCCACCTATAAGAAAAGAAATAAAAAAGAAAACAGAAAAATTTCATGATAAAAAAAATAGTTGAGGCTCTTCACCCATAGCACAGTGATTACAGCACCAGCCACATAAATGGAGGCTGGCAGGTACTAACCAGGTCCAGGCCAGCTAAACAACAATGACAACTGGAACAAATTGCTGAGCATTGTGGCAGGCACCTGTAGTCTCAGCTACTTGGGAGGCTGAGGCAAGAGAATCACTTAAGCCCGAGAGTTTGAGGTTTCTATGAGCTGTTATGCAATGGCACTCTACTGAGTGTGACATATGAGACTCTGTCTCAAAAAAAAAAGAAAGAAAGATAGTTGACTCGTCAACAGCCAAGGAGAGATCATGTTACCTAGTGTTAAGGTCGTCTTCATACCATCTGTTCATGATATTGAGTTTAAAAGAGCAAGTTTGACTCCATTTTTCTGTTTACTCCTTTTCTGTTATATTCCATTACCTTCAAAACTGGTTCCTCTTGTCTTCCCTCCCTTTTTGTAACTGTGAATGCATTCAACTGAATCATTAGTGATGTCAGTTAGTGACTTCAGTTGTGATTATGACCCCAGGGATTATCACTTTTATGATCATGCCCTTTAAGACCATACCTGTAAATTACTCTCCCTACATTACCCTTAGGACATTGTAGTTTGTACCTGTTTGTAAGGGAGAAAAAAAAATGCTAATTGCTCTCCTGATCACAGCATTCTATAAAATCACTAATAGCACTACACCTGTGATTTCCCCTACAATTTTAACTGCTGCTTTTGCTTTTGTAACAATGCTTTCTTATTCCCTGCAAAAATTTTGCCTTATAAAAACCAGAACCTCAGACAACTCAAGGCTGCTTTCTGATCCCATGTGCTGGGTATGAGGCATTCACTGGCTGGCTCTTCAATAAAGGGACTCTGCTGTGAATTCAGCTGGCTTGGCAATGTGGAGTTTGTGGAACTTCTGGGCACAACACTAGAAGTCTAACAGCTCAGGTAATTAAATGACATGACACATTTCTGCAAAAAAGGCTAAACTGAGTTCCCTCTGCCATAAGGTAGGAAAAGGCAACTGACCCAGATAATAAAAAATAAATAAATAATAAACCAATACTCAGTGTTTGCTTTGTATGAGAAACAACCCTCAAACAGACAACAGATCTAAAAAAGTACTCCAAACATACCAGAAGATAATGCTATTTGAAAACTAGCTGATAGACTTCAATCAAATACCCTCATCCAAAAGTCTGAAATATTTACTAGTATTTTTTTTTTTTTTGAGAGAGAGAGAAAGTCTCATTTTGTCACCCTTGGTAGAGTGTCATGGCATCAAAACTGACAGCAATCTAAAACTCTTGGGCTTAAGTGATCCTCTTGCCGCATCCTCCCAAGTACCTGGGACTGTAGGCACCCACCACAACACCCAGATTTTTTTTGTTCTGGTTGTCATTGCTGTTTTAGCTGGCCAGAGCCAGGTTCAAATCCACCACCCTCTGTATATGGGGCTGGCACCCTACCCACTGAGCCACAGGCGCTGCCCAGATTTGCTAGCATTAATGGATACTTTTTCAAGATAATTAAAAACTTTCCCTGCAAAAACAAAGAAAACTATAGAAGTAATAAAGGTCCCCAGAAGCCTTCAAAGTAATAATGGTCCATCTTTTTTGGCAGAAGTTATGCAACAGGTATGCAAATTTTTGAAAATTCACTAGAAATTGCATGCAGCCTGGAGAACTCAATCATCAGGAAAAGGAAAAAAGAAAATAAATCATATACAAAATAAATATGGCCAAACAATGCCCAGAGATCCATTTACAGGAAAACCCGGTATTCCCCTCCAATTACTATGAATAAAGACAGCCTCTAGAAAGAGGGTCAAATTAAATCCTCACACAGTTTTCATAAGATACCCTTCCAGGCAGTCTCAATTCAAATGTCAAGGAAAGCAGAATGTAATCTTAAAGTAGGAAAGAATGTGTAACAAATGCAGTGAGTATTATCTTTTATTAACAACTTCTCTCTTCCCAGATGGCAGTTAACCCCTACAGAAAATGTACATCCCTTTTTTTAAATTTTTTTATTAAATCAAAGCTGTGTACATTAATGTGATCATGGGGCACCATACACTAGTTTCATAGACCATTTGACATATTTTCATCACACTGGTTAACAGCCTTCCTGGCATTTCCTTAGGTATTGTGCTAAGACATTTACATTCCACATTCACTAAGTTTCACATATACCCTTGTAAGATGGACCACAGGTATAATCCCACCAATACCCCTCCCTCTGCCCACCTCCCCCCTCCATACCTTCCCTACCCTCTCTTTCCCCCTTCCCCCTATTCTTAGGTTGTAACTGGGTTATAGCTTTCATGTGAAAGCCATAAATTAGTTTCATAGTAGGGCTGAGTACATTGGATACTTTTTCTTCCTTTCTTGAGATACTTTACTAAGAAGAATATGTTCCAGCTCCATCCACGTAAACATGAAAGAGGTAAAGTCTCCATCTTTCTTCAAGGCCGCATAATATTCCATGGTGTACATATGCCGCAATTTATTAATCTATTCATGGATCGATGGGCACTTGGGCTTTTGCCATGATTTAGCAATTATGAATAGGGCTGCAATAAACATTCTGGTACAAATATCTTTGTTATGATGTGATTTTTGGTCTTCTGGGTATATGCCTAGAGGAATTATAGGATTGAATGGCAGATCTATTTTTAGATCTCTAAGTGTTCTCCATATATCTTTCCAAAATGAATGTATTAATTTTCATTCCAACCAGCAGTATTCCCTTTTCTCCACATCCGCGCCAACATCTCTTGTCTTGGGCTTTTGTGATATAGGCTAATCTTACTGGAGTTAGATGATATCTCAAAGTAGTTTTGATTTGCATTTCCCTGATGATTACAGATGATGAGCATTTTTTCATGTGTCTGTAGGCTGCGCGCCTGTCTTCTTCAGAAAAGTTTCTCTTCAAATCCCTTGCCCAGACTGCAATGGGATCACTTGTTCTTTTCTTGCTTATACATTTGAGTTCTCTGTGGATTCTGGTTATTAAACCTTTGTTGGAGACATAACCTGCAAATATCTTCTCCCATTCTGAGGGCTGTTTGCTTGCTTTACTTCCTGTGTTCTTGGCTGTGCAGAAGCTTTTTAGTTTTATCGGGTCCCAGTAGTGTATTTTTGAAGCTGCTTCAATTGCCCGGGGGGTTCTACTCATAAAATACTCGCCCAGACCAATTTCTTCAAGGGTTTTCCCTGCACTCTCTTCTAGTATTTTTATAGTTTCATGTTTTAAGTTTAAATCTTTAGTCCAGTGAGAGGCTATCTTAGTTAAGGGTTAAAGGTGTGGATCCAGTTTCAGTCTTCTGCAGGTTGCTAGCCAGTTCACGGTGCACCATTTGTTAAATAGGGAATCTTTTCCCCACTGAATGTTTTTAATTGGCTTGTCAAAGTTCAAATAATTCTAAGTAGCTGGATTCATATCTTGGTTCTCTATTCTATTCCAGACATCTACTTCTCTGTTTTTGTGCCAGTACGATGGTGTTTTGATCACTATTGATTTGTAGTATAGTCTGAGATCTGGCAGCGTAATTTCTTCTGCTTTGTTTTTATTTCTGAGTAATGTCTTGGCTATTCGAGGTCTTTTCTGATTACATATAAAATGAAATATTGTTTTTTCATCATATTTAAAGTATGATGAAAAGTTTTTTCATCATATTTAAAGCTCCATATTTAAAGTGGAGCTTTAATAGTTATTGCATTAAAATTGCATATTGCTTTGGGTAGGAAGGATCTTTTAACAATGTTGATTCTTCACAGCCATGAGCATGGTATGTTTTTCCATTTGTTAAGATTTTCAGCTATTTCTTTTCTTAGAGTTTCATAATTCTCTTTATAGAGATCTTTCACGTCCTTTGTTAAATAAACTCCCAAATATTTCATCTTCTTTGGCACTATTGTGAATGGAATAGAGTCCTTAACGGTTTTTTCAGCTTCACTATTGTTGGTACATATAAAGGCTACCGATTTATGAATGTTGATTTTGTAACCTGAGACGCTGTTGTATTTCTTGATCAATTCTAAGAGTTTTGTAGTAGAATCCCTGGTGTTTTCCAGATATACAATCATATCATCCGTGAAGAGTGAAAGTTTGATCTCTTCTGACCCTATATGGATACCCTTAGCTGCCTTTTCTTCCCTAATTGCAGTGGCTAAAACTTCCATTACAATGTTAAAGAGCAGTGGAGATAATGGGCAGCCTTGTCTGGTTCCTGATCTGAGTGGAAATTAATTCAACTTAACTCCATTCAATACAATATTGGCTGTGGGTTTGCTGTAGATGGCCTCTATCAGTTTAAGAAATGTCCCTTCTATACCAATTTTCTTAAGTGTTCTGATCATGAATGGATGCTGGATATTATCAAAAACTTTTTCTGCATCAATTGAGAGAATCGTATGGTCTTTGTTTTTTAATTTGTTTATGTGCTGAATTATACTGATAGATTTATGGATATTGAACCAGCCTTGAGACCCTTGGATGAAACCAACTTGGTCATGATGTATAATTTGTTTGATGTGTTGTTGGATTCTGTTTGTTAGGATCTTGTTGAATATTTTTGCATCTATATTCATTAGTGATATTGGTCTATAATTTTCTTTTCTTGTTGGGTCTTTTCCTGGTTTGGGGATCAGGGTGATGTTTGCTTCATAGAACGTGTTGGGTAGTCTTCCTTCTTTTTCTATATTTTGGAACAGGTTGAGTAATATAGGTACTAATTCTTCTTTAAAGGTTTGGTAGAATTCTGACGTGAAACCATCTGGTCCCGGGCTTTTCTTTTTAGGGAGGTTTTGTATGGTTGCTGCTATTTCTGAACTTGATATGGGCATGTTCAACATTTCCACTTGATTCTGGCTAAGTCTTGGAAGGTGAAGTGCTTCCAAGTACAAGTCAATTTCCTTCAGATTTTCATATTTCTGAGAATAAAGTTTCTTGTAATATTCATTAAGAATTTTTTGAATTTCTGAGGAGTCTGCTGTTATTTCGTCTTTGTCATTTCTGATTGATGAGATTAGAGATTTTACTCTTTTTTTCCTGATTAGGTTGGCCAAAGATTTATCTATTTTATTGACCTTTTCAAAAAACCAACTTTTTGATTTATTGATCTGTTGTATAATTCTTTTGTTTTCAATTTCATTTAATTCTGCTCTAATTTTGGTTATTTCCTTTCTTCTACTGGGTTTGGGGTTGGAATGTTCTTCCTTTTCCACTTGCTTGAGATGTCCCATAAAGTTGTTAACTTCTTCTCTTCTGTTCTCTTGAGGAAGGCTTGCACCATTCCTGTTTTTACTGAGCTCAACTTTTATTCCATGGTGGTCCAAAAAGATGCAAGGAATAATTTTTATTTCTTTAAATTTAATGAGGTTAGACTTGTGACTTAAGATGTGATCGATTTTGGAGTAAGTTCAGTGGGCTGACGAGAAGAATGTATATTCAGTTTTGTTGGGATGAAATGTTCTGTAGATGTCTGCTAAATCCAAATGTTGGATGGTTAGGTTTAAATCTAAAATTTCTTTGCTCAGCTTCTTATTGGAGGATTTATCCAACACTGCTAACGAAGTGTTAAAATCTTTGACTATTATGGAGCTGGAGGAAATCAAGTGGCTCATGTCTGTTAGAGTTTCTCTGATAAATTGAGGCACATTGTGGTTGGGTTCATAGATATTAATAATTGAAATCTCATCATATTGACTATTATCCTTAACGAATATGAAGTGACCATTCTTATCCTTCCTTACTTTTGTTGGTTTAAAGCCTGTTGTATCTGCAAATAAAATTGCAACACCTGCTTTTTTCTGATTACCATTTGCCTGAAATCTGGATGACCATCCTTTCACCCTGAGTCTATATATGTCTTTAAAGTTAAGATGTGATTCTTGTATGCAGTAAATATCTGGCCTGAGTTTCTGTATCCAGTTAGCTAACCTATGCCTCTGTAGAGGACAGTTTAAGCCATTCACATTAATGGAGAATATTGATAAGTCTGGGAAAATTTTGGGTATCAAGTTTTTCAAAGGTCTAGTGGACATTTTTAATACTTTTGCCAGTGTGGAAGTTGGAGTTTGATCAAAAGTTTCTGAGTGAGTTTACTTTTGTGGTAGAGGATTGGGTTGGTCATTATGGAGGATAGGTCTGAGAATATCCTGAAGAGCTGGTTTGGTTATGCCAAATTTCTTCAACATATGAAAGTCATTAAAGTATTTAATTTCTTGATGGTGACTGAGTAACAGCTTTCCTGCAAATGGGCATGGTGAGTCTAGGGAAATAAGACTGTAGACATCTCTGGCTGGTGGGATCTGCCTATAATCATCCCTCTGAGGATACAGGGAGTCAGCAAGGGACTTCTGGAACCCAGGAGGAGGACAAAAACATTGCAAAACTGGACAGTGGTTGCATGTGGACCTAATCACCTAATCACACCAGCAACCATAAGTACAAGCAGCAGTGAGACTGCAAACTAGAAAGGCCTTACCTGTGAACTTTTTCAGTGTTTTTGGACTAGGCACTCAGTTTAACTGCCTTGGGGAAAAACTCTAGCAGGAGTGTGGAGAGCTTTGGGCATTGTCTGGGGCCCCAGACAGAGCCACTGAGCTGGGCTTCAGGGAGCCATTGTGTGAGAGAACTGCCCCGGAAAGCTCCGCACTCAGGGTCCCAGAGGAAGGATCGGGTGGGACCTAGTAACCTAGTGACTGAGCAGCTTAAAAGTGGGGACTGAGCTGCCTTACAGCCATAACCCTTAGTGGCAGAGTGAGACGGTTTTTGCACACTGGAGGCTCGGGCTATTGCCCTGGGTAGAGTGCTGTGGTGTCACAGCTAATAACAACCTCAAATTCCTGGGCTTTGCACTGCCTGTACTGCCATAAGATCTGTGCTGTGACGCTGCACCAACCGGGCCTCCGCACACCCTGACTAGGAACTGCAAAAGCCACGCAAACCTGCCTCCTCCCTCCTATGTCCTCCCAGCATCCACACTGGCCCCCTCGTCTAGCCAGGGATACTGTTAGCTGCAGGCCCTCTGGAGCCCTCCCTGCATCTATGCAGAGCCCTTCTCCTGGCCAGAGACTGCTGGAGCCTTGGGCTCTCTGTGCCAAACTCACTGGGTAACAGGTACTCCCAGAACAGTGTGCCCCACCTCCTGCCCTGTGGCTGGATCCAGGTGTGTTACACGCCAGAGCTGCTTCCAAAACCAGAACTCCCTAGCTGGAGCAGCCCCTGAGGAACTGCGCAGGGTCACTCCCTACAAAGATGAAGCAACAATAGAGTGATCCCGCTGAGATCTAATCTTGGAGAGACACCCCCCCAACTCTGAGGACTGCCAGAGGCAACAGGGAAAAACAATCATGAGGTGAAAATCAACAGAAAAACTATGGCAATATGAATAATCAGAGTAGATCAACTCCCCCAAGGATCAATAGGGCAGACACAGCACAAGATCCCATGCACAAACAAATAGCTGAGATATCAGAAATTGAATTCAGAATCTGGATAGCACATAAGATTGAACTAGAACTCCAAGAACTAACCCAAAAAATATCTCAAGAATTCAACAAATTCAAAGAGCAAATGATCAAAGATTTTTACACATTGAGACAAAAAGTTGCATCCCTCAAAGATCTGAGAAACACAGTAGAATGCCTCAGTTACAGAATGGAGCAAGCAGAAGAAAGGATTTCTGACATTAAAGACAAAGTTTTCAAATGCTCCCAAACTCTCAAAGAGGATGAGAAATGCAAGGTAAAAACAGATCACTCTCTCAGAGAGCTCTAGGATAATTCGAAGAAAACCAATATTCGTCTTACGGGTATCCTGGAAAGTGATGAAGTGGCTTCACAAAGCACAGAGTCTCTTCTCCATGAGATTATGAAGGAGAACTTTCCAGATATGCCAAGAGATTCTGAAATTCAGATAGCAGACAGTTTCAGAATTCCAGCACGAATCAACCCGAATAAAATATCCCCAGACACATCATAATAAATTCCACTGAAGTTAATATGAAGGAGAAAATTCTGAAAGCTGCCAGACGAAAGAAAACCATTACCTACAAGGGGAAGAATATTAGAATACCTGCAGATCTATCTGCTAAAACCTTTCAAGCTAGAAAAGGATGGTCATCGAATTTTAATCTCCTAAAACAAAATAACTTTCAACCCAGGATCCTGTACCCAGATGAACTTAGTTTCATTTATGATGGAGAAATTAAATACTTCAATGACATTCACATGTTGAAGAAATTTGCAATAACTAAACCAGCTCTCCAGGATATTCTCAGACCTATCCTCCAGAAAGACCAGCATAATCCTCCACCACAAAAGTAAAATCACCCAGAAAATCTTGAACAAATTTCAACTTCCACAGTCGCGAAAGGCTTAAAAATGTCCACTGGACTCTCGAAAGGCTTATCAATATTCTCAATTAATGTGAATGGTTTAAACTTTTCTCTAAAGAGGCACAGGTTTGCTGACTGGATACAAAAACTCAAGCCAGATATTTGCTGCATACAAGAATTGCATCTTAAATTAAAAGACAAATACAGACTCAAGGTGAAGGGATGGCCATCTATATTCCAGGCAAATGGAAAGCAGAAAAAAGCAGGAGTTGCAATCCTGTTCGCAGAAACAATAGACTTTAAACCAACCAAAATCATTAAGGTTAAGTATGGACACTTCATATTTGTTAAAGGTAATATTCAATATGATGAGATCTCTATTATCAATATTTATGCACCCAACCACAATGCACCTAAATTTATAAGAGAAACTCTAACAGACGTGAGCAACTTGATTTCCTCCAGTTCCATAGTAGTTGGAGATTTTAACACCCCTTTAGCAGTGTTGGATAGATCCTCCAATAAGAAGCTTAGGGAAGAAATTTTAGATTTAAACTCAACCATTCAACATCTGGACTTAACAGATATCTACAGAACATTTCATCCTGACAAAACTGAATACACATTCTTCTCATCAGCCCATGGAACATACTCCAAAATCCATCATATCCTAAGCCACAAGTCTAACCTCAGCAAATTTAAAAAAATAGAAATTATTCCTTCCATCTTCTCAGACCATCATTTAATAAAAGTTGAACTAAATAACAACAGGAACCTGCATACCCATAAAAAAACATGGAAGCTAAATAACCTTATGCTGAAAGATAGATGGGTTACAGATGAGATTAAGAACGAAATCACCAAAGTTTTGGAACAAAACAACAATCAAGACACAAATTACCAGAACCTCTAGGATACCGCAAAGGCAGTCCTAAGAGGGAAATTTATAGCACTGCAAGCCTTCCTCAAGAGAACTGAAAGAGAGGAAGTTAACAACTTAATGGGACACCTCATGCAACTGGAGAAGGAAGAACACTCCAATACCAAACCCAGCAGAACAAAAGAAATAACCAAAATCAGAACAGAACTAAATGATATTGAAAACAAAAGAATTATACCACAGATCAATAAATCCAAAAGTTGGTTTTTTTGAAAAGATCAATAAAATGGATAAACCTTTGGCCAACCTAACCAAGAAAAAAAGAGTAAAATCTCTAATTTCATCAATCAGAAATGGTAATGATGAAATAAAAACAGACCCTCAGAAATTCAAAAAATCCTTAATGAATACTACAAGAAACTCTACTCTCAGAAATATGAAAATCTGAAAGAAATCGACCAATACCTGGAAGTACACCACCTACAAAGACTTAGCCAAAACAAAGTGGAAATGTTTAACAGGCCTATATCAAGTTCTGAAATAGCATCAACTATACACAATCTCCCTAAAAAGCAAAGCCCAGGACCAGATGGCTTTATGTCAGAATTATACCAAACCTTTAATGAAGAACTAGTACCTGTACTACTAAACTTCTTCCAAAATATAGAAAACGACGGAAAATTACCCAACACATTCTACAAAGCAAACATCACCTTGATCCCCAAACCAGGGAAAGACCCAACAAGAAAAGAAAATAATAGACCAATGTCACTAATGCATATTGATGCTAAAATACTGAAGAGGATCCTAACAAACAGAATCCAACAACACATCAAAAAAATTATACACCATGACCAAGTGGGACTTATCCCAGGTTCTCAAGGCTGATTCAATATACATAAATCTATAAATGTAATTCAACAAATAAACAAAGTAAAAAATAAGGACCATATGATTCTTTCAATTGATGCAGAAAAAGCTTTTGATAATATCCAGCATCCCTTCATGATCAGAACACTTAAGAAAATTGGTATAGAAGGGACATTTCTTAAAATAATAGAGACCATGTATACCAAACCTACATACAATGTCATATTGAATGGAGTTAAATTGAAATCATTTCCACTTAGATCAGGAACCAGGCAAGGTTGCCCATTGTCTCCATTGCTCTTTGACATTGTAATGGAAGTTTTAGCCATTGCAATTAGGGAAGAAAAGGCGATCAAGGGAATCCACATAGGGTCAGAAGAGATCAAACTTTCACTCTTCGCAGATGATATGATCGTATATCTGGAAAACACTAGGGATTCTACTACAAAACTTTTAGAAGTGATCAGGAATATAGCAATGTCTCAGGCTACAAAATCAACACTTATAAATCTGTAGCCTTTATATATACCAACAATAACCAAGCTGAAATAATAGTCAAGGACTCTATTCCATTCACAGTAGTGCCAAAGAAGATGAGATATTTGGGAATTTATCTAACAAAGGATGTGAAAGGTCTCTACAAAGAGAACTATGAAACTCTAAGAAAAGAAATAGCCGAAGATGTTAACACATGGAAAAACATACCATGCTCATGGCTTTGAAGAATCAATATTGTTTAAATGTCCATACTTCCCAAAGTAATATATAATTTTAATGCAATTCCTATTAAAGCTCCATTGTCATATTTTAAAGATCTTGAAAAAATAATTCTTTGTTTTATATAGAATCAGAAAAAAACTCAAATAGCCAAAACATTACTGAGCAATAAAAAGAAAGCAGGAGGAATCATGCTACCAGACCTGAGACTGTACTATAAATTGATAGTGATCAAAACAGCATAGTACTGGCACAAAAGCAGAGAAGTAGATGTCCGGAACAGAACAGACAACGAAGAGATGAATCCAGGTACTTACCGTTATTTGATCTTTGACAAACCAATTAAAAACATTCAGTGGAGAAAAGATTCCCTATTTAACAAATGGTGCTGGGTAAACTGGCTGGCAACCTGTAGAAGATTGAAACTGGACCCACATCTTTCATCATTAACTAAGATAGACTCTCACTGGATAAAAGATTTAAACTTAAGACATGAAATTATAAAAGTACTTGAAGAAAGTGCAGGGAAAACTCTTGAAGGAATCGGCCTGGGCGAATATTTTATGAGGAGGACTCCCCAGGCAATTGAAGCAGTATCAAAAATACACTACTGGGACCTGATCAAACTAAAAATTTTCTGCACAGCCAAGAACATAGTGAGTAAAGGAAGCAGACAGCCCTCAGAATGGGAGAAAATATTCGCAGGTTATACCTCTGATAAAGGTTTAATAACCAGAACCACAGAGAACTCAAAGGTATTAAGAAGAAAAGAACATGTGACCCCATCTCAGGTTGGGCAAGGGACTTGAAGAGAAACTTCTCTAAAGAAGACCGATGCAAGATCTACAAACACATGAAAAAAAGCTCAACATCCTTAATCATCAAAGAAATGCAAATCAAAACTACTCTGAGATATCACCTAACCCCAGTAAGAGTAGCCCACGTAACAAAATTCCAAAACCAGAGATGTTACCGTGGATGTGGAGAAAAGGGCACACTTCTACACTGCTGTTTTGAATGCACACTAATACATTCCTTCTGGGAGGATGTTTGGAGAATACTTAGAGACCTAAAAATAGACCTGCCATTCGATCCAATAATTCCTTTACTAGGTTTATACCCAGAAGAACAAAAGTCACAATATAACAAAGACATCTGTACCAGAATGTTTATTGCAGCCCAATTCATAATTGCTAAGTCAGGGAAGAAGCCCAAGTGCCCATTGACCCACGAATGGACTAGCAAATTGTGGTACATGTATACCATGGAATATTATGCAGCCTTAAAGAAAGATGGAGACTTCACCTCTTTCATGTTTACATTGATGGAGCTGGAACATATTCTTCTTAGCAAAGTATCTCAAGAATGGAAGAAAAAGTATCCAATGTACTCAGCTCTACTATGAAGCTAAATTATAGCTTTCACATGAAGGCTATAACCCAACTACAGCACAAGACTACGGGGAAATGGCCAATTAAGGGGAAGGGAGGGGGGAGGTTTTGGTGGCGGGAGGGTAATGGGTGGGGCCACACCTACAGTGCATCTGAGAATGGGTACAGGCAAAACTTACTAAATGCAGAATACAAATGTCTACATACAGTAACTAAGAAAATGCCATAAAGCCTACTTTGAACAGTTCGATGAGAATATTTCAGATTGCATATGAAAACCACACAATGTACCCCTTGATTGCACTAATGTCCACAGCTATGACCTAACAATAAAAATAAATAAATTTAAAAAAATAATAAAGTATTTAATTTCTCCATCACAAATGAAACTCAGTTTAGCTGGTATAGGATCTGGGGTTAAAAGTTATTTTGCTTTAGCAGGTTAAAAATCGATAACCACCCTCTTCTGGCTTGAAAAGTTTCAGCAGACAGATCTGCAGTAATTCTAATATTCTTCCCTTTGTAAATAATGGCTTTCTCTTGTCTGTCTGCTTTGAGAATCTTCTCCTTCATATTAACTTTAGTGAAGTTAATTATGATATGCCTGGGGGATGTCTTATTGGGGTTGAGTCATGCTGGGGTTTGGAAGCTGTGTGCTATCCGAATTTCAGGATCTCTTGGTATGTCTGGAAAATTCTCTTTCATAATTTCATGGACAAGGGCCTCTGTGCCTAGTGAGGCCACTTCATCAGTTTTAGGGATTCCAATAAGTCGGATATTATCTTTCTTCAAATTACCCTAGTGCTCTCTAAGATAATGATCCGTTTTTGCTCTCCATTTATCTTCCTCTTTGAGAGTTTGAGAGCGTTCAAAGGCTTTGTCTTCAATGTCAGAAATAGTTTCTTCTGCTTGCCCCACTCTGTTACTGAGGGATTCTACTGTATTGTTCAGATCTTTGAGGGCTGCAAAT
This sequence comes from Nycticebus coucang, assembly GCF_027406575.1. NCBI lineage: Eukaryota > Metazoa > Chordata > Mammalia > Primates > Lorisidae > Nycticebus > Nycticebus coucang. The sequence goes on along the minus strand of NC_069799.1, from coordinate 13,970,279 downwards.
TCTTGCTTCAATATCTAAATCTTTGGTGATTTTGTCTTTAAATTCTTGAGACAACTTTTGAATTTCTCCTTGAATTACTAATTTTGACTTTTCATTGGTGCTCGAAGTTCTAATTTAAAATTTTCCTCCACTTGGAGTGGCTCCTGTGGCTCAGTGAGTAGGGCGCCAGCCCCATATGCCGAGGGTGGCAGGTTCAAGCCCAGCCCCAGCCAAACTGCAACAAAAAAATAGCCAGGTGTTGTGGCGGGTTCCTCTATTCCCAGCTGCTAGGGAGGCTGAGGCAAAAGAATCACGTAAGCCCAAGAATTAGAGGTTGCTGTGAGCCGTGTGACACCACGGCACTCTACCCGAGGGCGATATAGTGAGACTCTGTCTCTACAAAAAAAAAAAAAAAAAATTCCTCAACTTTATTAATCTTGTTTGCAATCCAAATTCTGAATTCGATTTCTGACATCTCAGCCAGTTGTTTATGAATGGGATCTTCAATTACATGTGCCATATCTTTCTTTGGGGGGCATTGATCTATTCTGGTTATTCATGTTACAGAGTTTTTCTGCTGATTCCACCACACGATTGTTTTCTTCCCTTTGATTTTTCCCCTGAAGCTTTGTTAAGGACCCATACAGTGCTTGGCCTGAGATATTGGGGCCCTGTTTGGTGTGGTGGGGCTAAGTGGTTCTGTCTTGTTTTCAGCTGGTTTCTGTTCAACCCTAGTGAGACAGTTACTCTGGGTTGAAGTCTCATCTGTGGAGAAATGCCAGCAATTAAGTCACCCTGCCCACCACAGGCAACAATTGGAAAAGGAATATCAAACTTTCCTACAACCACATACCCAAGGCACCACCTGAATAGTGGTGATTGGCTCTGTTCAAAAGGTCCAAATCAATTGTCTCAGTCAGCACCTGTCTCGGGTGGGAGAGTTTAAGAGGTCTCTGGGTACTGGATCACAGGGGTCTGGTGACTATTCTGATATGGCTTGCTACAGTGCTGCGTGGAGTCAGGAGGAGCCACCCAGAAAATAGATCAGTCTGGGAAGGTTGATGCCTCCTTCCCCACCTTGCAGCTCTGTCACACCCAGTCGCTGCTAGCCCCACAGGGCTGTGACCCAGTCAGCTGTCGGCAGTGAACAGATACTTCAGAGATTTGCACCTGCCTAAATCACAGGGAAGTCTCTATCTGTTCGTCTAGGCCACTGCTCTCTGTCTCTATCCAGCAGAGGGTGGTAAGGCCTGTCAACCTTGGACACTTGATGGAGGCTGGGGGTCTTCACTCATTTCCAGCCCCACCCTTATTTTATGTTACTGGCTGAACAGAAGAACCCTGGGCAGTTTGTTTCTGACCCTGCAAAATTCCTCTGCAGAGGAGAGGCTGATTTGAGTTTCCAGAACCTGTGCCTCAGGCCCTGTCTTTACTCCTGCAGGTTTGTATTCGCAGCACAATTAGTTGTCAGCTGTAGTCTCTTGGCCTCCTTTGTCTATAGGCTGATGATCCACGGAGGGCCTGGTGCATCTTTGGCTCAGTAAAGTGGTCCTCTGGATCAGCCCACCCTGGGAGTTTCCTGGCTCTGCACATGCATTTTCTAGTCCCCGCGTTCCACCCAGGCCAGTACCACCTCAAGCAAGCCCTTTACTCACGGGGCCTGTGTTTCAGTCCCAGGTCTGTTCTATGGTGATTGCCATCTGAGAAGATGCCTGGCCTCATCTGGTTGCCCAGGGATACAGGGGTAGTGGCTACGGGATATCTGGGAGTGGGCCTTGTTATTGCTAAAGACGGCTGCTGCTCTGCACCTCGGGCACTGCCACTCTGGCATGATTCCCTCTTAGCTGACCATCGTCTCCTAATGCCTGTGCTGCAGAATCAGCCCTGTCCAGCTGCAGTCCAGGTCCTGTCTACACCTCTCGAGAAATCAACCAAGAATCTGGACTCCTGGGGGGCAGGCCTCCAGACCTCAGAGTGAGAGTGCAGGGGAGTGCTGGGAGTCAGAGTTGCAGGTCATAACATCAAGCTCATTGAGAGCAAATGAGCAAATAAACAGATACAAAGGCTACTAGACACACAAGCCCATAGATACAGAAACAGACGGAGACACATAGACATACAGACAACACCCATGACAACAGCAACATAAAAACAACTGCAATAAAAATAGTGATAATCATAAAATAATTGGAAAAAAAAGAGAGGAAAGAGTGGTGTCATAGAAAAGTTAAAAGAGAAGAAAGGAGAAATTAAAAGTAGAAAAAATAGAAATAAAAAATATATCTATATAAAAAGTAATAATAAAAAAATTAACAAAATCTCCTCCAAGAAAATGGTGAGGAAAAAACAGAAGAAAACAAAAAAAAAGAAAAAGAAAGGCACCAACTTCAAAAATATTATTCTTGTATGTAGAAATATACATATATACATCTATATGTATGATGCAGGGATCAACTTTTGTAGGAATGTATTCATACTGCAATATACTTTCAAAACACCCGGTGTCGCTGTGAGTGGTTCCCAGGCTCATACCTGATTCACAGTTTATACTGTTACCATGGTAACCACCTTCCATGGCCGATCACTATTTTGGAGTTTCTGTAAAAGTTTGTCACCTAAGTTTTGTGTAACCTCAGCTGTTCTGTTCCAGACAGCACTCACGACCGACCTTCCCACTCGGTGCAGGACCACGCTTCTCAAATCTTTCCACTCTGCTCCCAGGTTCTTCTGCAAACTGGCGACTGCAATTGGCTATGGAGGAGGGTGCTCGTGGGTTCGCACAGTTGCTGGCGGTCCTGCGCTGTAGCTAGTTCCCTCAACTGGAGCGCTCAGGGACTTTATTCTGAGTTTTATGGTTCAGAGTTTCCCTTTTGGATCGGGACCCACCAGTTCGCCATGCAGCCTGAACCGCCACCCCCCTCCAACATTCTCCACCAGGAATGCTCCACGTCTATTCAATCACTCCTGGTCTGGGGGAAGGCAGCCACCCTTTCGGGTAGTTCAAAATGTCTGTTTCCTGGGCAGGATCCCTTCCCTTCAATTGTCCAACAGGTTGCCCAGCTCCCTGTGGTTTTGAGTGGCTCTTCTTTCGGGTGCCTCCCTCAGTTCAGGAATAAATATTCGTCAATTGGGTTTTGTCAGCATTTGCAAGCTTCTGTCCTCCATAAGGGAGGGGCCTGCTGGCCAGTATGGCCAAGCAGGGAAGAATCTGTACAACAGAGTCTGTGGTTTTAAATTACCCCTCATATATAGCAATCTGCCAACTCACTGAGCATCTTCAGCTGTCCGTCCACACCAATAATCCACACACGGGGAAGGTCCAGTACCCCTTTCCTCTCACCTGATGGCTTGTTAGAGGTGGGCTACATGTCCATCCTTTCCGCCATCATGCTCGACCTCCCTGTACATCCCTTTTATCCTGGTAACCAAGACCAGCTCAAAACCTGCAAAGATGGACCTGAGAGAAACAGCTGAAAGAAAAGTAGACTAGCCCAGAAGATGTTCTGCTGACAACACTCACAGCAGTAAATCTTGCAGTACTAGAAGCTGTATCTCACTGTAGAGGTAGCTGAAGCCCAGAAACAATTAGACTGGAGGAAACACCACGTTAGATTGAAGATACAATCCCCAGCCATCTTCCTCTTGAGACTATACATGACTGTGTGCTCACCCTAGTACTTTGCCCCATTTTGATGAAATAAAAATGTATAGACGTCTTTACCCCAAAATGTCACAACTATGTCTGATTTCTGTCTTACTAGAAGTTCTTATGTAGAAAAGGTATTCACTTCGTGGCTAATGAAGATGTGCACACACTAGAATTTATCAGAGATTTCACTTTTCCCATATATCCACAAAATTATCATATACTCAGATATTTATAGTTAAAATACAACCACTACTTGGGTGGTGCCTGTGGTTCAGTGAGTAGGGCACCAGCCCCATATATAGAGGGTGGCGGGTTCAAACATAGCCCCAGCCAAACTGCAACAAAGAAGTAGCTGGGTGTTGTGGTGGGCACCTGTAGTACAAGCTACTCGGGAGGCTGAGACAAGAGAATCACCTAAGCCCAAGAGCTGGAGGTTGCTGTGATCTGTGACACCACAGGACTCTACTGAGGGCAACGAAGTGAGACTCAGTCTCTAAAAAAAAAATGAAAAATGAAACAACCACTACTGTCAAGAAAAAAAAAAACATATATTTGCTACACAATGGAAAAATAGAACTATTAGTCATAAATATATTGAGCTTAAAAGGTGCCCATTCTGATACACTAACCTGAATAATTCCTAACTTAAATGTAACTTAGCCACCTTTCTACCTCATGCGATAGACACACAAAGCTGCTCTGAAGATAGTTCTTACTATCTTATGGCACCCGGGCTTTTTCATCTATCCCTGCTACAACACAGGGAAACCTTTTGTTGGGGGCAGATTTGATTAAGATTCATCCCTTTTCTACCCCTGGGTACAAAACTTTAAGTCCAACTGGTCTAAAGTAATTTAAGATATTAACCTCCGTGAAAACTATAATAGTCGACTACATCCTTTTTAGCCCTGCTAAATACACCACTTTAGCCATTTTTGTCATACCAACAATAGCAATAATCTGAAAATCAGTTTATTGCCCTATGCCATTGTCAAGACTAGTGGTTCTCAGCCTGTGGGTTGAGACCCCATTGGGGATCAAATGACCCTTTCACAGGGGTTGCCTAAGAACAATGGAAAACACATATTTCCCATGGTCTTAGGAACCAAGATAAAGCTCCTCTATCCATCTCCAGGTGGGTCCACCCACACGTAGCTATGCCCACACAGGAGTACCTGGCATGATGACATAATCGCACCAACCCCATCACATACCCTCATACAAATACAGGTGTATGTGACAGGGTTGGTGCCATGATATACTTATATGGACCAGTCACACGTGTGTAGAGAGCAGCTACTATGTAGAAATCAGCAGTCAGTGTTGAAAGCAGCTACTATGTTAAAAGCAGCTACTGTGTGGGCAGCGCCTGTGGCTCAGTGAGTAGGGTTCTGGCCCCATATGCCAAGGGTGGCAGGTTCAAACCCAGCCCCAGCCAAACCGCAACAAAAAAATAGCCAGGCATTGTGGCAGGCACCTGTAGTCCCAGCTGCTTGGGAGGCTGAGGCAAGAGAATTGCGTGAGCCCAAGAGTTAGAGGTTGCTGTGAGCCGTGTGATGCCATGGCACTCTACCTGAGGGCGGTACAGTGAGACTCGGTCTCTACAAAAAAAAAAAAAAAGCAGCTACTGTGTTGAAAGCAGCAGTATTGGAGGTAAAATGACACTTCATGAATTATTATTATTGGATAAACGTAAAATCATGTATTATAAAATCATCAACTACTGTAAAAAAAAAATCTGTACCATGGGAACTTAATCTGGATGCTGAACTGTCTTTTTATATTCAGCTATGGTTGATGTGAATGCTGCCCCCTTGTGATAGTAACAGGTATGTAAAAAAACAAACAAACAAACAAACAAACAACACAGACAATAGTAAATCATAGGAAACTTTATTTTTTTTAATTTTTTATTGTTTTTTCCCCATAGGATACTTTAATGAACTATATTGAGTAAACTATGCCATGTATCATCTTTTGTATTATTAAAGCTATTATTACGTATTATTTTCATTAGTAAACCATCCCATGACAATGGGTCATGTAGAGAAGAACATTAAGAAAAGAAAATATAGTGAGTATTTTTTACAGTATTGTTTTACCTCAATAATTATAGCAGGAATTGAGAAACTGCAATGTGTTCTATCATCCAAATCTATGAAGCTGTTTTGTGACTGGAGACATGAATGAACAGCAGCTTTGCCGTGACTATAAACTCACGCCTGTATTTATTAAGTCAAGAAACAGACTAAACGGGATGGAATGGCATGTAGCGAAGTTCTTTATTTAGAGACTTGATTTTATACCTTTCTTGTCACCTACACACTTAATCTATTATCTGTTAGTTTCACCATTACCTCATTTTACCTATCTGAAATCAACTGGAAAGGAAATATCCTGTTACCACATAAACACAATCAGTTTTGCAGTAAACATCTTCTAGACACTGACTAATCTCTGGGCAGGTATCTAAATAGAGATTATAAAGAAGAAAGTAGCCACAGGGGAACAGAGTTAATGGAAGAATATCTTCAAACATTCACTCAGTTTACTTAGTATGAAGTAACGACTGTGTCTTTTCCTCAGGGCAGAGCACCTATAGACCTCTGACAATATGTTGTTAACATATGTCAACCCTCTGGCCCGTATCTCTGAGGAAGGGTGGCATGCCCCTTGATCTCAGGCTTCACGGGGTGCACAGTTCAGAGAATGGGCTTGTGGAATTTTTAACTCCAGGCAAGCCAACTCTGCATGTGTCCCAGGGGGGTCCAGGTCCCTTAAGCTTCTGCAAGAATAGCAAGTCATTTTAAACTCACACTGAGTAGGTGGCACCTGTGGCTCAGTCGGTAGGGCACCGGCCCCATATACCGAGGGTGATGGGTTCAAACCCGGCCCCGGCCAAACTGCAACCAAAAAATAGCCGGGCGTTGTGGTGGGCGCCTGTAGTCCCAGCTACTTGGAGGGCTGAGGCAAGAGAATCGCTGAAGCCCAGGAGTTGGATGTTGCTGTGAGCTGTGTGAGGCCACGGCACCCTACCGAGGGCCATAAAGTGAGACTCTGTCTCTACAAAAAAAAATAAATAAACTCACACTAAGTTCACTTTGTGTGCTTGATGTAGGATATGTTTATTTCTAAATATTATCCTACATTTCCCCTTTCTGTTTTTTGATGACTATTATTCATATCTGTCATCATTAAAGCAAACACCTGTGCATAACATTCATTTTCACTTTGAGCATGCTTCATTTTCTTACAAATTAAATATAAAATGAATCCAATAATTAAAAATAATGCTAATGATCCTACTGAACTTATAAGTGCCTGTATTTTTGGAATAGGATTCATTTGTTCAATTCCATCAGCTATGCCTTGTAAAATCTGATCTTCATCTATTTTTTGTAACTTATTTTTAAAAGTGGAATATACCTCATATTGTAAATTTACAATTTCCTTAGTCAAATTATCATGGTTTAACAAATGCTTTTTAACATTCTCCCAAGAAAATTTACTCTCATTTAACATGGGTTATACAAAAAGTAGTTACATTTCAATCACATTTTAACTTCATTTGTTTCTTTAAGCTAACTAACTCATCCCCCAAAATAACAAGAGATTGTTCTAAATCAGCAATTTCATTATATAATTCAGTGTCAATTTGTTTTTGAGCAGTCTATAATTATTCAGAGTCTTTATGCCAATCAGCTCCAAAATTATGTGTTCTGATTCCTTGAGTTAAAGCCACCCCAGAGGTAGCAGCAGAAACTGTCACTACAATAATTCCTAGAATGGCAGCAATCAAACGTCCAATAAATCTCTTGGTTCTTTTCAGGACTCAATCAGCCAGAAGTTGAAAGACTGTCAGGGCAGGTGATTCTTGCCACAGTCTGGTTAAATTCACTGGCATCCAAACACCTGTTCTGGCTGTCAACAAATACAGCTGTTCCTTTTGAGGATCAAAACTTAGAGACCTATTAATACAAGTAAACAGTTGACACACAGGACAAAACAATTCTCCTGTTATTTCATTCCACTTTATGTTGCCCTTAAGCCACATAAAGAGTAATCGAACACAACCTTGAATGTATCTTTCATCATGGACAGTAAATTCCATACTATAAGTATGGGGTGTGGTGGTTTGATGATAAAACAATCCACCAGTCCAAATAGGTTTTAGGGCTGCTGCTACTTTCCGCAAAAATTGTTTAGGAAAGCCATAAATTCCAGGTGTGGGGGGTGCAAACCCAACAACTGTCCAACTCGTAGGTGCATGGTCACTATTTCTGGGTGCACTGATGTCATCTTCTTGCACTTCCCATTCTTGTGGGTCAAGGTTAGGTGCTGGAATCTCATGGCTAATTTGTTCACTCGAAATTCCATCAGGTTTCTCTGCTGTTGTTTCTTCATGGGTAACACTTCTGATTTAATATTTTTATATTGAACCCAAAAGTTACAGTCTCCTGTGGAAATGCAAGCAAATCCCCTTCCCCATTTTACCACAGTGGCGGGGATCCACTGATTATTTAGGTTGTCCTTGTAATATACTGGTTGGTCAGTAGATGGCGGTGTTACCACACTTCAGTGCTTAGATGCTGGAGTTTCATTTTCATCATTCAAATTTTAAAAAATTAAAGTAAATAGAGCTGAAGATAATCTGTTTCTTGGGGAGGTATACTGTCCCTCCCTTTTCTGTCTTGTCAGCATACCTTTTAATGTTCTATTTTGTCTTTCAATTATAGTCTGACCCTGGCTATTCTGAGGAATACCTGTTAGATGATTTATTTGATGGAGATTAAAAAATTCTTTGCATTTATTTGAAATATATGCTGATCCATTATCTGTTTTTATAGTTTCAGGTTTACCCATAATAGCAAAGCATTCTAACAGATGCGTAATGACAGCATCTGTTTTTTCAGATGATAATGCTGTTGCCCATGAAAAATTAGAATAAGTATCCACAGTATGATGTATATATTTTGTTTTTCCAAATTCTGGAAATTGAGTCACATCCATTTGCCATAGTTGATTAGATTTAAATCTTCTAGGATTAACTCTCTTGGGTAAACGAGGTGCTACTAAAGGTTGGCAAGTGGGGCAAGATTGGACTATAGCTCAGGCAGAGTGCCAAGTGATGCCATGTCTCTGTTTTAATGATCTTGTATTAGAATGATGAATATTATGTTCTAGTTGGGCAGTAAGTACTGACCCTATTAACTGATCTACCATATGATTTCCTTCTGATAAAGTTCCGGGTAATCCTGTATGGGCTCTAATATGTGTAATATAAATACCTTTTACTCGGGCTTTTACTAAATTTTGTAGTTTTTGAAAAAACAAATTTAATTCTGAATTATTTTCAGTTAAAGTAACAGTCTTAATATTTTGTACTACAATTGTACAAAAAAATTGAATCACTAATTATATTTATCTCTATCTGGATAATCACTTAATAGCATTACTATTGCAAATAACTCAGCTTTCTGGACAGATTGATAATGAGACTGTTCGACCTTTTGTATTTCTTCTTCTACATATCCTGCAATTCCTTTTTTTAGCATCAGTATAAAAAGTGAGAGCATTATCTAAAGGATGTTCTTTAATAATTTTTGGTAATATCCAATTAGTTCTTTTAAAAATTTGAATTCTTTTATCTTTAGTATAATGGTTGTCTATAACTCCTAGGTAATCAGAAGGAGAGATTTGCCATTCAGTGTTGAAGATAAATAAGTTATTAATTTGAGAATTAATAAGAGGCACAAATATTTTTTCAGGGTCTTTACCAGTTAATTATCTAAATCTTTGATGTTCTTTTAAAATTATTGCGGCCATTTGATATATATATATATATATATGTTTCCATTTTATTAGCTATCTTATTAGGTAGAAAACACCATTCTGTGAAATTATTTTCCTGTGTTAACAGTCCAGTAGGGGAATGACTGGAAGGAAACACATATAAATAAAAATGACCACCTTCATCAATTCTATCTATTTGTGATTGCTGGATATGCTTTCTATCCACTGTAATTCTTTTTCTGCCTCAGCAGTTAATACTCTAGGGCTTTTTAAATTGGTTAGCCCTTCTAAAGTTGTAAACAATTTTTTTAGAGCATATGTGGGAATTCCCAAACTAGGTCTAATCCAATTTATATCTCCTAATAGTTTTTGAAAATCATTCAGAGTTTTTAAAGTATCTCTTCTAATAGTTACTTTTTGTGGAATTATTTTTTGCCTAGTTATTTTATATCCTAAATACTTCCAAGGATCTGTATACTGTGTTTTGTCCTCAGAAATTACAAGCCCAAGCTGCTGGCAATTTTTTTTTTTTTTTTTACAGCTTTAAACATCTGTTGTAGCTTTTCCTTATCAGGGTGTGCTATTAAGATGTCATCCATATAATGTAAGCACATACCCTCCAGGAAAAGTGTTCTTACTATTTCTAAAGGCTGATTTACAAAAAGTTGACACAAGGTGGGGCTATTTAACATGCCTTGAGGAAGGACCCTCCAATGGAAGCGTCTTGCATGTTTTTCTGAGTTCAAGGCAGGAGTAGTAAAAGCAAATTTCTTAGCATCCTCAGGATGAAGAGGAATGGTAAAGAAACAGTCCTTTAAATCAATTATGATAATAGAATAAGTTTTAGGAATTAGAGACAGGTTAGGTATACCTGATTGTAAGGTTCCCATTGGAGAAATAACTGCATTAATTCGTCTTAAATCAGTCAGTATTCTCCATTTGCCAGATTTCTTTTTTATTAAGAATACTGGGCTGTTCCAGCAGCTATTACTATATGCAATATGGCCTACTTTTAACTATTTCTGAACTATATTATTAAGTGCTTCTAATTTTTCATAAGGGAGCGGCCACTGTTCAACCCATATCGGTTTATCTGTTAACCATTTTAATGGCAGGGAGAAGCACTGAACAGGAGCCTCTATATAAAACCCTCATGAAGAGCAGGCAAGCCTAGTCCAGTTTTGTCATTTCCAATTCTTACAATTTCAGGTTTAAAGTAGGAGTGGGGTCAATGGGATTATAACCCATATTCATCATTATAGTCTTGGCTAGTTTGGCAATAGTTGGAATAGTAATCATGGCTCCCCACTGTTGTAAAAAATCTCTGGCCCATATAGACAACACAATAGGAGCCACATAGGGGTGCAGTTGAGCTTTCTGACCCTCAGGGCCAGAGCAGTCTAAAGTATTAACACTTTGTTCAATATCAGTTAAGTATAGACCTTTCAATAGCTGTCTGAAATCTAGCTACAAATTCAGAATATGGTTCATTGTTTGCTTCCATGATTCCTGCAAAAAATTGTTTAATACCATCTTTTTCCTCTAGTCTTTGCCAAGCTCTAATACAAACATCTTTAACCTGCATTAATAAGTCTTGTGTTAATTGCAGCTGTTGGTGAATGTCAGCTGCAGGGCCAGTAACCATTAAAGAGTTAACTGTAGTTCCCTGAGCTTGGTTTTGCAAAGTGTCCTCTTCCAGCCACCAAGCCTTGAATTGTAAAATTGACCAGGGCTCTAGGTAGCATGAGCTAGTTTCCCTGTCAGCAGGAATAAAATATGATTTGTGCAATATGAATTTAAAATGCCAATCACAAAAGGAGAAGTAGGTCCATAAGCATAAATGGTATCTTTCATTGTTCTTAAAAATTTTACTTTTATAGGAGCATGTTGAGCAGCTCCTGATTGATCATTCTCTCGAATTTCCCTGAAAATAGGATATGCTCGTATAACAGGCTCTTTATTATTACCCAATTCTGAAATTTGAACTGAGTTCTCCTTAGATATAGCCAATTCAGTAACATCTAAAGGAAAGTGACACAGTGCAGGGAAGCGAGTATCTGGGGGAATAGGCGACACAGGATAGATTCCTGGTGGAGCATTATGATGTAAGAGGACTTCCCTCCAGACCATAGGACCTGCTGGTGAGAAGGAGTTAGAGGCTTATAAGGCAGAAGCACATCTTTACAAAAACCTGCTTTAGAGCTTGCTCTAGAGGAGAGTATTTCGGCTCCCTTCTTTTCTAAGAAGGCAATTCTTTGATTCGTTGTTTGAAAATTTTCAGCCATAACCTTTATGAAACCTCACACCATTGCTGAGGATTTACAGTTGCCAGTGTCCAAAGACATTGTTCAAGTTATGATCAGAGATTAATTTGTTACAAAATTGAGTGCAATTTCCTAATCTAATGACACCATCTGCAGAAGAATAGGTGAGGTGTCTGCTGATATTCTTGATCAGGTAATCCAGGAATTAAATGTGCTCCATTTCCACTATTTAGTATCCAGCTTACTGAATCTACAAACGTTGCAAAGTGTTCATAGTTACTGGTTTATGTGAGCTATATTAATGATGGCAACTTTAAAGATGAGTTTCTTCTTTGCAAACGTCTTGAAAAAACAACTCTGCATGTGATGTATTTGACACAGTTGGTTCATTTCTGAAAGAGCATAAGATCTCTTGGGAAAAGGTCTCCCAAGTAGCTAGGACTACAGGTGCCTGCGACAACGCCCAGCTATTTTTTGATTGCAGCATCATTATTGTTTGGCAGGCCCAGGCTGGATTCAAACCCACCAGCTCTGGTGTATGTGGCTGGTGCCCTAGCTGCTTGAGCTACAGGTGCTGAGCCCCAGGTGCCTAACTTAAAATCTGTATCTCTCCAAAATTTACAGGAAGCCCTGAGGCCTTATTTACAATCCTGGAACTTGCAGGTTGATTGCATAAAAGCTTATAAGCAAGAAGTAGATCTGGTACACAGACAAAGTAAAGCTTTATTTTCCATGACATATGATACCTCTTTTTTTTTTTTCTTGCAGCTCAGAAGTTTATTAACCAACGGGGTTGGGTCAGCTGGTGTTTACATGCTGACCCCTGCAGCCCTGTATCCCGGCTGTAGTGAGGAAGATGGCTGGCTTCTCTGCTGGCCACAGGTGATATCATCTCAGGAACATGCTGAGCCCTCTCTCCTGGGTCCCTGTTGCCATGGCTGGAGTCCAGCACTATCAGATAGGTTCCACTTCTGTTTCTTGTGCTTGAACTAGAGTATCGACATTTTTTAGGATCTCAGCATAGTATGGGCCAAATACCTGCTGATTATGATGCATCAGCTTGACAAACTTCCGGCCTAGTTCTGTCAACTCTCCTTCGATGTGATTAAGGCCTTCAGGGAAGTGTAGCAGAGACTCCTGCATGCCACGAACCAAACAGCATTTGAGAAACAAAAGGAGGCGCTGATCAATGATACTACGGACACGGTTTTCTTTCTTGGTGATGTTCTGGAGTTGTCCTATAAGACATACTGTGTTTTCACTGCTTAGGGCAGTAAAGCCCAGGTCCTTGAGGCCACAATGAATTTCCTGAGACACCTGTTCACTCACATTCAACATAGCTTCTTCAGGCTTGGAGTTAAATTCCTCAGTCACAGCCTTGGTTATGCATTTCAGTTTATCCACAAATCCAGGTGAGTTGAATAAAATTGAACCAGAGAAACTTCTAGCCACTAGTAAGACTGAGGCCAATATAGTCAAGTGGCGCAAATGGGACCCCATTTCCTGGACCCGGATTCTGTCCATCAGCAGAGTCTCAGGGAATTCTTCATTTTTAGGATCCCAGAGGAGGAGATTCAGGTAGCCCTGGTATAGCACCATTATGGGATTGGGAGGATCTGAATTCTTAGCTGCCTTGTCTGGAGTTGAACAGGCCATGCTGGAGGAGCTGGGGATGTCAGGAGAATCCAGACATGGTGTAATGAGGTCTGTGGCTGCTTTGGTTAGCCATTTCTTGGTGTAATCAAGGAGATTGGGTTGTTTGTCAAGGAGTTCCTGGAATTTAGCTCTTTCATACTGGATGGAATATTCCTGCAGGTAGGGTCGAATGCTCTGGATGGTATAGTTCGCCATGTCCATTTTCATTAGGCCCAGAACATGGAAGATGCCCCTCAGTAACTGTACTGGATCTGTTATGCTCTGTAGTTTCTTTACTGCTTCATCTCGAACTGGTGCACATAGCAGGGTCATCAAACTAAGAATGTAGTTAGAGAGACGAGAGACATCTAGGGCTCCATGTTCTGCTTCTTGCTTGAGGAGATCCATGTCCAGAACTTCTTTAATCTCATTTTTTAGGTGGATGTGGCGTGGTAATAGCAGTGATAGCAAAACCTCCTTAACTTCTGTCATAAGTTCAAGAGCACAAGTGAATTCGGGAGGATTACTCAAGAGTTGTTCTCTTAAATGGTCCCAAAAAACATTGTACAATGTCTCCATGAACCTGTCTTCCAGACTGTTTGGAGATAAAACATTCTCTTCCATGTAGAAATCTTGATTTACCATGATTTCATGAGCAATGCTCATCCTGGAAACTTCGTTAATTGTTTCTATTAGACGAGGAGAGTAGTTATTTAAACAGAAGTCTTCCTCTTCTTGGTTCTTCTCTGATGTTTCAGAATTATGGGCTCCACACTTTGCTTCATTAGGATCATTTTGGAGTACAGTTTCCTCACTCTTGGGCATCTTGATGTTATCTCTTCCTCTGTTCTGGACCGGCTGCCCCGCGGCTGAGTATCTGATACCTCTTATTTACCAGAATTGTGTAATCTAAGCTCCTCAGCCCCAGACCTCCCTATACAGTGTCCTTTAAGAATGTGTCCAGGCCCTCCCCCATGAAGAATTCATGTCCTCTGAACTGCAACTGATCTTCTTAATTATAAAACCCTTTTGCCTACACTTTCAGAAGATCCCACAAAATTCAGAGATGAATTAGAGAGGCTTACAGCCATTCATAAACCACTCACCAAGATCTTGACTGGATGTTGAGGGGTGTTCTCCCCACACACGATTATATTGGAGTTATTAGTATAGCCAGAGGCCTCTAGGAGAAAAAACTCTATCCATAGAGGGAACAGGTGGCCAGATCCTCCTCCCGGACCCCCAGAAAATGACCAAAAAATTGCTTAACTAACTGCTGACAGTCAGGTCTATTAGGTACAATATTAGAAACTTTCCCTCCTAAAGTAAATTGGTCTAAGGTGAATTATGTACTCAGAAGGAGGGAGAGCATTCTAAATCTTTATTGAAAGATTCATCCAACTGTTCCAAAAACATACAGCATTAGATCCTGAAGCACCAGAGCATAGAAATCTTTTAATTTCTGCCATAGTTGAAAATTTACATCCAGATATATAAAAAAAAATTCAAAATAGTATAGTTACCTGACTGCTGAACCTCTAAATGTTATAATAGAAACTCCTACGCAGTTTTTTGAAAATAACTTACAAGCAAACAGGAAAAAGAAAGATCTAAAATCCAAAGTCCTTGATTTACAAATCAAATCATCGCAAAAACAAAAATAGTACTCTAAAAATAAATTAAGATTTATCTTAAACATTGTTATTGTTATTAAAATTTAAGTCTTTTTAATTTTGTGAAGGCAAAAAAAAGAAAAACTACTTAATACATGGATATTTAAAAATAAAAAAATAAAAATAGGGGGAGGTTATGGCGGAGGGAGGGTAATGGGTGGGGCCACACCTACGGTACATCTCAGAATGGGTTCAGGCAAAACTTACTAAATGCAGAATACAAATGCCTACTTACAGTAACTAAGAAAATGCCATGAAGGCTACATTGAACAGTTTGATGAGAATATTTCAGATTGTATATGAAATCAGCACATTGTACCCCTTGATTGCACTAATGTACACAGCTATGATTTAACAATAAAAATAAATAAATTTTAAAAAAGAAAAATAAATTAATTAATTAAATTAAAAAAATTAAAAATAATAATAAAAATATAAAAATAAAAATGAATTAATATAATCTTGCTTAGTTCCTCCAGATGTCTGCAGATACTACAGAAAACCTGGACATTGAAAATATAACTGTCTGGCCCTTAAGAAAAAGAAAAACCCAAAGATAAACCTCCCCAAATCTCAGAAATTAAGCCCAAGAGCTGGAGGTTGCTGTGAGCTGTGACGCTATGGCACTCTACTGAGGGAGAAAAAGTGAGACTCTGTCTCAAAAAATGAAAAAATAAAAATAAAAAATAAAACTCTTAAATTAGCATTATGAACTCCTCCTGATCTAGGTTTACCCAATTTTATTTATTTATTTTTGTCTTTGCTTTTTATTTTATTGATGTGTTGTATTATATTTATAGATTTCCATATGTTGAACCAACCCAGTAACCCAGGAATAAAACCAACTTGATCATGGCGTATAATTTTTTTTTAATTGTTTTTGAATCCTGTTTGCTAAGATCTTGCTGAATATTTTTGCATCTATATTCATTAATGATATTGGTCTATAATTTTCTTTCTTTGTTGGATTCTTTTCTGGTTTGGGGATCAGGGTAATATTTGCTTCATAGAATGTGTTGGGAAGTATTCCTTCTTTTTCTATGCTTTGGAAAACATATAATATAGGTATTAGTTCCTCTTTAAAGGTTTGATAGAATTCGGATATGAAGCCTTCTGTTCTTGGACTTTTCTTTTTAGGGAGATTTCGTATTGATGATGCTATTTCAGTGGTTGATATAGGTCTATTCAAGATTTCTGATTCTTTCTGGTTAAGTCTAAGAAGGTGGCGTGCTTCCAGGTATTGGTCCATTTGCTTCAGATTTTCCTATTTCTGAGAATAAAGATTTTTGTAGTAATCATTAAGGATTTTTTGAATATCTGAAGTGTTTGTTGTTATTTTTCCTTTATCGTTTCTTATAGATGTTATTAGAGATTTTCTTTTCTATTTCTGGGTGGCTTGGCCAAAGTTTTATCGATTTTATTAATCTTTTCAAAAAAACAACTTTTTGTTTCATTGATCTTCTGAATGATTCTTTCATTTCAATTTCATTTAATTCTGTCATAATTTTGGTTATTTCTTTTCTTCTGCTGGGTTTTGGATTGGAATGTTCTTCCTTTTCCAGTTGCTTCAGATGATCCATTTAAGTTGTTGCCTTCCTCTCTTTCTGTTTTTTTGTTTGTTTGTTTGTTTCTTTGTTTTGTTTTTATTGTTGGGGATTCATTGAGGGTACAATAAGCCAGGTTACACTGATTGCAATTGTTAGGTAAAGTCCCTCTTGCAATCATGTCTTGCCACCATAAAGTGTAACACACACCAAGGCCCCACCCCACTCCATCTGTAGCTCTTTCTGCTTTCCCCCCATAACCTTAATTGTCATTAATTGTCCTCATATCAAAATTGAGTACATAGGATTCATACTTCTCCATTCTTGTGATGCTTTACTAAGAATAATGTCTTCCACTTCAATCCAGGTTAATATGAAGGATGTAAAGTCTCCATTTTTTTTCTGGCTGAATAGTATTCCATAGTATACATATACCACAGCTTGTTAATCTATTCCTGGGTTGGTGGGCATTTAGGCTGTTTCCACATTTTGGCGATTGTGAATTGAGCTGCAATAAACAGTCTAGTACAAGTGTCCTTATGATAAAAGGATCTTTTTTCTTCTGGGTAGATGCCCAGTAATGGGATTACAGGATCAACTGGGATATCTAGCTTGAGCGCTTTGAGGTTTCTCCATACTTCCTTCCAGACAGGTTGTACTGGTTTGCAGTCCCACCAGCAGTGTAAAAGTGTTCCCTTCTCTACACATTCATGCCAGCATCTGCAGTTTTGAGATTTTGTGATGTGGGCCATTCTCACTGGGGTTAGATGATATCTCAGGGTTGCTTTGATTTGCATTTCTCTAATATATAGAGATGATGAACATTTTTTCATATGTTTGTTAGCCATTCGTCTGTCATCTTTAGAGAAAGTTCTCTTCATGTCTCTTGCACATTGATATATGGGATTGTTGGCTTTTTTCATGTGGATTAATTTGAGTTCTCTATAGATCCTAGTTATCAAGATTTGGTCTGATTGAAAATATGCAAATATCCTTTCCCATTGTGTAGGTTGTCTCTTTCCTCTGGTTATTGTCTCCTTAGCTGTACAGAAGCTTTTCAGTTTAATGAAGTCCCATTTGTTTATTTTTGTTGTAGTCACAATTGCCATAGCAGTCTTCTTCATGAAGTCTTTACTCAGGTAATATCTTCAAGTGTTTTTCCTATGCTTTATTTGAGTATTTTTATAGTTTCATGCCTTAAATTTAAGTCCTTCATCCATCTTGAATCAATTTTTGTGAGTGGGGAAAGGTGTGGGTCCAGTTTAAGTCTTTTAAATGTAGACATGCAGTTCTCCCAACACCATTTATTGAATAGGGAGTCTTTCCCCCAAGGTATGTTCTTGTTTGGTTTATCGAAGATTAGGTGGTTGTAAGATGTTAGTTTCATTTCTTGGTTTTCAATTCGATTCCAAGTGTCTATGTCTCCGTTTTTGTGCCAGTACCATGCTATCTTGCCAGTACCATGTCACTATGGCTTTGTAGTACAGACTAAAATCTGGTATGCTGATGCCCCCAGCTTTATTTTTATTACTAAGAACTGCCTTAGCTATACGGGTTCTTTTCCAGTTCCATACAAAATGCAGAATCATTTTTTCCAAATCTTGAAAGTACGATGTTGGTATTTTGATAGGAATGACATTGAATAGGTAGATTGCTTTGGGAAGTATAGACATTTTAACAATGTTGATTCTTCAAATCCATGAGCTTGGTATGTTCTTCCATTTGTTAAAATCCTCTGCTATTTCCTTTCTGAGGATTTCATAGTTTTCTTTATAGAGGTCCTTCACCTCCTTCGTTAGGTATATTCCTAGGTATTTCATTTTCTTTGAAACTGTGGTGAAGGGAGTTGTGTAATTAATTAGCTTCTCATCTTGACTGTTATTGGCATATACAAATGCTACTGACTTGTGGACATTGATTTTATATCCTGAAACATTACTGTATTGTTTGATGACTTCTAGGAGTCTTCTGGGTGAGTCTTTGGGGTTCTCTAAGTATAAGATCATGTCGTCAGCAAAGAGGGAGAGTTTGACCTTCTCTGCTCCCATTTGGATTCCCTTTATTTCCTTGTGTTGCCTAATTGTATTGGCTAGAACTTCCAGCACTATGTTGAATAGTAAAGGTGACAGAGGACAACCTTGTCTGGTTCCAGTTCTAAAAGGAAAAGCTTTGAGTTTTACTCCATTCAGTGAAATATTGGCTGTGGGTTTGTCATAGATAGCTTCAATCAGTTTTAGAAATGTGCCACCTATGCCTATACTCTTCAGTGTTCTAAATAGAAAAGGATGCTGGATTTTATCAAATGCTTTTTCTGCATCTATTGAGAGTGATCTTTATTTTTGCCTCTGTTAATATGGTGGATAACGTTTATATATTTGCGTATGTTAAACCAGTCTTGCATCCCTGGAATGAAGCCTACTTGATCATGATGAATGACTTTTTTGATGATAAGCTGTAATCTATTGGCTAGGATTTTGTTGAGAATTTCTGCCTCTATATTCATGAGTGAGATTGGTCTGAAATTCTCCTTTTTGTTTGGGTTTTTCCTGGTTTTGGTATCAGGTTGATATGTGCTTCATAGAATGTGTTGGGGAAGATTCCTTCTTCCTCAATTTTTTGGAATAATTCCTGTAGTACAGGAATAATCTCTTCCTTGAAGGTTTGATAGAATTCTGGAGTGAAGCCATCTGGACCAGGGCATTTTTTGGTTGGAAGATTTTTTATTGTTTCTTTGATCTCAGTGGTTGAAATTGGTCTGTTCAGGAGCTCTATTTCTTCCTGGCTGAGTCTAGGGAGAGGGTGTGATTCCAAATATTGATCCATTTCCTTCACCTTGTCAAATTTCTGGTCATAGAGTTTGTGGTAGTATTCAGAGATGATCTCTTGTATCTCTGTGCGATCAGCTGTTATTTCCCCTTTATCATTTCTGATTGAGGTTAGTAGAGATTTTACTTTTCTATTTCTCGGTAGTCTGGCCAATGGTTTATCTATTTTATTTATTTTTTCAAAAAACCAACTTCTTGTTTCATTAATTTTCTGAACGATTCTTTTGTTTTCAATTTCATTGATCTCTATTTGATTTTGGATATTTCTTTTCTTTTACTGAGTTTAGGCTTAGATTGTTCTTCTTTGACCAATTCCATAAGATCTCTTGTGAGATTTTTGATGCACTCTCTTTCTGTTTTTCGAATGTAGGCATCTAAAGCGATGAATTTTCCTCTCAAAACTGCTTTTGCAGTATCCCACAGGTTTTGGTAGCTTGTGTCTTCATTGTTGTTATGCTCAAGGAAGTTAATGATTTCCTGTTTTATTTCTTCCTGCACCCATCTGTTATTCAACAGAAGATTGTTTAATTTCCATGCCTTTGGGTGGGGTCGAGCATTTTTGTTAGAGTTGAGTTCCACCTTTAGTGCCTTATGGTCTGAGAAGATACAAGGTAAAATTTCAATTCTTTTGATTCTGTTGATATTTGTTTTGTGTCCCAGGATATGATCAATTTTGGAGAATGTTCCATGTGGTGATGAGAAGAATGTATATTCTTTATCTTTGGGATGGAGTGTTTTATATGCGTCTATCAAGCACAGTTGTTCTAGGGTCTCATTTAAGTCTCTTATATCTTTGTTTAATTTCTCTTTAGAGGATCTGTCCAGCTCTGTAAGAGGAGTGTTAAAGTCCCTTGTTATTATGGTATTATCAGATATCATATTGCTCAGACTGAATAAGGTGTGTTTCAAGAATCTGGGAGCATTTAAATTGGGTGCATAAATATTTAGAATTGAAATGTCTTCCTGTTGTATTTTTCCCTTGACCAATATAAAGTGACCATCTTTGTCTTTTTTGACTTTCGTTGCTTTAAATACACATGTATCTGAAAATTGGATTGCAACTCATCGTTTCTTCTGAATTCCATTTGCCTGAAAAATTGTCTTCCAAACCTTGACTCGGAGCTTTAATTTGTCTTTTGAAGCCATGTGTGTTTCTTGCAGACAGCAAATGGATGACTTGTGTTTTTTAATCCAGTCAACCAAGCTATGTCTCTTCATGGGGAATTCAAGCCATTAACATTTATTGAGATAATTGATAAGTATGGTAGTATTCTATTCCTCTTATTTGGTGAGAGTCCATTGCTTAGTTTTATCTTTTGCATCAGTGTGGAGGTTAGGTTCTGTCTAATTTCTGAGTTCTTACTTTGCTGCTGATCCATTGTGGTGGTCAGTGTGCAGAACAGGTTGAAGTACTTCCTGTAGAGCTGGTCTTGTTGTGGCGAATTTCCTCAATGTTTGTATATCCGTAAATGATTTGATTTCTCTGTCATTTTTGAAGCTTAGCTTAGCAGGGTACAGAATTCTGGGCTGGAAATTGTTCTGTTTAAGTAGATTAAAGGTAGATGACCATTGTCTTCTTGCTTGGAAAGTTTCATTAGAGAAGTCTGTGTTCACTCTGATGGATTTGCCCCTATAGGTCATCTGGTGCTTACTCCTGGCAGCTTGCAGAATCTTTTCTTTTGTCTTGACTTTGGACAGGTTCATCACAATGTGTCTTGGAGAAGCTCAGTTAGAGTTGAGGCGACCTGGGGTCCGATAGCCCTCTGAAAGCAGTGTGTCAGAATCTTTGGTGATATTTGGGAAATATTCTTTTACAATATTCTCTAGTATGGCTTCCATTCCTCTGGGGCATTCTTCTTCCCCTTCTGGAATTCCTATAACTCGTATGTTGGAACGCTTCATAAAGTCCCATAATTCTGACAGTGAATGTTCTGCTTTCTCTCTCTTCTTTTCTGCCTCTTTTGCTATCTGAGTTATCTCAAGAACTTTGT
Organism: Nycticebus coucang; assembly: GCF_027406575.1. Classification (NCBI taxonomy): domain Eukaryota; kingdom Metazoa; phylum Chordata; class Mammalia; order Primates; family Lorisidae; genus Nycticebus; species Nycticebus coucang. The sequence goes on along the minus strand of NC_069799.1, from coordinate 13,948,926 downwards.
CTTCTACCTCTGAAGTTCTTTCTTCTGCATGGTCTAACCTGTTGCTGATACTTTCCATTGCATATTTAAGTTCCCTAATTGACTGTTTCAGTTCCTTCAGCTCTGCTATATCCTTTTTATATTCTTCACATCATTCATCTCTTATTTGATTCTGTTTTTGGATTTCCTTTTGGTTATTTTCCACTTTATTAGCAGTTTCCTTCATTGTTTCCATCATTTCTTTCATTGTTTTCAACATGTGTATTCTAAATTCCCTTTCTGTCATTCCTAACATTTCTTTATAGGTGGAATCATCTGCAGTAGCTACCTAATGGTCCCTTGGCAGGGTTGTTCATGACTGGTTCTTCATGTTGTCTGGAGTTTTCTGCTGATTCTTTCTCATCTGTGATTTCTTGTATATGTTTCCTTGCCCTAATTTTCCTTTCACTTCCTCTTGCTCTTTAAGTTCTCGTGCCTGTGGACTAAGGGTTAGATGAGTCCTTTTGGTATAGAACCAGAAGGGTGAGAAGGTTGAATAGCAAGAAAGGGATGAAAGAAAGGAGGACCAAGTCAAAATAAAAGAAAAATAGAGAAAGGAGAGGCGGTGGGAAAAGGAATATTGATAAAAAGAAGAGAGGCATAGATATAGGGAGACAGAGCAGTATAGGTGTACAGTAGGGTACTTTGACACATCCTTTAAAAAAAAAAACCACCTTATGGGGTTGCCCAGTTGGGTCATTCCCTTGAGGTCAGCAACTCTTTGCTAACCTGATCAGACACAGTACCCCACCTCCACCAAGTACAGAGGAAAGACAAAAATGCTATAAATCAAAGCAAAACAAGCAAACAGAAAACTTTTTGGGATAAAATTGGGTGAAAAACCAAATCATAGCAGTAGAAACCCTGGAAAAAATGAAGTTCTATTTATTGAAAAAGGCAGCAATCGGAAATTATAATTAAACTAGAAAAATTGAGAAAGAAAAAGGATCTGAATTGAAACGGTTGAAATTAAAAAAAACAAAACAACATCAACAACATCAAAATAAACAGAAAAACAAACAAACCAAAAAAGCAAAAAAAACACAACCAAAAACAAAGCAGTATGTATATATTATTGAATATTGTCTGGGCAACACGTGGTCTTCTGGGGTATGGGATGTTAATCACAGTTCTGATACAACTGGAGGCTGCTGATTTCTCAAACCCCAGCAGGTAAACACCCTAAATCTCTCTTCAGCCCACTTAAAAGGCACTTTGAACTTGTAAACTTGCTGAGCAGAAGCTTTCCCAGGAAAGTGCTTGTCGCTGGAATCACTGCTGAAGTGGCTATCCACTTACCCAGTGTTCCAAAACTGGTCTCACTCTGCCCCTGAGGGTTAGGGCTGCAAGGCAGCTCAGACCCCACCCTTAGGCTACTTGGTCGCTGGATTACCAGCTCCCACCCGATTCTAGCTCTGCGACCCTGAGGGCGGAGCTTGCTGGGGCAGATCGCTCACAATGGCTCCCTGTGTCCCACAGCCAAACACTATTAGCTCCGTCTAGCTCAACGGCTCAGACTGGGGCCCTAGACAATGGCCAAAATTCTCCGCACTCCCGCTCAGTGTCTCCCCAAGGCAGCTCAACTGAGTGCCAAGTCCAAAGACACCAAAACAGTTCACAGGTAAGGCCTTTCTGGTTTGCAGTCTCCCTGCTGCTGAACTTACAGTTGCTGGCGGGTTTAGACGGATTGAACACACGCGACCACTTGCCATTTTTCCACTATTTTAGTCCTCCTCTTGTGGTCCAGAAGTCTCTCATTGACTCACTGTATCTTCACAGGGGTGATGATAGGCAGTTCCCCCCAGCCAGAGATGCCTGGAGTCCTATCTCCCCAGACTCATGGTGCCCAGTTTCAAGGAAGCTGTTACTCGGCCGCCATCTTGCTCCACCTCCTCTTTCTGTTTTCTTGATGAAGGCTTCCAATGCTATAAATTTCCCTCTTAGGACTGCCTGCAGTATTCCACAGGTTTTGATAACTTGTGTTTTCATTATCATTTTGTTCCAAAAATTTTTTTGATTTCCTTCTTAATCTCATGTTTGACCCAGCTATCAGTCAGCCTAAGATTATTTAGCTTCCATGACATTGAGTATCGAGATTCCTGTTGCTGTTGAGTTCAACTTTTATTCTGTGATGGTCAGAGAAGATACAAGGAATAATCTCTATTCTTTCAAATTTGCTGAGGTTAGACTTGTGTCCTACTATATGATCTATTTTGGACGATGACCCATGCGCTGATGAGAAGAATGTATATTCAGTTTTATTAGGGTGAAATGTTCTATAGAGGTCTGTAAAGTCCATTTGTGCTAGGGTCATGTTTAAGTCTAATATTTCTTTGTTTAGTTTCTTCTTGGAGGATCTACCCAAAACTCTCAAAGAGGTGTTAAAATCTCCAACTATTATAGCGCAGGAAGATATCAAGTTCTTCATATCCATTAGGGTCTGCTTTATGAATTGAAGAGCATTCTGGTAGGGTGCATAAATGTTAACAATCGAAATATCTTCATGTTGGGTGTTTCCCTTGACAAATATGTAGTGACCTTCATTCTCTTTATCTTTGTTGATTTAAAGCCAATTGTATCTGCTACTAAATTGCAACCCCTGCTTTTTTCTGGTTTCCATTTGCCTGTATTATACAAGTCCATCCCTTCACCCTGAGTCTATTTTTATCCTTTAAGGTAAGGTGAGATTCTTGTATACTGCAGATATCTGGTCTGAGATTATGTATCCAGTTAGCCAGCCTGTGCCTCTTTAGAGGACAATTTAAATTGTTCACATTGATTGCGAGAATTGATAAGCCTGGTTGTGTTTTGGGGGTCATAATTTTCGAATGTTCAGTGGACAGTTTTAATCCTTTCACCACTGTGGAAGTTGGGTTTTGTTCAAAAAATTTCTGGGAGAGTTTACTTTGGAGGTAGAGCATTGCGCTTGTCATTGTGGAAGATGGGTCTGAGAATGTCCAGGAGAACTTGTTTAGTTATGGCAAATTTCTTCAACATGCCTATGTCATTGAAGTATTTGATTTCTCTATTGCAAATGAAACTCAGTTTAGCTGGATAGAGAATCCTGGGCTGGAAGTTGTTTTGTTTTAAGAGATTGAAGGTTGATGACCATCTTCTTCTGGCTTGAAAAGTTTCAGCTGAGAGACCTGCAGTTATTCTGATATTTCTGCCTTTGTAGGTGATGCTTTTCTTAGGTCTGGCTGCTTGCAGAATTTTCTCCTTCATCTTAACTTTGGCAAAGTTAATTACAATGTGTCTAGGAGATGCTTTATTTCGATTGAGTCTTGCTGGGTTCTGAAACTGTCTGCTATCTGAAGTTCAGTATCTCTTGCAACGTTTGGGGAATACTCCCCCAAAATCTCTTGGAATTGAGCATCTGTACCTTTAGGACCATCCTCCTCTCCTTCAGGAATTCCTATGAGACAAATGTTTGATCTTTTGGAGTGATCCCACAACTCTCTCAGAGAATGATCAGTTTTTGCTCTCCATTTGTCTGCCTTTTTGAGTGTTTGGGAACGTTCAAAAGCTTTGTCCTCAGTTTCAGAGATCCTTTCTTTTGCCTGGTCAACTCTATTACTGAGGGATTCTACTTGATTTTAGAGTTCCTCAACTACATTTTTCATTTCCTTGAGCTCTGGTATCGCTTTTCTCATTAAGTCCATATCTTTGGTGACTTGGACTTTGAATTCATTAATTTCTTGAGACAAATTTAGAACTACTCTTTGGAATTAAATTTCCATCTTTTCTTTCATTCTATTTATCATATTTGCAGTTCATATTCTGAATTTAGTTTCTGATATTGCTGCCATTTGTCTGTGCATGGCATCTTTAGTTGTATCTCCTTTGTCATTTCTTGGGGGTGGGTATTGATCTACTCTGGTTATTCATGTTGCCAGAGTTCTTCTGTTGGGCCCACACCATGTTTATTTTCCACTGTTTGGTTATTAGAACTGGTAGGGTGAGTTTGAATTGGGGTTCCCAGGTAATAGAGATAGCCCCTTACCAAAGCTCTAGGCTTTATAATCATGCCTTATCACCTACAACTTTAGAAAGGCCCCATTTCAGAGTTTTTGCCAGAGACTCTGAGGACCCACTTGGTGAGATGATGCAGGCTAGCTCTGTTTTGATATCAGCCACCCCCTACTCTATCCCCAAAATACCACACTATTAGATTTAAATCTTGACTGTGAAGAGATACAAACAGGTGTGGCACCCAGCACCCACCCTTCAGTTCTTTTCCACTACAGAACTTAAAAGGGCAACTTCAGAATGTCCCAGAGTGGACAGCCCCAAACATAGGTTCCAACCAAATTGTCTCTGGCAGTGCAAACCCTGCCCAACAGAGAGCGATTCAAAGACAATTGAAAGCAAAGGGATTCAAAGCACAATTGGAGTAAGGGAAGGGATCCACACTCCCACTTGTCAGACTCAGTCCACACTATTGTCTGCTTCTCTGCTCACAGGCCCAGCCAGGGGCAATGCCCGGACCCACTGGTCTCACTCCACACAGCTAGCCTCTGCTTGCCAGACCATTTGAAGTCAGGGGACCATGCCCCCTCTTTGCCAGTCTCAATCCCTTGCCAGGCAAGGCTCTGTTTGCAGGCTCTCTTGGAGTCATGGCACCGGGCTCACCCTCTGGTCTCAGAGAGCTAGCATCTGCTTGCCAGACCAGTTGGAGTCAGGGGACCACACCCCACCTGCCATTCTCAGTCCACTGCCTGTCAAGGCTCTGTTTGCCAGCTCTGTTAGAGTCAGGGCACCACACTCTGCCCACAGGTCTCAGTCCTCACCTGGTAAGCTTCTGCTCACCAGCCCTGCTGGAGGCAGTGGAGCATGCCATAGTCCTCAATTCTTGGTTCACAACCAGTAATCCACTGCTCGAGGGTTCTGTTGGAATCAGGAGACCACAACCTTGTTCTCAGGTAGCAGTCCATGCCTATCAATCCTCTGCTCACAGGCCCAGCAGGGACCAGCCCTGTCTACCAAATTAAGTTCACACAGTGCAACCACTCTCCTGCTCTGGGTGCTTTCAGAGCCGGTGTTTCTGCACCCCATCCCTCCAGACACAGCTCAAAACAAGAGTCAACACTACCACTGGCCAGGAATAGTCATAACCAGGGGGTTGCTCCTCCTCCTGCCAAGTGTTCCTTTCTTCCCACACCCTCTTTCTTCCCCATTAGTCACAAATTCTGTCCTGATGGTTGGTGGTCCACACTATACCCAGGTCTCTCAGGACAAGACCAAACACTCTATTCTCTGCAGGGGGAAGAACTTCAGATCATCATGCAAGTGGAAAAGGGTGGACTGGGAGATTGGACTTGTGGGGGGAAATATTTGTTCAATTTTATGCCTGGCAGAGTGGTGTCTAGGTACATAAGTACCTGGAGAAAGAGACCTGGAGTTTAGCGACTCTCTCCAGCAAGGTAAAATGAGAGGTCTTTTGTTCCGTGCTCATTCATAGATAGCCTGCAGCAGGCCTACTGCTTGGGGGAGGTGTCTCCCATCCTCTAGTCAATAGGCTTTGTACATGTAATTTGTTTTCTTGAATGCTCTTCCTTGGAGTTACAGCTTGCCAAGCTTCATTCTTGGCTCAGCTTTCCGTCTTTGGCTTCATAGACTCTGATTCCGTCCAGGTTTTCTTCCTTTGCTCAGGAGCCTTTGAAGAGGGATGCTACTAGTTGACCATCTTCCCAAAATTCCCCGGTTTACTCAATTGTAATAAACCTTTCCATCTATATTGAAATGAAAATAATGGAATTTCTACTGGTATTTTATTACAGCTTTTGTCTTCTGAAATCTTTCGTAGATGTATTTTTCATGTCAATTAGATCCTGTGGCCACTGGCATACCCCATGCCTATGGGCAGTAGCAGCAGCTGTCACCCTAATTGACAAAACTAGCACCCTCACATTAGTTTCCCATGCTAGCTATAGGTTCCCCATGCTGTGTCTGCTCTCTTAAATGTCCACAAAACACAGCATCTCTCTACTAGACAACAGATCACCTATGAGCAAGTCCTACTAACCAACACCTTCATTATCTTACACAGTTGTAACATCTTAAATCCAGCTACACTCCTAAATCTTCCTGATGATAGAGATTCCTCACTCCATCTCACATGATTAGCTTGCAACTGTTGATATAGTTTAAAAACCACATTCCTTTAGACAATCCAGACTGAATTCTCTTTTCTGACAACTTTTGCAAACATGATTTCAAAGGTAGTATAATAGCTGGTTATACTTTCCCCACATGAAACAGGTAAGTATACTTCCTACCTACTATAAAATCAGCACAACCTGCTGAACTTATACTTCTCACTAGAGCTTACACATTGGTGAAAGGAAAAACTGCCATGATCTACACAGAATGCAAATATAACTTTTGAGTCTGTCATACATTTGGCACAATTTGGAAGTCTCATGATTTCTTAACATCACCTGGCACCCCTAGCACCAATGATCCTATAATTACCTCCCTATTACAAGCCATTCACCTCCCCTCTGAAGTTACTATTGGTCATTACCCAACCCACAATAAAGAAACAAAACCTGTATCTTTAGGAAATAATAGAGCAGGTGGAGCTGTAAAACATACCGCCAAAAGGTCCCCCATATCCTTTTTCCGTTCAATTGATTACCCTCCCCTTATCTTTATCTAACATCATTAATCATTACATTAATACTTCACAGTCTACAAAAGATAAATTGATATATAATGTTTCTAAACAGTTATAATATGGATTATATATTGAACCAAATGCATTCCCCATAGCGCCCTTTCTTTTAACTTTTTAACTTGCAAATATGTCCCACCAAATTAGACATATGTACAAATAGGCGATCATTAAATAACTGAAAAATAGTTGGTACTACCCTGAAATCTACAAAATCTCTGAACAACTTATTTCCCAGTGTACTTTCTGAAAATCTCACCAAATCTCTGGAGGAGACAAAGACTCACATTGCCTTTTGCAGGCCACCAAATTGATTTTATGGATTTACCTCCAGCTTTAGGCTTTTCTCACTGCTTAGTTTTTGTCTGTATGTTTAGTGGGTGGACTGAATGTTACCCAACCAGACGTGCAGATGCTACAACGGTAGTAAAGAAATTGGTAACTGAAATTATTCCTCGATTTAGTATACCTTTATGGATTGAATGAGATCAAGGAACACATTGCACAGCAGTAATAAATCATCTACTTGCAAAGGCTCTGGGTACTCATTAAAATTTCATACCCTATATCACCCTCAATCCTCAGGACAGGTAGAATGTAAAAACCTAGACATAAAGAAAACGTTGGCAAAACATGTCAAAACATTGGACTTAAATGGCCAGAAGCATTACCTCTGACCCTCATAAAAATCCATAATACGACAAATAGAAGACATGGATTAACACCCATTGAAATAGTGTTTGGTCACACTATGTTTACTGGTACCTCTAAACCTCCCGGGCTGACTGGAAAGTATAAGTATCTGAGTGAACAGTTTGTTACCATGACCAGCTATATACAGACACTAACTAATGTACGTGGAGCATATCATCAACAGGTGAAAACAGCATGGCCTCTGCCAACTGACAAGCCTAGCCATGCCTTTCAGTCAGGAGATCTTGCATATATCAAAGTTTTTAGAAGACAACATGCACTGTTGGACTGAAGCCAGCTTTCCACAGAGGCTCCCGTCCAGAAGGAGAGTTAAAGGACAAAAATTTAGCAAGTAACCTGGTGGATTTTAGCTGCACCAAGAGAGAAGTTTGAAGAACGCACATCAACCCCACTGAGGTGAGCTGCAACCACAACAATACAAACAAAAGCTACAAAATCCATCACCAAGAGGATGGGAGTCCCCTCCCCATGAGAACGGCTCGGAGTGCCCCACAAACAAATGGGCAGAGTTCAAAGGTCCTCCCACTACACTCCATGGGAGAGACCCTATAAAACTGGACCTACCTCCCCTACTAGGTTGCCACAGTGGTCTCCTGCCAGGTATAAAACTGTATATATTCTGTACCTGCAATTCTGAGCTCCCAGCACTCCCCTCTACTCTCACTCTGAGGTCTGGAAGCCTGTCCCCCAGGAGTTCAGATTCTTGGGTGATTTCTGGAGGGTTGTGGACAGTGCCTAAACTGCAGCTGGTCAGTGCTGACTCTGTGGTACGGGAGTGAGGAGAGTATGGTCAGCTGAGAGAGAACCACACCAGAGCAGCAGTTCCCTGAGGCATGGACTGGCAGCTGTCTGTTAGCAGCAATACAGCTCACTCCTGGATATTCTGAAGCCACACCCCCTGTCTCCCTGGGCAACCAGAGGAGGCTGGCAACCACCCATGAGTAAAGGATTTGCCTGAAGTGGTACCGACTCATAGACCTGGGAAGTTCCCAGGATGGGACTGACCCAGAGGACCACTTTACTGAGCCAAGATGCACCTGGACCTCAGGGGATTATCAGCCTATAGATAAAGGAAGGCAGCAGGATAGAACTGACAGGTAACTGAATACAAACCTGCAGGAGCAAAGACAGGGCTTTGGAACTCAAAACAGCTTCTCTTCTGCAGGGGAATCTAGCAGGAAAAGAAACAAAATCCCGCAAAGTTGTTCTGTTCTATTCTTTCAGTAACATCAATCAAGGGCTGGACCTGAGTGCACACCCCCAAGCATCATCAAGTGCCCGAGGTTGTCAGGCCTCACCTCCTCCTGCTAGACAGAGGCAGAGTGCAGAGGCCTGGCAAATTTCCTTATGATTCAGGCAGGTGGAAACCCCTGGAGTATCTGTTCACTATAGGCAACTGAATCAGCCAACTGCAAGGCTATCAGTGACTGGGTGTGACAGAGGTGCAAGGTGGGGAAGGAGGAATCAACCTTCCCAGACTGATCTATTTTCTGGGTGGCTCCTTCTGACTCCATGCAGCACTGGAGCAAGCCATATCACAGTAGTCACCAGACCCCTGTGAGCCAGTTCCCAGAGACCTCTTAAACTCTCCCACCTGAGACAGGTGCTGACTGAGACAATTGATTTGGACCTTTTGAACTGAACGAATCGTCTGAGGACTATTCAGGTGGTGCCATGTGAGTGTGGTTGTAGGAAAGTTTGATTTTCCTTTTCCAATTGTTGCCTGTGGTTGGCAGGGTGACTTAATTGCTGACATTTCTCCACAGCTGAGACTTCAACCCAGAGTTACTGTTTCACTAGGGTTCAACAGAAACCAGCTGAAAACAAGACAAAACCACTTAGCCCCACCACACCAAACAGGGCCCCAATTTCTCAGGCCAAGCACTGTATGGGTCATCGACAAAGCTCCAGGGGAAAAATCAAAGGGAGTAAAACAATTATGGGACGGAATCTGCAGAAAAAGTCTGGTAACATGAATAATCAGAATAAATCAACACCCTGAAGGAAAGATATGGCACATGTCATTGGAGTTCCCATTTATAAACAACTGGCTAAGATGTCAGAAATCGAATTCAGAATTTGGATTGCAAACAAGATTAATAAAATGGAGGAAAATGTTGAATTAGAACTTCAAGCACCAATTCAAAAGTCGGAATTAGGAATTCAAGGAGAAATTCAAAAGTTGTCTCAAGAATTTAAAGAGGGTGGCGCCTGTGGCTCAGTCGGTAAGGCACCGGCCCCATATACCGAGGGTGGTGGGTTCAAACCCTGCCCCAGCCAAACTGCAACCAAAAAATAGCTGGGCGTTGTGGCGGGCACCGGTAGTCCCAGCTACTCGGGAGGCTGAGGCAAGAGAATCGCATAAGCCCAGGAGTTGGAGGTTGCTGTGAGCTGTGTGAGGCCACGGCACTCTACCAAGGGCAATAAAGTGAGACTCTGTCTCTACAAAAAAAAAAAAAAAAGGATTTAAAGATAAAACCACCAAAGACTTAGACACATTGAAGCAAGAATTTGCAGCCCTCAAAGATCTGAAAAATACAGTAGAATCCCTCAGTAACAGAGTAGAACATGCAGAAGAAACAATTTCTGACATTGAAGACAAAGCCTTTGAACGTTCCCAAACTCTCAAAGAGAGAGAAATGAAGAGCAAAAACAAATCATTCTCTAAGAGAGCTCTGAAATAATTTGAAGAAGGCTAATATCCGACTTATTAGAATCCCGGAAAGCAATGAAGTGGCCTTGGTAGGCATAGAAGCTCTTCTCCATGAAATTATGAAAGAGAATTTTCCAGACATGCCAAGAGATTCGGAAATTCAGATAGCAGACAGCTTCAGAACCCCAGCATGACTCAACCCCAGTAAGACATCCCCCAGGCATATCATAATTAATTTCACTAAAGTTAATATGAAGGAGAAAATTCTCAAAGCAGCCAGACGTAAGAAATCCATTACCTCAAAGGGAAGAATATTAGAATGACTGCAGATCTCTTGGCTAAAACTTTTCAAGCTAGAAGAGGGTGGTCATTGACTTTTACTCTCCTAAAGCAAAAGAATTTTCAACTCCAGATCCTTTATCCACCTAAACTGAGTTTCATTTATGATGGAGAAATTTAATGACATTCATATTTTGAAGAAATTTGCCATAACCAAACCAACTCCTCAGGATATTCTGAGACCTATCCTCCATAATGATCAACCCAATCCTCTACCACAAAAGTAAACTCACTCAGAAACTTTTGATCAAACTCCGACTTCCACACTGGCGAAAGAATTAAAAGTGTCCACTGGACATTTGAAAAACTCGATACCAAAAATTTTATCAGACTTATCAATATTCTTCATTAATGTGAATGGCTTAAACTGTCCTCTACAGAGGCATAGGTTGGCTGACTGGATACAAAAACACAGGACAGATATTTGTTGCATACAAGAGTCACATCTGACCTTAAAAGACAAATATAGATTCAGGGTGAAAGGATGGTCAAATGGTAATCAGAAATGGTAATCAGAAAAAAGCAGGTGTCTCAATTTTACTTGCAGATACAATAGACTTTAAACCAATAAAAGTAAGGAAGAATAAGAATGGTCACTTTATATTTGTTAAGGATAGTACTCAATATGATGAGATTTCAATTATTAATATCTATGCACCCAGCCAGAATGCACCTCAATTTAGAAGAGAAACTCTAACAGACATGAGCCACTTAATTTCCTCAAGCCAAATAATAGTTGGAGATTTCAAAACTCCTTTGGTAGTGTTGGATCAATCCTCCAATAAGAAGCTCAGCAAAGAAATTTTAGATTTAAACCTAACCACCCAACATTTGGATATAGCAGACATCTACAGAACAATTCATCTCAACAAAACTGAATACACATACTTCTCATCAGCCCATGGAACTTACTCCAAAATTGATCACATCTTAAGTCACAAGTCTAACCTCAGTAAATTTAAAGAAATAGAAATTATTCCTTGAATCTTCTCGGACCACCATGGAATAAAAGTTGAACTCAGTAACAACAGGAATCTGCATACTCATACAAAAACATAAAAGTTAAATAACCTTATGCTGAATGATAGCTGGGTCAGAGATGAGATCAAGAAGGAGATTGCCAAATTTTTGGAAGAAAACGACAATGAGACACAAATTATCAGAACCTCTGGGATACCACAAAGGCAGTCCTAAGAGGGAAATTTATAGCACTGCAAGCCTTCCTCAAGAGAACGGAAAGAGACGAAGTTAGCAATTTAATGGGACATCTCAAGAAACTAGAAAAGGAAGAACATTCCAACCCCAAACACAGTAGAAGAAAATTAATAACCAAAATTAGAGCAGAATTAAATGAAATTGAAAAGAAAAGAATTATACAACAGATCAAAAAATCAAAAAGTTGGCTTTTTGAAAAGGTCGATAAAATAGATAAAACTTTGGCCAACCTAATCAGGAAAAAAAGAGTAAAATCTCTAAACTCATCAATCAGAAACGACAAAGACGAAATAACAACAGACTCCTCAGAAATTAAAAAAATCCTTAATGAATATTATAAGAAACTTTTTTCTCAGAAATATGAAAATCTGAAGGAAATTGACCAGTACTTAGAAGCACAGCACCTTCCAAGACTTATCCAGAATCAAGTGGAAATGTTGAACAGGCCCATACCAAGTTCTGAAATAGCATCAACCATACAAAACCTCCCAGAAAAGAAAAGCCCAGGACCAGATGGCTTCACATCAGATTTCTAACAAACTTTTAAAGAGGAATGAGTACCTATATTACTCAACCTGTTCCAAAAGGTAGAAAAAGAAGGAAAAATACCCAATACGTTCTATGAAGCAAACATCGCCCTAATCCCCAAACCAGGAAAAGACTCAACAAGAAAAGAAGATTATAGACCAATATCACTAATGAATATAGATGCAAAAATATTCAACAAGATCCTAACAAACAGAATCCAGCAACACATCAAACAAATTATACATCATGACCAAGTCGGTTTTATCCCAGGGTCTCAAGGCTGGTTCAATATCCATAAATCTATAAGCAAAATTCAGCACATAAACAAATTAAAAAACAAAGACCATATGATTCTCTCAATTGATGCAGAAAAATCTTTTCATAATATCCAGCATTTCTTCATGATCAGAACACTTAAGAAAATTGGTATAGAAGAAACATTTCTTAAACTGATAGAGACCATCTACAGCAAACCCACAGCCAATATCATATTGAATGGAGTTAAATTGAAATCACTTCCACTCAGATCAGGAACCAGACAAGGCTGCCCATTGTCTCCATTGCTCTTTAACATTGTAATGGAAGTTTTAGCCACTGCAATTAGGGAAGAAAAGGCGATCAAGGGTATCCATATAGGGTCAGAAGAGATCAAACATTCGCTCTTCACAGATGATATGACTGTATATCTGGAAAACACCAGGGATTCTACTACAAAACTCTTAGAAGTGATCAAGGAATACAGCAGTGTCTCAGTTTACAAAGTCAACATTCATAATTCGGTAGCCTTTATATTTACCAACAATAGTCAAGTTGATAAAACAGTTAAGGACTCTATCCCATTCACAGTGGTGCCAAAGAAGATGAAATATTTGGGAGTATACCTAACAAAGGACGTGAAAGATCTCTACAAAGAGAACTATGAAACTCTAAGAAAAGAAATAGCCGAAGATGTTAACACATGGAAAAACATACCATGCTCATGGCTGGGAAGAATCAACATTGTTTAAATGTCCATACAACCCAAAGCAATATATAATTTTAACGCAATCCCTATTAAAGCTCCACTGTCATACATTAAAGATCTTGAAAAAACAATATGTCGTTTTATATTGAATCAGAAAAAAACTCGAATAGCTAAGACATGAAACTATAAAAATACTACAAGAGAGTGGAGGGAAAACTCTCGAAGAAATTTTTCTGGGTGAATATTTTATGAGGAAGATGCCACAGGCAATTGAAGCAGCATCAAAAATACACTACTGGGACATGATCAAACTAAAAAAGCCAAGAACACAGTAAGTAAAGCAAGCAGACAGCCCTCAAAATGGAAGAAGATATTTGCAGGTTATGTCTCTGACAAAGGGTTAATAACCAGAATCCCCAGAGAACTCATACGTATTAGCAAGGAAAGAACAAGTGATTTCATCTCAAGCTGGGCAAGGGACTTGAAGAGAAACTTATCTGAAGAAGACAGGCACACAGCCTACAGACATATGAAAAAATGCTCTTCATCCTTAATCATCAGAGAAAGGGAAATCAAAACTACTTAATTAGCTACTAATCACAAAATCCCAAGACCAGAGATGTTGACATGGATGTGGAGAAAAGGGAACACTTCTACACTGATGGTGGGAATGCAAACTAATAATTCCTTTCAGAAAGATGTTTGGATAACACTGAGGGATCTAAAAATAGACCTGCCATTTGATCCTACAATTCCACTACTAGGTATTTACCCAGAAGACCAAAAATCACATTATAACAAAGATATTTGTACCAGAATGTTTATTGCAGCCCAATTCATAATTGTTAAGTCATGGAAAAAGCCCAAGTGCCCATCGATCCACGAATGGATCAATAAATTGTGGTATATGTACACCATGGAATATTATGGAGCCTTAAATTAAGATGGAGACTTTACCTTTTTCATGTTTACATGGATGGAGCTGGAACATATTCTTCTTAGTAAAGTATCTCAAGAATGGAAGAAAAAGTATTCAATGTACTCAGCCCTACTATGAAAGTAATTTATAACTTTCATATGAATGCTATAACCCAATTATACCCTAACAATATGGGGAAGGGGTAGAGGGAGGAGAGGGGAGAGAGGAGGACGGAGGTGGAAGGATTATTGGTGGGATCACACCTACAGTTAATCTTACAAGGGTACATGTGAAACTTACTAAATGTAGAATATAATTGTCTTAAGACAATAACTAAGAAAATGCCAGGAAGGCTATGTTAACCAGTGTAATGAAAATATGTCAAATGTTATATAAAACCAGTGTATGGTGCCCCATGATTGCGTTATAATGGTAAATTTCTCAAGGTTCTTGATGCCTTCTTTAGTAGCATTTGATGGATTTTTTTCTCTTTAGAGACAGAGTCTCACTTTGTTGCCCTTGATAGAGTGCCGTGGCGTCACAACTCACAGCACCCGCCAGCACCTGGGCTTAGGTGATTGTCTTGTCTCAGCCTCCAGAGAAGCTGGAACTACAGGCACCTGCCACAAAGCCTGGCTTTTTTTTGTTGTTGTTGTTGTTATTGCAGTTTGGCTGGGGCCAGGTTTGAACCCGCCACCCTCGGTATATGGGGCTGGTGCCCTACTCACTAAGCCACAGGCACTGCCTTGATGGATCTTTTACACATGTGTATTATATGAAAATTAAGCAGACTGCAAATCCCTTTTTTTTGAGCCGGAGTCTCAAGCTGTCAACCTGGGTAACAGTTCTGATGCATCACAGCTCACAGCAACCTCAACCTTTTGGGCTTAAGTGATCCTTTTCCCTCAGCCTCCCAAGTAGCCCAAGACTACAGGTGCCCACCAAAAGGCCTGGCTATTTTTGAGTTATAGTTGTCATTGTTGTTTGGTGGGCCTGGGCTGTATTTGATGCCGCCAAATCCAGTGTATGTGGCTGGTGCTGTAGCTGCCTGAGCTACAAGCGCCTAGCCTGTAAATCCTTTTATATATATATATAATTTTATTTTACTTTTTATTTTATTTATTTACTTTTTTGAGAGACAGAGTCTTACTTTATCTGTACAGTGTCCGCTGTAGTGTCACAGTTCACAGCAACCTGCAACTCGTGGGCTTAAGGGATTCTCTTGCCTCCACTTCCGGAGTAGCTGGGACTACAGATGCCCCTTATGGGGCTGAAGCCCTATCCACTGAGCTACAGGCACTGCCCTTTGTCAAAATTTTAAACCATGTACCAAGTTTTGGTACAAACTGTATAGTATAAGTCAAAACAAAATTACATTCTATGAACCAATATGAGTGTATTCCTGTAAGCATGGTTATGTTGAAATATAGTTTTAAAAAGCAAATAAACAAAATAAGTGTTGTTGTGGTCTTTGCATAAGGAGGATTGATTTAGAAAATTAACTTTTGAGAGGCGGAGCAAGACGGCAGCCAAGTAACAGCTTCCTTGCATCTGGGCACCGTGAGTCTGGGAGATAGGACTCCAGGCATCTCTGGCTGGTGGGATCTGCCTATCATCACCCCTGAGAGGATACAGGGAGTCAGCAAGAGACTTCTGGACCCCAAGAGGAGGAATAAAACACTGGAAAGCCGGCAAGTGGTCGCATGTGTTCAATCCGTCTAAACCCGCCCGCAACTGTAAGTTCAATAGCAGCGAAACTGCAAACCAGAAAGGCCTTACCTGTGAACTGTTTTGATGTCTTTGGACTTGGCAGTCAGCTGAACTGCCTTCGGGAGAGCCTGAGCGGGAGTGCGGAGAACTTTGGCCGTTGTCTAGGGCCCCAGTCTGAGCCGCTGAGCCAGACGGAGCTAATACTGTTTGGCTCTGGGTCACAGGCAGCCATTGTGAGCGATCTGCCCCGGCAAGCTCCGCCCTCACAGTCGCAGAGCTAGAATTGGATGGGAGCTGGTAACCCAGCAACCAAGTAGCCTAAGGGGGGGGTCTGAGCTGCCTTGAAGCCCTAACCCTCGGGGGCAGAGGGAGACCAGTTTTGGCACACAGGGTAAGTGGATAGCCACTTCAGCAGTGATTCCAGCGACAAGCACTTCCCCTGGGAAAGCTTCTGCTCAGCAAGTGAACAAGTTCAAAGTGCCTTTTAAGTGGGCTGAAGAGAGATTTAGGGTGTCTACCTGCTGGGGTCTGAGAAACTAGCAGCCTCCAGTAGTATCAGAACTGTAATTAACATCTCATACCCCAGAAGACCACGTGTTGACCAGACAATATTCAATAACATATACATACTGCTTTGTTTTTGGTTGTGGTTTTTTTTTTTTTTTTTTGGTTTGGTTGTTTTTTCGTTTATTTTGATGTTGTTGATTGTTGTTCTGTTTTCTAAGTTCAACCTTTTCCATACAGATCCTTTTTCTTTCTCAATTTTTCTAGTTTAATTATAATTTCCCATTGCTGCCTATTTCAATAATTAGAACTTCATTTTTGTTAGTGTTTCTACCGCTATTATTTGTTTTTTCCAGCCAATTTTATCCCATAAAGTTTTCTGTTTGCTTGTTTTGGTTTGATTTATAGCATTTTTGTCTTTCCTCTCTACTTGGTGGAGGTGGGGTACTGTGTCTGATCAGGTTAGCAAAGAGCTGCTGACCTCAAGGGAACAACCCAACTGGGCACCCCCAGAAGGTGGTTTTTTTTTTAAGGTTGTATCAAAGTACCCTACTGTACACCTATATTGCACTGTCTCCCTCTTTCTGTGCCTTTCTTCTTTTTGTCAATATTCCTTTTACCCACCCCCACTCCTTTCTCTATTTTAATTTTTTTTTTCTTATCACTCGGTCCTCCTTTCTTTCATCCCCTTTTTTGCTCTTCAACTTTCTCACACTTCTGGTCCTGTAACCCTTAGTCCACAGGCACGAGAACTTAAAGAGCAAGAGGAAGTGAAAGGAAAATTAGGGCAAGGAAACAGATAAAAGAAATCACTCATGAGGAAGAATCAGCAGAAAACTCCAGGCAACATGAAGAACCAGTCCAGAACAACTCCGCCAAGGGACCATGAGGTCGCTCCTGCAGAGGATTCCACCTATAAAGAAATGTTAGAAATGACAGAAAGGGAATTTAGAATACACATGTTGAAAACAATGAAAGAAATGATGGAAACAATGAAGGAAACTGCTAATAAAGAGGAAATTAACCAAAAGGAAATTAAAAAACAGAATCAAATAAGAGATGAACGATATGAAGAATATAAAAAGGATATAGCAGAGCTGAAGGAAATGAAACAGTCAATCAGGGAACTTAAAGACGCAATAGAAAGTATCAGCAACAGGTTAGACCATGCAGAAGAAAGAATTTCAGAGGTAGAAGACAAAGTTTCTGAGATAACTCAGATAGTAAAAGAGGCAGAAAAGAAGAGAGAGAAAGCAGAACGTTCACTGTCAGAATTATGGGACTTTATGAAGAGTTCCAACATATGAGTTACAGGAATTCCAGAAGGGGAAGAAGAATGCCCCAGAGGAATGGAAGCCATACTAGAGAATATTATAAAAGAAAATTTCCCAAATATCACCAAAGATTCTGACACACTGCTTTCAGAGAGCTATCGGACCCCAGGTCGCCTCAACTCTAACCGAGCTTCTCCAAGACACATTGCGATGAACCTGTCCAAAGTCAAGACCAAAGAAAAGATTCTGCAAGCTGCCAGGAGTAAGCACCAGTTCACCTACAGGGGCAAATCCATCAGAGTGACCGCAGACTTCTCTAATGAAACTTTCCAAGCAAGAAGACAATGGTCATCTACCTTTAATCTACTTAAACAGAACAATTTCCAGCCCAGAATTCTGTACCCTGCTAAGCTAAGCTTCAAAAATGACAGAGAAATCAAATCATTTACGGATATACAAACATTGAGGAAATTCGCCACAACAAGACCAGCTCTACAGGAAGTACTTCAACCTGTTCTGCACACTGACCACCACAATGGATCAGCAGCAAAGTAAGAACTCAGAAATTAAAGGACAGAACCTAACCTCCACACTGATGCAAAAGATAAAACTAAGCAATGGACTCTCACCAAATAAGAGGAATAGAATACTACCATACTTATCAATTATCTCAATAAATGTTAATGGCTTGAATTCCCCATGAAGAGACATAGCTTGGTTGACTGGATTAAAAAACACAAGTCATCCATTTGCTGTCTGCAAGAAACACACCTGGCTTCAAAAGACAAATTAAAGCTCCGAGTCAAGGGTTGGAAGACAATTTTTCAGGCAAATGGAATTCAGAAGAAAAGAGGAGTTGCAATCTTATTTTCAGATTCATGTGGATTTAAAGCAACTAAAGTCAAAAAAGACAAAGATGGTCACTTTATATTGGTCAAGGGAAAAATACAACAAGAAGATGTTTCAATTCTAAATATCTATGCACCCAATTTAAATGCTCCCAGATTCTTGAAACAGACCTTACTCAGTCTGAGCAATATGATATCTGATAATACCATAATAAAAGGGGACCTTAACACTCCTCTTACACAGCTGGGCAGATCCTCTAAACAGAAATTAAACAAGGATATAAGAGATTTAAATGAGACCCTAGAACAACTGTGCTTGGTAGATGCATAGAGAACACTCCATCCCAAAGATAAAGAATATACATTCTTCTCATAACCATATGGAACATTCTCCAAAATTGATCATATCCTGGGACACAAAAAAAATATCAACAGAATCAAAAAGAATTGAAATTTTACCTTGTATCTTCTCAGACCATAAGGGACTAAAGGGGGAACTCAACTCTAATAAAAATGCTTGACCCCACCCAAAGGCATGGAAATTAAACAATCTTCTGTTGAATAACAGATGGGTGCAGGAAGAAATAAAACAGGAAATTATTAACTTCCTTGAGCATAACAATAATGAAGACACAAGCTACCAAAACCTGCGGGATACTGCAAAAGCAGTTTTGAAAGGAAAATTCATCGCTTTAGATGCCTATATTCAAAAAACAAAAAGAGAGCACATCAACAATCTCACAAGAGATCTTATGGAATTGGAAAAAGAAGAACAATCTAAGCCTAAACTCAGTAGAGGAAAAGAAATATCCAAAACTAAATCAGAGATCAATGAAATTGAAAACAAAAGAATCATTTAGAAAATTAATGAAACAAGGAGTTGGTTTTTTGAAAAAATAAATCAAATAGATAAACCATTGGCCAGACTAACGAGGAATAGAAAAGTAAAATCCCTAGTAACCTCAATCAGAAATGATAAAGGGGAAATAACAACTGATCCCACAGAGATACAAGAGATCATCTCTGAATACTACCAGAAACTCTATGCCCAGAAATTTGACAATGTGAAAGAAATGGATCAATATTTGGAATCACACCCTCTCCCTAGACTCAGCCAGGAAGAAATAGACCTCCTGAACAGACCAATTTCAAGCACTGAGATCAAAGAAACAATGAAAAATCTTCCAACCAAAAAATGCCCTGGTCCAGATGGCTTCACTCCAGAATTCTATCAAACCTTCAAGGAAGAGCTTATTCCTGTACTGCAGAAATTATTCCAAAAAATTGAGGAAGAAGGAATCTTCCCCAACACATTCTATGAAGCAAACATCACCCTGATACCAAAACCAGGAAAAGACCCAAACACAAAGAATTACAGACCAATCTCACTCATGAATATAGACGCAAAAATTCTGAACAAAATCCCAGCCAATAGATTACAGCTTGTCATCAAAAAAGTCATTCATCATGATCATGTAGGCTTAATCCCAGGGATGCAAGGCTGGTTTAACATACGCAAGTCCATAAACCTTATCCACCATATTAACAGAGGCAAAAAGAAAGATCACATGATCCTCTCAATAGATGCAGAAAAAGCATTTGATAAAATCCAGCATCCTTTTCTAATTAGAACACTGAAGAGTATAGGCATAGGTGGCACATTTCTAAAACTGATTGAAGCTATCTATGACAAACCCACAGCCAATATTTTACTGAATGAAGTAAAACTGAAAGCTTTTCCTCTTAGAACTGGAACCAGACAAGGTTGTCCTCTGTCACCTTTACTATTCAACGTAGTGCTGGAAGTTCTACAATTAGGCACGACAAGGAAATAAAGGGAATCCAAATTGGAGCAGAGGAAGTCAAACTCTCCCTCTTTGCTGACGACATGATCTTATACTTAGAGAACCCCAAAGACTTAACCACAAGACCTGTAGAAGTCATCAAAAAATACAGTAATGTTTCAGGATATAAAATCAACGTCCATAAGTCAGTAGCCTTTTTGTACACCAATAACAGTCAACATGAGAAGCTAATTAAGGACACAACTCCCTTCACCATAGTTTCAAAGAAAATGAAATACTTAGGAGTATACCTAACGAAGGAGGTGAAGGACCTCTATAAAGAAAACTATGAAATCCTCAGAAAGGAAATAGCAGAGGATATCAACAAATGGAAGAACATACCATTCTCATGGATGGGAAGAATCAACATTGTTAAAATGTGTATACTTCCCAAAGCAATCTACCTATTCAATGCCATTCCTATCAAAGTACCTACATCGTACTTTCAAGATTTGGAAAAAATGATTCTGCGTTTTGTATGGAACCGGAGAAAACCCCGTATAGCTAAGGCAGTTCTCTGTAACAAAAATAAAGCTGGGGGCATCAGCATACCAGATTTTAGTCTGTACTACAAAGCCATAGTGTTCAAGACAGCATGGTACTGGCACAAAAACAGAGACATAGACACTTGGAATCGAATTGAAAACCAAGAAATGAAACTAACATTTTACAACCACCTAATCTTTGATAAACCAAACAAGAACATAACTTGGGGAAAGACTCCCTATTCAATAAATGGTGTTGGGAGAACTGGATGTCTACATTTAAAAGACTGAAACTGGACCCACACCTTTCCACACTCGCAAAAATTGATTCAAGATGGATAAAGGACTTAAATTTAAGGCATGAAACAATAAAAATCCTCCAAGAAAGCATAGGAAAAACACTGGAAGATATTGGCCTGGGGAAAGTCTTCATGAAGAAGACTGCCATGGCAATTGCAACAACAAAAATAAACAAGTGGGACTTCATTAAACTGAAAAGCTTCTGTACAGCTGAGGAGACAATAACCAAAGCGAAGAGACAACCTACACAATGGGGAAGGATATTTGCATATTTTCAATCAGACAAAAGCTTGATAACTAGGATCTATAGAGAACTCAAATTAATCCACATGAAAAAAGCCAACAATCCCTTATATCAATGGGCAAGAGACATGAATAGAACTTTCTCTAAAGACGACAGACGAATGCCTAACAAACACATGAAAAAATGTTCATCACCTCTATATATTAGAGAAATGCAAATCATTCTCACTGAGATATCATCTAACCCCAGTGAGAATGGCCCACATCACAAAATCTCAAAACTGCAGATGCTGGCGTGGATGTGGAGAGAAGGGAACACTTTTACACTGCTGGTGGGACTGCAAACTAGTACAACCTTTCTGGAAGGAAGTATGGAGAAACCTCAAAGCACTCAAGCTAGACCTCCCATTTGATCCTGCAATCCCATTACTGGGCATCTACCCACAAGGAAAGAAATCCTTTTATCATAAGGACACTTGTACTAGACTGTTTATTGCAGCTCAATTTACAATCGCCAAAATGTGGAAACAGCCTAAATGCCCACCAACCCAAGAATGGATTAACAAGCTGTGGTATATGTATACCATGGAATACTATTCAGCCATTAAAAAAAATGGAGACTTTACATCCTTCGTATTAACCTGGATGGACGTGGAAGACATTATTCTTAGTAAAGCATCACAAGAATGGAGAAGCATGAATCCTATGTACTCAATTTTGATTTGAGGACAATTAATAACAATTATGATTATTGGGGGGGAAACAGAAAGAGGGAAGGAGGGAGAGGGGTGGGGCCTTGGTGTGTGTCACACTTTTGGGGGGCAAGACATGATTGCAAGAGGGACTTTACCTAACAATTGCAATCAGTGTAACCTGGCTTATTGTACCCTCAATGAATCCCCAGCAATAAAAAAAAAAAATTAACTTTTGAATTGGAAATGTTATTGTTTGTTACTAACTTGTGTTATTTATTATTTAAAGTTCATGTGGTCTTTGCTGTCAATCATTATGAGTAAAACTCATTTTAGAAATGGAAGAACACAACAATCTTATGGAGGCTACTCTCACTATTCTCCAGTATCGGCGGCCTTCTGACAAAGTTTAACGATCCTCTTCCTGTCTCTGCATACTGCCTGACAGTGACAGGCAGCCAGATCTTCTTACTCCAATAACACTCTGACTAATGCACAGGCCAAGGGAAATCCTTCCCCTTAATTCTTTGAAGGATACCAACTGGATACCAACTCACACCTGACAAATTCATAAGAGAAAAGGCATACAAACCTATTAATGTACTACATATGTGGGCAAATCATAGAGTGATTATCACAACCTCTCACTTGGGTAACAAAGCTAAAGAACAATGACATGGAAAGGTAGACCATTCTCTTCCAAGACAAAAAATAATTAGAATGAATAGAACAGGGAGAAATAAAATGATGTTGTAAATGATTCTTTTGGGGATCTAAATAAACCTGACAAGCAGAAATGATGTAGAGGTAAAAGCCATTTTCCAAGAGTAGTTGAGTTTCCTAAGTGCAGAAGACAAAGAGATAACCAGAAAATAATATAAGACAACTGTTTTTATTTTGAGAAGCTTTGTTTCTTATATAAGGACATTGTAGAGAGTCCATGCCTACGCTTGTGGTGTGGGGAGCAAGACTAGGTTATAAGGGACTTAATATTCAGTCTTTGGTTCATCTTTATTACCGGGAATTCAATGGGCTTTGAATGCCAATTTCAAAACAAATCAATGGGTATTGTTTGAAAGAAAAGAAAAGTAAATGACTTGTGCACCATCATTTGTCATTTTCATTAGTAATTAGAATCATAGGGTGGTGCTGGAGCTCAGTGAGTAGGAAGTCAGCCACATAAACCAAAACTCCTGGTTCAAGTCCACTCCAGGCCCACTAAACAATGACAACTGCAACCAAAAAATAGCCAGGCACTATGACAGACACCTGTAGTGGTAGCTATTTGGGAGGCTGAGACAAGAGAATTGTTTAAGTCCAAGAGTTTGAGGTTGCTGTGACCTGTGATGCCAGGGTAACCTGTTGAGGGTGACAAAGTGAGATTGTCACACACACACACAAAAGAAATTTCAATCATAATCACTTGTGTCTTCAAAATTTCCCCTAATACATGAAGAACTACTGCAAGGAAAGAAATCATAATTTTCATCAGCACATGCTAAGAGCTCTGAAAAGATTTCTGGGCTTGGTGCCTATAGCACAGTTGTTAAGTGCTAGCCACATGCACGGAGGCTGGTGGGTTCGAACCTTGCTCTGGTCAGCTAAGACAACAATGAGAACTGCAACAAAAAATAGCCAGGTGTTGTGGTGGGCACATGTATTCCCACCTACCTGGGCAGCTAAGGCAAGAGAATCCCTTAAGGCCAAGAGTTTGAGGTTGCTGTGAGCTGTGTCTCTGAGGCACTCTACTATGGGTGACAAAATGAGATTCTGTCTCAAAAAACAAAAAAAAATTTTCTGGTTTAATTGTAGTTTCTTCTGCACTATTATTTCCAAAAAGCTTTCCATTTTCAAATGCTCTCAGCATGCCTAATGTACAATTTGCTTTTTGTTTGTCTGTTTGTTTGTTTTTTAGATAGAGTTTCATTATATCACCCTTGTTAGAGTGCCGTGGCATCACAGCTCACCGCAACCACAAACTCTTGAGCTTAAGCAATTCTCTTGCCTCAGCCTCCCAAGTAGCTGAGATTTCAGGTGCCTGCCACAATGCCCAGCTAATTTTTTTGTTGCAGTTATCATTGTTTAGCTGGCCCAGGACGGATTCAAACCCATCAGCCTCAGTGCATGTGGTTGTCACCCGACTCACTGAGCTATGGGCACTGAGCCTACAATTTGTTTTTGGAATTATTAATTTTTACCATTATTTCCAGCAAATCAAACACTTTAGCATTTTAATAGTACCTAATGTTTTTGTTTGCTTGTTTTTTTACAGACAGAGTCTCATTCTGTTGTCCCGGGCTGGAGCGTCATGGTGTCATAGCTCCCAACAATTTCAAACTCCTCAGTTCAAGTAGTTCTACTCTGTTAGCCTCCCAAGTAGCCAGGATTCCAAGTGCCCACCATCACCTCAAACTAATTTTTTTTTTACTTTTTAACTAGAATGGGTTTCCCTCTTGCTCTGGCTGGTCTGGAATTTCTGAGCTTAAGCAACCCACCCACCATGGCCTCCCAGAGTGCTAGGATTACAGACCTTGTGGTAGAGACAGACACTCCCACAATCTTTTTTACATAGTTGTGAATTTAGAATGCACTTGAAAACATATAAATAAATTGCTAATCACTGGTCAGGACTTTCAGGAATGCCTAAACAATACAACATTCACACTAAACAAGTTAGCTAAATGGGGCTATTTGTTATCAAAGTAAAAACCTCAAATATGAAGGCAGAAAGTGAAATTTCTTGATTCTCGCCTACAGCTCGATAAGGCACCCTGTGAAATAATTTAATATTATATTTTCCCACCCCTGCAACAGCTGCGAGGATTTCTACCTATGGCAATGTTCTGCCAGGTATGGATTCTTAACTATGGCTTAATTCTTAAACTCTTGCATCAGGACTTCAAAAGACAGAAAACACACCCTTGCATTAAACTAAAGAATGTGACAAAGGCCTGCAGAAACTTAAAGTCTCTCCAAGGCCTCTGCTCTTGGTCAGCATAAGTTAACAAAATTCTTCTTTTTATAAGAGTACAAAAGACAGGGAACTGGTGTTTGGCCTTCAAATACTGATAGAAAAAATTCGCCTTGGGACGAGTGAATAGGGTTCATGTACCTCATCAAGTTTTCTTCATATTTCAGCAAAAAAGAAACTTCCAGTTCCTGCAGATAGGATGGGAAGATCTCAAAACTTTTTAGTGGGCTGGGCTCATGCCTATAATCTCAGCATGTGGGAGGCCAAGGTAGGTGGATTGCCTGAGTTGACAGCTTCAAAATCAGCCAGAGGCACAACAAGAACCCTGTCTCTACAAATAGCTGGGTGTTTGGCGAGCACCTATAGACCCAGACACTGGGAGGCTGAGGGAAGAGTGAGAGAGGATACCAGGGAAGAGTTAGGTCTAAGAGAACAGAGGTCTTCTCAAAGACACTCCATGGATACAACATCAGGGTCCTCTTTATGGTGACTAACCTCTTAAAAATTTGTAGACTTAAATTCCTGGGACCTCGAAGGCCGAGGCAAGAAAATCACTTAAGCCATTGAGTTTGAGGTTTCTATAAGATGTGACACAATGGCACTCTACTGAGGGTGACATAGTGAGAGCTCTGTCTCAAAAAAAAAAAAATAGTTGACTCATCATTAGGCTGTGGGGTTTGAACCTGGTCTGTGTCTGCCAAACAGCAATGATAACTGTAACAAAAAAATAACTGGGCGTTGTGGTGGGCACCTGTAGTCCCAGATTCTTGGGAGGCTCAGGCATGAGAATTGCTTAAGACCAAGAGTTTGAGGTTGCTGTGAGCTTTGACGTGATGGCACTCTACTGAGGGTGACATAGTGAGATGCTGTCTCAAAAACAAACAAACAAACAAAAACAATTCAGAAGATTCACAACTATCAGAAGCTATATCGTCTTTGCACAAGGTGGCAGTCATGCACTGCCCAGGACACCAGAAAAGACAATCCTGTGCCAACAGAAAACAAGAGAGCAACACTGCAGCAAAGCAAGTGGCAAGACCCACAGTAATGGCTCCCTTAAGCCTGTTTCTAAACCTATCTGATTTCAATCCCATCTATAAGAAAAGAAATGAAAAAGAAAACAGAAAAATTCCATAATAAGAAAAAGACTCATCAACAGCCAAGGACAAATAATGTTACCTAGTGTTAAAGTGGTCTTCATGCCATCTGTATGTGATATTGAAACGTTTTTTTTTTTTTTTTTTTTGTAGAGACAGAGTCTCACTTTATGGCCCTCAGTAGAGTGCCGTGGCCTCACACAGCTCACAGCAACCTCCAACTCATGGGCTTAAGCGATTCTCTTGCCTCAGCCTCCCAAGTAGCTGGGACTACAGGCGCCCGCCACAACGCCCGGCTATTTTTTTTTTTTTTTTGGTTTTGCAGTTTGGCTGGGGCCGGGTTTGAACCCGCCACCCTCAGTATATGGGGCTGGTGCCTTACCGACTGAGCCACAGTTAAAAGAGCAAGTTTGGCTCCACTTTACTGTTTATTCCTTTTCTTTTACATTCCATTACCTTCAAAACGGGTACCTCTTATTTGCCCTCCCATTGCGTAACTGTGAATGCATTCAACTGAATGGTTAGTGATGTAAGTTACTGACTGCACTTGTGATTATGACCTTGGTGATTATCACTTTTTATGATCATGCCCTTTAAGACCTATACCTGTAAATTCTTCTCCCTACATTTCCCTTAGGAGATTGTGGTTTGTACCTGTTTTGTAAGGGAGAAAAAAATGCTAACTGCTCTCTTGATCATAGCATTATGTAAAATGACTAAAGGCCCTACCCTCATGATTTCCCCTACCCCTTTAACAGCTGTTTTCACTTCTGTAACAATGCTTACTGATCCCAAGAAAAAATTTTGTCTTATAAAACCAGAACCGCAGACAACTTGGGGCTTCTCTCTGAACCCCTGTGTGGATGTAAGGCAGTTACTGGCTGGCTCTTCAATAAAGCTAAATTTGGTGTGGTCTTTGTGGAACTCTTGCACACAACACTACAAGTCTAACAGCTGGGTAATTAAATGACTTCATGACATGACACATTTCTGCAAAAAAGCCTAAACTGACTTCCCTCTGCCATAAGGTAGAAACAGGCAACTCACCCAGATAATTAAAAAAATAATTCCTCAGCGTTTGCTTTGTACAAGAAACAACCCCCAAACAGACAACAGATCTAAAAAAACCACTACAATCAAACCAGAAGTTAATTTCATTTGAAAACTAGCTATAGACTTCATCCAAATACCCTCATCCAAAAGTCTGAAATATTTACTAGTATTAATGGTTACTTTATCAAGAGAGTAAAAGCTTTTCCCACAAATACAAAGAAAACTACAGAAGTAATAAAGATCCCTTTGAAAAAAATTATACTAAAGACGAAATCTGCCCTTTACCCTTTGGTTCACTGAAAGATCAACTCATCACTGAAATAGATTAATAAGAACAAATTTCGGGTGACAACTGTGGCTCAGTGGGTAGGCACCGGCCCCATATATCAAGGGTGGTGGCTTCAAACCCATCCCTGGCCAAACTGCATCAACAACAAAAATAGCTGGCCATTGTGGTTGGCACCTGTAGTCCCAGCAACTCGGGAGGCTGAGACAAGAGAATTGCCTAAGCCCAGGAGTAGGAGGTTTCTGTGAGCTGTGACAGCAAAGCATTCTACCAAGGGTGATAAAGTGAGACTCAGCTTCTTAAAAATATAATAATAATAAAAATAAAATGTTTCATTTCCATATACCAGGTGCATGAGGGGAATCAAAAAAATCATTACCCAAAGAATCAGTGATGGTCCGAGATCTTTATAGATGCTTATTAGAAGGGAAAGGTGAGTAAGTAGAAAGTACAAGTGTACTAACTGTTGCAAAGGGGGTTGCGTAGATGGGTGAAAACAGATCCATTTCTAGATTTACTAGAGAGAGACTTGTATGTACTTCAAATGACCTTGGGCCCAGATCTATTAGCATGTAATAAGGTCAGCCAGCCCTTTAGATTCCATATCAAGTTACTCAGGTTTTTACCATAAATGGAGGAAAGGCCTCTTTCAATGCTTTCTGATGATGAATGGCCTTTAATTCAAAATATTCCTTACACCAAAGAGTCATATTTTGGGGTGAAACTCCTCAGCTCCTTCACACCATTATAAGCTCCCCAGAAGCCTTCAAAGTAATAATGGTCCATCTTTATTTATTTTTTATTGTTAAATCATGGCTGTGTACATTAGTGCAATCAAGGGGTACAATGTGTTGGTTTCATATAAAATCTAAAATATTCTCATCAAACTGTTTAACGTAGCCTTAGTTATTATACGTAGACATTTGTATTCTGCATTTAGTAAGTTTCACCTGTACCCCTTCTAAGATGCACCGAAAGTGTGGACCCACCCATTACTCTCCCACCACCTTAATCCCCTCTCCCCTCCCCTTCCTTGGCCCTTTCCCCATAGTCTTGTGCTATAGTTGGGTTATATCCTTCATGTGAAAGCTATAATTTAGCTTCATAGTAGGACTGAGTACATTGGATACTTTTTCTTCCATTCCTGAGATACTTTGCTAAGAAGAATATGTTCCAGCTCCATCCATGTAAACATGAAAGAGGTAAAGTCTCAATCTTTCTTTAAGGCTGCATAATATTCCATGGTATACATGTACCACATTTTGCTACTCCATTCGTGGGTCGAAGGGCACTTGGGCTTCTTCCATGACTTAGTGATTATGAATTGGGCTGCAATAAACATTCTGGTACAGATGTCTTTGTTATATTGTGATTTTTGGTCTTCTGGGTATAAACCTAGTAAAGGAATTATACGATCGAATGGCAGGTCTATTTTTAGGTCTTTAGGTATTCTCCAAAAATCCTTCCAGAAGGAACATATTAGTGTGCATTCCCACCAGCAGTGTAGAAGTGTGCCCTTTTCTCCACATGCACACCAACATCTCTGGTTTTGGGATTTTGTTATCTGGTCTACTCTTCCTAGAGTTAGGTGATGTCTAAAAGTAGTTTTGATTTGCATATCTCTGATGATTAAGGCTGATGAATTTTTTTTATGTATTTGTAGATCATGTCTCTGTGTTCTTTACAGAAGTTTCTCTTAAAGTCCTTTGCCCACCCTGAGATGGGATCATGTGTTATTTTCATGCTAAAACGTTTGAGTTCTCTGTGGATTCTGGTTATTAGACCTTTATTGGAGTTACAACCTGCAAATAGTTTCTCCCATTCTGAGGGCTGTCTGCTTGCTTTACTTACTATTTTCTTGGCTGTGCAGAAGCTTTTTAGTTTGATCAGGTCCCAGCAGTGTAATTTTGATACTGCTTCAATTACCTGGGAAGTCTTCCTCATAATATATTCACCCTGACCGATTCCTTCAAAGATTTTTCGTGAACTTTCTTCAAGTATTTTTATAGTTTCAAGTCTTAAGTTTAAATCTTTTATCCAGTGAGAGTCTATCTTAGTTAATAGTGAAAAGTGTGGGTCCAGTTTCAGTCTTGTACAGGTCACCAGCCAGTTCACCCAGCACCATTTCTTAAACAGGGAATCTTTTCCCCAATGAATGTTTTTAATTGGCTTCTCAAAGATCAAATAATGGTAAGTAGCTGAATTCATCTCTTGGTTCTCTATTCTGCTCCGGACATCTATTTCTCTGTTTTGCGCCAGTACCATGCTGTTTTGATCACTATCGATTTATAGTACAGTCTCAGGTCTGGTAGCGTGATTCCTCCTGCTGTGCGTTTATTGCTGAGTAATGTTTTGGCTATTCGAGGTTTTTTCTGATTCCATATAAAATGAAGTATTTTTTCAAGATCTTTAAAATATGACAATGAGGGCGGCGCCTGTGGCTCAGTTGGTAGGGCGCTGGCCCCATATACCGAGGGTGGCGGGTTCAAACCCAGCCCCGGCCAAACTGCAACCAAAAAATAGCTGGGCGTTGTGGCGGGCACCTGTGGTCCCAGCTACTCGGGAGGCTGAGGCAAGAGAATCGCTTAAGCCCAGGAGTTGGAGGTTGCTGTGAGCTGTGTGAGGCCACGGCACTCTACCGAGGGCCATAAAGTGAGACTCTGTCTCTACAAAAAAATAAAAATAAAAAAAAATAAAAAAAATAAAATATGACAATGAAACTTTAATAGGAATTGCATTAAAATTATATATTGCTTTGGGTAGTATAGACATTTTAACAATGTTGATTCTTCCCAGCCATAAGCATGGAATGTTTTTCCATTTGTTAACACCTTCAGCTATTTCTTTTCTTAATTTCATAGTTCTCTTTGTAGAGATCTTTCACATCCTTTGTAGGTATACTCCAAAATACTTTGTCTTTTTTGGCACTACTGTGAAAGGAATAGAGTCTTTGACTGTTTTTTTGGCTTGCTTATTCTTGGTATATATAACAGATTTATGGTTGTTGATTTTGTACCTAAGACATTGCTGTATTCCTTGATCACTTCTAAAAGTTTTGTAGTAGAATCCCTAGTGTTTTCCAGATAGATGATCATAGCATCTGTGAAGAGTGAAAGTTTGATTTCTTCTGACCCTATGTGGATACCCTTGATCGCCTTTTCTTCCCTCATTGCAATGGCTAAAACTTCCATTACAATGTTAAGGAGCAATGAAGACAATGGGCAACCTTGCCTGATTCCTGATCTAAGTGGAAATGATTTCAATTTAACTCCATTCGCTACGATATTGGCTGTGGGTTTGCTGTAGATGGCCTCTATTAGTTTAAGAAATATCCCTTCTATGCCAATTTTGTTAAGTGTTCTGATCATGAAGGGATGCTAGATATTATCAAAAGCTTTTTCTGTATCAATTAAGAGAATCATATGGTCTTTCTTTTTTAGTTTGTTTATGTGTTGAATTACATTTATAGATTAATGTATATTGAACCAGCCTTGAGACCCTGGGATAAATCCAACTTAGTCATGGTGTATAATTTTTTTGATGTCTTACTGGATTCTGTTTGTTAGGATCATATTGAGTATTTTTGCATCAATATTCATTAGTGATATTGTCTATAATTTTCTTTTCTTATTGGGTCTTTCCCTGGTTAGGGGATCAAGGTGATGTTTGCTTTGTAGAATGTGTTGGGTAATATTCCTTCTTTTTTTATATTTTGGAAGAGGTTTAGTAATATAGGTACTAGTTCTTCTTTAAAGGTTTGGTAGAATTCTGACATAAAGTAATTTGGTCTTGGGCTTTTCTTTTTAGGGAGATTTTGTATAGTTGATGCTATTTCAGAACTTGATATAGGCCTGTTCAACATTTCCACTTCATTCTGACCAAGTCTTTGTAGGTGGCGTACTTGCAGGTATTGGTTGATTTCTTTTAGATTTTCATGTTTCTGGAGAGTAGAGTTTCTTGTACTATTCGTTAAGGATTTTTTGAATTTCTGAGGGGTCCGTTGTTATTTAATCATTACCATTTCTGATTAATGAAATTCATGATTTTACTCTTTTTTTCCTGGTTAGGTTGGCCAAAGGTTTATCTATTTAATTGATCTTTTCAAAAAAGCAACTTTTGGATTTATTGACCTGTTGTATAATTCTTTTGTTTTCAATTTCATTTAGTTCTGCTCTTATTTTGGTTATTTCTTTTCTTCTGCTGGGTTTGAGGGTGAAATGTTCTTCCTTCTCCAGTTGCTTCACAATTCCCATTAAGTTATTAACTTCCTCTCTTTCGGTTTTCTTGAGGAAGGCTTGCAGTGCTATAAATTTCCCTCTTAGGACTTCCTTTGCAGTATCCCAGAGATTCTGATAATTCATGTCTTGATTGCTGTTTTGTTCCAAAAATTTGGTCATTTTCTTCTTAATCTCATCTATAACCCATCTATCCTTCAGCATAAGGTTGTTTAACTTCCATGTTTTTGTATGTGTATGCAGGTTCCTGTTGTTATTGAGTTCAACTTTTATACCATGATGGTCTGAGAAGATGCAAAGAATAATTTTTTTTTTTTAATTTGCTGAGGTTAGATTTGTGGCCTAGGATGTGGTCGAATTTGGAGTATGTTTCATGGGCTGATGAGAAGAATGTGTATTCAGTTTTGTTGGGATGAAATGTTCTGTAGATGTCTGTTAAGTCCAGATGTTGAATGATTAAGTTTAAATCTAAAATTTCTTTACTTAGCTTCTTTTGGGAGGATCTATCCAGCACTGCTAACGGGGTGTTAAAATCTCCAACTACTATGCAACTGGAGGAAATCAAGTTGCTCTTGTTTTTTAGAGTTTCTCTTATAAATTGAGGTGCATTCTGGGTTGGTGCATAAATATTAATGATTGAAATCTCATCATATTAAGTATTACCTTTAACAAATATGAATTGTCCATTCTTATCCTTAATTATTTTGGTTGGTTTAAAGCCTATTGCATCTGCGAATAGTATTGCAAAACCTGCTATTTTTTTTAATTTCCGTTTGCCTGTAGTATAGATGACCATCCCTTCACTTTGAGTCTATATTTGTCTTTTAATGTAAGATGCGATTTTTGTATGCAGAAGATATCTGGCTTGAGTTTTTTATCCAGTCAGCCAAACTGTGCCTCTTTATAGGATGATTTAAACCATTCACATTAATTCAGGACAGTGATAAGCCTTTCGAGAGTCCGGTGGACATTTTTAATCCTTTTGCGACTGTGGAAATTGGAATTTAATCAAAATTTTCTGGGTGGGTTTACTTTTGTGGTGGAGGATTATGCTGGTCTTTATGGAGGACAGGTCTAAGAATATCCTGGAGAGCTGGTTTAGTTATGGCAAATTTCTTCAACATGTGAATGTCATTAGAGTATTTAATTTCTCCGTCATAAATGAAACTCAGTTTAGCTGGGTACAGGATCCTGGGTTGAAAGTTATTTTGTTTTAAGAGATTAAAAGTCAATGACCATCCTCTTCTAGCTTGAAAGGTTTCAGCAGAGAGATTTGCAGTTATTCTAATATTCTTGCCCTTGTGGTGATGGTTTTCTTTCATCTGGCAGCTTTCAGAATTTTCTCCTTCATATTAATTTTAGTGAAATTGATTATGATGTGTCTGGGGGATGTCTTATTTGGGTTGAGTCATGCTGGAGTTCTGAAACTGTCTGCTATCTGAATTTCAGAATCTCTTGGCATGTCTGGAAAATTTTTTTTCATCATCTCATGGAGAAGAGACTCTGTACCTTGTGAAGCCACTTTATCACTTTCGGGGATCCCTATAAGATGAATATTGGTTTTCTTCAAATTATCCCAGAGCTCTCTGAGTGAGTGATCTGTTTTTCCCCTCCATTTCTCTTCCTCTTTGAGACTTTGGGAGCATTCAAAAGCTTTGTCTTCAATGTCAGAAATTTTTTCTTCTGTTTGCTCTATTCTGTTACTGAGGGATTCTACTGTGTTTTGCAGGTTTTGAGGGCTCCAAATTCTTGTCTCAATTTGTCAAAATCTTTAGTCATTTGGTCTTTGAATTTATTGAATTCTTGAGATGTCTTTTGGGTTACTGCTTGGAATTCTAATTTGATCTTATTTGCTATCCAGACTCTGAATTCGATTTCTGTTATCTCAGCTATTTGTTTGTGCATGGGATCTTGTGCTGTGTCTGCCCCATTGATCCTTGGGGGAGGTGATCTACTCTGATTATTCATATTGCCATAGTTTTTCTGTTGATTTTGCTTCATGATTATTTTTCACCTTTGCCTCTGGCCATCCTCAGATTTGGGGAGTTATCTCTCCAAGATTAGACCCCAGTAGGATCACTCTATTATTGCTGGATCTTTGTAGGGAGTGACCCTGTGTAGTTCCTCTGGGGCTGCCCCAGCCAGGGAGTTATGGTTGTTGAAGCAGCTCTGGAGTGTGACACACCTCGTTCCAGCAACAGAGTGGGGGGTGGTGTGAATGGTTCTTGGATTTCCTGTCATCCAGTGAGTTTGGCACAGTGAGCCCAAGACTCCAGAAGTGTCTGGCCAGGAGAAGGGCTTTATGTAGAGGCAGAGAGGGTTCCAGAGGGCACGTGGCTACCAGGGTCCCTGGCCAGATGGTGTGGAGGCAGGGAGGGTACAGGACAGAGAATATGTTATTGCGTGGCCCCCAGAGTTCCTGTCAGGGCGTGCAGAGGCCTGGTGGGTGCACGTCATGTGTTGGGGGTCATGGCACAGCTCTTTCCGAGGTCCAGGCTGGCACCAATCACAGTCGCAGCGCAGATCCTACAGAGAGGTCTGGGCTGGCCAGAGGCTGCAGTCTCACAGCAAAGTGTGAAATGGATGGGCCTGGTTTCTTGGGTAAATCATGGTCAAGAACTCAGTAACCTAGCTGTAGCCTGTTCTGCTGACCTGAGTCATCTACAAACTTTATTCCAAAGTACTCCATTTTTTTCAGGTTGAAATGTGAAGCCACAACGTCCAGCAATTCGCATGATAACAGTTTTGGCTGTCAAAATAAAAATCTATTTAGAAGCAATTTGATTGCCTGATAAAATCGGTCCATCTTTTATTGCAGAAGTTACATAGCATGTAAGCAAATTTTTGAAAATGCACTAGAAATTGCATGCAGTCTGGAGACCTCAATCATCAGGAAAAGGAAAAAAGAAAATAAATCATATGGTAAATAAATATGGCCAAACAACACCAAGAGATCCATTTACATGAAAACCAGGTATTTCCCTCCAATTACTGTGAATAAATGTAGCTCCTAGAAACAGGGTCAAATTAAATCCTCACTAAGTTGTTCATAAGAAACCCTTCTAGGCAGTCTCAATTCAAATGTTAGGGAAAGCAGAATGTAATCTTAAACTAAGAAAGTATGAACAACAAATGTGGTGAGTTTTATCCCTTAGTCACAGGTTTTCTCTTCCCATACCCCAGTCAACCCCTACAGAAAACGTACATCCCTTTTTTCCTGCTAACCAAGACCAGATCAAAGCCTGGAAAGATTAGCCTGAGAGAAACAGCTGAAATAAAAGTAGACTAGCCCAGAAGATGTTCTGCTAATGACATCACAGCAGTGAAACTTGCAGTAGTAGAAGCCTGGGCCCACCACACTCCACTCAAGGTGTATCTCCCTGCAGAAGCAGCTGAAGCCAGCAAAAACTAGAGTGTACGAAACACCATGTTTGTGGGGTGACAGAGTTCCCCACATGAAGCACATGAAGTGAACCTGGTAAGGGTTAATTGGCTTTTGCTAACACAGAAGCAGCTTTTGCAAACAGCAAAAAAGCTGAACAGAGGGCTGGGCTACCCTGAGCATACACAGGGTGTGTTTCCATGGAGATGAAATTCCAGGAACAATGGCTCTGAAGTCATGCATTCCATGAGATCTGGGGGCCGCAGGTGTTACAGCCTCACTCCTGGAGTCACGGATCAGAGGTTGACATATGTGAAAACATAATGTCGCAAAGAGCCTAAAGGTCTCTGTGCTGTGGAGAAATAAAGCCATAAATCTATGCTGGGTAAATTGAATGTGCTTATGAGGACTTTCACTTCCTCATTTCCCTTGCAGTTTCTGTGTTATGTTTAATCAGATCTGTAGTTAGAGTTGCCATATGTCTGAGAGTAATGTAAAAAACAAAAGAAATTGTGTTAATGTGGAGATTTGATATTTACCTACAAGTTAATTTTAGATAGAGTAAGTTAGGTAAGATGTAGGTAATAGTAAACTTTATAGATTAAGTTTCTATGTGACCACCAATGTATATAAGGTGGCACAAAACAAAGTTGCTTTGCTACACACAATCTTTTATGTGTATAGTCATTTATTCCTGGACCCATCCACATGGCAGGAGCGAGCTCACACCTGTGGCAAAGCTGCTGACTCTC
Source organism: Nycticebus coucang (assembly GCF_027406575.1). Taxonomy (NCBI): domain Eukaryota; kingdom Metazoa; phylum Chordata; class Mammalia; order Primates; family Lorisidae; genus Nycticebus; species Nycticebus coucang. Next base: position 13,913,224 of record NC_069799.1, on the reverse strand, counting down.
TCGCATCTCCAATCACGCAACACACATTAGATTAAAGAGTTACAGTCCCCAGCCATCTTCCTCTTGAAACTATACACAGCTGTGTGCTCACCCCAGTACCTTGCCCCATTTTGATGAAATAAAAACGTATAGACGTCTTTAGCCCAAAATATCACATCTATGTCTGATTTCTACTTTATGAGAAATACTTATGTAGAACAGTTATTTATTTCAAGGCTAATGATGTGCACCCACTAGAACTTATCAGAGATTACACTTTTCCCATATTATATGGCACCCAGGCTTTATCAACTATCCCTGCTATAACAAAGGGAAATTATCACATACTTGGATATTTATAGTTACAAAACAACCACTACTGTAAAGAAAAAAGATATATTTGCTATACAACTGAAACTACTAGTTGTAGCTGAGCCACAATAAAGGCTGTCATAACTTTGTTCTTGATTGAAACTGTCTCAAGGTCTACAGGAAGGGATATTCCTTTGAAGACCCTCTGAGGAGAGTAGAAAACTAATCTAGTGGGAGGCAGGCACTGAAAACAGAGCATACTGTGGTCAGGAATTTCCTGGAAGAAACCTGAGTAGCAGTAAATCAAGATAAGGTTATTGAACTGCTAAGTTAATGACTATGTCAGCTCCTTACAGATGAATAGTTTGTTCTTTGAAGCAAAAAGAGATAAGGCTCATGACTTTGTTGTAACTTTATTGTATTGTAATTTTAAGATTATGTGTGTACATGTTGAATGCTTTATCATTAGGGTATATAAGTGAGTAAGAAACAAACTAGGGTCTCTGTATGCCTGATAGAGCTGCAGCCCCTTTGTCTTCCAAGAAATTCTGACTGCAGGTCTTATCGCTATGACTCCGGCTCAATCAATTCATGCAACAAAAGGTCATAGATGTATCAAATTTAAACAGTGCCCATTCCAATACACTAACCCAGGCGTCCTCAAACTTTTTAAACAGGGGGCCAATTAACTGTCCCTCAAACCGTTGGAGGGCCTGACTATAATTTAAAAAAAAAAAAAAACTATGACCAAATTCCTATGCACACTGCACATATCTTGTTTTGTTCCCGTGCACATATCTGCACGGGAACAAATACAATTACACCACTTCATGTGGCCTGCAGGCCACAGTTTGAGGACCCCTGCAGTAACCTGAATAATTCCTTACTTAAATGTAACTTAACTGCCTTTGTACCATATGCCAATAGACACACCAAGTTCCCCTGAAGATAGTTCTTATTATATGGCACCCAGGCTTTTTCAACTATCCCTGCTATAACAAAGGGAAACTTTGTTAGCTAAGATTCACATTTTTCCTACCCTGGGTAGAAAACTTTAAGTCCAACCAATGTAAAGTAACTTAAGATATTAACCTCCCTGAAAAGTATAATAGTTGACTGCACCTTTTTAGCTCTACTAAATACACCACTTTAGTGATCTTTGTCATACAAACAAGAGCTATTGGACTCAATGTGAAAATCAGTCCATTGGCTTGTGCTAAATACAATTTCTCAAGCCATAAACCCTCTGAGCATTGAATTAAAACAAGTATGAGAAGCTATACTAAAAAATCAAGCAGCCATTATTGATTATTAAAACACAATCATAAATGTAAAAACTTTAAACTCTATATACTGCATCAATTTATCTAACAGTTCCCAGCTCATTAAAAGCAAGTAAAGTTGTATAAAACACATAATCCAAATAAACAAAAAACAATGTTTCAGAATATCCAATAATTCCTATCTAAAGAATTGTCATAATTACCCAACATTACCTGTCTGTGCCTTTACAGTTATTCTTATGTTATATATAAGCTTCTTAATATGTTACAAAATGCAATGTATACCATTCATATGTACCCAGTGTTTCACAAATTTCTTTTTCTTTATTTAATTTTATTTTAGACAGAGTCTCACTTTGTCAACATCTGTAGAGTGCCTGCCGTCACAGCTCACAGCAACCTCAAACACTTGGGCTTATGGGATTCTCTTGCTTTGTTCTCCCAAGTAGTTGGTACTTGAGGTTCTGGCTACCACACCAGGCTTTTTTTTTTTTTTTTTCTTTAGAGATTAGGTGTCCCTCTGGGTCAGGATGGTCTTAAACTCATGAGCTCAGGCAATCCACCTGCCTCGGCCTGCCAGAGTGCTGGATTTACAGGCCTGAGCCACCATGCTCAGCCATGTTTCACAAATTTCAGAAACAAAATTAATCAGCATAGCCCTCATGTCGACTTCACTAACCATAACTATTTAAAAATTATGTAAAATTATTTTCATTTTAAATCAATTTCATAGATGTGAAAATAAAATAAATAAATAAAAGTAGAGAATGTGGTAGACAGAGACAACCCCACAGCCTTTCTTAGCTATTTCTGAAGTGAGAATTCACTTTAAAACCTAGGAAGAGTAAATCAGTCAAACAGGCCAAACCAGAAATAGGAAATAAAGATAATAATCTTTGAAAAAGAAAAACCAAGAAAGTAATGAGGCACTATACAACAAGTTAATAGCATGTTTAATGTTTTATTGATGATTTTTGATTAGTTTAAAATTGTGGCATGTATTTAGCTTGCCTACATGTTGGTAATCACATAAGTATACTTCTAATATGTTTGTGAAATTATTCCCTATATAAATTATTAAAATATGTTACATAGAAAAAACAGCATTTAAAAAATTACTCTCTCGGGCGGTGTCTGTGGCTCAGTGGGCAGGGCTCAGGCCCCATATAATGAGGGTAGTAGGTTCAAACCCGACCCCGTCCAAACTGCAACAAAACAACAGCTGGGCATTGTGGCAGGTGCCTGTAGTCCCAGCTACTTGGGAGGCGGAGGCAGGAGAATCACCTAAGCCCAGGAGCTGGAGGTTGCTGAGCTATGTGACCCCACAGCACTCTAACATGAGCAATAAAGTTGAAACTCTGCCTCTACAGAAAAAGAAAAAATTACTCTCTTAATGTTCTCCAGAATTGCTAGCATGTCTTATAATAAAGTCTTTTGGCGCATCAACTCCCTGTTCTGGTGTTTAACTACAACAGGCAACTAAGCCACTTTTGATTCCACAGCAGAGTGAGCCACCATGCTGGACTTCAGTTTCTTTAACAAAAGAATGGAGGGGTTGAGGGCCCCACAGTCTACAGCCCCTCTCATTTTTTTTTTAAGACAAAGCCTCAAGCTGTTGCCCTGGGTAGAGTACCATAGCATCACAGCACGCAGCATCCTCCAACTCCTGGGCACAAGTGATTCTCTTGCCTCAGCCTCCCAAGTAGCTGTGACTACAGGAGCCCACCATAACGCCCCGCTATTTCTTGGTTACAGACGTCATTGTTGTTTGGTGGGCCCAGGCTGGATTCAAACCTGCCAGCTCAAGTGTATGTGGCTGGCGCCTTAGCTGCTTGAGCTACAGGTACTGACCCAGTAGCCCCTCTCATTAACAAGCCCCACATACTCAGTTGGGATTCTTCCCTGGGGACCCTTCCATTGTCACCACCAGGGAAAGATGCCGGGCACTGCAGGCACACAGCTGCTCAGAGAACTCTGGGCTGTGGTGCAAGTAACAGCTTCAGAAATGCTTGGAGCAACAAGGTCCCAAATATCTGCCACACTACACCTTTTGCTAAGTGAGCTCTGTGAGCTAAAGGGTACCAGTTGACAACTTTAGTCTGAAGACCCTAAAACTGAAGGGAAATTAACTGTCTGGCCACAGCCACTTCTGGCTCCAACCACACCCCATCCCATCTCATGACACACAGTCTCCTAAACTCACTAATTCCCAACTCCCAGGAGGTCCTGGTGTTCTCCCTACAGATCTCCCAGTACCTGCAGGTCAGAGGGTGACAGAGGATGCTGCAGAGACACCTGTGATTTCCAGGAATTAAACAGTTGAAGAGAAGGCTTCAGCTCAAGAGATAAGCACTGGGAGACAGATTAAAGATGGCGGCCAAGTAACAGCTTCCCTCCTACTGGGCACAGTGAGTCTGGGGAGATAAGACTCCAGGCATCTCTGGCTGGTGGGATCTGCCTATAATCATCCCTTTGAGGATACAGGGAGTCAGCAAGGGAACTCTGGACCCCAAGAGGAGGACAAAAACTGTGGGAAACTGGCAAGTGGTTGCGTGTGTTCGATCGACCTAATCCCGCCGTCAAACGTAACTACAAGCAGCAGTGAGACTGCAAACTGGAAAGGCCTTACCTGTGAACTGTTTTGGTGTTTTTGGACTTGGCACTCAGTTGAACTGCTTAAGCTTGAGCAGGAGTGCAGAGAACTTTGGGCATTGTCTGGGACCCCAGACTGAGCCGCTGAGCTGGGCCACAGGGAGCTGAGGCTGGCAAGCTCCACCCACATGGTTGCAGAGCAAAGATCGGTTGAGATCTAGTAACCTACTGACTGAGCAGCCTAAAGGTGGGGACTGAGCTGCATCACAGCCTTAACCCCTAGGGGAAGAGTGAGAGGATTTTGGCAAACTAGAGCCTTGGGCTTTTGCCCTGGGTAGAATGGCATGGCGTCACAGCTCACAGCAACCTCAAATTCCTGGGCTTGGTGCCACCTGGACCTCCATAAAATATGAGCCCACCGGGCCTCTGCATGCCCTAACCAGGAACTGCGGGAGCTGTGCAACCCTGCATCCTCCCTCCTGTGTCCTCCCAGCCTCCACAATGGCCTGCTCATCTGGCCAGAGACTCTGGTAGCTGCATGCCCTCTGGAGCCCTCCCTGCCTCTGCATAGAGCCCTTCTCCTGGCAAGAGACTGCTGGAAACTTGGGCTCTCTGTGCCAAAGTCACTGGGCACCAGGCACTCCAAGAACCGTGTGCACCATCTCCTGCCCAGTTGCTGGATCTCAGTGTGTCACATGTTGAAGCTGCCTCCACAACCAGAATTCCGTAGCTGGAGCAGCCCCAAGGAAACTACACAGGGTCACTCCCTACAAAGATCGAGCAACAATAGAGTGATCCCGTGGGGGTCTAATATTGCAGAGACACCTCCCCAACTCTGCAGATGGCAAGAGGAAACAGAGGAAACTAATCATGAGGCAAAATCAACAGAAAAACTCTGGCAATATGAATAATCAGAGTAGATAAACTCCACCAAGGATCAATAGGGCAGACATAACACAAGATCCCATGCACAAACAAATACCTGAGATGTCAGAAATCTAATTCAGAATCTGGATAGCAAATAAGATTGAATTAGAACAACAAGTAGTAACCCAAAAGATATCTCAAAAATTCAACAAATTCAAATACCAAATGACCAAAGATTTTGACACATTGACACAAGAAGTTGCAGCCCTCAAAAATCTGAGAAGCAGAATCCCTCAGTAACAGAATGGAGCAAGCAGAAGAAAGGATTTCTGACATTGAAGACAAAGTTTCTAACGCTCCCAAACTCACAAAGAGGAAGAGAAATGGAGGGCAAAAAAAGATCACTCTCTCAGAGAGCTCTGGGATAATTTGAAGAAAACTAATATTCGTCTTATAGGGATCACTGAAAGCGAGGAAGTGGCTTCACAAGGAAAAGAGTCTCTTCTCCATGAGATATGAGGGAGAACTTTCCAGACATGCCAAGAAATTCAGATAGCAGACAGTTTGAGAACTCCAGCATGACTCAACCCAAATAAGACATCACCCAGACACATCATAATCAATTTCACTAAAGTTAATGTGAAGGAGAAAATTCTGAAAGCAGCCAGATGAAAGAAAACCATTACCTACAAGGGCAAGAATATTAGAATAACTACAGATCTCTCTGCTAAAATCTTTCAAGATAGAAGAGGATGGTCATCGATTTTTAATCTACTAAAGCAAAATAACTTTTAACCCAGGATCCTGTACCCAGCTAAACTGAGATTCATTTATGACAGAGAAATTAAATACTTCAGAGTGGCACCTGTGGCTCAGTGAGTAGGGCACCGGCCCCATATGCCGAAAGTGGCAGGTTCAAACCCAGCCCCAGCCAAACTGCAACAAAAACAAAAAAAATAGCCTGGCGTTGAGGCGGGCGCCTGTAGTCCCAGCTGCTCGGGAGGCTGAGGCAAGAGAATCACGTAAGCTCAAGAGTTAGAGGTTGCTGTGAGCTGTGTGATGCCACAGCACTCTAACCAAGGGCGGTACAGTGAGACTATGTCTCTACAAAAAAAAAAAAAAGAAATTAAATACTTCAATGACATTTACAAGGTGAAGAAGTTTGCCGTAACTAAACAAGCTCTCCAGGATATTCTCAGACCTATGCTCCATAAACACCAGTGTAATCCTCCACCACAAAAGTAAACCCATCCAGAAAATTTTGATCAAATTCCAACTTCCACAGTCACAAAAGGATTAAAAATGTCCACCAGACTCTCGAAAGGCTTATCAATATTCTCAATTAATGTGAATGGTTTAAACTATTCTCTAAAGAGGCACAGCTTGGCTGACTGGATACAAAAACTCAAGCCAGATATCTTCTGCATACAAGAATTGCATCTTACATTAAAAGACAAATATAGACTCAAGGTGAAGGGATGGTCATCTATCTTCCAGGCAAATGGAAAGCACAAAAAAGCAGGCATTGCAATCCTGTTCGCAGACGCAATAGGCTTTAAACCAACCAAAATAATTAAGGATAAGTATGGCCACTTAATATTGTTAAAGGTAATACTCAGTATGATGAGATCTCAATTATAAACATTTATGCACCCAATTACAATGTACCTCAATTTATAAAAGAAACTCTACCAGACATGAGCAACTCGATTTCCTCCACTTCCATAGTAGTTGGAGATTTTAACACCCCTTTAGCAGTGCTGGACAGATACTCCAAAAAGAAGCTTAGCAAAGAAATTTTAGATTTAAACTCAAACATTCAACATCTGGACTTAACAGACATCTACAGAACATTTCATCCCAACAAAACTGAATACAAATTCTTCTCATCAGCCCACGGAACATACTCCAAAATCAATCACATCCTAGGCCCCAAATCTAACCTCAGCAAATTTTAAAAAATAGAAATTATTCCTTGCATCTTCTCAGACCATCATGGAATAAAAGTTGAACTCAATAACAAACAGGAACCTACATACCCATACAAAAACACAAGAACTAAACAACCTTATGCTGAAGGATAGATGGGTTATAGACGAGATTAAGAAGGAAATCACCAAATTTTTGGAACAAAACAACAATCAAGACACGAATTACCAGAACCTCTGGAATACTGCAAATGCAGTTGTAAGAGGGAAATTTATAGCACTGCAAGCCTTCCTCAAGAAAACCAAAAGAGAGGAAGTCAATAACTTAATGGGACATATCAAGCAACTGGAGAAGGAAGAACATTCCAACCCCAAACCCAGCAGAAGAAAAGAAATAACCAAAATCAGAGCAGAACTAAATGAAATTGAAAACAAAAGAATTATACAACAGATCAATAAATCCAAAAGTTGCTTTTTTGAAAAAATCAATTAAATAGATAAACCTTTGGCCAATCCAACCAGGAAAAAAAGAGTAAAATCATGAATTTCATCAATCAGAAATGGTAACGATGAAATAAGAACAGACCCTCAGAAATTCAAAAAATCCTTAACGAATACTACAAGAAACTCTACTCTCAGAAATATGAAAATCTGAAAGAAATCAACCAATACCTGGAAGTACGCCACCTACCAAGACTTAGAAAGGAAGGAAGTGGAAATGTTGAACAGGCCTATATCAAGTTCTGAAATAGCATCAACTATACAAAATCTCCCTAAAAGAAAAGCCCAGGACCAGATGACTTTACGTCAGAATTCTACCAAACTTTTAAAGAAGAACTAGTACCTATACTACTAAACCTCTTCCAAAACATAGAAAAAGAAGGAATATTACCCAACACATTCTATGAAGCAAACATCACCTTGATCCCCAAACCAGGGAAAGACCCATTAAGGAAAAAAAATAATAGACCAATATCACTAATGAATATTGATGCAAAAATACTCAATAAGATCCTAACAAACAGAATCCAACAACACATCAAAAAAATTATACACCATGACCAGGTCGGATTTATCCCAGGGTCTCAAGGTGTTCAATATACGTAAATCTATAAATGTAATTCAACAAATAAACAAACTAAAAAATAAGGACCATATGATTCTTTCGATCAATGCAGAAAAAGCTTTTGATAATATCCAGCATTCCTTCATGATCTGAACACTTAAGAAAATTGGTATAGAAGGGATATTTCTTAAACTAATAGAGGCCTTCTACAGCAAATCCACAGCCAATATCGTATTGAATGGAGTTAAATTGAAATCATTTCCACTTAGATCAGGAACCAGGCAAGGTTGCCCATTGTCTCCATTGCTCTTTAACATTGTAATGGAAGTTCTGGCCATTGCAATTAGAGAAGAAAAGGTGAACAAGCGTATCCACATAGGGTCAGAAGTGATCAAACTTTCACTCTTCGCAGATGATATGATCGTATATCTGGAAAACACTAGGGATTCTAGTAGAAAAGTTTTAGAAGTGATCAAGGAATACAGCAATGTCTCAGGCTACAAAATCAACACCCATAAATCTGCAGTATTTATATATGCCAACAATAACCAAGCCAAACAAACAGTCAAGGACTCTATCCCTTTCACAGTAGTGCCAAAAAAGATGAAATATTTGGGAGTATACCTACCAAAAGATGTGAAAGATCTCTACAAAGAGAACTATGAAACTCTAAGAAAATAAATAGCCGAAGATGTTAACAGATGGAAAAACATACCATGCTCATGGCTGGGAAGAATCAACATTGTTAAAATGTGCATACTACCCAAAGCAATATATAATTTTAATGCAATTCCTATTAAAGCTCCATTGTCATATTTTAAAGATATTGAAAAAAATAATACTTCGTTTCATATGGAATAAAAAAAAAACCTCGAATAGCCAAAACATTACTCAGCAATTAAAAGAAAGCAGGAGGAATCATGGTACCAGACCTGAGACTGTACTATAAATCGATAGTGATCAAAACAGCATGGTACTGACGCAAAAACAGAGAAGTAGATGTCCGGAACAGAATAGAGAACCAAGAGATGAATCCAGCTACTTACCGTTATTTGATCTTTGACAAACCAATTAAAAACATTCAGTGGAAAAAAGATTCCCTATTTAACAAATGGTGCTGGGTAAACTGGCTGGCAACCTGTAGAAAACTGAAACTGGACCCACACCTTTCACCATTAAATAAGATAGACTCTCACTGGATAAAAGATTTAAACTTAAGACATGAAACTATAAAAATACTTCAAGAGGGTGCAGGTAAAACTCTTGAAGGAATCAGCGTGGGTGAATATTTTATGAGGAGTACTCCCCAGGCAATTGAAGCAGTGTCAAAAATACACTACTGGGACCTGATCAAACTAAAAACCTTCTGCACAGCCAAGAACATAGTAAGTAAAGCAAGCGGACAGCCCTCAGAATGGGAGAAAATTTTTGCAGGTTATACCTCTGAAAAGGTCTAATAACAAGAAACCACAGAGAACTCAATCATATTAGCAAGAAAAGAACATGTGACCCCATCTCAGGGTGGGCAAGGGACTTGAAGGGAAATTTCTCTAAAGAAGACAGACGCACAATCTACAAACACATGAAAAAAAGCTCATCATCCTTAATCATCAGAGAAATGCAAATCGAAACTACTTTGAGATATCACCTAACTCCAGTAAGAGTAGCCCACATAACAAAATCCCAAAACCAGTGATGTTGGCGTGGATGTGGAGAAAAGGGCACACTTCTGCTGGTGGGAATAAACACCAATACGTTCCTTCTGGAAGGATGGTTGGAGAATACTTAGAGACCTAAAAATAGACCTGTCATTTGATCCTATAATTCCTTTACTAGGTATACCCAGAAGACCAAAAGTCACAATATAACAAAGACATCTGTACCAGAATGTTTATTGCAGCCCAATTCATAATCACTAAGTCATGGAAGAAGCCCAAGTGTCCGTCAACCTACGAATGGACTAGCAAATTGTGGTACATGTATACCATGGAATATTATGCAGCCTTAAAGAAAGATGGAGACTTTACCTCTTTCATGTTTACATGGATGGAGCTGGAACATATTCTTCTCAGCAAAGTATCTCAGAAATGGAAGAAAAAGTATCCAATATACTCAGCCCTACTATGAAGCTAAATTATAGCTTTCACATGAAGGCTGTAACCCAACTACAGCATAAGAGTATGGGGAAAGGGCCAAGGAAGGGGAAGGGAGGGGGGAGGTTTTGGTAGAGAGAGGGTACTGGGTGAGGCCACATCTACAGTGCATCTTAGAATGGGTACAGGCGAAACTTAGTAAATGCAGAAAACAAATGCCTACATACAGTAACTAAGAAAATGCCATGTAGGCTACGTTGAACAGTTTGATGAGAATATTTCAGATTGTATATGAAACCCGCACATTGTACCCCTTGATTGCACTAATGTACACAGCTATGATTTAACAATAAAAATAAATAAATTTAAAAAAAGAGAGAGAGAGAGAGAGATAAGCGCTGCTCAGAATCCCCAGTACCACCTTCTTCTTTCTGGCTGTGCATCAGATTGGACAGTTCATATTGGAGCATCCCTGATTGGATAGGGCCTAAGAGCCCACCTCTCTGACTTTAAGTAACAGGAATGCAATCCAACAAGAGGCTGGAAGTGGCGGGAATGCTAATAGTTTCTTCCCCATAGCACTTTTTTCTTTTTCTTTTTTTTTTTAATTTAAGGGCAGGGATCATGACTTTATCTCCATATTCCAGGACCACTGTGCTTGCCAGGCAGTAACTGTTTAACAAATTTTGACAAAAGGAATGAATCTATTTACTGAGTGTTTAGTCTGCAATTGTTGGACACCTATTATTTAAATAGGAGTTAGACTTTGCTGTGAAGGTGTTTTCAACATACATGGTGATGTCTAGATAAAAACATGCACATAAAGAACTCAGTAACCAGGAGAAGCCTGTGGCTCAGTGAGTAGGGCACCGGTCCCATATGCTGAGGGTGACGGTTCCAACCTGCCCAGCCAGTTAAAACAGCAGTGACAACTGCAACAATGACCCGCCTCACCCGTTCCAGCGGGTGAGGCAAGAGAATCACCTAAGCCCCAGAATTAGGAGAGTGCTGTGAGCTGGGACATCATAGCACTCTATGGAAGGGGACAAAGTGAGATTCTCTCTCAAAAAAAGAACTCAATAACCTTGCAGACAGATGAACGCCATTGGGAGTTAAAGCAAAGACTGTCTGTGCCAGTTCAGAGAAGGGTGAAATTACCTGTCATCTCCAGGGCCTTGGCATTGCAGGAGGCTTCATGCACGAGGTGGTGTTTAAGCTCCCAAATAACAGCCACTACATAGGACTATGTGGTACAGCTCTTGGGGGTAAGGGCTGAACTACAACGTGGACTTTTCCTAACAAACTCTGTAGCTCTTTTTACACAGGGCTTGGTGCCTTCTCTGACATGCAGCTCTGCCTGAGGGCTATTTGTATTTAGCCCTGAATAGAAATTATATCCTTTTATTGATTTCAGTTATAGATGCATACTTATGTGTTTATATATAAACAGAAAGTAAATACATGTTTTCCACTCAGGGAAACAACAGGTTAACAAATATATATATATTATTCTGAAAAGTTATATAAAGGGTAAATATAAAGGTCCTGTGCAATTTACTATAGTTTACTATTTAAACTTAAAATTTCAGGGTGGGCTGGGCACCCATAGCTCAGTGGTTAGGGTGCCCACCACATGAACTGGGGCTAGGGGGTTCCAACCAGAACAGGGCCTGCTAAACAAAACAAGCAAATGAGAATATAGCCCAGTGTTTTGACCGGGGGCTGTAGTCGCAGCTACTAGGTAGGCTGAAGCAAGAGAATCTCTTGAGCCCAGGAGGTTGATGTTCCTGTGAGCTGTTGATACAGGATTCCACCCGTCAGTGCTAGACAGGGAGCCCCTCATACTCTAGGCCCAGGTGAGTTCAGAAGTCAGACCCCCATCTCCAGGCACAAGCAGACTGCATTTTTTGGGACACATCCTCTGGGCTCCGATAAGATCATGAGCAAAGCAGCCTGTGATGGTTTTTTGGGTGGTTTCACCTTGGGTAAGACCACACACCCTAATCCCTTCTAAGGAACAAAGACAGTAAAGGACCAACTGCCAGCCATGTGTAATCCTCTAGACTTAAGACTCCTAGATGAAAGAGCCCACGTGGAGTCTCTCTAGAGAGTTCTTCAGTTCTTTTCCCCTTACAGAAGCTCTGGTGCTTTTCTGTATTCCTTTCTAACTTCTAATAAAAGTCCTATCTTACCACTGATCTGTGGTCCGTGGGTTCATTCTTCCAATCCCTGAGACCAAGGACCTACTGAAGAGTGATAATTCCGGTACCACTGTGACACCACAGCACAGTACTGAGTTTGACAAAGTGAGGCTCTGGCTCCAAAAAATAAATAAATAAATCAACTTGAAACTTCACTATTTTAATTTTAATTAAAATACTTTACTACTTCTATTTCACACATACTTTATATCCACGCTACATTTAGAATTAGCCAGCTGGACTTTGTATTTTTATTTGAGGGGGCAACCTGAGTTTTAAAACGGGAGGCAGTCCTCTGAGTCAGCTTGTCCAATAGAAATAAAATGAGAGCTACATGTGTCACTTCCAGTTTTCTAGTGGCCACGTCACAATAAAGATAATGAAATATACAGCCATGCTGAATCTTCAAACATTAAAACATATGCCCAGCCTGATGTTCATAACTCTTTCAATAATCAGTAGCACACCAAGTCTGTCTAAGTAAATTTAAAAAACAACCTATGTTTTAAAACAAAACCTTATACTTACCAGAGAAGAAAAAAGTCCCCCCATTACACCTTACAGAGTAGTCTGACAAAGTAACAATGAGCCAAGTGGTAATCAGATAAGGCTCAAAAGTCAGAATATCAGTTTCTGTTCCAGAAAGCTTTGTATTCCAAGTATGCTTCAAAGTCTTTATTTGAAGCAGAGCTCCAAATGTGTAATGACAACTATGTAAAATCACTGCTTCAGTCTCTCAATTTTGTTATAAAAATTTGCACCTTATAAAAGACAAGCTCTAAGGTAGTTTAAAGCACATTATTTGTCACTTCCGGTCTGTAGTATCAGCACTCTTCCCAAGGTTGCAGCTCAGAATGCAGAATTGGAAGATATACCTCACTCTACAGGTCCCTAAGCCACTCCTTCAAGAAGAGGACAAGTAAACAGCATTTTATTTAAGGGACAGTTCTCAATTTTTACTGTTCTACAAACAGACTGGAAACAAAATAAAAATGAAGATGCCTTACTTATGCTCAGTTAATGTAAAACACCTATTGCAGTATTATTTTAATCTCCTTTTTAAAATGAACTGGAGGGTGGCGCCTGTGGCTCAAAGGAGCAGAGCGCCTGCCCCATATGCCAGAGGTGGAGGGTTCAAACCCAGCCCTGGCCAAAAACTGCAAAAAAATAAAAAAAATAAAATGAACTGGATTAAAGATTAAATTATCTTCTCTGTGCCAGTACTTTCTATTTGGCCTGGCAACGTCATTTCGACTTCTTTTCATGCCACTTCCCTAATACTGATGCAGCACCCTTCTCAGACTCCTGCACTGACCCTTAAGGATTCTCTTTGTATAGATGTAACAGCAGGAAAAAGCAGAAAGAGCCAGATGTTCAGGGAAAGCAATTCCAACAAACACTGGGAAAATCTTTCATCACTGAAAAAAGCTTAAGCTCATAAGATCATGATTACCCCAAAATTCTTAGTGTTGAAAATATTTCTGACTTTAGTTTGATCAGAATAATTTCCTGGAGATGGCACCTGTGGCTCAGTGGGTAGGGCGCAAGCCCCATATACCCAGGGTGGCAGGGACAACTCCAACAAAAGTAGTCAGGCACTGTAGCAGGCGCCTTTAGTCCCAGCTACTCAGGGGACTGAGGCAAGAGAATCACCTAAACCCAAGAGTTGGAGATTGCTGTGAGCTGTGACACCAAGACACTACTGAGGGCGAAAAAGTGAGGCTCTGTCTCAAAAAAAGAAAAAAAAAGAATAATTTCCTGGCAGGGACCTGAACTATAGTACACACTACAGAGGGTCTCATCTACAAATTTTAATTTATGTCTTTGTAAAAAAGTTTACTTTTAGGGCTGTGCCTGTGGCTCAGTGAGTAGGGCGCCGGTCCCATATACTGAGGGTGGCAGGTTCCAAACCAACCCCAGCCAAAGGTGTTTGGAGAACACTTAGAGATCTAAAAATAGATCTACCATTCAATCCTATAATTCCTCTACTGGCATATACCCAGAAGACCAAAAATCACATCATAACAAAGATATTTGTACCAGAATGTTTATTGCAGCCCTATTCATAATTGCTAAGTCATGGAAAAAGCCCAAGTGCCCATCGATCCACGAATGGATTAATAACTTGTGGTATATGTACAGCATGGAATATTATGCAGTCTTAAAGAAAGATGGAGACTTTACCTCTTTCATGTTTACATGGATGGAGCTGGAACATATTCTTCTTAGCAAAGTATCTCAGGAATGGAAGAAAAAGTATCCAATGAACTCAGCTCTACTATAAAGATAAATTATAGCTTTCGCATGAAGGCTATAACCCAACTACAGCACAAGACTATGGGGAAAGGGCCAAGGAAGGGGAAGGGAGGGGGAAGGTTTTGGTGAAGGGAGAGTAATGGGTGGGGCCACATCTACGGTGCATCTTAGTATGGGTACAGATGAAACTTAGTAAATGCAGAAAACAAATGCCTACATACAGTAACTAAGAAAATGCCATGTACGCTACATTGAACAGTTTGATGCGAATATTTCAGATTGTATATGAAACCCGCACATGGTACCCCTAGATTGCACTAATGTACACAGCTATGATTTAACAATAAATATAAATTAATTAAAAAAAAAAGAAAGTTACAACCTAAGAATAAGGGGAAGGGAAAACGGGAGTGGAGGGAGGGAAGAGGGGGGCAGAGGGAGGGGGATTGGTGGGATTACACCTGCGGTCCATCTTACAAGGGTATATGTGAAACTTAGTAAATGTGGAATGTAAATGTCTTAGCACAATAACTAAGAAAATGCCAGAAAGGCTATGTTAACCAGTGCGATGAAAATGTGTCAAACGGTCTATGAAACCAGTGTATGGTGCCCCGTGATCACATTAATGTACACAGCTATGATTTAATTAAAAAAAAAATAGCTGGGTGTTGTGGCAGGCACCTGTAATCCCAGCTACTCGGGAATCTGAGGCAAGAGAATTGCCTAAGCCCAAAAAGCTGGTGATTGCTGTGAGCTATGATGCCACTGCACTCTACTGAGGCAACAAAGTGAGACTCTGTCTATATAAAAAAAAAAGTTTTCTTTTAAATAAAGAATCAAAACTGTCCCTATTCTACCTACTTATTCCACTTACTTTAGTAAAATATGTAGACAGGTCAAATGATCTTTGATGAACTATTAGAATCAATCCTTTGGAGGGGGTGCTACAATCTCATGATTTTATTGAATGGCAGATGAGAGAGCAGGGTGACATTAGGGAATACCATCACTCATTCAAATGAAGAAAGCACACGGTGCGGCTAGCTCCCACTGTCTACAAACTGGTGCATTTAGCACATTATGGTAGTTTTCACTGACTGAAACTGTACGTACATATACCTATCTACTATAGTGAACAAATAGCTATAAGAAAAATAAACATTAACTGTATTGCAATTAATATTTACTTTTTTTTGCAAAATGTAAAAATTCTTATACAAAATGACTACTATGGTCATTTTGATCAGAGGTCAATTCAGTAGGTTTAAGGGAAAACAGAACCTAAACTGAGGCCCCAGGAAAGCCCTATATGCAAAGGGTAAGTAGAGCAGTGGCTAGTAAAAAATATTGAAGGAAACACCAGAGAGGTAGGAGGACAATCCAGAAAGAATGATGTCATGGAAGTCAAGGGAAGACACTGTTTGGGAATGCAGGAAGTCTACAATGTGTCAAATGCTGCCAAAAGGTCAAGTAAGATGCGCACGTGGTGAGCACACACATGGCAAATGCATGCACCTGAAGAGTGAAGCAACCTGGCAGGCCAGTTCACCATGACTTGAATGTGCGTGTTGGAGGCAGGAGGCAGGTAAGAGGAAGCAGCCAGGTCATGAAGAGCCTTGTGTGCCATGCTAAAGGAATGTCAAAATATAAAAAGCCACACCCAGTGGCTTCACATCTAAAAATAACCAATTCACAATTGTGGATTTAAAAGCTACTACTACTACCTGGAAACAATCTGAAGAACAGAGTAGGGTGTTTAAAGAGATGGATAGGAGACCAATAAAAGGTTCAAGCTAGACATGAGGAAGACCTCGGTGACCATGGTCCGCAAAGAGTTAAGAAAGAGGAAGGTTCCAAGTGTCTGGCTTAGGTGACTGGGTAGGAGATAGTGTGGTGCACTGACCAAGGGAAAATAAGCAGGAGAGTTCTTCTGATCAAAAATGTCAAAAAGAAACAATGTAAAATTGTAAACACCTCAACACTGCTGAGGTATTACATAGCAAATGTGACTAAAATCGTCAGCAATTGCACATTTACTTCTTCCACACAGGTCTAAATGTTGCATTTATTAGACAGATAGCACTCCACTACTACAAAACTTCTAGAATTCCAAGTAACTGAAAAAGGCTTGATTTTTGGAGAGTAGCATAAGGGAGAAAAAAGAGATTTGATAAGGTTGAGCAGTCTCTAGGAGAAGGCTGGATGACACTCTTTGAAAAGGTTTTAGAAGGTGACATTAGCTTTGTAAACTGACCCTTAGCATTATCACCATCCTAGACTTGGGCTCAGAGAGATTGATGTAAAAAAGCTATACCCATAAAATACACATACTCCCTCAGTTGTAAAAACACTTATGTAGCGTGGGTAATATCCCTTTATAGTGATGAGAAATGTTTTACTCCAAGGCCCACAACACCTGAATACTAGTCAGATTTGTAATCAGAAGGTTGCATGATAAACATAAAATCACATGTTGAGATGTTTTACTTACCAGTCAGATTCCCCATTTTTTTTTTTTTTTCTGTTGGCTCTGGTTAAACAGATGGTAAAATATGTCTGTCCTTTTTGTTTTGGGACCCAGAAAACAAAGCCGTTTGAGGTTTTCCTCTAGTCATGTTTTATGTCTCTGAGCTTGACTTTGTGACTCAGAGGGAGTTCTCTCCTCAGGCTCCTCCATCCAGGAGGTGTGTTGTGTCAGTAACACATCTGGGGAGGGTGATCTGGAAAGACTGGGGGTCCAGGACACACAAAATTCTAAGCAGCATACTGTGTGTACCAAACATGTGAAGCTCTGAAGAGTTAAGTCTTTTCTCGTAGTCTATTCTATCCGAAGTCTATTTCTGAAAGTCAATTTTTAGGAATCTTAGAAATGGCCTTTTCTATAAAAAGGCATTGGGCCTTATAAAGAGGCATTACACTGAGTTGCTTTTGGAATAAACATAACATTGGGATTAATGACCAAAAATGAATTTAAAAAGACATCTAAATTTTGAGACTCCGTCTAAAAAAAAAATTATATTTATAACTTACAATGTTCATTAGTTCTTTTCCCTTCTATACACAAGTTTGACTTTTCTATATTCTATAGAGATATATGAGACTTTTAAATATTTATATATAAATGATTAATTGACAAGTTGGGACCCTAAAATATGTAACTAGTCAAAATTATAATTTGCCTCTTACTCATGACTAGTAATGGCTTTCTTTGTAGATTTTTTTTTTGATACAGAATCTTACTGTGTCACCCTCAGTAGACCACTGTGGTGTCACAGCTCACAGCAACCTCAGACTCTTGGACTCAAGCAATACTCTTGCCTCAGCCTCCCAAGTAGCTGGGACTACTGGAGCCCAACACAATGCCTGGCCATTTTTGTTGCTGTTGTTGTCATTGTTGTTTAGCAGGCTCAGGCGGGGTTAGAACCCACCACCCAGTGCTTGTGGAGAGTTCTCAAACCCCTGAGCTGTGGGTGCCAAGCCTCTTTTCTAGATCTTGTAAAAAGTGTTCTCCACCTCTGAAAATACTTCTTACATCTTTAGTTATGTTGATTCAGGCTTAATAGTTTCACTTACAAGATAAAAAGTTTATCTGTTTTTCCTCAGTGAAGTTTACTCTATGCATCTTTACTCCTTTCTACTCTTTCTTCTCTGTGGGTCATAGAATTTTATCCAATCAAAAACAGCCTGCTGATTCAAACTGTATTTAAGTAAGACAAACACTGGGCTTTATCCAATCCAACTGTTTTTATACTTCACTTTCTCTTTTCTGTCCATACATCTTCTCAACATTAGAGTCTCTCCAAACCACTTCTAATTCAACTGACCAGTTTAGGAAATATTCTTTGCTGAAGTAAGCTCTCTTTCATTTAATTTTTATCAAAAGTGGACTCTAAAATAGAATAGAACACCCAAAGACTCCCAGAAACAAACAGAGCACAAGCACCAATAGTCCAAGTCAGGTACCTGATAACCTGTCCATTGCTTCACTCCAACTTAAGCTTTTTGGTAAGTTCTGTCTCAGATTCCAAGATACCTCAGATTTATGTTTTAAACTCTTGAGGGTTTTTTTTTTTCAACAGACATTTTAATCCTGTCTTAAATAGTAACAGAAACTAAAATATGTTTAAAATAAAATTAAATTTGATAATTAAATGATCAAATTTAGTTAAAAGCCTCAAATGTCTACTTTAAGAAAAACCAAATAAATAGTGGTTAAATATATTTCATAAAATGTAAACTCCAACTTTCAGAAATTTGTAAAAATTTCTGTTTACTTGGGAGGCTGAGGTAAGACAATCGTTTGAGCCCAAGAATTTGAGGTTGCAGTGAGCTGTGACACCACCTCACTCTACTGAGGGTGACATAGTAAGACTCTGTCTCAAAAAAATAAAATAAAAGAT
This sequence comes from Nycticebus coucang, assembly GCF_027406575.1. Classification (NCBI taxonomy): domain Eukaryota; kingdom Metazoa; phylum Chordata; class Mammalia; order Primates; family Lorisidae; genus Nycticebus; species Nycticebus coucang. The sequence goes on along the minus strand of NC_069799.1, from coordinate 13,894,247 downwards.
AAAGTCTGAATTTTTTTTTAAATAATATTTAAAAGCCAATGAAGGCCAGGTGCGGTGGCAGACACCTGTAATCCTAGCCCTCTGGTAAAGCAAGGTGGCTGGATTTCTTGAACTCATAAGTTAGCAACCAGGCCTGAGCAAGAGCAAACCCATCTCTACTAAAAATAGAAAACTAAGGCAATACTATGGCTTGAGCCAAAGGGTTGGAGATTGCTATAAGCTATAACACCACAGAACACTACCAGGGTGACAGCTGGAAATTCTGTCACAAAAAAAAAAAAATATGCAATGAATAAAAATTCTTTATAAAAACCATTCAATCTATAATATGAGATGACTTGCATATTAAGCTATGCAGACTCTCTTGTCCCCTTTTCTTTTAACTTTTTCACTTGCACTTATCTTCCAACATACGGAAATATATGCAAATGGGGCATGGTTAAGAAAAAAAAATATATATAGAGAGAGAGAGTTAGTATTGTCCTGGGATCTACAATATCTACAATGAAGTTATTTCTGAGTGCACTGTTTACGACTCATCAAATCACTGGAGGAAATGGCCCCTCCAAAACTCAAACTATTCATTTTTGACACTACAAATTGATTTTACAAATTTATCTCCAGATTTAATTTTTTTGTTTGTTTGTTTTGCAGTTTTTGGCCAGGGCTGTGTTTGAACCCGCCACCTCCGGCATAAGGTGCTGGCGCCCTACTCCGTTGAGCCACGCCAACCTTGTTTGTTTTTTGGGGACAGAGCCTTAAGCTGTAGCCCTGTGTAGAGTGGCTGTGGCATCACAGCTCACAGCAACCTCCAACTCCTAGGCTTAAGCGATTCTTCTGCTTCCACCTCCCAGGTAGCTGGGATAACAGGCATCTGCCACAACACCCAGCCATTTTTTGTTTGGTTGTAGTTGTCATTGTTGTTTGGCAGGCTTGGGCTGGATTTGAACCCACCAGCTCATGTGCTATGTGGCTGGAGTCTTAGCCGCTTGATCCACAGACAACAAGGCAGATTTAATCTTTTCTCACTCTTTTTTTTTGTAGAGACAGAGTCTCACTTTATCACCCTCAGTAGAGTGCCATGGGGGTACAGCTCACAGCAACCTTCAACTCCTGGGCTTAGGTGATTTTCTCGCCTTAGCCTCCCAAGTAGCTGGGACTACAGGTGCCCGCCACAACACCCGGCAATTTTTTTGTTGCAGTTTGGCCAGGGCCAGGTTTGAACCCACCACCCTTGGTATATGGAGCCTGCGCCCTACCCACTAGGCCACAGGCACCTCCCTTTTCTCACTTTGTATTGTTTAATGAATAGACTAAATGTTGTTTAACTAGATGTCCTGATACTACAAGAGTGGTTAAAAATACTAGTAACTGAGATTATCTCATGTTTTAATATTCCTTTATGCATTAAATCAAATCAGGAAACTCATTTTAAACCACTTGCTTACTATAACTCTAGGGTATTTATTTAAATTTTATACCCCATGCCAGCCCCAATTCTCAGGACAAATAAAATTTAAAAATCTAAAAATAAAAATGATTTTGAAAAAAATCTGTCACAATACTGGACTTAAATAACCAGAAGCTTTACCTTTGGCCCTTACGAAATCTGAAATACTCCAATTAAAAGACATAGTTTAGGGGCCAGGCATAGTGGCTCACACCGGTAATCCCAGCACTCAGTGGGGCCGAGGCGGGTGGATTGCTGGAGCTCAGGAGTTTGAAACCAGCCTGAGCAAGAGCAGACCCCATCTCTACTAAAAATAGAAACAATTAGCCGGGCATCATGGTAGTTCCAGCTGCTTGGAAGGGTGAAGATAGAGGATCGTTTGAACCCAAGACTCTGAGGTTGCTATGAGCTATGACACCATGGCACTCTACTCAGGGTGGCAAAATGAAGCTCTATCTCACACACACACACAAAAAAAGACATAGGTTAACCTCTTTATAAACAGTGTTCTGTCATTCCATGCCTACTTGGCACATATAAACCTATTTTTGTACTGACTGAACACCATGGGAATTTATTATTTATTTATTTATTTATTGAGATGGAGTTTTACTATATCGCTCTCGGTAGAGTGCCCTGGCATCACAGTTCACAATAACCCCTTACTCATATGCTTAAGAGATTCTCTTGCCTCAGTCTTCCAAGTAGCTGAGACTACAAGTGCCTGCCACAACGCCTGGCTATTTATTTATTTATTTTTGATTTGTTTGTTTTAGTTGGTATTGTTTGGCAGGCCCAAGCTGGGTTCAAAAGCGCCAGCTCTGGTGTATGTGGCTGGCCCCCTAGCAGCTAAGCTACAAGTTCTGAGCCCACCATGGGGTTTTATATATTTATTTATTTATTTATTTATTGAGAGAGAACCTCAAGCTGTCACCCTGGGTAGAGTGCTGTGGCATCACAGCTCACAGCAACCTCCAACTCCTGAGCTTAAGTGATTCTCTTTCCTTGGCCTCACAAGTAGCTAAGACTACAGGTGCCCACCACGCCTGGCTATTTTTTGGTTGTAGTTGTCATTGTTGTTTGGCAGGCCCGGACTGGATTGAAACCCATCAGCTCCGATGTATGTGGCTGGGGCCTTAGCCGCTTGAGCTACAGGCGCCAAGACATACCATGGACATTTAAATGAACAGTTCTGTATGGTGACTAGCTACATAGAGATACTAATATGCTTGAAGTATATTATCAACAGGTGACTAGAACATGGCCTCCCCCACCTGACAGGTCTTGTCAGCATGTTTGATCAAGAGATCACATGGACATCAACAATCTTAGAAGATTAGATGTGCTGTCACATCCATTTAAGATGCCTTTATGAAATACTCTTAATGAATCACCTATTGCCCCGGCCTGCGGGGAATTCAATGGGGACCTGGGAAACAAAGGGGTCAGTCGAATGAGGGGACAAGAGACACGAAAGAATGAGAGCAAGTCAAGAGTCTGATCAAGCTCCGTCGAGTTTATTTTTCAGCTGGACTTATAAGCACACAAACGAGGAAGTAACTAAGGGCTATTCCTAACCAGGCGGGGAGGGGGCTAGTTTCTGGAAAATTACTAGGAGAAGGACCCTAAGGCGGGGGGTGCATTTTTGAGGAGATATGCAAGGGGAAAGTACCGTTGCTGTTTACGGTTGAATTCCTGAGAATAGTTTGCTCGTACAATCAAGATAGCAAGGGGCATTTCTGTGATACGTTTTGGCTCCCGGCAACCTAGGCTGTCATGAACATGAAAAAGAAATCCTGGATTCCTGTCAGCCATGGAAAACTGGAGTTCTCATGGCAGTGAGAATTAAAGGATGACCTCTACAGGAGGTGAACTGAAAGTAAAGAGCCCAGGCCCCTAAAGTCACAAACTTCATGAAGTAGACAGTTTTTGCCAAGATCACAGATCAAGAAATCTAATTTATGGCTTGGCGCCTATAGGTCAGTGGTTAGGGTACCAGCCACATACACCAAGGCAGGTAGGTTTGAACCCAGCCAGAGCCTGCTAAATAACAATAACAACTGCAACAACAACAACAACAACAAAATACCCAGGTTTTGTGACTGATGCCTTTAGTACCAGCTACTTGGGAGGTTGAGGCAGGAGAATTGCTTAAGCCCAAGAGTTCAAATTTGCTGTGAGCTATGATGCTACAGCATTCTACCACAGGTGACATAGTAAGACTCTGTTTCAAAAAAAAAAGAAAAAACATAAATAAAAGAAAAGAAAGTAATCTCGTTTATATCTATATTATCTTACCTTTTAAAAACTGCAACAGTCATGTCTACTCACTTCTTCATCTAATCACACCCCACTTTTAGAAATAAAACACATTGATGCTGAGTGATTTTCACTCAATTTTTGCCTCAATCTACCCCCGTTCCCCCTTTTATCTTCCATTATAGCTCTTCTTTCAAACAATACCTTACTCTTACTACCCCTTACTGTTTTTCCAACAATTCATGCACAGACCCAGCACCCCTTCTTTTTTTATTTTTATTTTTTAGAGACAGAATCTCACTTTGTCATCCTCGGTAGAGTGCTGTGATATCACAGCTCACAGCAATCTCCAGCTCTTGGGCTTAGGCGATGCTCCTGTCTCAGCCTCCCCAGTAGCTAGGATTACAGGTGCCCACCAAAACTCCTGGCTATTTTTTTGTTGCAATTTGGCCAGGACCAGGTTTGAACTCACCACCCTCGGTGTATGGGGCCGGGGCCCTACTCACTGAGCCACAGGTGCTGCCTGACCTTTATACCAGTCTTTCAAACTCCAGCCATAGTAACTACTCAGTCTCATTGCCAGTTATTCCAACATCTAAATCATATAAAGGAACTCGAATTTATTTTTGTTTCTGCTAATATGAGTGCCTGGTGAAACCAATCTGGAAAATAGACGTGTCATGTAGTATCCACAGCCAAAGAAGAAAAAACATACTGCTTCACCAGATGAAAAGACAAATGAGGGCCGCGCCTGTGGCTCAGTGAGTAGGGCGCCAGCCCCATATGCCGAGGGTGGCGGGTTCAAACCCAGCCCCGGCCAAACTGCAACCAAAAAATAGCCGGGCGTTGTGGCGGGCGCCTGTAGTCCCAGCTGCTCGGGAGGCTGAGGCAAGAGAATCGCGTAAGCCCAAGGGTTAAGAGGTTGCTGTGAGCCGTGTGACGCCACGGCACTCTACCCGAGGGCGGTACAGTGAGACTCTGTCTCTACAAAAAAAAAAAAAAAAAAGACAAATGAACATAGAAAAACTTCTGTCAAAAGTCAAGAACTATCTTTGCTCAGAGACACATGACAACCAAATATGTGAAAGTGCCAGTGAAGAGGAAAAGACACAGCAAACTCCAGACTGGAAGGTCACAAGTTCTAACCTGACTCTGTCTATAACTCTGCTCTTTTTATCATGTGAGGTAAAAAAGTATACAAATGGTTCCCACCGAATGGTCAAGATGTTATGGACTTGGTTGTCTGACACCCTCTGTTACCAAGTACTCCACTTTAAATGCCAGTCAAATTACAAACTTGGGGTATATTTGTTCATAAGGTAGCACCTTATAAACATACAAAACGCACCATTATAAGAAATCCTCTTCTATATAATAATTCAAAGTTCTTTTGAATAATCAAATTCCTTTTCCCAACATTTGGAACTTACAAAATTGAAAGCACAGTCATGAATCTCTCCATAGTAATAGAACAAGAGCTCAACATCAACATTCAAGCATTGGGAATACTTCAACCAGAGCTTAGTAGCCTGGCACCTATTGTAATTCAAAAATCAACCCATCCTAGAGAGGGGCCTGTGGCTCAAAGGAGTAGGGTGCTGGCCCCATATGCCAGAGGTGGCAGGCTCAGACCCAGCCCTGGCCAAAAACCTAACAACAACAAAAAAATACCCACATCCTACATGCTTTGACTACTCAACATGAAAGAGCCTTTATTATTATTGGAGAAAAATGTTGTGTGTTTACATAAATCAGTCAGGGCAAATAAAGACTGATTTACCTCTATTAAACAACAAGATAAATACTCTTCACCAAATTAATGAAACCATTCCATTGGACTGACCTATTCCCAGGAATGAGAGACTGGTTTAATGGGCTGTGGAGAAATGTGCTCAGGTCTGTTCTTTTCTGCTTATTCATTCTTATCCTAATTTATGTTCTTATATCTCTTTTCAAACATCTTATGACTACATTACTAACCCGCTCTGTCTCTCCCCAGGTGCCAACTCATCTCTTACGGTGTGAAACTTCTAGGGAAATTCCAGTTGAGGGAAATGAAGGACCTAAGGAAATTTCAACCCAAAATATGACTTCTTGTGTTGTGCCCAGGAGTTCCACAAAGACCACACTGCCAAACAAGTTTCACTTATACCAGAGTCCCTTTATTGAAGAGCTGCTTTGTCACTGCCTCAATGTCCCAAAGTGGTGTTTCTGGGAGCAGCCCCACATGTTTAAGGGGTTGGGTTTGTAAGGCTTGGTCTGCATCCTGGTTGGCACTCAGGCTGTCCAGGTGCATCTGGGTAGGATAGCAAGCAAGCATTGTACAGAAGCTGAATTTGGGGGTTAGTTATACGTCATACACCCCATAGACATATTAGTTTCATACATCTTTGTCTCAGTATTTTCTCCACCTGGTATTATTTAAAGGTCGTTCTGAGGACAGTTGGTTTGTTTCCCAGGGAGTGAAAAGCAAAAAACTGGAAGTGAACAATTAGTTTTCTTGGGGGTGAACTGGACTTATTTCATTTCTTTCTGAATACTTGCAGTCTGGAAATTTGCCAGGAGTTAAGTGGTATCTTTCCATTATAGCCTAGGCCTGACACTTAATCTGCTTTAGCCTAGGCACACTTAGGCCTAACATTTGGTATAAAGAATATTTTCAATTAAAGACCAGTCAATGGGCGGCACCTGCGACTCAATGGGTAGGGCGCTGGCCCCCTACACCAAGGGTGGTGGGTTCAAATTCAGTCCCAGCCAAATTGCAACAAAAAAATAGCCGGGTGTTATGACTGGTTCCTGTAATCCCAGCTCCTGGGGAGGCTGAGGCAAGAGAATCACCGAACCCCAAGAGTTGGAAGTTGCTGTGAGCTGTGATGCCCAGGCAGTCTACCAAGGGCAATAAAGTGAGACTCTGTCTCTAAAAACAAACAAACAACAACAACAACAAAAAACAATAGAGGCCAGTCATGATCACACAGCATTGGAAGAGGCCTTTTAAATATATACATAAAACCTGAGTAACCTGACTGGGAATCAAAAGGGCCTGCTCACTTCCTTATTCCATGCTAATAGATCTGGCCCCAAGGTCTTGTGAAGGAGGATACCTGTCTCTGAGGTTAATCTACAAATAAATCTGTTTCCAGCCATCTACACACACTCTCCCCTAGCAACCACTTGTTGCACCTACACTTTCCACATTCTCCCTGCTCCTTTCCAAAAGGCATCTATAAAAGTCTCTGATCATTACTGAATCTATGGGTAATCATTCATGTGCTTCCACCCATACACATGGTATTTAGAATGAAACCTTTTGCTTATTTATTTTAATTTTTTTTTTAGATAGAGTCTCAAACTGTCTCCCTGGGTAGAGTACCATCAGGACACAGCTCACAGTCACCTCCAACCCTTGGGCTCAAGACATTCTCTTCCCTAGCTTCCCATGTAGTGGGGAGTACAGGCACCTCCTGAAAGGACAAAGCTAACTTCATTTTGTTAAAACTAACTCCATTTGGGGCGGCTCCTGTTGCTCAGTGAGTAGGACGCTGGCCCCATATGCCGAGGGTGGCAGGTTCAAACCCAGCCCCGGCCACACTGCAGAAAAATAGCCGGGCGTTGTGGCGGGCGCCTGTAGTCCCAGCTGCTCGGGAGGCTGAGGCAAGAGAATCCCATAAGCCCAAGAGTGGAGGTTGCTGTGAGCTGTGTGACGCCACGGCACTCTACCCAAGGGCAGTACAGTGAGACTCTGTCTCTACAAAAAAAAAAAAAAAAAAACTAACTCCATTTTGTCTCACAGCGTTCACTGACCCCACTTTGCCCCCAGCCTTCAATTTACAGTTGCATACCAAAGGTGATAGGCAACCTGCTTGCATACCAAAGGTGATAGGCAACCTGCTTCATCCTCCACCCCAGCTCCAGTGTGTTTCCCCCGAGCGATAACGATAACGGCACCCACTCTCCGCCCCAGTAGTAGTAAATCTTTCCCCTAAGCCCCTATTCCTCCCCCCACTTTTCTTTTCTGTGTGCTTAAAACTGCTCTTCCCTCTGTGGTAGGGGCTTCTCTGCCCTCGTGCTGCGGCAGGAGAAGCCCAGATTCGAATCCGTGAATAAACAGCTCTATTGTTTTTGCATCGGACTGGGCTCCTTAGTGGTCTTTATGGGGGATTTCAAGATCTGGGCACAACACTCCCATAACGCTCAGCTATTTTTTTTTTTGCCATTGTTGTTTCAGCTGGCCAGGGCTGGGTTCGAACCAGTCAGCCTCAGTGTATGTGGCTGGTGCCACACCTACTGAGCTACAGGCACCACCCCACCTTTCTCTTATTAATCTACCAAAATTACAAACACACACACACACAAAATTTAAAGGCTCGGCGCCTGTGGCTCAAGCAGCTAAGGTGCCAGCCACATACACCTGAGCTGGCTGGTTCGAATCCATCTTGGGCCTGCCAAACAACAGTGACAGCTGCAACCAAAAAATGGCTGGGCATTGTGGAGGGTGCCTGTATTCCCAGCTACTTGGGACGTGGAGGCAGGAGAATCACTGGAGCCCAGGAGTTGGACGTTGCTGTGAGCTATGATGCCACAGCACTCTACCCAGGGCAACATTTTGAGGCTCTGTCTCAAAAAGAAAGAAAAAAAAAACTACCATAATTATGAGTTAATCTTCTAATGAAGCAACCAAGGGAAAAAGAGAGGTTTGTTTTATATATACAGGGGGATTCCTTTTTCTTTTTTTTTTTTTTTTGGCTGGGGCTGGGTTTGAACCTGCCACCTCAGCCATATGGCGAAGGCACCCTATTCCTTTGAGCCACAGGCACCGCCGGATATTTCTTATAATGTCACGTTTTGTATGTCTATGAAGTACCACCTTATGAACAAAAGATGTCAAGTTTGTAATTCGACTGGCATTTACAGTGGAGTACTTGGTAACAGAGGGTGTCAGATAACAAAGGCTAGCAGGGGTAGTCAAATTACGACCTGCGGGCGACATGAGGCGATGTGAATTATATTTGTTCTGTTTTGTTTTTTACTTCAAAATAAGATTTTTTTTTTATGTGCAGTGTGCATAGGAATTTGTTCATGTTTTTTTTCTTTAAACTATAGTCCAGCCCTCCAACCATCTGAGGGACAGTGAATTGGCCCCCTGTTTAAAAAATTTGAGGACGCCTACAGCATCCTAACCATTCAGGTGGAAACCATTTGTATATGTTACTGCTATGGAAGATGAAAAACACCAGTGGTATTTATAGACAGAGTAAAGTTAAAACCTGTGACTTTCCATCGTGCTTTGCTGTGTCTTCTCCTTCTCACTGGCACTTTCACATATCCAGTTGTCATGTGCCCCTGAGAACTTTTTCTTTTTTATGAGACAGAGTCTCACTTTGTCACCCTTAGTAGAGTGGCATCATAGCTCACATCAACCTCAAATACCTAAGCTTAAGGGATTCTCTTGCATCAGCCTCCAGAGTAGCTGGAACTACAGGCACCCAACACAATGCCCGACTATTTTTTGTTGCAGTTGTCACTGCTGTTTTAGCTGGCCAGGGCTGGGTTTGAAAGACTTGGGGGCAGAACCCCCCACTCAGCCCGGAGCTCTGACCACCCCAATCAACCGCAAGAGTCGTCTCTTGATGCAAAAACGCAAGAGGATTTTTATTCCTGTATACGGGGGACTTGATTCACAACTCTTTTAGGAGCCGAGAAATCAAGTCCCCCACAGCAGTTTTTTACAAGCTTTTAAAGGCAAAAACTACAAAATGGGCGGGATAGTAGACATGCAGGGATTCTATCAGAGTAAGAGAGAATACACACACCTGGGATTCCAAGTAGATAAGGAGAACTCTAATTCACTATTCAACTGTCTTAAGACAAGACTAACTGTCAAATATTTACTATTAAGTAAATATTTGCTGAAGCTCCTGGGGCTATTTACTTAATAGTAAATATTTGCTGAAGCTCCTGGGGCTATCTCCTGGAACAGTTACAAAAGGTCACATTCCTAAGGTAGGGAGCGAGAAGTGGTCACATTCTCATGGTAATATTTTCTTTCATTCCCCCATTTGTTTTTTTTTGGGAAGTTCTAATCATGGAACTTCTGGCTCTATGTATTCATTTTCAAGGCTATCGTCTCTGCGGAGAGACTGGTAATGCTGTCTAAGCATTAATACTTGTACAGCACTCACTCTTTCCCGGACGAAGGTGACTATACGGTTGAGAATGTAGGGCCCAAAGGTAAGAATTAGAAGTAGTATAATAAGAGGGCCTATTAAACTGGAAACGAGAGTGGTGAACCAAGGTGATCGGCTGTACCAACTTTCAAACCATCCTTGATGGGCCTCCGATCTCGTTGTCTTTTTTCTAGTCTTTCCCTGAGTTTAGACATGGAGTCTTTTACCATACCAGAGTGATCTACATAGAAACAGCATTCTTCTCTTAGTGCAGCGCATAACCCTCCATCTTTTAGGAACAGGAGATCGAGTCCCCGTCTATTCTGCAATATTACTTCTGATAAGGATGTTAGTGACTCTTCTAATTTTGTGATGGATTGTTCTATGGCTTTTAGGTCTTCATCTACAGCTGCTCTCAGTTCTTCAAGATATTGTGGGGTCTGGACAAGTGCAGCCGTTCCTGTTCCTACTCCGGCCGCCACTCCTATACCTATCAGGACAGCTAGAGTAATAGAGACTGGTTCCCTCTTCTGTCTACGGGGTCTGAGATTGAATTCTGCCTCGAAGGAACTCGCCTCATGATAGATAACTCTAGGTATTAATTGTACGAGGATACAGTAGTCTGCAGTGGAGTTGAACACTGATGAGGAAATGCACGGGGTTAGCCCAGTGCTGCAAGCCCACCATCCTCCTTTAGGGGGCACTAGATAATAATTGATAGTGGTTGATGGGCTTTTAATGGTCTGATTACACAGATGCTGGCGATTTTCGGGGATCGTGCCTAGGCAAATGCTTTGCCCAGAGACTGCTGTAAGGGTAATCTTGGATCCCCAGTCACAGGAATTATGGGAGGTGGTATTTTGGAAGATACTTGAGAAGGCGATTCCTTCATAATAGGGCGGACCTGAGGCTAGACACAACCAACAAGATTCGGTAAGATTAGGGTTGGAAGTATTGAGAACACTGAAAGCCCCCTGTATTAAGTTAAGAAGTCTCTGCCCGGTGCTTGGAGTCTCCGGGGATGTTACCTGGGGAGACAGTTTCGCAGGCAATGGGGCTGTGCTGGCCTCAGTAAATTGGGTGCTCTTCGGAGTCTGGGGCATACGGGGAGAAATAGGCGGCCTAGCTGGCGGCTGCTGTCCTGAGAGTACGATGTTGGGTCCTATCTGGACAGCGACGGGGGTCTCTATTTTTAATTTGATGAAGAAGGTAAATCCTTTATCCCACCCTGACATGTAGAAACGGAATCCCCATGTTCTTCCTTTTATCCAATCTCGGGCTTGTTTCCCCCTCTCCGTGAAGGAAATATTTAGGGGGTTTGATCCTGCTCCGGTACTGCTCCTCTTTACGGTTATTAAATCCCAAGAGGAGAAGGGGTGCCAGAAGGCCTGCCCAGTCGTCTCACATCCCCATTGTTTACAATAGAAATTTTCTACCCCCCCACATCTGTTGGCTTGGCTTCTCGTTTTCCCGTCCCGGGGACAGATATAGAACTCCGTTTGTCGCATCCGGCGCTGGGCGGGCAAGTTGCCACAGCCAGGGGCGTCTGCAACGTACTGGCCTTGGGATGTGGAGCCTTGGGTAAGTGAGCGCTTTGTTAAATGGTGATCAAGGCTTGATGGAACCTCTTTAAAGGTCTCATCGGAGATATCCCAATTATCTAGCCCTGCTATTAAGGCGCAAATATCTGGGGTGAGGGACGGCCACCAGGTCCAAGGAGGGTCTTCTTTTGTAGTACTCCATACTACATCACCAGTCTGAGAGAGAACCTGCCAGGTTAACCTCTGGGGGGCATGGGGGTTGGGACCGGAACTACTTATCACCGGGAGTTGTATCAGCAGGAGCAGGGCTACTGCGGCGAATGCGGAGCTTGAGGGGGTTGTCTGTCTTTTCCACTTTCCACCCGGAGTCTGGCGGCGGTGCTGGTTTGACATGAGATGCGTGGATCCAGGCTGCGATGCCATCGACTTTTATTGCTGTAGGGGTTGTGAGCAGCACCAGGTATGGTCCTTTCCACCGCGGTTCAAGGTTGGCTGTCCGGTGGCGCCGGATGTACACCGAATCTCCAACCTGGAACTGGTGAGGTATTTGCAGATCCCCGGGCTTGTAGGTCTCGATCAGCCGGCTCCACACCTCCTTGTGCACGGTTTCAAGGGCTTTTAATCTGGTGTATAGAGATTGAGAGGAGTAAGATTCTGGGGAAAGGAGGTGCTGCATGGCAACAAGCGGGGGGTGAGCTCCATATAGGATTTCAAAGGGGGTCAGTTTGACAGTGCTAGGGGTGTTGCGCACACGGAACAGGGCAAAGGGAAGGAGGACTGTCCAATCAGTAATGCCAGTCTCTAAGGATAATTTAGTCATGGCCTCTTTTAGGGTTCTATTCATCCTCTCTACCTGCCCTGAGCTTTGGGGCCGATAAGCACAATGTAATTTCCACTCAAGCCCCAGGATTTTGGCTAAACCTTGATTAACCTGGGCAACAAAAGCGGGACCGTTGTCGGACCCGATTACCTTGGGTAGCCCAAATCTTGGAAAAATTTCTTCTAATATTATTTTGGCTACGACTTGAGCAGTCTCCCTTTTTGTAGGAAAAGCTTCGACCCATCCTGAGAAAGTATCTATGAACACCAGCAAGTACTTGTATCCGTATTTGGCCGGCTTAATTTCTGTAAAATCTGTTTCCCAGTAGCTCCCAGGACGATCTCCTCGGAGTTGTCTACCCTGAGGTAATGTGCTAGGCTGGGTGTTTACTAATTGGCAAGGTCTGCACTCTTTTGCAGCTGCGTCAACGAGTTTACTTAATTCCATAATATAGTATGGGGAGGACTGAACAATAGTTCTTAGATGCTTGGGGCCCAAATGAGTTAATTTATGAAGTTGTCTGAAAAAGGTGATCGCCTGCTCTTCAGGGAGGATGATTTTTCTTTCCGGAGTTTCTCAGATCCCCTCTGGGGATTCTAAGTGGAGGCCTAATCTGTTCATTCTCTCAAGATCCCGCTCTGAATATTTAAAGTGTTTGGCAAGGGGGGGTGCTATTTCTTTAAGGCTAGGCCTTAAAGTGTTTTCATATAGCGGCAGGATGTTGAGCCTTTGAGCTGCTAGCTTAGCTTCTCGGTCGGCTCTTTGGTTTCCCTCGGCAACTCTGGACCCCCCTTTCTGATGCCCAAGGCAGTGGATAATGGCCACTTTCTTAGGGAGGTGAACAGCCTCCAGTAGACTTAGGATTTCTTCCTTGTGTTTAATTTCTTTTCCTGCTGAAGTCAGCAGTCCTCGCTGCCTGTAAATGGCCCCATGAACATGGGCCGTAGCAAAAGCATACCTGCTCTCGGTGTATATGTTAACTTTTTTCCCTTCCGCCAAACGTAAGGCCTGGGTCAAGGCGACCAGCTCGGCCTTCTGGGCCGACGTCCTTTCAGGCAGACTACTTGCCCAGATGGTCTGCTTATCGTCCACTACCGCCGCCCCGGCCACCCTTTTACCTTCTATTATGGAGCTGCTCTCATCAGTGAACCAGGTCAGCTGGGCATCCGGCAGGGGCTGATCACAGAGATCCTTCCGAGTTCCAGTTTCCTCAGCCAGTACTTCTTGGCATGTGTGTAATACATCTTTCTGGACAGAAGTATCAGGTAATAGGGTAGCTGGGTTGAGGATGACAGGCGGGCCAAACTGGACTCTGTCTCCGTTTAATAGGAGACTCTGGTAATGTGTCATGCGGGCATTAGACAGCCACCGGTCAAGGGGCTGTCTGATGATGCTTTCTAAAGTATGGGGGGCAATGACTGTCAACTTCTGCCCCATAGTCAATTTGTCTGCATCTTTTACCAGTACCGCTACTGCCGCCACAGACCTCAGACAGGCTGGCCAACCACCAGCGACGGGGTCCAATTTCTTGGAGAGGTATGCTACCGGTCTTTTCCATGGCCCTAAAGGCTGCGTCAGCACCCCTCGGGCCACTCCTCTCTTCTCATCTACGTATAGGACAAAGGGCTTTGTTACATCTGGTAGAGCCAGGGCCGGGGCTGATAATAAGGCCTTTTTAATGTTGTCAAAGGCCCGCTGTTGGCTGGCACCCCACTCGAAGGGAGTGCCTTCCTTGGTCAAAGGGTAGAGGGGAGCTGCCAGAGTAGCAAACCCCGGTATCCATAAGCGGCAGAACCCTGCAGTTCCTAAGAATTCTCGCACCTGGCGGGGCGAGCGGGGAACTGGAATCTGAGTCACAGTATGCTTCCTGGCTTCCGTTAACCATCTCTGCCCTCCTCTTAAGGCATAACCCAGGTACGTTACCTCTTTCTGGCAGATCTGGGCTTTTTTAGCAGAGGCTCGATATCCTAAGCGGGCTAGTTCTTCTAGCAATAGTTCTGTGCCCCGATAGCACTCTTCTTTTGTTGTTCCAGCTAGTAGTAAGTCATCTACATATTGTAGGAGCGTCACCTGAGGGTGGCTGGCGCGAAAGTGAGCTAGGTCTTGGTGGAGGGCTTCATCAAAGATGGTTGGGGAGTTCTTAAACCCCTGTGGAAGTTGGGTCCATGTCAATTGCCCCGTTGTTCCAGAGTCCGGGTCTCTCCATTCAAATGCGAAGATGTTCTGGCTAGAGGAGTGTAGTCGGAGGCAGAAGAAGGCGTCCTTTAAATCCAGGACAGTGTACCAGATATGGTTTGGAGGGAGAGAGCTTAACAGATTATAAGGGTTAGGCACGGTGGGGTGGATGTTTTGCGCCCGCTTGTTTACTTCTCTTAAGTCCTGCACAGGGCGATAGTCACCTGTGCCGGGTTTCTTGACGGGTAATAAGGGCGTGTTCCATGGTGACTGGCATTTTACTAGTATGCCTAGCTGTAGGAGACGCTGAATGTGAGGCTTAATTCCTTCCCGAGTTTCCTTAGTCATAGGATATTGGCGCACTGCCACAGGAGTGGAAGTAGCTTTGAGTTCTATGACTATAGGCGGCCTTTCTGCAGCCAGTCCCATTCCAGCAGTTTCGGCCCATGCTCCGGGATATTTTTCTAGCCAGTCATTTACGAAACTAGTCCCTTTCTCCCGCTGCTTTTCAAAGAGTCTATGTTCATCCTCTAAATGCATGGTCAGGGCTATTACCCTCTTATTTTGGGTTACCTCTGGGCCATCAGGAGTAAAAGTGATTTGGGCTTCCATTTTGGTGAGTAAATCTCTCCCGAGGAGGGGCGCAGGGCACTCAGGGATAATTAAAAATGAGTGGGTTACCCGTCCCACTCCCAGATCTACTGATCTTCGGGTAGTCCATGAGTACTGCTGATGCCCTGTGGCCCCTACAACCCAGGATTTTTTCTTGGAGACGGGTCCTGATGGTTCAAGTAGGACTGAGTGTTGAGCTCCGGTGTCTACAAGGAACTCAACTGGCTTCCCCTCCACCTTAAGTATTACCCTAGGCTCGGGGAGGGGTTCCGAGCCCCGTCCCCGCTAATCTTCTTCTTCCTCTAAGGCCAGTACTTTCTTGGAGAGTTCTTTCTTCTTTTTTTTAGGACATTCCCTGGCCCAGTGCCCCTTTTCCTTACAGTACGCACATTGGTCCTTATCTAACGGGATGCGGTTATTCAGACTACCTGACTTCGTAGTTCTACCTTGGACCTGTTCCTGGCTCTTCTCCCCTACTACTGCGGCCAAAATCCGTGTTAAGTTTTTCTCCTGTCTTCGGTCTCTCTTATTTTCCCTTTCTTCTCTCTCTTTCTCCTTTCTCTGCTCTTTTTCTTCCTCAGTTTCTCTTTTATGGTATACTTTCTCAGCTTCCTTAACTAAATCCTGCAAGGTATAGTCCTGCAATCCTTCAATTCTCTGCAGCTTTCTTTTAATGTCTACAGCTGACTGCCCTATGAAAGTCATAGCCACGGAAGCCCTCTGTCCTTCAGAGGCAGGGTCAAATGGGGTGTAGCGCCTAAAAGCTTCCATTAGACGCTCAAGAAACACAGAGGGGGGTTCCGTGGCCCCCTGTATTACTTCTCTTACTTTAGCCAAATTAGTGGGGCGTCTTGCCGCCCCACGGAGGCCAGCCACTAGAGCCTGGCGATAGACTGACAGTCGCTCCCTACCTTCTGCCGTGTTGAAATCCCAGTCTGGTCTGGAGAGGGGAAAGGCAGCCTCGATGATGTTGGGGAGCTGGGTAGGACGCCCATCTGCCCCGAGTACATTCTTTCTAGCTTCTAATAAAATCCTCTCCCTCTCTTCAGTAGTGAAGAGTCTGTATGAGCTGCTGGCAGTCATCTCATGTGGGCTGATGAGAGAACATCAGGGACTCTACCAGCCCAGTCAGGCGTTGGGGGTTTTCTGAAAAAGGGGGGTGATTAGTTTTCCAGTTATACAGGTCTGCGGAAGAAAATGGCCAGTACTGGAGGGGCTGGAGAGGAGGTGGTTCCTCATCTGTTGCCACCGGCGGGGGGCCGTATGCCCTCAGGGGTAGGGCAACAGTAGTGTCGGGAGACACTCCTCCCCGGCGGTGACTCCTGGTACCTTGTGCGGGCCCCAGTGAAGGTTCCCCTGGGGGTGCAGAGGGGGCAATCGCCGGATCCGGCGATGCTGGTCCTCCCTGCCCCCCGACAGGAGCCAAGGCGGGAGGGTATGGGGGAGGAGGGGGTGGAGGGTCGAGGAGAAGATGATCAGTCTGGATTTCCGGGTAGATCTTCTTAGGGGGGTCCGAACTGTCGCCCCCTTTTCTGGGACCAGAAGATTGGACAGCGAGCACCTGAGGATTAGACGGGGGCCTGGATGTGGCAGTCCACGGCCGAACCCAGGGGGGCGGATTCTGCACCAGGTCCTGCCAGACTATGATGTAAGGTTGTTGATCCGGATGGGCTCCCAGTCCTCTCTGAAAAACAATCTCTTTAATAGCAAAAATAAGAGATAAGTCAAAGGTTCCTCCTGAGGGCCAGCCGACGTTAAAAGTAGGCCACTCCGAGGAGCAGAAAGTCTGCCATGGGCCTTTTTTAACCTCTACTGACAGATCACGACCTCTTCTCTTCACCTCAGTCCAATGATCTAGAGTTAAACTCAGAGGGGTTGTCACAGTCTGTCCCATCGTCAGTGGATATGTCAGAAACACAAATAACAGAAATAACAGAAATATTACAGGTACAAGGACCCACCTACTACACTTGGTCCTTCACAAGCCTATAACAGAATCAGACGGGCGCGTTTCCCGTAATTTTTGATCGAACAACCAGACTCGACCAGCGCCCTTACAGCAGGAGACAACCAGGCGTCCCTGGTTCTCCTCAGTTCCTGGGGTGTCCCCCAGGGTTTCAGCCTGTGGTCCTCCGGGCACGTCTACCGACCACTGTCCGGCCACTCTCACGAGGTGCCGAACGGCTGCGAAATCGAAAGCGCGCACACAAAGTCAAACAAAAGGACTGAAGACACAGACTAGACAGTTTTCGGGGTACCCCTTTCTTACCTCCAAGGTCGACTCTGCAGGTGAGGGGTGGTCGTTATATCCCGGACGAGCCCCCAAATGAAAGACTTGGGGGCAGAACCCCCCACTCAGCCCGGAGCTCTGACCACCCCAATCAACCGCAAGAGTCGTCTCTTGATGCAAAAACGCAAGAGGATTTTTATTCCTGTATACGGGGGACTTGATTCACAACTCTTTTAGGAGCCGAGAAATCAAGTCCCCCACAGCAGTTTTTTACAAGCTTTTAAAGGCAAAAACTACAAAATGGGCGGGATAGTAGACATGCAGGGATTCTATCAGAGTAAGAGAGAATACACACACCTGGGATTCCAAGTAGATAAGGAGAACTCTAATTCACTATTCAACTGTCTTAAGACAAGACTAACAGTCAAATATTTACTATTAAGTAAATATTTGCTGAAGCTCCTGGGGCTATTTACTTAATAGTAAATATTTGCTGAAGCTCCTGGGGCTATCTCCTGGAACAGTTACAAAAGGTCACATTCCTAAGGTAGGGAGCGAGAAGTGGTCACATTCTCATGGTAATATTTTCTTTCAGGTTCGAACCTGCCACCCTTGGTATTTGGGTCCTGCACCCTACCTACTGAGACACAGGCGCCACCCTTCAGGTTTTTCCATGAAAAGAATAGGGTTGTTCATGTGGTGTGGTGGCTCACACCTGTCATCCCAGCACTTGGGAGGCCGAGGTAGATAGATTGTCTGAGCTCACAGGTTCAAGATCAGCCTAAGCCAGAGCTAGACCTCATCTCTAAAAAATAGCCGGGCATGTGGCCAGCACCAATAGTCCCAGCTACTTGGGAGGCTGAGGTAAGAAAATTGATTGATCCAAATAGTTTGATGTTGGTGTGAGTTGTGATGCCACGGAACTCTACTAAGGGTTACCAAGTGAGACTGTCTCCCCCTCCTCAAAAAAATTAAAAAATAGGGTCTTTATATAATGATTCACAGAGCCTTATAGGTCCACGTCTCATGAAGCTGTCAATCAAAGGGGCTATGTCTATTATTGCTTCATGCTTCAAAAAGTATGGACTTTTTTGTGGTGGTTGAGCCTGATTTTAAGTGGGCCTCAACTGGGGTGATCCTGAGGGCTTTCCTAGGGGTATCCTCTTCCCAGTCAGAGAAGTTTACCTGGATGTTGATTTCTTCTGACCATTTGTCCTCAGCCTCCAGATGCTGGAGTAGCTCCGCCCAGACATGTTCATGCTGTACCTTCATTGAAAGGCTATTGTTTTCTAGACAGAAGGTATTCTGAGTACATAATTTAGACAAGACTCCCCCCAGCAAGACAAGGAAATCAAGCATCTGAATTAGCCAGTGAAGCATCTCTTTTTCTCCAATCCAGCATGTAAGAGCTTTAAGAGAAAATTTGTTTTCCCGTTGTCCTGTCCTTCCTGCTACAGAGCCAGGTTTAGTCATAGAAGAGAGTGCAGTGTGAAGCACTAAATATGCAGCCCTAGCATTTGTTAGAAAGTCTTGACACACAGCTTTCCACAAGTGGAGAAGAGAGATAGACTACCCATTAGAAAAGGCATCCCTTAAATAAAATAAGACTTTCTAAAAAAACAAACAAACAAAAAAAAGGCATCCCTACAGACATTGAGGCAAATTGTCACTGTCTAGAAAGGCATCATTGTCATGGATTAAGTAATACTTGTGGACAATGCTGTGCCTATCTCAGGTGGCCAGTTCTCCAGGCCCTGCATTTTCCCACCTGGAATCACAACGTCAGATTCCAGGTGCAGAAGGAATCTGTTACCAAGTATCAAACCACTTTCTACCTCCAATACCTTAGTGTCATAACTATCTCTGGTTGGGCACCTGTTTAGCCTTTGCCTCACCCAGTCCTCTTGTTCAGATGATGTTCCTGTCTCTTCTGATTCTTACCAGTGACCACAGTGAAAGGGCTGCCCATTGATTCAACCTGAGAGGAGTCTGGAGTGTCTTCCTGGATCTTTCTCAGGGAGTCTGTGAAGAGGTTTATCACAGACCATTTGCCTCCAGTTGAGGGGTGGCTAACAAGAAGTTTTATAAAGCCAAGAGAAGAGCAAGGCTGTAGGTTTATAAAAGACCACAGTGATGCAGTACGTAAAAAATCCAGTCCAAACCCCTTTGACGTTGAGAATGTCACAACTCAAAAATTGCAGCAGTAAGGGCAGAGTTCTCAATTTGTACCACAACCAGAAAGGATGCAGTGTGGCCAGAGTACACATTTGTGAAAGAAAAAAGTATGTTGTTCAAGTGTGGCAGAAGTTACATGTACATGTTCTGTCATCTGAGCTTAGCAACAAAAATCCAAGAGGTGTGACCAGTTAAAGACAGAGGAAGGAGTGAAAATGTCAGGCAGTTAAGAAAGAGTGGGATTTTACAGGATAAAATTGGCTCCTCTTTCTTTGTTCAGTTTAAAAGGAGAAACTGATGATCTTGAGTGGTGATAACAGTTTAATAATCTTGATCTCAACACCCATAATTAATCAAATACAGCTGCAGGCAGGCAGGCAGAACACACACCGAGAATGATTTATTTTCACTCCATAGTGGCAGAATGATGGTGAATAATTGATGAAATTTATTTGCCAGTTTCAATATATACACAGCCATAAAAAGAGGTATTTTTATTTTTTCTGAGACAGAGTCTCACTTTATGGCCCTCCATAGAGTGCTGTAGCATCACATCTCACAGCAATCCCCGAATCCTGGGTTTAAGTGAATCTCTTGCCTTAACTTCCCCAGTAATTGGGACTACAGGTGCCCGCCACAACACCCAGCTAATTTTTGTTGTAATTTGGACGGGGCCAGGTTAAACAAGCCACCCTTCCCATTTGGCCACAGGCGCTGCCCTTTTTTATTGTTTTTAGACAGTCTATTTTGCCCTCCGTAGAGTGACTTGGTGTCACAGCTCACAGCAACCTGTAACTCTTTAAGTGATTCTCTTGCCTCAGCTTCCCAAATAGCAGGGACTACAGGGGCCTGAAAGAACACTTGGCTATTTTCTTGTTGCAGTTGTGGCTGTTCAGCAGGCCTCAGCTGGTTTCAACCCCACAAGCCTTCATGAATGTGGCTGGCACCATAACCACTGTACTAGGGACACCAAGCCTCAAAAAAAGAACACTTAGTTCTCTTATATTATTATTTCATTATTTTCTGTTATTTTATTTTTTTTTTTTGAGACAGAGTCTTACTATGTTGCCCTAGGTAGAGTGCCGAAGTGTCACAGCTCATAGCAACCTCAAACTCTTGGGCTCAAGAGATTCTCTTGCCTCAGCCTCTAAAGTAGCTGGAACCACAAGTGCCACCCACCAATGTCCAGCTATTTTTTGGTTGGAGTCTTCATTACTGCTTGGCAGCCCAGGCTGGATTCAAACTGGCCAGCTACAGTGTATGTGGCTGGTGCCCTAGCCACTGATCAACAGGTGCTGAACTTTTATTTTTTAGAGACAGAGTCTAAAGCTGTCATCCTGGAAAAAGTGCCCTAGCATCATAGCTCTAAGCACCTCCAACTCTTGGACTCAAAGAATCCTCTTGCCTCGGGTTTTCTATTTTTGTTAGAGATGGGGTCTTATTTGTGCTCATGCTGGTCATGAACTCATTAGCTCAAGCAATCCATCCACCTTTGCCTCCCACAGTGGTAGAATTACAGGCCTGAGACACTGCCCCTGGCCCAACTGTTGATTTAAGTAGAGATTCCCTTTAGGCCAACTTGGTGAAATATAAAATGTTGATAAATCCACCTTTGTCAATATCATGCCTTTCATAGACTATTTTAAACATGCCTAAGCCCTATCTTTAGTCCAAATTTTTCCTATTAAACCATGACTTATTTTAGGACAAACACTGTTATATTAGTTTTCGTCCCAGACAAAATTATTCTCTTTCCCTTTAAGGTAACTTATGACCCATCATTTTTCGTATTCACTTTCCTCACATTTCTCTTCTACATATTGGATCTTTCTTGCCCCCCCCCCATTTTTTTTCTGTTTTGAAAGAAAATTGCATCCTTGTCAATTCTTTACTTTATAAATGCCTGAGAAAGGAGGCCTGTGGATTTAGGTCTCTAAAGTTGACAGTTCATCCAAACATAAGGTGGGGCAGTTGTAAAGCACTAAAAGGGATAAACAGAAACATCAGTGATAATAGGGACTTTAGAAAACACAGGAGTTTATATTTTACCTTCCATTTCTACAAGGAATATAGGAGAGGAAAAAAGTCCCTGAAAGTACAGGGACAGCAGAGGAGTGGCTCTATTGTTAGGAACATCAGTTTCTTTACTGTGACAGAGATAGCTTCCGAACAATCAGCCTTCCCAGCTGACCTTGCTCTGAAGCTGCAGTTTGTCCATCAGACTGAAGAGTTCCAGAAGATCGTTGCTGGTTCAGGGATTTCACAGGGGCTAGAAGGCGAATGTGATCCTCTGACTCCAGGAGAGGGCAATGTCACTTCCAGTGCATCTCTCTAGTAGTGAGGGCATAGTCCCAGCACAGGCCCCTTCCTGAGCCATTTCTTATTCCAGCAACCCACAGTCATACTAGGGAAGGGCTCAGGCTGGGTGCCTTTTTGCCTGAGCCTCTAGGGAAACTCAGTGCCTGGCAACATTTTTTCATTGTGGTAGAAACCATTTCAAAAACTTCCTTCTGCTCTTTGACCTGCTTATGGCCTGGCTTTCTCTTATGGTCCACTCATCCCCATTCTCCTTACCTTGATCTTAAAAATCTAGTTTACATTCTGCTTGTGGAGCCTGGGTCCCTTTAAGCTTCTGAATTATCAGCACTAACTGGGAGATGAAGTGCATTGTCAAGGTGAAGAAGAAAAAAGCAGATGAAGCAGGGGCAGGTAAGGAGCTACATTACCTGGAAGTGAAGACAGCAAGAGAGATGTAGGAGTAACAAGTAATATCCAACAGGCAGAGTGAATTCAGAATGTCTATTGTTCCATTAGTTTATCTTGCTGAAGATGTATATTTTCCTCCCAGATAGTAACACCAAAATGTCAGATATCAGGGGAGCAGAGGTGAGGTATGTGTTCCCCTTTTTTGTTCCAGGTGCCAAACCATGGTTATTACAACCAAGACAGTGAAACAAATGAGCAGAACAAGCAGATACAAGTGTGCAAAAGGACAAAGTTTATAAAGGACTGTACACTACAGAGAAGGAACACAGATCTCAGTTTCAAGTGGAGAAGACCCTGGGATTGGTAAGATGTTTCCCCTTACATGGATTTTCCAATTCTAAGTTAAGTGGTGTGGGGATAAAATATTCATGATTTTTCTTGGAAATGGAAAAACCTTCCAGAATGGAGAGTCCTCCCATTTTTATCCCTATAATCAATGAGAATGCACACTATTTGTCATTGAAACTGTAGAGTACAATAGAACTGGTGTAAATTGTACTATCATAATCACAATAGGTCACTTGAACCTACTGTCATCTTACTTGTATGCCCACTCCAAAGACCCCTTTTTTGTGGCCTTAGCCATATCTCCACATTGTGGCCTTTCTACCTTCTGAGACTCGTCTTTGTAGAACAAACATCAGTCAGCTTTTGTTTCATGGAAGCACCTTCAGCGCAATTTGTCCTTCTTAGTATGGACAAAGGATCTCCTAGTATCATCTGCCCCAGTCTCTCCTTAGCTCTACCTAACAGGATAAACACAACTTTAAGGCTTTGAGACATGACTGACATTTGTAGAGGATTTCTTCCATTTGAATAATGATTAGTAAAGCATGAGACACATTTAAAGATATTGTCAGGTGCCACCTATGGCTCAAGCAAGTAAGGCACCAGCCCCATATGCTGGAAGTGGTGGGTTCAAACCCAGCCCTGGCCAGAAACTGTGAAAAAAAAAGATACTGTCACACCATTCACATATGTATAATTTCTCTATGAATTCTGTTATGTACTGAAATGAGTACTGCTCATAGGATATAATGCTTTCCTCTCATTTGTCAGTCATCTATATGCTATAAATTTTTCATTTATACAATGGTTTAAGCATTAAAACATTATAGTCAATCAGTTAAATGATACAGTAACCACTACTGTAGTTAAACAGTAGTCAATCTCTTGACATTTGTAGGGTTTTAGTTCAACATGAATTCTAAGGTTTACAGAAAACAGTGCCTACTGGAATGAGGCTTTGTAACATCTTCACATTTGTCTCTGCTATGATTTCTCTTATGTTTACTAACACTGAGGACCACTGAAAACCTTTGCCACATTATTCACATTTATAAGATTTCTCTCCAGGGCGGTGCCTGTGGCTCAGTCGGTAAGGCGCCGGCCCCATATACTGAGGGTGACGGGTTCAAACCCGGCCCCAGCCAAACTGCAACCCAAAAAATAGCTGGGTGTTGTGGCGGGCGCCTGTAGTCCCAGCTACTCGGGAGGCTGAGGCAAGAGAATCGCTTAAGCCCTGGAGTTGGAGGTTGCTGTGAGCTGTGTGAAGCCACGGCACTCTACCGAGGGCCATAAAATGAGACTCTGTCTCTACAAAAAAAAAAAAAAAAAAAAAAAAAAAAAGAACCAAAAGATTTCTCTCCAGTATGAATTTTCTTATGTGTATTAAGATTTGAGCTCTGGATAAAGTCATTGCCACACTTCCCACATTTGTAGGATTTCATTCCAGTTTGAATTCTTTTATGCTTAGCATGTGCTTTACACCAGGTAAAGGCACTGCCACAGTCTCCATATGGAGGGTTTCTCTCCTGAGTGATTTTTTTCTATGTGCAGTGAGGATAGAATGTGAGTTAGAGTTTGCCACCCTGTCCTCATTTATAATGTTTCTCTCCAGAATAAATTCTTTTTTTTTTTTTTTTGTAGAGACAGAGTTTCACTTTATTGCCCTCGGTAGAGTGCTGTGGCGTCACACGGCTCACAGCAACCTCCAACTCCTGGGCTTAGGCGATTCTCCTGCCTCAGCCTCCCAAGCAGCTGGGACTACAGGCGCCCGCCACAACGCCCGGCTATTTTTTTGTTGCAGTTTGGCCGGGGCTAGGTTTGAACCCGCCACCCTTGGCATATGGGGCTGGCGCCCTACTCACTGAGCCACAGGCGCCGCCCCAGAATAAATTCTTAAATGTCTAGAAAGGTTCACATACTAATAAAAGGCTTTATCATATTTTTGGCCTTTGCAGTTTCTCTCAAAAATGAATTCTTTGATGTACAGAAAGGGTGGAATACAGTGTAAATGCCTTGCCACATTCTTCATATTTTTAGAGTTTCTCTCCACAAGAAATTCTTTGATGTTTACTGCGAGTTGAACTGAGTTAAAAGGCTTTACCACATTTTTTAAATTTGGAAAGCTTTTGTCCAGAATGAATTCTTTGATGTTCAGAAAGGTTTGAGTGCTGGTTAAAGGCTTTTCCATATTCTTGACATTTGTAGAGTTTCTCTCCAGAGTGAATTCTTTGATGTACACAGAGGCTTGAGTAATGTTTAAAGGCTTTGCCACATTCCTGACATTTGTAGGGTTTCTTTCCAGAGTGAATACTTCGATGTCTAGAAAAGCTTGCATAATCATTAAAGGCTTTTCCACATTCTTGACATTTGTAGGGTTTCTCTCCAGAGTGAATTCTTTGATGTACAGAGAGGCTTGAGGACTGGTTAAAGGCTTTTCCACATTCTTGACATTTGTAGGGTTTCTCTCCAGAGTGAATTCTTTGATGTGTAGAGAGGTGTGACTTGCGGGTAAAGGCTTTGCCACATTCTTTACATTTGTAGGGTTTCTCTCCAGAGTGAATTCTTTGATGTGTAGAAAAGCTTCCCTGATCTTTAAAGGCTTTGCCACATTCTTGACATTTGTAGGGTTTCTCTCCATTGTGAATTCTTTGATGTACAGAAAGGTATGAGTGGCGGTTAAATGCCTTGCCACATTCTTGACATTTATAGGGTTTCTCTCCAGAGTGAATTTTTTGATGAGCAGAAAGGTGTGAGTGCCGGTTAAAGGCTTTGCCACATTCTTGACATTTGTAGGGTTTCTCTCCAGAATGAATTCTTTGATGTACAGAGAGGCTTGAGTAATGGTTAAAGGCTCTGCCACATTCTTGACATTTGTAGGGTTTCTCTCCAGAGTGAATTCTTTGATGTGTAGAAAAGCTTCTCTGATCTTTAAAGGCTTTGCCACATTCTTGACATTTGTAGGTTTTGTCTGCAGAGTGAATTTTTTGATGTGCAGAAAGGTATGAGTGGCAGTTAAAAGCTTTGCCACATTCTTGACATTTGTAGGGTTTCTCTCCAGAGTGAATTCTTTGATGTACAGAGAGGCTTGAGTTATGGTTAAAGGCTCTGCCACATTCTTTACATTTGTAGGGTTTCTCTTCAGAGTGAATTCTTTGATGTACAGAGAGGCTTGAGTACTGGCTAAAGGCTTTGCTACATACTTTACATTTGTAGGGTTTCTCTCCAGTGTGATTTCTTTGATGTACAGAGAGGCTTGAGTAATGATTAAAGGCTCTGCCACATTCTTGACATTTGTAGGGTTTCTCTTCAGAGTGAATTCTTTGATGTACAGAGAGGCTTGAGTACTGGCTAAAGGCTTTGCCACATACTTTACATTTGTAGGGTTTCTCTCCAGAGTGAATTCTTTGATGTACAGAGAGGCTTGAGTACTGGTTAAAGGCTTTGCCACATTCTTGACATTTGTAGGGTTTCTCTCCAGAGTGAATTCTTTGATGTACAGAGAGGCCTGAGGAATTGGTAAAGGCTCTGCCACATTCTTGACATTTGTAGGGTTTCTCTCCAGAGTGAATTCTTTGATGTGCAGAAAGGTGTGAGTGGCGGTTAAAGGCTTTGCCACATTCTTGACATTTGTAGGGTTTCTCTCCAGAGTGTATTCTTTGATGTACAGAAAGGTTTGAGGAACAGTTAAAGGTTTTTCCACATTCTTGACATTTGTAGGGTTTCTCTCCAGAGTGAATTCTTTGATGTGTAGAGAGGTGTGACTTGCAGGTAAAGGCTTTGCCACATTCTTTACATTTGTAGGGTTTCTCTCCAGAGTGAATTCTTTGATGTGTAGAAAAGCTTCCCTGATCTTTAAAGGCTTTGCCACATTCTTGACATTTGTAGGGTTTCTCTCCAGAGTGAATTCTTTGATGTACAGAAAGGTATGAGTGGCGGTTAAATGCCTTGCCACATTCTTGACATTTATAGGGTTTCTCTCCAGAGTGAATTTTTTGATGAGCAGAAAGGTGTGAGTGCCGGTTAAAGGCTTTGCCACATTCTTGACATTTGTAGGGTTTCTGTCCAGAATGAATTCTTTGATGTACAGAGAGGCTTGAGTACTGGCTAAAGGCTTTGCCACATACTTTACATTTGTAGGGTTTCTCTCCAGAGTGAATTCTTTGATGTACAGAGAGGCTTGAGTACTGGTTAAAGGCTTTGCCACATTCTTGACATTTGTAGGGTCTCTCTCCAGAGTGAATTCTTTGATGTACAGAAAGGCTTGAGTAATGATTAAAGGCTCTGCCACATTCTTGACATTTGTAGGGTTTCTCTTCAGAGTGAATTCTTTGATGTACAGAGAGGCTTGAGTACTGGCTAAAGGCTTTGCCACATACTTTACATTTGTAGGGTTTCTCTCCAGAGTGAATTATTTGATGTACAGAGAGGCTTGAGTACTGGTTAAAGGCTTTGCCACATTCTTGACATTTGTAGGGTTTCTCTCCAGAGTGAATTCTTTGATGTGCAGAAAGGTTTGAGTGATGGTTAAAGGCTTTGCCACATTCTTGACATTTGTAGGGTCTCTCTCCAGAGTGAATTCTTTGATGTCCAGAAAGTTGTGAGTGGCGGTTAAAGGCTTTGCCACATTCTTGACATTTGTAGGGTTTCTCTCCAGTGTGAATTCTTTGATGTTCAGAAAGGTTTGAGTAATGGTTAAAGTCTTTGCCACATTCTTCACATTTGTATGGTTTCCCCCTAGAATGAATTCTTTTATGTCCAGAAATGCTTGAGTACTGTTTAAAGGCTTTGCCACAATCTTGACTTTTGTAGGGTTTCTCTTCAGAATGAATTATTTTATCACCATAAATATGTGAGTACTGCTTGATAATTTTGTCACATTTGTTATAGTTGCAGAATGTTTCAACAGTATCAAAAATCTTACCGTTACGATACTTTGTACTGTTCCTAAGACATTTGTCGTCATTTTTACACTTGTTGAGATTCTCTCCATTATGGAGTCTTGAGCTAGATTCAAAGACTTGTTTACCTTCTTTGCATTTGTACTGCTTTTCTCCAGTATGAATTATCTTATGATCTGTAAAGGGTGAGCAGAGGTTAGAGGCGTTCCCATACTTTTTACATTTAAGTTTTCTCTAAGGTATATATCCTTGTATATCTATTTAGATCTGACAATTGTAGGGAGACATTCAAATTACTCAGCCTTATATAATAAATAAATGAATAAATAAATGCATAAATATATGTGTGTGCATATATATATTTATAAAATAAAAGGAAAAATCATCAGCAATAATACAAATGAAAGAGCCACATAGAACAAAAACAAAAGTTTGACATATTTACCCCCACCACAGAATTTATGCCACCTTAATACAGAATGGGAAAAAAAATGGAAGTAAACTCCCGAATCCCAGCTTTGTCCTCAAAAAGAAAAGAGTGACACCTGTGTTGATCCTTCTTCCTTTTTGAGGGTGTTTCCAAAGAAAGGTTGCTAACACCCATCAGTGCGAGCACTGAAAGGAATGGTGCTATAGTGTGTAAGACAGACTATGGATGCTGAATTCCAAAGTAAAATATTATTATAGCAGCAGAGAGACTCCAATGTAACAGAGAGATTCAAGTCTAGCAAGTGATAAGAAATTATTTTTTTTTCTTTTTTGGCTGGCGAGGTCAGGTTCGAAACCATCACCCTCGGTGTATGTGGTCTGCGCTCTACCCACTGAGGTACAGGTGCCACCAATTATAAGACACTCTTATGAGGATGTATGGAAAAATGCTTCCACTAGAAAGTAACCACACATTTCCACAGGCAAAACACTTTCCAACTATACAGTTCTCTCTTTCTTAGTACAATGTGTGTCAGAGTCTTCCAGGATGCAGCCATATCACAAAGTTTGTGAAAGGTGGCTTTTCTGACTTTGAATGAAAATCAATGAAAAGCTTATAACATATAAAATGTTAGAGGGACATAATCCAAAAAACCGCTCCAAATTCTGGAATTAACCATAAAAAATAGAGATGTCTAAATTACCTTAAATCTTTATCTGAATAATACTAAATGCACCAAGGGGAATGATACAGACAACTAAGTAAAATCAGAAAAATGAAGGTACCAAACACAATGAAAATGACTGAGCCATCTCAAAAGTAAGAAAAAAGGTATAAAGAGCTAGGAGAAACAAAGAGTCCCATAAAAAGACAGATGAAGATCAAGGATTTGAAAGTCATCATAAGGGCAGAGCCTGTGGCTCAGTGGGTAGGGCGCTGGCCCCATATACTGAGGGTGGAGTGTTCAAATCCGGCCCCAGCCAAACTGCAACAAAAAATAGCCAGGCATTGTGGCAGGTGCCTGTAGTCCCAGCTACTCGGGAGGCTGAGGCAAGAGAAATCACCTAAGCCCAAGAGCTGGAGGTTGCTGTGAGCTGTGATGCCACAGCACTCTACCCAGGGTGACAAAGTAAGACTTTGTCTCTAAAAAAAAAATAATAATAATAATTACAATGGAAGTCATGCAAAGAAGAGAATCTTGAAAGCAGCAAGAGTAAATAAATGTGGTACCAGTAAGGATGCTCTGTCAGATTACTACTGGATTAATCAACATGAAGCTTCCACATCAAAAAAGAGATGGTGACATAGTCAAAGTGCCAAAAGAAGAAAAACTTGAATGCACATACACAATATCCACCAAAATTGCCCTTCGAAATGAAGAAAAAAGAAATATTCATCAAGATATATAGATGCCGGCAGGGTGAGGTGGCTCACATCTGTAATCCTAGCACTCTGGAAGGCCAACACAAGGCCAAAGCAACAGATAGATTGCTTGAAATTACAGGTCCGAGACCAGCCTGAAGAAGAGGAAGACACCATCACTACTAAAAATAGAAAATCTGAGGCAAGAGGATCACTTGAGCACAAGAGTTGATGATGCTGTGAGCTATGACACCACATCACATCACACATCACAGGGTGACATAGTGAGACTCTGTCTCACAAAAAAAAAGAGAAAGAAAGAAAGAGGGCGGTGCCTGTGGCTCAAAGGGTAGGGCACAGCCCCATATGCCAGAGGTGGCGGTTTCGAACCCAGCCCCAGCCAAAAACTGCAAAAAATAAAAAATAAAAAATAAATGGAAAAATAAAAGTTATTAATAAAAGAAAAAAGAGAAGTCGGCAGTAAACAACTGGTAATAGGGTCTACATGTACAATATAAGATGTAATTGTTGACATCAATAACAAAATCCAGTATAAATGTAAAAAAAAAAATTGTCAATAGTAAGTCCTTCTCTTTCAAAAGTTATATAAATAATTGAAAGTAATTTCTTCCCTTTCAAACTTTATGTACACAAGGCCAGGCGGGGGTGGCTCATGGGTGCAATCCAAGTACTCTTACAAACTGAGGCAGGTGGATTGCTTGAGCCCCTAAGTTCTAAATCAGCCTGAGCAAAAGCAAGACCCTGTCTCTACTAAAAATAGAAAAACTGAGTTAAGAAGATCACTTAAAACTAAGAGTTGAGGATTGCCTTGAGGTATGATGATACCATGGCACTTGACTAAGGGTGACAGCTTGAGACTCAGTCTCAAAAAAAAAAATTACATACAAATTTGCAGACTAAACTTCACAATGTAATGACAGACATTAAATAAAGATAGGAAGGCCAGGCACAGTGTTTCATGCCTTCAATCCCAGAACTCTTGGAGTCTGAGGAGGGTGAATAGCTTGAACTCCCAGGTCCAAGACCAGCCTGAGGAAAAGAGACCCTGTGTATAAAAACAAAAGCTGGCTGTTATGACAAGCCCCTTTAATGTGAGCAACTCCAGAGGCTGAGGCAAGATGATCACTGCAGTCCAGGACGTTGAAGTTGCTTTGAGCTACAATGCCATGGCAGTGAGCTGGGGGGAACAAAGTGAGACTGTCTCAAAAAAATAAAATAAAATGAGTAAAGATAGGGATTTAAAAAATATAAAATCAAAATCCAACTCTATATTATTAAGTGATACTTATCTTACATGTAATGAGAAACATGGAATAAAAAATGGCAGGACAGGGCGGCGCCTGTGGCTCAAGGAGTAGGGCGCCAGTCCCATATGCTGGAGGTGGCGGGTTCAAACCCAGCCCCGGCCAAAAATACCAAAAAAAAAAAAAAAAAAAAAATGGCAGGACAGAAAAATATTTGGCCAGGTGCAGTGGCTCACTGGCTGTAATCCCAGCACTCTGGGAGACCGATGCAGGTGCATAGCTTGATGTCATCGGTTCGAGACCAGCTTGAGCAAAAAGCAAGACCCCTTTTCTAATAAGAATATAAAAACTGAGGCATAGAATCCCTTGAGGCTAAAAGTTGGAAGTTGCTGTGAGGTATGATGCCAGGGCACTCTACCCAGAGTGACAGCTTCAGACTCTGTCTCCAAAAAAAAAGAGAAAAGAAAAAGAAAGATATTTGATTCAAATATTTATCAAATGAGAGCAAGGGAGATTATCATAAAGAGATATGTATATAAATATGTGTGTATGTCTGTACACAAACACATGTTAAAACAGAGTCTCACTCTATGGCCCAGGCTAGAGTGCTACAGGATCAGCCTAGCTCATAGCAACCTGAAACTCCTAGATTCAAGCAATCCTCCTCAATCAGCCTTCTGACTAGCTGGCACTACAGGTGCCTGCAATGATATTCAGGTGATTTTATCTTCTATTTCTAGTAGACATGGGGTGTTGCTCTTGTTCCAGCTGGTCTCCAACTCCTGAGTTCAAGACATCCTCTCATCTCAGCCTCCCAGATTGCTAGCATTATAGACATATGCTCCTGAGCCCAGCCAGAGCACAATATATTTTGAGGCAAAACACGTCTTATTTCATAAAATATACTTTAAGTCGAAATGGCCACAAAAGATAAAAAATATGAAATAATAATATAAGGGCTTGTTAGAAACCTATAACTCGGTGTTATTTTGAATATATATAAAATACATAATGAAAAAAGTAGGACAGATACACAACCCTCATGTACATGGTCCAATAAACAGCAATTTGCACACAAATTTATTGCAGCATTATTCACATAATCCATGTGTGAAAGAAATCTACATGTCGCTCAAAAAAAAACAAATGGTGAAATATAATTTAGGACAGAAAAATGACATAAAAATGACAGAGTATTACTCAGCTTCTAAAATCAGGAAATCTTCTAACATCTCTAATAAAGATTAATGTTAACTTTATGGTAAACGAAAGGGCCTTTCAAAAATCATCTTCAAATTACACAAATAGGGCGGCACCTGTGGCTAAATGGGTAGGGCGCAGGCCCCATATGTCTTGGGTGGCAGGTTCAATCCTGGCCCCAGCAATAACAAATGCAAAAAAAAAAAAAAAAAAAAAGCCGGGCGCGGTGGCTCACGCCTGTAATCCCAGCACTGTGGGAGGATGAGGAGGGAGAATCGCTTGAGCTCAGGAGTTCCAGACTCGCCTAAGCGACAGTGAGACCCCGACTCATGAAAAAAATGGAAAAACCCAGCAGGGAGCCATGGCAAGCGCCTGTAATCCCAGCGGCTTCCAGAGGCTGAGGCAGCGGGGTGCCCGCAGCCTGAGTCTGAGGTTGTGGTGAGCTACCACGCCCAATGCACTCTGCTCAGGGGCATAGGGTGGGACCCTGTCTCAAAAAGAAAAAAAAAAAAAAGTAAAGAAATAAAAAATAAGCAAGGAAATAAAATAAAAAAGCCAAAAACAAAAACAAACAAACAACAACAAAAAAAAGCCAGGCATTGTGGCCAAGAGAAAGAAACCCAGAAATTATTTCCAATGAAGCTGAGCTTCCTTAATCACACTGTATTGTGTGGTTTCCGCCCAGAACTTGAATCTCTGACCAGTGTTACCTGCTTCACTCACTCCAACCTACCTGGATGCTTGACTAGTGTCTGCTGTGTCTTCACCTTCCAGGGTTCTTTGCTTTGCTCCAGACAGGTGATGAGCTCTGGCTTAGAGACAGCAAGACCTGTTTTATTAGAAAAAGAATTGGGATTCTTCAATTGGCAATCTAATGCCTTGGTGAAGTAGAGAAAAGGACATTTTAGAAGATCCTGAAATAATAATCCCAAACAGATTTCCTTACAGAAACTGCAGAATTGTTAAAAAGTATTTAACGTTGGAACATTCCTAACTCCTCCACTACCAAAACTACTGAAATCTCATTTGGTGCTAGAAATCAGACTCAAAGGTATGAGTAACGATCTAGGTCATGAAATCTCTGAAATTTCCATTAATCCAGTGAAGGATATAAATCAGCTCAAAAAAGGTAAGATTAATGCCAAAATAAAACAACTCCAATTTTTCTTTTCTATACCAAGATATTCTAAAGTTTTCCATAGAAACAAGAACCTGATAGTCAATGAATAAACTCAATAAAAATCTTCTACAAAGAGAGAATATGAATTGTTTAGTGTAGCCCTGGAACTGTGTATATAAGTTGTCCTCACCCAGGAAGACCAGGTTTCTGTAGGTTTCTAACATGACTTCCCGATACAAATGCTGCTGAGCAGGGTCCAGGCAGGCCCACTCATCCATGCAGAATTCAATAGACACGTCCTTGAATGTCAACACACCCTGAAAAACAAACATATTTACCAAGAAAACATGGTAATATAGAATTTCACTTTTTTTTGTTTGTTTTGAGACAGAGTCAAGCTGTCGCCCTGGGTAAAGTGCTGTGGTGTCACAGCTCACAGTAACCTTAAACTTTTGGGCATATGTGATTTTCTTGCCTCAGTCTCCTAGTTGGGTCTACAAGTGCCCTCTACAATGCCCAGCTAGTTTTTTTGTTGCTGTTGTCATTGTTGTTTAGCTGGCCCCGGCCGGGTTTGAACCCAGCAGCTTGGGTGTATGTGGCCAGTGCCTTAACCACTGTGCTACAGGCATCCAGCCATGAATTTCACTTCAAGTGAATGAAGGGAACATTTGGCAACTTACAAGAGTAAATGCAATTACCTAATAAGTATAGAAGGGATATATTCCCTCGAGTGTTGTCTAACACTGAAATGGACTGGCATCCAAGTAACCAGTGTATACATCAGACATTTTTGGTTGATACAGTAGAAATAAAAGGCCACTGATACAGGCATGTAGAATTTTATGCCTTATTTACATCACACATTATAATCTGTGTATGTTTTTTATATGACAATGTCATGGTGAGATAAATGGTAACTCTAAAGTTTTAATGTGTACAAGAAAGAATTGGAGATCTTGAAAAAATGTAGACTGTTATTCAGATGATATAGGGTGAACATTCCATTTCTAAATTTCCAACAACCTTAACAGGAATGACAATGCTTCAGTCCCATAATGATATTATATCAAACATGCAGTACACTGTAGACACTGGATTTAACCCAGTGATTCCTGAACCAGTAAGCAA
Organism: Nycticebus coucang; assembly: GCF_027406575.1. NCBI lineage: Eukaryota > Metazoa > Chordata > Mammalia > Primates > Lorisidae > Nycticebus > Nycticebus coucang. The sequence continues at coordinate 13,860,361 of NC_069799.1, read as the reverse complement.
AGATGACAACCTTTACTTTCCAAAGAAAGGTATATGAAAGAGAATCTAAGAAGAATGGTATGCTTCCTAAATAAATGTTTTGATTTGTTCATATTAGTTGATAATTTTTCTAAGTTCTTATCAACAATACAGAAGATATATTGAACCTTACAATAGAATATTGGTGTCTATAGCGCAGTGCCTAGGGTGCCAGAGACATACACTGGAGCTGGCAAGTTCGAATCCTCCCAGGGCCTATCAAAGAATAATGATGACTACAAACAAAAAACAGCTGGGCATTGTGGCGGGCGCCTGTGGTCCCAGCTACTTTGGAGGCTGAGGGAAGAGATCACTTGAGCCCAGGAGTTTGAGGTTGCTGTGAGCTGTGATGCTATGGTACTCTACCCAGGATGACAGCCTGAGACTCTGCCTAAAAACAAAACAAAACAAACAACAAAAATAACAAGAACACACACACACACAAGAAGAGCACCCTGAGTGTATAAAACTAATATCAACTGTAACAGGATAAATTAGTATCAGGTGCTGATTCACAAGTACAAACCAAACATCTGTGCCGTGATAGTACTGGCCAAAAAAGTAACTTATAAACTGACAAAAACTAGTTGAGAAAAACCCAGTTTGGGCAAAGTTCCACTTATAGAAATCTGGTATGTCTTTTTTTTTTTAGAGACAGAGTCTCACTTTATGGCCCTCAGTAGAGTGCCATGGCATCACACAGCTCACAGCAACCTCCAACTCCTGGGCTTAAGCGATTCTCTTGCCTCAGCCTTCCCAAGTAGCTGGGACTACAGGCGCCCGCCACAACGCCCAGCTATTTTTTGGTTGCAGTTCAGCCGGGGCCGGGTTTAAACCCGCCACCCTCGGTATACGGGGCCGGCGCCTTACCTACTGAGCCACAGGCACCGCCCAGAAATCTGGTATGTTTTCTAATCTCTAATTGTGTCTTTAAATAGCCTTCTTTACCATCCCACCAAGTAACTCTGTTCTAATTATTCTGTTTTTGAGAACTTTGAAACTCTTATCCTGATTTCTGAAAAGTGGGTTTTTGAGATTGAGAGGCATTAGACCAGTGGTTCTCAACCTTCCTAATGCCCCAACCCTTTAATACAGTTCCTGTGGGTCGCAACCCACAGGTTGAGAACCGCTGCATTAGACAAAAAGGAAAATGGCACTGTGTAAGGAAGGGATCTGGGGGGGGTGGGGAGGTAAATTTTCTCCTGAAACAGAATGGTTATTTAAGAAAGTGATGGGCAGGACAACCCAGGAGATTAATGTTTGTCGATTGTTTGTGCAGGTTACATGAACCTCATAAAAGGAAATTTGTGAAGGAATTTACATGTGACCTGGTTCACTATGTATTTCCTTTATAATCTTTTGGCTTGTAAATCTTGCTTGAACAAATGTTTTAAGCCTTTGACAAACCTTCCAGAATCAAAACCAAAAAGACCAAAAAAATTTGGTCTTTTTGATATATCAAGACCACTGAAAATCTGAGAAAGTCATAGTAGGCTTAATTGGTTTGTTAAAAATGTATAGGAAACATTGTCAAATATGAAATGGTGGTTAATTTTGTGTGGCTTACGTTTATATGTATTTTCCAATTTTATAAAATATTGGTCTGACTTAGGTTATATTGTCAGTAATGATTTTAATTCAACTCAGAAAGTATTTTTTTATAAATGCCTGTGTACAAACTTTGAAGTACAAACTTGTACTTCAAAGAAATATTAGGAGAGGCTGATGAATTATCTCAAATTCAAATTTCTGATGTCTTTGGAAATTAAATAGCTTTGGGCTAAAAGCAAACTAACTGCTACAACTTTAATTGCTACCATGTCCATGAGTATTGCTAACCTAACTTTAAACAGGACAGAAATCAGTTACATAGAATGGGGCTGATTTGTTAAGGTTTTTTGTTTGAAATATTGCTAATCCTGTCTGTATTCTGTTTTCCAGAAGTCACGAAAGCCATTTTCTGTCTCTTCAGCTATTTGTAGCTTTCAACAATGTATGTATTTATAGCCAGTATTTGAAACATTTTTTTCTCTCCTTGATTTCTCCGGAATTTAAAAGCCATTTCTAAGTATTCTTAATTTCTGACAATACAGTTATTTGTGTAAGTTCAATAAGCAATTCTTGGGCAAAGAGTATAAATCTGTGCAGTATTAAACGTTATCTGCTGTATCTGTACAGGTACCTCAGGAAAATTAGAACCTGAATGAGAATTTCCCAGTATATGGTAGGAGTGTAACACAACCATCTAAGTGGCCTCACACCCAAATGATGTTCACAAACTTTCACTCAAAGGTTCCAGGACTTTGGATCAGTTCTGTATAGACTTTTAAAATTAGGTATTATCTTAAGAACTGTGCTAAGTCTGTAAGTAGAAATACTAATGTACTCATTGTGTAAACCTTAGCCTTGAAATCCAGAATTTATATATGTTTATAAGGTAAGTGCTAAATGGTTTCATTCTCTTACATTGAACTCAACCTTGACTTCATCCCTGTCAGTGTAAGGCAGCCAGAAGGCCACAAACATATGCAAGTCATACAGAAGGCAGACAAAAGCCCTGACAATTTCCGTGATAGACTGTGTGAAACAGATTGTTAAACCATTGTATGACGTTACTAAGGGGAAAGAGACTGAACTGAGCAGACAGAAGCCCTACACAGAGTAACAAGAAAGATCTCCACTTGGGTAATTAACCATGTTTTGCTTGGTCTTTTGTGTCAGTACATCCTTTCTCCCTGGGGGATTAAGGGGATCAAGTCTACGTCAAAGTTCAGAACCTGGTCCCCCTCAAACCAAGGTAGAAGCAAATTTACACCATCATCGTGACCACATGCATGGCAGCAAAGGTGAAAGGAATCCTTGCCTGGATTCATCACAGGTGCTAAAGAGAGTTTCACTGCCCCGTGGGAAGCAAAGGTAACTTTAAAGATGGTCAAGATGCCCTGGTCCAGCTACATACTGGGAGCTAGCTAGTTGACACACAGATGAAGCCTGAGGAAACTCCTCACAGGACTTGTCTTAATTGGACTTTGGGAAAAGAGGAGGAGGGATTTAATCTGTGTATCCATGCCACTGAGATAGGACAAAGGGTGACTCGTTTATAGCTTCTATAAATGCAAAGTCACCCAGGAAAGAGCTTGTGCTCATAATCAGATATAGTACTCTATGTGTAACACAGGGAAAAGTCAAAACTCATACATATATTGGCCTTACCATGGTACAATTAAGGCCTGGGTAGAGAACCTGAGAGCAGTCACAGTCCCTGAAATCTGAATGTTGGTCCAGATCAGAGAAATAGGGAAGCCCAGCCAGGTGACTCTAAAGTTTACTGCCTGTGGCACCATCAGCGGGTGCTACAGCAGAAGGCACAGGGAACGAAACTACAGGACAGATCAGAAATACTTCTATGCCTTAGATTTTGTTGAAAAGTTATGCAAAGTCGAAAAGTTATTAATACCAGGTCCCAAATAAGCAAGCTGTTATTGAGACCCCAAATTAACATATATATGGAGTCTCAAAAGGGAGGAATGAGAGAGGATATATGGGAAGGGTGATGTCTAGGAGAACAGGTCTCATGAAGGGGACCACAACGATACATCTGCAGAGTCCTCTCCATGGTCACTCAGCTCTTGGGAATTTGTAATCTTAACTTTCTGGAACTTGCAAATTTCTACTTCTGTGAAATCCTGTACTTCTGTGGGGACTGGAACAGCATCTTCTGCTTGATCCAAACTGAACAATGAGAAAGATACCTGTGGCTTGGAAATTTTTGACTGGATATGAAAAGGAAAAGACCAAGCCAGTCGGAGAACATGACCATTTTGAATTCTTCTATGCCTTAAGCTACACTAGCTGAAATAAAGCCCTTCCTCTTATAAACATGGTGTTTGGGTGCTCTTTCTCTCCATTGGGCCTGGTCTTCCTGAAATAATGTCTCAAAATAACATCTTATTTTTGGTCCTGAATCTCTCAATAAACACTAATGTGTCCCAGAAATGAAGACTGGGGCTGGTATTCCTTTTTTTTTTTTTTTTGTTAGAGGCTGGTATTAAAAACAATTAAAGTCTGAATGGGTTAGCTGTGTATATGAAGGGTATACTAAGAGACCAATTTCAAACTGAAAGGCATTCATTTACTCCCCTAAGAAGGTCCACCCCCATATTTCACGCTATCCACTGGACAAGTATGTCCTACGAATTGATATTTGTGTAACACTCCAGTAAACATAAATGCTTTGAGCATCTTGGGTCATCCTCAGACAAGTGTGAAGCCCTAGAATGATAAAAGGATGACTGAGGACACATCATCCTGTACAGTTACCAATGGGGAATCATAATGCCCCCCCACATTCCAGCAAGGAGTGTGTGCCTCGACAAAATATAAGGAGTAAAGGCACAAAGATTTTGATCAGAGTGTCACAGGATTATTGTCTGCTTTCTTCTTATGAGTCATGTTCAGAAACTTATAAAAACTTATAAACAATTTAGAATACAATCACCCTCTGTTATATAAAGAAATGACAAATAACAAAAGTATTGCATCTGTTTGAATTGAGAAATAATGAAAAAAATTGACAATTGAAAGATTATGGAGTCAAAATTCTGAAGCACGAGATGAAAGGAAAACAGAGGCCTGGTTTATGAAATTAAAATGGCTTAATTCCACCTGGGTTCAGGTGGGGTAAGCTTTCCAACCTGTAGGGAATAAATCTACACTGGGGTTAACAGTGAACGAGGGAGTGGGTGGGGGGTGTTGAAAGGTCACGAAGGTAGGGACTGGGACATTCCCTTTCCTGGGTTGGACTTCTGTTGTAAGGTTGGGGGTTAGACCATTTACATTTCCCAGGTGTGACTTCCAGAGAAGCAGGGTAGGGGGTTGACCCATACAACTTTCTTAGGTGGGCCATTTGGTGGGAGAATGTTAGGGGTTGATTCTTTTAGGCGGGTCTACCCTATTTGGATGGGGTTTGACTCTATCAATAATGTAAATTGGATGGAAAGTTAGCATTTGGAAAAATGAGAAAGAAACTGAAAATTCAAGATGTGACTGCAAGATCTAGAAGAGTTAGAGAAAACAAACAAGGTACATTTACACTCAGCTTGCCATACTTTTGGAAAATGCAAGGGGAGACCAGTCCTCCTGTAGAGTGTTAAAATATACAGAAGGAAACTAGGCTGAAAGGGATCCAGAGCCTTGAATTCCTAGTTTATAAAATCAAAATCAAACTCAAATTTATTCTTGTAACTTGCAAGAATTGATAAAGGAGTCCACCACTCAGAAATAGACAGGGCCCAGGTGAGCTCAGAGATCAGACCCCGATTTCCAGGCACAAGCAGACTGCCTTTTTCGGGACACACCCTCTGGGCTCTGATAAGATTAAGAACAAAGCAGCCTGAGATGGTTTTTTGGGTGGTTCCATTGAGTAAGAGCACACATCCTAATCCCTTCTCAAAGACAAAGACTGTAAAGGACCTGATAACCTTGACTCCAGTTAGTTCAGTTCTTTCCCCTTCCAGAAGTTCTGGTGCTTTTCACTTCTGTATTCCTTTCTAACTTCTAATAAAAATCCTACCTTACCACTGATCTGTGGTCTGTAGAATCCCTGAAACCAAGGATCTACTGAAGAATGAAATTCCGGTATCAGAATGGTTGGTCTTTAGAGTGAATCATACAAAAATTAGAGGGGAGGTGGGAGGGAGATTGGTGTGCTCTCACCTAAGAGGCACAATGTAAAAGTATATGACACACCTCCCAACACGGACTTGAACACACAAATACAAAGCACATAACTTAAACATTTCTACCCTCATATTAATCTGAAATTTACAAAGAAAGATGAGATGAAAAAATAGAACAACAGGTAAGTATTTTCATTCTTTAAATATCTATTTTGGAGTCAGTGTCTCACTCTATTGCCCCAGACTAGATTGCAGGAATGTCATAATTCACAGCAAAGTCCAACTCCTGGGCTCAGCCAATCCTCATGGCTCAGCCTCCCATGTAGCTGGGACAACAGTCCCCCCACCCCCCAACAACACTGGCTAATTTTTGTATTCTTTGTAGAGACAGGGTCTTTCTCTTGCTCAGGCTGATCACCAACTCCTGAGCTAAAGCAATCCACTCACCTCAGCCTCTCAGAGACAGGATGGTAGACTTGAGCCTTGGCACTTGGCCTCTTTGAATATATGAAAATATTTTCATTTCTCAAAATGTATGTATACATATCTGTATACAGATGTATCCTAATCTTGACCTAAAGAAAGCCTTCTGTCACTCTTTGTGCAGGACCCACTGAGCAACTGAGCTTTTTCACACCTCCTGAAAGCACATGTAGTGAGAAGAAGATGGAGTCAGCCCGGCTAAAGCCTAGAAGACACAGCTGGTCTGGTGGTTTTGGTCCCATGTTACCTTCACACCTGTCTCTCATACTTACGGTTTTGTAAATTTAGCTCTCCCCCTAAAGATGACCATATTGAATAGTTGGGGATCTTAACTTTTGAATTGCAAATGTCATAAACTGTCACCACGTTGTGACATATTATTCAAAATAAGGTGGTAGCACGTGCAGCTCCCACAAGTGAAAGGCGAGTACTACCGTGGCCCCAGAGCCAGGCCATGACTGTGGCGAGAGCGGTGCCTTCTCAGGCAGCTGTCAGAGGGCCGAGGGCCGGTGGTCTTAGCACCCTCTGCAGTCGCACTCCTGGGCCAAAAAAACTGCCCGGGATGGCACCTGTGGCTCAATGGGTAGCATGCCAGCACTTTATTTTTTATTTATTTATTTTTGATACAAAGCCTCAAGCTGTTGCCCTGGGTAGAGTTCTATGGCATCACAGCTAACGGCAACCTGCAACTCCTGGGCCTAAATGATTATCTTGCTTCAGCCTCCCAAGTAGATGGGAAATACAGGTGCCTGCCAGAACTCCCAGCCATTTTTTGTTGTAGTTGTCATGTTGTTTGGCAGGCCTGGGCTGGATTCTAACCCTCCAGCTCTGGTGTATGTAGCTGACATCCCAGCCGCTTGAGATACAGGCTCCGAGCCAGGCAGATTCATTGTCAACATGTATTTTATCTCAGTGTGCACCCGACATCCAGAAACAACTCCAAACATCTCCCCAAGGCCACCAAAACCCTCAACGAGATCTTATTAACCTGGCTTTTAAAGTTTTAAATAATTGTGAGGAGGCTTTTAAAAGGCAGCAGCTCAACATTCCAGTTATTGGCTTCTGCCATTAGGCAAAATCCAGCAGTTTCTCAACATACCCCAGGGCACTCTAAAAAAAAATTTTCCCCAGGACCATGTTTTAAAGGCAGCAGGCCAGGTCACTAGGCAAAATTATGCCCAAAACAAAACCCTGCCCTCAAACTGTGTCCAATCTGCAGAAGGTCTCAGTGGAAGTTTAACAAACCAAGTCCTTCTGAGAATTTGGTTCACAGACATTCCCAGAATAAGGCAAAATTTTGCTGAAGTTCTTTCTCCTGGGGACCTGGATGGTGGTTGCACCCAAAATGTGCCTCAATTTCCTGACCTTCTGGGCCTAGCTGTTAAAGATTCACAGTTCACGGGGCATCATAGTGTCCCCTGGATAATTACAAAGTCTAAACTCCAGAGGAAATTGCTGGTGGAAGATAAGCCAATTTCTGTTTTAATAGACATGGGAGCAACTTCTTCCATGCTGCCATCTAATAAAGGTCTTTCAGAACAGAGATGTTGATGATGGGTATTGATGGTAATGTAATCCACCCCATGTTACTCAATCTTTATTGTGCACACTTTCCGGACACTTTTTTGCATTGATTCCTTATAATTCCTCCGTGTAATGTTCCTCTACTAGATAGAGATACTCTCTCAAAATTGCAAGCAACTTTGACGATTCCCACTAGTTCCCACCTCTCGCTACCCATCCTGCTCCTCTCCAACCTCTCCCCAACAACCCCTCTGTTCTTTCAATCTGACCTCCCTGTAGATCCTATTGTAACACTACACCCTTTCCATATATTTCTCTTTTTCCCTTACCTAATCCTGAAGACCCATGGTTTATTGATGGCAATTCTTTTAAGCCCACTGCAGACTCCATTGCCAAGACAGGTTTTGCTATTGTGTTTTCTTCCCACATTACCACCTCTGTAACTCTGCCTCCGGGCATTTCCTCACAACAGGCAGAACTCTTAGCCCCCACTAAAGCCTTACAATTCCACCACAGCAGCCATAAGGCAAGAAAGAGGATTCATGACCACCCAAGGCTCCTCCATCATCAATGCCACACTCTTTAAAGACCTCCTAAATGGAACTACACTTCCAAAGGAAATTGCCATTATTCACTGTAAAGGACACCACATTATCCCTAGATTCCCTCTCCCCAGCTCTATTCAGAGCAACAAAGGCCCAGCTTTGATTAACCACATCACCCCCCAAATCGCACAAGCCCTAGGAATTCAGTGGCATCTACATGTGCCTTACAGACCCCAATCATCAGGAAAAGTAGAACCAACAAATAGCATCCTTATACAACAGCTCACAAAATTAGTGCCCTGCAAGCCTTTACCTCCTTCTTGGACAGGCCCTCACATGATTCTTTACAGCAACCTCACAGCTGTTCACCTTGTGGAACCCCACTTAGGATTCACAGATCCTAAAGAAAATGGTGTTGTACAGGAATACCTCCAACACTCAAGAACTATGACTGGAAATCGCAAGGGTACCTCAAACTCACCAGGATCCCAGAAGAATCCACTTCCTAATAAATGTATAACATTCTTCCCCAATTTTTTACTCTTCTCTAAACTTTTCTCAGGATGCCTGGCTACTCTCACATGTTCAAAGTTGGAACGACCTCCTTGGAGCCTCTAAAAATCTGTGACTACAAGGCACCTTCCGAGACTTTCTCCATCAAGAAACACAATTTCCTTATTCTTTCTTTTTTTCTTTCTGGGTACCCTTCCTACGGATTCTGACTTTTCTCCCCTACCCATCAATCTCAACTGATGATAAAATCACTAATCATAATCCTTCTCTTTCTCAGTTACAGATCAGCCATTCCTTGCTTCATCTCTCGATTTATTGAACAACCACCTGAAAACTGTCATATCATAACCCTACTAAATACCAACCACCTCAAACTGAAGAAAAACCAACAAATTCCTGTAAACACCATTCCTCTACCCCCCGCCAATTCTTTTTTACAGGCAGCCAACACAGCCCTTTCCCTCAGCAAGAAGCCGTAAAAAAGAATCCACCCCCATCACCCTACCTCCTTATAATAAACTAAAGAGGCTGGTCTGATAGATCAACTGTCCAAATAAATTTGCCAGGCCCAGACAGGCTCAGGTTCAGGTTCCACCCAGAGACAGTCAAACTCAGGTCCCTCTCAGGAAATAGGAATGCCAACAATCTTGACTGCCCAAACCCTTTAATCCCTGGTCTGCCATAGCGCACGTGTGGATTTCTCCCCAGTCAGGAATATCAGCCCACCTGTACTCGGGGTGGAATGAAGACCATGTTAACTGCAAAAATTGGATCTATCTTTTCCTTTCGCTTCTCATCTCAGAATGATTTTATCCTTGGGTCTGGAACCTTTCACTAAATACACCACTTTAGCCATTTTTGTCACACCAACAATACCTATTGGACTCAATCTGAAAATTAGTCCATTAGCATGTGCCATCGTCAAGGCCCTTAATACAACTTCTCAAGCCATAAACACTCTGAGCATTACATTAAAACAAGTATGAGAAGCTATACTAAAAAAATCAAGCATCCATTATTGATTATTAAAACACAATCATAGATGTAAAAACTTTAAAATCTATATACTGCTTCAATTTATCTAACAGTCCCCAACTCATTAAAAGCAATTAAAGTTGTATAAAACACATAATCCAAATAAACAAAGAACAAGTTTTCAGAATATCCAATACTTCCTGTCTAAAGAATTGTCATAATTATCCAACATTATCTAAGTCTGTATATGTTTTATATTAAAAGTGTCTTAATATGGGCGGTGCCTGTGGCTCAAGGAGTAGGGCGCCAGTCCCATATGCCGGAGGTGGCGGGTTCAAACCTAGCCCCGGCCAAAAAAAAAAAAAAAGTGTCTTAATATGTTACAAAATGCAATCATACCATTCATATGTACCTGCCGTTTCACAAATTTCCTCCTTTATTTTATTTTATTTTATTTTAGACAGAGTCTCACTTCGTCATCATTTGTGGAGTGCCTGGCATCACAGCTCACAGTAGCCTCAAACTCTTGGGCTTATGGGATTCTCTTACTTCAGACACCAAAGTAGTTGGTACTACAGGTGCTGGCTACAATGCGGGCTTTTTTTTATTTTTAGAAATTAGGTGTCTCTCCGGCTAAGGATGGTCTTAAACTCATGAGCTCAGGCAATCAGACTGCCTCGGCCTGCCAGAGTGCTAGCATTACAGGCCTGAGCCACCATGCTCAGCTATGTTTCACAAATGTCAGAAACAAAAGTAACCAACACAGCCCACATATCAATTTAACTAACCATAACTAAGTTAAAATTATGTAAAATTATTTTCATTTTAAATCAATTTCATAGATGTGAAAATAAAATAAATAAAAGTAGAGAATGTGGTAGACAGAGACAACCCCACAGCCTTTCTTAGCTATTTCTGAAGTGCGAATTCACCTTAAAACATAGGAAGAGTAAGTCAATCAAACTGGCCAAACCAGAAATAGGAAATAAAGATAATAATCTTGAAAAAAAAACAACAAGAAAATGCTTGTGAAATTATTCCCTATATAAATTATTAAAATTTGTTACACAGAAAAAACAGCATTTAAAAAATTAACTCTTGGGTGGCACCTGTGGCTCTGGGAGCAGGGCGCCTGCCCCATATACAAAGAGTGGCGGGTTCAAACCTGGCCCAGGCCAAACTGCAACAAAAAAAACAGCCAGGTCTTGTGGCGGGCACCTATAGTCCCAGCTACCCGGGAGGCTGAGGCAAGGGAATCGCCTAAGCCAGGAGGTGGAGGTTGCTGTGAGCTGTATGATGCCACGGCACTGTACTGTGAGCGATAAAGTGAAACTCTGTCTCTAAAAAAAAAAAATAACTCTCTAGATGTTCTCCAGAATTGCTAGCCTGTCTTATAATGAAGTCCTTTTGCGCATCAACTCCCGGTGTTTAACTTCAACAGGCAACTAAGCCACCTCCAGTTCTGCAACAGAGTGAGCTACCAAGTGCAGACTTCAGTTTGTTTAACAAAAGAATAGAGGGAAGGTCCCACACACCATAGCCCATCTCAGTAACAAGCCCCACACACTCAATTGAGATTCTTCCCTGAGGACCTTTTTTTTTTTTTTTTTTTTTGTAGGGACAGAGTCTCACTTTACCACCTTCGGTAGGGTGCCATGACATCACAGGACTCACAGCAACCTCCAGCTCTTGGGCTTCCAGGATTCTCCTGCCTCAGCCTCCAGAGCAGCTGGGACTACAGGCGCCTGCTACAACACCCGGCTATTTTTTCGTTGCAGTTCGGCGGGGCTGGATTTGAACCCGCCACCTTCAGTATATGGAGCCGACGCCCTACTCACTGAGCCACAGGTGCCACCCAACATCACAAGGGAGGGATGCCAGGTACAGCAGGCACACAGCTGCTCAGAGAGCTCTGGGGTGTGGTGCAAGTAACAGCTTCAGAAACGCTTGGAGCAACAGGGTCCCAACTCGCTGCCCCACTCCACCTTTTGCCAAGTGGGGTCTGTGGGCCAAGGGGTACCAGTGGCAAACTTTAGTCTGAAGACTCTAAAACTGAAGGGAAATTGCTTGTCCCGCCACAGCCACTTCTGGCTCCAACCACGCCCCTCCCCCTCTCAGGATACCCAGTCTCTTATACTCACCATTTTTCAGCTCTAGGATGTCCTGATATCCTCCTCACAGATCTCTCAGTACAAGCAGGTCGCAGGATGACAGAGTCTGCTGTAGAGACACATGAGATCTAGAGGAATGAAACCGGTGGAGAGGAGTCCTCTGTTCCCAGTCCAGCTCCAGAGACAAATGCTTCTCAGAATCCCCGGTGTTGCGTTCTTCTTTCTGACTGTGCGTCTGATTGAACACAGTTCATATTGGAGCATCCCTGATTGGATAGGACCTAAGAGCCCACCTCTCTGACTTTGAGTGACAGGAATGCAATCCAACAAGAGGCTGGAAGAGGCCAGAATGCTAATAGTTTCTTCCCCACAACACTTTTTTCATTTTTTTTTTTTTTTTTTTTAATTTAAGGGCCGGGATCATGACTATATCTTGATATTCCAGGGCCACTGTGCTTGCCAATTTCGACAAAAGGAATGAAACTATTTACTGAGTAAAAAAATTTATGCAAGGCTTGGGGACCTATTATTTAAATAGGAGTTACACTCTGCTGTGAAGGTGTTTTCAATTCACCATGTGATGTCTAGGTAAAAACATTCACATAAAGCACTCAGGAACTGGGCGGCGCCTGTGGCTCAGTAGGTTGGGCACCGGGTGACAGTTCCATCCCACCCAGCCAGGCCAGCTAAAAAAGCAGTGATAACTGCAACAAAAAAATGACCCATCTCACCTGTTCTAGTGGGTGAGGCAAGAGAATCGCCTAAGCCCCAGAATTAGGAGGGTGCTGTGAGCTGGGACGTCATGACACTCTATGGAGAAGGTTAAAGTGAGATTCTGTCTCAAAAAAATAAAAAAGAATTCAGTAACCTTACATACAGATGAACATCACTGGGTGTGGCAAAGCTGTCTATGCCAGTTGAGAGAAGGGTGAAATTAACCTGTCATCTCCAGGGCCTTGGCATTGCAGGAAGGTTCATGCAGGAGGTGGTGTTTAAGCTCCCAACTAACAGTCACTACATAGGATTATGTTGTACAACTCTTGAGTGGAAGGGCTGAGCTACAACATGGACTTTTCCTAAAAAACTCTGTAGATCTTTTTACACAGGGCTTTGCTCCTTCCCTGGCACGCAGCTCTGCCTGAGCGATATTTGTATTTAGTGCTGAATAGAAATTATATCATTTTATTAATTTCAGTTATAGATGCATACATATGTGTTTATATATCAACAGAAAGTAAATACATGTTTTCCACTCAGGGAAACGACAGGTTAACAATTTTATATATATATATATATATATATATGTAATGGTAAAAAGATATATAAAGAGTGGATATAAAGCTCGTGTGCAATTTACTATAGTTTACTATTTAAACTTAAAATTTCAGAGTGGGCTGGGCACCCATAGCTCAGAGGTTAGGGCGTGGTCCACAGGCACTGAGGCTGGTGGGTTCAAACTGGAACAGGACCTGCTAAACAAAACAAACAAAAAAATAGCCCAGTGTTTGGAGGACGAGGGGGGGCTGTAGTCCCAACTACTAGGTAGGCTGAAGCAAGAGAATTTTTTGAGCCCAGGAGGTTGATGTTCCTGTGATCTGTTGATACAGGATTCCATCACTCAGGGCTAGACAGGGAGCCCCCCATTCTCTAGGCCCAGGTCAGCACAGAAGTCAGACCCCCATCTCCAGGCACAAGCAGACTGCCTTTTTTCAGGACACACCCTCTGGGCTCTGATAAGATCATGAACAAAGCAGCCTGTGATGGTTTTTTGGGTGGTTCCACCTTGGATAAGAGCACATACCCTAATCCCTTCAAAGGGACAAATACAGTAAAGAACCAACTGCCAGCCTTGTGTAATCCTCTGGACTTAAGACTCCTAGATTAAAGAGCCCACGTGGAGACTCCCTAGAGAGTTCTTCAGTTCTTTCCCCCTTCTAGAGGCTCTGGTGCTTTTCTGTATTCCTTTCTAACTTCTAATAAAAGTCCTATCTTACCATTGATCTCTGGTCCGTGGGTTCATTCTTCCAATCCCCGAGACCAAGGACCTACTGAAGAGTGAAATTCCGGTATCACTGTGACACCACAGCACAGTACTGAGTGTGACAAAGTGAGGCTCTGTCTCCAAAAAATAAATAAATAAATCAACTTGAAACTTCACTATTTCAATTTTAATTAAAATACTTTACTACTTCTATTGCACACATACTTTATATCCACACGACATTTCAATTAGCCACCTGGACTTTGTATTTTATTTGAGGGGACAACCTGAGCTTTAAAACGGGAGGCAGTCCTCTGACTCAGCTTGTCCAATAGAAATAAAATGTAAGCTGTATGTATCGCTTCCACTTTTCTAGTGGTCACGTAGCAAAAAAGGATACTGAAATACACAGCCATGCTGAATATTCAAACATTAAAACATATGCCCAGCCTGATGTACATAATTCTTTCAGTAACCAGCACCACAACCAATCTGAGTAAATTTAAAAAACGACCTATTTTTTAAAATAAAACTCACACCTACCTTAGAAGAAAAGTCTCCCTGTTTCAGCCTATAGAATAGTTTATAAAGATGAACCAAGCGGTAATCACATAAGTCTCAAAGATCAGAAGATGAGTTTCTGTTCCAGAAAGCTTTGTATTCCAAGTATGCTTCAAAGTCTTTATTTGAAGCAGAGCTCCAAATGTGTAATGGGAACTATATAAAATCACTGCTTGAGGGTGGCGCCTGTGGCTAAAACGGGTAGGGCACCAGCCCCACATGCCTGAGATCGCGGGTTCAAACCCAGCCCTGGGCCAAAAATGCAAAAAAAAAAAAAAAATCACTCCTTCAGTCTCTCAATTTTGTTATGAGATATTTACGCCTTTTAAAAGACAAGTTCTAAGGTAGTTTAAAGAACATTATGTGTCACTTCCTGGTCTGTAGTATCAGCACTCTTCCCAAGGTTGTAGATCAGAATGCAGAATTGGAAGTTACACCTCACTCTACAGGTTTCTAAGCCACTCCTATAAGAGGAGGACAGGTAAACAGCCTTTACTTAAAGGGACAGTTCTCAATTTTTTACTGTTCTACACACAGATTAGAAACAACAAAATGAAAATGAAGATGCCTTACTTATGCTCAGTTAAAGTGAAACACCTATTGCAAATATTATTTTAATCTCCTTATTCAAATGAACTAGATTAGGGTTAAATTACCTTCTCTGTGCCAGTACTTTGTATTCGGTTCTGGCAAGGTCATTTCGACTTCTTTACATGCCATTTCCCTAAAACGGATGCAGCACCCCCCTCAGACTCCTGCACTAACCACCAAGGATTCTCTTTGTAGATGGAACAGCAGGAAACAGCAGGAAGAGCCAGATGTTCAGGTAAAGCAATTCCAACAAACACTGGGCAGATCTTTCATCACTTAAAATCTTAAGCTGGTAACATCATGGTTACCCCAAAATTCTTGTTTTTGAAAATATTTCTGACTTTATAGCCGGGCGTTGTGGTGGGCGCCTGTAGTCCCAGCTACTCGGGAGTCTGAGGCAAGAGAATCGCTTAAGCCCAGGAGTTGGAGGTTGCTGTGAGCTGTGTGAGGCCACGGCACTCTACCAAGGGCCATAAAGTGAAACTCTGTCTCTTAAAAAAAAAAAAAAAAAAAAGGGGAAAAAAGAAAATATTTCTGACTTTAGTTTGATCGGAATAATTTCCTGGAGACCGCGCCTGTGGCTCAGTGGGTAGGGCGCCGGCTCTATACACGGAGAGTGGTGGGTTCAAACCCGCCCCGGCCAAACTGCAACAAAAACACGGCCTAGCGTTGTGTCGGGCCCCTGTAGTCCCAACTACTCCGGAGGCTGAGGCAAGGGAATCGCCTAAGCCCAGGAAGTGGAGGTTGCTGTGAGCTGTGTGACGCCGCAGCACTCTACCGTGGGTGATAATGTGAAACTCTGTCTCAAAAAAAAAAAAAAAATTACTCTCTCGACATTCTCCAGAATTGCTAGCCTGTCTTACAATAAAGTCTTTTTGCACATCAACTCCCTGTCCTGGTGTTTATCTACAACAGGCTACTGAGCCACTTCCGGTTCAGCAACCGAGTGAGCTACTGCGTCCAGACTTCAGTTTGTTTAACAAAAGAATGGAGGGTTGAGGGCCTCACTGACCACAGCCCCTCTCAATAACAAGCGCCACACACCAGTTGGGATTCTTCCCTGAGGACCTTTCTAAGGTCACCACGACGGAGGGATGCCGGGCGCTGCAGGCGTACAGCTGCTCAGAGAGCTCTGGGGTGTGGTGCAAGTAACAGCCTCAGAAACGCTTAGAGCAACAGGGTCCCAACTCCCTGCCCCACTCCACCTTTTGCCAAGTGGGGTCCGTGGTCCAAAGGGTGCCAGCTGCAAACTATGGTCTGAAGACTTTAAAACTGAAGGGAAATTGCCGGTTCTGGCAAAGCCAAAGCCACTTCTGGCTCCAACCACGCCCCTCCCCCTCTCAGGACACCCGGTTTCTATACTCACCATTTCCCAGGTCCGGGAATGTCCCGGTGTCCTCCCTACAGATGTCCCAGTTCCTGCAGGTCACATAGTGACAGACGGTGCTGCACAGACACTTGGAATCTCCAGGAGATGGAACAGCTGAAGAGGAGGCCGCAGCTCTGAGCCCAACTCAAGAGACAAACGCTGCTCAGAATCCCGGGTGCCGCCTTCTTCTTTCTGGCTGTGCATATGATTGGATAGTTCATATTGGAGCATCCCTGATTGGATAGGGCCTAAGGCTGTGAGAGGGCGGAATGCTAATAGTTTCATCCCCACAGCACTTATTTCTTTCTTTTTTTTTAATTTAAGGGCAGGGATCATGACTTTATTCCAGGGGCAGCATGCTTGCCAGACAGTTAACTGTTTAACAAATTTCTTCAAAAGGAATGAAACTATTTACTGAGTGTTTAGTCTGTGCGAGGCTTGGGCACCTATTATTTAAAGAGGTGTTAGACTTTGCTGTGAAGGTGTTTTCAATTTACATGGTGATGTCTAAGTAGAAATAAGCAAGTAAGGAACTCAGGAACCGGCGGGGCCTGTGACTCAGTGAGTAGGGCACCGGCCCCATATAAGGAGGGTGATGGGTTCCAACTCGCCCCGCCAGCTAAAACAGCCGTGCCACCGGCAACAAAAAATGGCCCAGCGTTCTGGAGGGGGAGGGAAAGAGAAGCGCCTAAGCCCCAGAGTTGGAGGGTTGCTGTGAGCTGGGACGTCATCGCACTCGATGGAGGGGGACAAAGTGAGATTCTGTCTCAAAATAAGTAACTCAGTAACCTTACAGACAGATGAACGCCATTGGGAGTTAAAGCAAAGACTGTCTATGCCAGTTCAGAGAAGAGTGAAATCACCTGTCATCTCCAGGGCCTTGGCATTGCAGGAGGCTTGATGCAGGAGGTGGTATTTAAGTTCTCAACTAACATAGGACTATGCGGTACAGCTCTTGGGGGGAAGGGCTGAGCTACAACGTGGACTTTTCCTAACAAACTCGGTAGCTCTTTTTACACAGGGCTTTGTTCCTGCTCTGACATGCAGCTCTGCCTGAGTGATATTTGTATTGACCCCTGAATAGAAATTGCATCCTTTTATTAATTTCAATTATAGATGCATACATATGTGTTTATATATAAACAGAAAGTAAATATATGTTTTCCACTCAGGGAAACAACAAGTTAACAATTACATATATATTGGGCGGCGCCTGTGGCTCAGTGAGCAGGGCGCCGGCCCCATATACCAAGGGTGGCGGGTTCAAACCTAGCCCCGGCCAAACTGCAATAAAAAAATAGCCGGGCGTTATGGCGGGCGCCTGTAGTCCCAGCTACTCGGGAGGCTGAGGCAGGAGAATCGCCTAAGCCCAGGAGTTGGAGGTTGCTGTGAGCTGTGTGACGCCACCGCACTCTACCAAGGGCAATAAAGTGAAACTCTGTCTCTACAAAAAAAAAAAAAAAATTACATATATATTATGGTGAAAAGTTATATAAAGGGTGGACACAAAGCTTGTGTGCAATTTACTATAGTTTACTATTTAAACTTAAAATTTCAGGTGGGCTGGGCACCCATAACTCAGTGGTTAGGGCACCGGCCACATGCAATGAGGCTGGAGGGTTCCAACTGGAACAGGGCCTGCTAAACCAAACAAACAAATGAAAAAAATAGCCCAGTGTTGGGGGGTGGGCTGTAGTCCCAGCTACTAGGTAGGCTGAAGCAAGAGAATCTTTTGAGGCTAGGAGGTTGATGTTCCTGTGAGCTGTTGATACAGGATTCCACCACTCAGGGCTAGACAGGGAGCCCCCCATTCTCTAGGCCCAGGTCAGCTCAGAAGTCAGACCCCCATCTCCAGGCACAAGCAGACTGCCTTTTTCGGGACACACCCTCTGGGCTCTGATAAGGTCATGAGCAAAGCAGCCTGTGATGGTTCTTTGGGTGATTCCACCTTGGGTAAGAGCACACACCCTAATCCCTTCAAAGAGATAAATACAATAAAGGATCAACTGCCAGCCATGTGTAATCTTCAGACTTAAGACTCCTAGATAAAAAAGCCCATTTGGAAACTCCTGAGAGTTCTTCAGTTCTTTCCCCCTTCCAGAAGCTCTGGTGCTTTTCTGCATTCCTTTCTAACTTCTAAAAAAAGTCCTATCTTACCACTGATCTCTGGTCCGTGGGTTCATTCTTCCAATCCCCGAGACCAAGGACCTACTGAAGAGTGAAATTCCAGTATCACTGTGACACCACAGTACAGTACTGAGTATGACAAAGTGAAGCTCTGTCTCCAAAAAATAAATGAATAAATAAACTTGAAACTTCATTATTTCAATTTTAATTAAAATACTTTACTACTTCTATTGCACACATACTTCATATCCACGCGACATTTACAATTAGCCACCTGGACTTTGTATTTTATTTGAGGGGGCAACCAGAGCTTTAAAACTGGAGGCAGTCCTCTGTGTCAGCTAGTTCAATAGAAATAAAATGAGAGGTATATGTATCACTTCCACTTTTCTAGGGGCCACATCACAAGAAAAGATAATGAAATATACAGCCATGTGCAATATTGAAACATTAAAACATATGCCCAAAAGGAATGTTCCTTTTGGAAGGATGTTTGGAGAATACTTAGAAATCTAAAAATAGACCTGCCATTCGATCCCATAATTCCTTTACTAGGTTTATACCCAGAAGACCAAAAATCACAATATAACAAAGACATCTGTACCAGAATGTTTATTGCAGCCCAATTCATAATTGCTAAGTCATGGAAGAAGCCCAAGTGCCCATCGACCCACAAATGGGCTAGCAAATTATGGTACATGTATACCGTGGAATATTATGCAGCCTTAAAGAATGATAGAGACTTTACCTCTTTCATGCTTACATGGATGGAGCTGGAACATATTCTTCTTAGCAAAGTATCTAAAGAATGGAAGAAAAAGTATTTAGTGTACTCAGCCCTACTGTGAAGCTAATTTATAGCTTTCATATGAAGCTATAAGCCAACTATAGCACAAGAATATGGAGAAATGGCCAAGGGAGGGGAAGGGAGGGGGAAGTTAGGGTGGAGGGAGGGTAATGGGTGGGGTCACACCTACAGTGAATCTTAGAATGGGTACAGGCGAAACCTACTAATTGCAGAATACAAATGTCTACATACAATAACTAAGAAAATGCCACAAAAGCTACGTTGAACAGTTTGATGAGAATATTTCAGATTGTATATGAAACCTGCAAATTGTACACCTTGATTGCACAAATGTACACAGCTATGATTTAACAATAAAAACATTAATTAATTAAAACAAATAAATAAATAAAAACATATGCCCAGCCTGATGTTCATAATTCTTTCAATAATCAGCACCACAACCAATCTGTCCGCGTAAATTTATTTTATTTATTTTTTATTGTTGTTGCAGTTTGGCCGGGGACAGGGCCTGAATCTGCCACTCTCAGCATATGGGGCTGGCACTCTACTCCCTGAGCCACAGGCGTAGCCTAAACAACCTATTTTTTAAAACAAAAACTGACACCTATCTGAAAAGAAAAAAAGTCTCTCTGTTTCAGCCTACAGAGTAGTTTAACAAAATAAAGATAAACCAAGTCATAATCAGACAAGGCTCTAAAGTCAGAAGATCAGTTTCAAACCCAGAAAGCTCTGTATTCCAAGTATGCTTCAAAGTCTTTATTTGAAGCAGAGCTCCAGATGTGTAATGACAACTATGTAAAATCACTGCTTTGGTCTCTCAAGTTTGTTATGAAAAAATTGTGCCTTATAAAAGACAAGCTGTAAGGTAGTTTAAAGCACATTATTTGTCACTTCCTGGCTGTAGTATCAGCACTCTTCCCAAGGTTGCAGCTAAGAATGCAGAATTGGAAATTATACCTCACTCTACAGGTTCCTAAGCCACTCCTACAGGAGGAGGACAGGTAAACAGTGTTTTATTAAAGGGATAGTTCTCAATTTTTACTGTTCTACACACAGATTAGAAACAACAAAATGAAAATGAAGATGCCTTACTTATGCTTCGTTAATGTGAAACACCTATTGCAATATTATTTTAATCTCCTTTTTCAAATGAACTGGATTAAGGGTTAAATTATCTTCTCTGTGCCAGTACTTTCTATTCGGTTCTGGCAAGGTTATTTCCACTTCTTTACATGCCACTTTCCTAATATGGATGCAGCACCCCCCTCATATAGATGGAACAGCAGGAAACAGCAGGAAGAGCCAAATGTTCAAGTAAAGCAATTCCAACAAACACCAGGAAAATCTTTCACCATTGAAAAGCTTAAGCTGATAACATCATGATTACCTCACAATTCTTGCTTTTGAAAATATTTCTGACTTTAGTTTGATCAGAATAATTTCCTGGGGACGATTTCTGTGGCTCAGTGGGTAGGGTGCCGGTGCCATATACTGAGGGTAGCAAGTTTGAACTGAGGCCTGGCCAGATAAAACAGCAGATACAACTAAAACGAAAATAGCCAGGCATTATGGCAGGCACCTGTAGTCCCAATTACTCAGGAGGCTGAGGCAAGAGAATCACCTCAACCCAAGGACTGCGAATTTTAAATCTTTCTTTTTCTCGTTCTCTTGTAAGTTATTTTCAAAAAACTGTGTAGCCGCTTCTACTATAACACTTAGAGGTTGAGCAGTCCAGTCAAGTACACTGCTGTTGTTTTTTGGTTGTTTTTGCATCCAAAATCTTTTTAATAAGATGCTAGTTTCCAGAGTTAGTTTTTGTAGCCTCTGCTAGCCTGTTGGCCTCTGGCACTCTTGAATTTGCAGCCCTTCCAGTGGACATAGTGTTTAGTGTGGCTATGTGGGGTTCATGCGTCCTTGCCAAAATGCTGGTACACCTCCCGGCCCTTGTGAGGACCAGAAAGAAGAATGGTGCCGCAGCCCTCGTGGGAGTCCAGGGCCAGCTGGTTGAAGGTGAGGATCTTGTTCCCAGCCTTGAGGATGAGGGTGCAGGTCCAGCTGCCCAGGCACAAGGAACATTCCCTCAGGTTGGGCACTTCCTGAACCAACACAACATCAGTTATGGTCCCCACAAACACAGCTGTTTTGTTTTCCTGGCCAGGAAGTTTCATCTTCCAGATCATTCATAAAAGAAAGAGTGGTGACCGATTGGTGCAACTCATAAACAACATCTTCAGGACCACCTGTTTGAGGGTAGAGTTGGTCTGTCTGGTCAGAAACCTGTACAGCTTGACCAGCAGCCTTAGGTAAATGACCTAGATTTGGGGCTCCTTGTGACAAAACTTTTGGTTCTTGTGGTGGTGAATATCAGCTCACATGATGGCGACTCCTGCTTGGTCAGGTCCAGAAAGAGCAACTCTACTGTTTTGAATCTGTTTTTGTTGTTGTTGTTTGTTTGTTTGTTTTAATTTCTGGAAGAAAATATCCAAGCAGGGCAGATGTTTAAAGATTTCTATGCTCTGACACTTCAGAAGTAAATGATGTATGTCTCTGGAAAACTTTAATAAATCTTTTAATGAAGGCTTTAGGATTTTCTCCCTCCTTCCGACTATATAAATCAACTTTAGACCAATTTACTTTAGGAGGGAAAGCCTCTAATATTGCTTCCAATAGACTCTGAATGTCAGTGTTTACATGAGTAATTTCTTGGTCATTAGTAGGGGATCCAGGAAAAGGATCTGGCCATCTGTTTCCTCTATGGATAGGTTGCTCTTAGAAGCCTTCTGTTTTGTCTAATGACTGCAGTATAATCATGTGTGGGAAGACATCCATTAGCAACCAGTCAAGATCCCTGTGAGTGGGATTATGAATGGCTACAAGCCTCTCTAATTTATCTTTAAATTTGGTGGGATCCTCTGAAATCATGGGGAAAGTGTTTTGTAATTCAGAAGATCTGCTGCAGTCCAGGGGACATGAATTCTCTGGGGGGAGTGGGTGAAAACCCTGGATGCATTCTTAAAGGGCACTGTATAGGGAGGTCTGGGGCTGATGGAGTTCAATTACACAATCCTGGGGAATAAGAGGCATTGTATGGGACAGAAAACCAAGCTTTGCTTTGGCTCTGTAACAGGCCTACTTCTTGCTTCTCAGCTTTTATGCAATCAACCTGTGTATTTTGAGATTTTTAAATCAGGCATGAGTGCCTTCTGTAAATATTGGAGAGATATAGATATTAAGGCAGGCAACCAGTTATTAAAAAAGTTAACTAAAAAAGTTTTCTGAAAAAGTTGGAGTCAACATAATTTTAATAGCTCTTAAGTATGATTATTGTGGGGATATAGTTGGTTTTTGAAGTTGGTTGTGACCAGGAACCCAGTGATCCAAAAGTGCTTGAGGTATCAGGGACAGGTAATTGAGGATAGAGAGGAATATAAATTGAAGGGCAGCTTAAGGTGCAAGCAGATTTTAATTTTTGTTCCACTTTAGATTTCTGCTCTTGAGTTTCTTTTTTTTTTTTTTTAAGGGAGTTTTGAAGGCAAGCCACAACAATCATATATTTTTTTCTAGTTGATTTTTCTATAAATACAAATAAATCTTAATTGCTTAAGATGAGAGCTCTCTAAATTTTTTTTAAATAAAGGAGTTTTTCTAGCTCAAAGGATCCATCTTCAGTCAGAATTTCCTATGGTATATTTATTCCAAAAGTGACTCAATCCAATAAGTCACTTTGTAGAAAGCCCAGGTGGTAGTCTTCTAGGTTTAGAGGAATTTTTAACCGTAGAACCTAGAGGTATTCTTGGAGAGGGCTTAGAGGAGACAGTTCCCGTGATTTCTAAAATTCACTCTGAGAAATAGATTGATAATAGACAGTGACAAAAAGACTCACTGCTCAGAGCTTGACATGTTTGATACACACAGTGTGCTGCTGAGAATTTCATGTGTCTTGGACTCCTACTCTTTCTAGATTGGTCACCTGATGGGTTTCCAATGAAACAGCACCCCCCATAACTAGATTACAGAGACTAAGGAGAGAATTTCCACTCAGTCCCAGAATCAAGCTCAGAGACATAAAGCAGAATGAGAAGGAAACCTCATATATATACATACATATATATGTACATATGTGTGCATATATATATATATACACATATATATATATATATATTTTTTTTTTTTTTTGAGGCAGAGTTTCAAGCTATCACACTGGGTAGAGTATCTTGACATCACAGCTCAAGGCAACTCAAATTCTTGGGCTTAAGCAATTCTCTTCCCTCAGCCTCCTAAGTAGTTGGGACTATAGGTACCAGCCACAACACCTGGCTATTTTATTTGTTGTTGCAGTTGTCATTTTTTTAGCTGGCCCAGGTGGGTTCAAACTCTCCACCCTTGGTGTTCATGGCCCGTACCCCACCCATTGAGTTATGGAAATATAGGTTGATCCCTCTAGCTTGGGGCAAAATGTCAGGGTTTGCTCTTCATGAAATTGCCCAGGTCTAGGAAACTGGGGTCCATTGTTCAGGCTTGAATGGGGGAACCCTGTATCAACAGAGTTTCTCCAGATGAAGGGTGATCTAAGGGTCTGCAACAGAATCACATCTTGGGCTAGAACCCCTTTCATTCTTTATGATCTGATGATCTCATCTCTGGAAGATGTAAATCTGATTAGCTCATTATCTGACTAAAGTTTGCCTTTTGAATTTAAAAGTCCAGAAAGTTCATAAAAAGTATAAACAATTAAGTCTCTTCCACTTCATTGCCTCTGGGCTTAAGAGGGCAATGGCCGCTACCACCAGTAGATAGTGTGGTTATACTTTAGCCATGGTGTTAATTTCTTTCTTTCCTTTTTTTTTTCTTATTTTTGTAGAGACAGAGTCTCACTTTATCACCCGCAGTAGAGTGCCGTGGTGTCACAGCTCACAGCAACCTTCAGTTCCTGGGCTTAGGTGATTCTCTTGCCTCAGCCTCCCAAGTAGCTGGGACTACAGGCACCCACCAGCCATGGTGTAAATTTCTTTACTAAGATAAGCTACAGGTTGTAAAACTGGACCCCAGTGTTGGGTCAAGACTCCTAGGATAGGAGGCTTCTGTAGCTCAGTTGGCAGGGCGCTGGTGACATACACCTAGGGTGGCGGGTTTGAATGCGGCCTGGGTCTGCTAAGCAACAATGACAATTGCAACTGAAAAATAGCTGGGCATTGTGGCTGGTGTCTGCAGTCCAAACTACTTGGAAGACTGAGGCAAGAGATTTGCTTAAGCCCAAGAGTTTGAGGTTTCTGTGAGCTGTGATGCCAGGGTACTCTACCCAGGGCAATCGCTTGAGACTCTGTCTAAAAAAAAAAAAAAAAACAACTCAGGATGATCTGTAACACAGAGATTAAATTGTTGTCTGGTAGGAAGACTTAAAGCAGGGGCCTGTAAAAGACCATTTTTCAGCTGTTGGAATGCCTTACCTGCCTGCAGTTCCCATTCTAGAGTGACCAGGCACGCTTTAAACATTTTTAGTTAAAGAATAGATTGGTCTAGCTAAATCCAGGAATACAGAGTCTGAAACAGCCTGTAATTCCTAAGAAGCCTGTAGAGTTCAAGGTTTGGTTTAAGCCAAAATTGATTCTATTCTTTCTTTGCTGAAGGCTCTCTTACTGTGTGAAAGTTGAAGGCCCAAACAGTGTACTTCAGGTACATAGAATTGGGCTTTAGCCTTGGAAACCTGTACCCACAATTGGCTAGAAAGTTTAATAGAGCTTGGGTAGCTTTGTGGTATTCCTCTGCATCTGGTTCTCCCAAAAGAATGTCATTTATGTACTGAACAAGAGTCACTATGGGATGAGAAATGACTCAAGTGTTAGCCTGTCTTGTCCAAACAAGAGAGGGCTTTCTCTAAATCCCTGAGGTTAATTTGGACCAATTGAGCTTACTTTGCTGTTCCCATCTGTCCCTCAGTAGCCCATACTTCTGGGTTAATTTGTGTCTCTAATAAGGGAAAGCACAGTAGAAGTACTTGTCCTATATTCATAAATGGCTGTTCCCGCTTTAGTATTTCCCTCCCCAGAAGGGGAGCAGGACTTTCAGGCATGATTAGAAAGGCAGGAGAGAACAGCCAGTTGTCCCAATTGCAGATTGAAGGCTGAGAGGAGAATTTGGTAACCGTCTTTCAAAACACCCTCTGTATACTTCTTTTATTTTTATTATCCTTATTTTTTGAGACAGAGTCTCACACTGTTGCCCTCAGTAGAGTGATGTGAAGTCACAGCTCACAGCAACCTGAAACTCTTGGGCTCAAATGACTCTTTTGCCTTAGCCTTCCTAGTAATTGGGATTACAGGTCCCTGCCACAATGCCTGGCATTTTTTTTTTTTTTTTTTAGGAGGCCCTTGTTGGGTTTGAACCCACCAGACCCAGTGCACATAGCCGGCAGCCTAACCACTGAGCTAACAGGTGCCCAGTCCCCCTGTATAGTTACTTTAAAATAATCTGGCCCCCTAAGGAGTCAGGCAATATAAATTGGGTGTGTTTGCTCACCACCTCCTCAAGCCACTGAAGACAGGCTGAGGGACTTTCTTTTTGTAAATGGTAGACAACTTCAAATAACTCATAGACTTTTTTTTGGATCAATGTCAACCTTCCAGGATACATGATAGAAAATGTTTACACCACCAGTCACCTTGTTTCTCAGGTCTCATTAAGGATCATCAAAGGGAAAGGTCTTCTCGTGGGGTATCTGTTTTTCCCATAAAGGAAATACTACTATCAGTATTGGACATAAACCACAAATCACCCCACTTTCTAGCCTCATCCAAGCCTTCATTTTTCTCATCTAAAGTTAAAGATTGTTTAGTGTAGCATTACATCTTTCCAAGACAGGCCAAGCTTTGTCCTGCACCTCTCTAATAGTGAGGGCATAGTCGCAGCAGAGGTCCCTTTCTGAGCCATTTCTTACTCCAGGAATCCAGACATAGTAGAGAACGGTTCAGGCCTGGCGTCTTCTTGCTTGAGCCTCCAGGGGAACTCAGTGCCTGACAACCTTCTTCCCTACTGATAGCAACCATTTCAAAAGCTTCCTTAACATCTGCTGATAGCCTGGCTTTCTCTCACTATTTCCTTATCCCCATTCTGGTTATAAAGACTGTAAAAATCTGGTTTAAGATTCAGATGTGCTTGTGGGGCCTGAGACTTCTTTTTCAGCTTTTGAATATCAGCACTAACTGGGAGATGAAGTGCACTGTCAAGGCGAAGAAGAAAAAAGCAGATGAAGCAGAGGCAGGTGAGGAGCTACATTACCTGGAAGTGAAGAGAGTGAGAGAGATGTAGGAGTAGTAAGTAATATCCAACAGGCAGAGGGAATTCAGAATGTCTATTGTTCCATTAGCTTATCTTACTCAAGATGTATATTTACCTCCCAGATAGTGGCACCAAAATGTCAGATATTAGGGGACTAGAGGTATGTTTTCCATTTTTTTGTTCCAGGTGTCAAAGAGTGGCTATTACAGCTAAGACAGTGAAACAAATGAGCAGAACAAGCAGCCGGAAGTGTTTAAAAGGGTAAAGTTCATAAAGAACTGTGCACTCCAGAGAAGGAACACATCTACATTCTCAAGTGGAGAAGACCCTGGGATTACTAAGATGTTTCCCCTTACACAGATTTTCCAATTCTATGTTAAGTGATGTGGTGGTAAAATATTCATGATTATTCTTGAAAATGGGGAAACCTTCGAGAATGGAGAGTCCTCCCATTTCTATCCCAGTAATCAATGACACATTTGTCATTGTAATTGTAGAGTATAATAGAATTGGTGTAAATTGTACTATGTTAATGAAAATAGATCACTTGAGCTTACTGTCCTCTTACTTCTATGCCCACTCCAAGGTGCCTTTTTTGTGGCCTTGGCCATATCTCCACATTGTGGCATCTCTAACTCTGAGACTCATTTTTGTAGAACAAACATCAGTTCAGTTTTGGGAAGCCTTCAAATGTCAGCTTTTGTTTCTTGGAAGCCCCCTCTGCTCAATTTGTTCCACTAAGTATGGACAAAGGATCTCCTAGTATCTTCTGCCTGCCCTATCTCTTCTTAGCCCTACCTAACAGGATAAACACAACTTTAAGGCTGTGAGACATGACTGACATTTGTAGAGTAGTTCTTCCATTTGAATTATGATTAGAAAAGCATGAAATACCTAGGAGTATACCTAACAAAGGAGGTGAAGGAACTCTATAAAGAAAACTATGAAATCCTCAGAAAGGAAATAGCAGAGGATACTAACAAATGGAAGAACATACCATGCTCGTGGATGGGAAGAATCAACATTGTTAAAATGTCTATACTTCCCAAAGCAATCTACCTATTCAATGCCATTCCTATCAAAATAACAACATCATACTTTCAAGATTTGGAAAAAATGATTCTGCGTTTTGTATGGAACGTTTTGTATGAAAAAAACCCGTATAGCTAAGGCAGTTCTCTGTAACAAAAATAAAGCTGGGGGCATCAGCATACCAGATTTTAGTCTGTACTACAAAGCCATAGTGCTCAAGACAGCATGGTACTGGCACAAAAACAGAGACATAGACACTTGGAATCGAATTGAAAACCAAGAAATGAAACTAACATTTTACAACCACCTAATCTTTGATAAACCAAACAAGAACATACCTTGGGGGAAAGACTCCCTATTCAATAAATGGTGTTGGGAGAACTGGATGTCTACATGTAAAAGACTGAAACTGGACCCACACCTTTCCCCACTCACAAAAATTGATTCAAGATGGATAAAGGACTTAAATTTAAGGCATGAAACAATAAAAATCCTCCAAGAAAGCATAGGAAAAACACTGGAAGATATTGGCCTGGGGAAAGACTTCATGAAGAAGACTGCCATGGCAATTGCGACAACAACAAAAATAAACAAATGGGACTTCATTAAACTGAAAAGCTTCTGTACAGCTAAGGAGACAATAACCAAAGCAAAGAGACAACCTACACAATGGGAAAGGATATTTGCATATTTTCAATCAGACAAAAGCTTGATAACTAGGATCTATAGAGAACTCAAATTAATCCACATGAAAAAAGCCAACAACCCCATATATCAATGGGCAAGAGACATGAATAGAACTTTCTCTAAAGACGACAGACGAATGGCTAACAAACACATGAAAAAATGTTCCTCATCTCTATATATTAGAGAAATGCAAATCAAAACAACCCTGAGATAGCCTCTAACCCCAGTGAGAATGGCCCACATCACAAAATCTCAAAACTGCAGATGCTGGCGTGGATGTGGAGAGAAGGGAACACTTTTACACTGCTGGTGGGACTGCAAACTAGTACAACTTTTCTGGAAGGAAGTATGGAGAAACCTCAAAGCACTCAAGCTAGACCTCCCATTTGATCCTGCAATCCCATTACTGGGCATCTACCCAGAAGGAAAGAAATCCTTTTATCATAAGGACACTTGTACTAGACTGTTTATTGCAGCTCAATTTACAATCGCCAAAATGTGGAAACAGCCTAAATGCCCACCAACCCAGGAATGGATTAACAAGCTGTGGTATATGTATACCATGGAATACTATTCAGCCATTAAAAAAAATGGAGACTTTACATCCTTCGTATTAACCTGGATGGACGTGGAAGACATTATTCTTAGTAAAGCATCACAAGAATGGAGAAGCATGAATCCTATGTACTCAATTTTGATATGAGGACAATTAATGACAATTATGGTTATGGGGGGGGAAAGAAAGAGGGAAGGAGGGAGGGGGGTGGGGCCTTGGTGTGTGTCACACTTTATGGGGGCAAGACATGATTGGAAGAGGGACTTTACCTAACAATTGCAATCAGTGTAACCTGGCTTATTGTACCCTCAATGAATCCCCAACAATAAAAAAAAAAAAAAAAAAAAGCATGAAATATGTTTAAAGATATTGTCATACTCTTCACATATGTAGAATTTCTGTATGAATTCTTTTATGTACTGAAATGAATAATGGTTATAGGATTTGACACTTTCCTCTCATTTGTAGGTGATTTCTATGTTATAAATATTTTATTTATACAATGATTTAAGCCCTAGTTGAACAGTTGTAAAGCTCTTCACATTGTAAACTTTCTCTCCAACGTGAATTTTATTGTTTACAGAAAACAGTGCATACTGGCATAAGACTCTGCCACATCTTCACATTGTTTCCATTTTTCCTCCTATAGTTTCTCTAATGTTTACTAAGACTGAGGACCAATGAAAACCTTTGCCCCATTACTGACATTTGGAAGATTTCTCTCCAATATGAATGTTCTTATGCTAAGGTTTGAGCTCTCATTAAGGTCGTTTCCACACTGTTCACATTTGTAGGATTTCTCTCCAGTTTGAATTCTTCTATGCTTAGCATGTTATGAACACCAGCTCAAGGCACTGCCACAGTCTTCAAATGGAGGGTTTCACTCCTGTGTGATTTCTTCTATGTACAGTGAGGATTGAGTGTGAGTTAGAGTTTGCCACACTGTCCATATTTATAAGGTTTCTCTCCAGAATAAATTCTTAAATTCTAGAAATGTTCACAAACTAATGCAACTCTATGCCACATTTTGACCCCTGTAGAGTTTCTTTCAAGAATGAATACTTCGATGTACGGAAAGGGTTGAGTACAGTGTAAATGCCTTACCACATTCTTCACATTTGTAGAGTTTCTCTCCACAAGAAATTCCGTGTTGTTCACTATGAGTTTAACTAAGGAAAAAAGCTTTAGTGCATTCTTTAGATTTGTAAGTTTTATGTTCAGAGTGAATTGTTAGATGTACAGAAAGGTTTGAGTCACAGTTAAAGGCTTTGCCACACTCTTCACATTTGTAGAGTTTTCCTCCAGAGTCAATTCTTTGATGTCTAGAAAAGCTTGTGTAGGACTTAAAGGCTTTTATACATTCTTGACATTTGCAGGGTTTCTCTCCAGAGTGACTTCTTTGATGTTTAGAAAAGCTTGCTTAGTATTTAAAGGATATTCTACATTCTTGACATTTGTAGGGTTTCTCTCCAGAGTGAATTCTTTGATGTCTAAAAAAACTTGTGTGATTGTTAAAGGCTTTGCCACATTCTTAACATTTGTAGGGTTGCTCTCCAGAGTAAATTCTTTGATGTCTAGAAATGTGTGACTGTCGTTTAAAGGCTTTGCCACATTCTACACATTTGTAGAGTTTCCCACCAGAGTGAATTCTTTGATGTCTAAAAAAGTTTGTGTGATTGTTAAAGGCTTTGCCACATTCTTGACATTTGTAAGGTTTCTATCCAGAAACCTTACATTATGAATTCTTGCAAAACCTTACAAAATGAATTCTTTTATGTCTATAGAGGGATGCGTAAGCACTAAAGGCTTTGCCACATTAGTGACATTTGTAGGGTTTGTCTCCAGAGTGAATTCTTTGATGTACAGAAAAGTGTGAGTAATGGTTAAAGGCTTTGCCACATTAGTGACATTTGTAGGGTTTGTCTCCAGAGTGAATTCTTTGATGTACAGAAAAGCATGAGTAATGGTTAAAGGCTTTGCCACATTCTTGACATTTGTAGGGTTTCTCTCCAGAATGAATTCTTTGATGTTGAGAAAGGCGTGAGTACACATTAAAGCAGGGTCTTCAAACTTTTTAAACAGGGGGCCAGTTCACTGTCCCTCAGACTGTTGGAGGGCCAGACTATAGTTTAAAAAAAACAAACTATGAACAAATTCCTATGTACATTGCACGTACCTTATTTTGAAGTAAAAAAACAAAACAGGAACAAATACAATATTTAAAATGAACAACAAGTAAAGTTACATCAACAAACTTACCAGTATTTCAATGGAAACTATGGGCCTTCTTTTGGCTAATGAGATTGTCAATGTCCAGTTCCATATTTGTCACTACTAGTTGTAACAAGTGATGCAAGTGTGAATCGGTTAGTTTAGATCTGGTTGGAGATTTCAGATGTTTCATTCTGGAAAAAGTCTGTTCACAGACATAAGTGCTGCCAAAGATGGTTGCCATTTTGAGTGCATGGTTCCTGAGATTAGGATATGTCTCAGAGGGGAGAGATGCATAGAAATGAGGAAGGCTGCTTGACTTGAATGTGTCTTCAAGAGAGTCACAATTCTGCAGTTCAGCCAGTTCCATTTAGTAATGTCAATAGAAAATGGTCTATTTTCTTTTTTTTTGTAGAGACAGAGTCTCACTGTACCGCCCTCGGGTAGAGTGCCATGGGGTCACACGGCTCACAGCAACCTCTAACTCTTGGGCTTACGCGATTCTCTTGCCTCAGCCTCCCGAGTAGCTGGGACTACAGGCACCCGCCACAACGCCCGGCTATTTTTTCTTTTTGTTGCAGTTTTTTTTTGGCCGGGGCCGGGTATGAACCCGCTACCCTCGGCATATGGGGCCGGCGCCCTACTCACTGAGCCACAGGCGCCGCCCAAAAATGGTCTATTTTCAATGTCAATAGAAAATGGGTTACAGAAAAGCTGTATGTCTGTTCATGGACATGAAGCTCTTTAAAACTAAATTGGAACGCCTTTTGCAACTTTTCCAGTGAATCCACACATGTTTTATTTGGGAATGCAACCAGTGGATTTTCTGCTAACAGATTTTGAGCTGTGGGGAGACAGCAGAAATTTTCCTCCTTCATTTGTTTGAGGAGGAGGCCTAATTTTACTTCAAATGCTTTCACATGTGATTGCATATCACAGGTGAGTTCCCCTTTCCTTGAAGTTGCACATTGAAACTGTTGAGTAACTCTGTTACATCTGTCAGAAAGACAAGGTGCCATTTCCATTCTGCATCACTGAGCTCTGGTACTTCTTTGTTTTTTGAAAGCAGAAAAGCTGTAATAGGTGGAAGTAACTCATAGAAATGTTTAAAACTCTCCCTTGAGTCAGCCAACAGACTTCTGTGTGGTACGGAACATTTTCACAGGCAACATTTAGCTCAGACACAAATTGCTGAAATTGTCTGTGGTTTAGTGCATTAGCTCTAATGAAGTTAACACAGCATACCACAATTTTCATAACAGTTCCACTTCAGTGATTTACTACACAGTGCTTGTTGGTGGATGAGGCAGTGTATGACTATTGGATGAGAACAGTTATGTTTGTCCATCTCTTGTTTAATGCTAGCAATTACTCCTTTCTTAGACCCCACCATGCTAGGAGCACCATCAGTTGTCAGACTGGCTAGTTTTGCCCAGTCCAGGTCCAAACTATTCAGTTTGGCAAACCTTTTCATAAATATCCTCTCCTATAGTTGTTCCTTTGATGCTTTGCAGTGCAGCAAGCTCTTCTGTGACTTTGAAAAAGTCATTTGTCCCACGAATAAAAATTAGAAGTTGTGCAGAATCACGAACATCATTACTTTCATCGAGTGCCAAGGAAAAATAGGAAAGTTTTTTTGTGGAGTTTTGCAAATGCTGATGCAAATTGCCTCCCATTTCTTCAATCCTTCATGTAATTGAGGGTCCTGAAAGACTCGCTGTACTAAATAAATCGGCCTTCTCAGGACACATCTCTTTGGCAACAGAAAGAAGGCATTCTTTAACAAATTCTCCCTCCACAAATGGTCTGCCAGTGCACTCTATCTGCTTGACAACTTGAAACTTGCTGGCAGTGATGAAATATTTAGCTGTTTCTGCTTCACAAAAGTATTTTGCTGAGTTGTCAATGTATATTTCATTTTTAACATTTTATCTTTTCTCACTTCTCCGACCAAATAATCATATTTATCTTTATGTTGAGTTTGATCGTGTCGATGCAAATTGTATTCTTTGAACAGAGACACTATATTCTGACATATCAAACACACAGCTTTTTTCTTGTATGGTATGAAAAAGTAATCATAAGTCCGCTGTTCCTTGAATATCCTACAGTCCAAGTCAATTTTTCTCTTTCTTTCTTTTTTTTTTTTTTTTTGTGGTTTTTGTCCTGGGCTGGGTTTGAACCTGCCACCTCCGGCATATGGGACCGGCGCCCTACTCCTTGAGTTACAAGCGCTGCCCCATTTTTTCTCTTTCTTGATGTCATTATTTCCTAGGAATTCCAAATTGCTATTAGTATAATACCAATATATATATATACAGCGCTCCAAAAACAATATACCAGCAATAACTTTGCCCACACAGAGACATATAGATTGCACTGCCCATCAATGCAGTCTGATCAGTGCCCATGAATGCAGCCTTGCCAGTCCATATCATTTCAGCCTCGCCAGTTCCCATATGGTGAAACTCTGCTTTTACCTCAGGCTCACACTGGTGCGATGTGGGGACAGGCACGATTACAGAGCCAGTTCCTCCACCACCTTTCCAGTTCATACTACCCTGTGCGAACTACACTGCAATCTGTGAACTTGCATAGGAATCTGATAGCATGGGTGAGAAGACCCATGTGATCAGATTCCACTGCAGGAAAAAAGAAGGCACGTATGCCTTTTTTCTTCTGAATCTAATGCGAGTTTTGCCATACAAGCATATGGCTGAACTCGTACTGCTAAGAGATCGCAACAGTGTGAATGGGGGCTTACACAGCACACATCATACAACATCATACACAACTGAATAGCAATCAGAATATAAATGCACTTACTGGCAATTAAATTGGGTTTCTACTCCTTGGCTATCTGCAGAGCCGGATTAAGTTCCCATGGGGCCCTAGGCAGATTACCAGTTTGGGACCCCCCTGTGATAACACTGAGCACTGACCATTTGCATTAACACTGACTGCTGACCATTTGTGATAACACTGACTGCTGACAATTTGCATTAATACTGAGCACTAATAATTTGCATTAACACTGAGCACTTACAATTATCGTTACCACTGAGCACTGACTATTTGCATTAGCACTGAGCACTATTTCTATTATCACTGTGATGCAATCCCCCTAGAAACCACCTCCAACCAACTTAAAAAAAAAAGGCTCTCCTAACTTCAAAAAAAGGCTCTTCTAACTTCAAAAGAAGGTGCCCCCTATCTGCAAAAAAAAAAAGACCTCCTAACTTCAGAAAAAAAAAGCCCCCCTTAACCACAAAAAAAAAAAAGGCTCTAGTAACCGCAAAATAAAAAAAAAATAGACCTCCTAACTTCAAAAAAAAAATAAATCCTAACTTGTTCTTACCTCAGTCCTTAGGCAGCAGCAGGCTCTGCACAGGCAACCTGGTGACTCCTCCGATTACACCAGAGACTGAGAGGAGGAGTTGAGAGATGGCGAGAAGGAGGGGAGTTGAAGAGTAGGAGGAGAGTTGAAGAGTGGGGGGCACATTCCACACATGTGCACTGCGGGTAGGATGAGTGGGCTGATAAGCAGGAGAGCAAAACACCCAGTGGGGAGAAAACAGAGAGAAGGAGGGGCAGGGAGAGACAGAGAGAAGGAACAGAGTCAGAGAGTTGGCGCACATTCCACACATGCCCACTGCGGGCTGGGACAAGTGGGCTGCTAATGGTGGGGAGAGACAGAGAGAAGGAGGGGTGGGGAGAGACAGAGAGAAGGAGGGGTGGGGAGAGACAGAGAGAAGGAGTGGAGTCAGAGAGCTATCGCACATTCCACACATGCGCACTGTGGCCTGGGACAAGTCGGCTGCTAAGCAGGACAGGCAGCTGTGGCAAAAACACCCAGTGGGCTGGATAAATGTCCTCAGCGGCCGCATGTGGCCAGAGGGCTGTAGTTTGAGGACCCCTGCATTAAAGGCTCTGCCACGCTCTTGAAATTTGTAGGGTTTTTCTCCAGAGTGAATTCTTCAATGTTCAGAAAGGTTTGAGTAGCAGTTGAAGGCTTTTCCACATTCTTGACATTTGTAGGGTTTCTCTCCAGAATGATTTCTTTGATGTACATAAAGGTTTGAGTACTTGTTAAAGGCTTTGCCACTCTCCTGACATTTGTAGGGTTTATCTCCAGAATGAATTCTTTGATGTCTACAAAAGAAAGAGTGCTGGTTAAAGGTTTTGCCACATTCTTCATATTTGAAGGGTTTCTCTGCAGAATCAATTCTTTTTTGTCCAGAAATGTGTGAGTACTGCTTGGTAAGTTTGTCACATTCCTTATAGTTGCAGATTTTTTCCCCAATATCAAAATTCTCATGGTTACAATATTTTGAACTGTCGCTAAGACATTTGCCATCATTTTCACACTTGTCCAGTTTCTCTTCAGTATGGAATCTTGAGCAAGACTGTAAAACGTGGCTAGCTTCTTTGCATTTGGACTGTTTTTTTTCCAATATGATTTGGTATCTTATGTTCTGTAACATGGGAGCAGAAGTTATAGGCTTTCCCATACCTTTTACAATTAAAAGTTGTCTCTAAGGTATATATCACTGTTTGTCTATTGAGATTTGACAATTGTCTGAAGGTGTTCAAAGAGTTACTACATTGGAAGACTTTGTATAGGCAGCTGTTAAACATTGGTCAAGTCCACTGTAACATACTTTCTGCTCATGACAGTCGTACAAACTTTCACAATTTTTTGTTAAGTTTAAATTCTCAGAGTCACAGCTTTGATATCTGCTCAGGATCATCTCTGGAAATAAAATATTTGTGTCCCACTCTTGAAAACGGTCTTCAGTAGAATGATTATATAGACCTGAAGGAAATTTAAGCAATAACAATTTTAGCCACTGGGTTTTTCTCAGAATCCAGTAAATATACATTGCACATTTGATCTGCAAAATCAGGTCAAAAACATTAAGAACATGCCATAATACAGTAGAGAGGTGCTAATTATCTTAAAGATAAATAAATGTTGTATGTATACACTTCATTTTGGGGAATTCTCAAAACCAGATAGGAATTTGCAGCACAACAGGTAAGCAGAAGATGTAGAGGTAAAGTAGAGGCTGAGCATCGGCTCATGTTTTTAATCCTAGAACTCAGGGGCACTGAGGTGAATGGATCACTTGAGCACAGGTGTTTGAGATCAACCTGGGCAAGAGTGAGACCCCATTTCTACCACAATTAGAAAAATTTAGTCCAGCACTGTGGCACATGCCTCTAGTCCCAGCAACTCATGAGGCTAAGGCAAGAAGATCTCTTGCACCTAGAAGATTGAGCCTGTGAGCCCTGACAACAGACCACTCATTCCAGGGTGACAATTACTCAGCCTAAAATAAATAAATGCATACATACATAAATTTGTGTGTGTGTGTGTGTATAAAGGAAAATATCATCAATAATAATAGGAAATAATAAAGAAAAAATACCATCAATAATAATAATAACAGAGCCAAACAGAAGAAAAAGAAAAGTTGTTCATATTTACCCCATCACAGAATTTATGCCATCTTAATACAGAATGGTGAAAATGGAAGTAAACTTCCAAATCCCAGCTTTGTCCTCAAAAGGAAAAGAGTGACACCTGTGTTAAACTTTTTTGCTTTTGAGGGTGTTTTCAAAGAAAGGTTGCTGACTCCCATCAGTGAGTGTGCTGGAAGGAATAGTGCAATAGTGTGTAAGACAGACTGGGGGTGCTTAATTCAAAGGGATAATATTATTATAGCAGCAAAGAGACTCCAATGTAACAGACAAATTCAGTTCTAGCAAGTGATGAAAAACTCTAAAGAGGACATGTAGAAAAATGCTTCCATGAAAAAATAACCATATTTTTCCACAGACAAAACACTGTCTAAATGTACAGTTCTCGCTTTTTTGTACAATGTGTGTCAGAGTCTTGCAGGATACAGCCATATCACAAAGTTTGTGAAAGGTGGCTTTTCTAATCCTCAAAAATCAATGAAAGCTTATAACATACAAAATGTTAGGGGAACATAACCCAAAGAACTAAAAAAATGATCTGGAATTAACCATAAAAAATAGAGATGTCTAAATTGACCTACACATTTAACTGAATAATGCTAAATGCATCAAATAGGAATGATACTAAGTAAAATCAGAAAAATGAGGGTATCAAACACAATGAAAATGACTGACTGAGCAGTCTCAAATGTAAAAAAAAGGTATAAAGACTGAAGAAAGCTCACCATACTTCAGCTAGGAGAAACAAAGAGTCCCATAAAAAGACAGATGAAGATAAGGATTTGAAAGTCACACACAAGAAGAGAATCTTGAAAGCAGCAAGAGAAAATAGATATGTTGTCGCTAAGGATGCTCCGTCAGATTACTAGTGGATTAATCAACATGAACCTTCCACACAAAAAAAGATTTGGTGAGACTTGGTGCCTGTATCTCAAGTGGCTCTGGCGCCAGCCACATACACCAGACCTGGAGAGTTTGAATCCAGCCCGGGCCTGCCAGACAGCAATGACAAATACAACCAAAAAATAGCCGGGCATTGTGGCAGGAGCCTGTAGTACCAGCTACTTGGGAGGCTGAGGCAAGAGAATCGCTTAAGCCCAAGAGTGGAGGTTGCTATGAGCTGTGATGCCACAGCAGTCTACCCAGGGAGACAGCTTGAGACTTTGTCGCAAATGAAAAAAAACAAAGAAAAAGGGCAGCACCTGTGGTTCAAAGTAGTGAGGTGCCAGCCCTATATACCAGAGGGGGCAAGTTCAAACTTGGCCTTGGTTAAAAATTGCAAAAAAAACAAAGAAAAAAACCTCTTTTTTTCAGATACAGTGTCATTCTGCTGTTCAGGCTACACTGTTATAAAATCAGCCTAACTCACAGCAACCTCAAACTCCTGGGTGCAAGCAATTCTCTAGCCTCATCCCCACCACCAGCCCTCAGTAGGTGGGACGAAACACAATCACTACCGTGCCTGGCTAATTTTTCTATTTTTGGTAGAAACAGGGTCTCACTCTTTTTTTTTGTAGAGACAGAGTCTCACTTTATTACCCTTGGTAGAGTGCCGTGGCCTCACACAGCTCACAGCAACCTCCAACTCCTGGGCCCAAGCGATTCTCCTGCTTCAGCCTCCCGAGTAGCTGGGACTACAGGTGCCCGCCACAAAGCCCGGCTATTTTTCGGTTGAAGTTCAGCTGGGGCCGGGTTTGAACCCGCCACCCTCTGTATATGGGGCCGGCGCCTTACCAACTGAGCCACAGGCACCGCCCCAGGGTCTCACTCTTATTTAGGTTGGTCTCACACTTCTAAGCTCAAGCTATCATTTCACCCTGGGTCCCACAGTGCTAGGATTAGAGGGGTCAGCCACCACACCCAGCCTAAAGAATATTAAAAATCATTCCATAGGTATACTAAAAAATACACACATATTTAATGTCCTTAAAAGCAATGGAAGAACAGTCAGATCCTGCACTCACATGTAAGCCATAGAAAGTTCTTTCATTCTCACTGTATCCTAAAAGGAATATTAGTGAAAAGTAAGGTCCTTCTGGAAATTAAAACCAAGAACAGGCATAGTGGCTCACAACTATATGCCTATCACTCTGGAAGCCAAGTTCAGGTCACAAGTTCCAGACTAGCCTGAGTAAGGATGAGAACTCCCCTGTACCAAAAAAATAGAAAAACTGTAAGCCAGCCAATGTGGAGAAACCTGTAGTCCCGGCTATTTGGGAACTGAGATAGAAAAATCACTTAACACCAGTAGTTTAAGGTTGCTCTGAGCTAGGCTGATGTCACAGCACTCTAGTGTGAGGGAAGAGAGTGAGACTCTGTATTAAGAACAATAAAAATAAAAACTTATAAAAACAAGAACAGAGATGCCTTTATGTAAGAACAAGGGAAAAAACCCTGTGTCCTTGTCCTTTCTTTAGAAGTTGGCTGTCTTTAACTGGCACTAAGTCAACTTCAATAAGCACTTGCTGCTTCCGTGCCATTTCACTCTGCACGTTAGACTTTCCCTTTTTATCTTTTCAGAGAGATTTTTTGGGAATTGGTTTCATGTGAAAAGTGGGTTCTATGGTTGGAGGCAGTTCCATCCAAGTCTTCTTCTGAACCACTTCAATGGGAGGAGGCCCCAGCTCAGCAGACTCCTTCTGAACAGCGTCCATGGGAGGACACATCTGCACTTGAGCACAGTCCTCCTCAACAACCTCCAGAGAAGCAGACCCTTTCTATGCAGACCCCATATGAGCAGACTCCACATGAGCAGAACTTTTCTAACCAGACTCCCTCAGAGCAGACTCCATCTGAGCAGGCCCTTTCTGAACAACCTCCATAGAAGCGAGGCCTTCCTAAACTTGTTCCTTCTGAGCAGGCTCGCTGCTTCTTTTACTTGACTTATATTTTAGGGATTTTCTTGTACTTTTTTTCATGCAGGCATTTTGCGTCCTACTCTCCTCCACTTTGTTGTCACCCTTTGGCACTTCCTGACTACTGTATTCTCTGTTTTCTTTTTCTTTTTGTCACAGACTCCTCATCATTCACAGGATCACATAAGGATTGGGCTTCAGCTTCCATCTTCCTTTTGCTTTTCTTGGTTTTACAGTACTTTTCTGAATTACTTCCTATAGATCCATCCATCTCTTTACTTTCTGCTGCTAATTTGCGAGTTTTGGTAGTTACTTGGGTCATTGAGACACTACTGCAAGGCTTTTTCTTTCCTTTTTTTTGAGACAGAGTTTTACTTTATCACCCTAGGTAGAGAGCTGTGGCATCACAGCTCACAGCAACCTCCAAGTCCTGCACTTAGGCAATTCTCTTGCTTCAGCCTCCCGAGTAGCTGGGACTACAGATGCCTGCCACTACACTTGGCTATTTTTGGTTACAGTTTGCCTGGGGCTGGGTTTGAACCTGCCACTCATGGTATATAGGGCCAGTTCCCTACCCACTGAGCCACAGGCACCGCCTGGCTTTTTCTTTTTTGAAACCTTTTTTTTTCTACTTTTACAGACTTCTCATTTTTCTTTCTAGCCACATTGCCCTTTATTTTTGTCTGCTCTGTTTCTGGTTTTTCATTGGTAGTATTGTTATTAGGTAAGTCAGCCTTTCGCTTTTTTGTTTTCTTTAGTTTCACTTTTGAGACATCCATTTTTTTTTAGAACTAGTAGGATGCTTAGATTTGAAGTCATATTGTAATTACACTTCTTGGAAGCTGTGTAGTCACATACAAGGCAATTGAACTGTGGGCTAACAAGGAGCTCCATGTGTTTTTTGAAGTTGCTTCTGTCTTCTGTTTTGTAGTCACAGTGTGGGCAGTTAAGAGGTCTAGGCCCATTGTGAATCTGTCTTGGATAGTGAGTTACTTCACTTTGATTAGAGGCCATGTTACTTCACATCTAAATGGCTTCTCATCTGAATGAGTAGGCTTATGTCTAGCTACATGAGTCTTCTGAGAACTTGAATAAGGACAAAATTTACATTTATATAGATGTTCTCCTGTATGAGTTCTAAGATGCTGAACATAATTGTTTTTTCTTCTTTTTTTCTTTTTTGTAGAGACAGAGTCTCACTTTATGGCCCTCAGTAGAGTGCCATGGCATCACACAGCTCACAGCAACCTCCAACTCCTGGGCTTAAGCAATCTGGGACTACAGGAGCCCGCCACAATGCCCAGCTATTTTTTGGTTGCAGTTTGGCTGGGGCCGGGTTTGAACCCGCCACCCTCGGTATATGGGGCTGGCGCCTTACCAACTGAGCCACATGCGCCGCCCCATAATTGTTTTTTCTGTCTGAAAAATGTTGCATTTCCCACACGTGTATACTTCCCTTGGAAAATGGTTTCTCCAGTGTTTCCTCCAGTGATACTCACTAACTGTTATATATGTACAAATGATGCACTTGTAGACTCGCTTGTTATCCCCAGCTCTGGTGTGGTGTTTCAGATGTGCAGTAGAGTGATCATATCGATTGGTATTGTAGCCACAGTGGTCACAGTTAATGGGGCCCTTGGAGGAACCTCCCACTTCTGAAGTGGAAGTGCCAGAGTCCCTGGCTTTTGCTTGTTTCTCTGCACTTTCTTCAACAAAATATTTCTTGGCACTGTGTACTCTGATGTGATGTACAAACTGTTCTTCAGGTTCTGCTTCATACTGGCATGGCTTAAAGCGAAAGGGTTCTTCAACTTCTTGCATTTGTCCTCAGCTACTGGTGTTTCTGAAGGAAGATCTTTATTTGAGCTGTAAACTTCTGGGGCAGGTGATGCCTCAAATACAGGCTGAGATTGTACAACACTGAGTTCTGAATTTCTCAGTTCCATGTTTTCCAGTCCTCCTTCCTCAGCGAGGTGAGGCAGGCCACCCAGGGTGGCAGCTCTTTCTCCCCACTACTTTTCTTTGTTGGAGTTGCAGGGGATAGAAGGGGGACAGTGGATGTGTTGGGCACAGGAGCCTTGGAGGCCCAGGAAGGCCCAGGAGTGCAACTGCCAAGGGTGCTCAGACGACTGCCCCTCAGCCATCCCCCAGCTGGCAGAGCAGCCATCACTACAGCCATTGTCTGAGGCTAGTTTTTGTTGCAGTCGTCACTGCTGTTTTAGCTGGCCAGGGCCGGGTTCAAACCCTACCCACTGAGCCACAAGCACTGCCCTGCCATATACCTTTACATTGTGCCTCTTAGGTTAGAAGACACCAGTCTCCCTCCCACTTCACATCTAATTTTTGTATGATTTCACTCTTCAAAGACCAATGATTGTTGCAATTTATAAGAATAAATTGGAGTTGGATTTTGCTTTCGTAACCTAGGAATGCAAGGCTCTGGATCTCTTTCAGCCTAATTCCCTCCCATATATTTTAACACTCTACAGGAAAATTGGTTTCCCCCTACATTTTTCAAAAGTATGGCAGGCTCAGTGTAAATGTTCCCCATTTGTTTCCTCAGCCTAACTCTTCTAGGTCTTGCAGCCAAATCTTAAATTTTCCTTTTATTTCTCATTTTTCCAAATGCTAACTTTCCATCCAATTTACATTATTGATAGAGTCAAACTCCCCCAAATAGGGTGGACCCGCTTAAAACAATGAACCCCTTACCCTCTCCCACTGGATGACCCACCTAAGAAAGGTGAATGGGTCAACCCCCTAACCTACTTCATTGGATGTCACACCTGGGAAATGTAAATGGGCCAACCCCCAACCTTACAACAAATATTCACCCTTCCTGGTTAGGTTAGCTAAAGGTTTATCTATTTTAGTGACCTTTTCAAAAAACCAACTTTTTGATTTATTTATCTGTTGTATAATTCTTTTGTTTTTAATTTCATTTAATTCTGCTCTAATTTTGGTTATTTCTTTTCTTCTGCTGGGTTTGGGGTTGGAATGTTCTTTCTTTTCCAGTTGCTTAAGATGTCCCATTGAGTTGTTAATTTCCTCTCTTTTCATTCTCTTGAGGAAGGCTTGCAGTGCTATAAATTTCCCTCTTACGATTGCCTTTGCGGTGTCCCAGAGGTTCTGATAGTTTTTGTCTTCATTGTCATTTTGTTCCAAAAAATTGGCGATTTCTTTCTTAATCTCATCTCTGACCCAGCTATCATTCAGCATAAGGTTATTTAACTTCCATGTTTTTGTATGAGTGTGCAGATTCCTGTTGTTACTCAATTCAAGTTTTATTCCATGATGGTCCGAGAAGATGCATGGAATAATTTCTATTCCTTTAAATTTACTGAGGTTAGACTTGTGACCTGTGAATATTTTATGAGGAGGACCCTCTGGGCAATTGAAAAAATACACTACTGGGACCTGATGAAACTAAAAGTCTTCTGCACAGTCAAGAACACAGTAAGTAAAGCAAGCAGACAGTCTTCAGAATGGGAGAAGATATTTTCAGGCTATGTCTCCGACAAAGGTTTAATAACCAGAATCCACAGTGAATTCAAACGTATTAGCAAGAAAAGAACAAGCGATCCCATCTCAGGCTGGGCAAGGGACTTGAAGAGAAACTTTTCTGAAGAAGACAGGCATGGGGCCTACAGACACATGAAAAAATGCCCATCATCCTTAATCATCAGAGAAATGCAAATCAAAACTACTTTGAGATTATCATCTAACTCTAGTAAGATTAGTCCATATCACAAAATCCCAAAACCAGACATGTTGGCATGGATGTGGAGAAAAGGGAACACTTCTACACTGCTGGTGGGAATGCAAACTAATATATTCCTTTTGGAAAGATATTTGGAGAATACTTAGAGACCTAAAAATAGACCTGCCATTCAATCCTATAATTCCTCTATTAGGTATATATCCAGAAGACCAAAAATCACATCATAACAAAAATACTTGTACCAGAATGTTTATTGCAGCCCAATTCATAATTGCTAAGTCATGCAAAAAACCCAAGTGCCCATCGACTCCTGAATGGATTAATAAATTGTGGTATTTTTACACCATGGAATATTATGCAGCCATAAAGAAAGATGGAGACTATACCTCTTTTCTGTTTACATGGATGGAGCTGGAAAATATTTTTCTTAGCAAGATATCCCAGAAACAGAAGAAAAAGTACCCAATGTACTCAGCCCTACTATGAAACTAATTTATAGCTTTCCTACGAAAGGTATAACACAATCTCAGCACAGGAATATGGGGAAAGGGGCAAGGGCGGGGAGGGTACAGAGAAGGAAGGGTGGAAGGAGGGTGATTAGTGTGTCCACACCTATGGTGCATCTTGGAAAGGTACAGGTGAAATTTACTAAGTGTACAGTATAAGAGTTTGAACACAATAATTAAGAAAATGCCATGAAGGCTATGTTAACCAGTTCAATGAAAATATTTCAAACTGTATATAAAACAGCATATTGTACCTCATGATTGCGTTATTGTACACAGCTATGATTTAATAATAATAATAAAAAGATTTTAGCAAACAGAATACAATGACACATTTAAAAAGTTATACACCATGATCAAGTGAATTTTATCCCAGAGTTACAAGGTTGGTTCAACATGTATAAATCTATAAATATAATACACCACATAAATAAAATAAAAAACAAAGACTGTATCATTCTCTCAATTGATGAAGAAAAGGCTTTAAGGATATCCAGCATCCTTTCATGATTAGAGCAGTTAAGAAAATAGGCTTAGATGGGACATTTCTTAAACTGATAGAGGCCATCTACAGCAAACCCACAGCCAATATCATATTG
Organism: Nycticebus coucang; assembly: GCF_027406575.1. Taxonomy (NCBI): domain Eukaryota; kingdom Metazoa; phylum Chordata; class Mammalia; order Primates; family Lorisidae; genus Nycticebus; species Nycticebus coucang. The sequence goes on along the minus strand of NC_069799.1, from coordinate 13,816,148 downwards.
AATGGAGTAAAATTGAAAGAATTTCCACTCACATATGGAACTAGAGAAGGATGCCTATTGTCAGCACTGCTATTCAACATAGTGCCGGAAGTCCTAGCCATCACAATCAGGCAAGATAAGGGGATCAAGGGTATTCAAATGGGGTCAGAGGAGGTCAAATTCTCACACTTTGCAGATGACAAGTTCTTATACCTGAAAACCCCAGGGACTCAAATGCAATGGTCTTAAAAGTGATTAAGAAAATATATTAGTGTCTCAGAATACAAAATCAATACCTACAAATCAGTAGCCTTTATATATACCAACAATAGCTAGGCCAAGAATATAATCAAAGACTCTATTACTTTTACAGTAGTGCCAAAGAAGTTGAATAACCTGGGAATATATTTAACAAAGGATGCAAAAGATCTCTATAAAGAGAACTATGAATCTCTGAGAAAAGAAATAGTAGAAAGATGTTAACAAATGAAAGAACGTCCATGCTCATGGTTGTGAAGAATCAACATCGTTAAAATTTCCATACTATGCAAAGAAACCTATAGATTTAATGCAATCCCCATCAAAGCACCAATGTCATACTTTAAAGAACTTAAAAAAATAGTACTTTGTTTTATATGGATCAGGAAAAAACCTGAATAGCCAATATAATTCTGAGAAATAAAACAAACCTGGAGGTATCACGTTACCAGACTTCAGATTATACTAAGAAGTTATAGTGATCAAAACAGCATGACACTGGCACAAAAATAGAGTTTCAGATCTGTAGAATAGAATAGAGAACCTAGAAATGAACTAAGCTATATATCATCATTTGATCTTTGATAAGCCTAACAAAAACATGCATTGGGAAAAAGAATCTCTATTTAATAAATGGTGCTAGAAAAACTGGTCAGCCATTTCTAGAAGACTGAAACTAGACCCACATCTCTCACCAATAACAAAAAATGGATTCTCATGGGATAAAGTATTTAAATTTAAGATATGAAACTATAAAAGTACTAGAAGAGAGTGCAGGGGAAATGCTTGAAGATATTGGTTTGGGAAAATATTTATGAGGAAGACCCCTCCCCCCAGGGGCAATTGTAGCAACACCAAAAATAAATAACTGGGATTTGATCAAGCTAAAAATCTTCTGCACATTTAAGGGTACTACAACCAAAGCAAACAGACAGCCTTCACAATGGGAGGAGATTTTTGCATGTTATGAATCTGAAAAGAGCTGTTAACTAGAATTTACAGAGGACTCAAATTAATCAATAAGAAAAGAGCAAACAACCCCATTTCTTTGTGGGCAAGAGAAATGAACAGAAATTTCTCTGAAGACAACAAATGAATGGCCAAAAAATATATGAAAAAAAGTTCATCGCCTTTAATCATCAGAGAAATGCAAATCAAAACCATTTTATTTATTTTTTATTATTTTTTTTTATTTTTTTTTTTTTGTAGAGGCAGAGTCTCACTGTACCGCCCTCGGGTAGAGTGCTGTGGCATCACACGGCTCACAGCAACCTCTAACTCTTGGGCTTACGCGATTCTCCTGCCTCAGCCTCCCGAGCAGCTGGGACTACAGGCGCCCGCCACAACGCCCGGCTATTTTTCTGTTGCAGTTTGGCCGGGGCTGGGTTTGAACCCGCCACCCTCGGTATATGGGGCCGGCGCCCTACTCACTGAGCCACAGGCGCCGCCCCAAAACCATTTTAAAATATCTCATTACTCTGGTAAGATTAGCCCAGACCACAAAGTCTCAAAACTGCAGATGTTGGCATGAATGTGGAAAGAAGGAATGTTGGCATGAATGTGGAACACTTCACACTGTTGGTTAGGTTGCAAACTAATATAACCTTTATGGAAAGAAGTAGGGAGAATCCTCAAAGAACCGAAAGTTGACCTTCCATTTGACCATGCAATCCCATTACTAGGTATCTATCCAGAAGAACAAAAATCATTTTGCCACAAAGACATTTGCACCAGAATATTTATTGCAGTCCAATTCATAATTGCCAAGTCATGGAAGCAATCCAAATGCCCATCAACCCATGAATGGATCAACAAACTGTGGCATATGCATACCACAGAATACTACTCAGACTTTACATCTTTTATGTTTACCTGGATGAAGTTAGAATGCACTCTTCTTAGTAAAGTATCTTAAGAATGGGGAAAAAGGTATCCAATGTACTCAATACTATTATGAAACCAATATATGAACACACACTCATACAAATGATAAAGCACAAATATAATATAGCAAGGGGGAAGAATGAGAAGGGAGAAGAGAGGGGAGGGGAAGGGCAATTGGTGGGAGGAGGGAGGGCATTTGGTTGGATCTCATCTAATGTGCACAATGCAAGGGTATATTTCAAAATGACTAAGAGTAAAATTTAAACATCTTACTGCAAAAAGTAAGTAAACTGATGGTGTGTTAATCAGTTTGATTTAAGCATTCCACATTGTATATCAAATCATCACATTGTACCCAATAAATGTATACAATTATGATTTTAATTAAAAATTAATTTTAAAGGGGAATTGTGAGAAGATGTCTGGTTAGAAGCAGCTTTCCCCAGAGGCTCATGCCCAAAGGGAGAAATATTGGACTCCGGAGAAGTGGATGGAAGTCAAATGTGAGGATCTCTGCACTGAAAGGACTGTGTGAGGTACTTATCACCCAGGCTGAATCAAGTGGCAGAAAAAAGAAAGTGGATGAAAAACAACAGCGACACTGCCTGAAGCTGCAGATTCACCTCTTGTCTGCCTTTGTGAGCAGTGCACTCATCAAGGTAAACCTATCAATTCAACTAAAGAAGGCTAATTAACATACTGAAAAAGAGGAAGAAGCTGAAAATACTCATGAAGAGGAATCAGCTGAAGAACTCTGGCAACATGAAAAATCAGAGCAGATCAATGCCTCTTGGGGACATCAAAGAAAATCCAACAGAGAAGCCCATCCACAGAGAAATTGCTGAAATTTCAGAAATACAATTTAGAATATGGATGGCAAATAAGATGATTGGAATGGAGGAAAAGATGGAAACAGAGAACCAAAAAATAGTTCAGAAATTGTCTCAAGAAATTAAGAAATCTGGTAAGATTAGCCCAGACCACAAAGAGAAAGTCACCAAGGATATGGACATAATACAGAAAGATATAGTAGAGCTTAAGGAATTGAGAAAGGTATTTGAGGAGCTTCAAAATATAGTAGAGTCCCTCAGAAATAGAGTTGAGCAGTGTGAAGAAAGAATTTCAGATAAAGAAGACAAGGCCTTTGAAATATCCCAAGCATTCAAAGAGGTAGAAAAATGGAGAAAAGAACAGAATATTCCCTGAGAGAATTATGGGATCATTCCATGAAATTAAGCATTCGAGTTATAGGGATTCGTGAAGGAGAAGAGGATGGTCCCAAAAGCACAAATTTTCTGCTCCAAGACATTATGGTGGAGAATTTCCCAAGAATTCACAAGAGAGACAGAAATTCAGATAGTAGTTTCAGAACCCCAGCATGACTCAATCCAAACAAAGCATCTCCTGGACACATTGTAATTAATTCTGCCAATGTTAATATGAAGGAGAAACTTCTGTAAGCAACCAGGTGTAAGAACAGTATTATTTACAAAGGGAAAAGTATAAGGATTGCTGCAGGTCTTTCAGCCAAAACATTCCAAGCCAGAAAAGGGTGGTCATCAAACTTCAACTTTCTTAAACATAACAATTTCCGGTGCAGGATACTATACCCTGCTAAACTGGGTTTCATTTGTGATGGAGAAATCAAATACATCACTCACAACCACATGCTGAGGAAATTTGCTATGATTCGACTGGCTCTATTGGTCCAGGAAATTCTCAGACCCATTCTTCATAACAAGCAACAGGAAGGTACACCACCAAAGTAAACCTACCCAGAAATTAAAGAACAAAGCCTAACTTCCACAATGGTGAGAGGCATAAAACTAGTTCTGGACTCCTGAAAACCAAGATGACCAAAACTCTGCCACATCTATCAATTCTCTCAATTAATGTGAATGGCTTGAACTCTCCTTTAAAGGGGCATAGGCTGGCTGACTGGATACAAAACCTCAAACACTTAGGCCAGATGTCTGTTGCCTACAAGAAATTCACCTTACTTCAAAAGATAAATCAAGACTCAGGGTGAAGGGATGGGTAATGGTATTCCAGGCAAATGGAAAACAAAAAAGCTGGGGTTGCAATCTTGTATACAGTTACAATGGGATTCAAGCCACAAAAATAATGAAAGACAAAGATGGACACTACCTACTGGTCAAGGGAAACACAACATGAAGAGATTTCAATAGTTAACATCTGTGCACCCTATCTGAATGTTCCTCAATATATAAAACAAACCCTAACTGATCTGAACAATGTGATATCTTCCCACACCATAATAGTTGGAGATATTAACATCTTATTGGCAGTACTAGACAGATTCTTCAAGTAGAAACTAAAAAAAGAAATAATGGACGTAAATAAGACCCTAGAAGTAATGGACTTAACAGACATTTATAGAACCCTTTATCCTAACAAAACCAAATACACATTCCATTCTTCTCATCAGCCCATGGATCATCTTCCAAAATTGATCATATCTCAGGTCACGAGGCTAACCTCAACAAATTCAAAATAATGGAAATTATCCCCTGTGTCTTCTGAGGCCATCATGGAATAAAAGTTGAACTCAACAGCAACAGAAATCTTCATACTCAAAGTCATGAAAACTAAATAAGCTTATGCTCAATGACAGCTGGGTAATGGATGAGATAAGAAGGATGCCATTAGATTTCTGGAACAAAACGATAATGAAGACACAAACTATCAAAACCTGTGGAATACTACAAAAGCAGTCTTAAAAGGAAATTTACAGCGTTAGAACCCTTCATCAAGAGAACAGAAAAAAAGCATGTCAGCCACCTAATGGATCATCTCAAGCAACTGAAAAAGGAAGAACAATCTAATCCCAAATTCAGCAGCAGAAGAAAAGAAATAACCAAAATTAGAGCAGAATTAAATGAAATTGAAAACAAAAGAATTATTCAGATCAGTGAAACAAAAAGTTGGTTCTTTGAAAAGATTAATAAAATTGATAAACCTTTGGCTAGACTAACCAGAAACAGAAAACATGATCTTTAACAACTACAATCAGAAATGATAAAGGGGAAATTACAAAAGATGCCTCTGAAACACAAAAGATTCTTAACACTTATTACAAACAACTCTATTCCCAGAAATATGAAAATGTAGAGGAGATGGATTGATATCTAGAATCACAATGCCTTCCAAAACTCAGGCAGAAAGATTTAGAAATCTTGAATAGACTGATATCAAGTACTGAAATAGCATTGATTGTACAAAATCTCCCCAAAAAGAAAAGCCCTGGATCAGATACTTTCACACCAGAATTCTATCCAACCTTCAAAGAGGAACTAGTTCCTATAATGCATAAACTTTTCCAAAATATAAAGAAAGAAGGAATTCTCCCTAACACATTCTATGAAGCAAATATCACCCTGATCCCCAAACAAGGAAAGGACCCAACAACCACAAAAAACTATAGATTAATATCATTAATGAATATTGATGCAAAAATATTCAACACAATATTAACAAACAGGATACAACAACACTTTAATGTGTTTTATACACCGTGATCAAGTGGGTTTTATCCAAGACACACAAGGTTAGTTCAACACATGCAAATCTATAAATATAATACACCACATAAATAAAATAAAAAACAAAGACCATATGACTCTTTCAATTGATGCAGAAAAGGCTTTTGACAATATCTAACATCATGACAAAACATTCAAGAAAATAGGCTTAGAAGAAACATTCCTTAAGCTGATAGAGGCTATCTACAGCAAACCCACAGACAGTATCCTATTGAATGGAGTTTGCACCAAAACTGAAAGCATTCCTGCTCAAATCTGGAACCAGACAAGGATGCCCACTGCCTCCACTGCAATTTAACATAGTGTTGGAAGTCCTAGCCATCACAATCAGGCAAGAGAAGGAGATCAAAGGGATACAAATGGGGACAGAAGAGGTCAAACTCTCCCTCTTCACAAATGACATGAACTTATACCTGGATAACTCCAGAGATTCAACTACAAAGCTCTTAGAAGTGATCAAGGAATATAGCAGAGTCTCAGGTTACAAAATTAATATCTACAAATCAGTAGCCTTCATCAGTAGCCAGTAGCCAAATCAGTAGCCTTCATCTCTAGATTCTCTATCCTATTCCATAGATAGGAGTGCCAACAATTAAGCCCAGAACAAAATCAAACACTCTATTCCTTTTACAATAGCACCAAAGATGAAATACCTGGGAATATATATAACAAAAGATGTGAAAAATCTCTATAAAGAGAATTATGAAACTTTGAGAAAGAAAGAGAGATAGTAGAAGATGACAACAAATGGAAGAACATACCATGTTCATGGCTGGGAAGAATCAACATCATTAAAATGTCCATACTACCCAAAGCAATCTATAAATTTAATGCAATCCCCTTCAAAACACCAATGTCATACTTTAAAGATCTTGAAAAATAGTACTTTGATTCATATGGAACCAGAAAAAAACCCCTGAATAGCAAATACAGTTCTTAGAAATAAAAACAAAACTTTTCTATTGTCTTTAAGATTTGGCATGATCTTTTTTTTGAAATTATTTTCTATTTTTATTTATAAATATTTGTTGTATATTTTTTGAGATGTTGGGGAAAAAAAGTTAACTGATGATTCCATACTGAACCTCAGAGTCAAAGCAGTCTATGATAGACATACTATTATCTGATAATATAAATGTTACTTTTTTGCATTATTATTATTATTGCTCAATAAAAGAAGAAATAGAAACAAATCTGAAGGCACCACATTGCCAGACTTCAGGTTATATTACAAGGCTATCGTGATCAAAACAGCATGGTACTGGCACAAAAATGGAGACATAGATCTATGGAATAGGATAGAGAATCTAGAGATGAACCCAGCCACATATCATCATTTATTCTGTGATAAGCCTAACAAAAACATGAAATGGGGAAAAGATTCCTTATTTAACAAATTATGCTGGGAGAACCAGTTATCCACATGCAAAAGACTGAAACTGGACCCACACCTCTCATCTTTGACAAAAATTGATTCTTGTTTGATAAAAGATTTAAATCAAAGCACAAAACAATAAACATTCTAGAAGAGAGTGTGGGGAAAACATTTGAAAATATTGGCTTGGGAAAAAACTTTATAATGAAGACCACCCCGCCCCCCCAGGAGCAACATCCAAAATAAATAACTGGTACTTGATCAAGCTAAAAAGCTTTTGCACAGCTAAGAGTACCACAAACATAGCCAACAGCCATCAGAGTGGGAGAAGATTTTTGTGTGTTATGAATCTGACAACGTCCCAATAACTAGAATCTACAGAGAACGCAAATTAAACATTAAGAAAAGTGCAAACAACCCTCTCTATAAGCAGGCAAAAGATTTGAACCAAAACTTCTTTGAGGATGACAGACAAATGGCCAATCACATGAAAAAATGCTTATCATCTTTAATCATCAGAGAAATGCAAATCAAAACCACTCTAAGATATCACCTAACCCCAGCAAGATTAGCCCATATCACAAAGTCCCAAAACACCAGGTGCTGGCATGGATGTGAAGAGAAGGGAACACTTCTACTCTTCTGGTGGGACTGCTAACTAATACACCCTTTTTGGAGAGAAATATGGAGAATCCTTAAAGAACTAAAAGTAGATCTTCCATTTGACTCTGCAATCCCATTACTAGGTATCTACCCAGAAGTACAAAAAACACTTTACCACAAAGATGTTTGCACCAGAATGTTTATTGCAGCTCAATTAATAATTGCCAAGTTATGGAAGCAACCAAGCTGCCCATCAACTCATGAATGAATCAACAAACGGTGGTATTTGTATACCCTGGAATATTATTCAGCCATTAAAAAAGATGGATACTTCACATCCTTTACATTTACCTGGATGGAGTTGAAATATAGTCTTCTTAGTAAAGTATCTCAAGAATGGAAAAATAAGCATCCAATGTACTCCATACTAATATGAAATCAATAAATAAACAATTAATGTTCCTAAGAACACTAAAACACTATTATGGTCCAGTTCAGGGGTAGTGGGGGGACATTTGGCAGAAGAAGGAAGGGCATGAGGCCTGATCTCACTTAATGTGCACATTGTGAGGATGCATAATACACCCCCCTAGGTGAGAGGCTCTTCTACAAAAGGAACTTTACCCTGGAAGTGAGAACAATGTAACCTAAATACTGCACTCATGTTAATTTGAATAAAGTTAAAATAAAAAAAATTAATTTTAAAAACTAAAAGAAATAGAATAGAGCCCTAAGCTGTAGTCCTAGCTACTTGGGAGGCTGAGGCAAGAGGATTGCTCAAGCCCTAGAGTTTGAGGTTGCTGTGATCTATGACTCCACGGTACTCTACCCAGGGAGACAGAGTAAGACTCTGCCCACCCCCCCCAAAGAAAGATAGAATAGATCTCTCAGGGAATTTGTAGAAAATTGAAGGAGTTTTGGAAAATAGAGGCCATATAAATGGTTAGGTATACATTGTATTACCCAGATTTGGAACCTCAGGACAAAACTCCAACTAATAGTTTGACTGCATTGCCTTACGCAAAGTCTTCTCCTAGAAACTCTTCCCTTTCCTAATTCATCCTGTCCTCTGTAGTTTTCCAGTCTTAGATTTTCTGAGATTAAATGCCACATTCTTGGGAAGTCCTTAGTGAGTTTCTTGATATTCAGTTGCATAAATGCCATTATTTTTCCCTTCATGGACTTTATCCCAATTTCATTTCCCTGGTTATCTTATAGTTTTCCTAATGACAATGAGTCCAATGTGGTCATGTATCATTTATTTCTGTTTTTCTTCTTATATTTAGCAACTAGCACAGTAGGTGGCATTCAGCATTTGCTCACCAAAAATGGAATGAATGAGTAAGATGGAAGTCAGGCAAAATGTTATCTTCCCAATTGTGCCACTGCTTCTCAACAATTATAAATTAACATTCCCTTCCTCACCTTTTTAAGTTTTATTTAAAATATTCCCATATTTGGAATATAAAACTCTTGCACAATATTATTCCTCATCTCAATTAATTTTATTTACTTATTTTCATGTAAGTTTGAAGACAAAGCATCGTTTCCTGTGCAATTCAACACTTGCTACAATGTAATGAATTAGAAAGTATATCATGGGTTCACACAAACTTTCCTAGAATCAAGATGCAAAAATTCCTCATTTCCAGGAAAGGAATGGTATGGGCAAAGGCCATTTAGAGTCAAGCCTAGGGAAATGAAAATCTGTATTTTAGGGCAAATAATTAAAAGTTCAATTAAGCTTTTATCTTGAAGATAAATCTCTCAATTTGAAAATATGTTTTATATAAAGAAATGTCAAATTATAAAAATAATGTGTCATTATTTATATGTCTGTGTAAGCCCGTGTGTCTTCCAGAGACTTAGACTTCAGTGGTAGGCAATTTAAAATGATTCAGTGGTTCAGCCATAAAATCAGAACCAGGCTCTTTTAAAAAATCTCTATCCCTTACCTTTAATGTGTGCCTTTTGTTATTATGTTATTTTTGTACTTCTACACATACCTTTCACATTTTATTACTTTTATTATTATTTTTTTTTTTATTGAGACAGAGTCTCACTTTGTGGCCCTCTGTAGGGTGCTGTGGCATCATAGTTCACAGCAACCTCAAACTCTTGGGCTTAAGCGATTCTCTTCCTTGAGCCTCCCAAGTAGCTGGGATTACAGGCACCTGCCGTAACACCTGGCTTCTTTTTTTTTATTTTTTTAATAGAGACAGGGTCTCACTCTGGCTCAGGCTGGTCTCAAACCTCTGAGCTCAGGGCAATCCACCCACCTTGGTCTCTCAGAGTACTAGGATTACAGGTGTGAGCCACCACGCCCAGCCTATCTTTTACATTTTAAATGGCTGGCATATAGGTTTCCTGTTGCCTGACACTTTGCCCAACATGCACCATCAAGCTCAGCTACATTCCTAGAAACAAATAGTCCACATGTCCATCCGACAGGAAGGCTTGGAGATGAATGTGTTATTTGCAACTGAAGAAAAAAGAAGTTAACATTTTAACTTTTGGTCTTAATTTCCATGCTAGTCTTTTTTTTTTTTTTTATTTTGGTTGCAGCCATCATTGTTATTTGGCAGGCCCAAGCTGGATTCGAACCCACCAGCTCAGGTGTATGTGGCTGGCACTTTAGTGGCTTGAGCCACAGGTGCCGAGCCTCCATGCTAGTCTTAATCTGGTAAAGTATTTAAAAGAAGTTTCTTGTGTGCTACATAAATAATATATCCAGTAGCAAAGATACTAAAGCATAGATTGACTAAAAGACTCACTTTGTACTGTTACTAGACAATGGGAAAGTTGAAACTTTATAGACATATATTCCATGGTATTTTACATAACACAAAATACTGTATCTTTATTTAACCAAAACAAAATGGGAAAAATGATCCCCAAAGCCTCTTATTCCATGTTATTGTTTTGCCACAAAAAAATGTTTATCTCAGAGTCACTTTAAAAAATTTTTATAATCATGTATAATTTGTATCCAGAATTTTCCCTAGCATTTTCTTTAGTGCCCCTTTAACCTCTTTATTCCTCAGAGTATAAATAAGAGGATTAAGCATGGGAGTCACGACGGTGTAAAAGAGGGAAACAAACTTCCCCTGGTCCTTGGATCTACTCTTGGCTGGCTGCAGATACATGAAGATTATGGTTCCATAAAAGATGATGATGACCATCAAGTGGGAGGAGCAGGTCGCAAATGCCTTCTGTCTCCCAGTCGCTGACTTGATCCTCAACACTGCTTGGGTAATGTAGCCGTAGGAGACCAGGATGAATGAGACAGTCACTATAAGGAAGAGGATACCAGCCACAAACAGTTTAGCCTCACTGAAAGTGGTATCCACACAAGCCAATTTGATGAGTGCAGGGACCTCACAGATGAAATGGTCCACTTGGCAATGACCACAGAAGGGCAGTTGCAGGGTGAGAGTGGACTGTACCAGGGTGGTGGCCACACCATTGAGCCATGACATAGATGTCAGGGCCATGCAGAGACGGGGATGCATTAAGACAGTGTAATGGAGGGGACAGCAGACAGCCACATAGTGATCACAGGCCAGCCAGAAGGACATCACAGCCAGGAGGACACACTCAGTGGATCCCAGGGCATGAGAGACATAGAGCTAAACCACACAGCCACCATAGCTGATAGTTTTCATGGGAACCCACAAGTTTACCAGGAGCTGGGGAATAACACTGCTGGTGGAGCAAAGGTCCAGAAGGGAGAGATGAGAAAGAAAGAAATACATTGGTGTGTGAAGCTTGGGTTCCAGACGAGATACCAGAATGATGGTGGTGTTCCCCAAAAGAGCTACTACATACAGGATCAATATAACCACAAATAGAACCTTCTGTAACTGAGGATGATCAGAAAACCCCAACAGAATGAAGTCTGCTAAGTTGCTCTCGTTGGTACTCATCACCATCCTCATATGCAAAGTATGTTCCCAAAGGCAGAGACGTAGCTCAGAAAGACAACACATCACATGAGGTCAAATGAGTGACAATGTTATTCCCAACCCCCAAAATGTTGTATGGTGAGTGCTTAGAAGGTATGCATTAACATCTAGTGATCTCTTTATTTTCTTAATGGGTGCATTCAGAGTCAATGCAATATACATCCCCTTAATGTCTCAGCTGTCCTCTGATGCTCTCTAAAGCAGAGAAGAACAGACATATTAAGACACACCATCATCCTTTGTAGGAAATAAGTTATACTATCCTTTCTGTTGAACCAATTTTGTACATTTATAATAATATCTTTCTATTTACAGAAAGGGGGAAACTCAGATAATTCTAACTAGAGATAGAAATCTGGGGTTTTATTTCAACAATTTTCAATTAAGAGAGAAAAGTAATTTTCATCATTCCCAAAGTATAGAAATTAGTTATAAGGTTAAATATACTGGCTATGATCGGCATTAATTAAAAACCAACTCCTGAGAGCTTATGTGACCTTGCCGAAGGTATATGCTTAATAAGTCATAAAAGCAACACTTAAATCTATTTCTTCTGAATTCACCTCTGTTCATTCTACACTTTGTCATTCCTCTTCTTTCCTTCAGTTCTTGTTTGTTTGCTTTATTTATTTTTTGGTTGCTTCTTTTTACATGGACCCAGAATGCTCCTGTCCCCAAAATTAGCTTTTAATAAATAAGGTTTCTTTATGATTTTAGATATTTTCTTTCTGAATCATTTGCAATCCCATTGCTAAAAGCATATAATTAAGGAGATGTTTTATTTCCAAAAAAATTATATCTGATTTTATTCCCAAATAAACATTATATCTGAAGTATGAAGTAGTACTCCTTAGGAAGATGCTAATTAATTCTTCACGATACAAAGGCCAGTTCTTCCATTATACCCACAGTTACCAAGGCATCTTCTGTTAGTAAAAAGTAGTTCCTTACTATTGTACACTCCTATAACTTTTATTCTTAATTATATAGAAAACTTGCTAAGAGACTAGTTTTGTTTTTTAGTTTGTTTTGTTTTGTCTTGTTTGTATTTGACTAAGGTGTCTATTCAATAGTTTGTGAGATTCAGGAAGCCAGGGGCTATGTATGACATGAGTTTGCTGCCCCAGCCCTTCAAGTGCTCAGCACCAAGTAACCATTCAGAAGTCACCTGTCAGTTTATACCTCTTGTTTTCCCGAGAGACAGTTATATGGATTTAGTCCACTAGTAGATAGTTGACATCATTATCAAATGAATAAATGAATAGGGCTAATTCAAATAATAAATGAATAGAAGCCTTGCCAATTTTCCTTCTTAATATTATTAATAGCATTAATGTGAGTAGGAGAGACTTCAAATGTGGCAACTAGGCCTCATAGTCACACTACTCTCATCTTGATTTTCATGAACACAACAATGGCAAAATGGAAATACCCTATAATATCCTCATTAATATCTTGTCCTTTTTCTCCCACTCTTTCTCAGTGGGAAGCTTCACATATGCTGTCTGTAACTAAGCAAATGTCTGTCTATCACTAAAGCAAATGTGTCCTCCTCATTTTCTTCAAGTAAATGTTATGCAGCATTAACTCTTATTAGTCCTCTCTTTGTCCTCAGTGCTCTGCAAAATGTCCCCCTGACGTTGCATTCATGAGCTCCTAAGTCACTGCCTTTTTTATATCTCTAGTAAGAACTGCTGCCTCAGATCGCCATCCTTTTCATTCTGAACCCTTCACAACTTCATGGTAAACACCTTTGAATGAACTCAGAGAGAACAACAGAGTCCAGGGGCCTTCCAAAAGTGCACAGCAGGTTTAAGGGAAGTAATTCATTTCCCTTATAGTTAACACCACCATGAGGCCCACTTAACGACAGTAATTTTTCTAAGCAAGAAAATCATCCTCATTACTCATAAAGAACATCATACATTGCTAAGCATGAAAAGTAAGTTCTGAGAAACAGTTTTTTTAAGATGTAAATGTTGCTAGAACGAATGCAACATTTCTATAAATTCTCTTTTAACCTAATAACTTTAACAAAAATAAGAGAAAATAGAAAACAATCAATATGAACAGAAGTCAGTATGAACAGCTCTAAAATTTTGGAATGCCAATAAGCTTATATCACACAGTCCACATAGTGTATGCCTGATACGTTAAAACTTAACACACTCGCGTGGCCACAGAGCCATGTGTTCTTTCTCTCCACACCACTGGGCTGTGGTAAATAAAACATCCTCCTGGAGTTGTTGGCCAACATAAAGACTGCTCATTGCTGGGAAAATTAAGACATTCATAACTGAGTGACAGAGCTGCAGGCCAAGTAGAGCTGGGTGTGACTCTAAGTAGAGATTTCATTGATTGGGGGGAAAGAGATTGAAAAATTATATAGGATATATATTAGTAAACCTTCCAGATGTCCACTAGCACTTTCCCACCAAGTGACTGAAGGACTGCACATAAATGAAAAAGTATTAATATTTAATCCTCCAGGAGACACTCTAAAAATTCAAGTAAAAGAGCACCTAGGTGAAAATAGAAAGAAAGACAAAAAGGCCAACTCAAGTTCTCCCGGTATGTTTGGGAAACGAGCCAGCCTGGTGACTGTCCATATTCAAAAACAATGAATATCCAAGAAACATCACAATGGGTCTATATTTTAAACACTAAAAATCATTCTATAAAAACATGAGACCCCCCCCACACACGTGCACACCCACAAAAGAAGAAAGTCTTAAGAAACAGAAGCTACGTGTAGAATAGCAAGAAGTAGTCACTAGCAAGAAGAATTGCTCCAAGAAAAGAGCAAGTGATCCTCCACTATGTCAAGAGATGTACTATAACCTGCAATTGGTAAAACTAGTTGGTTGAAACAAGGATAGAATTACAAGGTGGGGTTGGCTGAGCTACATTTAAAAAATACAGAAACATATATAATGCTAATAAATTATATAAAGGAAATGAAAGACAGAACATAACTAAGATATGCTTGAGTAAATGCAATGGAAATAAATAAGGAAAATGAAGTTCCAGCTGTGCACAGTGGCTCACATCTGAAATCCTAGCATTCTGGGAGGCTGAGGAATGTGGATTGCCTGAGCTCATAAGTCAGAGCAAGACCTTGTCTCTGAAAAAAAAAAAAAAAATAGCTGGGCGTTGTGTCGAGGCCTGTAATCCCAGCTACTTGGGGAGGCTGAGGCAAGAGAATCACTTAAGCCCAAGAGTTTGAAGTTGCTGTTAGCTGTGACACCACGTAACTCTACATAAGGTGACAAAGTGAGACTCTGTCTCGAAAAAAAACAAAAAAAAGAAAGGAAAGAAAATGAAGTTCCTAGGAAAGGAGACATGAAAACGTTAAGCAGCAAAACTACAGTACATCCTATAGTTCTCACAGTAATTTTCTCAACATGAGTAACTCACTTTATATCTCCATGAAACTGTATCCAAACTAACATGGTAATTTTTAGGGCTTATTTATGACTATAGATACATTAAAGACATATGATTATAGGTACATTAAAGACATATCACCGATAGGGCAGTGCCTGTGGCTCAGTGGGTAGGGCGCTGGCCCCATATACTGAGGGTGGCAGGTTCAAACCCGGCCCTGGCCAAACCTCAACAAAAAAAATGGCTTGGCGTTGTGGCGGGTGCCTGTGGTCTCAGCTACTCGGGAGGCTGAGGCAAGAGAATCACCTAAGCCCGGGAGTTGGAGGTTGCTGTGAGCTGAGATGCCACGGCACTCTACCGAGGGCAATAAAGTGAGACTCCGTCGATACAAAAAAAAAAAAAAGACATGTCACTGATAAATTTTATGCACCAAATTAATGCAACATAAATATATAAAACCCAAAAATGATAGTGATAAAAAGTTTATGTCCTTGACCTGGTATGAAGCCTTCACAAACATTCTGATTATGACTAGAGTAGAAATTTTGCTCCTTGTATTTTCTAATCCATTGCTGTAAAACTGGAATGAATAATAAAAAGTTTGATAACAAGAGATGCCAGAATTTCAACAGAGATTATTAGAATATGTCATTAAAAAGAAACCTGAATATCAAAAGAATATTCACAGTTTTAATAGTTTTATGAAGCAAGATAAAATAAGGAAATAAGTTAAATAAGCTTAATAAGACACCAGAAAATAAAACTTAGCAAAAGCAAAAACATCTTAAAAAATTAACAAAAGCAGTCATAAATAATGATGAAAAATTCCTAAATAAAGCCTTGGGGGAAAAAGAGGACTATTAGCACATTAAACATAATAATAAAAAATAATAAATGTCTATGGTAAATTATGGCAAGTTTCAAAAACATTCTTTTTTTTTTTTTTTTTGAAACAGAGTCTCATTTTGTCATCCTCCTCAGCTTAAACAATCCTCATACCTCAGACTCCTGAGGTGCTGGGACTATAGGTGCCCACCACCATGCCCAGATAGTTTTTCTATTTTTAGTAGAGACAGGATCTCGGTCTTCCTCAGGCTGGTGTCAAACTCCTGAGCTCAAGCAATCCACCTGCCTCCATCTTCCAGACTGCTAGGATACAGGCGGGAGCCTCCGTCCCCAGCCTCAGAAACATTTTAATAGAATTTACTTCATATAGAGATTGCCATACAAGACAGCAAATTAATATGTATATTGTAAACAATTTATAGTTTGGTTACAAAATTGAAATATCTATAATTGCAAAATAAAAGCACTAACTTTTTAGTTAAAGTAGAAAAATTTTAGTGAAATATATGTATCAGTACATTTGGGAAAAGAGCAAGCATGATGACTATATTTTAAAATGATAGATATCTAAGAAACATCAAAGTGGGCCTAGTTTTTACACACTTTCTTAATTTTTAAAGTTTTTTTTTGCTTTTTCTGAGCTTTATTTTCTGGTAGTTTAAAAAAATTATTTAACTTAACTATTTCCTTTATTTTCTGGTAGTTTTAAAAAATTATTTAACTTAATAATTATTGCTTCATAATTATTTTATCTTGTTTAACAAGATATTAAAATTGTGAAGATTCTTATTTGGATATGCAGGTTTCTTCTGAATTCAAGTAGAAAAAACATTTGCAGTCAAAGATTAATTTCCCTATATATCTGAATATATCTTGTAAAGGATCAGGTTGTCTAACTGAGAGAAAATTAATCCTGCTGACAATCGCCCTTTCCACGAATACTTAAGGAGTCCCTTCCAAGATTTAAACATTTTCCTTTCCAGCCTTTCCCAAGAGCTGTCTGTGCCCCATGTTTGTTTTTCTTCTTTTTGTACAACCTGTTCTTCTGTCAACCTATCCACACCATGACATTGGCCTAAGCTGCCATGTGAAGTAGACTTTTGGATTCGGCAGCTGAAAAGACTTCCTAACATGTGTACATTCGGACTCTGTCTAGAACTAATCCATAATGGCTCTGGGGCATTCCACAAGATAAGGTTCCCTAAAATCTTGTCCCATGAAGATGCTGTTTTCTGTGTCCTCATAACACCACTGATTACTATGTCATCCTTAGAAGACGAGATATTCATAATAAATCTCATGTTGGGTCTATCTCCAAAGCATCTATCTATTTTTGTATCACACGGTATCCTGCCTGATTATAACATACCCACTGATAATACCCCTCACTTTGCTTGCACAGGAGGTCACCCTTACTTCCTTACACCCACCAGTGCCCATGTCTCCCTCATCAACCTGCTGAGATTGTGTATTCATGAGATTTGGGCTCTAGTGTCAGCTCTCCCATTCATTTCTCTCAGTCATCCACCATCAGGAATGCCACATGAATCAACAAATGATTAACTCTCTTATTATACTTTGATTCTTTTTCAATCTAGATCCATAGTGAATGTTATTATAGGGTGCAGTCCAAAGTGCTGCCATAGCTCTGAACCCATAAATTATTATTCTTCATAAAATGCTTTTGCTCATAAACTTTGTTTTCTATTTTCTCTGACTTTCGATATTCACATAGATACATATATTTTAAAATTTGAATTGTTTTATATATAATTTGGTATACTATTATATAGTCCTATAACACACTATAGTAATTCATACATGTTGTAAGCATTTTCTCATTATTTCATTGCATTTGCTTCAATTCCTCAGAATTTTATTTTTTGTATTTTTAAAATTTCAGAATGTTAGGGAATACACATGTTTTATTTATATACTTTGTTTTTGTACAGAATAAAATACTTTTTAAGGATACAAAATTACTGTGAGCCATTCATTTATCCTTCTTCTTTGGGAGAGTCTT
The DNA here is from genome assembly GCF_027406575.1 of Nycticebus coucang. Lineage (NCBI taxonomy): Eukaryota > Metazoa > Chordata > Mammalia > Primates > Lorisidae > Nycticebus > Nycticebus coucang. The sequence goes on along the minus strand of NC_069799.1, from coordinate 13,798,265 downwards.
CTACTTTCAATTTCTCAAATCCAAAACCAGAATACAAATGTGAAAGGTTATTTAAAAAAATTAAACAATACAACATTTTCATCCAAACAGAATAGAAATCTAGGCTAAAGACAGTAAATATTATTAGTTAATTTATTTTGTGTATTAGAAATTAAAAAAGGTTATATCAAAGCTATATTTAAATTGATCCCAGATGTCCTTTCATTAGGATGTGGAGATTATAGGATGCAGCATGACAAGGAGGAAGATTGATGTGAAAGTTAGATGACAAGAATTATAACTGTTGTTAAGGATAATTAAAGCACAGAGCAGACTGGGAGGCTGATGCTTAAATTTAATACAGAGACAGAAAGTATCTTCTGGAAGTAAATTTCTGGGAATTTATTTATTGTCAAACATAGAATAAATTGGCTGAGCAGATAGTATATATCTTGACTTAATTCCTTTTTAACTTAACGAGATTGTTTCTAGAATCTGATGAGATGTTTTACAAACATGTATCTCATGAAGAAAGCTCTGAATTGGAAGATTTTATTGTTATTGTTCTGAAGAATGTAGAAATCTCAGTGCTAATTAATTTATTTTTACATATATGCACAATATTATGTATACTCCTTAATTTTTGGAGTAGGTATTTGGCAACTAAAACTTGAGTTATAGTAGATAAGTGCCAGTGTGTGGTGTAAAAATTTGCTCTCTAATTAAATATGACTTTTTGCACTTGGACTTTTGGGGAGAATGAATCTACTTAGAATTTTTTTCAGTGCTAATTAATTTAAACCCAATTTTTTCTGGCTTTGAGTAGATGTTATATTGGGCATTAAAAGAAAAGGAAGGAAGGGAGGGAGGAAAGACAGGAGGGAGGGAGAGAGGAAGGAAAGAAAGAGAAATTGAAATCGGAACAATTTTATGAGAATAAAGATTCTGCAACTGCAATAGGAAAGGACTAATTTGAATTACACAGACTACACAGGTCCACTTAGTTGCTTTAATGTCATAGTTTAATACAATGAAATGTACAACCTGACCGTCACAACTAGACCTGATCATCCCTGTCTACCTACCTACTTCTGGCCAGGAATATACTTTCTGGACTTGAGATTACTTCCTTGTCCACAGTATCTTCAGCTGCCTGTGTCCCGAAAGGAAAACAAGCTTTCCCAAGGTCAGGTTCCAGAGCCACAGGAACTGTTCAAGAAAACATAAACTAGGAAACAAATGTGAGGTCCCAAGAAAGTGAAGCAGTGCAGAGCCCTGTCACTGGCTACTGCATAAACTGGCTGTTAGTATGCACAGGATGATGATAACTAATCTTTCTCCCCTACCTGGAAGAATATGAGTAGATATCAAAAGCATCTTGTGGGGATTTTGTGCATAGGTGAAGTTTGATTCTCAGTTATGATTAAGAGGTCTCATGATGAGTAGAAGAGAAGCCACTTCTCTGGGGATCTCCGCAAAAGTACAAAAAGATATCATTTCAGGTCCATGTACTCTGTGGTATAACATGAAAATGTCCATTTCAAATAATGGAAAAAACTAAATGACTTCTAATCTAAGAGTTGTGGATTGCTTGGAATGTGTCAAAAGATAGTAAGCTATTCCCAGTACTCCCACTCCTAAGAAAAAGAGTGTCAGGGGTGGGGGTGGGGCAGAGACAAGATGGCTGACTGAAGCCAGTTTTCTACAGAGTTTCCCATCCAGAAGGAGAGTTAAAGGACAGAAATTTAGCAAGTAACCTGGTGGATTAGAGTTGCACCAAGAGAGAAGGCTGAAGAACACACATCAACCCCACTGAGGCAAGCTGTGACCACAATGATACAAATAAAAGGTACAAAATCCATCACCAAGCAAACAGGAGTCCCCTCCCTCATGAGAATGGCTCTGAGTGCCCCACAAAAAAATGAGCAGAATTCAAAGGTCCTCCCACTACACTCCACGCGAGAGACCCTCTAAAAACTGGACCTACCTCCCCTATTAGGGTGCCATGGCATTCTCCTGCCAGGCATAAAACTGTATATATTCTCTACCTGCAACTCTGAGCTCCCAGCACTCCCTTCCACTCTCACTCTGAGGTCTGGAGGCCTGTTCTTCAGGAGTCCAGATTCTTGGGTGATTTCTCAAGGGGTGTGGACAGTGCCTAAATGCAGCTGGTCAGTGCTGATTCTGGGGCACAGGAGTGAGGAGAGGACGGTAGGATGAGAGGGAACCACACTGGAGCAGCAGTGCCCCAAGGCACAGAGCAGCAGCCATCTTTTAGCAATAATAGGGCTTACCCCCGGATATTCTGAAGCCACACCCCCTGTCTCCCTGGAGGAGGAGGCCAGGCATCTACTCAAGTGGCAACCACCACAAACAGATCTGGGATGAAAACGCAGACACCATGAGTAAAGGGTTTGCCTGAGGCAGTACCGGCCTGGGTGGAGCGCAGGGATTAGAAATGCACTCACAGACCCGGGAAGTTCCCAGGGCAGGGTTGACCCAGAGGACCACTTTATTGCGCCTAAGACATACCTGGTCCTCAGGGGATTGTCAGCCTATAGACAAAGGAAGATAGGAGGCTAGAACTGACAGGTAACCAAATATAAACCTGAAGACTAAATACAGGGCCTGAGGCACAGGCTCTGGGAACTCAAAACAGCTTCTCTTCTGCAGGAGAATTTATCAGAGACAGAAACAAATTCCCGCAAAGTTGTTCTGTTCTCAGTAACATCAATCAGGGGCGGGGCTGGAACTGAGTGAACACCCCCCAGCCTCCATCAAGCACCTGAGGTTGTCAGGCCTCACCTCCCCCTGCTAGATAGAGGCAGAGCACACCAGCCCGGCTGAGCAGAAAAAGATTTCTTTGTGATTCAGGCAGGTGAAAACGCCTGGAGTATCTGTTCACTAGAGGTAACTGGGTCAAAGGCCTGCGGGACTATCAGTGACTGGGTGTGACAGAGGTGCAAGGTGGGGAAGTAGGCATCAACCTTCCCAGACTGATCTATTTGCTGGGTGGGTCCTCCTGACTCCATGCAGCACTGGAGCAAGTCATATCAGAGTAGTAAACAGACCCCTGTGATCCAGTTGCCAGAGACCTTTTAAACCCTCCCACCTGAGACAGGTGCTGACTGAAATAATTGATTTGGACCTTTTAAACTGAGCCAATCGCCCGAGGACAATTCAGGTGGTGCCCTGGGTGTGTGGTTGTAGGAAAGTTTGATTTTCCTTTTCCAATTTTTGCCTGTGGGGGGAGGGGTGACTTAATTGCTGGTATTTCCCCACAGCTGAGACTTCAACACAGAGTAACTGTTTCACTAGGGTGTAACAGAAACCAACTGAAAACAAGACAGAACCACTTAGTCCCACCACACCAAACTGGGCCAAAAGTTCTCAGGCCATAGCACTGTACAGGTCCTCGACAAAGTTCCAGGGGAAAAATCAAATGGTATAAAACAATCGTGGGGTGGAATCAGTGGAAAAACTCTGGTAACATGAATAACCAGAATAAATCAACCCCCTCCCCACCAAGGAAAGATATGGCAGATGTAACTGAAGATCCCATTCATAAACAGCTGGCGGAGATGTTAGAAATCAAATTCAGAATTTGGATTGCAAACAAGATTAATAAAATGGAGGAAAATTTGGAATTAGAAATTCGAGCAGCAATTCAAAAGTCAGAATTAGAAATTCGAGGAGAAATTCAAAAGTTGTCTCAAGAATTTAACAAATTTAAAGACAAAACTACCAAAGATTTTGATGCACTGAAGCAAGACTTTGCAGCCCTCAAAGATCTGAAAAATGCAGTAGAATCCCTCAGTAACAGAGTGGAGCAAGCAGAAGAAAGGATTTCTGACATTGAAGACAAAGCCTTTGAACGCTCCCAAACTCGCAAAGAGGAGGAGAGATGGAGAGCAAAAACAATCATTCTCTCAGAGAGCTCTGGGATAATTTGAAGAAGGCTAATATCCGCCTCACTGGAATCCCTAAAAGTGATGAAGTGTCCTCGCTGGGCACAGAGGCACTTCTCCATGAAATTATGAAAGAGAATTTTCCAGACATGCCAAGAGATTCTGAAATTCAGACAGCAGACAGTTTCAGAACCCCAGCACAACTCAATCCCAATAAGACATTGCCCAGGCATATCATAATTAACATTACTAAAGTTAATATGAAGGAGAAAATTCTCAAAGCAGCCAGACGTAAGAAATCCATTACCTACAAAGGGAAGAATATTAGAATGACTGCAGATCCTTCTGCTACAACTTTTTAAGCCAGAAGAGGGTGGTCATTGAATTTTAATCCCCTAAAGCAAAATAACTTTCAACCCCGGATCCTGTATCCAGCTAAACTGAGTTTCAATTATGATAGAGAAATTAAATACTTAAATGACATTCATATGTTGAAGAAATTTGCCATAACCAAATCAGCTCTTCAGGATATTCTTACACCTATCCTCCATAATGACCAACCCAATCCTCTACCACAAAAGTAAACTCACTCAGAAACTTTTGATCAAACTCCAACTTCCACACTGGCAAAAGGATTAAAAATGTCCACTGGACTTTCGAGAAACTCAATACCCAAAATTTTACCAGACTTATCAATATTCTCCATTAATGTGAACCGCTTAAACTGTCCTCGAAAGAGGCACAGGTTAGGTGACTGGATACAAAAACTCAGGCCAGATATTTGCTACATACAAGAATCACTTCTTACATTAAAAGACAAATATAGATTCACAGTGAAAAGATGGTCATCCATATTTCAGGCAGATGGTAATCAGAAAAAAGCAGGTGTTGCAATTTTATTTGCAGATACAATAGGCTTTAAACCAACAAAAGTAAGGAAGGATAAGAATGGTCACTTCATATTAGCTAAGGGTAATACTCAATATGATGAGATTTCAATTATTAATATCTATGCACCCAACCAGAATGCACCTCAATTTATAAGAGAAACTCTAACAGACATGAGCAACCTGATTTCCTCCAGCTCCATAATAGATGGAGATTTCAACACTCCTTTGGCAGAGTTGGATCGATCCTCCAATAAGAAGCTGAGCAAAAAAATTTTAGATTTAAACCTAACCATCCAACATTTGGATTTAGCAGACATCTACAGAACATTTCATCCCAACAAAACTGAATACACATACTTCTCATCCGCCCACAGAACATATTCCAAAATTGATCCCATCTTAGGTCACAAGTCTAACCTCAGTAAATTTAAAGGAATAGAAATTATTCCTTGCATCTTCTCAGACCACCATGGAATAAAAGTTGAGCTCAGTAACAACAGGAATCTGCATACTCAGACAAAAACTTGGAACTTAAATAACCTTATGCTGAATGATAGCTGAGTCAGAGATTAGATTAAGAAGGAAATTGTCAAATATTTGGAACAAAACAACAATGAAGACATGAATTACCAGAACCTCTGGGATACTGCAAAGGCAGTCCTAAGAGGGAAATTTATGGCACTGCAAGCATTCCTCAAGAGAACGGAAAGAGAGGAAGTTAACAACTTAATGGGACATCTCAAGCAACTGGAAAAGGAAGAACTTTCCAATCCCAAACCCAGTAGAAGAAAAGAAATATCCAAAATTGGAGCAGAATTAAATGAACTTGAAAACAAAGGATTATGCAACAGATCAAAAAATCAAAGAGTTGGTTTTTTGAAAAGGTCAATAAAATAGATAAACCTTTGGCTAACCTAACCAGGAAAAAAAGAGTAAAATCTCTAATCTCACCAATCAGAAATGACAAAGATGAAATAACAACAGACTCCTCAGAAATTAAAAAAATCCTTAATGAATATTACAAGAAACTTTATTCTCAAAAATATGAAAATCTGAAGGAAATTGACTGATACTTGGAAGCACGTCACCTTCCAAGACTTAGCCAGAATCAAGTGGAAATGTGAACAGGCCCATATCAAGTTCTGAAATAGCATTAACCATACAAAACCTCCCTAAAAAGAAAAGCCCGGGACCAGATACCTTCACGTCAGAATTCTACCAAACCTTTAAAGAGGAATTAGTACCTATATTACTCAACCTGTTCCAAAATGTAGAAAAGCAAAGACTACCTAACACTTTCTATGAAGCAAACATCACCCTGATCCCCAAACCAGGAAAAGACCCAACAAGAAAAGAAAATTATAGACTAATATCACTAAAGAATAGAGATGCAAAAATATTCAACAAGATCCTAACAAACAGAATACAGCAACACATCAAACAAATTATACATCATGATCAAGTTGGTTTCATCCAAGGGTCTCAAGGCTGGTTCAATATCTGTAAATCTATAAGTATAATTCAGCACATAAACAAATTAAAAAACAAAGACCATATGATTCTCTCAATCGATGCAGAAAAAGCTTTTGATAATATCCAGCATCCATTCATGATCAGAACACTTAAGAAAATTGGTATAGAAGGGACATTTCTTAAACTGATAGAGGCCATCTACAGCAAACCCACAGCCAATATCATATTGAATGGAGTTAAATTGAATTCATTTCCACTCAGATCAGGAACCAGACAGGCTGCCCATTGTCTCCACTGCTCTTTAACATTGTAATGGAAGTTTTAGCCACCGCAATTAGGGAAGAAAAGGCTACTAAGGTTATCCATATAGGGTCAGAAGAGATCAAACTTTTGCTCTTCGCAGATGATATGATTGTATATCTGGAAAACACCAGGGATTCTACTACAAAACTCTTAGAATCGATCAAGAAATACAGCAGCGTCTCAGGTTACAAAATCAACATTCATAAATCGGTAGCCTTTATATGTACCAACAATAGTGAAGCTGAAAAAACAGTTAAGGACTCTATTCCATTCACAGTAGTGCCAAAGAAGATGAAATATTTGGGAGTTTATCTAACAAAGGACGTGAAAGATCTCTATAAAGAGAATTATAAAACTCTAAGAAAAGAAATAGCTGAAAATCTTAACAAATGGAAAAACATACCATGCTCATGGCTGTGAAGAATCAACATTGTTAAAAGATCCTTACTACCCAAAGCAATATGCAATTTTAATGCAATAACTATTAAAGCTCTACTGTCATACTTTAAAGATCTTGAAAAAATAATAAAAATAATACTTTGTTTTATATGGAATCAGAAAAAAACTTCAATAGCCAAGACATTACTCAGAAATAAAAACAAGGCAGGAGGAATCACGCTACCAGACCTCAGACTATACTACAAGTCGATAGTGATAAAAACAGCATGGTACTGGCACAAAAACAGAGAAGTAGATGTATGGAAAGGAATAGAGAACCAAAAGATGAATTCAGCTACTTACCGCTATTTGATCTTTGACAAGCCAATTAAAAACATTCAGTGGGGAAAAGATTCCCTATTTAACAAATGGTGCTGGGTGAATTGGCTGGTGACCTGTAGAAGACTGAAACTGAACCCGCACCTTTCACCATTAACTAAGATAGACTCTCACTGGATTAAAGATTTAAACTTAAGAATGAAACTACAAAAATACTAGAAGAGAGTGCATAAGAGAGAACATTCGGTTTCCAACCATATCCAACTATATTGTGTGTATACCGCCTCTGACTCTGATAAATTTAAAGGAAATATTCTTTCTGTTTCCTAAAATGGATTGTACCGCTTGAAGACTATCTGATTGCCATCGCCAATGTAAGCACCCCTTCAAAACTCACCCATGGATTCTTCCCTTACAAATATTGACATATTTGTAATTTAGAAAATAATATGAATTCCTCCTTTTTTAATGTGAAGAGTAACTACTTCTATTATATAAAGTTGCTTTGTAACCATATGAATGTAATACCAAAAAATCCAAATAAAATAAAAACATGTAGAAATTAATTGTAGCTGGATTGGTATAGATTTGATTTAGCAAATAATTTGCTGAAATGAGTCTTTTCCATGACATTGACTTCTATTGTTTGATAATAATACCATCATATACAAAAAATCTATCAGAAATCAAACTGGATTGCCCCCCACCCCTGCACTGCGTGGCCCAGGGTGGGGTGCCATGGGGAACCTGCCAAGGCACTAGGAGGCAGGGCCATGGTCTGAGCTCGTGTGGGGACCGGTAGGAGCAGGCAGGCCTTGGGCATCTGAGCCCTCATTCCCAAAGGAAATTTGAAATAAGTTCCAAACTACCCTCATATAATGGCCAAGTTTCCAGAAAACAGAAACTGAAGCCCATATGATCACAGTTACATTAAACTGCAAAATACTGCAAATGATTATATTAATGTCCCTGAGTTGACATAGAAGAGGTACAAAGGAGTTACGTCTTGACACAGGGTCTATTTCCTCACGCATGCTGCCACTTCTACCTCATGGTTTTGGCAACAAAAGATGCAAGCTGCCAGTCGTGCTAAACCACCTTGTGCAGAAAGACTCGGTAAATTTGCACAGTACTGGCCAACAGACTGCCGAGAGTCACTGTTCAAAGAAACAGGATTCAGTGTGTGAAGTTTTTGTCCAATGATATGAAGTCATCTTAAACGGTACACCTACTACAATTAGAAAACATCGGTAGTGGTAAAACTAGAACATTAGCTCGTTTCATTATACGACATGGCCTGATTTTGGAGTCCCTAAATCACCAGCTTCATTTCTCAATTTCTTGTCTGAAGTGAAAGAATCTGGCTCCTTGAGCCAGACTACTGGCCTGCGGTGATCCACTGTAGTGCGGGTATTGGGCACTTAGGAACCTTCTTTTTGGTAGATACCTGCCTTGTCCTGATGAAAAATGAAGGAGATATTAACACCTCAATGTGAGGTTTGAAGAAGCTTTCCCAGAGTCCATATGAAGGGATGTTCCTTTAAAACCCTCCAAAGTGATTAGAAAGCTAATCATGTAGGAGGCAGGCCCTGAAGGCAGAGTCTGGCTGTCTGTGGAATGTCCTGGAATGGACCTTGGAAGTGGAAAACAGGATAAGTTAATGTGCATGTCAGTTACAGGTTGCACCTGTTTTCACAGACAAATGGCTGAGTAAGTTTTTGTGGTTGCTTTGTATGGTTTCTTTGTATTCTATAAACCATTTGCTGCCAATTAGTTTTATTATTAGAATGTGCACCTGCAGAACTTAGTGTTGTTAAGAGTATATAAGCTTGCAAAAAATAAAATTAAGGGCTGCATGCCTGAGTGAGCTACAGCCCTCTGCTTCTCCAGAATTCTGACTGCTGGTCTTATTTCTGTGACTCCGGCCAGACCGTTTACAGCAACAGTTACTGAGTATGAGAAAATATCAAGTAGGACTTATTCGGACACCAGATCAACTTATATTCTTACACATGGCTATCATAGAAGGAGCAAGGTATATAAGGGGAGATTCTAATATAAAGAAATGATGGAAAGAGCTATCTAAGGAAGACTTTACCTCCTGCTTTTGATCAGTCACCCAACAAAATAATGACTGGAAAACACATTGGTTACAGAATAAGTCTAGAAGAAGGAAAACTGACAGGCGACCAATTTACAAAACTTTCCTCTAACATGCAGGATGCTATGGAAGAGAACAGTGAGAGTGTTCTACAGAAACATATTCGAGTCAGCTCAGAAGGTGCAGCAGATGAAACAGGCTACATGAGACTGAACAAAAAAGAAAAAGGCCAACATTAACCAACACCTAAATAGTCATGACCTGAAAATATTCTGCAGATGTCAATTTTGAATCATTGATGTGCAAAGTACGACCTGAAGCCCACTCCTGCACTTATGTGGCTTGCTAACCCCGTGGATTCCCTCCCTCACAGTTGTCTGTTACAAAGTACACTTTATGTCCAGGGAATGAAGAATACCCACCAGCAGAAGACTTTGAAGAACCTTTAATTTGATGTATTGCTTTTTTTTTTTTTTTTTTTTTTTGAGACAGAGCAGACTCAAGCTGTTGCCCTGGGTAGAGTGCCATGGCGTCCACAGTTCACAGCAACCTCCAACTCCTGGGCTTAAGTGATTCTCTTGCCTCAGCCTCCCAAGTAGCTGGGACTGCAGGTGCCTGCCATGATGCCTGGCTATTTTTTGTTTCTAATTGTTGTTGTTTGGCAGGCCTGGGCTGGATTCGAATCCACCAGTTCTGGTGTATGTGGCTGGCGCCTTAGCCACTTGAGCTATAGGCACCAAACCAATTTGGTGTATTGCCAGCGGTGCATCTTACAAGGGTATATGCGAAACTTGGTAAACGGTCTGTGAAGCTAGTGAATGATGCCCCATGATTATATCAATGTACACAGCTATGATTTAATAAAAATAAATAAATAAATAATAAAAAAAACAATTTGGTGTATTGCTGAGTGATTATTAATACATGTATGAAATGCAGACAGATGCATGAGAAATAAGAGAGACTACTTTGTATTGTATAGCCATTCCTATTATATTTTTTATAATTTTGGCAGGATCAAATGTTTTTATTAAATAGACACACACACACACACAAAAAACATCAAGTAGGACCATTAGCCTATAAACTCTTCAAAAGTATAGGTACCATTTTTTTTGACATCTGTGCCCTCAATACTTCCAATAATTGTTGAATAAATGAATTTATTTCTTAAAAGAGATAAGACAAACATAAATTCCATGATGCATTAAAAAATTATATGAACCCAGTAATGTATCAAAGGACAGAGGGTATATGGAAGAGGTAAGCCATTTACTAAGTGTCCCTCATGCAGTAGGGAGGCTATTTCACCAGTCTACATGACAGGAGGCAGAAGGTTAAAATTAAAAGGAGTAAAGAGATAATGAAAAGGTAAAATTCACTGGATAGTGCATAGGTTACATTCAGCAGTCGAGAGGGAAGGCAGGTTGTAGGATGGAGTATGTTCCATTTTCTAATATTGAGAATAGTTAACAAGAACCAGAATGTCCTAGAGTTCAATTGTGGATCCCAGATAGGGCAATTAAGTTCACAAATTCATCTGAGAAAAAGTACTACATACCTCATTGCTGAATGTCACCAATACTGTGGTCACTTTTGAAGTACTCCCCTTGGGAAGCTATGCACAGACACCAGTGCCTAGTCTACCTTCAAAGCAATTTTGGAACTCTTTTTCTGGAATGGCCATCAGAGTTGTGTTACCTCCCTCACTGCTGAATATCACTGCAATAGTGATATTGCAAGTATATTGCAAAGTCTCAATAGTGACTTTGAGAGTGACCATAGTGATATTCAGCAATGAGATATATAGCACTTTTCATGGGATGAATTTGTGAACTTAGTTGTCCAACCTTGTAACTCCGAAGGAGGTTGGAGAATATAACATAGTGTATGTGCAGAAGAAATAAAAAATATTTTTTTGCATATTCTTGTACATTCCTTCTCCATGTTATACACAAATAAACAAATATCTCTTTGTATGTTCCATGGAGTCTCTGCTCTTGCATTCCCAGCTTCTTCACCTCAATATTGCTCAGTAATTCTACGTCAAATATCTCTTTGAATGTTCCAGGGAGTCTCTGCTCTTGCATTCTCAGCTTCTTCACATCAATATTGCTCAGTAATTCTATGTCATGCATATCACAAGATTTGGAAGTAGGAGGGAAATGAAAGTTTCCATCCTCATCTACACTACAGCCATTACCAGAGCAGCCTAAGTAATGCTGTTAATTTGACCCATTTGACCCAGGTGGGGGAGGTGACCACAATGCCTAAAGAAATAAATGAGTGACTCCAAGAACTGCAGAACCACTGTCGCTGCTGGCAAACCCTACTCAAATATCTCCATCTGTTACTTCAACGTCCTCGGTATATTCTGGATCTGCCTATTTCTCTTTATCCTATTATTGTCATCTTAAAGCATTTTTTGAATGGACCAGAGCAATGCTTCCTAACTGGTCTACCCATTTCTATTCTTGACTCCAGTGCATGCCATAATGTACATAACAACAAACAAATAAATGATTTAAGTGAAAGGCTAAATTAATCAATCAGCCAGCAAAAACACAGAAGAATATAGAGATCAAATTAATTTATTTCACAGCTCAATTTTTTTTTTATTATTTCCTATTTATTGATAGTAAAATTTGACCTCAGACAGGTTACATGACTTGTCCAAGGTCATACAGGTTGTAAGGTTCAGACCAAGATCCAAAATTTAATGGGCCTGATTTGAAAGTAAAGACTCCTTCCATCATACACAATAGCTTTCCCATTGTGGCCTCATGGGATTTGTCCCCCCACATTCTTGAAGGATATGGACTTTGAATAAACTTCTGATACTAGCCTTTCCAGCTGTCCTGGAGCAGTGGCTGCAGGGACTTTCAGCTGTCACAAGTCTCAGTATGGGTAGTCTCTGATTTTGTTACTTCTCACTTTTGAAATGTGTTTCTGGAGAGCTATATGTTCCCATTGTTGGCATACATAAATGAATCGAATCTGCAGTCTCTCTGACCCCTTAAAAGAACTTGGGTAGTTAAGTCTAGTCTAATTTCTTCCCTGAGAAGCCATGTGGTCTTCCACAGACAGAGAATACTTAATCTCTGGCTCATCATAACCCTTTACAGATAGTCCAGCCATCCATGAATGGATTAATAAATTGTGGTATATGTACACCATGGAATACTATGCAGCCTTAAAGAAAGATGGAGACTTCACCTCCTTCATGTCTACATGGATGGAGCTGGAACATATTCTTCCCAGCAAAGTATCTCAAGAATGGAAGAAAAAGTAACCAATGTACTCAGCCCCACTATGAAAATAATTTTTGGCTTTCATATGAAAGCTACAACCCAGCCATAACCCAAGAATATGGGGAAGGGGAAGAGGGAGGGGAGGGAGGGGGGAGGATGGGCAGAGGGAGGGTGATTGGTGGGATTACACAGCTCAGTTTTGTTTACAAACACAAAAACTTCAAGTTTTGTAAATTTAAAAATGTGATTTTTCTCTCTATATATCTAGATCTCTGTCTATCTATGCATTTTCTTTAGCATTCCCAAGTAGAACTGTGAATTTTGGTAATACCTTTATTACAGTATTTCAGGGTAAGAAAGTATTTCTCAGACACAAAACAAAAGGGAAAATCATAAAGACAGTGGTAAATTCATGAAATTAAAATCTTCTATACAACAAAAGTTACCATAACTAAAGTAATATGTAAACCATGACCTGCTAAATTTTATATATATATGTGTGTGTATATATATGTATATATATATTTTATTTATTTATTTATTTATTTTTCAGTTTTTGGCAGGGGCTGGGTTTGATCCGCACCACTTCCGGCATATGGGGCTGGCACCCTACTCCTTGACCCATAGGTGCCACCAAATTATATTTTTAATTGAACACTAAACATCAATTATGGAGTTGGTCCAGCAAATATAAAAATCACATTCAAATCAATACAAAAAACTAATCAATAGTAATATGTGCAAAGAATACTGAAGGGTAATTTACAGAACAGGAAATGTAAACTTCTAATAACTACATAAAAAGGTACTTAGCCTCACTAAGAACCAGGGAAATACAAATTAAGGTAATAAATGTCTGATTAGTGAAAATGCAGAAGAGGAGTAACAGAAACTCTCTTACATTGCTTGGTCTCCTTTGAAAATGGTTTGGCAATCACAAATAAAGATGAAGAAACACATTTAAAAAACCCAACAATCTCATTCCCAGGAGTAGACTTTACTGAAACATCTGTACATGTCTATAAGGAAATACCTACACATGTAGTCACTGCAACACTGTTTTCAATTAGGAAACATTGGAAACCGCCCAAGTGTCTATCCCAGGAGCATGAATAAATTGAGGCTTATTCAAACATAATACGGGTTTAGTTAAGATCTATGAACTAGAGACTCATTAACCTATCATCCAGTCATCTTTCTCTCTTAACCACCAGTTCAATTATCTTCTCTCCTTTCACCTTTCTCTGCTAAATTCAGAACTGGCTTCCTATGTTAGGATTCTCTAGAGAATCGGAAACAATATAACTGGAATTGGCTCACGTGATTACAGTGGCCAAGACATCTGTAAACTGGAGAACCAAGGAAGTTGGTCTGAATGCCAAGGCCTAAGAACCTGGAGTACTGATGTCTGAGGACAGAAGATGTAATGCTTTCAAACAGAAAACCAATTCTCTCTTCTTCTGCCTTTTTGTTCTGTTGGGCTTCTCAATATGCCTGCCCATATTGGTGAGGGTGGAGCCTTACATTCCAATGTCTCTTTCAGAAACACCCTCACAGACAAACCTAGAAAGAATGTTTTACCTGCCATCAGCCCAATCCAGTTGACACAGAAAACTAACCATCACACTTCCAGTTCATGTACTATCTCTTCAGTGGCATCTGAGCACTGTGTAATCCATTCATAGATTTTATAATTTCAATGAATATGTAGAGAAGTTTTATGGATATTTTTTGTAGAGCACTGTGTTTTTCTTTCCACTTTTCATTCTGTCTTACTCTCTGTTCATAATCATTTTTTTTTTTTTTATTTGTGGTTTTTGGCCCGGGCTGGGTTTGAACCCGCCACCTCCGGCATATGGGACCGGCGCCCTACTCCTTGAGCCACAGGCGCCACCCTGTTCATAATCATTTTAAACATAGTTTGTAATAGTTTCTCAGTGTTAGGAAGGAACATCCATGGGACTTGGTGACTGATTTTGGTATGAAACATGAGAAAGAAGAGGAATAAAGATACATTTATGGTAGAAACAACCAAGTAGAGGAAAGAAACACCAATATTCATATGTTTATTATTTTTCTCATTTTTTTTGTCAATTTTACACAGACGTGATATAGTAATTTTCATACTGTATAAAGAATACTGGGTGGGAAAATGATGCCTGCAGTGGTATGAGGAGTCTTCCAAGCTATATGAATGGTCTTAATAGTATTACTGCAATGCAGTGGGAATGTAATTCATAATGACCATTGCTTGTTTCCCTAAGATGCAGAATCTTATTACCCATCAATAAGACAATGGCTGTTTTCCTTTCTACACAATCAGAGAGGGAATGCCTATGGTAATTAATTGGAAAGTAATCTCCTGATTTTAAATACAGGGTGGTTTTTAACAAAAGATTTTCATGAAATTTAAAAGAAATCCAGCCAACTTCATTACGTTCCATATAAATCAACTTGATCAAAATTAATTTGTGAAATCTAGTTTAAAAATATTGTAATTAAATTTAGAAAAATACCAGGATTTTGTGGATAGTTAATATCACGTTACCTAAAAATTAGTTTAAAAAAGTATGTATTAATTCACAGAAGTTGTAAGTGGTAATCTATTTCATGTGTTGAAAATATTTAGGCCAAGGCCAAAACCAACATGGTTGAAATAATAAATAGGCAGATTTCCAGCTTAATCTAAGAAAAAACTCTAATAAACATATCTGTTCAAATGTGAAATATTCACCTTGGGGAAAATAGGTTGCTTTGTTATGGGAATATTCAAATATATTTGAATGACTGCTATACAGTATTGCATGGGGATTCTTATAATGAATGTAATGAGCCAGATGATCTCTAAAATGCCTCACAACTTGGGGAATCCTACCAAAATTGTACATGAAAATTGTTTATGCAGTATTTTCCTTTGCAGATTACAAAACACTACTTTATCTAACTCTACCTTCCCAATAATCTCCTGTAGTGTAGGGTGGCTGTTTACATCAGCATTTTTGTTAATCTACTGGCAATAAGCAAAAGCACATGAGTTGGTCATTGTTATGTACCTAGCTATCTGTTAGTAGAATCAAGATAAGTGAAATTCAACCAATCTCTCTTCTATAGTCCTTGTAAATAAGATTAATAGATTCTCACACATAAGCTAGGCTACTCAGAAATAAAAGAGACATTATCTTTTTTTTCCTTTGAAATTAAAAATATCCCATAGGCAGGGTACAGCGGCTCACACCTGTAATCCATCACTCTGGGAGGCCGAAATGGGTAGAATGCTTGAGTTCATGAGTTCAAGACCAGCCTGATTGAGCAAGAGTGAGACCCTGTCTCTACCAAAAAATAAAAATCTAAGCAGGCATTGTGGTAGGCATGTGTAGTCCCAGCTACTCAGGAGGCTGAGGCAAGAGGATGACTTGAACCCAAGAGTTCAAGGTTGCTGTGAGGCCATGGCACTCTATCTAAGGTGACAAAGTGAGACTCTGTCTCAAAAAAAAAAAGCATCCCATGGTTTGCTTCCATTAAGCAATTCTCCATTCATCAGTTTCCATCATCTTTTCAAACTTCTTTTTATTTACCCTTTTCCCATCATCTTCCACAGGGCCCCTTTCATATCTTTATTACGTAATGTGTATATGAAAGGATTTAGAGTTGGAGTGACAATTCCATAAAGTAAGGCCATAATCTTGTTCTGGTCCTGGGAAGTACCTGAAGAGGGCTGCAAATATGTGGCCATAGCTGTGCCATAGAAGAGAAAAACCACCACCAAGTGGGAAGAACAAGTCCCCAGAGCCTTTTGACGTCCTTCAAATGACCTGATCTTCCACACGGCCTGTGAAATGCAGATGTAGGAAATAAGAATGAGAGTGAGGGGTACCAGTAGTAAACATGCACTGACCAGGAAGAGCTCCATCCAATTGAAGGTGGTATCGACACAAGCGAGTTTGAGGAGAACTGGCACTTCACAAAAGATATGGTCTATGACATTTCTTCCACAAAGGGGAACCCGCATGATGAGCACAGTCTGCACCAACGAGTTGGATAAGCCAGCCAGCCATGTCACAGCTATAAGCTGCAAACAGACATGTGGATGCATGAGAGTGGTGTAGTGCAAAGGCCTGCATACAGCAACATAACGATCAATGGCCATGATGGCAAGAAGGATGCATTCTGTGGAACCCATTGCCAAAGACACGTAGAGTTGGCCGACACAGCCACCATAAGTTATTGTCTTCTCTGGGCCCTGCAAATTGAACAGTAGCTGGGGCACTGTGCTGACAGTGTAGCAGAGGTCCATTAAAGACAAGTGGCTGAGGAAAAGGTACATTGGTGTATGGAGCTGGGGATCCAGACGTGTCAAAATAATAATGGTCATATTGCCAAGCAGAGTTAGCAAGTAGAAGATCACAATGATAACAAAGAGTGTCATCTCTAGTAGAGGCTGCTCTGAGAAACCCAGCAAGAAAAATCCTCCGAAGGAGCTGATGTTGGGAATGACCATTACCTTTCATTACATAGCTTCTAAGGTGGAGAACTATATTTGAATGGCAGATATGTGAGGTTGAACACAAATCTACACCTTCATCATCTTTCCTGAGAGTCAATCTGGAAGATACAACAAGAGCTCATTTGAACTGTAAACAATCACTTCCACTGTAAATCCTCACTCCTCTGTTATACCCACATTAGTGTCTTTTTCTTGCTTTTCCCAGGATTTTCACTTATTTTGTGTATTTACAACATCTAGAACCTTTAGTTCTCTTCCATTTCTTAATCTCTGCCTTCAAATATGCATATATCTCTCTTATTTTGAAAACTGACAATATTATTAGAATTAATTTGTCTCTGCTATACTCTGTACCTCCTGCTATCACATCCTAAACGAGACCATCAAATTATATGGCTTCACTATCACATATAACCTGAAAGACTTTCTTGCTGTGTGGGATTGTGGCTGAATGTACCTTTCTTCTCACAGCATTGCATTTCCTCACTAATGCATTTATGAACACAGTCTACTAGTAACGACCTTTTCTTTACTTGGTATTCTAAATCTGTTTTCCGTGCTTTTAGCTTGCTGAAAAAGAACATGTGAAGCTTAAAATGATCCCTTAACAGTTAATAGGGTGAATTTAACTCAATTCCATTCTCCTTCATTACTCTGAGCAATGAAGTATGTTAATTATCATACTTCAAATGGTAATTGAAGTCCTTAAAATTTCTTCATTATGAAATTCAAAACATGCTTTGATCTTCCTTCAAAACTTTTATTTTTCCCATACACAGTGTTTTCTTCCTCTTCCTCCCCATTGGGGTTGCTTCTCAATTTTTCATACTTGTTTTTTGCCGTTTTCTGTCAATAATTCTCTATATTTTTACCTGATCAGCTCACTTAAATATGCCAATTATTTATGATACCATAGCTATATCTTCTATTGGTTTTGTTAGTTATGACTTTAAAATCATAGGCCAGTGTGTATGCATCTTCTGTGTCTTACAATACCTCCTGTAATTCAACAAGTCTAACATTGTATTATGTTAGAGCCTAGGCACCCACCATGGAACATTTTAGTGATGCCTACCTTAATAATAGTAAATCCCACATCTTCACATAGTTTGATTGAAAATTCAGAATCATATTCAGAATCATGGGACAGATCTTACCTGTCACAACTGTCTCTAATAATTATGTCCCAGGACCATCACAGTGACATAGATCCTAATAATACATTGAAACATGGCTCTTATCACAATTCTTCCCAGATCAAAATCTGCGGAAGCTTCTCAGTTCATGAAAAGATTTAAATTAAAAATTGTTTTATGTGTGCTTTGCTCTGTAAGCATCTATTTTTTTGTTTTGTCTTTGCCAGTTATTTTGTATTTATCTCATAGAGGCTTGTATATTGAATATTTACATATATTCATGTTAGCCTCACCATAATGTATTATACACATCTGGGAGGAAAGAGCAATAAATGTGTTTCCAATGCCCCATAATCAAGTCCTGCATATGAAACAGAAATTCTATTGAAATGTGAGCTGATTAATTAACTAAAAACTAGTTATCAATGCCTATTATTTCTTACCTAAATATGCATGTTTTCCCATTTTCCTCCCTTTTGCTTTTCTTTTCCTTTCCTTTCCTTTTCTTTCTTTTTTCTTTCTTCTTTTTTTTTTTTGAGACAGAGTTTCATTATGTCACCCTCAGTAGAGTGCTCTGGCATCACAGCTCAAAGCAACTTCAAACACTTGGGCCCAAGCGATTCTCTTGCCTCAGCCTCCCAGTAGCTGGGACTACAGGCACCCACCACAACGCCTGGCTATTTTTTTGTTGCAGTTGTCATTGTTGTTTAGCTGGCCTGGGCCAGGTTTGAACCTGCCAGTCTCGGTGTATGTGGCCAGTGCCCCTCTTTGCTTTTTCTATAAAATTCTTCCTACTAATCTTATACACAGCAGCATCAACCATTATCTCCAATCAGACAATTCACAACTATATACAAGCACACACACACATACCCCTTGATCTTAACCTGCAATCTCAGACTTTCCTACACTTAATCAATTCAAAAAATGAAAAGCCTGTGTTCTCATTATTCTTACTCAACATCATGTTAACATTTAAACAGGTCTTAGTGAATGTCACGTGTTAACCTAGATATCTTGAAAGCCATTACTTACCTACAGAGATTTTCATTCTGAATGTAGGTAAGGGACAAAAAGATGTTGTATCATGTCTGTAGCTTTGTCAGAAGGTTCCAGTTTCTTATTGCCAAGGAGATTTCTTAAATAAGATTGTAATATAGAATAAGAAGGAGAATAAAAATACAATTGGCCACTCTAAAAATTAGTTATATTGTTATGTTCACAATGAACACATCCATAATTTACTTTCTTTCTCTCTCTTTTTTTTTTTTTTGAGACAGTCTCACTATGTCGCCCTGGGTAGAGTGCCATGGCATCACAGCTCACAGCTCACAGCAATCCCAAACTCTTGGACTTAAGTGATTCTTTTGCCTCAGCCTCCCAAGTACCTGGGACTACAGGTGCCCACCACAACACCTGGCTATTTTTTGATTATAGTTGTCATTGTTGTTTGGCAGGTCCAGGCTGGATTCAAACCCGTCAGCTCTGGTGTATGTGGCTGGCACCTTAGCTGCTGAGCTACAGGGGCTGAGCTCATATTTTACTTTGTTAACAATATTTTTTAAATGGTTTATACTTCCTGAAAATTTAATCTGTAGGTAAATTGGTAGTTTTCAATCTCTATGCAGATTATGTATTTAATTCACATAAAAGAAACATTTGTTTAGTAAAATACTGAAAAGCAATCATCTATTTCTTGTTTTAACCTGATTAATAACAGAATATTTTATATAATTAAAAAAGTATTTATTTATTGTAAATGAGCAATAAGTAAGCAATTGGCTTACTCTCCATAAAGCGTTTTGCTATGAGATTTATGGATACACACTCATGGAAAGAAATATGGGCATTATTGGCATAATGCTGGTTATCTTTTACCTGAGATCAAAAAACAGATACCAGGAAAGACCAAATATTTATGATCATAAAAGGATAAAATCTTCTTTTCCTCCAAAATAACAAATGAGGAAATCACAAAGAGGAATATACAGTGTGTTTATTTGGTTAAGGTCACTGGGGCAAAGGATCCCAAGGAAGCAATTAAGTCCTGTGTTTACCAGTGTACAGTTAGGCAAAAATCACTTAGGGAAAAGGATGCTTGTGAGGCAGATATTTTTGTCTCTCTGCTTTTATTATTTAGCAAGAAATTCACCATTTTCAGCATGCAAATAAGATTACTAGATAGAATCTGGTATCACTTGCACAACATTTTTCAAACCTTAATTCAGACTTCATCTTCTCTAGTTACAGTTCAAAATAAGTGACTGAGGCAAAGATTTAAATCACTGGAGAAGTAAAGTCAAAGTGTGAGAAAATGCTCAGGAAAAACGCAAAGCAAAATCTGTAAATGATTTTTCTGAAGGGAAATTTGGGAACTTCAATATTCAAGATGGATAGGACATAAAGAAAGAAAGAAAAAAGAGCAGTTGAGGCCCAACTACTAGGGAGGCTGAAGCAAGAGAATCACTTGAGCCCAAGAGTTTGAGGTTGCTGTGAGCTGTGATGCCACTGCACTCTACCAAGGGCAACACAATAAAAAAAAAAAAAAAGAAAAAGAAAAAAGAGCAGTTGAAGTGGGCAGTGAGACGAATGGCTGCATTCTATATTTTACATAAGATAAGGCTGATGTTAGAAGAGGAAAATGGAGTAAAGGAATCATCAATTACAAGGTGTCCCTGGGTATGTGGAAGAATGTTTGATTTTGTCTCTGTTCTGTACCTGGGAAGATAAACTTGTAATCAAAATTATTAGAGTGAAATGAACAGGCTAATTTTAGGAGCTGGACTTAGCCTGCAGACACAAAGTTATGATTTCCATGTTCTTGCCTAGAAGCAGGACATAGATTTGCAGAGGCGAAAGTGTCTTTCCCTGTCCACCAGGAAGGACAAAGTTTAACTACAGAAGACAATGTTAGACTGCTTTAACAGCCAGGAGGTGGCACCAGAGGACAAGCTCTATTAACTAGCCTGTATTTGCAGTTTATTTATTTGCCTTCTCGGTTTGCTACTCCCAGAGAATTTTTCTTTGTCTTGTTATATCTCTAAAAATCTACTAATTTTTTTTGAAGATACTACATAAGCTGGAGGCTTAGGTCACCCCTTGGAGAATTATTCATTCCCTGAGCACTTCCCATGTGTATGTGAAACATACATTTTAATAAACTTCTGTTTTTCTCTCATTAATGCTACATTGCAGAATTCAATCCCATCAATAAACCCAAGATGAGCAGAGAGAAGTTACAAAACCAAACTTTCAAATCTATTTAAAATTTTAAATGCAAATGTTTAAATTGGTAAAGATTTATGAAGCAAATAGGAAAGATTTAATAACTATAGTTTTTGTAAATATCAGTAAGAGAAAAATAAAAATCTCTATGAAAATATATATGTGGAAAAAATAGGGAAAATAAAGTAGAAAAGGACTTGATATTTCAGCTTTACTTCCAATTTCTGACTTTGAAGGATGGTCAGAGTGATGATTGAGTTCAATCACCAATAGCCAATAATTTAACCAATCACACCTACATAATAAAATTTCTATAAAAAGTCTTGAGCAATCAGTCTCAGAAAGATTCCAGGTTAGTGAGCACATGCAGGTGCTGGAAACATGGTATTTTCATAGCAGACATGGAAACTCTGGAAATTTAATAGTCCTAGAATATATAAAATGACATTTTTAACAAAGTACAAACTTAAGCACTTAAACTGCCTGACTTTCAAGATGCACCACAAAACTGCCATAATCAAGTCAGTACAGTAGTGATAGGACTGTGACCATGAAATGCAATCAATTTTCAACCAAGTCATAAGAGCAATACAATTTGGAGAGGAAAGTCTTGTCAATAAATGGCTACATCTAAATATAAAAAGAATGTTAAGCATAACTACTTTACATTATAAAAAGTATTAATTTGAGGTCCATCATAATCCTAATTGAACAAACTAAAACCATAAAGTTTAAGAGAAAATTACAGGCAAATACAAAGTCAGACAATTAAGTTCACAAACTAATCCTAGAAAAAGGTGCTACATACCTCATTGCTGAATATCACTATGGTCACCTTCAAAGTACTCCCTTTGGGAAGCTATGCACTGATGCCACTGCCTAGTCCACCCTTCAAAGAAATTATGAAACTTTTTTTCTGGAATGGTCATCAGTGCTGTCGTTATATGAGGTCTGACAATTAAGTTCAGAACTCATCCTACAGAAAGTGCTACATATCTCATTGCTGAATATCATCACTACAGTCACCAGATGGTCAAGGGGAGTACTTAGAAGGTTACTGTAGTGATATTCAGAAATGAAGTATTTAGCATTTTCTCTAGGATAAGGTCATGAACTTAATTGTCCAACCCATATGTTCACAACTTGACACAGAAACCAAATCATTAATAAAAATAATTTATAATTTTAATTTCATTTAAATTTTAAATATCTTCTCATTAAAAGATCCTATTACAAAATGAATAGCTAAACCACAGACTAGAAGGAAATACTGGCAAAATTTACACCAGACAAAAAACTTGTACCAGAGATATATGAAGAAACCCTTCAACACCATAGCAAAAAGATAAAAACCTGATAAGAAACAGGCAGAAGAGAATATATAAATGGTCAATAAGCATACAAACAGTAGTCAATACTACTAGTCATCAGAAAAACACAAATAAAACCCACCTAGTGATACTATGACATACCCAACACAATGACTAAACTTAAGTAGAGAGACAAGACTTGGTGCCTGTAGCTCAGGGAGTAGGGTACCAGCCACATATAGCAAAGGTGGTTAGTTTGAGCCTGGCCCAGGCCTGCTAAACAGTGACTACTGCAACCAAAAACGATAGCCAGACATTGTGGCAGGCACCTGTAGTCCCAGCTATTTGGGAGGCTTAAGAGAATCACTTAAGCCCAAGAGTTAGAGGTTGCTGTGAGCTGTGATGCCATGGCACTCTACTGAGGGTGACATAGTGAGACTGTGTCTCAAAAAAAAAAAAAAAAAGAGAGAGAAACAAAATCGGCAAAAGTATGAAACAACCAAATCTCTCATAAATTGTATGTGGAAGAGAAAAATGACACAACCACTTCTGGAAAAGGTCTGGCATTTTCTATAAAACAAAATATATACTTAAACTCTGACCTACATAATCCACTTGCAGAAATTTACTGAAAAGGAATTTAAAAAATGCCCACAACATAGATGGTGGCCACGTAACAGCTTCCTTGCAACTGGGCATGGTGAGACTGGGGAGAGAAGACTCCAGGCATCTCTGGCTGGTGGGATCTGCCCAGAAACATCCCTCTGGGGACACAGGGTATCATAGAGAGACTTCTGGACCCCATGAGGAGGACAAAAGCAGTAGAGAACTGACAAGTGGTTGCATGTGTTCATTCTGTCTAATCCCACTGGCAGCTGTAAGTACAGCAGTAGTGAGATTGCAAACTGGAAAGGTCTTATTTGTGAGCTGTTTGATTTTTTTTTTTTTTTGGACTTGGTACTCAGTTGAAATATCTTGGGAGAACTTGAGCAAGAGTGCAGAGGACTTTAAGCATTGTCTAGGGCCACAGACTGAGCCACTGAGCCAGATGGAGCTAATAGTGTTTGGCTTTGGGCCACATAGAGCCATTGTGGGAGAACTGTCCTGGCAAGCTCCGCCCTCAGGGTTGGAGAGCAAGAATGGGCAGGAGACCTTGGGCAAGTAATCTAGTGACTGGGCAGCCTAAAGTTGGGGACTGAGATGCTTTACAGCCTTGGTCCTCAGAGGCATAGAATGAGACCGGTTTTGGCACACTGGGTGGGGTACTGTGTCTGAACAGGCTAGTAAAGAGCTGCTTACATCAAGGGAACCACTCAACCCAGCACCCCCAGAGGTTGGGGGTTTTTGAGGACTCATTGAAACCCTAGTCCAGAGGCATGGTAACTTAAAGAGCAAGAGGAAGTGAAAGGACAATTAGGGCAAGGAAACAGATAAAATAAAACACTCATGAGGAAGAATCAGCAGAAAAATCTTGGCAACATGAAAAACCAGTCCAGAGCAACCCACCAAGGGATTGTGAGAAAGCTACTGCAGAGGATTCCACCTATAAAGAAATGTTAGAAATGACAGAAAGGGAATTTAGAATACAGATGATGAAAATAATGAAGAAGCTGGGAGGTGGAGCAAGATGGCAGCCGAGTAACAGCTTCCTTGCATCTGGGCACCATGAGTCTGGGGAGATAGAACTCCAGGCATCTCTGGCTGGTGGGATCTGCCTATCATCACCCCTGAGAGGATACAGGGAGTCAGCGAGAGACTTCTGGACCCCAAGAGGAGGACTAAAACAGTGGAAAACTGGCAAGTGGTCGTGTGTGTTCAATCCGTCTAAACCCGCCTGCAACTGTAAGTTCAGTAGCAGCGAGATTGCAAACCAGAAAGGCCTTACCTGTGAACTGTTTTGGTGCCTTTGGACTTGGCACTCAGCTGAACTGCCTTGGGGAGAGCCTGAGCGGGAGTGTGGAGAACTTTAGCCGTTGTCTAGGGCCCCAGTCTGAGCCGCTGAGCCAGACGGAGCTAATAGTGTTTGGCTCTGGGTCACAGGCAGCCATTGTGAGCCATCTGCCCCGGCAAGCTCCGCCCTCAGGGTCACAGAGCTAGAATTGGGTGGGAGCTGGTAACCCAGCAACCAAGTAGCCTAAGGGCAGGGTCTGAGCTGCCTTGCAGCCCTAACCCTCGGGGGCAGAGGGAGACCAGTTTTGGCACACAGGGTAAGTGGATAGCCACTTCAGCAGTAATTCCAGCGACAAGCACTTCCCCTGCGAAAGCTTCTGCCCAGCAACTGAACAAGTTCAAAGAGCCTTTTAAGTGGGCTGAAGAGAGATTTAGGGTGTCTACCTGCTGGGGTTTGAGAAACTAGCAGCTTCCAGTCGTATCAGAACTCTAATTAAAGTCTCATACCGGCGGCGCCTGTGGCTCAGTGAGTAGGGCGCCAGCCCCATATGCCGAGGGTGGTGGGTTCAAACCCAGCCCCGGCCAAACTGAAACCAAAAAAAATAGCCGGGCGTTGTGGCGGGCGCCTGTAGTCCCAGCTGCTCGGGAGGCTGAGGCAAGAGAATCGCGTAAGCCCAAGAGTTAGAGGTTGCTGTGAGCCGTGTGATGCCACAGCACTCTACCAAGGGTGGTACAGTGAGACTCTGTCTCTACAAAAAAAAAAAAAAGTCTCATACCCCAGAAGACCATGTGTTGCTCAGACAATATTCAATAACATATACATACTGCTTTGTTTTTGGTTGTATTTTTTTTCTTTTTTTTTGGTTTGGTTGTTTTTTCTGTTTATTTTAATGTTGTTGATTGTTGTTTTGTTTTTTAAGTTCAACCTTTTCCAGTCAGATCCTTTTTCTTTCTCAATTTTTCTAGTTTAATTATAATTTCCCATTGCTGCCTATTTCAATAATTAGAACTTCATTTTTGTTAGTGTTTCTACCACTATTATTTGGTTTTTCCAGCCAATTTTATCCTGTAAAGTTTTCTGTTTACTTGTTTTGGTTTGATTTATAGCATTTTTGTCTTTCCTCTCTACTTGGTGGAGGTGGGGTACTGTGTCTGATCAGGTTAGCAAAGAGCTGCTGACCTCAAGGGAACCACCCAACTGGGCACCCCCAGAAGGTGTTTTTTTTTTTAAGGTTGTATCAAAGAACCCTACTGTGCACCTATATTGCTCTGTCTCCCTCTTTCTGTGCCTCTCTTCTTTTTGTCAGTATTCCTTTTACTCACCCCCTCTCCTTTCTCTATTTTTCTTTTTTTTTCTTATCACTCGGTCCTCCTTTCTTTCATCCCTTTTTTGCTCTTCAACCTTCTCACACTTCTGGTCCTGTAACCCTTAGTCCACAGGCACAAGAACTTAAAGAGCAAGACGAAGTGAAAGGAAAATTAGGGCAAGGAAACAGATAAAAGAAATCACTCATGAGGAAGAATCAGCAGAAAACTCCAGGCAACATGAAGAACCAGTTCAGAACAACCCGGCCAAGGGACCATGAGGTAGCTACTGCAGAGGATTCCACCTATACAGAAATGTTAGGAATGACAGAAAGGGAATTAAGAATACACATGTTGAAAACAATGAAAGAAATGATGGAAACAATGAAGGAAACTGCTAATAAAGTGGAAATTAACCAAAAAGAAATTCAAAAACAGAATCAAATAAGAGATGAATGATATGAAGAATATAAAAGGGATATAGCAGAGCTGAAGGAAATGAAACAGTCAATCAGGGAACATAAAGACGCAATGGAAAGTATCAGCAACAGGTTAGATCATGCAGAAGAAAGAATTTCAGAGGTAGAAGACAAAGTTTTTGAGATAACTCAGATAGTAAAAGAGGCAGAAAAGAAGAGAGAGAAAGCAGAACGTTCACTGTCAGAAATATGGGACTTTATGAAGCGTTCCAACATACGAGTTATAGGAATTCCAGAAGGGGAAGAAGAATGCCCCAGAGGAATGGAAGCCATACTAGAGAATATTATAAAAAAAAATTTTCCAAATATCACCAAAGATTCTGACACACTGCTTTCAGAGGGATATCGGACCCCAGGTCACCTCAACTCTAACCGAGCTTCTCCAAGACACATTGTGATGAACCTGTCCAAAGTCAAGACAAAAGAAAAGACTCTGCAAGCTGCCAGGACTAAGCGCCAGTTGACCTACAGGGGCAAATCCATCAGAGTGACCGCAGACTTCTCTAATGAAACTTTCCAAGCAAGAAGACAATGGCCATCTACCTTTAATCTACTTAAACAGAACAATTCCCAGCACAGAATTCTGTACCCTGCTAAGCTAAGCTTCAAAATTGACGGAGAAATCAAATCATTTACGGATATACAAACATTGAGGAAATTCGCCACAACAAGACCAGCTCTACAGGAAATACTTCAACCTGTTCTGCACACTGACCACCACAATGGATCAGCAGCAAAGTAAGAACTCAGAAATTAAAGGACAGAGCCTAACCTCCACACTGATGCAAAAGATAAAACTAAGCAATGGACTCTCACCAAATAAGAAGAATAGAATACTACCACACTTATCAATTATCTCAATAAATGTTAATGGCTTGAATTCCCCACTGAAGAGACATAGATTGGTTGACTGGATTAAAAAACACAAGCCATCCATTTGCTGTCTGCAAGAAATACACCTGGCTTCAAAAGATAAATTAAAGCTCCGAGTCAAGGGTTGGAAGACAATTTTTCAGGCAAATGGAATTCAGAAGAAAAGAGGAGTTGAAATCTTATTTTCAGATACATGTGGATTTAAAGCAACTAAAGTCAAAAAAGACAAAGATGGTCACTTTATATTGGTCAAGGGAAAAATACAACAAGAAGACATTTGAATTCGAAATATCTATGCACCCAATTTAAATGCTCCCAGATTCTTGAAACAGACCTTACTCAGTCTGAGCAATATGATATCTGATAATACCATAATAACAGGGGACCTGAACACTCCTCTTACAGAGCCGGAAAGATCCTCTAAACAGAAATTAAACAAGGATATAAGAGATTTAAATGAGACCCTAGAACAACTGTGCTTGATAGACGCATATAGAACACTCCATCCCAAAGATAAAGAATATACATTCTTCTCATCACCCCATGGAACATTCTCCAAAATTGATCATATCCTGGGACACAAAACAAATATCAACAGAATCAAAAGAATGGAAATTTTACCTTGTATCTTCTCAGACCATAAGGCACTAAAGGTGGAACTCAACTCTAACAAAAATGCTCGACCCCACCCAAAGGCATGGAAATTAAACAATCTTCTGTTGAATAACAGATGGGTGCAGGAAGAAATAAAACAGGAAATCATTAACTTCCTTGAGCAGAACAACAATGAAGACACAAGCTACCAAAACCTGTGGGATACTGCAAAAGCAGTTTTGAGAGGAAAATTCATCGCTTTATATGCCTACATTCGAAAAACAGAAAGAGAGTACATCAACAATCTCAGAAGAGATCTTATGGAATTGGAAAAAGAAGAACAATCTAAGCCTAAACTCAGTAGAAGAAAAGAAATATCCAAAATCAAATCAGAGATCAATGAAATTGAAAACAAAAGAATCATTCAGAAAATTAATGAAACAAGGAGTTGGTTTTCTGAAAAAAGAAATAAAATAGATAAACCATTGGCCAGACTAACGAGGAATAGAAAAGTGAAATCTCTAGTAACCTCAATCAGAAATGATAAAGGGGAAATAACAACTGATCCCACAGAGATACAAGAGATCATCTCTGAATACTACCAGAAACTCTATGCCCAGAAATTTGACAATGTGAAAGAAACGGATCATTATTTGGAATTACACCCTCTCCCTAGACTCAGCCAGGAAGAAATAGAGCTCCTGAACAGACCAATTTCAAGCACTGAGATCAAAGAAACAATAAAAAATCTTCCAACCAAAAAATGCCCTGGTCCAGATGGCTTCACTCCAGAATTCTATCAAACCTTCAAGGAAGAGCTTATTCCTGTACTGCAGAAATTATTCCAAAAAATTGAGGAAGAAGGAATCTTCCTCAACACATCACCCTGATACCAAAACCAGGAAAAGACCCAAACAAAAAGGAGAATTTCAGACCAATCTCACTCATGAATATAGATGCAAAAATCCTAAACAAAATCCTAGCCAATAGATTGCAGCGTATCATCAAAAAAGTCATTCATCATAATCAAGTAGGCTTCATCCCAGGGATGCAAGGCTGGTTTAACATACGCAAGTCTATAAATGTTATCCACCATATTAACAGAGGCAAAAATAAAGATCACATGATCCTCTCAATAGATGCAGAAAAAGCATTTGATAAAATCCTGCATCCTTTTCTAATTAGAACACTGAAGAGTATAGGCATAGGTGGCACATTTCTAAAACTGATTGAAGCTATCTATGACAAACCCACAGCCAATATTTTACTGAATGGAGTAAAACTGAAAGCTTTTCCTCTTAGAACTGGAACCAAACAAGGTTGTCCTCTGTCACCTTTACTATTCAACATAGTGCTGGAAGTTCTAGCCAATACAATTAGGCAAGACAAGGAAATAAAGGGAATCCAAATGGGAGCAGAGGAGGTCAAACTCTCCCTCTTTGCTGACGACATGATCTTATACTTAGAGAACCCCAAAGACTCAACCACAAGACTCCTAGAAGTCATCAAAAAATACAGTAATGTTTCAGGATATAAAATCAATGTCCACAAGTCAGTAGCCTTTGTGTACACCAATAACAGTCAAGATGAGAAGCTAATTAAGGACACAACTCCCTTCACCATAGTTTCAAAAAAATGAAATACCTAGGAATATACCTAACGAAGGAGGTGAAGGACCTCTATAAAGAAAACTATGAAATCCTCAGAAAGGAAATAGCAGAGGATATTAACAAATGGAAGAACATACCATGCTCATGGCTTGGAAGAATCAACATTGTTAAAATGTCTATACTTCCCAAAGCAATCTACCTATTCAATGCCATTCCTATCAAAATACCAACATCGTACTTTCAAGATTTGGAAAAAATTATTCTGCATTTTGTATGGAACCGGAAAAAACCCCGTATAGCTAAGGCAGTTCTTAGTAACAAAAATGAAGCTGGGGGCATCAGCATACCAGATTTTAGTCTGTACTACAAAGCCATAGTGCTCAAGACAGCATGGTACTGGCACAAAAACAGAGACATAGACACTTGGAATTGAATTGAAAACCAAGAAATGAAACTAACATTTTACAACCACCTAATCTTCGATAAACCAAACAAGAACATACCTTGGGGGAAAGACTCCCTATTCAATAAATGGTGTTGGGAGAACTGGAAGTCTACATGTAAAAGACTGAAACTGGACCCACGCCTTTCCCCACTCACAAAAATTGATTCAAGATGGATAAAGGACTTAAATTTAAGGCATGAAACAATAAAAATCCTCAAAGAAAGCATAGGAAAAACACTGGAAGATATTGGCCTGGGGAAAGACTTCATGAAGAAGACTGCCATGGCAATTGCAACAACAACAAAAATAAACAAATGGGACTTCATTAAACTGAAAAGCTTCTGTACAGCTAAGGAGACAATAACCAAAGCAAAGAGACAACCTACACAATGGAAAAGGATATTTGCATATTTTCAATCAGACAAAAGCTTGATAACTAGGATCTATAGAGAACTCAAATTAATCCATATGAAAAAAGCCAACAATCCCATATATCAATGGGCAAGAGACATGAATAGAACTTTCTCTAAAGACGACAGACGAATGGCTAACAAACACATGAAAAAATGTTCATCATCTCTATATATTCGAGAAATGCAAATCAAAACAACCCTGAGATATCATCTAACCCCAGTGAGAATGGCCCACTTCACAAAATCTCAAAACTGCAAATGCTGGCATGATTGTGGAGAGAAGGGAACACTTTTACACTGCTGGTGGGACTGCAAACTAGTACAACCTTTCTGGAAGGAAGTATGGAGAAACCTCAAAGCACTCAAGCTAGACCCCCATTTGATCCTGCAATCCCATTACTGGGCATCTACCCAGAATGAAAGAAATCCTTTTTTCATAAGGACACCTGTACTAGACTGTTTATTGCAGCTCAATTTACAATCGCCAAAATGTGGAAACAGCCTAAATGCCCACCAACCCAGGAATGGATTAACAAGCTGTGGTATATGTATACCATGGAATACTATTCAGCCATTAAAAGAAATGGAGACTTTACATCCTTCGTATTAACCTGGATGGACGTGGAAGACATTATTCTTAGTAAAGCATCACAAGAATGGAGAAGCATGAATCCTATGCACTCAATTTTGATATGAGGACAATTAATGACAATTATGGTTATGGGGGGGAACAGAAAGAGGGAAGGAGGTGGGGCGGGGCCTTGGTGTGTGTCACACTTTATGGGGGCAAGACATGATTGCAAGAGGGACTTTACCTAACAATTGCAATCAGTGTAACCTGGCTTATTGTACCCTCAATGAATCCCCAACATTAAAAAAAAAAAAAGGAAAATAATGAAGAAAATGATGAAAACAATGAAGGAAACTGCTGATAAAGTGGAAAATAACCAAAAGGAAATCCAAAAGCAGAATCAAATAAGAGATGAATGATATGAAGAATATAGAAAGGATATAGCAGAGCTGAACAAACTGAAGCAGTAAATTATTGAACTTAAAGATGCAATAGAAAGTATCAACAATTGATTAGACCATGCAGAAGAAAGAATCTCAGAGGTAGAGAAGGACAAAGCTCTTAAGATAACTCAGATAGTTAAAGAGACAGAAAAGCAGAGAGAGAAAGCAGAATGTTCACTGACAGAATTATGGGACTTTATGAAGCATTCAAACATATGAGTTATAGGTATCCCAGAAGGGGAAGAAGAATGCCCCAGGGGAATAGAAGCCATACTAGAGAATATTATAAATGAAAACTTCCCAAATATTGCCAAAGATTCTGACACACTCCTTTCAGAGGGATATCTTACCCCAGGTCACCTCACTCTGACAGAGCTTCTCCAGGACACATTGTGATGAAACTGTCCAAAGTCAAGACAAAAGAAAAGATTCTGCAAGCTGCCAGGAGTAAGTGCCAGTTGACATATAGGGCCAAATTCTTCAGGGTGACTGCAGACTTCTCTAATGAAACTTTTCAAGCCAGAAGACAATGGTCATCTACCTTTAATATACTTAAATAGGACAATTTCCAGCTTAGAATTCTATATCCTGCTAAGCTAAGCTTTAAAATTGACGGAGAAATCAAATCATTTATGGATGTGCAAACATTGAGGAAATTCACCACAACAAGACCAGCTCTACAGGAAATACTTCAACCTGTTCTACACACTGACCATCACAATGGATCAATAGCAAAGTAAGAACTCAGAAATTAAAGGACAGATCCTTTAATTTCCACAATGATGCAAAAGATAAAACTAAGCAATGAACTCTCACAAAATAAAATGAATAGAACACTACCACACTTATCAATAATCTCAATAAATGTTAATGGCTTGAATTCCCCACTGAAGAGGTATAGATTGGATGACTGGATTAAAAAAATACAAGCCATCCATTTGCTATCTGCAGGAAACACACCTAGCTTCAAAAGACAAATTAAAACTCTAAGTTAAGGGTTGGAAGACAATTTTTCAGGCAAATGGAATTTGGAATAAAAGAGAAGTTGCAATCTTATTTTCAGATACATGTGGATTTAAAGCAACTAAAGTCAAAAAAGACAAAGATGGTCACTTTATATTGGTCAAGGGAAAAAATACAACAAGAAGATGTTTCAATTCTAAATATTTATGTACCTAACGTAAAGGCTCCCAGATTCTTGAAACAGACTTTACTCAGTCTCAGCAATATGATATCCTATAACACCATATTAACAGGTGACTATAACACTCCTCTTAACGGAGCTGAACAGATCCTCCAAACAGAAATTAAACAAAGATAATAAGGGACTTAACTGAGACCCTAGAACACCTGTGCTTGATAGACGCATATAAAACACTCCATCCAAAAGATAAAGAATATACATTCTTTTCATTGCCCCATGGAACATTCTCCAAAAACTTATCATATCCTAGGACACAAAACAAATCTCAACAGAATTAAAAGAATTGA
The DNA here is from genome assembly GCF_027406575.1 of Nycticebus coucang. Taxonomy (NCBI): domain Eukaryota; kingdom Metazoa; phylum Chordata; class Mammalia; order Primates; family Lorisidae; genus Nycticebus; species Nycticebus coucang. Next base: position 13,765,354 of record NC_069799.1, on the reverse strand, counting down.
AATTTTATCTTGTATCTTCTCAGACCATAAGGCACTAAAGGTGGAACCCAACTCCAACAAAAAGTTCAACCCCACACAAAGGCATGGAAATTAAACAACCTTCTGTTGAATGACAGTTGGGTACATGAAGAAATAAAATAGGAAATCATCAACTTCCTTGAGCATAACAATAACGAAGACATATGCTATCAAAACCTGTGGGATACTGCAAAAGCAGTTCCGAAAGGAAAATTTATCACTTTACAGACCTACATTCAAAACAGAAAGCGAATGCATCAACAAACTCACAAGCCACCTTATGGAATTGGGGGGGAAAAGAACAGTCTAAGCCTAAACCCAGCAGAAGAAAAGAAATATCCAAAATTAAATCAGAGAGCAATGAAATTGAAAACAAAAAAATCGTTCAGAAAATTAATGAAACAAAAAGTTGTTTATCTAAAATAGATAAACCTTTGGCCAGACTAACTAGAAATGGAAAAGTAAAATCTCTAGTAATCTCAATCAGAAATGATAAAGGGAAAATAACAATTGATGCCACAGAGCTATAACAGATCATCTCTGAATACTACCAGAAACTCTATGCCCAGAAATTTGACAATGTGAAGGAAATGGATCACTATTTGGAATCACACCCTCTCTCTAGACTTAGCCAGGAAGAAACAGAACTCCTGAACAGATCAACTTCAAGCACTGAGATTAAAGAAACAATAAAAAATCTTCCAACCAAAAAATGCCTTGGTCCACGCTTCACTACAGAATTCTATCAAACATTCAAGGAAGAGCTTATTCCTGTACTGCAGAAATTATTCCAAAAAATTGAGGAGGAAAGAATCTTTCCCAACACATTCTATGAAGCAAACATCACCCTGATACCAAAACCAGGAAAAGACCCAACTAAAAAGGAAAATTTCAAACCAATTTCATTAATGAATATAGATGCAAAAATTCTCAACAAAATCCTAGCCGAAAGATTACAGCTGATCATCAAAAAAGTCATACATCATGATCGAGTAGGTTTCATCCCAGGGATGCAAGGCTGGTTTAACATACGCAAGTCCATAAACATTATCCACCATATTAACAGAAGCAAAAGCAAAGACTATATGATAAATAGATGCAGAAAAAGCATTCGATAAAATCCAGCATCCTTTTCTAATTAGAACACTGAAGAGGATAGGCATGGGTGGCACATTTCTTAAACTGAACAAAGCTATCTATGACAAACCCATAGTTAATATTTTACTGAATGGAGTAAAACTGAAAGCTTTTCCTCTTAGAACTGGAACCAGACAAAGTTGTCCTCTGTCAGCATTATTATTCAATATAGTGCTGAAAGTTCTAGCCAATACAATTAGGCAAGACAAGGAAATAAAGGGTATCCAAATGGGAGCAGAGGAGGTCAAACTCTCTCTTTTTACTAACAATATGATCTTATACTTAGAGAACCCCAAAGACTCAACCACAAGACTCCTGGAAGTCATCAAAAAATGCAGGTTATGTCTCCAACAAAGGTTTAGTATCTAGAATCCACAGAGAACTCAAATGTATTAGCAAGAAAAAGAACAAGTGACCCCATGTCAGGGTGGGCAAGGGACTTGAAGAGAAACTTCTCTGAAGAACACAGGTGCATGGCCAAAACATATGAAATAATGCTCATCATCCTTAGTCATCAGAGAAATGCAAATCAAAACTACTTTGAGATATCATCTAACTCCAGTAAGATTAGCCCATATCACAAAATCCCAAAACCAGAGATATTGGTGTGGATGTGGAGAAAAGGGACCACTTCTACACTGCTGGTGAGAATGCAGACTAATATGTTCCTTTTGGAAAGATGTTTGGAGAATACTTAGGGATCTAAAAATAGACCTGACATTCAATCCTACAATTCCTCTACTAGGTATATATCCAGAAGACCAAAAATCACATCATAACAAAGATATTTGTACCAAAATGTTTATTGCAGCCCAATTCATAATTTCTAAGTCATGGAAGAAGCCCAAGTGCCCATCGACCCACGAATGAATTAATAAGTTGTAGTATATGTATACCATGGAATATTATACTACCTTAAAAAAGATGGAAATTTTACCTCTTTCATGTTTACATGGATGGAGCTGGAACATATTCTTCTTAGCAAAGTATCTCAAGAATGGAAGAAAAAGTATTCCATGTACTCAGCCCTACTATGAAACTAATTTATAGCTTTCATATGAAAGCTATAACCCCATTATAGCCCAAGAATATGGGGAAAGGGGAGAGGGAGAAAAGGAGATGGGGAGGATGGGTAGAGGGAGGGCAATTAGTGGGACCACACCTACAGTGCATCTTACAAGGGTACATGTGAAATTTACTAAATGTAGAATATAAATGTCTTAACACAATAACTAACAAAATGCCATGAAGACTATGTTAACCAGTTTGATGAAAATATTTCAAATTGTATATAAAACCAGCACAATGTACCCCATGATTGCATTAATGTACACAGCTATGATTTAATAAAAAAAAATACAGTAATGTCTCAGGATATAAAATCAGTGTCCACAAATCAGTAGACTTTATATACACCATAACAGTCAAGATGAGAGGCTGATTAAGGACACAAATCCTTTCACCATAGCTTCAAAGAAAATGAAATACCTAGGAATATACCTATCAAAAGAGGCAAAAGACCTCTATAAAGAAAATTATGAAACCCTAAGGAAAGAAATAGCAGAGGATATTAACAAATGGAAAGCATACCATGCTCATGGCTGGGAAGAATCAACATTGTTAAAATGTCTATACTTCCCAGAGCAATCTACCGATTCAATGCCATCCCTATTAAAATACCAACATCGTGCTTTCAAGACTTGTAAAAAATTCTGTATTTTGTATGGAACCAGAAAAAAACCCCTATAGCTAAGGCAGTTCTTAGTAGTAAAAACAAAGCCTGAGGCATTAGCATATCAGATTTTAGGCTGTACTACAAAGCCATAGTGGTCAAGACAGCATAGTACTGGCACAAAAATAGAGACATAGACATTTGAAATTGAATAGAAAACCAGGAAGTGAAACTAATATCTTACAACCATCTAATCTTCAATAAGTGAAACAAGAACATACCTTGGGGGAAAGACTCCCTATTCAATAAATGGTGTTGGGAGAACTGGATATCCACATGTAAAAGACTGAAACTGGACCCACACCTTTTTCCACTCACAAAAATTGATTCAAGATGGATAAAGGACTTAAATTGAAGGCATAAAACAATAAAAATCCTCAAAGAAAGCATAGGAAATACACTGGAAGACACTGGCCTGGGTAAAAACTTCATGAAGAAGACTGCCAAGGCAATTGCAACAACAAAAATAAACAAATGGGACTTAATGAAACTGAAAAACTTCTGTACAGCTAAGGAGACAATATCCAAAGCAAATAGACAACATACACAATGGGAAAAGATACTTGCATATTTGAATCAGACAAAAGCTTGATAACTAGGATCTATAGAAAACTCAAATTAATCCACATGAAAAAAGCCAACTATCCCATATATCAATGGGCAAGAGACATGAATAGAACCTTCTCTAAAGAAGACAGACAAATGGCTAACAAACATATGAAAAAATGCTCATCATCCCTAATTATTAGAGAAATGTAAATTAAATCCACCCTGAGATACCATTTAACCCCAGGCAGAATGGCCCACATCACAAAATCTCAAAACTGCAGATGCTGGCGTGGATGTGAAGAGAAGGGAATACTTTTACACTGCTGGTGGGACTGCAAACTAATACAACCTTTCTGGAAGGAAGTATGGAGAACCTTCAAAGAATTCAAGTTAGATCTCCCATTTGATACTGCAATCCCATTACTGGGCATCTACCTAGAAGGAAAAAAAATCCTTTTATTATAAGGACACTTGCACTAGACTGTTTATTACAGCTCAATATACAATCACCAGAATGTGGAAACAGCCTAAATGCCCACCAACCCAGGAATGGATTAACAAACTGTGATGTATGTACACCGTGGAATAATATTTAGCCATTAAAAAAATGGAGACTTTACAGCCTTTGTATTAACCTGGAGGGAAGTGGAACACATTATTCTTAGTAAAGCCTTACACGAATAGAGAAGCATAAATCCCGTGTACTCAATTTTGATATGAGGACAATTAATGACAATGACACAGTGGGAGTGGAGGAAGAGTAGAGCAGAGAGAGAAAAAAGGAGGGCGGTGGAGGAAAGGAAGAGCAGAGAGAGAGAAGAAGGGAGGGGGGTGGGGCCTTGGTGTGTGCCACACCCTTTGGGGGCAAGACACGATTGTAAGAGGGACTTTACCTAACAAATGCAATAAGTGTAACCTGGTTTCTTATACCCTCAATGAATCCTCAACAATAATAATTTTTTAAAAATGCCCTAGGAAGAGCAGAGAGAGGGAAGGAGGGAGGGGGTGGGGCCTTGGTGTGTGCCACACCTTTTGGGGGCAAGACACGATTGCAATAGGAACTTTTGCCTATCAAATGCAATCAGTGTAACCTGTTTTATTGTACCCTCAATGAATCCCCAACAATAAATAAATAAATAAAAATTTAAAAAAAAGAATTAAAAAAAAGAAAAAAGAATAAAAAAGTGCCCACAACAACACATGTAAAAGAATGTTCATAACACGTAGCTTACATGTTTATCAATAAGAAAATGGATTTGTAAACTGGTATATTCATGTAATAGCCTTTTTTTTTTTTTTTTGAGACAGTCTCACTATGTCACCCTTGGTAGAGTGCTGTGGCATCACAACTCACAGCAACCTCAAATTCTTGGGCTCAAGCAATTCTCTTGCTTCAGCCTCCCAAGTAGCTGGGACTACAGGCACCCGCCAGAATGCCTGGTTATTTTTTGTTGCAGTTGTCATTGTTGGTTAGCTGGCCTGGGCCAGGTTTGAACCCGCCAGCCTGGGTGTATGTGGCTGGCTCCATAATCACTATGATATGGGCACCAAGCCAGCCTTTTTTTTTAAAGCAAGAAAGAATGAATTCTGATAATAGGTAACAAAATGGGTACGTCTCAGAAATGTTATGTTGAGTTAAAAAAGGCCACATAAAAGAGTCTGATTCCATATATATGAAGTTATAGAGTAAGAAAACTTTATAGTGGAAAAGTTAAAAGAGCTTATATCTGCAAAGAAGCATAAGGAGGAGAATCTATTGGAAGGGGCATGATAGAATATTCAGGATGATTATAGGTTACAAAGATACATGCATTTGTCAAAATTCAATGGATGTGCATTAAAGTATTTTATTTTATTGAATTTAAATTTAACATTCAAAGAAAAATTATAAGGAAATATTGAACAACGGTTGTGGCTTGAATGGTGAAAGAGTTAAGATGGGAGTATTCTAATGTCTATAGTTTAACCTGAAATGCCTGAAATAATTAAGATGGATTGATTTTTGGATAGATGATGTATTAGTGTTTTCCAAAGAACCATTATCTATCTATCTATCCATCCATCTACCTATCTAAACTATCTCTAGATATATAGAAATTATGGAATTGGCTTACACAATTGCAGAGACTGAGGTAGGCCTTCAGACTGAAAGTTTGGGTAACAGTTGATGTTGTAGCCTTGAGTCTGAATTCCACAGGCCCGAAATCTGGAAACAGGCAGGGTTTCTGCATTAATTAGTCCTGGGGAGAATTTCTTCTTTCACAGTAAACATCATTCTTTTTTCTATTAATGTGTTCAACAAATTGGATGAAGCCCACCCACATAATGAAAAAGATTTAATCTGCTTTACTGAAGGTCTAATAATTTAAATGTTAATTCTATCCTCAAAAAACTTTTGCAGCAACATCTGGAGAGGATTTGTTTGTTTGTTTGTTTGTTTGTTTGCAGTTTTTGGCCCAGGCTGGGTTTGAATCCGCCACCTCAGGTATATGAAGCTGGCGCCTTACTCCTTTGAGCCACCAGCATCGCCCTTCTTTTTTTTCATGACAGAGTCTCACTTTGTCACCCTTGGTAGACAAAGCTCACAGCAACCTTAAATTCCTGGGCTCAAGTGATTTGCCAGACCCCCAAGTAGCTGGAACTACAGGAGCCCGCCATAATACCCAGCTATTTTTAAAGACGGGTCTTGCTTTTGCTCATGCTGGTCTTGAACTCCTGAGTTCAGGCAATCCACCCATCTCAGCCTTTCAAAGTGCTAGGATTACAGGCATAAGCCAGCACACTCAGCCTCAGAAACATTTTAATAGAATTTAGTTCACATAGAGATTGCCAGACAAGACAGCAAATTAATACATACATTGTAAACAACTTGTAATTTAGTTACAACCCAACATCTAGGCACCATAGCCTAGCCAAGTTGATAATTCTGTTGACAGTTGATAGATACAATTAACTATTATAATCTATCCTTTCCCTACTTGACACTCATACACAACTCCTCAAACTATACTGAATCTTCAAAAAAATAAAATAACAAGTGATATTTATTCTTTTCCTTAATGTTCTGCAACTTAAATACTATGATGTATGATCAGAGAATGAGAAAAGGAAGTAATCAAAGATATTTGCTTTATATATATGCACATATATATACACACACATATGCACATATGTACTGAGGTTGGACAATTAAGTTCACAAACTCCTCCTAGAAAAAGTGCTGCACAACTCATTGCTGAATATCACTACAGTCACCTTCTACTCCCCTTGGGAAGCTACACACCAATACTAGCACCTAGTTCACCTTTCAAAGAAATTTTGGAATTCTTTTGCTGGAATGGCCATTAGAGCTGTCATTGCACAAAGTCTGACAATGAAGTTTGTGAACTCATTCTAGAAAAGGTGTTACAAAAAAATCTCATTCCTAAATATCACTACAATTGCCAGATGGCCCAGGAGAGTACTTCCAATGTATCTGCAGTGATATTCAGAAATGAGATATGTAGTACTCTTTAAGGATGAATTTGTCTGACTTCATGTATGTAATGCATAAAGTGCATATTAAATACATATACATATATTTATATATACAGATATGTATATATCTTACATACATGCGTGCACACAATGGTGTCATATCAAGGGCTCAGAGCATATCTCTGGTTGATTGGGCACTCAGAACAAAATAAAAAAGACATTTATAACAGTTCTCATTTCTGGAACTAGTCACATGCTTGTGGAATTGGCTTACACAATTCCATCTTCTGGTATTCCATCTTCTTTTTCAGCAGTACTTCAGCTGGTTTAATTCTTTACCTAGTGGGGTAGACCCAACCTGTATTCCTGAAGAATCTGGCCCATTAATAGTCCTGCCTAAAGTGGGTTGTGGTAGTTTTCTGTTGACTTTAATCACAGAGCATGATAACACAGCAAGTGTTTTAAGGGATTTCCTGTGTTATAGGGATACGCTTCCATTGCAGAGTAACAAACACATTTCTTTCTTTAGTCAGTATCAATTACCTCAGCCACTTCAGTAATACTGTTCTTTGCCTGCTGATTCAGAGGAATCAAGAGCCCAAAATGACCAAGTGACAGTCTTAATTTCCAAATTAATAAAAATATTATCATGTCTCCTGGCATTTGGAAGTAAGACTCCTAGGCCGCTGGAGCTTAAGGTCATGGAGCAGAGAACAAAAATAGTTTTGCCAGTGGATAACTAAGAGTAATAGTGAGCAGTCCTTCCAATTTCATCCTTTTATTCCTGAACTCATGAATCTTCACTATGTGAGAAACACTACATATTTGGACATGGATTCAGAGTGTATGCAACATCCTTGAGAAGCTTGTCTCAATCTTGTGAGGTTTTGCAACCTAACTGGTTCAGCAACTGAGTCTTCAAAAGGCTATTCCACTGTTCTAACTTCAAAAGGCTATTCCATTGTTCTAACAAGTCAGCTGCTTAAGGACAGTAGGGAACATGGTAAGTAGAGTGAATTCCATAAGCATTTGCTATGAAGTGAATTCTTGACTCACTTCAGAGCATAACATACATAGCATAACATACAGAAAAATATGATGGTGGATAAAGCATTCTATAAGTCCACAGATGGTAGTTTTGCATCCTGTGCAGAGAAGGCAAATCCATACCCAAAGTAAGTGTCTATTCCAGTAAAAACTGGAACAACTTCTTGAGGAGAATTTCTCTCTCTCGCTGTCCTTTGTGGAAGCCCCCATAGGGGTTGTAGTGCTGCAGCTGTCCATTTGGGGGCAGTCACTGCACATCATATAGAACCATCTATAAACCAGACCCAAGCATTCTGCCAACCTGTAAACTTATAGTAGGGACTAGATGAGGCCATAGGTACAGGCTGGGAAAGAAAAGGCAGCATCCATGGGGAGGGCCTGTGGGCATTGAGTCACATCTTCAGGTAATTCACTTGGACCTTCAGAGCCTACTTGAGCTGGATTTCATTCTGCTTCTCTCTGAGGGTGAGGTGCTGCTGTGCACATCCCATTTTATGGCGTGGTAAGTTAGACAACACCCAGTCCATGATGAGCATGTCAGGTCTAATGGTAATTTGGCGACCCAGGGTTAAGCATTCAATCTTTACTAAGGCCAAGAGCTCTTTCTCAAAAGGAGGGTCAGTATCTGAGGAGGATGGCAGGTCTTTGCTCCAAAATCCTAATGACTGTCACTGTGGTTCATCTAGAAGGGCCTGCCAAAGCCTTTAAATAGCACTCATATCTGCCACTAACACTTCAAGAGTCACCGGAACTGCTGGCTCATGTGGCAGAGCAGCTCACACAGCACCTGCAACCTGTTGCATACCTTTCTCTTTTTCTGAGACCCACTCAAAGCCAGAAGTTTACGGGGTCCCTCAATTATAGGGCGACACAGCACACACAGCTGAATATACTGCCTCCAAAAATCTGAAAAGTTTAACTAGATACTGTGCCTCTTTTTTGGTTGCAGAGGAAGCCAGATGCAAAAACTTACTCTTCATGTTAGAAGGATATCTCAACATGCTCCACACCACTTGACCCTAGAGATTTCCCTGAGATGGAAAGCATGTCCTGAATTATTGTCATATTTACTTCCCACCCTTTGGTACAGTGTGTATCTTATCAAAGATTTCCAGCGTGCCACCGGAAAATAGGAGAGCCCCATGAGACAGATTCTCCCTTAGACCTCTCAGAAGAAGTCAACTCTGCCAACCCCTTGACCCTAGATATCCCACCTTCAGAACTGGGAGATTTCTGTGAAATTTCTGTTATTTAAGCCCCTCACTCACTTCGTGGTTATGGTGGCCCCAAGAAACTAACACACCAAAACATTTACATTCTACATTTACCAAGTTTCGCAAATACCCCTATAACGCCGGAAAGGCTATGTTAACCACTGTGATAAAAATGTGTCAAATGGTTTATGAAGTGAGTGTATGATGCCCCATAATCATATCATTGTATACAGTTATGATTTAATAAAAAAATTAAAAAAAAAAAAGAAACTAACACACCAGCATATACAAGCACTGCATATTTAAAGCAACTTTATTGAGGTGATGGTTATGTTAATTAGTCTGATTTAAGCATTCCACATTGCATATTAAATCATCACAGTGTACCCCATAAGTGTATACAGTTATGATTTAATAAAAATTAAGTAAAAAAAAAGGAACTTTATTCATATCATCAAAACTTGTACATACTGAACATATTTGTCAAGTGACCAGATTAACAAATTAGAGTACAGACAGTCCCTGGGTTATGAATGAGATAGGTTCTATAAGGTTTATTCTTCAGCTGAATTTGTATGTAAGCTGGGACAGGTACATTTGCCTCTTACCTGTAACAGCTTCTGTTCCTAAGTGTGAGTCATGTGTCAGTCAGATGTTTGTAACTCGGGGACTTGATCTAATAGCCCGTGTTCGTAAGTGCGACTAACTCTAGTACTGCCTGTATTTTCCACACAGTGGTATGCTATGACAAATAAGAAGATGTCAACTACTGATAAAAGGTAAAACATAGATGACTCTCAAAAATATTATGTAAAATGAAGGAAACCTTACACACACAAAATCAGTCTAAAAAGGTTCAGTTTCTACGAATCTCCAAAGGAGGTAAATCTGATCTATAGCTGTACAGAGCAGATCAATGGTTGCCAGGACTAGCAGGACAAGCTGAACAAAGGCACAGTGGATATTTCTGGGATTATGTACACATTCTTCCCCTTGATGGGGTGAGGGGGGTGATCACATGGGTGAATACATTTGACACAATTCCTATAATTCTACTCTTAACAGTTGTTGTATTTTGATGTATGTAATTATACCTCAGTAAAATTGATTAAAAATATGAACAATTAAAAAATTTCAAACATTCATATGCATAGAAAATAAATTAACCCTTAGAGAAGAATTTATAGTAATGATGTTATCGTTCTTCATGAGTATATAAAATAGTTGTAATTTTATTATTTATTTTATTTTATTTATTTATTTCTTAAATTTATTTATGTTTATTGTTAAATCACAGCTGTGTAGTGCAATCAAGGGGTACAATGTGCAGGTTTCATAAACAATCTGAAATATTCTTATCAAACTGTTCAACGTAGCCTTCAAGGCATTTTCTTAGTTACTGTATGTAGGCATTTGTATTCTGCATTTAATAAGTTTCGCCTGTACCCATTCTAAGATGCGCCGTAGGTGTGGCCCCACTCATTACCCTCCTTCCACCAAAATCTCACCCCTCCCTTCCCCTTCCTTGGCCCTTTCCCCATAGTCTTGTGCTATAGTTGGGTTATAGCCTTCATATGAAAGCTATAATTTAGCTTCATAATAGAGCTGAGTACATTGGATACTTTTTCTTCCATTCCTGAGATATTTTGCTAAGAAGAATATGTTCCAGCTCCATCCATGTAAACATGAAAGAGGTAAAGTCTCCATCTTTCTTTAAGGCTGCATAATATTCCATGGTATACATGTACCACAATTTGCTAGTCCATTCGTGGGTCGATGGGCACTTGGGCTTCTTCCATGACTTAGAAATTATGAATTGGGCCGCAATAAACATTCTGGTACAGATGTCTTTGTTATATTGTGACTTTTGGTCTTCTGGGTATAAACCTAGTAAAGGAATTATAGGATCGAATGACAGGTCTATTTTTAGGTCTCTAAGTATTCTCCAAACATCCTTCCAGAAGGAACGTATTAGTGTGCATTTCCACCAGCAGTGTAGAAGTGTGCCCTTTTCTCCACATCCACACCAACATCTCTGGTTTTGGGATTTTGTTATGTGGGCTACTCTTACTGGGGTTAGATGATATCTCAAAGTAGTTTTGATTTGCATTTCTCTGATGATTAAGGATGATGATATTTTTTTCATATGTTTGTAGATTGTGCAACTTTCTCTTTAAGTTCCTTGCCCACCCTGAGATGGGGTCACCTGTTCTTTTCTTGCTAATACGTTTGAGTTCTCTGTGGATTCTGGTTATTTGACCTTTATCAGAGGTATAACCTGCAAATATTTTCTCCCGTTCTGAGGGCTGTCTGCTTGCTTTACTTACTATGTTCTTGGCTGTGCAGAAGCTTTTTAGTTTGATCAGGTCCCAGTAGTGTATTTTTGATACTGCTTCAATTGCCTGGGGAGTCCTCCTCATAAAATATTCACCCAGGCCAAATCCGTCAAGAGTTTTCCCTGCACTTTCTTCAAGTATTTTTATAGTTTCATGTCTTAAGTTTAATCTTTTATCCAGTGAGAGTCTATCTTAGTTAATGATGAAAGGTCTGGGTCCAGTTTCAATCTTCTACAGGTTGCCAGCCAGTTTACCCAGCACCATTTGTTAAATAGGGAATCTTTTCCCTACTGAATGGTTTTATGGCTTATCTTTGTAGCGACAGAGTTTCACTTTATTGCCCTGGGTAGAGTGCCGTGGCCTCACACAGCTCACAGCAACCTCCAACTCCTGGGCTTAGGCCATTCTCCTGCCTCAGCCTCCCGAGCAGCTGGGACTACAGGCGCCCACCACAACGCCCGGCTATTTTTTTGTTGCATTTTGGCCGGGGTCGGGTTTGAACCCGCCACCCTTGGCATATGGGGCCGGCGCCCTGCTCACTGAGCCACAGGTGCCGCCCCTTCAGCTATTTCTTTTCTTAACATTTCATAGTTCTCTTTGTAGAGATCTTTCACATCGTTTGTTAGGTATACTCCCAAATATTTCATCTTCTTTGGCACTACTGTGAAAGGAATAGAGTCCTTGACTGTTTTTTCAGCTTGGTTATAGTTGGTATATATAAAGGCTACAGATTTATGGGTGTTGATTTTGTAGCCTGAGACATTGCTGTATTCCTTGATCACTTCTAAAAGTTTTGTAGTAGAATCCCTAGTATTTTCCAGATATGCAATCATATCATCTGTGAAGAGTGAAAGTTTGATCCTTCTGACCCTATGTGGATACCCTTGATTGCCTTTTCTTCCCTGATTGCAATGGCTAAATCTTCCATGACAATGTTAAAGAGCAATGGAGACAATGGGCAACCTTGCCTGATTCCTGATCTAAGTGGAAATGATTTCAATTTAACTTTATTCAATATGATATTGGCTGTGGGTTTGCTGTAGATGGCCTCTATTAGTTTAAGAAATGTCCCTTCTATACCAATTTTCTTAAGTGTTCTGATCATGAAGAGATGCTGGATATTATCAAAAGCTTTTTCTGCATCAATTGAAAGACTCATATGGTCCTTATTTTTTAGTTTGTTTATGTGTTGAATTACATTTATAGATTTATGTATATTGAACCAGACTTGAGACCCTGGGATCAATCCGACTTGGTCATGGTGTATATTTTTTTTTGATGTGTTGTTGGATTCTGTTTGATAGGGTCTTATTGAGTATTTTAACATCAATATTCATTAGTGATATTGGTCTATTATTTTCTTTTCTTGTTGGGTCTTTCCCTGGTTTAGGGATCAAGGTGATGTTTGCTTCATAGAATGTGTTGGGTAGTAGTCCTTCTTTTTCTATATTTTGGAAGAGGTTGAGTAATATAGGTACTAGTTCTTCTTTAAATGTTTGGTAGAATTCTGACATAAAACTATCTGGTCCTGGGCTTTTTTTTTAGGGACATTTTGTATAGTTGATGCTATTTCAGAACTTGATATAGGCCTGTTCAACATTTCCACTTCGTTCTGGTGAAGTCTTGGTAGGCGGCGTACTTCCAGGTATTGGTTGATTTCTTTCAGATTTTCATATTTCTTAGCATAGAGTTTTTTGTAGTATTCGTTAAGGATTTTTTGAATTTCTGAGGGGTCTGTTGTTATTTCATCTTTACCATTTCTGATTGATGAAATTAGAGATTTTACTCTTGTTTTCCTGGTTATGTTGGCCAAAGGTTCGTCTATTTTATTGATCTTTTCAAAAAACCAACTTTTGGATTTATTGATCTGTTGTATAATTCTTTTGTTTTCAATTTCTTTTAGTTCTGCTCTGATTTTGGTTATTTCTTTTCTTCTGCTCAGTTTGGGGTTGGAGTGTTCTTCCTTCTCTAGTTGCTTGAGAAATCTCATTAAGTTGTTAACTTCCTCTCTTTCCGTTTTCTTGAGAAAGGCTTGCAGTGCTATAAATTTCCCTCTTAGGACTGCCTTTGCCGTATCCCACAGGTTCTGGTGATTCATGTCTTGATTGTTGTTTTGTTCCAAAAATTTGGTGATTTCCTTCTTAATCTCGTCTATACCCATTTATCCTTCATCATAAGGTTGTTTAACTTCCATGTATTTGTATGAGTATGCAGGTTCCTGTTGTTATTGAGTTCAACTTTTATTCCATGATGGTCTGAGAAGATGCAAGGAATAATTTCTATTTTTTTAAATTTGCTGAGGTTAGATTTGTGGCCTAGGATGTGGTCGATTTTGGAGTATGTTCTGTGGACTGATGAGAAGAATGTGTGTTCAGTTTTGTTGGGATGAAATATTCTGAAGATGTCTATTAAGTCCAGATGTTGAATGGTTGAGTTTAAATCTAAGATTTCTTTGCTTAGCTTCTTTTTAGAGGATCTATCCAGCACTGCTAAAGGGGTATTAAAAATCTCCAACTACTATGGAAGTGGAGGAAATTGAGTTGCTCATGTCTGTTAGAGTTTCTCTTACAAATTGAGGTGAGTTGTAGTTGTGTGCCTAAATATTAATAATAGAGATCTCATCATATTGAGTATTACCTTTAACAAATATGAAGTGTCCATCCTTATCCTTAATGATTTTGGTTGGTTTAAAGCCTATTGTGTCTGCAAACAGGATTGCAATGCCTTCTTTTTTCTGCTTTCCATTTGCCTGGAATGTAGATGACCATCTCTTCACCTTGAGTCTATATTTGTCTTTTAATGTAAGATGCGATTCTTGTATTCAGCAGATATCTGGCTTGAGTTTTTGTATCCAGTCAGCCAACCTGTGCCTCTTTAGAGGACAGTTTAAACCATTCACATTAATTGAGAATATTGATAAGCCTTTCGAGAGTCCAGTGGACATTTTTAATCCTTTTGTGACTGTGGAAGTTGGAATTTGATCAAAATTTTCTGGGTGGGTTTACTTTTGTGGTGGAAGATTACACTGGTATTTATGGTGGATAGGTCTGAGAATATCCTGGAGAGCTGGTTTAGTTATGGCAAATTTCTTCAACATGTATATGTCATTGAAGTATTTAATTTATCCATCATAAATGGAACTCAGTTTAGCTGGGTACAGGATCCTGGTTGAAAGTTATTTTGTTTTAGGAGATTAAAAGTTGATGGCAATCCTCTTCTAGCTTGAAAGTTATTTTGTTTTAGGAGATTAAAAGTTGATGACCAACCTCTTCTAGCTTAAAAGGTTTCAGCAGAGAGATCTGCAGTTATTCTAATATTCTTACCCTGGTAGGTAACGGTTTTCTTTTGTCTGACAGCTTTCAGAATTTTCTCCTTCATATTAACTTTAGTGAAATTGATTATGATGTGTCTGGGGGATGTTTTGTTCGGGTTGAGTCATGCTGGAGTTCTGAAACTGTCTGCTGTCTGAATTTCAGAATCTCTTGGCATGTCTGGACAGTTCTCCTTCATAATCCCATGGAGATGAGACTCTGTGCCTTGTGAAGCCACTTCATTGCTTTCAGGGATCCATATAAGATGAATATTGGTTTTATTCAAATTATTCCAGAGCTTTCTGAGAGAGTGATCTGTTTTTACCCTCCATTTCTCATCCTCTTTGAGAGTTTGGGAGCATTCGAAAACTTTGTCTTTAATGTCAGAAATCCTTTCTTCTGCTTGCTCCATTCTGCTACTGAGGGATTCTACTGTTTTTCTCAGATCTTTGAGGGATGCAACTTCTTGTCTCAATGTGTCAAAATCTTTGGTCATTTGGTCTTTGAATTTGTTGAATTCTTGAGATATCCTTTGGGTTACTGCTTGGAGTTCTAATTCAATCTTATTTGCTATCCAGATTCTGAATTCGATTTCTGACACCTCAGCTATATGTTTTTGCTTGGGACTTGTGCTGTGTCTGCCCCATTGATTCTTGGTGGAGTTGATCTACTCTGATTATTCATATTGCCAGAGTTTTTCTGTTGATTTCGCCTCATCATTGTTTTTCACCATTGCCTCTGGCCATGCTCAGAGTTGGGGAGGTGTCTCTCCAAGATTAGATCCCATTGGGATCACTCTATTGTTGCTTGATCTTTGTAGGGAGTGACCCTGTGTAGTTCCTCTGGGGCTGCTCCAGCTAGGGAGTTCTGGTTGTGGAAGCAGCTCTGGCATGTGACACACCCAGATCCAGCAACAGGGCGGGAGGTGGTGCGCATGATTCTGGGAGTGCCTGGCACCCAGTGAGTTTGGCACAGAGAGCCCAAGGTTCCAGCTGTCTGTGGCCAGGAGAAGGGCTCTGCGAAGAGGCAGGGAGGGCTCCAGAGGGCACACGGCTACCAGAATACCTGGCCAGACAAGCGGGCCAGTGTGGAGACTGGGAGGACACAGGAGGGAGGATGCAGGTTTGCGCGGCTCCCGCAGTTCCTGGTCAGGGCATGTGGAGGCCCAGTTGGTGCGGGGTCACAGCATAGATCTTATGGAGGTCCAGGTGGTGCCAAGTCCAGGAGTTTGAGGTTGCTATGAGTTGTGACACCACGGCACTCTACCCAGGGCAACAGCCCGAGCCTCCAGTGTGCCAAAACTGTCACACTCTGCCCCTAACAGTTAAGGCTGTAAGGCAGCTCAGTCCCCGCCTTTTGGCTGCTAAGTCACTAGGTCACTAGGTCCCACCTGTTCCTTTCTCTGGGACCCTGAGGACGGAGCTTTCTGGGGCAGTTATCTCATACAATGGCTCCCTGCAGCCCAGCTCAGTTTCTCTGTCTGGGGCCCCAGACAATGCCCAAAGTTCTCTGCGCTCCTGCTCAAGCTCTCCCCAAGGCAGTTCACCTTGGCAGTTTTGCCAAGTCCAAAAACACCGAAATAGTTCACAGGTAAGGCCTTTCCCATTTGCAGTCTCACTGCTGCTTGTACTTACGGTTGCCGGCGTGATTAGGTCAATCAAACATGTGCAACCCCTTGCCAGTTTCCCACTGTTTTTGTCCTCCTCTTGGGGTCCAGAAGTCCCTTGCTGACTCCCTATATCCTCAAAGGGATGATTATAGGCAGATTCCAGCAGCTAGAGATGCCTGAAGTCTTATCTCCCCAGACTCACTGTGCCCAGTTGCAGGGAAGCTGTTTCTTGGCCGCCATCTTTTATCTTCCTCCCTATTTCCAAATAGTTGTAATTTTAAAAGTCTACTTAAGAATTGAATCTCAGAAGGAAAGGTTAAGCAGTCTTCCCATAGCACAATTCACATTTATGCCTTTAGATTTCAGTGTGCCATCTAATAAACAGTACTGTTCATTGATCTATTCCCTGCCCCTTCTGCTATAATTCCAGATTGTTAACACAAATTAAAATTACTCAATCTTATTTCAAATGTGATATTTGTTATATATTAAAAATAACTACAAAGGCATGTGGAGTCATTAACTTTGCCATTTCCCTAACATTGGGTAATTTCTACAAGACTAACATATTTTTGATATGATAACTTTTTTAGACTTATATGATTTCTATTAAGTTCTACACACTAACATCACTTGCAAGGGAACACAAGAATTTGTCAAGAGTAAAGGGTCAAAATGTGAGTACAGCGAACAAGTTCGCTGAAGCCTACCAATTGATTGATACTTGCCCATGATCAAAAGGAGAGTACAAGTGGAGATTACCCAATCCAAAACTCTGAAATCTAATGCCCCCAAATCTGAAACTTTATGAGTGTTGACATAAGATAGTGACACATTCATTTTCCAAATGTTCAATGTATACAAACCCTGTTTCACACACATAATTATTAAAAATGTTATATAAAATTACCTTTGGGCTATGTGTATAAGGTGTAATTTCATGTTTAGACTGTGGCTCCACCCTCTAAATAGCTCATATGTATGCACAAATATGCCAACTTTTTTTTTAAATTCAAAATCCAACACATTTCTGGTCACAAGCATCTTGGATGAGGGATATTCAACCTGTATATTGGCAATATGTAGAAAAATATATCCTGAGTGCTTTGTCAATTAAGGCCTTTGGATACTTATTAAGAAGTTGGCATATCATTTAAAATTCCTTGTGAATGAAGCATAAACAGGTGTATTATTTTTACTAATTTGCCTGAATTTTAAAACCAGAAGCTATTCATCCTCCTGCAGTAGAAGTAACTGTTAAATTACAGGTCACAGGTTAAATTAACTATTATGTTATGAAAAAAGGTATAACCACAAGTTTGTTTTATTATTATTTTTTTCTTTTTACTAATGTTTGGACAGAACCCTACAATTTACTGATGGAAAGAATGGCAATGATGGGCAACTATATTTGATTCATTTCATATTTGTTTTCTTTTGTGACACTTTCAGTTTCTCTTCGCAGAAAAGCCAGTATCAAAAACTATTGATTCTTGGAGTATTACTGCAAATTTATAACCAACATTTTCCAGCACACAAGAAAGGCAAAATTGAAGTAAATATCAAGTAAGCAAAAGGGTCTGGTCAAATTGTCTTAGTTACAAAAGTTTATTGAATAGATGACACCTCAAAAGTGAAATAGATAATTGAAACTAGAGATGTTGGCATTTGAAATTTGAAGAGGAGGGTTGGAGTTCAAGATTATAGGACATGAGTTTCAAAGATGTGTATCTGTGTATGGCTGTTGTCCTGGGAAGGTTTTTACCATCACTGTGTCCTTGAACTTTACAAGCAATAACACAAGGAATACTGTAGATCATTATGTCAATTTACATGGTTTTCCCAAACTACAGAGATGCCACGTTTCAGAATGGCCTAAACCTATGTAGTAAGACGCTATTAATTGTTAAACTCTGGACAGAAATGAACATCTCATGAACCGTTGAGAGTGAAGATCTCCTCTGGAGTCTGCCATTCTGCATCATTTTCATTGCTGGGGATAAGGAGGCAAGCTGAGGGCTTTAGTGTGGAAACACAAGTTCATAATCATGCTCCTGGGTGCCGGAAGAAGCCCTAGTAACAGACATCCTAACACGGGCATATTCTGTTTCTGATCCTTCTCTAAGCCGTCTCACTCTCCTTGTGATGGAGTCAATGTTCTCATAATCACCATCATGGGAGGTCAGGGAGGGCTTCTGATGGGGGATGTGATTAATGACAGTGTAGCACACTTCTTCAGAACCACTTCCAGTCTCCTGCCAAGTACAAAGAGAAAAGAAATCAAGGATCCAGGATCCTCCATCAAATCGAACTCAGTGCCCCATTTTCCTTTCTTCTTCTGTACATCGTCAGGTGTACAAAAGATAACACCATTGGCTCTTTCACCTCAAATACCCAAAGCCCTTTCTCCATGCCCCGGTGTCTTTGAGACCTTATTTTAGCAACACAAACTGTGCTCCAAACTGACTCTAAGAATCAGTCAAATTACTCATTCTGCTTTCATTTCTTCCTACATAATAAAAAGAGAAAAGAAGAGAAAACGCTTTTTTCTAGAGAAAAGCAGTTGTATATTTTACATCTCACATTTTGAGACACAATGTATGTAACAGTCAGATCACAGTATATACTAGGTCATTGATCTAATGACCTAGATCAATGATCAATCAAGTCGTATACTGACAAATTTTTTATAACATAAAATGGTAATAATAACAAATAGAGTACATTTAATTGCATAGGCAGTAAAGAAAAAATAAAGCATTAATACTATACTAATTAAATCCATAAAATGCTTATAATTCAATGTTAAAAAATAAACATATTTTCCATAAATCATTGATTTCTACCATATTTGTAATATAAATGCTAATTTCTGTACATAAAGACTGAAAGGAAATGTGGAAAGCTAAAAAGAATTATTGTGTTTTATGGCAATTTATAAGGGTAAATTTATTTGATATCATTTATTTTTGTAATAATAGCTTTGAAAATTAAAATACTAGACCAGTAGAACTGGGATGAAAATGATAAGAACTTGCTAAATACCTGAATCATTAAAAGTAGTTGTTAATTTTTTATTTCCTTCCATTTCTATATTAAGACTACCAACTACACTTTTTAAAATATTAAAGATTTCTAAAGTCCATTCAGTAATTGCAAATAAAGGAACACAGATACTACCCTTGAATAAAATCATCTATATTTTGGCATTTCTCATATAAATGTAATGAAAGCTATTTGGCTTTTTGTTTTGGTTTGGTTTTGCTTTTTAATTACCTGATTAGAAGTGGATGAAATTTCTTCAACTGGAGGATAAAAAAAAAAAACGGAAAGCAACATAAGACATTTGGACCTTCACGAGTTGAGGAAAAAGATGAAGAGTATACAATACAGTGATAAAATTGCAAAGAGGCCCATTATCTGACTATCTGACGTTGTTCAATCTTATAAAAGGTTCTCAAGGCTAAATGACAAGATCAAGGAGGAACATGTGTTCTGATACACAGCAAGTCTACTGAAAAAACTGGATTTGGGAACTCAGTAATAAAATATTGTCTATAAACATGCTATGGCAATGAAGCATAAAGAAAAAATTATTATACCTGCAAGCTTTAGAAATAAGTTTTACCTAAGTATCACAGGAAAATCATATAATTCTCAAAAAAGAACAATCACTGTAGAGATAGGCACAGAAATAACAAGAGTAACTAATTATTTCAAATTATATATGCAGATTCAAGTTGATTCTATCTGTAAACACTGAACCGCTTTATTGACATATACAGTTAGTCTTAAATCTTCTACTCATTTCTTTAATAAACAAGCTAAAGTTAGGGAGGTCACCAAACACTAAATATGGTGATCATTCCTTATTTATAAGAAGAAAATTGAGTAATTATGAAATCTACAACCTATTAAGTTTGGTAGTGGTTTTTAGCAGAATCTTAGACTATATTAAATGAATTAAACAGGTTCTGTGAAACAAAGTAAGCTAAGAATTTCTAATACCTAACCATTCTTCACACATTCAATGCATTGATTCAAATACAGAATTTATGCACATCCATGTAATCATGCATCTTTATAAGTGTAGCCACATGTATTATTTTAATTAAACAAATGTCTTGATTTTCATATTGTTTTATAATCATTAACTGAGAAAATTATGTAGCCTGAATATAATTCAATTACAGCATTGAAGACAATGGTTTGGAGAGCCACGTTTAAGTATGAAAGGCATGAAGAAATCAAAAACTATTGGGTAAAGTGGTGGCTGCTTTTGATGCCAAAGTTGTTAAAATATTTAGGAAAAAAATCATATTAAGTCTCAGACTGAAAACATGGAACGTGCCATGACTATGCTAGAGGCCAGTTGAGCGAACATCCTGAGTAGACTTCCCATGTGAAGATAAGGCATTGATTGGAGAGAACATGACCCTTAGAATCAAAATGGGAATATCTGAAAGGCTTTCTGACTTTGTCTATCTGAATCCCAACCTCCAACCAATCTCTCTTGTCATATGAGGTACTCCTTTTGGTCTGGAATAATGAGGTTCTTCCTTTCTTACTTGAAAACTTTCAGGAAGTTATCTTGCAAAGGAAAGCCAAATATTATACCTCACCAGGAACAAATCATTATTCTCAGACTGAAAATGAAAATCAGATTAAAATGGAGTATATTAAGACAGGAAAAGTATATTTACACGACTGAAATCCCCATCTGCCAAAATCTAGCAAACTAAATTACAAATTTAGCAATATGATTTTTTTTATTGACTAGATTCTGCAACTATAAAGGAAAGCATATATATTTTGTGGGCCTGAACATCTTGGTAGTAGTAGACTTACCAGAATGTTTGGGCTTAGCATTGCAGCTCACAGATTTGAGAGTACTTCTAATTGTTAAATAGAGTGGCTGCCTAGAAACAGATATTAGTAATGGCTCATATTAAATGTCACTGGTGTTTTAGGTTATGTTAGTCTCTTTTTGCTGCTATAACAAATTAGCACAAACTTAATGGCATAAAACAATGAAAATCTATTATTCTGTAGTTACGGGGAATGGAATTGTGAAATAAGTTTCACTGGGCTAAAATCAAGGTGTTGATGGGGCCGCAGCTCTTTCTGGAGACTCCTGGGGAGACTGTTTTCCTATCCCACCATCAGGCATCCCTCATTCCTCACATCACAGCCCTCTTGGTGTTTAATGGCAGAGATGTAAAGACAGCAATGACTGTGGGGTTATTCTCATGATGCTTCACCCCAGCATTTTCTCTTTTTTGTCCTTCTTCCACCTTTTACGGACCTTTGTGATTACGTTATGTTCACTTCAATAATTAAGGACCTTACGATCCTTAATTTAATCACATCTGCTAAGTTCCTCCTATCATATTTAAAAATAAAACACTTTTAGGCTCTGGAAATTCAGATGTGGATATATTTTAAGAACTTTATTCAGGCTATCATGCTTGTATTTCTTGTTAATAAAAAAGCAGGAAAATATCTAAATATGTAGGAGTATATGAATATTAAAGTGAATACGTTAATATAACCTGCTGAATGGCAAAGAAAACTCTTTTTTCTCCAAGTTCATGAAATACACAATAATGAACAGTGCATCATTTTCTTTAATACCAATTTATTTAATTTTTTTTAATTTTTAATAAGTCTGGTAACCCTACAATGAGTTGTAAGGAGGCTGCAATGTCTTTTGTGCAATTCTGCCCAGTAATTGTGACTTAACTGCCAGTTGGTGTCAGGAATGGTTAAAAGCAATAAAGTCTTAACAGTATGAGAATCTGGGCTTAGTGACATCACCTAGTTCGGTTTAGAGGTCAAGCGAATACCATTATTATTAAAAGATGAGGCACAATGGGCAGTGCCTGTGACTCAAAGGGGTAGGGCGCCGGCCCCATATGCGGGAGGTGGAGGGTCCAAACCCAGCCCCGGCCAAAAACTTAAAAAAAAAAAAAAATGAGACACAAGTGGTCCATAGCACTGAACTGAAGATGTCAGCCTAAATGACTGCTCCAACAGACTATTGTGGAAAGAGTGAAAAATATAAAGGCTGCCTTAATAGTTGCTTCTGGAGTTCATAAACAGAGAACATTTGTGGTTCAAGGCTGAGCAAAGGACCAAGGAAAATTCCCTGAAGGAATCTCCTTTGTACCTTAGCTCATTAATCAGAGAATAGCTCATTAATCAGAATACAGAGAAAAATGCAGATTTTTCCTGTGTCTGTTTCATAGTAAGTGGCAAAAGTTCATAAATATGTCCTGTGAATTTCACAGAGACTTGGAATCATGAGTAAAACAGGTACATTGACCCACCATCAGCATTATCACATTGATCCTCCTAACTCTTCTCTGCTGTTATGGTCCAAATTAGAGGTGAATAACATAAACTAAAAGCAATATAACTTCCCTACAAAAGTCAGAAAATTATTTACTTGAATATCAAGAAGATGCCAGAGTGGTGATTTTGATTACATTCCCATTTAGTTTCCCTTTTGGCCTGCATAAAGAATGACTGGGTATATGATATTTCCCAAACTTGATTAGATGGTAATATCAGTTGCTTGTAATATTGATAATGAGGTCTCCTTACTGAATTAAGGTAACGTCAGGTATATAGTATCTATGTGCTTCCACATGGAGGGACACCAGCTTCACTAGTATATTCCAAGGCTTCATTAATGAATGTATTTGCAGGAAGATTGATCATTTACTGTATCCACAGGACATAATATGGGTCTACTACACATAAGACATCAGGTTGATGAATCCTGGTAAACAGGAAGAAAGGGATACACAAGGCAACTTAAACCCCTAGGACATCAAAAGGAAGAGATACATTAGGCAACTTTAACCCACAGCATACCAAAAGAAAATAAAGGGGCTTGCATCTCCATGAAGTTTCTTTGAGTTTAGTGGTCTGAATTATTTCAGGATAACCCCATTCAAATCAAGTTTCATCTCTTCTTTTTATAAGAATAGAATAATATTTGGTGAGCCTCTTAAAATCTGGGTAACCCCAGCTGGAATTGGGCTCAGAGTAAGAGACTTTCTGGTAAAAAGATTAATAAAATACAAAATTTGGTTCCATTAAAAATATTAATAAAATGAATGAACTTTAGCACAATCAACTAACGAAATAATAGACAGAAAGTACATGTGTTCATGCACACACATACACAGAAACGGTGTTAAGAATAGGAAAGAGGCTTGGTGCTCGTAGCACAGTGGTTACAGCACCTGTCACATACACTGACGGTGGTGAGTCTGAACGTGGCTGGGCCAGCTAAACAATAATGACAACTGCAACAACAACAAAAAAAATAGCTGGGCATTGTGGCAGGTACCTGTGGTCCTAGCTACTTGAGAGGCTGAGGCAAGAGATTTGCGTAAGCCCAAGAATTTGAGGCTGCTGGAGCTGTGACCCCACGGCACTCTACCAAGGGTGACATAGTGAGACTCTATTTCAAAAATAAAAGGAACATAAGAAGACATTGAAATAATCATCAATAAGAAAGTGAAATTCTTTATAGAAGCAAAGAGTAGAACTGCAGTTGTTAGGGAATAGGGGGCTGGGAGAAATGGAGAGATACTGTACAGACTTTCAGTTAGATGAATAAGTTCTGGAGATCTAATGGACAGCATGATGACTATACACTCTACTTTGTTGTTAACAGCACTCTGCTGTTTACCTAAAATTTGCAGAGAAAAGATTTTTAATGTCCTCAGCTCCCCTTATACAAAATGATAATTATGTGTAGAGATGGATATGTTAATTAATTTGATATGGTGATCACTATACAATGTATACATATATCACAGCATCACACTGTATTCCTTCAATATATGTAATTTTTATTTGTCAGTTATACTTCCATAAAGCTAAGGAATAAAAGAAACAGAAAAAGAAAGTGAGTTTCCTTTAGATATACTTGTCCACAGATACAGAACATAGTTATTCTTAATTGTTCATTTTAAGTAATCACATGATTACTATACCTAGATACTAAATTAAATAGAGCAAAAAAAAATTTTTTTTTAAGAGTCAGGGTCTTACTATATTGCCTGGGCTGGATTCAAACTCCTGGACTCCGGGAGTCATAAGTATTTTGGGATTATAAAACCAAGCACCATTATTGTTGGTGTCTTACAAATTCTATTTTTTGTTGTTGTTGTTGTTGCTGCTGTTGTTTTTGCTTTTTGAGACAGGGTTTCACTCTGCCATTCTGGCTAGAGTGGAGTGATGTCATCATAGCTTACAGCTCAAGCTATGAGCTCCTAGGCTCAAGCTATCCTCCTGCCTCAGCCTCCCAAGTAGCTGGGACTACAGGGGCCGGCCACCAAGCCCAATTAATTTTTTGTATTTTTTTGTAGTGACAGGGTCTAACTCTTACTCAGGCTGGTCTCAAACCCCTGACCTCATGCAATCCACTCCTGTCAGCCTCCCAAAGTTTTAGGATTTCAAGTGTGAGCCACTGTGCCTTCTTGCAAATTATTGAGCAAAAACAGAACAGAAAAAGCCCTGTTTTTTATCACCTGGTAATAAGTCAATGTGACCCTAATTAAAAACACCTGATAAATAAAAATGAAATTCTAAGCCGCCCCCCCCCCCCCGCCATCTCCCTCTTGGCCATGGGGACCCCAAAAAATTCTTAAAACTGAAATCCCAGCCATGACAAGATGGGCAGTTAGACAAGCCCCACTATACCTGCTCCCTGTTAGCTACCATTAGGCTTTCTTCCCTCAGGGCTAAACAGACCAGCCCTTTGGAAAGACTTGCTCTGCTGCTGATCTTAAACCACTGCCTAATGCTGCTCCTCCCTTCCTATGGTAACACCACAACTGAGCAACACTCCTTCCTGGTAAGGGACCACTGACAGTGGAGTGGTTCTGACCAATCTATGGAGGATGTGCCATGAGGTCCTCTGCTTCACCTTTTGACGTTACAGGGTCCAGAACTCTACCCCTGGATCAAGCTACTACAGCCATTTTTTGCACATGTGACATATAAGAGGCTCAACTGCACATGAGCACAGACATTTCTCCTTTTGTAAATGTTTGTGCCTCTTCCTGTAGCTTGTTAAATGTTTATTTGGCCACCCTGCCCAGCATAAATTCCCATTCCCTATAAATTCCCTGTAACTATTTGCTGTCAGCTTCTGACCAAGGCTATTGCTTCCAACCTGTCAGAATGGCCATTTTTGCAGGCTGCATGCAATTCCTCATAAGAAATAAAGCTCTCCTTTCCAAATTTACAATCCCTGCCATTCCTCAGCTGATACCCCAATATATAAACTAAAATCAGTGGGATTTTGTTAACTCCTTCCCACAGAAGTTAAGTGTTGCTCAAAATAAATCATATATAAATATTACTGTAATGGAGAGAATGATGTGATTAGTTTTTATGAGCATTTAATTAAGGACTCTACACAGGATCATCTCCAGTCTTCACTCAAATGATATTAAGAACATGTCTGATAATTTGGATATTTAAATTTACTATTTTCATAATATGAAAAAAAATTACAAAGCAAAGACTTACTTTTCTTATGTTGTCCTTGACTTTGTCTTTCAAATGCAGTCTTTTCTCGCCTACAAGGAAAAACAGTAACATAAGATACTACAGGTCCTCAGAAGCTGAAAATGCTCTTCAAAGGAGTATTTGGTTGCCTTTAATCTAAGGTCATTGTTAGATTTACAATGCAAATATTAAATACACTTAAAAGCCTGCATAGGTGGGGCTGGGTGGCTCACGCCTGTAATCCCAGCACTTGGGAGGCTGAGGAGGGTAGATTGCCTGAGCGCTCACAGGTTGGAGATCAGCCTGAGCCAGAGCAAGAGCCCATCTCTAAAAATCTAGCCAGGCATTGTGGTGACACCTGTAGTCTCAGCTACTTGGGAGGCTGAGGTAAGAGAATCGCTTAAGCCCAAGAGTTTGAGGTTGCTGTGAGCTATGATGCCACAGCACTCTGCTGAGGGTGACAAGGTGAGACTCTGTCTCAAAAAAATAGAAAAATAATAAATAAATAAATACCTACCTACTCTAACCCTTTCTGAAATATCCCCCAAATCTAGGAAAACAATGAAAAAATGAAGAATAAAACTCATTCTAGTGATTCCTTTGAAGCTAAGGAATCACTAGATTATCAAACCTCATATACTATCACATGTATGGAAGACACATATATAATATAATGGAATTTAGAACAATTCAAGGGAGAGGACGGAATCTTGAAATTTATTTTTCCACTGTTTCTGATGAGAGTGTATAAATCTTTAAAGGTAAATGAGAGGGTCCTGAGAGTACATGTGGAAAATAAGATGCAGTCAGTCAGGCTGTTCCTTTTTGTCCTACCTGACCTTCACCTCTTGTCTCCCATTATTATTGTTTTGTAAATTTAGTACCACCCTAAAGATACCTATCTCCAGTACCTTAGGAGAATTGATTTAGGAAATTTACTTTTGAATTGGAAATGTTGTAATAGGGCACTGAGTTACGCTATTATTTAAAATAAAGTTTAATGTGGTCTTTGCTTTGAATTTTTATGTATAAAACTGTGATTTTGGAAATGGAAGAACAGAACAATCTTGGAGAAGCTACCCTCAAGAATCCTGGCCTTCTGACAAAGTTTGGTAGATCTATCCCCATCTCTGCATATTGGCTGACAGTGACAGGTGACCAGGACCCTCTTTATCTGGTAACATTCCACCCTTGTTGTTTTGTAAATTTACCTTTAACCTGAAAGTGTGTATTTTGACTAGTTTAGTGTGATTGACTTAGGATATTAACTTTTGAATTAGAAATGTTTTGGGTCACAAATATTGATTATTATGGGTGATGGGTTATGCCAATTATTGGTTTTTGAGATAAAGGTTAATTATTATTCACATTACCTTTTTATTTCCCTTTCTTCCAGACTCCTAAATTTAAGGGAAAACATGGAGATAACAAAAGATACAACCCATAATGACCTGCTTACTTCATGTATGGTCAACAACATAGAACACAGACAGGCCCAAGCAGAGAGAAAAATACATATGAGAGAGGATACCCTGAAAAAGTGAGGTCTAAGAGAACAAAGGTCTTCTCAAGGAGACTCCAAGGATACACCTGTCAGGTTCTCCCCATGGTGATTCAGCTCTTAGGAACTTTCAGAAACTTAACTTCCTGGGACTAACACTTGCTTCCACTTCTGTAAAAGCCTGTGGTTCTGAAAATCTGGAGCCCGCTTCTCCAGCTTGATTCAAACTGACCAGTGAGAAAGGTACCCATGGGACAAAACTTTGACTGGGGACTAAAAGGAGAAGACTGAGCCAGTTGGGGAATAGCCATTATTGAACTTCTGAAGTTCTGCCCCCTGCAGAGTGCAGAGAATTTTGTTTTATCCTGAGAGGTCTGGGCATAGCATGGACCACCAACCACGAAGATGGAAACTGTGACTAACAGGGAAGAAGGAGGGTGTGGGAAGAAAGGGATACTTGGCGGAGGAGGAGCAGTCCCTTGGTTATGACTATCCCCCCACCAGTGGTGGTGTTGACCCTTGGTTTGTACTGTGTCTGGTGGGATGGATTACAGAATCCCTGGCTCTGACAGCACCCACAGTGGGAGAGTGGTTGCCCTGTGTGGACTGAGTTTGGCAGGCAGGGCTGGTCTCCAGCCCCTGCTGGGCCTGTGAGCAGAGGCTTTCTAGGCATGGACTGAGACTTGAGGACAAGGGAGTGGTCTCCTGACTCCAACAGAACCCTTGATCAGAGGCTTTCTGGGTGTGGACCAAGACCTGAGGGTAAAGGCATGGTCTCTGTCTCCATGTGGGCAGGTGAGCAGAGGCTTACCAGGTGTGGACTGAGACTGGTGGGTTGGGACATGGTCCCCTGACTCCACATGGTCTGGCAAACAGAGGCTTTCTGGGTGTGGACTGACTGCTGGGTAGGGACATGGTACCCTGAGTCCAACTGATCTGGCAAGCAGAGGCTTGCTGGGTGTGGACTGAGACCTGTGGGCGGAGGCATGGTCCTAGTTCCAAGTGGGCCTATAAGCAGAAAAGCGGACAACAGTGTGGACTGAGTCTGGTGGGTGGGGGCATGGATCCCTGGCTCCAGTTGTGCTGTTGGAGACCCTTGGATCCCTCTCTGTTGAGCAGAGTGTGCACTGTCTGAGACAATTTAATTGGAACTCATGTCTGGGGCTGTCCATCTGGGGACATTCTGAGGTTGACATTTGAAGATCTGCAGCAGAAAAGAACTGAAGGGTGGGTGCTGGGTGCTGCAGCTTTTGTATCTCTTCACAGCAGAGATTTAAATCTAATACCATGGTTTCTTAGGATAGGGTAGAGGTTGACTGATATCAAAACAGAGCTAGCTTGTGCTAGCTCACCAAGTAGGTCCTCAGAGTCTCTGGCCAAAACTTCGAAAGGTGCCTTTGTAAGGTTGTAGGAGATAAGCCACAATTACAAAACCTAGTGGTTTGGTAAGGGGCTATCTCAACTACCTAGGAATCCCAATTCAATGGCATCCTACCAGTTCTAATAACCAAATGGTGGAAAAATAAACATAGTGTGGACCCAACAGAATATCTCTGGCAATATGAATAACCAGAGTAGATCAACCTCCCTCCCTCCAAGTAATGACAAAGGAGATACAATTGAAGATTCCATGCATAGACAAATGGCTGCAATGTCAGAAATCAAATTCAGAATATGGACAGCAAATAAATAGAATGGCAGAAGAAAAGATAGAAATCAAATTCCAAAGAGTAGTTCTAAAGTTGTCTCAAGAAATTAATGAATTCAAAGACAAAGTCACCAAAGATATGGACATAATGAGAAAAGAGATAGAAGAGCTCAAGGAAATGAAAAAGCTAGTTGAGGAGCTCTAAAATACAGTAGAATCCCTCAGTAATAGAGTTGACTAGGCAGAAGAAAGGATTTCTGAAACTGAAGACAAAGCTTTTGAACTTTCCCAAATGCTCAAAGAGGCAGACAAATGGAGAGCAAAAACTGATCATTTCCTGGGAGAGTTGTGGGATCACTCCAAAAGATCAAACATTCATCTTATAGGAATTCCTGAAGGAGAAGAGGATGATTGTAAGGTACATATGCTCTACTCCAAGAGATTTTGGAGAATTTCCCAAGCCTTGTAAGAGAAACAGAATTTCAGATAGCAGACAGTTTCAGAACCCCAGCAAGACTCAATCCCAATGAAGCATCTCCTAGACACACTGTGATTAACTTTACCAAAGTTAAGATGAAGGAGAAAGTTCTGCAAGCAGCCAGAGGTAAGAAAAGCATCACTTACAAAGGGAGAAAGATCAGAATGACTGCAGATCTCTCAGCTGAAACATTTCAAGCCACAAGAGGATGGTCATTGACTTTTAATCTCCTAAAACAAAACAACTTCCCACCAAGGATCCCGTATCAAGCTAAACGGAGTTTCATTTCTGATGGAGAAATCAAATACTTTCATAACATACACATGTTGAAGAAATTTGCCATATCTAAACCAGCTCTCCAGGATATTCTCAGATCCATAAGCCATAATGACCAGTGCAATGCTCTACCTCCAAAGTAAACTCAACCAGAAATTTTTGAACAAAATCCAACTTCCACAGTGGTGAAAGGATTAAAAATGTCCACTGGGCATCCAAAAATCATGACACCCAAAGCACAACCAGGCTTATCAATTCTCTCAATTAATGTGAATGGTTTAAATTGTCCTCTAAAGAGGCACAGGCTGACTGACTGGATACATAAACTCAGACAGGATATCTGCTGTGTACAAGTATCTCATCTTATCTTAAAGCAGTGGTTGTCAACCTGTGGGTTGCACCCACAGGAACTGTGTTAAAGGGTTGGGTTGCATCATTAGGAAGATTGAGAACCACTGCCTTAAAGGATAAAAATAGACTACAGGGTGAAGGGATGGACTTCTATAATACAAGAAAATGGAAACCAGAAAAAATCAGGGGTTGCAATTTTAGTTGCAGATACAACTGGCTTTAAACAAAGATAAAGAAAGATAAGGATGGTCACTACATATTTATCAAAGGAATCACCCAACATGAAGAAATTTCAATAATTAATATTTATGCACCCTACCAGAACGCTCGTCAATTTATAAAGCAACCCCAAATGGATGTGAACAACTTGATATCTTCCTGCACTATAATAGTTGGAGATTTTAACACTCCGTTGACAGTTTTGGACAGATCCTCCAAGAAGAAACTAAACAAAGAAATAGCAGACATAAACCTGACTCTAGAACAAATGGACTTTACAGACCTCTACAGAACATTTCATCCTAATAAAACTGAATATATATTCTTCTCATCTGCCCAAGGATCATCCTACAAAATCAATTAGATCCTAGGACACAAGTCTAACCTCAGAAAATTTAAAAGAATAGAAATTATTTCTTGCATTTTCTCTGACCACCATGGAATAAAAGTTGAACTAAACAGCAACAAGAATCTTCATACGCAAACAAAGTCTAAATAATCCTAGGCTGAATGGTAGCTAGGTCAAAGACGAGATTAAGGCAGAAATCATGAAATTTTTGGAACAAAATGATAATGAAGACAAAAATTATCAAAACCTTTGGGATACTGCAAAAGCAGTCCTAAGAGAAAAATTTATAGCCTTCATCAAGAAACAGAAAGAAAGGAAGCCAGCAACTTAATGGATCATCTCAAGCAACTGGAAAAGGAAGAACATTCTAACCCCGAACCCAGCAAAAGAAAATAAATAACCAAAATTAGGGCAGAATTAAATGAAATTGAAAACAAAAGAATCATTCAGAAGATCAACGAAACAAAAAGTTGCTTTTATGAAAAGATTAACAAAATTGATAAACCTTTGGTCAACCTAAAAAGAAACAGAAAAGTAAAATTGCTAATATCATCTATCAGAAATGATAGCGGAGAAATAACAACAGACACCTCAGAAATTCAAAAAATTCTCAATGATTACTACAAAAATCTCTATTCTCAGACATATGAAAATCTGAAGGAAAAGGACCAATACCTCGAAGCACTCAACTTTCCTAGACTCAACCAGAAAGAATTAGAAATCTTGAATAGACTATATCAATCACTGAAATAGCATCAACAATAGTAAATCTCTCAAAAAAGAAAAGTCCAGGACCAGATGGCTTCACATCTGAATTTTATCAAACTTTTCAAGAGGAACTAGTACCTACATTATACAATGTTTTCCAAAGAATAGAGAAAGAAGGAATACTTCCCAATGCATTCTATGAAGAAAATATCACCCTGATACTCAAACCAGGAAAAGATTCAACAAAGAAAAAAAATTATAGACCAATATGATTAATGAATATTGATGCAAAAATATTCAATAAGATCTTAGCAAACAGAATTTAACAGCACATTAAAAAAATTATACACCATGATCAAGCTGGTTTTATTCCAGGCTTACAGGTTTGGTTCAACATACAGAAAACTATAAATATAATACATCACATCAATAAAATAAAAATCAAAGATCATGTGATTCCCTCAATTGATGTAGAGAAAGCCTTTGATAATATCCAGCATCCTTTCATGATGAGAACACTTAAACAAATAGGCATTGAAGGGACATTTCTTAAACTGATAGAGGCCATCTACAGCAAACTCATAGCCAATATCATGCTGAATGGTATAAAATTGAAATCATTTCCACTCAGATCAGGAACAAGGCAAGGATGTCCATTGTTTCCACTGTTATTCAACATAGTAATGGAAGTCTTAACCATTACAATCAGGCAAGAGAAGGTGATCAAGGGTATCCAAATAGGGTCAGAGAAGATCAAACTCTCACTCTTTGCTGATGATATGATCATATACCTGGAAAATCCCAGGGACTCAACTTCAAAGCTCTTAGAAGTGATCAAGGAATAAAGAAGTGTCTCAAGACACAAAATCAATACTTACAATTCAGTAGCTTTTGTATATGCCAACAATAGTCAAGCTGAAAATATAGTCAAGGACTCTATTCCTTTTACAGTAGTGCCAAAGAAGATAAAATATCTGGGAATTTACCTAACAAAGGACATGAAAGATCTCTATAAAGAGAATTATGAAACTGTGAGAAAAGAATTAGCTGAAGATGTTAACAAATGGAAAAACATACAATGCTCATGGTTGGGAAGAATCAACATTATTAAAATGTCCATACTACCCAAAGCAATCTACAGATTTAATGCAATCCCTATTAAAATACCATTATCATACTTTAAAGAGCCTGAAAAAATAGTGCTTCCTTTTATATGGAATCAGAAAAAACCTCAAATAGCAAATACAGCAAATACATTACTTAGAAATAAGAACAAATCAGGAGGTATCATGTTACCAGACTTCGGGCTATACTATAAATTTATAGTGATCAGTACCATGTGCCAGCCTGGTACTAGCACAAAAACAGAGGTAGATTTAAGGAACAGAATAGAGAACCAAGAGATGAACCCAGCTACTTATAGTCATTTGATCTTTGACAAGCCTATCAAAACTATTCAGTGGGGGAAAGACTCCCTATTTAACAAATGGTGCTGGATGAACTAGCTGGTGACCTGTAGAAGTCTTGAACTGGACCCCCACTTTTCACTGTTAACAAAAATTGATTCTCACTGGATAACAGATAAACTTAAGACATGAAACTATAAAAATACTAGAAGAGAGTGCAGGGAAAACACTTGAAGAAATCGGCCTGAGAGAATATTTTATGAGGAGGACCCCTGGCAATTAAAGCAACACAAAAAAATGCATTACTGGGATCTGATCAAACTAAAAAGCTTTTGCACAGCCAAGAGCACAGTAAGTAAAGCAATCAGACAACCTTCAGAATGGGAGAAGAGTTCTGCAGGTTCTGCCTCTGACAAAGGTCTGATAACTAGAATGTACATAAAATTCAAACTAATCAATAAGAAAACAAAAAATAACCCCATTTCTAAGTGGGCAAGAAACTTCAACAGAAACTTCTCTGATGAAGACAGGCACATGGCTTACAAACACATGAAAAAATCTCATCATCCTTAATCATCAGAGAAATGCAAATCAAAGCCACTTTGAGATATCATCTAACTCCAGTAAGATTAGCCCACATCACAAAATTCCAAAACGACGGATGTTGGCATGGATGTGAAGAGAAGAGAACACTTCTACACTGCTGGTAGGAATGCAAGCTAATCCGACCTTTTTGGAAAGAAGTTTGGAGAACACTCAAGGAACTAAAAAAAGTAGACCCATGATCCTGCAATTCCTCTACTAGGCATATACCCAGATAATCAAAAATTATTACAACAAAGACATTTGCACCAGAATGTTTATTGCAGCCCAATTCATAATTGCCAAGACATGGAAACAGCCCAAGCACCCATCGAATCATGAATGGATTAACAAATTGTGGTATATGGAATTTTATGCAGCAATAAAAAAAGATGGAGACTTCACATCTTTTATGTTTACCTGGATGGAGCTGGAAAATATTCTTCTTAGTAAAGTATCTCAAGAAGGGGGAAAGTATCCAATATACTCATTACTACTATGAAAACAACATATAATCACCTACACATTCATATGAATAGCAAAATATTACTATAGTCCAGAAAGTAAAAGGGAAGAGGGGAGAGAGGGGAGGGGATGGGGGCTATGGGAGGATAGAGGGTATTTGGGGGGACCTCACCTAACCTGCATGATGCAATGGTACATTTCAAAACTATAAGGAAATGAGTAGAATTGTGATGGAAGTGTTAGTCCAATGGAAGCATTTCACATTGTATATCAAAGCAGTACACTGAACCCCATAAATAATTCAATGTACAAAGTTATGATTTAATAAAAATAATAATAATAAAGAAAAGAAAAAAAATTAGCTGGGCATGGTGGAGCACACCTGTAGACCCAGCTACTTAGGAGGCTGAGGCAACAGGATCACTGGAGCCAGGAGTTTGAGGTTGCTGGAAGGTATAATGCCATGGCACTCCAGACTGGGGCAAAAGAGTGCCTGTCTCAAAAATAAATAAATAAATAAATAAACAATCAAATAGGTTAAAAGTTGATATCTTCATAAAGAACTCATGCAAGTTGATAAGAAAAATAGACAACTATCAAGAAATAAATGGGGGGCAGCACCAGTGGCTCAAAGGAGTAGGGCACCAGCCCTATATGCCAGAGGTGGTGGGTTCAAACCCAGCCCCAGCCAAAAACTGCAACAAAAAAGAGGAAAAAGAAAGAAAAAGTAAAGAAAGAAAGAAATAGGCCAAGAATTCAAAGAACCAATTTTTAGAAATATACCCTGTGCAGTCATCAAGTGAATAAATGATCAATCTCCAGGGTCATCAAAGAAATGTGTATTCAAGCAATGTAATGTTTTCTCTCTAAGGAAGCAGCAAAAAAACAAAAATCAACACACAAACACAAACAGACCCACACATATACACAGGTGCATGCACATACACCTAATCTCTTTTAAAATAATAATAATCATCGTCATAAAGACAGTTAGAAGCTGGTGAAATGGAAGCATTCATATATTGCTGGCAGGAGTGTAAAATTCATTCAGCTTTTCCAGGAAATTACTTGACAATACGCATTAGAATCCTTCAATATTTTACTACTTTGCCCAATAATAATCTTGCTAGAAAATATTTGAAGGTTTAAGTCATTAGTTCATTGTTAACCAGAAAATTGGAAATAAAGTTGAACTACAGCATTTCGTGGGGTTGATGAGTTTAGAGAAACATGCAAACAATACACCAAAACCATTTCCAAAAGATAGGACCACAGAATATGTGCCTTCTGCTTCTGAAATGTCAATGCAAAGCTACTCAGTAAAAGAAAGGCTGGACAAGAGAGAAGTTAGCCCCAAGTTCTCCTGGTTTCTCTTTATGTATATATGTATTTTTCCTTGAGGCCACACTAGTTCCCATCTTATTTATTTATTTATTTTATTTATTTATTTATTTATTTATTTCAAGAGGCAAAATTTCACTCTATGGCCCAGCCTTGAGTGCAGTGGCACACTCATACCTCACTGTAACCTTAAACTTCTGGCCTCAAGGTATCCTCCCACCTCATCCTCTCAAGTAGCTGGGACTGGCTGGGTGCAGTGACTCACACCTGGAATCCTAGCACTCTGAGAGGCCGAGGGAGGTGGATTGCTTGACCTCACAAGCCCAAGACTAGCCTGAGCAAGCGTGAGACCTCATCTCTACAAAATAGTCAGGCATTGTGGCGGGCACCTGGAGTCCCAGATACTCAGGAGGCTGAGGCAAGACAATCAATTTAGCCTAAGAATTTGAGGTTTCTGTGACCTGTGACACCATGACACTCTCCTGTGGGCCACAATGTGAGATTCTGTCTCAAAACAAACAAACGAACAAACATAAAAACCAAAGTAGCTGGGACTACAGGCATGTACCCACCCAGACTTTTCACTTTCCAGAAGAGACACTGGTGAAAATAGAATGACTCCCCCCACCCCCCAAATTACTCAGTGACCAGCCAGCTATTGACATACACTTTGAAAGGGAAATTTCTCCTTGAATTCAGAGCTTGAGCTATAACTAAGGACACAGTAATATATGTAGAAGAGATGAAAGTCTAATTTGATAAGTGTATTCTTAACTGAGACTTTTTATAAGTAAATATAACTACTGTATATTATCTAATACTGAACAATTTTGTCTTATAGGTTCTGGAAACACTTGATGATGCAGGAATGGTAGAAATGTCCAGGGAATGTATTTCAATTCAAGAATGGAACATCTGCTTGTTGTCAACAGGTCAGTTTTGTTTCTTTTTCATTGGAAATCCTCACTAGTGACTCTACTTGGGGGTACACCATTGGTCCTCCTATGATTTCTTTTCAGAAACAGAGAATGGTGGGGGATTGGGGTTGAGTTTTTCAGATAAACTACTTCAACTTCAATGACAGCTTCACACACGTAAAAGCCCACTTGCCTGCACAGCAGATGTTGGACCTCACAGTGTGGATTGTGCCTTCACTGGGAAGGTTCTGTGATGCCCATCACTGTGGTGATGTGAGAGTATATATCTTGGCCCCTCCTGCTGCCACTTGCCATATCACTATGGGAAACCTCAAAAGCCACCTCAAAGGTATGTTCATATTGACCTGTGAGATGCTCTGCTCTCTCGCAATGACTAGTTAGAGTATTTCTCACAATATTTGACTCACAAAATTATCCCCTGCATTTTCCCATGGTGGTTGTAGTGAGTTTGTGGTTTTGTTTGATTCCCCAATGTATATATTGGATTCTCCTGTCAAACAGGTTGCCCTATCCTTTTAAGAATAGATTCTTTTTTCTTATATCCTGTGATCCTCAAACATTACTCAATTAGATGTCCCCTAAGTTGGAAAATATACGAAGATCTATTTCAATGTCATTTTAACGTAACAAAGTAGTTGCTAAAACCATTTTAAAAATTTGGAGTAAATCCAGAAGGCAGGAGATGACTTTGTGGGTTTTCAGATGTTAAAGTCTATTTTTTAGATTGTGTTTTCTCTCTTCTTTTTCCTGAAATGTGTGCTGAGCTCAGTAAACATTTGTTATGTCACTTCTGTTCATTAAGTGAATTTAAGGAACCAGCAAATCTCAATGTGTGTTCCTTGGTGTCACTATATAAACAAAAAGCACACTTTGACATCACTTCTGTTGAGGCTGGTCAGATAAGTAGTCAAGGAGGCAGAGGGGGTTATGGGTTTCTTTCAATAAACTACCAAAGAACCAGTCCAGATGGCCGCTCTTCCAGTGAATTCTCCTTAGCTGCTTACTTGGGTTTAATGAGTGGTAGGAAAGGTTATTTGTGAAAACATCATGAGACAGTTTTTTGCAATGTCCTACAGTCTGAGCACACTTGGGGGACAAGCAGAGACTGGTCTTTCAGTGTGGTCACCTAAGGGGCAGCTCACAGCATGACAGTACTAGGGGAGGAAGGCCACAGATGTGATGCCAAGACCCTCAGAGGGTTTCCTTTAGAGGGAACAGGGCCACATTAGGGATGGAAGATGTGTAACGTAGAGGAAAGAGGATGTGTCCTGATCAGGGAAACCTCCTTATCCAGCCATGTCCTCCAGGGCATCAACTTGGATTCCCCTTGAACAATGGAGAAAGAGAGTCAGGGGAACTCTTGTATCAGGATTCCAGGATATGGTGGAGAGGTCCCAGTCATCAGAGGTTTGCACTTCCCGTGGAACCATGTACACTTCCCATGCCAGATCCATCACTCATTCATGATGTGATGCTAAAAGCCACTTAGCTTCCCTAAATGTCACAACCACTCAGTAGAAAACAGGAGGTACAGCACCTCCTCTGCCCACCCACAGGCTGGTGTGGGGATCACAGGTCATAATGCCAGACGTTTCCTGACAGCTGCAGAGCATCCTACCCAGAAAAGGGATGAGAAATCACCCTCCACCCCCTCAGTGCCCTGGACTGGTGCAAGCACCCTACCTGATGTCCGGTTTGTTTCCCTTGCCATTTAGGAAACAAGAAGGACAACTAAGGGACCAGTCCTCTTCCTCATGATTCAACTGGATTGCGTCATTTTAGCCTTCTCAGGTCATAACAACAAATAAGCCTATTACCATTGTCATATGACAGTGCAGAGAACTGAGGACAGAGGGACCTCATGACCTTCTCAGGAGTAGGTGCCTGTCAAGGGGCTTGGACCCCATTTCTAACTCTGTACCACCAGCACCCTGCTCTCTGTCTGTCTGCTCTGCTGCCTTTCTGTGTGGTCTCATGTCCATGAAGGCATGGCCCACACAGGCTCCCTGAACCCCATGATCTCCCTGAAACCCAGCTTTCATCAGATGGCTCTGCTTGGAAGTCAGTAAACAATGGGATCAGATGTTTAAACTCACAAATTTTACAGTTCTCTTTGGACTTCTGTCAGGAAGATGCCAGCAGTTGTCCCTATTGTGAAGGCACTAACTGTGTACTTTGTTGACAGGCCCCCCCACCCCACCCTCCTGCCCTACACTCAGAGCAGATCTTTGTACTGCATCAGTTTTGTCCCCTGAAAAACTTACTGTGGCCATGAAGGTTATTCAGAATAGTCATTGGGGATTATTTGGTGTCCCATATGTAAGACAAACCTATGAAGAGTGTAAGCTATGTTTTTCATGGAGCAATATTTCAATTTTCCTCATCATAAGTGTTGCTGCCACCACACAATTCAATGTACATTTGAAAGTCAAGATTGGTTCACATTTGATGGTGGCCAATAATTCAAGTTCATGTCTAGATACAACCTGATTATTGACAACTGGCATCAAAATACCTCACTGGGCCATGCTTGGTGGGTGAGGCCTGTCATCCTTACTCTTTGGAAGGCTGAGGCAGGAGGATTCCTGGAGCCCAGGACTTTGAGGTTGCAGTGAGCTATGATGACACCATTCACACTCTAGCTTTCTAGCCAGAGAGGCAGAGTGAAATCCTGTCCTGCCCCCATCCCTGAAAATATCTACCTGAAACAATGGTGTTAAATGATGATTTTTTTAATTTTTATTTGTTTATTTATTTATTGTTAAATCATAGCTATGTACATTAGTGTAATCAAGGGGTACAATGTGCTGGTTTCATATACAATCTGAAATATTCTCATCAAACTGTTCAACGTAGCCTTCATGGCATGGAGACTTTACCTCTTTCATGTTTACATGGATGGAGCTGGAACATATTCTTCTTAGCAAAGTATCTCAGGAATGGAAGAAAAAGTATCCAATGTACTCAGTCCTACTATGAAGCTAAATTATAGCTTTCACATGAAGGCTATAACCCAACTATAGCACAAGAATATGGGGAAAGGGCCAAGGAAGGGGAAGGGAGGGGGAGGTGAGGGTGGAGGGAGGATAATGGGTGGGGCCACACCTACAGTGCATCTTAGAATGGGTACAGGTGAAACTTACTAAATGCAGAATACAAATGTCTAAGTACAATAACTAGGAAAATGATGATTTTTAATAAAGGCATCGTCTCATCTAGCAGAGTTTGGGATTGACATCAAAATGGATCTGAGTTCCCTTATCATTCTTTCCTCTCTCCCCCATGTCCTATTTGCAACTATCAATAACATTTTAACTTACTGGGATAAATTTGTTACAATTAGTCCAAAAATTGATACCTGATTCTCTGAAGAGAATCATTTCCATTCAAGTTCACTCTTTCAGTTGGGCATTTCTGTCAAGTGTGACATGCTCAAAGCCCTGTTGCCCATTGTGTCCTCATGCAGTGCCCTCTCCCTGCCCTCAAAGTCACCTTATCTTACCGCTTTATCTCTGTTGTTGGTCCACAGACCCTGGCAACTATGGAGATTTTTTGTAGTGTTTTTGTAGGGTTGCATTTTCCAGAATGTCATGTAGT
This sequence comes from Nycticebus coucang, assembly GCF_027406575.1. Lineage (NCBI taxonomy): Eukaryota > Metazoa > Chordata > Mammalia > Primates > Lorisidae > Nycticebus > Nycticebus coucang. Next base: position 13,725,531 of record NC_069799.1, on the reverse strand, counting down.
CAGAATGATATCTAATGGAGATGTTTTAGACTATGATTTCACTCTTTCATATGTATTGAATGCTCCTTGATCTCTCTGTGATGCTTGTGTAGATCTAACATTTCATCTGGTGTTTTCTCTCCTTTGTTTCAGCAAACCAATGTTTCTCCTGCCCCTGCTGTCCTTCAGTCATCCCAGATGTCTCACCCATCCCTCTCCATCCCCAGCCTGTTCCCCTGACCCCACTCATGCCACCTCCTTGCCCCTAGTGCCCCCTCGACCTATTTAGGTCATCACCCCTTCTCATCCACGGTCCCTGCCCACTCCTGCCAGTTCATGTCCTCTTCCTCGCCTCTGGTCCCTGCCCACCCTCACTGTCACGCGGCCCCTCCCTAGTCCCCTGTTCCTGCCTGGTAGCCGCCCTCGACAGACCCCTCCCAGCCCTCTGTTCCTGCCTGGTGACCCTCCTCCACAGCCCCCTCCCAGCCCCGAGCCCCTGCCCACCTTCAATTGCCTTGGGCTCCTTTTCTGGTGGCGTTCAAACAGAATTGCCCCAGAGCCACCAGCCAGGCAACACTCCCCACGTGCATCCTGCCCACTTCGCAGGCTGCGTTGGTGATGGTAGACCCTTTTTGTTTCCTTAAAAATCCAAGAACAGAATGCGGGGCCACCACTCATTGCCTGCGATGGACTGGCCGTGGACCGGAAGCACAGGCAAGGACTTTGCTCTGCAGTGTGCCTTTTTCTTGGTGGAAGTGAAAGATACCCCTCAGCAAAACGGGTCTTTTTCCCTGGGACCCCAAATCATGGGTTTCTGTGGCCTCTTGATGCTGCTGAGATAAGAGGTCTATCCCTAGCCCATGTCACCTTCCCCATGAACTTGTGCTTCCTCCTCTGAGATAATCTTTCTCCTTGGCAGGTGGACCACAGGCTAGCATCACTAGGTGATGCGAAATGGGCAGGTTGCAGGTCGGGGCAGGGTTACCTGGCCGGTGGGTGGGGTTGCCTGGCCTCTGGCTCTGGGGCAATTCTGTTGGAGCGCCATCAGAACAGAGCCCAAATTGCAGGTGGGCAGCAGCCCAGGGCTTGGAGGGGACTGTGGAGGGGCGTGTCCTCAGACCAGCTGCCTCCTTAACCTGCTGGTCGACCACAGGTGTTTCCGGCTCAGCCCTCCCTGTCTAATAGCATTAGCAACACTTTGAATTTCCAGCCAAGTTGCCTGGGACAGAGCCCATAAACTGGCCAGGCCACAGCTCCAGCTGGGAGACAGAGCCAGAAAGCAGCAAGGCCAGGAAGAATCCACCCTGCTCGACGGCCAACCGCACCGGCTCATCGCACATTGAAACGGCCATCAATGTAGCCATCCTGGGGCCTCAGGCCGCATCCTCTGCGCTAGGGCAACCTGCCCATCGCTCCATCCTCCCCAACCAAGCCCACAAGGAGCGTTTCCCCTCGCTCTGCAAGGTGGCTGCCGTGCTGCTGGAGGACGAGGCCATGACCCAGTGGCAGCCCGAACCCAGCACTCCAACCTCGGTGCTCGGTCTGCTGCTACAGAAGGTGCACCACAACGGCTGCCGGGCCTACTACCTCCAAGGTGGTTTCAACAAGTTTCAGAGTCCTCAGAGCCCTGCGAGACCAATGTGGACAGTGCGTCCTCACCTAGTAGCTCGGCACCCACCTCTGTGCTGGGCCTCGGGGGCCTAGGCTTGGCTCTGACTGCTCAGATCGCGACTCAGACCCAGAGCTGCCTAGCAGTGCCACTGAGTGAGATGGCAGCCCTGTGCCATCTAGCCAACCAGCCTTCCTTGTCCAGATCCTGCCCTACCTCTACCCCGTATACTGAAAGTACAGTTTATTTTAACAATTAAATTAGTTCTGCTATAATTTGTTTTTCTAAGAAATTAGAAGAAAGTGGTTCAAAAAAAAAAAAAAAAACTGGCCCATCTATATTAGATTTCAGCCTTGTCTGCAAGGCCAGCTCAGATCATAAAATGAGGCATAACCATTTAACCGAACTGATCTATTAAATGGAACTAAGAGACTGGCCAAAGAATATAAAATTATATACAGTAGGCTTGGCACCATAGCACAGTGTTTATAGCACCAGCCACATACACCAAATGTTGGGTTCACACCCAACCTGGGCCAGTTAAGCAACAATGACTACTGCAACAGAAAAATAGCCAGGCATTGTGGCAGGCACCTGTAGTTCCAGTTACTTTGGAGGCTGAGGCAAGAGAATTGCTTAAGCCCAAGAGTTGGAGGTTGTTGTGAGCTGTGACATCACAGCACTCTACTAAGGGTGACATAGTGAGACTCTTTCTCAAACAAATAAAACAAAATAAAATATAAAATTATTTACAGTAGTTGTATTTGTTCTGAATCCTTCAGGCTCAACAAAGGTGGCTTGTTGGCTACATTAGAAAAATTTATGAGGTATTAAACACTACCTGCCATGCCATATTGAATGTTCCTTGACCTTGGAACCTGAATACAAACTTCCCAGTAAGTGGTATAGCTGCAACACAGCCTCATAAGTGACTCCCACACCCAATTAATGTTCAGGAATATTTATTTGAATCACCCAGAACTTTGGATCAATTTTGTAAGGACCCTTTAAACGAAGTAGTATCTTCAGAATTGTGCTAAGTCTGTAAATAAGAATACTGATGTTGGCTTGGTGCCCATAGCACGGTGGTTACGATGCCAGCCATATACACTGAGGCTGGAAGGTTTGAACACAGCCTGGGCCAGCTAAACAACAACAACTGCAACAAAAAAATAGCTGGGCATTGTGGTGGGTGCCTGTAATCCCAGCTACATGGGAGGCTGAGGCAAGAGAATCACTTAAGTCCAAGAGTTTGAGGTTGCTGTGAGCTGTGATGCCAGAGCACTCATAATGAGACTCTGTCTCAAAAAAAAAAAAGAATACTAGTGTTCTCATTGTGTGAACCTTAGCCTTGAAATCCAGAACTTGTAGATATTGGCAGGTGACTGCTAAATGGTTTCATTCTCTTACCCTGTACCCAACCTTGACTTTGTCCTTGTCAGTGTAGGGAAGCCAGAAAGCCACAAAAATGTACAAGGTGGCTGAGGTCATGCAGAAGCCAGATGAAAGCCCTGGGGATTTCTATGAAACATAGAGACTGGCCAAACCATCCTATGAAGCCATCAAGGAGGGAGAGAAAGGGCCAATAGAGTAAAAATCTGACCAACCAAAAGCTATCAAGAGGCTAAAGGAAAAACTACAGGCAGCCCTGGTGCTAGGCCTCCCTCACCTGATCAAGCCTTTGAACTGTACATATCAGAAAGAAATAGAGTAGCTGGGGGAGTGATCACATTCTGATCCTACATCAGAATGTAGGATCCTGGGCAAGACCCATTGCTTATCTAAGCAACTTGACAAGGTCTCGGAAGGATAACCCCCATGCCTAAGAACACTTGTACACACTGCCATCCTGGTGCAAGAGGCTGATAAGTTGACTTTGGGACAAAACTCAAGAGTCTGGGTACCATACATAAACATCATTCTTATGAATGCCACAGGGCACCATTTGTTGACCAACTCAGGCCTTACTTAATATCAAAGCTTACTGTATAAAAATCCAAGGTTGTTTATAGAGGTTGTATGCATGAGACCATGCACTTAAGACAGAAGAAAAGAGAAAATTAAGATGATTCTGGGGAGATACTTCTACATTCCCCTCATGGCCACCCTTGCCAAGAAAGTCAGCTAGCATTGTGTGATGTGCAACCAACACAATGCTAAACAGGGACCATCCCTGCCACCTGAAATTCAGTCTTACAGGTTATCATCTTTTGAAGATGTGCAAATGGACCATCCTGAGTTGTCCAGATATGGAGGGAACTGATGGAGAAAAACTTACTGGTTTTGGTCTGCATGTACTTGCAATAGGTGGAAGCCTTCCCCACCAGGATAAAGAGGGCTCCTGAAGTAGTAAAAGTATTGCCCAGAGAAATCATCTCGTGATTTAGGTTGCCACTCCAGATCGGATCTGACAACGGACTGACGTTCATAACAGACATAATGCAAACGACAGCCAAAACCTTGAGGCTGTTGAAGTTTCCAGTCACCTACCTGGAAACTTGCTTGCATTGACTTCTGTAAAATTGAATGTCATCTGGAAACTACATGTGGCATATAGGCCTCAAAGCTTGGGCAAGGTAGAATGCATACACAGAACCATAAAATCAGGAATCAGTAAACTTTGCCAGGAAGCAAAGCTTAATTGGGTACAGGCCTTGCCACTGGTCTTGTTCAATATTAGATGTACCCCTTCTAAGAGGTTAGGGTACTCACCTTATGAGATAATGTAGAACAGACCAGCACCAATCCTCCACAATTTACCAGAGACTCCTAAAAGAACTGGGAAAGACTGAACAGAACAGGTAGTTAGAAGCTCTAGGAAGAGTAGCAAAGAAGATCTCCACTTGGGTAATTAACCATGTTCTGTTTGGTCTTTATTATGTACACCCTTTCTTTCCAGGGGGTCAAGGGGATCAAGTCTAAGTCAAGGATCAGAACCTGGTCCCCCTCAAACCAAGGTAGAAGGGACCGTACACCATCATCCTGACCATACCCACCTCAGTGAAAGTGAGGGGATCCTTGCCTGGATCCATCACAGCAGGATGATGAGAGCTTCACTACCCCCATGGAAAGCAATAACAGATCCAGCCAATCCCTGCAATGTGACTCTTGAGGCAGTGAACATGCCCTGCTCCAGCCACATACTGGGAGCTGGCTGGTCAACATGCTGCTGAAACCTGAGGAAATTCCTCATAGGACTTGTCTTAAATGGACTTTGGGAAAGAGGGAGGAGGAATGTGTTCTGTGTACTCACACCACTCAGATAGGATAAAAGGTGACTCTTTTATAGCTTTTATGAATTTGAAGGCACCCACAAGGGAACTTGCCCTCATAATCAGACACAATACTCAATATGTGACACAGAGAAAGGTGAAAACCCATATGTATATTATAAACCCACAGAGCCCCCCCAACCCCCACCCCCACCATGGTACTATTAAGACCTGGGTGGAGGACCTGAGAGGAGGAGGCACAGTCCCTGAAATCTGAATGCTGGTCCAGACCTGGGAAACAGGAAAGCCCAGCCAGGTGATTCTGAAGTTTAACGCTTGCAGCACCATGCGAAACTGCTGCAGTGTAAGGAACTGGGAAAGAAACTATAGGGCAGGCTCAGCACCTGTAGCTCAGTGGCTAGGGCTCCAGCCACATATACTGGAGCTGGCAGGTTTGAACCCAGCCCAGGCCTGCCAAACAACAATGACAGCTACAACCCCCAAATAGCTGGGCACTGTGGCAGGAACCCTAGTCCCAGCTACTTGGGAGGCTGAGGCAAGAGAATCTCTTAAGCGCAAGAGTTTGAGGTTGCTGTAAGCTGGGATACCACAGCACTCTACTGAGGGTGACATAGTGAGAGTCTGTCTCAAAAAAAAAAAAAAAAAAAAAGAAAAGAAAAGAAAGAAAAAGGAGAGATTAAAGATGGTGGTCGAGTAACAGCTTCCCTGCAACTGGGAACAGCGAGTCTGGGGAGACAAGACTCCAGGCATCTCTGGCCGGTGGGATCTGCCTATAATCATCCCTTTGAGGATACAGGGAGCTAGCAAGGGACTTCTGGACCCCAAGAGGAGGACAAAAACAGTGGAAAACTTGCAAGTGGTTGCGTGTGTTTGAACGACCTAATCACAACGGCAACCATCAGTACAAGCAGCAGTGATACTGCAAACCAGAAAGGCCTTACCTGTGAACTGTTTCAGTGTTCTTGGACTTGGCACTCAGTTAAACTGCCTTGGGGAGAGCTAGAGCAGAGTGTGGAGAACTTTGGGCATTGTCTGGGGCCCCAGACTGAGCCACTGAGCTGGGCTCAGGAAGCCATTGTGAAAGAACTGCCCCGGCAAGCCCCGCCCTCAGGGTCTCAGAGCAAGGATTGGGCGGGTCAAAGTAACCTACTGACTGAGCAGCCTAAAGGCAGGGACTGAGCTGCCTTACAGCCTTAATCCTCAGGGCAGAGTGAGACGGTTTTGGCACACTGGAGCCTTGGACTGTTGCCTTGGCTAGAATGCCGTGACATCACAGCTCATAGCAACCTCAAACTCCTGGGCTTGGCACCGCCCATACCTCCATAAGAGCTGTGCAGCGACCCCGAACCGGTGATCCGCACCCACCAGGCCTCCGCATTTCCTGACCAGGAACTGCAGGAGCCACGCAACCCTGCGTCCTCCCTCCTGTGTCCTCCCAGCTTCCACACTAGCCCGTTCATCTGGACAGGGACTCTGGTAGCTGCGTGCACTTTGGAGCCCTCCCTGCCTCTGCGCAGAGCTCTTCTCCTGGCCAGAGACTGCTGGAGCCTTGGGCTCTTTGTGCCAAAGTCACTGGGCACCTGGCACTCCCAGAACTGTGTGCACCACCTGCAGCCCTGTTGCTGGATCTGGGTGTGTCACAAACCAGAGCTGCTTCCACAACCAGAACTCCCTAGCTAGAGCAGCCCCAGAGGAACTATACAGGGTCACCCCCTACAAAGATCCAGCAACAATAGAGTGATCCCACTGGGGTCTAATTTGGAGAGACACCTCGCCAACTCTGAGGACAGCCAGAGACAATGGTGAAAAACAATCATGAGGTGAAATCAACAGAAAAACTCTGGCAATATGAATAATCAGAGTAGATCAACTCCCCCAAGGATCAATGGGGGCAGAAACAGCACAAGATCCCATGCACAAACAGATAGCTGAGAAGTCAGAAATTGAATTCAGGATCTGGATAGCAAATAAGATCGAATTAGAATTCCAAAAGTTATCTCAAGAATTCAACGGATTCAAAGACCAAATGACCAAAGATTTCGACACATTGAGACAAGAAGTTGCATCCCTAAAAGATCTGAAAAACACAGTAGAATCCCTCAGTAACAGAATGGAGCAAGCAGAAGAAAGGATTTCTGACATTGAAGACAAAGCTTTCAAACGCTCCCAAATCCTGAAAGAAGAAGAGAAATGGAGAGCAAAAACAGACCAGTCTCTCAGAGAGCTCTCAGATAATTAGAAGAAAACCAATGTTCGTCTTATAGGGATCCCCGAAAGTGACAAAGTGGCTTCACAAGGCACAGAGTCTCTTCTCCATGAGATTATGAAGGAGAACTTTCCAGACATGCCAAGAGATTCCGAAATTCAGATAGCAGACAGTTTCAGAACTCCAACACAACTCAATGCAAATAAGACATCCCCCAGACACATCATAATCAATTTCACTACAGTTAATATGAAGGAGAAAATTCTGAAAGCTGCCAGACGAAAAAAAACCATTACCCACAAGGGGAAGAATATTAGAATAACTGCAGATCTCTCTGCTGAAACCTTTCAAGCTAGAAGAGGATGGTCATTGACTTTTTATCTCCTAAAACAAAATAACTATCAACCCAGGATCCTGTACCCAGCTAAACTGAGCTTCATTTATGATGGAGAAATTAAATACTTCAATGACATTCACATGTTGAAGAAATTTGCCACAACTAAACCAGCTCTCCAGGACATTCTTAGACCTATCCTCCATAAAGACCAGCATAATTCTCCACCACAAAAGTAAACCCACCCCCAAAATTTTTGATCAAATTCCAACTTCCACAGTCGCAAAAGGATTAAAAATGTCCACCGGTCTCTCGAAAGGCTTATCAATATTCTCAATTAATGTGAACTGTTTAAATTGTCCTCTAAAGAGGCATAGGTTGGTGGACTGGATACAAAAACTCAAGCCAGATATCTGTTGCATACAAGAATTGCATCTTACATTAAAAGACAGATATAGACTCAAGGTGGAGGGATGGTCATCTATATTCCAGGCAAATGGAAAGCAGAAAAAAGAAGGCATTGCAATCCTGTTTGCAGACACAATAGGCTTTAAACCAACCAAAATAATTAAGGATAAGGATGGACACTTCATATTGGTAAAAGGTAATACTCAATATGATGAGATCTCAATTACTAATATTTATGCACCCAACCACAACACACCTCAATTTATAAGAGAAACTCTAACAGACTTGAGCAACTCAATTTCCTCATGTTCCATAGTAGTTGGAGATTTTAACACCCCTTTAGCAGTCCTGGATAGATCCTCCAAAAAGAAGCTAAACAAAGAAATTTTAGATTTAAACTCAACCATTCAACATCTGAACTTAACAGACATCTACAGAACATTTCATCCCCAAAAAACTGAATACACATTCTTCTCATCAGCCCACGGAACATACTCCAAAATTGACCACATCCTAGGCCACAAATATAACCTCAGCAAATTTTAAAAAATAGAAGTTATTCCTTGCATCTTCTCAGACCACCCTGGAATAAAAGTTGAACTCAATAACAACAGGAACCTGCATACCCATACAAAAACATGGAAGCTAAACAACCTTATGCTGAAGGATAGATGGGTTATAGACGAGATTAAGAAGGAAATCACCAAATTTTTGAAACAAAACAACAATCAAGACACGAATTACCAGAACCTCTGGCATACTGCAAAGGCCATCCTAAGAGGGAAATTTATACCACTGCAAGCCTTCCTCAAGAAAACGGAAATTGAGGAAGTCAATAAGTTAATGGAACATCTCAAGCAACTGGAGAAAGAAGAACACTTCAACCCCCAATGCAGCAGAAGAAAAGAAATAACCAAAATCAGAGCAGAATTAAATGAAATTGAAAACAAAAGAATTATACAACAGATCAATAAATCCAAAAGCTGGTTTTTTGAAAAGAACAATAAAATAGATAAACCGTTGGCCAACCTAACCAGGAAAAAAATAATAAAATCTCTAATTTCATCAATCAGAAATGGTAATGATGAAATAACGACAGACCCATCAGAAATTCAAAAAATCCTTAACGAATATTACAAGAAACTCTACTCTCACAAATATGAAAATCTGAAAGAAATCGACCAATACCTGGAAGCACGCCACCTATCAAGACTTAGCCAGAACGAAGTGGAAATGTTGAACAGGCCTATATCAAGTTCTGAAATAGCATCAACTATACAAAATCTCCCTAAAAAGAAAAGCCCAGTACCAGAAGACTTTACGTCAGAATTCTACCAAACATTTCAAGAAGAACTAGTACCTATACTACTAAACCTCTTCCAAAATATAGAAAAAGAAGGAATATTACCCAGCACATTCTATGAAGCAAACATCACCTTGATCCCCAAACCAGGGAAAGACCCAACAAGAAAAGAAAATTATAGACCAATATCACTAATGAATATAGATGCTAAAATACTCAATAAGATCCTAACAAACAGAATCCAACAACACATCAAAAAAATCATACACCATGACCAAGTCGGATTTATCCCAGGGTCTCAAGGCTGGTTCAATATACGTAAATCTATAAATGTAATTCAACACATAAACAAACTTAAAAATAAAGACCATATGATTCTTTCAATTGATGCAGAAAAAGCTTTTGATAATATCCAGCATCCCTTCATGATCAGAGCACTTAAGAAAATTGGTATAGAAGGGACATTTCTTAAACTAATAGAGGCCATCTACAGCAAACCCACAACCAATATCATATTGAATGGAGTTAAACTGAAATCATTTCCACTTAGATCAGGAACCAGGCAAGGTTGCCCATTGTCTCCATTGCTCTTTAACATTGTAATGGAAGTTTTAGCTATTGCAATTAGGGAAGAAAAGGCGATCAAGGGTATCCACATAGGGTCAGAAGAGATCAAACTTTCACTCTTCGCAGATGATATGATTGTATATCTGGAAAACACTAGGGATTCTACTACAAAACATTTAGAAGTGATCAAGGAATATAGCAATGTCTCAGGCTACAAAATCAACACCCATAAATCTGTAGCCTTTATATATACCAACAATAAGCAAGCCGAACAAACAGTCAAGGACTCTATTCCTTTCACAGTAGTGCCAAAGAAGATGAAATATTTGGGAGTATACCTAACAAAGGACGTGAAAGATCTCTACAAAGAGAACTATGAAACTCTAAGAAAAGAAATAGCTGAAGATGTTAACAGATGGAAAAACATACCATGCTCATGGCTGGGAAGAATCAACATTGTTAAAAGTCCATACTGCCCAAAGCAATATATAATTTTAATGCAATTCCTATTAAAGCTCCATTGTCATACTTTAAAGATCTTGAAAAAATAATACTTCATTTTATATGGAATCAGACAAAACCTCGAATAGCCAAAACATCACTTAGCAATAAAAACAAAGCAGGAGGAATCATGCTACCAGACTTGAGACTGTACTATAAATCCATAGCGATCAAAACAGCATGGTACTGGCACAAAAACAGAGAAGTAGATGTCTGGAACAGAATAGAGAACCAAGAGATGGATCCAGCTACTTACCATTATTTGATCTTTGACAAGCCAATTAAAAACATTCAGTAGGAAAAAGATTCCCTATTTAACAAATTGTGCTGGGTAAACTGGCTGGCAACCTGCAGAAGAATGAAACTGGACCCACACCTTTCACTATTAACTAAGATAGACTCTCACTGGATAAAAGATTTAAACTTAAGACATGAAACTATAAAAATACTTGAAGAAAGTGCAGGGAAAACTCTTGAAGGAATTGGCCTGGGTGAATATTTTATGAGGAGGACTCCCCAGGCAATTGAAGCAGTTTCAAAAATACACTACTGGGACCTGATCAAACTAAAAACCTTCTGCACAGCCAAGAACTAGTGAGTAAAGCAAGCAGACAGCAGAATGGGGGAAAATATTTGCAGGTTATACCTGCATTAAAGGTCTAATAACCAGAATCCACAGAGAACTCAAATTTATTAGCAAGAAAAGAACACGTGATCCCATTTCAGGGTGGGAAAGGGACTTAAAGAGAAACTTCGCTAAAGAAGACGGATGCAAAATCTACAAACACATGAAAAAAGCTCATCATCCTTAATCATCAGAGAAATGCAAATCAAAACTACTCTGAGATATCATCTAACCCCAGTAAGAGTAGCCCACATAACAAAATCCCAAAACCAGAAATGTTGGCATGGATGTGGAGGAAAGGGCACACTTCTACACTGCTGGTGGGAATGCACACTAATACGTTCCTTCTGGAAGGATGTTTGGAGAATACTTAGAGACCTAAATATAGACCTGCCATTTGATCCTATAATTCCTGTACTAGGTTTATACCCAGAAGACCAAAAGTCACAATATAACAAAGACATCTGTACCAGAATGTTTATTGCGGCCCAATTCATAATTGCTATGTCATGGAAGAAGCCCAAGTGTCCATCGACCCATGAATGGACTAGCAAATTGTGGTACATGTATACCATGGAATACTATGCAGCCTTAAAGAAAGATGGAGACTTTACCTCTTTCATGTTTACATGAATGGAGCTGGAACATACTCTTCTTAGCAAAGTATCTCAGGAATGGAAGAAAAAGTATCCAATGTACTCAGCCCTACTATGAAGCTAAATTATAGCTTTCACATGAAGGCTATAACCCAACTATAGCACAAGACTATGGGGAAAGGGCCAAGGAAGGGGAAGGGAGGGGGGATGTTTTGGTGGAGGGAGGGTAATTGGTGAGGCCACATCTATGGTGCATCTTAGAATGGGTACAGGCCATTGCACTAATGTACACAGCTATGATTTCACAATAAAAAAAAGAAGAAAAAAAAAGAAAAGAAAGAAAAAGAAACTATAGGACAGATCAGAAATACCTCTGTGCCTTAGAGTCGTGTGAGGTTGAATGTGAAAGGTGAAAATGTGTGATAGAAGGCACTTGAGATGGTGAGGACTGTAGCAAAAAAATATATATATCATGCTCCAAAATAGTAGTGGAGACAGATTGCTCCATGGGTCAGTGTAACCCCTGGAGCTAGTCTTGCAAATTAATAAAACCAAGTAAAAGTCATATGACGCATAGTTTAAAAAAGAAAAAAAACATAATCAACCCATTCCCTTGTGCAGACTTGGAACAAATAAGGCCCTCAAAACCTGTGGAAAGACTGGTTTTCAACCTTAAGAGAATTTAAAACCGTACTGGGAGTAGTACTAGCCATCACCAGAGTTTGCTTAATTATTCCCTGTCTCATCCCACTAGTAGTCAGGACCATATGCTGGATAATCGAGGCAGATGTCAATCAAGCACACACACACACACACACACACACACAAACTTCACACATGTTCTATATGAAACACTACCAGCTCCTATAGAAGTAAACTGATAGTGAGACTCTAAATTAAAATATATATGGAGTCTCAAAGGGAGGAATGAGAGAGGATACCCAGAAAAAAAAAATGAGGTCTAAGAGAACAAAGGTCTTCTCAAGGAGGTCCCAAGGATACACCTGCAAAGTCTCCCCGTGATGACTCAGCTCTCAGGAATTTGCAGAGACTGAACTTCCTGGGACCTGGAAACTTGCTTGCTTTGACTTCTGTAAAAGCCTGCAGTTCTGTAAAAGCCAGAGCTGCTTCTCCAGCTTGATTCAAACTGACCAAATTGAAAGGTACCCATGGGCTAGAACTTTTTGGGATAAAAGGAAAACTAAGACAGTCGAGGAGCATGGACATTTTTGGACTCTTGTTTGCCATAACTCTGCTAGCTGGAATTAAAGCCCTTCCTTCCTCTTGTAAACATGATGGTTAGATGTTGTCTCTCTTCATTGGTCCTCACCTTTCTGCAACATCCGTCTCCTCTTTAACACACACATGTGCACACATATACACACAATTTTATCTCCCAAATGATCTGTTTCCTGTCAAAGTACTAAGTACACTATTACAAAATGGACAGGACTAAAAAATAAAACAAAAAAAGCAGAAACATATTTCAAAGGCAGATGAATAATATCTGCTTATTATTGTTGATAATTAGTGTTCGTAATAATATCAATGGAGAAGAAAAGTAGGCTGGTCTAAATCAGGAAAACAATTAAAGAAAATGGTAAAATCTTTAGAGAAATTAAACCATTAAAAGCATCAAGAAGTAAAATCCATCTTTCCAAAAGGAGAGCTATGGTGTGCCAAGCTTGTCCTAAATTGTAACAGAAGGAATGACTTGAAAATAAGCAGAAAGAATGTTTTCTGTATCTTTAAAACTTTCTTCACTCTTTTTTGGAAACTAAGACAGCTTCCCTGCCTTGAGCTGTGGTAGGGAGGGGCAGAGAAATGTCCTTTGTTCTTCATGCAACATATATATTTGATGAGAAAGTATTCTAAAACAACATGCCAATATCAAAGCCAGGATCTAAGCTGATTTCTCTTCTGTCTCTTCCTTAAACACACACACATATGCATACACATACACACAATTTTATCTCCCAAATGATCTGTTTCCAGTCAAAGTACTAAGTACATTATTGCAAAATGGACAGGACTACAAAAACAGAGCTACAGGAGTTCAGCTGAATTGCCCAGATAGGGGCCCAGAGCCTGACTGGCAGAAGCCTCTGTGGGCTTCCCTAGGTGGGTGGAGGAGGTCACATAATTGTCTTCAGGCAATCATCAACTGCAGTTAAATAACAATAACCTAGAACTAAGGGCTCTCCCTTTAAAAGCTCTGTGTTTCTGCTATGTACAGAAAAACTTGGACTTTGAGACAGTAGTTCTCCTTTTTTTTTTTTTTTTGCAGTTTTTGTCCGGGGCTGGGTTTGAATCCGCCACCTCTGGCATATGGGGCCAGTGCCCTACTCTGTTGAGCCACAGGCACTGCCCCAAATGTTCTCCTTTTATACTCCTTGCTGACAAAGAAATAAACTTCTTTTCTCATTAACCACTTGTCCTCATTCCTCTGATGTGCCTTCATGGACAAATGGCAGCTTTTGGCCACAAAATGAAATGGCATAAAACTAGAACATAAAATTGTTATGGAAAGGATTATGATTATAAAAAATAAAGGTCTAATATATACATAATTATCATGCCTAGAAATGAGAACCAAACTGATGAAAGAAAAGTATTCAAAGATATAATGACAAAAAAGTTATAAAATAAAGAGTTGAATCTGAAAATTGATTTCGCAGGGAAAAAGGATTATATGAACCACTGAGAAATAGTGAAAGCACATACAGTGAGAATAAGATGAGTCTGTCAGGCTGGGGATGATGTGGCACAGCTGGTCTGGTCAGTTTAGGTCCTAAGAGACCTTCACCTCTTGTCTCCCATTCTTGATGTTTTATAAATTCAGCTTTAACCTAAAAGTGAATGTTTTGAGTAGTTTAGGACTTGATTTAAGAGACTAACTTTTGAATTATAAATATTGTTTTGGTTCATGGGTCTTGATGATTATTGTTTATTATGGGTCATGAGTTATGCCAATTATTATTGTTTAAGATAAAGGTTAAGATAAGGGCTAAAATGGTTCTCGATTTGAACTTTTATGTACAAAACTATGATTTTGGAAATGGAAAAATAGAACACTACTGGAGAGGAGGGTACTCTCACTGTTCTCTAGAATCACTGGCCTTCTGACAAATAAAGTTTGGTGGACCTATCCCCGTCTGTGTATTGGCTGACAGTGACAGGTAGCCACACCCTCTTCATTCAGTAACAAAAGCAAAACAAACATCACTTTATAACCACATTTGATCTGTGTAAAATGTAAAGTCGTGTTACAAAAAAGATAGAAGATGAAGAATTCATATGCTTGGCTGTCGTCATTATGAGGGTCTTGGTGTTACAGGGAAAGAGGATCTGGCCACCTGTCACTGTTAGCCAAGTGACTGGGATTAGGTTCAACAAGCTTGGACCAGGCCAGCAATTCTGGAAAACAGCAAGAGTAGTCTCTCAAAGACTGTTCTGCCTCAGTTACAATTCTAATAATTTTTATAAAGAAATGCAAGGAAACAAACCTAGAAAATTTTAACTTTATCTGACAGAAAACATCAAAGTAATAATGTAACATGTTTAAACAACAGAAAAGTAATCTTCACTTTAACAATATAGTAATAAAAGGAACCTTTACCGTAATAAAATATCTAAAAAAGTCATCAAGGAATACAACATCAAAGTAACTTTTGTTCTAATAATATTTGTTACCTATGTGTGACTACCTCCCCCAAAGTCTTTTGAGACAAACATCCTCACAATCATAGGGAAACCTTAACTAGACAATCACAGAAGGTGTTTGGGGAAGGCTGAGGAGACTAAGTCAGCTGTGCTGCTTCAGTTCAGCCCCCAACTCCATTGTGCCGGCTACTCTTCTGGCTTCCTAGGCACAAAACCCAAACCCGTCTGAATCCAATGTGTGGATTATCAGCACCTACTGCCCTTTGTCCACTTAGACTTAAATACAATGGAACAATTCTGCATTGTGTGGCTAGTGGTGATTTCTAAACAGTCTCCTTTATTTTTTGGCCTCAGTTATTGGTTAAATTGTGTCTCTTTCAAAATTCACATATTGAAGTCCTAATTCCTAGGACCTGCCAACACCTTGATCTCACACTCCCCTCATTTCAGAGAAAGAGCTGGATGGGAGATGGAATGATAAACATTAAAATCCACAAACATCTACTCCTTCATGAATTATTACACATGAACTGGAGGATTTTATATTCCGTGTATATTAAGATACCCGATGATGTGTTTTCTTTCCTTAGAGTATGGTACAATTCTTGGATCATATTTTTCTCCTTCAACTTTGTGAGCATAATAATATTATCCTCCAGAGAAGTCTGGGCCATCTTAAGGATGTGACTACATTTGGAGATAGCATCTTAACAGAGGTAATTAAATGAATGTGAAGTCATGTAAGTGGGCTCTAATCCCATATACCTGGTGTCCTTATAAGAGGAAGAGACTCGCACCCAGACATTCCCAGAGGGAAGACAATGTGAAGATACAGACAAGATAGCCATCTACATGCAAAGGAGAGCCCAGAAAAACCCAACTCTGCAACACCTTCATCTCAGATTTCTAAGCCTCCAGAACTGTGAGAAAATAAATTTCTGTTCTTTGCTGCAACAGCTGTAGTAAACTAACACAGGCTTGTAAGTAAAAATTGGGCCAGATAATACAAAAGAAATAGAAACTCAGTCTATCTTCTTTGTCTAGAAGGAAATAGCCTATTTCCCCAGGTGCCTTTTATCTCCCAACACAGGGACTTGCTTACACTCCAGAAGATAAAGACTTTAGCCAAATATCCTTCCCTCATTTTGGAGAAGGACTGGACAGAAGATGACATGATAAAGATTAAAATCCACAAACATCTACTTCATGAATTGTTACACACAAACTTGCAGATTTTATATTCTCTGAGTTATTAAGACACTTGACAATATATTTTCTTTCTTTCTTTTTTCTTTTTTTTTTTCTTTTGAGACAGAGACTCAAACTGTCACCTTGGGTAGAGTGCCGTGGAGTCACAGCTCACAGCAACCTCCAGCTCTTGGGCTCAAGCAAATCTCTTGCCTCAGTCTTCTGAGTAGCTGGGACTACAATCTCCTGCCACAAAGCCCCCATCTAGTTTTTCTATTTTCAGTACAGACAGGATCTGCTCTTGCTCAGGCTGGTCTGGAACCTAAATTCAAGCAATGTATTTTTCTCGACCTCCCAGAGTGCTGGTAGAATTACAGGTGTGAGACACCATGGCTGGCTGATATATTTTCTTTCCATGGACAATGATATGTTTCTTGGATCATATTTTTCTCCTCCAACCTTGTGAGTATAATTTCATTCTCCACCTGGACCATCTTAAGCTCCTTTACACTAATGAGTTGGTTTTGCATATCTTTTTCTCATGCATACTCAAAGAATCACATTCAAAATATTTAGAATCAATATCAAGCAAAGAAAAAAATGAAAATAATAGTAGGTTAATTTCTCTTAGCTGAAAACAACTAGAAAAAATAAGGACAGAAAATAACTGAAATATACAATTAATAAAGTGTCTCTAGCAGATAAATTTCAGAATTATGATCCTTAAAAATAAGATTGAAAAATATATTTTCAAAACTCTGTGGGCATAATAAACAATGATAACTAGTATTTATTGACTGTTGGTACCACACAGACATTGTGCCAACAAATAGGCATTAATTTTATTTTCACAAAAACAATCTGGAGTTGTAGTATTTTAAGACATTTTACATATGAAGAAGCTAAAATTTAGAAAATGTAAGTAATTTGTCTCAAAGCTGATAAATGGGACAAAGAAGACATTAATAAAAGTCACAGAGAAGAGGTAAAACAGACCATATCACTGAAGAGATACTGATAACAATGAAATAAAATTAAAATTGTATTTGAGAATAAGAATATAAGATAATGTTTGAAATTAAAAACTACTCATATCCAAGAAGAAATTAAAATCAAAGTTATAAAATATTGAAAAATAACAATATTTCCTTTAACAACACAAAGGATACAGATAAAATATTATTCAGAGGAAAGTTGATATTGCTACACGGCTCCGTTGTTAAACAAGAAAAGTTAAGAACAAAAAAATTAAGTTTTGAGCTAAAATCAATTAGAACAATAATTTTAAAAGGTTAAGTAAAGAAAAATGAGAATTCAATAAAGATAAAAGCAAAGATACTATGACATCCTGGAAAAAGTTAAAGAAGAAATCAGATAAGCGGCTGTGGGGGTGATGGAAATATTCTAATCTTGATTGTGGTGGTGCTTTTGTGACTGTGTATGTTTTTCTAAACGTACCAAACTGGATACAGGAAAAGGATAAATTGTACTGTACAATACCTCTATAAACCTGAATTTTAAAAGCTGGAAGACTTGAAAGTGCTCATACTGTCCTTTCTATACATAGTGGAGGTGCCAAAATAGTGCGTACACATTTTAAGTGATGTTATCTATGTATCACTTTTTGTTTTCTGTAATCAGAAGTGTCTGGATGCTTATGGTAATCACTTTGAGCCCCACTTGTAATTGCACAAATCAAATGTGCCTTGTGTTCTTCTTTTGTTATCAGTTTATAATGAGTATTACAATTTTAATACAGTATTTTTCTTTCTTAAAAATGTGCATACACATACAATCCTACAATTCCTCTACTAGGTATATACCCAGAAGACCCAAAATCACATTATAACAAAGATATTTGTACCAGAATGTTTATTGCAGCCCAATTCACAATTGCTAAATCATGGAAGAAGCCCAAGTGCCCATCCACCCACAAATGGATTAATAAATTGCCATATATGTACACCATGGAATATTATGCAGCCTTAAAGAAAGATGAAGACTTTACCTCTTTCATGTTTACATGGATGGAGCTGGAACATATTCTTCTTAGCAAAGTATCTCAAGAATAGAAGAAAAAGTATCCAATGTACTCAGCCCTACTATGAAACCAATTTATAGCTTTCATATGAAAGCTATAACCTCATTATAGCCTAAGAATATGAAGAAAGGGGAAAGGGAAGAGAGGGGAGGGGGAGGATGGGTGGAAAGAGGGTAATTGGTGGGACCACACCTATGGTGCATCTTACAAGGGTACATGTGAAATTTACTAAATGTAGAATATAAATGTCTTAACACAATAACTAAGAAAATGCCAGGAAGGCTATGTTAACCAGTGTGATGAAAATATTTCAAATTGTATATAAAACCAGCACATGGAACCCTATGATTGCATTAATGTATACAGCTATGATTTCATTTAAAAAAGTGCATACATGTTTTTGACACCCTCTGCATGTTTAAAGTTATGAATTAAATGATATTTTGGTAAAAACAAAATAATCAGAATTGACTCAGAAAGATATAGAGAATGTAACTTTACACAAAAGGTATCATCCTGTGAAATCAGCCAAAAAAGAAAATGGACTTCAGTTCTAGCCCATCAAAAGCATACATATTTTACTGCAATTAACTAGGATAGTCAAACAGTTCAGCTGTTCCTCACCACTATCACTGGTTAAAATTCCATGAGTCCCAGCCATAAAATTTCCTTGGATGGGAACACCCTAAAAATATTTAATTTCTCTTCATTTTTTCATTGTTTATAATAAAGACTTGCTGGTATTTGAAACTGTTAACACTTCAGCTCCTTTATCAGGAAAGAATTACAGAGTAACTTCTAGTACAAATCTCAAATTAGATGTGATAAAACTGAAGCTTAGTTTAAATGTCTAGTTAATACCTAAATTAAATGCCTAAGTGGTATGCCTAATTTAAATGCCTAAATTAAATTCTAGTTTAAGTGACACTACACAGAGTGATTCTGATGGCTGCCTGAGAGATTAATAACATCACCAAATTGAAATCACACAGAGGGGTGACAAAAGAGTCACTGCACAAGAACAGCCACTTCACTGTGCTCAAGGGTTGACAAATCAAGCCAACTCTTTTCTTTGTGCCGAAACATTTGGGAGGTGGCTGATGTCTGCATACACAATTTTTCATCACCAACAAATGTGTCCCTTCTCTTCAATCCTGCACCCCTTCACACAATGTTGAGAAGACAGAAACCAAGAGCTTGAGATAAAACGATTAGGAAAGAAAAGCCCATGATTAACAAAAAAGGCAGGGTGTTTCTGTCCATCTAAACTGGGGAAAGGAGGGGCGGAGCATGATGGCAGACAGGACGGATGTGTAGCCCACCTCTCTCAAGCCATCAGGTGAGAGGAAAGGCGGTCTGGACCTTCCCTGTGTGTGGATTATTGGAGTGGACAGACAGTTGGAGACAGCACAGCAAACTGGCAGATTGCTTTATATGAGGGGTAATTTAAAATCACAGACTGTGTTGTAGAGATTCTTCCCTGCTCGGCTGTGCCGGCCAGCAGGCCCCTCCCCTATGGAGGTCAGCAGCTTGTAAATGCTGACAAAACTCAATTGACAAATAATTATTCTTGAACTGAGGGAGGCATCCGAAAGGAGAGCCACTCAAAACCACCGGAGAGCTGGGCAAACTGTTGGACAATTGAAGGGAAGGGAAACAGCCTGGGAAACAGACAATTACAGCCTGTTTTCCTGCCTGGGAAACAGACAATTTGAACTACCCAAAAGGGTGGGCACCTTTCCCCCAGGTGTTGGAGGGGGCTGGCAGTTCAGGCTGCGCGGTGAACTGGTGGGCACTGATCCAAAAGGGAAACTCTGAACCATAAAACTCAGAATAAGTCCCCCAAAGGCTCCAACCACGGGAACCAGCTTGAAGCAGGAGACCCAGCTTTACCTGCTAAAGCTCCGAACTTGGCTTCAGCCCCGGGACCAAGCTACAGCAGATAAAACTGCAAGCCCACCAACGACCACGCGAACCCAGCACCACTCCCCCTACAGCTGATTGCAGTCGCCAGTTTGCAGGAGAACCTGGGAACCGAGTGGAAAGACTTAAGCATGGAAACCTGCACTGAGTGGGAAGGTCGGTCGCAAGTGCTGTCTGGAAAAGAACAGCTGAGGTTACACAATTCTTAGGCGACAAACTTTTACAGAAATTCCAAAATGGCGATCGGCCGTGGAAGGTGGTTACCATGGTAACAGTATAAACTGTAAATCAGGTATAAGTCTCGGAACCACTCAGATTTCTTCTCATTTAACATCCCTACTAACACCACTTTTTTCTCTCTTTTTTTCCTTTCTTTCAATTATTTTACGATTATCACTATTTTTATTGCAGTTGTTCTTATATTGCTGTTGTCGTGGCTGCTACCTGTATGTCTATGTGTTTCCGTCTGTCTCTGTATTTATGGGCCCGTGTGCCTGGTAACCTTCGTATCCATTTATTTGTTCATTTGGTCTCAATGAGCTAGGTGTTACAACCTGCAACTCTGAGCTCCTAACACTCCCCTCCACTCTCACTCCGTGATCTGGAGACCTGCCCCCCCAGGAGTCCAGATTCTTGGGTGAACTCTCAAGAGGTGCAGACAGGACCTGGACTATAGCTGGCCAGTGCTGACTCTGTAGCAAAGGAGAGAGAAGACGATGGTCAGCTAAGAGGGAATTAAACTGGAGCAGTGGTGCCCCAAGGTGCAGAGCAACAGCCGTCTTCAGCAATAATAAGGCGCACCCCCAGATATCCCATAGCCTCTCCTCCTGCCTTCCGGGGCAACCAGATGAGGCTGAGCATCTTCTCAGATGGCAACCACCATGGAACAGACCTGGGACTGAAACACAGGCCCCGTGAGTAAAGGGTTTGCCTGAGGCGGCACTGACCTGGGTGGAACATGGGGACTAGAAAACACCCTGCAGAGCTGGGAAACTCCCAGGGTGGGGCTGATGCAGAGGACCGCTTTACTGAGCCTAAGATGCACCTGGCCCTCAGGTAATCACCAGCCTATAGACAAAGGAGGCCAAGAGGCTACAGCCGACAACTGATCGTGCTGCGAATACAAACCAGCAGGACTAAAGACAGGGCCTGAGGCACAAGTTCTGGGAACTCAAATCAGCCTCTCCTCTGCAGAAGAATCTAGCAGGGTCAGAAACAAACTCCCGCAGGGTTGTTCCATTCACCCAGTAACATAAACTAAGGGTGGGGCTGGAACTGAGTGAACACCTCCAGCCTCCATCACGTGCCCGAGGTTGACAGGCCACACCACCCCCTGCTGGATAAAGACAGAGAGTAGTGGACTAGACAAGCAGACACAGACTACCCTGTGACTAGGCAGGTGCAAAACCCTGGAGTATCTGCTTACTGCCGACAACTGACTGGGTCACAGCCCTGTGGGGCTAGCAGCAACTGGGTGTGACAGAGCTGCAAGGTGGGGAAGGAGGCATCAATTTTCCCAGACTGATCTATTTACTGGGTGGCTCTTCCTGACTCCACGCAGCACTGGAGCAAGCCATATTAGAGCAGTTACCAGGGATCTCTTGAATTCTCCCACCCGAGGCAGCTGCTGACTGAGACAATTGATTTGGACCTTTTGAACTGAGCCACTCACCTAGGGACTATCCAGGTGGTGCCCTGGGTGTGTGGTTGTAAGAAGGTTTGATTTTCCTTTTCCATTTGTTGCCTGCGGTGGGTGGGGTGACATAATTGCTGGTATTTCTCCACAGATGAGACTTCAACCCAGAGCAACTGTTTCACTAGGGTCAAATAGAAACCAGCTGAAAACAAGACAGAACCACTTAGCCCCTCTACACCAAACAGGGCCGAGCACTGTACGGGTCCTCAGCAAAACACCAGGGGAGAAATCAAAGGGAGTAAAACAACAGTGGGGCAGAATCAGCAGAAAAACTCTGGTAACATGAACAACCAGAATAGATCAACCCCATCAAGGAAAGATACGGCAGATGAAATTGAAGATCCCATTCACAAACAACTGGCTGAGATGTCAGAAATCGAATTCAGAATTTGGATGGCAAACAAGATTAACAAAATGGAACTAGGAATTCGTGGAGAAATTCAAAAGCTGTCTCAAGAATTTAACGAATATGGGAGGAGAGCAAGATGGCGGCTGAGTAACACCTTCCTTGCATCTGGGCACCGTGTGTCCAGGGAGATAGGACTCCAGGCATCTCTGGCTGGTGAGATCTGCCTATCATCACCCCTGTGAGGATACAGAGAGTCACCAAAAGATTTCTGGACCCCAAGAGAAGGACTAAACAGTGGAAAACCGGCAAGTGGTCGCATGTGTTCAATCGGTCTAAACACTCCCGCAACTTCCACGGGCACAAGAACTTAAAGAGCAAGAGGAAGTGAAAGGAAAATTAGGGCAAGGAAACAGATAAAAGAAATCACTCATGAGGAAGAATCAGCAGAAAACTCCAAGCAACATGAAGAACCAGTCCAGAACAACCACGCCAAGGGACCATGAGGTAGCTACTACACAGGATTCCACCTATAAAGAAATGTTAGGAATGACAGAAAGGGAAGTTAGAATACACATGATGAAAACAATGAAAAAAATGATGGAAACAATGAAGGAAACAGCTAATAAAGTGGAAAATAACCAAAAGGAAATCCAAAAACAGAATCAAATCAGAGATGAACGATATGAAGAATATAAAAAGGATATAGCAGAGCTGAAGGAACTGAAACAGTCAATTAGGGAACTTAAAGATGCAATGGAAAGTATCAGCAATAGGTTAGACCATGCAGAAGAAAGAATTTCAGAGGTAGAAGACAAAGTTCTTGAGATAACTCAGATAGTAAAACAGGCAGAAAAGAAGAGAGAGAGAGCAGAACGTTCACTGTCAGAATTATGGAACTTTATGAAGCGTTCCAACATACAAGTTATAGGAATCCCAGAAAGGGAAGAAGAATGCCCAAGAGGAATGGAAGCCATACTAGAGAATATTATAAAAGAAAATTTCCCAAACATCAACAAGGATTCTGACACACTGCCTTCAGAGGGCTATTGGACTCCAGGTCACCTTAACCTTAACCAAGCTTCTGCAAGACACATTGTGATGAACCTGTCCAAAGTCAAGACAAAAGAAAAGATTCTGCAAGCTGCCAGGAGTAAGCACCAGATGACCTACAGGGGCAAATATATCAGAGTGACCGCAGACTTCTCTAATGAAACTTTCCAAGCAAGAAGACAATGGTCATCTACCTTTAATCTACTTAAACAGAACAATTCCCAGCCCAGAATTGTGTACCCTGCTAAGCTAAGCTTAAAAACTGACGGAGAAATCAAATCATTTATGGATATACAAAAATTGAGAAAATTTGCCACAACAAGACCAGCTCTACAGGAAATACTTCAACCTGTTCTGCACACTGACCACCACAATGGATCAGCAGCAAAGTAAGAACTCAGAAATTAAAGGACAGAACCTAACCTCCACACTGATGCAAAAGATAAAACTAAGCAATGGAGTCTCAAAAAATAAGATGAATAAAATACTACCACACTTATCAATTATCTCAATAAATGTTAATGGCATAAATTCCCCACTGAAGAGACATAGATTGCCTGACTGGATTAGAAAACACAAGCCATCCATTTGCTGTCTGCAAGAAACACACCTGGATTCAAAAGAAAAATTAAAGCACCGAGCCAAGGGTTGGAAGACAATTTTTCAGGCAAATGGCATTCAGAAGAAAAGAGGAGTTGCCATCTTATTTTAAGATTCATGTGGATTTAAAGCAACTAAAGTCAAAAGAGACGAAGATGGTCACTTTATATTGGTCAAGGGAAAATTACAACAAGAAGATGTTTCAATTCTAAATATATATGCACCCAATTTAAATGCTCCCAGATTCTTGAAACAGACCTTACTCAGTCTGAGCAATATGATATCTGATAATACCATAATAACGGGGGACTTTAAAACTCCTCTTACAGAGCTGGACAGATCCTCTAAACAGAAATTAAACAAAGATATAAGAGATTTAAATGAGACTCTAGAACAACTGTGCTTGATAGACGCATATAGAACACTCCATCCCAAACATAAAGAATATTCATTCTTCTCATCACCCCATGGAACATTCTCCAAAATTGATCATATCCTGGGACACAAAACAAATATCAACAGAATCAAAAGAATGGAAATTTTACCTTGTATCTTCTCAGACCATAAGGCACTAAAGGTGGAACTCAACTCTAACAAAAACGCTCGACCCCACACAAAGGCATGGAAATTAAACAATCTTCTGTTGAATAACAGATGGGTACAGGAAGAAATAAAACAGGAAATCATTAACTTCCTTGAGCATAACAACAATGAAGACACAAGCTACCAAAACCTCTGGGATACTGCAAAAGCAGTTTTTAGAGGAAAATTCATCACTTTAGATGCCTACATTTGAAAAACAGAAAGAGAGCATATCAACAATCTCACAAGCCATCTCATGGAATTGGAAAAAGGAGAACAATCGAAGCCTCAACTCAGTAGAAGAAAAGAAATCTCCAAAATCAAAGCAGAGATCAATGAAATTGAAAACAAAAGAATCATTCAGAAAATTAATGAAACAAGGAGTTGGTTTTTTGAAAAAATAAATAAAATAGATAACCCATTGGCCAGACTAACTAGAAATAGAAAAGTAAAATCTCTGGTAACCTCAATCACAAATGATAAAGGGGAAATAACTACTGATCCCACAGAGATACAAGAGATCATCTCTGAATACTACCAGAAACTCTATGCCCAGAAATTTGACAATGTGAAGGAAAGGAATCAATATTTGGAATCACACCCTCTCCCTAGACTCAGCCAGGAAGAAATAGAGCTCCTGAGCAGACCAATTTCAAGCACTGAGATCAAAGAAACAATAAAAAATCTTCCAAAAAAAAAAATTCCTTGGTCCAGATGGCTTCACACCAGAATTCTATCAAACCTTCAAGAAAGAGCTTATTCCTGTACTATAGAAATTATTTCAAAAAATTGAGGAAGAAGGAATCCTTCCCAACACATTCTGTGAAGCATACATCACCCTGATACCAAAACCAGGAAAAGACCCAAACAAAAAGGAGAATTTCAGAACAATCTCACTGATGAATATAGTTGCAAAATCTCAACAAAATCCTAGCCAGTAGATTACAGCTTATCATCAAAAATGTCATTCATCATCATCAAGTAGGCTTCATCCCAGGGATGCAAGGCTGGTTTAACAT
This sequence comes from Nycticebus coucang, assembly GCF_027406575.1. Classification (NCBI taxonomy): domain Eukaryota; kingdom Metazoa; phylum Chordata; class Mammalia; order Primates; family Lorisidae; genus Nycticebus; species Nycticebus coucang. The sequence continues at coordinate 13,700,059 of NC_069799.1, read as the reverse complement.
ATGGAAGTCCATAAACGTTATCCACCATATTAACAGAGGCAAAAATAAAGATCACATGATCCTCTCAATAGATGCAGAAAAAGCATTTGATAAAATCCAGCATCCTTTTCTAATTAGAACACTGAAGAGTATAGGCATAGGTGGCACATTTCTAAAACTGATTGAAGCTATCTATGACAAACCCACAGCTAATATTTTACTGAATGGAGTAAAACTCAAAGCTTTTCCTCTTAGAACTGGAACCAGACAAGGTTGTCCTCTGTCACCTTTACTATTCAACATAGTGCTGGTAGTTCTAGCCAGTACAATTAGGCAAAACAAGGAAATAAAGGGAATCCAAATGGGAGCAGAGGAGGTCAAACTCTCCCTCTTTGCTGACGACATGATCTTATACTTAGAGAACCCCAAAGACTCAACCACAAGATTCCTAGAAGTCATCAAAAAATACAGTAATGTTTCCGGATATAAAGTCAATGTCCACAAGTCAGTAGCCTTTGTGTACACCAATAACAGTCAAGATGAGAAGCTAATTAAGGACACAACTCCCTTCACCATAGTTTCAAAGAAAATGAAATACCTAGGAATATACCTAACGAAGGAGGTGAAGGATCTCTATAAAGAAAATTATGAAATGCTCTGAGAGGAAATAGCAGAGGATATTAACAAATGGAAGAACATCCCATGCTCATGGATGGGAAGAATCAACATTGTTAAAATGTCTATACTTCCCAAAGCAATCTACCTATTCAATGCCATTCCTATCAAAATACCAACATCGTACTTTCAAGATTTGGAGAAAATGATTCTCCTATTTGTATGGAACCAGAAAAAAACCCGTATAACTAAGGCAGTTCTTAGTAATAAAAATAAAGCTGGGGGCATCAGCATACCAGATTTTAGTCTGAACTACAAAGCCATAGTTGTCAAGACAGCATAGTAATGGCACAAAAACAAAGACATAGACACTTGGAATCAAATTGAAAACCAAGAAATAAAACTAACATCTTACAACCACCTAATCTTTGATAAACCAAACAAGGATATACCTTGGGGGAAAGACTCCCTATTCAATAAATGGTGTTGGGAGAACTAGATGTCTACATGTAAAAGACTGAAACTGGACCCATACCTTTCCCCACTTACAAAAATTGATTCAAAATGGATAAAGGACTTAAATTTAAGGCATGAAACAATAAAAATCCTCAAAGAAAGCATAGAAAAAACACTGGAAAATATTTGCCTGTGGAAAGACTTCATGAAGAAGACTGCCATGGCAATTGCAACAACACCAAAAATAAACAAATGGGACTTCATTAAACTGAAAAGCTTCAGTACAGCTAAGGAGACAATAACCAAAGCAAAGAGACAACCTACACAATGGGAAAGGATATTTGCATATTTTCAATCATACAAAAGCTTGATAACTAGGAACTATAGAGAACTCAAATTAATCCACATGAAAAAAGCCAACAATCCCAGACATCAATGGGCAAGAGACATGGATAGAACCTTCTCTAAAGATGACAGACAAATGGCTAACAAACACATGAAAAAATGTTCATCATCTCTATATATTAGAGAAATGCAAATCAAAACAACCCTGAGATATCATCTAACCCCAGTGAGAATGGCCCACATCACAAAATCTCAAAACTGCAGATGCTGGCGTGGATGTGGAGAGAAGGGAACACTTTTACACTGCTGGTGGGACGGCAAATTAGTACAACCTTTCTGGAAGGAAGTATGGAGAAACCTCAAAGCACTCAAACTAGACCTCCCATTTGATCCGGCAATCCCATTACTGTTCATCTACCCAGAAGGAAAAAAATTCTTTTATCCTAAGGACACTTGTACTGGACTGTTTATTGCAGCTCAATTTACAATCACCAAAATGTGGAAACAGCCTAAATGCTCAGCAACCCAGAAATGGATTAACAAGCTGTGGTATATGTACACCATGGAATACTATTCAGCTATTAAAAAAAAATGGAGACTTCACATCCTTCGTATTAACCTGGATGGAAGTGGAAGACATTATTCTTAGTTAAGCATAACAAGAATGGAGAAGCATGAATCCTATGTACTCAATTTTGATATGAGGACAATTAATGACAATTAAGGTTATGGGGGAGAGGAAAAGCAGAAAGGGGGATGGAGGAAGGAGGGTGGGGCCTTGGTGTGTGTCACACTTTATGGGGGAAAGACATGATTGCAAGAGGGACTTTACCTAACAATTGCATTCATTGGCTTATTGTACCCTCAATGAATCCCCGACAATAAAAAAAAAAGACAGAATTTAAGGATTTAAAGACAAAACCACCAAAGACTTAGACACACTGAAGCAAGATTTTGCAGCCCTCAATTATATGAGAAATACAGTAGAATCCCTTAGCAACAGAATGGACGAAGCAGAAGAAAGGAACTCCGACATTGAAGATAAAACCTCTGAGCACTCCCAGACTCTCAAAGAGGAAGAGAAATGGAGAGCAAACTTGGATCACTCTCTCAGAGAGCTCTGGGATAAATCGAAGAAGGCAAATATCCAACTTATAGGAATTCCTGAAACAGATGAAGTGGCCTCACTGGGCGCAGAGGCCTTTCTGCAAGAAATTACGAAAGAGAATTTTCCAGAAATGCCTAGAGAACCTGAAATTCAGATAGCAGGTAGTTTCAGTACCCTAGCACGACTCAACCCCAATAAGACATCCCCCAGGCATATCATAATTAACTTCACTAAACTTATTATGAAGGAGAAAATTCTCAAAGCGGCCAGGTGAAAGAAAACTATTATCTTCATACGGAAGAAAATTAGAATGACTGCAGATCTCTATGCTGAAACATTTCAAACTAGAAGAGGGTGGTCATCAATGTTTAAACTGCTCAAGCAGAATAACGTTCAACCCTGGATCTTGTACCCAGCTATACTGAGTTTCATTTATGATGGAGAAATTAAATACTTTAATGACATTCATATGCTACAGAAATTTGCCATAACCAAACCAGCTCTTCAGGATATTCTCAGACCTATCCTCTATAATGACCAACACAATCCTCTACTACAAAAGTAAACTCACTGAGAAACTTCTGATCAAACTCCAACTTCCACAATGGCAAAAGGATTAAAAATGCCCACTGGACTTTGGAAAAACTCAATACCCAAAATTTCACCAAACTTATCAATACTCTCCATTAATGTGAATGGCTTAAACTGCCCTCTAAAGAGACATAGGTTAGCTGACTGCATACAAAAACTCAGGCCAGACATTTGTTGCATACAAGAGTCACATCTTAACTTAAAAGACAAATACAGACTCAGGGTGAAAGGATGGTCATCCGTATTTCAGGCAAATGGTAACCAGAAAAATGCAGGTGTTGCAATTTTATTTGTGGATACAATAGGCTTTAAACCAACAAAAGTAAGGAAGGACAAAAATGGTCACTTCATATTTGTTAAGGGTAAGACTCAATATGATGAGCTTTCAAATATTAATATCTATGCACCCAACCAGAATGCACCTCAATTTATAAGAGAAACTCTAACAGCCATGAGCAACTTGATTTCCTCCAACTCTATAATACTCAGAGATTTTAACACTCCTTTGGCAGTGATGGATCGATCCTCCAACAAAAAGCTGAGTAAAGAGGTTCTGGATTTAAATCTAACGATCCAGCATTTAGATTTAGCAGACATCTACAGAACATTTCATCCCAACAAAACTGAATACACATATTTCTCATCAGTCCACGGAACTTACTCCAAAATCGATCACATCTTAGGTCACAAGTCTAACCTCAGTAAATTTAAAGGAATAGAAATTGTTCCATGCATCTTCTCGGACCATCACAGAATAAAACTTGAACTGAGTAACAACAGGAATCTGAATACTCATACAAAAACATGGAAGTTAAATAACCTTATGCTGAATGATAGCTGGCTCAGAGATGAGATCAAGAAGGAAACTGCCAAATTTTTGGAATAGAACAACAATGAATACATGAACTATCAGAACCTCTGGGACACCACAAAGGCAGTTCTAAGAGGGAAATTTATAATACTGCAAGCCTTCCTCAGGAGAACAGAAAGAGAGGAAGTAAGCAACTTAACGGGACATCTCAAGAGACAGGAAATGAAAGAACACTCCAACCCCAAACCCAGTAGAAGAAAAGAAATAACCAAAATCAGAGCAGAACTAAATGAAATTGAAAACAAAAGAATAATACAAGAGATCAATAAATCAAAAAGCTGGTTTTTTGAAAAGGTCAACAAAATAGATAAAACTTCAGCCAACCTAATCAGGAAAAAAAGAGTAAAATCTCTAATCTCATCAATCAGAAATAACAAAGACGAAATAACAACAGACTCCTCAGAAATCCAAAAAATCCTTAATGAATATTACAAGAAACTTTACTCTCAGAAATACGAAAATCTGAAGGAAATTGGAAGCACGCCACCTTCCAAGACTTAACCAAAATCAAGTGGAAATGTTGAACAGGCCCATATCAAGTTCGGAAATAATATCAACCATACAAAATCTCCCCAAAAAGAAAAGCCCGGGACCAGATGTATTTACTTCAGAATTCTACCAAATCTTTCAGGAGGAATTAGTACCTATATTACTCAACCTGTTCCAAAAGGTAGAAAAGAAGGAAGACTACCCATCATGTTCTATGAAGCAAACATCACCCTGATCCCCAAACCAGGAAAAGACCCAAAAAGAAGAGAAAATTATAGACCAATATCACTAATGAATGTAGATGCAAAAATATTCAACAAGATTGTAACAAACAGAATCCAGCAACATATCAAACTAATCATACATCATGACCAAGTCGGTTTTATCCCAGGGTCTCAAGGCTGGTTCAATATACGTAAATCTATAAATGTAATTCAGCACATAAACAAATTAAAAAACAAAGACCATATGATTCTCTCAATCGATGCAGAAAAAGCTTTTGATAACGTACAACATCCCTTCATGATCAGAACACATAAGAAAATTGGTATAGAAGGGACATTTCTTAAACTGATAGAGGCCATCTACAGCAAACCCACAGCCAATATCATATTGAATGGAGTTAAATTGGAATTATTTCCACTCAGATCAGGAACCAGACAAGGTTGCCCATTGTCTCCATTGCTCTTTAACATTGTAATGGAAGTTTTAGCCACCAAAATTAGGGGAGAAAAGGTGATCAAGTGTATCCACATAGGGTCAGAAGAGATCAAACTTTCGCTCTTCGCAGATGATATGATTGTATATCTGGAAAACACTAGGGACTCTACTACAAAACTCTTAGAAATGATCAAGGAATACAGCAGCATCTCAGGTTACAAAATCAACATTCATAAATCGGTAGCCTTTATATATACCAACAATAGTCAAGTTGAAAAAACAATTAAGGACTCTATCCCATTCACAGTAGTGCCAAAGAAGATGAAATAATTGGGAGCTTATCTAACAAAGGACATGAAAGATCTATATAAAGAGAACTATGAAACTTTAAGAAAAGAGATAGCTGAGAATGTTAACAAATGGAAAAATATACCATGCTCATGGTTGGGAAGAATCAACATTGTTAAAATGTCCATACTACCCAAAGCAATATACAATTTCAACGCAATCCCCATTAAAGCTCCACTGTCATACTTTAAAGATCTTGAAAAATCAATACTTCGTTTTATATAGAATCAGAAAAAAACCTCGAAGAGCAAAGACATTACTCAAAAATAGAAACAAAGCAGGAGGGATCACGCTACCAGACCTCAGACTATACTACAAATCGATAGTGATCAAAACATTATGATACTGGCACAAAAACAGAGAAGTATTTGTCTGGAACAGAATAGAGAACCAAGAGATGAATCCAGCTACTTACCATTATTTAATCTTTGACAAGCCAATTAAAAACATTCAATGGGGAAAAGATTCCCTATTTAACAAATGGTGCTGAGTGAACTGGCTGGCAACCAGTAGAAGACTGAAACTGGACCCACATCTCTCACCATTAACCAAGATAGACTCTCACTGGATTAAAGATTTAAACCTAAGACATGAAACTATAAAAATACTAGAAGAGAGTGCAGGGAAAACCATTAAAGAAATTGGGTTGGGCGAGTTTTTTATGAGAAGGACCCCCCTGGCAATTGAAGCTGCTTCAAAAATACACTACTGGGACTTGATCAAACTAAAAAGCTTCTGCACAGCCAAGAACACAGTAAGTAAAGCAAGCAAACAGCCCTCAGAATGGGAAAAGATATTTGCAGGTTATGTCTCTGACAAAGGTTTAATAACCCGAATCCACAGAGAACTCCAATGCATTAGCAAGAAAAGAACAAGGGATCCCATCGCAGGCTGGGCAAGGGACTTGAAGAGAAACTTTTCTGAAGAAGACAGGTGCACGGCCTTCAGACGTATGAAAAAATGCTCATCATCTTTAATCATCAGAGAAATGCAAATCAAAACTACTTTGAGATATCATCTAACTCCAGTAAGACTAGCCTACATCACAAAATCCCAAGACCAGAGATGTTGTCATGGACGTGGAGAAAAGGGAACACTTTTGCACTGCTGGTGGGAATGCAAATTAATACATTCCTTTTGGAAAGAGATATGGAGAACACTTAGAGATCTAAAAATAGATCTGCCATTCAATCCTATAATCCCTCTACTGGGCATATACCCAGAAGACCAAAAATCACATCATAACAAAGATATTTGTATCAGAATATTTATTGCAGCCCTATTCATAATTGCTAAGTCATGGAAAAAGCCCAAGTGTCCATCGATCCACAAATGGATCAATAAATTGTGGTATATGTACACCATGGAATATTATGCAGCCTTAAAGAAAGAAGGAGACTTTACCTCTTTCATGTTTACATGGATGGAGCTGGAACATATTCTTCTTAGTAAAGTGTCTCAAGAATGGAAGAAAAAGTACCCAATGTACTCACCCTTATTATGAAACTAATGTAGGACCTTCACATGAAAGTTATAACCCAGTTACAACCTAAGAATAGAGAGAAGGGGGAAAGGGAGGGAAGGAAGGGGGATTAATGGGATTACACCTGTGGTGCATCTTACAAGGGTATATGTGAATCCTAGTAAATGTGGAATGTAAAGGTCTTAGCAAAATAACTAAGAAAATGCCACGAAAGCTATGTTAACTAGTGTGATGAAAATGTGTCAAATGGTCTATGAACCAAGTGTATGGTGCCCCATGATCATACTAATGTACACAGCTATGATTTAATAAAAAAAAATAAATATATAAATAAACTGGGGCAAGATATCAATGTCTAAAGATCTGCCATGTTTCCACTCTTTTTTTTTTTTTCCACTGAGAATCTTGTAAGGGTTGAGCAACAGATACACGCTATAAGTGAAACAGACATGGGTAGTGCTTTTAAGGGAAATGGACTATAAAAAGCTAAAATAATATGAAAAGTTACAAGTTGAGATAAAGGCCATATCAAAATAAGTAGGGTATAGTTCCAGAAAACCATGCAGTGCAGCAGCAAAGCTCCTCCACAGTCTAATCAGAGTATTTTAGAGGAGGGCTTGAGAGCTCACAACTCCAGTAGATGTTGTCAATAAATCTGCACATGGAAAATTACAGGAAAGATTATGCACTAAAAGACCAGGGTGTGCTGATGTCCTAAGTCAGGAGTGGGGAACCTGTGGCCTTCTAGGCCCTTAAGTGCAGCCTTTTGACTGAATCCAAATTTTACAGAACCAATCCTTTATTTTTATTAATACATGTTTGTTCTTTAAACTTTCTGATCCTATGTTGGACCTCATCCGATGTAATGATTTTCCTGTGCTGTTTGGATGTCAGAAGATGTACAGTACTTTTTTATTCTGAGTACATTCTTTGCCCTCAAACACAGTTGATCACTGATTATAGAAGAAACAGCCTGTTCAGTTTGAAAACACAACAGTTACTTTACAATACAGAACATTTGTGGGAAGAGTGGACCAAGCTGATCAGTATTGTGGATGTTACAGATTTACAAGTGGTGGAAAAAATTGTTCTGGCTGATGGAAGCTGCAGTTGTGAACAGTTATATCCTTTACTCCTTAGATAAGGAGAGCAGAGAAAACTGCAGATACACCTTTCTTACAGAAGAAATCTTGTCACTAAGCTTGTGAGCAATGTGAGGAACAGAAATTGAAGAAAGAGGGGAAGACCATCATCTTCAGACACCGAAGAAAGGCTAGATGGGATCATATAATTTATAACACAAAATGAAAAAGAAAATAGGATTGTATGGTTTCCAGGGAAGAAATGAAAAAAGTGGAAGGAGAGAAATCATTTTCTACTGTGAGACATGCAAGAGGAAGTCAGGTCTTCATCTTGAACATTGCTTCAAGAAATATTACACTCAAAAAACTTATAAACAGAAATAAACCAAAACAGTTTAATTATTGCATGTAACCTAAAATAGATAATAAAATCATCAAGTGAGCTCATATTTGCATTTTTCTCTTTTAAAACTGTAGGAAAATTATAAGTAACCCACCAACTAAAAAAACAACATAATCAACAACAACAACAAAAAACAAGTAACCCACCAACTTCTTTCCCACCTAAAATAAATAAGAACTGGGAAATATGTGGGTAGCAGAAAAATTGAATTAGTTATATTTTCATTTTATTTTTTAAATAAACATGTTTAAAATACCAAAGAGTAAATTAAATTTCACTGAAATCATCCTCTCAGATTGACCAGCACAATCAATCAAGTAAGCCATAGTGGCTAAATTGGTGGCTGCTGTGCTCATGATTCACTTTCAATGTACCCCTCCTGTTTGGTGCCACTCCCCTCCCATAAATAGTTTATGCAGTTGAGTACATCAACTTATTATTAGCTTTTGACAATGGTGCACTGTGTTTCTGTTTGAAGTGGAATTTGCGAACAGTTGAACTGCTCAACAGTACTTTTAATTCTGTATGCTTAACAGTCCATCATGTCAAAGACGACCAAAAGAATTCTGAAGGGAGAAAGCAAGATTTTTTTTCTCTTTTTTTTGTAGAGACAGAGTTTTACTTTATTGCCCTCAGTAGAGTGCTGTGGCGTCACACAGCTCACAGCAACCTCCAACTCCTGGGCTTAGGCGATTCTCCTGCCTCAGCCTCCCGAGTAGCTGGGACTACAGATGCCTGCCACAACGCCCGGCTATTTTTTTGTTGCAGTTTCGCTGGGGCTGGGTTTGAACCCGCCACCCTTGGTATATGGGGCCGGCGCCCTGCTCACTGAGCCACAGGCACCGCCTGAAAGCAAGATTTTTAATGAGGATTGGGAATTACAATATTATCTGGTTTCTGCTGAAAATAAGATGATTTGCTTGCTTTGTGATACTGCAATATCAACATTAAAGAAAGTCAATGTTCATCAGCATGGTAACACTCACGAAGACCACAGATATTTTACATTAGAGGAAGACATGCATAGATTGTATTGTAGGAATTAAAAGATGAAAAGCAAAAGCAAAGACAATACTTTCAAGCAGCAAGAAGACCTGAAAATGATACCACTGAAACAAATTATAAAGTAGCTTATATACTCAGGGAGGAAAAGGAAGCCATGCAGTGGTAAAGAAATCGTCAAAGTTATAAGGTGGGTCCAGTTTCAGTCTTCTGCAGGTTGCCAGCCATTTCACCCAGTACCATTTGTTAAATAGGGAGTCTTTTCCCCACTGAATGTTTTTAATTGGCTTGTCAAAGATTAAATAATGGTAAGTAGCTGGATTCATCTCTTGGTTCTCTATTCTGTTCCAGACATCTACTTCTCTGTTTTTGTGCCAGTACCATGCCAGTACCATACCACTATCAATTTGTAGTATAGTCTGAGGTCTGGTAACGTGATTCCTCCTGTTTTGTTTTTATTTCTGAGTAATGTCTTGGCTATTCAAGGTTTTTTTTCTGATTCCATATAAAATGAAGTATTGTTTTTTCAAGAACTTTAAAATATGACAGTGGAGCTTTAATAGGGATTGCATTAAAATTATATATTGCTTTGGGTAGTATGGACATCGATCCACGAATGGATTAATAAATTCTGGTATATGTACACCATGGAATATTATGCATCCTTAAAGAAAGATGGAGACTTTACCTCTTTCATGTTTACATGGATGGAGCTGGAACATATTCTTCTTAGTAAAGTATCCCAAGAATGGAAGAAAAAATATCCAATGTACCCAGCCCTACTGTGAAACTAATTTATGGCTTTCATATGAAAGCTATAACCCAGTTACAACCTAAGAATTGGGGGAAGGGGGAAGGAAATGAGAGGGAGGGGGAGGTGGGCAGAGAGGGGGATTGGTGGGATTACACCTGAGGTGCATCTTACAAGGGTATATGTGAAACTTAGTAAATGAAGAATGTAATGTCTTAGCACAATAACTAGCAAAATGCCAGGAAGGCTATGTTAACCAGTGTGATGAAAATGTGTCAAACCATCTATGAAACTAGTGTATGGTGCCCCATGATCGCATCAATGTACACAGCTATGATTTAATAAAAAAAAAAAGTTATAAGGTGCATAGACCCTGATAATGGTTCAAAGTACAAACAATTGCCTCTTTTAAGGATATCCATAACAAATCAGCAGCATGAATTAGCCTTCAACTTAACAGAACAACTTCATGCAATACTTCAGATAGAAAATATATATTATCCAATCACTTTGGATCAACTGACACTGCTAACTCCACACAGGTTTTATATTTCAGGTCATAACAGAAAATTTTATTTGCTATGAAAGTTACTTGTTTGGGGAGCTTTTGTGAACAGAACACAGGGAATAGGTATTTTCAACAACTTTTCAAGATAAATGTTATGAAGTCGGACTGAATTTGGTAAAATTATTGAATGTATGTATAGATGGTGCACTTTCCATGACAGGAAAACATGAAAGGTTTGTTGCACAGATAAAAAACAGTATTAACAGATACAAATGCTCTCATTTCTTTTCATTGTACTATATGCTGCATCAGCAACATCTCTGTGCTAATGCTACTATTTCCAGTGACACTTTGCAACAAGTTATAAGAATTGTTAACTATATTCAGGCAAATGCAACATGACATTGTCAGTTTCATTGTTAGTTTTGTAACATCCTTGAAGGATGAGGCATTCTGTATATTTGCTGTATCATTCTAATGTGTGTTGGCTATAGCAAAGACAGGTGTTAGCCAAAATTTTGTCTCTGTAAGAACAGATAATTAAATTTTATGAAGAACAGAATCAGCAATGTGAATTATTGAAAGAAGATTTCTATAGGAAAGCAGCATTTCTGTGTGATATCATGTCAAATCAAAACAATTTGACTCTTTACAAGGTAAAATGAAGTCTATATATTAATATGATATGTGGCAAAAAGCCAAGCATTTTCCAAAAAAAAAGCTATCTTTTTTTCATAATACTTCTTCAAAAGGAAATTTGGGGTGAACATTTCCTTCAGTTAGCAAAGGTTATTGATGAGCAGGATGAAATATGCAAGTCATTTGAAGAATAAGCAACTGTTATAGACCTATTAGTTGGAGAATACAATGAAAGGTTCACTGACTTTGAGAATCATGACATCACACTCAAATGAACATTTCAGCCTCACCTAGTGGATATCACCAAAGGCACCTAAAAGAACTACAGATGGAATTAATTAGCTTGTCAGTGGTTTGATGCTAAGGAAGATTCAACTGAAATATGAAAAAATGCAGTAGAATACCCATGCCTTTTGCAACATGCCAGAAAATGCTTTCTTGCTTTGCTCTCACTTACCTACAAATCTACATTTCCTTACCTAACCCAAATCAAGATGCCTTTAAGTTCACAAATGACTGATACCCCATAGAGGGGATCAATTAAAACGGTGAACTTCCATGCTGCAACCAAATATTCAAATGCTTTGCAACAAAAAGCAGAAACAACAAAGTCATGAAAAAGTTAGTTACCTTTAAAATTTATAAATAGTTTTCATTTTTTGAAATTATTAAATACATGGTAGTTAGATTTTTACAAGATTATGTACTTCTTAAGTATATTTAATAGAAGTTTGTTGAATGTATTCTTATTTGATTACAGCTAAATTAATGTGCCTTCCAACATGAAAAGGTTCCCCATCCCTGCTCTAAGGGGAGGATGTGCTTAGTGGCTTAAAGAACATAAAATGAAAGCGGAATGCATGGAAGATAGTAAGGTGGAGGGTGAGGAATGAGATTGGGGAGATACGCAGAAGTCAATATTTATAGGACTGTAGGCCCTGGTGAAGAGTTTGGATGTGATTCCGGATGCAGTGGCTGAAAGAAAAAGACACAACGAGATTTATGTTTTCCAAAGATTATTCTGGTTACTCATGAAGATTGGGTTCAAACTGTGGCCACTGCAAACATCCAACTGAAAACAAATATCCTTAGGTATATGTTTCTACCCTTGCTTTATATCTCATATAGTAAATGACAAACAAAACACATACACTAACACTCTGTCTTCCTTGTTTATCTATAAGTCACCATCTAAGCTGCTATTAAGTCATAGAGGTGATCCCAAGGGACTCTATCACTGTGGCTCAAAGAGATCTTACTTCTAATAGGATAGAGATGCTGGAAATAAATCTTGGGAAGAAATGCTTTGATATGTTCTGTTCTTACCATTTTCTTCCCAGATCTGGGTTTACCTTCCTGGCCTCCTTTTGATCCTGTCCCAGGCAACTATATGGAAACACACAAAAAAAGAGAATGTTACTGCCCTTCAATTGCTTTCACCTTCTTCTCCAGTTTAGCCAACCACTAAAATGGTTAAAAGTTTGGCTTTTCTTTTTGCCAAACTTCTCTTTCCTTCAGAATTGATAGGCAGTCGCAGATGCACAAGACATTTGAGATATTAACCATGAAGACCAGGTTTACAATGGGACAAAATGCCTCTCAGTCTATATTTAATCATCAGGAAGGCTTCAGGGTTCGCATTTATCATGATCAGGGATGCAAACTTTCTTCCTCTCCAGAAGAAGTGAGAGGTCCCAGTAAGGTATAAAGCATCTAACAACAGAAATATGCAGCCTGTCCAAAAACCACAGAAGGACCAGAAGTTCTCACTCAGCCTTGTGACCGTTGGGGCTGTTAAGATTATCCCTGAGCTGGAGGAAGCTTCTCTGGACACTGCTGTGTGTGGTCATCCATGCATAGATAGGGTGTTGAAATCTCTACCTACATTCAGAAAAGTTTATCTTTTGCACATTACTGGTATTTTCCCATCAATTATCATCATCCTTATGATAATCAAGCAAATACTAACTGATGAAGTCAGAGGAATCAAGTGATTTGCCTGATTAACACAATAGTTAGCAACATACAAAAGCCTGTGGCTCAGTTCACCAACTCTCCACTCCACCAGTTTTCCAAACATAACATTTCAGAGGTTTCTCCCTCTGTCATCACATCCCCAGCAGTGGTCTGTCTCTCTGCTACTCTGCAGGTTTGTATGTAAAATATTTCAGGCCATGAGCCTCACTTTGCTCACCAACAGTATTCAGGAAGGTGACACATTTGCCACCTTTTTGTAAAATTTTGTAATGAATATTTTGTAAATAAGAGCACATTTAACTACAATTTCCTGTTTCTCCATGTATGATGATTTTGTGTGCAGCTTTGGGGACACAGTGTATAACTCAAATGCATGTGATAAGTGCAACTTATAATGAAAACTATATTTGTGGAATTTCATTTAGCATGCTTGGTTGCCAATTCCCATTATATATAATCTCTCTTTACACAGTATAATTGGGAATCATATTCCCTTCAATGCAAATTGCTCTTAAACCATATTTTCAGCTTTTTTTAATTTAGTGACACCTTTTCAGTTAAATTCCCACATTTACCAATAACCACAGGAGTGGAGTGTAACCTTAAAGGCCAGTCAATTATGAGGGAACCACAGCTCAGTAACATGGACTTCTTTCCATTTTAATATTTAAGATTGTTGATTTGTCACTAAACTAACTTTTGGGGTACTAGAATGTACCTAAATTGAGAATTACTTAGTCTTATACTTGTCTTTATGCTTACTTAAAAAATCAAGAATCCCAGGAGAGGAGGGGCAAGATGGCTGACTGGAGTCAGCTTTCAACAGAAGCTCCTGTCCAGAGGGAAGGATTATGACCAGAAAGTGCCCAATAAAGCTAAAGACAAAATCCCAAAACTACAGATGTTGGCATGGATATGGAGAAAAGGGAATATTTCTGCACTGCTGGTGGGAATGCAAGCTAGTATGTTCCTTTTGGAAAGAAGTTTGGAGAACATTCAGGGATCTAAATGTAGACCTGTCATTTGATCCTGCAATTCCTCCACTAGATGTATATCCAGAAGACCAAAAATTATTTGGCAACAAAGATATATGCACCAAATTGTTCACTGAAGCTCAATTCATAATTGCCAAGTCTTGGAAGAAGCCCAAGTGCCATCAACCTATGAATGGATCAATAAATTGTGGTATATGAATATCATGGAATACTGTGCAGCATTAAAAGAAGATTGAGACTTTTCCTCTTTTATATTTACATGAATGGAACTAAAAAATATTCTTAGTAAAGTATCTCAGGAATGGAAAAAAAATTCAATGTACTCATTACTACTATAAAACCAATTTATATTTACTCACACTTTCATATGAGAGATGAATCACAGCTATAGCCCAGGATGAAGGAGGGGAGGGGAGGGGATTAGGAAGGTAGGAGCGTGGTTCGATAGAGGGAGGATTAATGGTGGGACCATACCTATGGAGCATATTGCAAGGGTACAAGTCAAATCTATCAAGTATTGAACACAATGTCTTAACACTGTGATTAAGTAAATGAGGTGAAAGTATGTTAATTAGTAGGATGAAAGCACTCCAATTAGTACAAATAATCAACAGATTGAATCCCACAAAGGCATAAATGTATTCATGATCTTTGTATATATAACTTAATAAAAATTAATTAATTAAAAAATAAAAATAAATAAAAATGAGTTTAAAAATAAATAAATAAAAATATTAAACTTTAAAAAATAAAAAGAAATCAAGAATCCCAATCAAAACACATAAAACCTTGTCTGAAATGCTCACGCTTCCCAGTCAGGTCTGAAATAAGGTGGAAGGAAAACCTTTGACTAAGTATGTAGGGTGGGGGAAAAGATCACTTTTGAAAGGAGACTTTAGCCTTTTGTAAATATTGAAACTAGTCAGTGGAAAGCAGAAAATAAGTATAGGTAAAACATTTGTTCTATAAACCAAATCTTTCAAAATGTAATTGTTGTTAAAAATAAAGGGCTGTTACACTTAAAGAAAGTTAGTGTTGTTTTCAAAATAAGACTGTCTCATAAATAAGACTTTGTTTCAAAATAAGACTTTGTCTCATTTAGCTGAGCTAAATGTGAAGGGATGAGTAAAGGAGGAAAACTCTTAACCTATGACATCTCATTCTAAAGTATGTAGTGTCATCAAATATGATCATGTAGATTTTTAATATTTTTTCTTGTACAGGGCTTATATATTTGGGATGTCTTTTTAAAAAAAGGAACAGCCTAAATCCCACAAACTGACACCTCCTATACTTAGTGGACTAAGATTTTTTGTGTCAGTTATCCCTGAAATTTATTAAAATTATACACTTAACATAGCAGAGAAACTGGATTGTTTTTACCACCTGAAATAATGTCACAAGTATTTGGAGGTAGGTTATCTTGTACCTACTTAAGATATTCTTAAGAGGTAATAATACATGAACTTATTTTATAAACCCCTGGACTATGTTTTTCATTTGACATGTGAAATGTATACTGTATTAATGTCAACCATCTCTTGAATGTTGGCCTATAGATATTACTGTATAATTTTCTTTGGTCAGAAACATTTGGATTAAGAGTGCCACTTGGGGGGTGGAGACAAGATGACCGACTGAAGCCAGCTTTCCACAGAGGCTCCTGTCCAAAGGAGAGTTAAAGGACAGAAATTTAGCAAGTAAACTGAAGGACTAGAGCTGTGCCAAGAGAGAAGGTTGAAGAATGGACATCAACCCTGCTGAGGCGAGCTACGACCCCAAGGATACAAACAAAAGGTACAACATCCACCTCCAAGTGGATGGGAGTCCCCTCCCCCAAGAGAACAGCTTGGAGTACCCCATAAACAAACAAGCAGAGTTCAAAAGTCCTCCCATAATATCCCATGGGAGAGACCCTCTAAAAACTGGACCTACTTCCCCTACTAGAGTGCCATAGTGCTCTCCTGCCAGGCATAAAACTGTATAAAACTGTATATATTCTCTACCTGCAATTCTGAGCTCCCAGCACTCCCCTCCACTCTCACTCTGAGGTCTGGAAGCCTGTCCTCCAGGAGTCCAGTTTCTTGGGTATTATCTCAAAAGGTGTGGACAGTGCATGGAATGCTGCTGGCCAGTGCTGATTCTGTGACATGGGAGTGAGGAGAGTATGGTTGGCTGAGAGGGAACCACACTGGAGCTGTGGTGCCCTGAGGTGCAGAGCAACAGCCTTTTTTGGCAACAATAGGGCTCACCCCTGAATATTCCAGAGTCACAACCCCTGTCTCTCTGGGCAACCAGAGGAGGCTGGGCATCTTCTCCAGTGGCAGCCACTGGCAGAAAAGATCTGGTACAGAAACGCAGGCCCCATGAGTAAAAGGTTTGCCTGAGGTGGTACCGGCCTGGGTAAAGGGCGGGAACTAGAAAACACATTCGCAGTGCTGGCAGACTCCAAGGGTGGGGCTGACCGAGAGGACCTCTTTACTGAGCCTAAGACTCACCTGGCCCCCAGGGGATCACCAGCCTAGACAAAGGAGGGCAGGCAGCTAGAACTGACAGCTAACCGTGCTGCGAATACAAACTACCAGGCAGCAGCAAAGACAGGGCCTGAGGCATAGGTTCTGTGAACTCAAAACAGCTTCTTTTCTGCAGGAGAATTTAGCTGGGACAGAAACAAATTCTGCAAAGTTGTTCTGTTATATCAGTAACATCAATCAGGGGTGGGGCTAAAACTGAGGGAACAGCCCCAGCCTCTAGCACCCGAGGTTGTCAGGCCTTACCTCCCTCTGCCAGATAGTGGCAGAGAGCAGTGCCTGGCTGAGGAGACATAGATCTCCTTCTGATTCAGGCAGGTGCAAACCCCTGGAATATCTACTCATTGGAGACAACTGGGTCACAGCCCTGCAGGGTTATCAGTGATTGGGTGTGACAGAGGTGCAAGGTGGGGAAGGAGGCATCAACATTCCCAGACTAATCTATTTTCTGGGTGGGTCCTCCTGACCTCACAGAGCACCAGAGCAAGTCGTATTTGAGTTGAGTTGTCAGCAGACCCCTGCAATCTAGTTGCCAGAGACCTTTTAAACTCTCCCAGCTGAGACAGGTGATGACTGAGACAATTGCTTTGGACTTCTTGAACTGGGCCAATCACCCAAGGGCTATCCAAGTGGTACCCTGGGTGTGTGGTTGTAGGAAGGTTTAATTTTCTTTTTTGAATTGTTGTTTGTGGGGGGCAGGGTGACTTAATTGCTAGTATTTCTACACAGCAGAGACTTCAACCCAGAGTAACTGATTCACTATAGTCGGACAGAGACCAGCTGAAAACAAGAAAGAGCCGCTTAGCTCCACCACACTAAGCAGGTCCCCAGTTTCTCAGGTCGTAGAACTGTACAAATCCTTGGCAAAGCTCCAGGGGAAAAGGTAGAAACACCAGTCCCAGCTTTTGGGCAAAGGGCTGGTGAATCACTACTCCTGGAGCCCTGAAAACAACTTTTCTTTAGCCACTCATCTAGTCAAACGGTGTAAAGTAATCTTGGGGTGAAATCAGCAGAAAAAGTCTGGTAACGTGAATAACCAGAGTAGATCAACCATCACCCCCCCAAGGAAAGATATGGCAGACATAACTAAAGATCCCATTCATAAACAGATGGCTGAGATGTCAGAAATCAAGTTCAGAGTTTGGATTGCAAACAAGATTAATAGAATGGAGGAAAAGTGGGAATTGGAAATTTGAGGAGAAATTCAAATGTTGTCTCAGGAATTCAATGAATTTAAAGACAAGATCACCAAAGAGTTTGACACATTGAAGCAAGAATTTGCAGCCATCAAAGATCTGAAAAATACAGTAGAATCCCTACGTAACAGAGTGAAGCAAGCAGAAGAAAGGATTTCTCACATTGAAGACAAAGCTTTTGAACATTCCCAAACTCTCAAAGAGGAAGAGAAATGGAGAGCAAAAATGGATCATTCTCTCAGAGAGCTCTGGGATAATTTGAAGAAGGGTAATATCTACCTGATTGGAACCCTGAAAGTGATGAAGTGGCCTCACAAGGCATAGAGGCTCTTCTCCATGAAATTACAAAAGGGAATTTTCCAGACATGCCAAGAGATTCTGAAATTCAGGTAACAGACAGTTTCAGAACCCCAGCACGACTCAACTGGAATAAGACATCCCCCAGGCACATCAGAATTAACCTCACTAAAGTTAATATGAAGGAGAAAATTCTGAAAGCAGCCAGACGTAAGAAAACCATAACCTACAAACAGAAGAATATTAGAATAACTGCAGATCTCTCTGCTGAAAACTTTCAAATGAGAAGAGGGTGGTCATCGACTTTTTTATTTTTTATTTTTTGTAGAGACAGAGTGTCACTGTACCGCCCTCGGGTAGAGTGCCGTGGCGTCACATGGCTCACAGCAACCTCTAACTCTTGGGCTTACACAATTCTCCTGCCTCAGCCTCCCGAGTAGCTGGGACTACAGGTGCCCACCACAACGCCCAGCTATTTTTTTGTTGCAGTTTGGCCAGGGCTGGGTTTGAACCCGCTACCCTCGGCATATGGGGCTGGCGCCCTACTCACTGAGCCACAGGCGCCGCCATCGACTTTTAATCTCCCAAAACAAAATAACTTTCAAACCAGGATCCTGTATCCAGCTAAACTGAGTTTCATTTATGATGGAGAAATTAAATACTTTAGTGACATTCACATGTTGAAGAAATTTGCCATAACCAAACCAGCTCTTCAGGATATTCTCAGACCTATCCTCCATAATGACCAGCCCAATCCTATAACACAAAAGTAAACTCACTCAGAAACTTTTGATCAAACTCCAACTTCCACAGTGGCGAAAGAATTGAAAATGTCCACTGGACTTTTGAAAAACTCGATACCCAATATTTTAACAGGCTTATCAATATTCTCCATTAATATGAATGGCTTAAACTGTCCTATAAAGAGGCACAGGTTGGCTGGCTGGATACAAAAACTCAGGCCAGATATCTGTTGCATACAAGAATCTCATCTTATCTTAAAAGATAGACTCAGGGTAAAAGGATGGTTGTCCATATTTCAGTAAAAATGGAAATCAGAAAAAAGCAGGTGTTGGAATTCTATTTGCAGATACAATAGGCTTTAAAACAACAAAAGTACGGAAGGATAAGAAGGGTCACTTCATATTTGTTAAGGGTAAGACTCAATATGATGAGATTTCAATTATTAATATTTATGCACCCAACCAGAATGCACCTCAATTTATAAGAGAAACTCTAACAGACATGAGCAACTTGATTTTCTCCACCTCTGTAATAGTCAGACATTTTAACACTCCTTTTAGCAGTGTTGGATGGATCCTCCAATAAGAAGCTGAGCAAAGAAATTTTAGATTTAAACCTAACCATCCAACATTTGGATTTAACAGACATCTACAGAACATTTCATACCAACAAAACTGAATACACATACTTCTCATCAGCCCACAGAACATACTCCAAAGTCAAGCACATCTTAGGTCATAAGTCTAACCTCAGTAAATTTAAAGGAATAGAAATTATTCCTTCCATCTTCTTGGACCACCATGAAATAAAAGTTGAACTCAGTAACAACAGGAATCTGCATACTCATACAAAAGCATGGAAGTTAAATAACCTTATGCTGAATGATAGCTGGGTCAGAGATGAGATTAAGAAGGAAATTAGCAAATTTTTGGAACAAAATGACAATGAAGACATGAATTATCAAAACCTCTGGGATACCGCAAAGGCAGTCCTAAGAGGGAAATTTATAGCACTGCAAGATTCCTCAAGAGAACGGAAAGAGAGGAAGTTAACAACTTTATGGGACATCTCAAGCAACTGGAAAAGGAAGAACTTTCCAACCCCAACTCCAGTAGAAGAAAAGAAATAACCAAAAGTAGAGCAGAATTAAATGAAATTGAAAACAAAAAATTATACAACAGATCAAAAAAATCAAAAAGTTGGTTTTTTGTAAAGGTCAATAAAATAGATAAACCTTTCCCTAACCTAACCAGGAAAAAAAGAGTAAAATCTCTAATCTCATCAATAGGAAATGATAAAGACAAAATAACAACACACTCCTCAGAAATTCAAAAAATCCTTAATGAATATTACAAGAAACTTTATTCTCAGAAATATGAAAATCTGAAAGAAATTGACTAATACCTGGAAGCACATCCCCTTCCAAGATATAGCCAGAATCAAGTGGAAATGTTGAACAGGCCTATATCAAGTTCTGAAATAGAATGAACCATACAAAATCTCCCTAAAAGGAAAGGCCCAAGTACCAGATGGCTTCACGTCAGAATTCTAACAAACCTTTAAAGAGGAACTAGTACCTATATTATTCAATCTGTTCTGAAAGGTAGAAAAAGAAGGAAGACTTCCCAACCCGTTCTATGAAACAAACATCACCCTGATCCCCAAACTAGGAAAAGACCCAACAAGAAAAGAAAATTATAGACCAATATCACTAATGAATATAGATGCAAAAATATTCAACAAGATCCTAATAAACAGAATCCAGCAACAAATCAAACAAATTACATAACATGACCAAGTCGGTTTTATCCCGGGGTCTCAAGGCTGGTTCAATATACGTAAATCTATAAATATAATTCAGCACATAAACAAATTAAAAAACAAAGACCATATGATTCTCATATGATTCTCTCAATCGACGCAGAAAAAGCGTTTGATAATATCCAGCATCCCTTCGTGATCAGAACACTTAAGAAAATTGGTGTAGAAGGGACATTTCTTTTTCTTTTTTTTTTTTTCAGATTCAATCAACTGTATTTTATATCTGGAATGATTCAGACATTAGTGATTGATATCAAGTATATTATATCCTTTTTTTCCTGCAAAATTATTACTAGCAAGTGTTTTATCCTCCAAAGTGTCTTGGTTTAGATGAGAAAAGATATGTTACCTTCCCAGTTAAAAAGATGGCAGTGGTATCTTCATCTTCTTTTCTTTCTTTTTTTTTTTTTATTGTTGGAGATTCATTGAGGGTACAATAAGCCAGGTTACACTGACTGCATTTGTTAGGTAAAGTCCCTCTTGCAATCATGTCTTTCCCCCAGAAGGTGTGGCACACACCAAGGCCCCACCCCCTCCCTCCTTCCCTTCTCTGTGCTTTTCCTCCCCCCCATGACCTTAATTGTCATTAATTGTCCTCATATCAAATTGAGTACATAGGATTCATGCTTCTCCATTCTTGTGATGCTTTACTAAGAATAATGTCTTCCACTTCCATCCAGGTTAATATGAAGGATGTAAAGTCTCCATTTTTTTTAATAGCTGAATAGTATTCCATGGTATACATATACCACAGCTTGTTAATCCATTCCTGGGTTGGTGAGCATTTAGGCTGTTTCCACATTTTGGCGATTGTAAATTGAGCTGCAATAAACAGTCTAGTACAAGTGTCCTTAAGATAAAAGGATTTTTTTTCCTTCTGGGTAGATGCCCAGTAATGGGATTACAGGATCAAATGGGAGGTCTAGCTTGAGTGCTTTGAGGTTTCTCCATACTTCCTTCCAGAAAGGTTGTACTAGTTTGCAGAGAAGGGACATTTCTTAAACTGATAGAGGCCATCTACAGCAAACCCACAGCCAATATCGTATTGAATGGAGTTAAATTGAAATCATTTACACTCAGATCAGGAACCAGACAAGGTTGCCCATTGTCTCCACTGCTCCTTAACATTGTAATGGAAGTTTTAGCCACCACAATTAGGGAAGAAAAGGTGATCAAGGGTATTCGTAATGGGTCAGAAGAGATCAAACTTTCACTCTTCGCAGATGATATAACTGTATATCTGGAAAACACCAGAGATTCTACTACAAAACTCTTAGAAGTGATCAAGGAATACAGCAGCATCTCAGGTTACAAAATCAGCATCCATAAATCGGTAGCCTTTATATATACCAACAACAGTAAAGCTGAATAAACAGTTAAGGACTCTGTTCCATTCATAGTAGTGCCAAAGAAGATAAAATATTTGGGAGTTTATCTAACAAAGATGTGAAAGATCTCTATAAAGAGAACTATGAAACTCTAAGAAAAGAAATAGCTGAAAATGTTAACAAATGGAAAAACATACCATGCTCATGGCTAGAAAGAATCAACATTGTTAACATGTCCATATTACCCAAAGCAATGTACAATTTCAATGCAATCCCTATTAAAGCTCCACTGTCATACTTTAAAGATCTTGAAAAAATAATACTTTGTTTTATATGGAATCAGAAAAAAACCATGAATAGCCAGGACATTCCTCAGAAATAAAAACAAGGCAGGAGGAATCACGCTACCAGACCTCAGACTATACTATAAATCGATAGTGATCAAAACAGCATGGTACTGGCACAAAAACAGAGAGGTCGATGTATGGAACAGAATAGAGAACCAAGAGATGAATCCAGCTACTTACCGTTATTTGATCTTTGACAAGCCAATTAAAAACATTCAGTGGGGAAAAGATTCCCTCTTTAACAAATGGTGCTGGGTGAACTGGCTGGCAACCTGCAGAAAACTGAAACTGGACCCACACCTTTCACCATTAACTAAGATAGACTCTCACTGGATTAAAGATTTAAACTTAAGACATAAAACTATAAAAATCCTAGAATAAAGTGACAGGAAGTCGTGAAGAAATCATTCTGGGTGAATATTTTAGGAGGAGGATCCCCCAGGAAATTGACGCAGCTTCAAAAATACACTACTGGGACTTGATCAAACTAAAAAGCTTCTGTGCAGTCAAGAACACAGTAAGTAAAGCAAGCAGACAGCCCTCAGAATGGGAGAAGATATTTGTAGGTTATGTCTCTGACAAAGGTTTAATAACCAGAATCCACAGAGAACTCAAACGCATTAGCAAGAACAAAACAAGTGATCCCATCGCAGGCTGGGCAAGGGACTTGAAGAGAAACTTCTCTGAAGAAGACAGGTGCATGGCCTACAGACATGAAAAAATGCTGATCATCTTTAATCATCAGAGAAATGCAAATCAAAACTACTTTGAGATATCATCTAACTCCGGTGAGACTGACCTATATCACAAAATCCCAAGACCAGACATGTTGGCAAGGATGTGGAGAAAAGGGAACACTTTTGCACTGCTGGTGGGAATGCAAATTAACACATTCCTTTTGGAGAGATATATGGAGAACACTTAGAGATCTAAAAATAGATCTGCCATTCAATCCTGTAATTCCTCTACTGGGCATCTACCCAGAAGACCAAAAATCACATAACAAAGATATTTGTACCAGAATGTTTATTGTAGCCCTGTTCACAATTGCTAAGTCATGGAAAAAGCCCAAGTGCCCATCGATCCATGAATGGATTAATAAATTGTGGTATATGTACACCATGGAATATTATGCAGCCTTAAAGAAAGAAGGAGACTTTACCTCTTTCATGTTTACATGGATGTAGCTGGAACATATTATTCTTAGTAAAGTATCTCAAGAATGGAAGAAAAAGTACTCAATGTACTCAGCCCTACTATGAAACTAATTTAGGGCTTTCACACGAAAGCTATGACTCAGTTACCACCTAAGAATAAGGTGAAGGGGGAAAGGGAGGGGAGGGAGGGGGATTGGTGGGATTACACCTGCGGAGCATCTTACAAGGGTATATGTGAAATTTGGTAGATGTGGAATGTAGATGTCTTGGCACAATAACTGGGAGAATGCCAGGAAGGCTATGTTGACCAGTGGGATGAAAATGTGTCAAATGGTCTATGAAACTAGTGTATGATGCCCCATGAGCATATCAATGTACACAGCTATGATTTAATAAAAAAAAAAAAAGAAAAAGAAAAGACAGCTATAACCCAGTTATAACCTAAGAATATGGGGAAGAGGGAGAGGGAGGGGAGGGGATGGAGGAGGATGGGTGGAGGGAGTGTGATTGGTGGAATCACACCTATGGTGCATCTTACAAGGGTACATGTGAAACTAACAAAATGTAGAATATAAATGTCTTAACACAATAACTAAGAAAATGCCAGGAAAGCTATGTTAAGCTTTGTTAAGCTATGTTCAGACCAGTGTGATGAAAATATGTCAAATGGTATATAAAACCAGTGTATGGTGCCCCATGATTGCATTAATGTACACAGCTATGATTTAAGAATAATAATAATAATAATAATAAAAGAGTGCCACTCAGGTCAGGATTTTCTTCAATCAGCAAACCAACAGTGTATAGTCTATACAACTTGCAAAATTTTGTATAATGCCACAGAATACAATTTTCACACTTTAAATTTTATATAAAGGATTCTTTATTATTTTTTTGGAACCTAGTCTAGCTAAATCAGAGGAAAAGCCCTAAGCAGATTTTTTAATGTTAAGAGAAAAATCCAACATTATCAGATTAAATAGTTGAATCTACTAAAGATAACAAATTGTGTCTACTTTCTCAACCTTCCAGAGTTTGGATAATGTTGATACTGTCATGTTGGACTTTTTTTTGTGGAGTAACAGAATATGTAGTAAAATCAAGGAGCTAATTTTTTCAGTTCCATGTGCCTCCTAAATAAAAAAAAAAAAAAAAAACCAAAAACAAAAACAGAAAATGAGTAGTTATTATAAAATGACTTGCAGCCAAGTTAGAAACTGTCTTACATATATTTTGTAAATAGATGACATTTTCCAACCAGGCACATGCCATCCAATTTTGTAGGTGCGTTGTTGTATAAAGCAGCAGAACCTCAAGGGAAAGATGTTGTACATACTAAATTACTTTGTATGGTCTCATTTAAGATAATTGGTAGAAGCATCTGGACTTTATTATATTTGGAAATAAAATCTGGGCACAGAGGCACACACCTGTAGTCCCAGCTATTTGGTAGATTGAGGAAGGAGGAGCACTTGAGCCCAGGAGTTGGAAGCTGTAGTGTACTATAATCAGGCCCATGAATGGCCACAGCATTTCAGCCTCAGCAGCATAGTGCGATCCCATCTCTAAATATAACCATCTATTTAAACTTGTTATAAATTGGGATTTCCTTATTTTAATAAAGGCAATATGCCAAAAAATTCAGAAAACTTAATGGAAACAATGTAGAAAAAATTTATTAAGACCAGTTACAAAGACACAAATGCCTAAGAATTCTAACATTGTTGAAGATAATGATATGAAACAAGAAAAAGGTAATTATAAGAGTTGAAAGAAATGAAAAGGAGTTGAAAAATCTTTAACTTTATATGTAACATATTAATTATATAAAAACTCCAGTGAAATTTAAAAAAATGTTAAAACAAATGAGAAATTCAGCAAGGCTGGTAGATACGAAGTCATCCTACAAAATTTAATAATGCTCCAATAATAACAGGCCAGGAAGAAAAAAACACAGTTCACAGATTTATTGTTGTTGAACATGGTACTCTGAAGTCAAGCTAACAACAAATGCAATAAACACAAAAATAGAACTATATTAGAATTGTATTAAATAAGATCTGAATAAATATAGTTATAAATAATTTTTTTGATTAGATAGTATGTCTCCATAAACATATCTTTAGGCCTCAAACTAATCTATATTTTCTCAGTGCTACTCAAGCTGGCATTTCTTTTTTTTTTTTTTTTTTTTTGAGACAGAGCCTGAAGCTGTCGCCCTGGGAAGAGTGCAGTGGCATCTCAGCTCACAGCAACCTCCAACTCCTGGGCTTAAGTTATTCTTTTGCTTCAGCCTCCCAAGCAGCTGGAACTACAGGCGCCTGCCACAACACCCAGCTATTTTTTGGTTGTAGTTGTCATTGTTGTTTGGCGGGCCCAAGTTGGATTTGAACCCACCAGCTCAGGTGTATGTGGCTGGTGCTGAGCCTCGAGCTGGCATTTTTGATAGAATCCATAAATTTAGTTTTGAATTTATATGAGAGGATAAAGTACTCCAAGAACTAATTGAATTTTAAAATAAAGACTAAAGAGGATGTGTGTTGGACATTGTTGATGGGCAGTATCAACATCCATTTCACCCTTTCCAGTCGGAGAGACTAGAAGCAACAATAACTTGCCCCTGACTCATCTGCAGCTGGTGACCAGGCTGAGTTAGGTGCTGCCCAAGTTCCCAAAGGCCTTTGCTCTTCCTCCTACAAGCAGATAGGAGCAGCACAAACTCTTGGCATCCATGTTCCTGTGTTCATTCTCCAGCCTCTCTCACACCTCATCTATGATCTAAATGCATGACAGACACCAAGATGACTCATTGAATTGTGTTTACTTTTCATCAGATATTCTTTTCACTTCATTCCTGATGAGTTTCAGCTCTCTACCATCACTGTCCTGGGGCTCAGAAAACAACACCTCAAAATGAATGCCTCCAAAGTAGCTGTCTATGACTCTCCTACCCTCTGCCTCCAGCCCCTCATTCTCCCCCAGAACTAGCCATTAAAACTAGAATCCTCTTCCCCAAGTTGTGTCATTGAAACCAGAACCCCCTTTTCCCCAAGGCCAGACATAAAACCTAAAAATATTACTCTAACTTTCCACCTGACTTTCTGTGTAAAAACTGACCATAAAGAGATTTTCTGACCTACCTTATTTGACTATAGGTCATAAGACTCCCATTCCAGAGAGGGTCCTGCCCCACACTCAGAAGGAAGGATTCTGTGCAGAAGCCAAGAAGGACCTAGACAGACGGCCCTTGCTGGGTTTCCCCACTCAGTCTGTCAGCATTAGGTCATACCCTTTTGTCCAATCATATTTCTACATGGCTGTCCATACTTCATGGAACATAAGCATAAGAACAGACAGTTTCCTCTGTATCTTTGAGTCTTTGTACTGAGGCTCCAGTGTCACAAAAGACTATGATCATATAAACTTGTATGCTTTTTCTGCCTTTTGTCAGCAGAAACCTTTGGTTTCAGCGAACCTTCAGAGAGCAAAGGGGGAGTTTTCATTTTGCCCCCAACATCTTGCTTGCCATATTTTAAGAGCTTGTTAACTTTATCTATCTCTCTGTCATTCCACCATACCCACTGAAGATAGATATATCTTCCTAAAATATATGTTACTTTACATTTTTCTCTGGGTCGGAAATGTTCACTGCTTTACCACTTCTTTTGTGTCTTTGAAGGCCCTTTGTCATCAGACACCCCCCAATCTCATTTTGAGTTCTCCTCTTACTAGATCCAGCCTTAAACAACATGCTCCTGAAAAACTATACATGTTAAACTCTTGTAGTTTTTCACAGGTTATTCCGTCAATTTTGAAACTTTTTCCCTACTTTTTCCCTACATTACTTCCCTAATGTAAGTCTGCCTAACATTGATAGCACCATCCAAATGGCAATTACTCAAACATGTCCTTCCTTCCTGCCATCATCCCAAACCAGAATTCCATTCATTCTTTCTTCTGGTTTCTACAGCATATTCTTTGTGTTTCTAACTGGAGCACATTAGCCTCTGCCTTATCTGAAAAAGAAATTGTTGTGGTGTAGTAGAAATGAGAGATGACTTGACATTATAAATTACATGCTAGTTTCATCATTTTAGCAAAGACAACCTTGACAAGTTTTAATCCTCTCTCAGCTTTAATTCTCTCTCAGCTTTAATTATCTTGGGTTTGATCTCTTTTTTAAAGCTACAGTAGAATGAGTCAGTACAATGTTCTCTGGAGGGACCTTTTAAAAATCTTCTTACATAGCCATTTTCTATGTTTAATTTTTTTCTGAGGTCAAGACCATTGTCTCACATAAGCTTTCCATAAATATTGTTCACATTAAAAGGGGAAGGGGGGTATGTTTCATCAAGGCACATGTTTGAATTCAATGCTCAGCACAGTTGTGCCATTTTCTTCCATTTACTGCCCACTGAGTATTCCATCCTAAACTTTGATGACCATTCTCTCCCTGTAGACCCTTAACTTCTTTAAGTAATAGGAAGTCTAAATGATCTGGGTGGCTATGACTCACACTTATAATCCTAGCACTTTGGGAGGATGTTATAGGAGGATGACTTTAGGCTAGGAGTTCCAGACCTGCCCTGAGCAAGAGCAGGACCTCATCTCTTCAAAAAACAGAAAAATTACCCAGGTATGGTGGTGCACACCTATAGTCCCAGCTACTTGGGAGGCTGAGGCAAAACGATTGCTTGAGCCCAGGAGTTTGAGGCTGCAGCAAGCTATGATGACATGACAGCACTGTAGTCTGGGCAACAAACAAACACACTGTCTTAAAAAAAAAATAGAGAAATCAAAGGACATCAGTGCTCTTTAACCAGGTCAAGTTAGATAGCATGAACTATCAGGTGTGAAGGAGAAAACCTGCCAGCTTACAAAGACAACTACCTTGACTGTGGTTAGATGATCAAACATGTCTACAAAGCAGGCAGGATGACCTACTGGACCAAGTGATTTTGGGCAATAAAAGAAGTATAGAGACTGGAGTGGGAAGAACCAAGAACAACTGGTAGTGGAATGTGAAGTGGTCATGTGGTGATCCTGCCCCTCTCACTGGCCTCATGTCCCACCTGCCCTTCCTGTCCTGCTGTCCAATGTGCTCAGACTTGGCTCAGGGGCTTTTCCTGTGGTCTCTACATCTGGACATGAATCCTTCAGATTTTCTCCTAACCTGCTCATTCTCATTGTGACAAACATAGCTGTCAGCCACACTCCAAGCCCTCCTTCTGCTATATTTTATTTATAGTATTTATCACAATCAAAATTGCATAATCTATACAATTGTTTGTTTATGCCTTCTTCCTGCCAGGCAGTAGAATTCTTCCATCTTGTTCTCAATTGTATCTGCAGAGCATTTGAATGAGCTTCTCTGTGAGCCAAATAATTCCCATGAGTAGTCCATTGAAATGAAATATGCTATATAGTAGTGTGGCATACATGTAGTTAACAACATTGTATTGTAAATTTCTAAATAGCTAGAAGAGAGAACTTGAAAAATTCCCAGCATATAGAAATGGTAAATACTCAAGGTGATGGATATCCCAAATACCCAGACTCAAGCATTACACATTCTGTGTATGCAATGAAATATCACATGTGCCCCATAAATATGTACACATAGTATATATCAATAAAAAGCGTATTGACAAAAAATTAAATAAGCTATAGTTAAGAATCAGAAAATAAAGTCAACTTTAGAAGACTAAATTAAATAATAGCTATCACTGGTTAATTACCTGCTGTGTTCCCACTGACATTTATGCATTGTTTATTTAATATAAACTAAACCTAGAATCTGGCAATATTCTAATTCCTACTTTGAACATGGGACACTGAGTCAAGGAGATAAAGGAACTTGTCCAAGATTGCAAGAAGAACAGACCAAGATCAAATACAAAAGATGCACTTCTAAAGACCAAGCCCTTAACTACTACTCTGGATACTGCTGCTATTTCCAACAACACCATGGTAAAGTATTGAGGCAGAGTGTAACCACCATAAGACCTTCATTCACCTGCTTCAGAAAGATCACAACCCAGTAAAGGAATGTCTGAGTGTTGAGAAAGGTCTTAATCACCTATGTGATATAGAGAAGGGAAGTCCAAAAAGCTGGCTCTTGGCAGTGTGTGTGCAACACTGTCCTGGAAGTGGAATGCCAAAGCATGTAAAGAGGCTCCAGGAAGTCAGGCCCCTGGCCAGTCAATGGATGTTGACTTAGCCCTTGGTTGTCTGGGTATTAGAGACACTGAGTCTAAATATTTTGCATTCTGTGTCCACAAGGAGTTTTTCATCTAAAAGAGGGAAACATGGCTCGGCACCTGTAGCACAATGGTTATGGCACTGGCCACATATTCCCAGGGCCTACTTTACAACAATGGTAACTGGAACAACAACAAATAGCTGGGAGTTGTGGCAGGAGCCTGTAGTCCCAGCTACTTGGGAGGCTGAGGCAAGAGAATCGCTTGAGCCCAAGAGTTTGAGGTTTCTGTGAGCTGTGACACCATGACACTCTACCGAGGGGTGAAATAGTGAAACTCTGTCTGACAAAAAAATAAAAAAGTCCCAGAAAAAGAAAAACAGTTTTCTCAAGAGCCTTCTTTCTGAAAAGCATTAGCAAGGATTTTAGGGATTTCAAAGAACAGAAGAAGGCTGTCTGAAAAATATCCGGCTGAGTAATATGAAAAATGTTATTAACAGTGCCTGAATAATTTCCATGTAGGCCTCCTAAAATGCATTGTCCTTATGGTCAAAGAGCCCATAATATAAAATATTTATGCAGGGCGGTGCCTGTGGCTCAAAGGAGTGGGGCACCAGCCCCATATGCCGGAGATGGCAGGTTCAAACCCAGCCCCGGCCAAAAAAAAAAAAAAACTGCAAAAACTATATATATATGTATTTATGCACATTACACTCTCTTGAATGGAATCATGACAGTGGACAGAATATGTCTGGAGTTGTTAATATGTATAAACCACTTATAAGTCATAAAATATTGATAGAATAATTTTTGGCAGCAGTCAGAAAATCTAGCATTTGACCAGAGCATTGAAGAATGAATATTCTGACAAGTAGATGTGGCTGAAAATGAATTTTAGAGCAAGAGGTCTGTTAGCCAAAAGCACACAGGCTTAAAGGTTATAAAACTTAAACAACAAATTTATAGCAGCTAGGTCAGAAAAGTATATTTAATTATACTAACTGAGTATACGTTCTTTAAATCCCTGCTTTGTGATAAGCTCTAAAGACCCATATGGGTGGCAAAAATACATTCAAAGCATCATTAGCTTTAGAGAGATTCTCTGGGAGTTGAGAGAGAATTAAGGAGATACTTAATTGGGGTGCTAAGGAAGATTCTGAGGGTATTGTTCAAAGTGATAAGAGAATAAGAAGGGAGTAATTAAACCTGACTATATAGGGTCTAATAATCCAAAACAAATAGTCTAACATCACTTTAGATGTTAGCTAGTGGGGAGTGAATGGTCCCATGGAATTCAGCAGTGGTGTGATGAGAGTTTTGTCTTGGGCAGATCAATCTAGTCATGTTACATTCAAGGCTGTCTGAAAGGGGTTGGGGAGAGTGGATGGAGGAGTGGGGTGCTGTGCAGCCAATCATTTAAGATATAAGAATAGCAACACTAATTATTATTTAAGATTAAGATATAGGAATAATAACACTCGTTACCTATATATGTTCTACAACTTATAAAGCATTGGAAGAGTGTAGGGCTAAGCATCATCAAAAAAGTCATGACTAAAGGCAAAAGCATTTGAGTGCATATTTCGCAGCTATAATTTTCAAGAACTTCACTGTTCATTCTCATACTGACCCATGAAGCTGACAGTTGGGAAGGTAAGCCCTACACCCAGATGAGGAAAAAGAGGAGCAGAAAGATTCAACATACAATGGTCTAAGGTTGTCAGATAAAATACAGAATATTCCATTAAATTTGAATTTCAGATAAACAATGGATAACTTGTTAGCATTAGTATGATCCATGTCATAATGCCCAAAATATTGCATGAGGCATAATTACACTAAAAAAAATTATTTCTTTATCTGAAATTCAATTTAACTTGGCCTCCAGTATTTTTGTTTTCTATATCTGGCTACCTGACATAGTACAAAGCAAGACAAGGCATCAACTAGGCATTGCTATGTGGTCTTAGAGAATGCTGTTTTCAGGCTCAGGCTTCTTAAAGCACAGTTGTAAATATATATGCCCAGACTCATTATTCCTGTTCTCTTTCTCCTATGAAAGACAGTGCCCAGAGCCAGAACTCACCTGAGTTTTCTCAGGAGATAATTTCCCATCCTCTCAAGGTTTCTCACTTCTAAGTTTTACTCCACTTGGGGCAGTCTTGACCAAAGCAATGACAGTCAAAATGCACAAGGCAGGATGTTGCATCTGACCATTGGCTTGTGATCCTGCCAACCACGAGCTACCATGGGACTGGGCATGGGAGAGAAGGCAGAAACAGCTCTCAAGGGTAGGGGAAAGGAATAATGTAAGACTCTGTGTGTGTGTGTGTGTGTGTGTGTGTGTAGCACACGCACGTGCATAGTGTGGAGGAAATCAGGCTGAAATAAGAGAATAAATCTAACACTCCAGGTTCACTTTGTTTTCAAGTAAATTTCAGCACTGCAAGACTAGATAGGGTCGGGACTTCCCTGTTCCTCAGAAACCTCAGATCTCAAGATTTACAATATGTTTTCTCCCTCCAAACACACAAAGAGAAGGCCTCTTTTCAGGAAAAGGAAAAACAAAGCTTAAAATAAAATTTATTTTCATCCCTGTAGCCAAGATAATCAAATCAAATGTTGATTGATGTCCTTTCCTCAGAGATCTGGTACTTCCAAAGTCAAGAGGGGAGAGAAAGAAAAAAGAGTATGGGGGTAGAAGGTTATTTAAGGTAAGTTAAGAGTAGTTGTTCTGGTTGTCAGCTCCAAGGCTAACGTGACCATGGGGAAGGATGTAGGGCTGACAGAACCGTTCCCTCCATCTGGTCCCCCACTTCCTCTCCTACACCACCCACCAGAGCCACAGAGCACAAGCTGGGTCTAGTGATAATTTCAAGACCATAATATCAGTGCAGAAGATTAGCTAACAGCTGACTCTGAACCGTTGCTGTCAGGAGAGTGAAATAGCTTATTCATGGCACCTCTCACCCAATAATGTGCACCTCAGGTGGCTGATTCTCTGTAGTTCTCAAACAGCATGAAATCTGTTTGTTGGATTCAGAAATTATTTGCTCATCTATCTATTCCAACTGCCCCAGTCTCCAAGTATGGAAATTGAAACTATTAACTAGCAGCAGAATTCAAGGGTCTAAAGTGCTTTATAATCCCTTATAAGCTTTGGGTTATTTATTTAGCAATCATAAAGATGATAAAAATATATTGGACAAAAGAGTGTCACACATCCCACTTAAGGCTTATGATTTTAAATATCTGATAACCTGTGTACAAAGTACTGCTTCCCAAACTTTCACATGTAAGCAAATCACTCAAGGATTCTGTTAACATACAAATTCTAGGGCCAGGCAAGGGCTCATTTCTGTAATTCTAACACTCCAGAGGCTGCCATGTTCACGGCCTCAGCTCAGGAGTTCAAGACCAGCCTGAGCAAAGTGAGACCCTGTCTCTACTAAAAATAGAAAAACTAGCTGTCCATTGTTGGAGCCTGTAGTCCCAGCTACTCAGGAAGCTGGGACAAGAGGATCACTTGAGCGTTAGAGTTTGAGGTGGCTGTGAGCTATGATGCCATGGCATTCTACCAGGTGCAACAAGGTGAGATTCTGTCTCAAAAAAATAAAAAATAAATACAGATTCAGATTCTGTTGAACTGGGATGAATATTCATTTCTTTTTCCCTCCTTTTATTAATTCATATACACATAGATCATGAATACATTTATGCATTTGTAGGGAACAAGGTATTGATTTTTTATACAATTTGGAGGGCTTAGATCAAACTAATTAAATAGCTTTCACCTCATTTACTTGATTATTGTGTTAAGACATTTTTATGTTCTATACTTGATAGATTTGACTTGTACCCTTGCAATATGCTCCATAGGTGTGGTCCCACCGTTTACCCTCCCTTTATCAAAACTTCCTCCTCCCCTCCTTTCCCCATCCATTTCTTTCCTTCATTCTGGGCTATAGTTGTGATCTATGGTTGTGAGTAAATATAAATTGGTTTCATAAAAGTACTGAGTACATTGGATACTTTTTCTTCAATTCTTGATATACTATACTGAGAAGAATATGTTCCAGCTCCATCCACGTAAACATAAAAAAGGTAAAATCTCCTTCTTTTTTAAGGCTGCATAGTATTCCATGGTATACCACAATTTATTAATCCATTCATGGGTTTATGGGCACTTGGGCTTCTTCCATGACTTGGCAATTATGAATTAGCTGCAATGAATAATCTGGTGCAAATATCTTTGTTGCAAAGTGATTTTTGGTCTTTTAGATATACTTCTAGTAGGGAATTGCAGGATCAAATGGCAGGTCTATTTTTAGATCCTTGAGTGTTCTCTGAACTTCTTTCCAAAAGGAATGTATTAGTTTGCATTCCCACCAGCAGTGCAGAAGTGTTCCCTTTTCTCCACATCCATGCCAACATCTGTTGTTTTGGCATTTTGTGATGTGGGCTATTCTTACTGGAATTCGATGATATCTCAAAGTGGTTTTGATTTGCACTTCTCTGATGATTAAAGATGATGAGCATTTTTTCATGTGTCTGTAGACAATGTGCCTGTATTCTTCAGAAAAGCTTCTGTTTATGTCTCTTGCCCAATGTGAAATGGGATCACTTGTTCTTTTCTTATTAATAAATTTGAGTTCTCTGTGTATTCTGGTTATTAGACCTTTGTTGGTAGTATAACTTGCAAAAATCCTCTCCCATTCTGAGGGCTGTCTACTTGCTTTACTTACTGTGTTCTTGGCAGTGCAGGAGCTTTTTAGTTTGATCAGATCCCAGTAATGTATTTTTGGTATTGCTTCAATTGCCCAGGGGGGTCCTCCTCATAATGTTTTCTCCCAGGCCAATTTCTTCAAGTGTTTCCCCTGCACTCTCTCCAAGAATCTTTATAGTTTCATGTCTTAAGTTTAAGTCTTTTATCCAGTGAGAATCAATTTTTGTTAGAAGTGAAAGGTGTGGGTCCAGTTTCAGTCTTCTACAAGTTGCTAGCCAATTCACCCAGCACCATTTGTTAAATAGGGAGTATTTCCCCAATTTATATTTTTGATAGGTTTATCAAAGATCAAATGATGATATGTGTCTGGATTCATCTTTTGTTTCTGAATTCTGTTCCATACATCTACGTCTATATTTTTATGCCAGTACCATGCTGTTTTGATTACTATAGATTTATAGTATAATCTGAAGTCTGGTAGCATGATTCCTCCTGATTTGTTTTTATTTCTGTTATTTTTTCTGTTTCCATATAAAATGAAGCACTAGTTTTTCCACATCTTTAAAGTATGACAGAGGTGCTTTAATAGGATTGCATTAAATCTGTAGATTGCTTTAGTAAGTATAGACATTTTAACAATGTTGATTCTTCCCAGCCATGAGCATGGTATGTTTTTCCATTTGTTCACATCTTCAGCTATTTCTTTTCTCAGAGTTTCATAGTTCTTTTTATAGAGATCTTTCATGTCTTTTGTTAGGTAAACTCCCAGATATTTCATTTTCTTTGGCACTACTGTAAAAGGAATAGAGACCTTGACTGTTTTTTTCAGCTTGGCTATTCTTGGTATATATGAATGCTACTGATTTATGAGTACTGATTTTGTATCCTGAGACACTGCTGTATTCCTTGTTCACTTCTTTTTTTTTTTTATTGTTGGAGATTCATTGAGGGTACAATGAGCCAGGTTACACTGATTGCAATTGTTAGGTAAAGTCCCTCTTGCAATCATGTCTTGTCCTCCTTGTTCACTTCTAAGAGTTTTGTAGTTGAGTGCCTGGAGTTTTCCAGGTGTACAATCATATCATCTGCAAAGAGTGAAAGTTTGATCTCCTCTGATCCTATATGGATACCCTTGATCGCCTTTGCTTGCCTGATTGCAATGGCTAAGACCTCCATTACAATGTTAAAAAGCAGTGGATACAGTGGAAAATCTTGCCTGGTTCCTGATCTGAGTGTAAATGTTTTATTCCATTTCATATAATATTGACTGTGGGTTTGTTGTAGATGGCCTCTAATGGTTTAGGAAATGTCCCTTCGAATTGGAGAAATTTTTGTTTCTTGTTCTTCTTCACTGTAGAAATTCTGAATATGCTGCCATGTCCTCTGTATCCTTGTGATCTACAAGTACTGAAAAATCTGAAAGGAGGATGCTGGGACAACATGAAAGCTTGGAAATGATCCTTAACTTACAGTGATCTATGAGGAGATTAGAACATTGTCCAACAGGGGGGAGGAGGCAAGATGGCTGACTGGAGTCAGCTTTCCACAGAGGCTCACATCCAAAAGGAGAGTTAAAGGACAGAAGTTTGTCAAGTAAGCTGATGGTTTGGAGCTGAGCCAAGAGAGAAAATTAAAGAGCACACATCATCCCTGCTGAGGCGAGCTGAAACCCCCAAAAAACAAACAATAGGTACAAAACCTAACACCAAGCAGACAGGAGTCCCCTCCCCCATGAGAATAGCTAGCAGTGTACTTTCTACAAACAAGTGAGCAGAGTTCAGATCTCTGAATTTTCTATTCCACAGGAGAGAGCCACTAAAAACCAGATCTCCTTCCCCAGAGGACCCACCAGTGTGCCATGGCACTCTCCTGCCCGGCATAAAACTGAACATATATTCTACCTGCAATTCTGAACTCCCAGCACTCCCCTACACTCCCACCCCAAGGTCTGGAAGCCTGTCCCCCACAGAGTCCAGATTCTTGGGCATTTTCTTGAGAGGTATGGACAAGGCATGGGCTGTTACAAGTCTGTGCTGAATCAGCTGCATGGGTATAAAGCAGAGACTGTGGTGCAAGGGAGCCATATGGGAGAAGGAGAAATGTTGCCCCACAGCACAGCGCAGCAGCTACAGTGGCAGTGGGAAAAATAGGACTCACACCCCTGGTGATATTTTGGAGAAACACTTCCCATAGCTCTTAGGACCCAGAGGGATCAGGCTTCTACTCTGGTGGCAGAGAGTAGAAGCCATGGAAATGCAGGCCCCATGAGCAAAGGGTATGCCTGAGGCAGTACCTACCTGGGCAGGGCATGATGAGGATGGAGACTAGAATACATGCACACAGAGAGGGCATACTCCCAGGGCAAGTCTGAGTCAGAATCGGTGCTTTTGTTTGCCCAAGATGCACCTGGCCCCCAATGGAACATAGCTGGGACAAAAGTAGGCTGGCAGTGGCATCAGCTCAGGGAGGGACAGGAACTGAGAGGCCTTTGTGAGCTCTAATTGTACCTGCCCCAACACAGAGTACAGCAGAGACAGAGACACAAGCTCAGCAGAGCTGAGAATTAACCCAGCAGCAGCAGCACAGGGCAGGGCAGAGTCACAGTTTCTGTGAACTCAAACAGAGCCTGGCCCACAATGGAATATAGTGGGGACAAAAATGCAAATTCTGTGAGAATATAAGTAGCAGCAACATCAGTCTGGGGTAGGGCTGGAACTGAGTGAGACTCCCCAGCTTTCAATGAGCATCTGAGGTAGTCAGGCTTCAGCTCCCCCTGCTGGCTGGTGGCAGAATGTGGTGGCCTGGCCAAAGAGACATAGATCTCCCTGTGACTCAGTGAGGTGCAACCCCCTGGCACATCTGCTCATTGGAGGAAACTGGGCCACAACCCTGCAGGGTTACTAGTGACTGGGTGTGACAGAGGTGCAAGGTGGGGAAAGAGGCATCAACAACCCCGGACTAACTCATTGACTGGACAGGCCCTTCTGACTTGATGGAGTATGAAAGTGAGCCACACTTGAGCTTCCAGCAGACCCCTCCTATCTGGTTACTGGAGATCTTTTGAACTCTCCCACTTGAGACTTGGTGCTGACTGGGACAATTGATTTGGAACTCTTGACCTGGGCCAAACATGTGAGGACCATCCAAGGTGGTACCCTGGCTATATTGTTGTGGAAAGGTTTGGTTTTACTTTTCCAGGTGTTGTCCATGGGGGACGGAGTGTCTTACTTGCTTGTAGTTCTCCACACTGAGACTTCAACCCAGAGTTACTGATTCACTAAGATTGGACTGAATACAAGACAGAGTCACCTAACCCCACCACCCTAAGCAGGTCCCCCATGTCTCAGGCCCAAGAATTACACGGTTCCATCACAAAGCTGTAGGAGAAAACCTTCAGTCATTAGTCACAGCTCTTGGGCAAAGTGCTGTTTAATCACTACTCCAGGAGCCCCCAATTCAATTTCACCCTACCTGCTCATCTAACCAAATGGTGAAAAATATGGGGCAGAATCAGTGGAAAAACTCTGGCAACATGAATAATCAGAGTAGATCAACTCCCCCAAGGAACAACAAGGGGGACACACCAAAAGATTCCATTCATTAACAAATGGCTGAGATGTCAGAAATAAAGTTTAGAATTTGGATGGCAAATAAGATCAACAAAATGGAAGTAGAATTGGAATTAGAAATTCTAGGAATTATTCAAAAGTTGTCTAAAGAATTCAATGAAGTCAAAGACAAAATCAACAAAGATTTTGACACATTGAAAAAGAAGTTGCAGCCCTCTAAGATGTGAGAAATACAGTAGGATCCCTCAGTAACAGAATGGAGCAGGCAGAAGAAAGGATTTATGACATTGAAGACAAAGCTTTTGAATGCTCACAAACCCTCCAAGAGGAAGAGAAGTGGAGAGCAAAAATGGATCATTCTCTCAGAGAGCTGTGGGATAATTCAAAAAAATTAATATTTGTCTTATAGGAATTCCTGAAGGTGGCAAGGTTGCTTTAAAAGGCCCTGATGCTCTACTCCAAGAGATAATTGAGGAGAACTTCCCAAACATGGTAATGGATTCTGAAATTCTGATAGCAAACAGTATCAGAACACCAGCTTGACTCAAGGCAAATAAAACATCCCCAGACACATTATAATTAACTTTGCCAAAGTTAATATAAAGGAGAAAATTATGCAAACGGTCAGACATAAGAAAACCATAACCTACAAGGGGAAGACTATTAAAATGACTGGAAATCTCTCTGCTGAAACTTTTTAATCCAGAAGAGGATGGTCATCGACATTTAACCTCCTAAAACAAAACAATTTTCAACCCAGGATCCTGTATTCAGCTAAACCAAGTTTCATTTAGGACGGACACATTAAATACTTCAATGACATTCACATATTGAAGAAATTTGCCATAACTAAACCAGCTCTCCAGGATATTCTCAGAACCATCCTCCA
Source organism: Nycticebus coucang (assembly GCF_027406575.1). Classification (NCBI taxonomy): domain Eukaryota; kingdom Metazoa; phylum Chordata; class Mammalia; order Primates; family Lorisidae; genus Nycticebus; species Nycticebus coucang. The sequence continues at coordinate 13,660,953 of NC_069799.1, read as the reverse complement.
CAATGACCAGCACAATGGTCTACCACCAAAGTAAACTCACTCAGAAACTTTTGATCAAATCCCAACTTCCACAGTGGCAAAAGTATTAAAAACGTCCACTGGACTTTCGAAAAACATAACACCCAAAATACTGCCAGGCTTATCAAAACTCTCAATTAATGTTGAGAATGATTTAAATTGTCCTTAAAGAGGCACAGGTTGGCTGACTGGATACAAAACTCAGGCCAGAGATATGCTGCATTCAAGAATCTCATTTTACCTTAAAAGATGAATATAGACTCAAGGTGAAGGGATGGTCATCTAGAATTCAGGCAAATGGAAATCAGAAAAAAGTAGCTGTTGCACTTTTATTCACAGATACAATAGGCTTTAAACCAAGAAAAGTAAGGAAAGATAAGGATGGTCACTTCATATTTGTTAAGGGCAACATCAACATGATGAGATTTCAATTATTAACATTTATGCACCCAACCAGAATGCTCCTCAAATTGTAAGAGAGACTGTAACAGACATGAGCAACTAGATTTCCTCCACAACCATAATAGTCAGAGATTTTAACACCCCTTCAGTACTTTTAGATAGATCCTCAAATAAGAAACTAAGACTTTGTTTCTTAATTTTAAGAAATTCTTAGTTAATTTTAGACTTAAAATTAACCATTCAACAATTGGATTTAACAGACATCTACAGAACATTTTGTGTAACAATCTGAATACACATTCCTCTCATCAGCCCATGGACCATCCTCCAAAACTGATCAAATCTTAGATCAGAAGTCTAACCTGCAAATTTCAAAGAATAGAAATTATTCCTTGCATTTTCTCTGACCATCATGGAATAAAAGTTGAACTAAAAAAAAAAAAACAGGAATCTGCACACTCATTCATAAACATGAAAATGAAATAACCTTATGCTGAATGATAGCTGGGTTATAGATGGAGTTAAGAAGGAAGTTACCAAATGTTTGGAACAAAATGATAATGAAGACACGAATTACCAGCACCTCTGGGATACCGAAGAGGCAGGCTTAAGAGAGAAATTTATAGCATTGCAAGCCTTCCTCAAGGGAACAGAAAGAGAGGAAGTCAACAACTTAATGGGACATCTCAAGCAAATGGAAAAGGAAGAACATTCCAACCCCAAATACAGCAGAAGAAAAGAAATAACTAAAATTAGAGCAGAATTAAATAAAATTGAAAACAAAGAAAATTATACAACAGATCAATCAATCAAAAAGTTTTTTTGAAAAGGTCAATTTAATAGGGGCGGTTCCTGTGGCTCAGTGGGTAGGGCGCTGGCCCCATATACCGAGGGTGGTGGGTTCAAGCCCAGCCCCGGCCAAACTGCAACAAAACAATAGCCGGGTGTTGTGGCGGATGCCTGTAGTCCCAGCTACTCGGGAGGCTGAGACAAGAGAATTGCCTAAGCCCAGGAGTTGGAGATTGCTGTGAGCTGTGTGATGCCATGGCACTCTACCAAGGGTGATAAAGTGATACTCTGCCTCTACAAAAAAAAAAAGAAAGAAAAAAAAAGGAAAAGGTCAATATAATAGATAAACTAAATCAAAAAGTTTTTTTTTAAAGGTCAATAAAATAGATAAAACTTTGGCTAACCTAACCAGAAATAAAAGAATAAAAGATCTAATTTCATTAGTCAGGAATGATAAAGGACAAATAACAACAGACTCTTCAGCAATTCAAAAAATCCTTAATGAATATTACAAAAAACTCTATTCTCAGAAATATGAAAATCTGAAGGAAGTAGACCAATACTTGGAAGCACGCCAACTTCCTAGACTTAGCCAGAATGAAGTGGAAATGTTGAACAGGCCTACATCAAATTCTAAAATAGCACCCACTATACAAAATCTCCCCAAAAAGAAAAGTTTGGGACCAGATGGTTTCACATCAGAATTTTACCAAACCTTTAAAGAGGAACTAGTACCTATATTACTATATTACTAGTAATATAGTACCTATATTACTTAACATTTTCCCAAACATAGAAAAAGATGAAATACTAACCAACACATTCTATGAAGAACATCATCTTGATCCCCAAACCAGGAAAAGACCCAACAGAAAACAAAATTATAGACCAATATCTATAATGAATATTGATGCAAAAATATTCAGTAAGATCCTAGCAAACAGAATCCAATAACACATCAAACAAATTATGCACCATAACCAACTGGGTTTTATCCCAGGGTCTCAAGGCTTGTTCAATATACATAAAACTACAAATATAATTCATCACATAAACAAATTAAAAAACAAAGACCATATTGACGCATAAAATGCTTTTGATAATATCCAGCATCCCTTCATGATCAGAACACTTAAGAAAATTGGTATAGAAGGGACATTTCTTAAACTGATAGAGGCCATCTACAGCAAACCCACAGCCAATATCGTATTGAATGGAGTTAAATTGAAATCATTTCCACTCAGATCAGGAACCAGGCAAGGTTGCCCATTGTCTCCACTGCTTTTTAACATTGTAATGGAAGTTTTAGCCATCCCAATCAGGAAAGAAAAGGCAATCAAGGGTATCTATATAGGATCAGAGGAGATCAAATTTTCACTCTTTGCACATGATATGATTGTATATCTGGAAACCCCCAGGGATTCAACTACAAAACTCTTACAAGTGATCAAGGAATATAGGAGTGTATCTGGTTACAAAATCAGCACTCATTAATCAGTAGCCTTTATATATACCAAAAACAGTCAAGCTGAAAAAACAGTCAAGGACTCTATTCCTTTTACAGTAGTGCCAAAGAAGATGAAATATTTGGGAGTTTACCTAACAAAAGATACGAAAGATCTCTATAAAGAGAACTGTGAAACTCTAAGATACAAATAGGTGAGGATGTTAACAAATGGAAAAACATACCATGCTAATGGCTGGGAAGATCAGCATTGTTAAAATGTCCATATTAACCTAAGCAATATACAATTTTAATGCAATCCCTATTAAAGTTCCACTATCGTACTTTAAAGACCTTGAAAAAAATAATACCGTCCTTTATATGGAACCAGAAAAAACCTTGATTAGCCAAGACATTACTCAGAAATAAAAACAAATCAGGAAGAATCACGCTACCAGACCTCAGACTATACCACAAAACTATAGTGATCAAAACTGCATGGTACTGGCACAAAAACAGAGGTAGATGTATGGACCAGAATAGAGAACCAAGAGATGAACCCAGCTACTTACCATCATTTGATCTTTGATAAGCCAATCAAAAACATTGAGTGGGGAAAAGATTCCCTATTTAACAAATGGTGCTTCATGAACTGGCTGGAGACCTGTAGAAGATTAAAACTGGATCCACACCTTTCACCATTAACAGAAATAGATTCACACTGGATAAAATATTTAAACTTAAGACATGAAACTATAAAAATACTAGAAGAGAGTGCAGAGAAAACAGTTGAAGAAATCATCCTGGGAGAATATTTTATGACAAGGACTCCCTAGGCAATTGAAGCAACACCAAAAATACATTACTGGGACCTGATCCAACTAAAAAGCTTCTGCACAGCCAAGAACACAGTGCATAAAGCAATAAAACAGCCCTCAGAATGGGAGAAAATATTTGGAGGTTATCTCTACAACAAAGGTTTAATAATCAGAATCCACAGAGAACTCAAACGTATTAGCAAGAAAAGAACAAATGATCCCATCTCAGGGTGGGAAAGGGACTTGAAGAGAAACTTCTCTGAAGAAGACAGGTACATGGCCTTCAGACATATGAAAAAATGCTCATCATCCTTAATCATGAGAGAAATGCAAATCAAAACCACTTTGAGATATTATCTAACTCCAGTAAAAGTAGCCCACATCACAAAATCCAAAAATTACAGATGTTGGCGTGGATGTGGAGAAAGGGGAACACTTTTGAACTGCTCATGGGAATGCAAACTAATACATCCCTTTGGAAAGATGCTTGGAGATCACTTAGGGATCTAAAAACAGACCTAGCATTCAATCCTGCAATTCCTCTACTACATATATATCCAGAAGACCAAAAATCACTTTGTAACAAAAATATTTGCACCAGAATGTTTATTGCAGCCCAATTCAAAATTGCTAAGTCATGGAGGAAGCACAATTTCCCATTGACCCATGAATGGATTAATAAATTGTAGTATATGTATACCATGGAATATTATGCAGCCTTTAAAAAAGATGGAGACTTTACCTTTTTTATGTTTACTTGGATGGAGCTGGAACATATTCTTCTTAGCAAATTATCTCAGGAATGTAAGAAAAAGTATCCAATGTACTCAGACTTACTATGAAACCAACTTATAAATGCCCACACTTCCATATGAATGCTATAACCCAACTACAGCCCAAGAGGAAGGGGAAAGGGAGCAGGGGAGATGAAGGGGTAGGATGGGTGGAGGGAGGGTAATAGGTTGGACCAGAACTATGGTGCATTTTATAAGGGTACATGTTAAATCTACTAAGTGGAGAATACAAATGTCTTTACACAATAAATAAATGTGGTGAAGGCTATGTTAACCAGTTTCATGAAAGTATTTCAAATTGTGTATAAAAACAGCACATTGTACCCCATAATTGCATTAATGTACACAGCTATGATTTAATTAAAAAAATAAAGAACATTGTCCAGCACACGGTAACCTTTTTACTATTATGTTTAGTAATTATCATTTTATGATTTGTTTGTTTAAGTATGTGGGTTACTGAGAATGTGTATTCTATGCTTACTTGCTGTTCATTCTTTTTTCCTGTCATGGAGTTTTTTACAAGTATGAATTTTATGTTTTTGAAAAGAAAAGGAAAGAAAAGAAAAGAAAAATATTTCTTTTATACCTATTTTTTTTGTTTGAAGTTTTTGGCTGGGGCTGTGTTTGAACATGCCACCTCCAGCATATGGGCTGGTGCCCTACTCCTTTGAGCCATAGGTGCCACTTATGCCTACTTTCTTAAGTGTTCTGATTATGAAAGGATGCTGGATATTATCAAAAACTTTTTATGCATCAATTGAGAGGATCATATGGTCTTTGTTTTTTAATTTGTTTATATGATGAATTATATTTATAGATTTATGTATATTGAACCAGCCTTGAGACCCTGGGATAAAACCCAGTTGGTCGTGGTGCATAATTTGGTGGATTCCGTTTGTAGGATCTTATTGAATATTTTTGCATCAATATTCATTACAGATTTTGGTTTATAATTTTCTTTTCTTGTTGGGTCTTTTCCTGGTTTGAGGATCAAGATGCTCTTCATAGAATGTGTTCATTAGTATTTCTTCTTTTTCTATGTTTGGGAAAAGGTTAAGTAACATAGGTACTATATTACTAGTATTAGTAATACAGTAATATAGGTACTAGTTCCTCTTTAAAGGTTTGGTAGAATTCTGATGTGAAACCATCTGGTCCCAGACTTTTCTTTTTGGGGAGATTTTGTATAGTTGATGCTATTTTAGAATTTGATGTAGGCCTGTTCAATATTTCCACTTCATTCTGGCTATGTCTCAGAAGTTGGTAAGCTTCCAAGTATTGGTCTACTTCCTTCAGATTTTCATATTTCTGAGAAGAGAGTTTTTGTTAATATTCATTAAGAATTTTTTGAATTTCTGAGGAGTCTGTGGTTATCTCATCTCTGTCATTTCTGATTGATGAAATTAGGGCTTTTATTCTTTTATTTCTGGTTAGTTTAGCCAAAGTTTTATCTATTTTATTTACCTTTTCAATAAAAACAACTTTTGGTTCATTGATCTGTTGTATAATTCTTTTGTTTTCAATTTCATTTAATTCTGCTCTAATTTTGGTTATTTCTTTTCTTTGGCTGGGATTGGGGGTGGAATTTTCCTCCTTTTTCAGTTGTTTGAGATGTCCCATTGAGTCGTTAACTTCCTGTCTTTCCATTCTCTTGAGGAAGACTTGCAATGCTATAAATTTCCCTCTTAGGACTGCCTTTGCATTATCCCAGGTTCTGGTAGTTCATGTCTTCATTATCATTTTGTTACAAAAATTTGGTAATTTCTTTCTTAATCTCATCTATGACCCAGCTATCATTCAGCATAAGATTATTTAGTTTCCATATCTTTGTGTGAGTTTGCAGATTCCTGTTGTTACCGAGTTCAACTTTTTTCCATGATGGTCTGAGAAAATGCAAGGAATAGTTTTTATTTTTTTTAATTTGCTGATTTGAGACTTGTGACCTAAGATGTGATCAATTTTGGAGGATGTTCCATGGGCTGATGAGAAGAATGTGTTTTCAGTTTTGTTAGGATGAAATGTCTGTATATGTCTGATAAATCCAATTGTTGAATGGTTAATTTTAAGTCTAAAATTTCTTTGCTTAGTTTCTTATTAGAGGATCTATTCAAAACTGCCAAAGGGGTGTTAAAATCTGATTATTATGGTGCTGGAGGAAATCAAGTAGCTCATGTCTGATAGATAAATTGAGGCACATTCTGGTTTGGTGCATAAATGTTAATAATTGAAATCTCATCATGTTGACTGTTTCCCTTAACCATGTTTGTCTGTTTTAAAGTCTATTGTATGTGCAAATAAAAGTGCAACAGCTGTTTTTTTTTTTTTATTTCCATTTGCCTGAATTGTAGATGACCATCCCTTCACCCTGAGTCTATATTTATCTTTTTAGGTAAGATGAGATTTTGCATGCAGCAGATATCCAGCCTGAGTTTTTGTATCCAGTCAGCCAACCTGTGACTCTTTAGAGGACAATTTAAGTCATTCAAATTAATTGAGAGTTTTGATAAGCCTGGCAGTATTTTGGGTGTCATGTTTTTCAAAAGTCCAGTGGACGTTTTTAATCCTTTAATCCACTACTGTGGAAATTGGGATTTGATCAAAAGTTTCTGAGTGAGTTTACTTTGGTGGTAGAGCATTATGCTGGTCATTGTGGAGGATGGGTCTGAAAATATCCTGGAGTGCTGGTTTAGTTAAATTTCTTTAACATGTGAATGTCATTAAGGTATTTAATTTGTCCATCATAAATGAAACTTAGTTTAGCTGGACACAGGATCCTGGGTTGAAAATTGTTTTGTTTTAAGAGGTTAAAGGTTGATTACCATCCTCTTCTGGCTTGAAAAGTTTCTGCAGAGAGACCTCCAGTCATCTAATATTTTACCCCTTGTAGTTATCGTTTTCTTACATCTGGCTGCTTGCAGTATTTTCTCCTTCATATTAAGTTTGGTGAAGTTAATTATAATGTGTCTGGGGGATATTTTATTTGGATTGAGTCATGCTGGTGTTCTGAAACTGTCTGCTATCAGAATTTCAGAATCTCTTCCCATATTTTGGACATTCTCTTCAATTATCTCTTGGACTAGAGCATCTGGCCCTTTCAAAGCAACCTCATAGCCTTCAGGTATTCCTATAAAGCGAATGCTTGCTTTTTTTGAATTATCCCACAACTCTCTGAGTTAATGATGTTTTTGCTCTCCACTTCTCTTCCTCTTGGAGGGTTTGGGAGTGTTCAAAAGCTTTGTCTTCAATGTCTTCAAATCCTTTTTTCTGCCTGCTTCTTTCTGTTACTGAGGGATCCTACTGTATTTCTCATATACTGGGTGGTGCAACTTTTCTTGATGTGTCAAAGTCTTTGGTGATTTTGTCTTTGACTTCACTGAATTCTTGAGACAACTTTTGAATTATTCCTAGACTTTCTAATTCCAACTTTACTTCCAGTCTGTTAATCCTATTTGCCATCCAAATTCTAAACTTTATTTCTGACATCTCAGCCTTTTGTTTGTGGATGGGATCTTCTAGTGTGTCTTCTTTGTCATTCCTTTGGGGAGTTGATCTACTCTGATTAGTCATGTTGCCAGAGGTTTTCCACTGATTCTGCCCCATGATTGTTTTTCATCATTTGGCTAGATGAGCAGGTAAGGTGAAATTGGATGGGGGCTCCTGGGGTTATGATTAACCCACCCTTTCCCAAGAGCTGGGACTGGTAACTGCAGGTTTTCCTCTACAGCTTTGTAAAGGACCAGTACAGTACTACATCCTAAGACTCTGGCGACCTTCTTGGTGTGGTGAGGCTAGGGGTTTCTGTCTTATATTCAGTTGATCTCTGTCCAATCCTAGTGAATCAGTGACTCTGGGTTGAAGTCTCATCTGTGGAGAAATACAAGCAACTAAGACATTTCATCCCCCATGGGCAACAACTAGAAGAGGAAAATCAAACCTTTCCACTACAACAGATCCAGGGTACCACCTTGGTGGTTCCTTGGGTGATTTGCCCAGGTCAAGAGTTTCAAACTGATTGTCCCAGTCAGCACCAACTCTCTAGTGGGAGAGTCCAAAAAGTCTCCAGCAACTAGATAGCAGGGAAGCTCAAGTGTGGCTCCCTCCAGTGCTCTGTGGAGTCAGAAAGGCCTGCCCAGGAAAAGAGGTGGACTAAGGGGTGGTGCCTCTTTCCCCACTTTGCACCTCCTTCACCACCAATCTCTGGTAACCCCAGTCTCTGATAACCCTACCGCCAGTCCCTGGTGACCCAGTCTCTCTGGCCTCATTCCCTCCAGTAAGCAAATGTGCCAGGGCTTTGCACCTGCCAGAGTCAAAGGAAAGTCAATGCCTCCTTCTCCTGGCCACCACCCCCTGCCACCAGCTGCCGGGTGGGGGAGCTGAAGCCTGCCTGCCTCAGGTACTCAATGGCAACTGTGGAGTGTTCTACCTGAGCTCAGTCCAAATCTAATGGTGACACAACAGCAAATAATTTTCTCCCTCAGCCACTGCACCTTTTCCCCAGCCACTCTGCAGGTCTGGTATCCCTACACAGTGAGGTATGGTTCCATCTGGCAGTCCTCAGAGTTGGGGAGGTCTCTTCAAAATTAAATCCCATTTGGATTGCTCTACTATCACTGAAAGTTCATTGGAGGTGTCTCTGCACAGCTCCAAAGCATCTCTCGTGGCTCCTGCACAGTGGCAGTGGCTGGGGTAGTGCCAGTTGCACATGGTGGTGGCTGGGGCAGTGCAGATCCCACATGGCTCGCAAACCTCCACTGCTGCTGATTTGCACTTTCACAGAGCCAAGCCCACCAGCCTCCACCCTTCGTTTGATTGTACTACTATTGGGCTCACCTTTACAGTGCAGCTTTACTACCATGGCCCTTGCAATGCCCGGTCTTAGCAATAAACTGCAGACACTCCAGTCTCTGTAGGGGCTGGGGTTCTGCACTGCCAGGAGAGGGGGGAATGGTGGATTGGGAGTTCAAAATGGTGGGGAAAACATTTGTTCTCCTTTCTTGCCAGGCAAGAGAATGCCCAGGTGCTGACAGCAGGCTTCCCCTAGAGAAGTAATACCCACTTCCAGCAACTCTATCCCAAGGGGTGAGAAAAGAGATCCTCAGTTCACTGCTTTTAGAGATCCCACAGTGAGAAAAAAAAAACACCTGGGGAGGGGACAGACACTCTTTTTCTTTTGGATGAGTTTTGTACCTGTAATTTGCTTCCTTGGAGTCGCAGCTTGCCTCAGCTGAGGTGACATGCAATTATCACTCTTCTCTCTCAGCTCAGGTCCTGAACTTCAGCTTTATTGGGTACTTCTGGTCATTATACTTCCCTCTGGATGGAAGCTTCTATCAAAACCTGACTCAAGTTGGCCATCTTCTCCCTCCTCCCTCCTATTCTGCATTTCTAACAAGCTCCCAGATGCTTCCACTCTGGACAGTCCATTGAGTGGCAAGGCATTAAGCTGGATGTTCTTTGCATGGGTTTTCACTAGGAACTTACTAGAAATGCAAATTCTCAAACTCCACCTCACACTTACTGAATCAGAAACTCTGAGAAAAGGAGTCCTCTTGTTACCTGCTAAAATTTGAGCCACTGGCTGGGTGTGGCAGCTCTTTCCTATAATCTCAGCATTTTGGAAGGCCAAGGAAGGAGGATTTCTTGAGACCAGGAGTTGAGGACAGCTTAGAACAACATAGCAAGGCCTCCATCTTGATAAAAATATATTCAAAAGAGTAAATAGACAACATGCAGAATTAGAGAAAATATTCACAAAGTATATATCCAATATAGGACTAATATCCAGAATCTACAAAGAATTTGAATAAGAATCAGCAAGAAAAAAACAACCCCATTAAAAAGTGGACAAAGACATGAATAGAAGTTTTTCCAAAACAGGTAGACAAACAGCCAATAAACACATGAAATACTGCTCAATATCACTAATCATCAGGCAAATGCAAATTAAAACCACAGGGATTTATCACTTTAACTCTGTCAGAAGAGCCATTTTTAATACGTCTAAAAGCAATAGATGTTGGCACAGATGATGTGAAAAGGGAACACTTATACCCTTTTGGTGGCAATGTGAATTCATACAACCTCCATGGAAAACAGTATCAATATTTCTCAAAGAACTAAAAGTAGGCCTACCACTCAACCCAGCAATCCCACCACTGAGTATCTACCCAAAGAAAAAGAAGTCATTATGTCAAGAATACACATGTACTCGAATGTTTATTGCAGCACAATTCACAGTTGCAAAGATATGGAATCAATCTCAGCTGATGAGTGGATAAAAAAAATGCTGTATATATATATATGTATATATATATATATAGATATAGATATAGATACACAGTTGAGTACTACCCATCCATAGAAAGAAATGAGATACTGCCTTCTTCAGCAATTTGGATAGAATTGGAGAAAATATCCTAAGTGGAGTATCTCAGAAACGAAAAAGCAATTAACACATGTTCTCACATATAAGTGGAGCTAAATGGCAGGTATACGTGGTTATAAATATTACAATGGACATTGGAAATTATGAAGAGATGAAAGAGGATGAGGGATAAACATTACATATTAGGTACAATATATGTTATTCTGATAACCTGATGATGGGTACACTAAAAGCCCTGACTTCAGCCTCATACAATTCATCTATGTAACACACCCCATAAATCTACTGAAATTTTTGAAAAGTTTAATTAAAATCAAAAATAAATAAAAATAATTTTTTTCTGGGCATCAAATGATCCTTTATTAAAACATTTTTCCTTGTAGTTTTTAACTAGTTGGGTATTCCACAGCACCACTGTTGATGTCATCTATGATGTCATGAGGGTGGCAGCCCTCAACATTACAGCCCACTGACTGAGCCATCTCCAGGATCTCTTCGATTGTTCCGGAGAGTTCTCTGGCTAATAATCAGTGCCACATCTGTCTCCCAATGTTGACAGTATTATCAAAAGTGATATTTCCATTGTATTTAATGCTTTTCTGTTTCTTTCTGTCACTCAGTGGTTCTTTGAGTGCTTTGATGATGAGGGCAGAGGCAGAAGGTACCACTTTAATCTGGGCCTGTCTGTTCTGGATAGTCAGTTTCACTGTAATCCTCAGACCCTTTCAGTCACTGGTTTCCTTGGCAATGTCATCACCAACCTTTCTTGGAGACAAATCACAGGGGGTTGATCTTGGGGGCCAGGGCAGAAATGGCACCAGCTTCGCCACCAGTGCACCTCAGGTATATGTCTTTGATCTCACTGGTGTTGAACTTAGGCAGCTTGGTAGAGGTGGCTGGTGTTAGATAAACCTGGATTCAGAATGACCAAAGAAAGTTGAACCTTGGCCTCTTCTGAGCTGAAAGTCAAAAGCACAAAAATAAATTTTCAAAAAAAATTAGCCAGGCTTCATGGTGTGCCTATAGTACAGCTACTCAGGAGGCTGGAGCAGGAGGATTTCTTGAACCCAGGTGTTTAAGGCTACAGTGAGCTATCTGTATTGCCCTGCTTCGAGATGTCCTGCCTTTCAGGCTAAACCAAGGTCCTCCTTCCACATACTGATTTATGACTTTACATGTAATTCCTGTCTCCCTGGAGTGTAAAAACAAAACTGTAACCAAGCCACAGGGAGACCCTTTGCTTAAGGCTTCTTGGGCATGGCTCTTTGGGGCATGATTACATGTATTTGACTCAGAATAAACCACTTCTAATTATTTTGCAGAGTTCAAGTTCTTTTTTGTTGACAAGATGTCACCCAGCTTGGGGCTCCTAGAAGACTCCAGACCTCCCAAAGGAGTAGCACAGTCTCAGTGTTAGGTTCCAGCATGGCCCTCCTGGGCCACCTGACTATAAGCTTCTCCTTGGACAGAACAGTTAAGTTCTCCTGAGCTCCAGACCTGCTCTTGATTGGTGGCCTGGTTTATTCAGAGCTGTTGGTTCTTTTTCTAGGAATTTGTGTGGGATCCTAACTTTGATTTGGAGGTACATTATAAAGGGTCTTCATCATTGCCTCTTCCTCCCCAGACTACCATCAACTGGCTTTTCTGCACATTTGTGCAAGACATTGAACTGTCTTGTTGATCAGTAAATGGGACACTGAGTTCTTCAGCTGCAAGAAAAAGGCCATTGCACTCTTCCCAGCCGACAGGCACCCCTGTGTGAGTGGGGACCTATTTGGGAGAGCCTAGAGCAATTCACCATGGCACAAAGTGGACCTATAACCCTCGCACAAATTAATTAAAAGGCCCATCCAGGAAACATCCATAAGAGCTGATCTCTCATCATTCTGAGCTCTCTCAGAGGTGGTAGACTCCCAAAGAGAGAAAATAAGCCACACAAGAAGGTGGGAAGGACTCAGTGGTGAGACACTGTGGAGTCCCACACCCTCAGCATGCTCTGATCCACTACACTGAACCCTACACTACAGTTCAGCTGCTTCTTTTAAAGAAAAACAGGAAATAAATCCTCTCAAAATAAAGACAGACAAGGAGAACAACGCTTCTGGCATCCCAGTTAGTTTATGGTACCTCTCCCTGCAAATGTTTGTATGAAAGGGCAGGTTTTCTAGGACTCCAGCTGGCTATGGTCAATTCTTGTGCGCATTTTTACCGAAGGACAATTACATCAAGGAAAACTCAAAGCTAAATGGTTGACCTGATGCTATAAGTTAAAATGTTGAGTCTCTTCAACTCTCTATTTCTCTATTTTCTTTTCTGCCTATTCTGCTAATATTTTCTACTGGGTTGAGATAAACTCGGTGTTTATGGTAATACTAACTAATTCAGGATTACTTGGACGTCTTGCAGCCAGTTCTAGCTAAAATGTAAAACATTGAACACTCATTTTAAACTAGGAAGAACAGTTTTTTTTAAATGTATTAAATATCAAACTGCCTTGGAAACTTTTCTCCACAGGAGTTATTAAATTTCTATTAAAGAAACTGAAGTTTAGCCATATAAACAAGTTTTATTAGAAGAAATTTGGACCAAGTCATCTTTTGTAAACTATGAGGTTGTGTTATTATGTTATGGCTAGAGTACTGAGGTGAGAGCTCTCGGAACTCTGTGTGCATGTGCACATGAGTATATATGTTTAGATAGGTTTTGTGTATGTATGTGTATTATCTGTTGAGCCCACAAGGTTCCAGAGTGGCTTATAAATAAGGGAGTACTCTTATTTATAAATAAATCAATTAAAAAACCCCAAATGCTTTTCTAGTTCACATGAATTTAATAATCTTTAGTAAATAAGCTGGGTTATGAAAAGGAAAGAATATTGATTGATAAAGTAAGAATAAAAACGTTTTCAAATTCTCAGCTGACCTTTTCCACCTAGATTTTACTAGACATTTTTATGTTCTTTAAGGTGTCAGGGTTTGACACAAGGTTATAAAACTATAAACCCAGCCAAAGACAAAATGATCTGTGTTTGTATGATTTTTGATAAGTAACATAAATTTAACATTTTTGGTCCAATGATAATAGCTAAATCTCCTAAGTTACCAGCAACAACAGCAATGACAAAAAACCCAAGTGTTTAAGTTTAGGGTTGTTAATTAGTTAAAAAAGTCAACACACCTAAAAAAAAGTGTGTCAGTAAATTAGATATTTTTAAAAATCAAGTAAATAAGAGCACAAAACCAGAAATTTATGGTCAAAGGCCTATGAAACTATTTTAGTTTTAGTCTCTTAACTCTAGTTGCATGTGTAGTTTTATCCACATAAAACCTGCTTTCAATACCTATGGAAAGGTGCACATAAAACATATTTCTAAATCTCTTTTTTTTAATTGTTGAGGATTCATTGAGGGTACAGAGAACCAGGTTATAATGATTGCATTTGTTAGTCAAAGTCCTTCTTATAATTGTATCCCCTAAATCACTCTTTCTATCATCTGATATTAACAGTGCTATTAGAGATTCAAAGCTGTCCTAGAAATTTTAGTTATAAGAGTTTAAATTAAAACCTTTTGCTTTCCCTTGGTCTAATCCACTCTTGATCTGTCCATTATGTTGCTATAGCAAAGCTTTTGCCTAGGGAAAAATAAATTTCTAAGCTGTTAATTTTTGTATAGTAATTTATTTTAAAATAAACAAAATGTTTATGTAGAATTCAAAGAAAGTCTCAAAACAATCTTAGGCTTTGAAAGTATTACCTGCACTCAAGTTTACACTCAATTTAGAATTTTTTTTTTTCTTTTGAGACAGAGTCTTACTATGTTGCCCTTGGTACAGTGCTGTGGTGTCATAGCTTACAGCAACCACAAACTCCTGAGCTCAAGTGATCCTCTTGCCTCAACCTCCCTAGTAGCTGGGACTACAGGCATCCACCACCATGAGCAGCTAGTGTTTAGAGATGAGGTCTCACTCTTGCTCAGGCTGGTCTTGAACTCCTGAGCTCAGGCCATGCACCCACCTCAGCCTCCCAGAGTGCTAGGATTATAAGCATGAGCCTGGCCTGGAAAACGTTTTGAGGTTTTCTAAATAGCTTAATCTTCATTCTCATATTAAAAAAAGTTACAATATTGTGCCATTGTTTGAGGTGCTAAGGAGTGGTGTTGAAAGTTTTTTCAGTCTATAGTTAGGGGAAATCTTGTAGATGGGGCTCAGAAAACTACCCTAAAATAAAGTCCTCAGAAGCAGACTGTGATCTTCCCTTGGCTGCCTGCCTCTTATTCGGGTTCTTCCTGGACCTTGCCATAGAAGCCAGAATTCCTCTCTCCCAAAGCAGCTCATTAAAACCAGAATCCCTTTTCCTGAAAGCTAGCCATAAAACCTAAAATTACTCTCTGTAAAAAAAACTGACCTTAAAGCTATTGTTTTCCTATTACATTACTCAATTTACGCTGAATTTTATTTTTTCTTCATTAAATCATAACTGTGTACATTGATACATTTATTGGGTACAGTGTACTGATTTGATATACAATGTGAAATGCTTATTTAAAACTGTGGCCTTAAAGTTATTATCTGACCTACTTTGTTTTACTATAAAACCCCCATTACAGAAAGGGTCCTGCCCACCCTCTGAAGGAAGAAGTGCTCACTCAGAGAGGCCAAAGAGAATAGATAGAAAGGGCTTCCTGGGTCGTGCCATTCAGACTGTTAGCATTAGATCATATCCTTTTTGCTCCATCATATTTCTACTTGGCTGTCCATACAAAATTCTAAATTTATTTCTATTATCCTGAAGCTAGCTTTTAGTTACATAGCTACTAAAAGTGCAAGAGAGACACACCAGCTTATTTGGTACATTAAACCATACAGAAAGTATTGTTGAATATAAAATGGTGTTTAACATTTTTTGGATTATACTTCCATATAGATATTATAAATCTCCGTTCCAAACTACATGAGATTTCTAAAATTCTAATTATGTTCCTGTATATATTTATAATTATAATTATTGTGCTACATTTTCATATGCTACAGAAATAACCAAATCTTCTTTGCATCTTTACACTATTTTAAAATTTCTATTATCCACAGGTAATTATTATTTTACTTAGTTTTTACTTAGATTATAAACAACAGTTTATAATCAACTACAGTCTTTAAGAAGAAGTTACAGAATGAACTAAAAGATTTTAGTGATTTTTTTATTTAAAACATTACTGATTGTTTTTGCCTTTTTTCCCCAAGAGTCCAGACAAGTATTAAGTGAATAGTAAAGTTTACCTGGTACGTCCAGGATTTAAATACTATTAAATTCTTCTGGTTCCATGCTGTTCTCCATTGCCAACACTCTGATGCTAAAACTACAAACACCCTCCTTGTAGGTCCAAGGACTATCACAGAAAAGGGGGAACTTGAGAGTGTAAGGGCTGATTTCAAGGGATAGAATTAGTTCAGACCTTACAAATCATGAGTGGGTACTCAGGTGTCTAAGTAAATTCTAAATAAAAGATTGCCTTTTGCAGCCATGTGGTTCAGATAACCATCTCAACCATAAAGAATTTCCTGTTTCCTATAGACTTAAAAAACAAAATTATAGAAAGGTTATCAAGATATCTGCTGACAGAGCTTTGTGGATGTAGTTGTTCCCAGTTATAGGGTTTATGCAAATAGATATACAATAAGAAATATATTGGCCACCTTAGGACAAATTACAAAAGTGAATGCAAAAAAACCACTGCTGTACAAGAAAATTCCTTAGTTTAAATGGTTATCAGTGTTTAAGTATTTTAAATAATAAATTTCTGTAAGTCCACAATTAAAACCAAGAATACAGTAGCTTAACACTTACAGATAAATTAAACCTCAAAACTTTTAAGGGGTTAATGGGTTCTTGCCCACCTCCAGTCCCATCTAGCCAAGAACATTTACTGTATTTTGCCATGTTTATTTATTTTTTTAATTAAATCATTGCTGTGTACATTAATGCATTTGTGAGGAATAATGTGCTGGTTTTATATACAATTTGAAATACTACATCAAATTGGTTAACATAGCCTTCAGCACACTTTCTTAATTATTGTGTTAAGACATTAATATTTTGCACTTAGTAGAATGTTGTAAAATGCACCATAGGTGTGGTCTAACCCATTACCCTCCCTCCACCCATCTTACCCTTTCCCCCTCCTCCTCTTTTCCCTTCCTCTTGGCCTGTAGTTGGGTTATAGTTTACATATAGAAGTGTGGGTGCTTTTATATTGGTTTCACAATAGAGCTGAGTACATTGGAATCTTTTTCTTCAATTCTTGAGATACTTTGCTAAGAAGAATATGTTCCAGCTCCATCCATGTAAACATAAAAGATGTAAAGTCTCCATCCTTTTTTAAGGCTGCATAATATTCCATAGTGTACATATACCACAATTTATTAATCCATTTGTGGGTCGATGGGAAATTGGGCTTTTTCTATGACATAGCGATTATGACTTGGGCTGCAATAAACATTCTGATGCACATATTTTTGTTATAAAGTGATTTTTGGTCTTCTGGATATATACCTAGTAGAGGAATTGCAGGATTGAATGGCAGGTCTACATTTAGATCCTAAGTGATCTCCAAACTTCTTTCCAAAAGGAATGTATTAGTTTGCATTCCCACCAACAGTGAAGAAGTGTTCCCTTTTCTCCACATCCATGCCAACATCTATAGTTTTAGGATTTTGTGATGTGGGCTAAACTTACTGGAGTTAGATGATATCTCAAAGTGGTTTTGATTTGCATTTCTCTCATGATTAAGGATGATGAGCATTTTTTCATGTGTCTGTAGGCCATGTGCCAGTCTTCTTCAGAGAAGATTCTATTCAAATCTCTTGGCCACACTAAGATGGGATCACTTATTCTTTTCTTACTAATGCAGTTGAGTTCTCTGTGGATTCTGGTTATCAAACCTTTTTTGGATACATAACCTGCAAATATTTTCTCCCATTCTGAGGGCTGTCTACTTGCTTTACGTACTGTGTTATTGGCAGTGCAGAAGCTTTTTAGTTTGATGAGGTCCCAGTAATGTATTTTTGGGGTTGCTTTAATTGCCGTGGGGGTCCTCCTCATAAAATATTCTCCCAGGCCAATTTCTTCAAGAGTTTTCCCTGCACTCTCTTCTAGTATTTTTATACTTTCATGTCTTAAGTTTAAATATTTTATCCAGTGTGAATCTATTTTTGTTAGAGGTGAAACGTGTGTGTTTAGTTTCAGTGTTCCACAGGTCTCCAGCCAGTTCACCCCCCAGTTCACACAGCACCATTTGTTAAATAGGGAGTCTTTTCCCCACTGAATGTTTTTGAGAGGTTTATTAAAGGTCAAATGACAATAAGTAGCTGGATTCATCTCTTGGTTCTCTATTCTGTTCCACACATCTACCTCTCTGTTTTTGTGCCAGTACCATGCAGTTTTGATCGTTATAGTTTTGTAGTATAGTCCGAGGTCTGGTAGTGTGATTCCTCTTAATTTGTTTTTATTTCTGAGTAATGTCTTGGCTATTTGAGTTTTTTTTTTCTCATTCCATTTAGAACGAAGTATGTTGTTGTTTTTATTTTTTTTTTTGAGGTCTTTAAAGTATGACAATGGTATTTTAATAGGGATTGCATTAAAATCGTAAATTGCTTTGGGTAGTACAAACATTTTAACAATGTCGACTCTTCCCAGCCATTAGCATGGTATGTTTTTCATTTGTTAACATCCTCAGCTATTTCTTTTCTCAGGGTTTCATAGTTCTCCTTATAGAGATCTTTCACATCCTTTGTTAGATAAACTCACAAATATTTCATCTTCTTTGACACTACAGTAAAAGGAATAGAGTCCTTGACTATTTTTTCAGCTTGACTGTTGGTATATATAAAGGCTACAGATTTGTGAGTATTGATTTTGTAACCTGAGACATTGCTGTATTCCTTGATCACTTCCAAGAGTTTTGTAGTTGAGTCCCTGGGGTTTTCCAGATAAACAATTATATCATCTGTGAAGAGGGGAGATTTGATCTCCTCTGGTCTTATTTGGATACCCTTCACTGACTTCTCTTGCCTGATTGTGATGGCTAATTCTTCTATTACAATGTTAAAAAGCAGTGGAGATAATGGGCAACCTTGCCTGGTTCCTGATCTGAATGGAAATGTTTTCAATTTTACTCCATTGCATATGATATTAGGCATGGGTTTACTGTAGATGGCTTCTGTCAGTTTAAGAAGCCATCTATACCTATTTTACCTATACCCCTCTATACCTATTTTCTTAAGTGTTCTGATCATGAAAGGATGCTGGATATTATCAAAAACTTTTTCTGCATCAATTGAGAGAATCATATGGTCTTTGTTTTCTATTTTGTTTATTTGATGTATTATATTTATGGATTTATGTATATTGAACCATCCTTGAGACCCTGGGATCAAACCAACTTCGTCATGGTGTGTAATTTGTTTGATGTATTGCTGGATTCTGTTTGCTGGAATCTTATTGAATATTTTTGCATCTATATTCATTAAAGATATTGGTCTATAGTTTTCTTTTCTTTTTGTGTCTTTTCCTGGTTTGGGGTTTGGGGTGATATTTGCTTCATAAATGTTGAGAAGTATTCCTTCTTTTTCTATGCTTTAGAAAACGTTGAGTAATGTAGATATTAATTCCTCTTTAAAGGTTTGGTAGAATTGTGATGTGAAGCCATCTGGTCCTGGACTCTTCTGTTTTGGGAGATTTTGTATAGCTGATTCTATTTCAGTACTTGATATAAGTCTGTTCAACATTTCCAATTCTTTCTGATTATGTCTAGGAAAGTGGTGTGCTTCCAAGTACTGGTCAATTTTTTTCAGATTTTCATATTTCTGAGAATGAAGTTTTTTGGAGTATTCATTAAAATTTTTTGAATTTATGAAGCATCTGTTGTTATTTAATCTTTGTCATTTATGATTGATAAAATTATAACTTAATTTTTTATTTCTGTTTAGGCTAACCAAAGGTTTATTAATTTTGTTAAACTTTTCAAAAAATCAACTTTTTGATTCATTGATCTTGTGAATAATTCTTTTGTTTTCAATTTAATTTAATTATGCTCTAATTTTGGTTATTTCTTTTCTTCTTCTGGGTTTGGGATTGGAATGTCCTTCCTTCTCCAGTTGCTTGAGATGTCCCATTAAGTTCTTGCCTTCCTCTGTTTCTATTCTCTTGAGAAAGGCTTGCAACACTATGAATTTCTATCTTAGGACTGCCTTTGCAGTATCACAGAGGTTTTGATAATTTGCGTTGTAAAAAATTGATAATTTCCTTCTTAATCTCATCTATGACCCAGCTATCATTCAGCATAAGGTTATTTAGTCTCCATGTCTTTGTATGAGTATGTTGATTCCTGTTATTGGTGAGTTCAACTTTATTTCATGTTAATCTGAGAAAATAATTTCTCAAAGGAATAATTTCAATTCTTTTAAATTTGCCAATGTTAGCCTTGTGACCTAAGATGTGATCAATTCTGGAGGATGTTCCATTGGCTGATGAGAAGAATGTGTATTCAGTTTTGTTAGGATGAAATGCTCTGTAGATGTCTGTTAAATTCAATTGTTGTATGGTGAAGTTTAAGTCCAAACTTTCTTTGCTTAGTTTCTTGTTGGAGGATCTATTCAACACTGCCAAGGGGGTGTTAAAATCTGCTACTATTATGGTGCTGGAAGATATCAAATTGTTCATGTCTGTTAGGGTCTCCCTTATAAATTGAGGAGCATTCTGGTTGGGCACATAAATGTTAATAATCGAAATCACATCCTGTTGAGTGCTTCCCTTAACAAATGTGAAGTGACCATCCTTGTCTTTCCTTACCTTTGTTGGTTTAAAGCCTAATATATCTGCAAATAAAATTGCAATACTTGCTTTTTTCTGATTTCCATTTGCGTGAATTATAGATGACCATCCCTTCACTCCGAGTCTATATTTATCCTTTAAGATACGATGAGATTCTTGTATGCAGTAGATATGTGGCCTGACTTTTTGTATCCAGTCAGCCAACATGTGCTTCTTTGCAGTACAGTTTAAACCATTCACATTAGTTGAGAGTGTTGATAAGTCTAGTAATATTTTGGGTGTCAAGATTTTTGAAAGACCAGTGGACATTTTTAAACCTTGCACTACTGTGGAAGCTGGGTTTTGATCAAAAATTTCTGAGTGAGTTTACTTCAGTGGTAAAACATTGTTCTGGTCATTGTGGAGGATGGGTCTCATAATATCCTGGAGTGCTGGTTTAGTTATGGCAAATTTCTTCAACATGTGTATGTCATTAAAGTATTTGATTTCTCTATCACAAGTGAAACTCAGTTTAGCTGGATACAGGATCCTGGGCTGAAAGCTGTTTTGTTTTAGGAGATTGAAGGTCGATGATCATCCTCTTCTGGCTTGAAAAGTTTCAGCCAAGAAATCCGCAGTCATTCTAATATTCTTCCCCTTGTAGGTTATGAATTTCTTACATCTGGCTGCTTGCAGAATTTTCTCCTTCATATTAACTTTGGAGAAGTTAATTACATTGTGTCTAGGGGATTTTTTATTTGGATTGAGTCATGGTGGGGTTCTGAAACTGTCTGCTATCTGCATTTCAGTATCTCTTGCCATGTTTGGGATGTTTTCCTCTATTATCTCTTAGAGTAGAGCATCTGTGTCTTTCAGATCATTCTCATTTCCTTCAGGAATTCCAATAAGGTGAATATTTGCTTTTTAGGAGTGGTCCCCCAGCTCTCTCAGGGAATGATACATTGCTTTCCACTTCTCTTCATCTTTGACCATTTGGGAGCATTCAAAAGCTTTGTCTTCAATGTCAGAGATCCTTTCTTTTGCCTGATCCATTTTATTACTGAGGGATCCTACTGCATTTTTCAAGTCTTTGAGGGATACAAATTCTTGCCTCAATTTGTCAAAATCTTTGGCAATTTTATCTTTGAATTCATTGAATTCTTGAGACAAGTTTGAATTACTCCTTGAACTTCTAATTCCAACTTTACTTCCATTCTGTTAATCTTATTTGCCATTCAAATTATGAACTTGGTTTCTGACATGTCAGCCAGTTTTTTATGAATGGGATGCTCTGTTTCATCTCCTTTTATTGTACCTTGGGGGTGTTGATCTGCTCTGATTATTTATGTTGCCAAAGTTTTCCCACTGATTCTGCCTCATTATTTTTCACTGTTTGGATAGACAAACTGGTAAGATTAAATTTAATTGAGGGCACATGGAGTTGTAATTAACCAGCCCTTGCTCAGAGTGCTAAGACTGATGACTGTGGCCTTTCCCCTATGGCTTTACGGAGGTCCCATTGAGTACTACAGCCTGAGACTCTGGGGGCCTGATTGGTATAATTGGACTAGGTGGCTGTGTCCTTTATTCAGCTAGATTCTGAACAATCCTAGTGAATCAGTGACTTTGGGTTGAAAGCTCAACTGTGGAGGAATACAAGTAACTAAGACATCCCACTCTCCAGAGGCAACAAATGGAAGAGGAGAATCAAACCCTCCCACTACAACATAACCAAGGTATAACCTTGGAGAGTCCCCAAGTGATCAGCCCAGATCAAGAGTTTGAAACCAATTGTCCCAGTCAGCACAAACACAGATCAAGTGGGACAGTTCCAAAGGTCTCCAGCAACTGGACAGCAGGGGTCCACTAGCAGCTCAACTGTGACTTTCTCTGGTGTTCCATTGAGTCAGAAAGGCCCACCCAGCAAAAGAATTATTTCAGGGGGTCTGGTGCCCCTTTCTCCACCTTGTACCTTTGTCACACCCGGTCATTGGTAACCCTTCAGGGCTGTGGCCCAGTTGTTGCCTGTGGGGAGTGGGATGTCTTAGTTACTTGTATTCTCTCTAATACTCAAGTACACCAGGGATTTGCACCTGAGTCAAAGGGGAGTCAATGCCTCCCCAGCCAGATTGTCTCACTGTGTGAACTGCAAGTGGGAGGAGTTCAGGCCTAATTCCCTCCTGTGTTCATTGGAAACTGGGGACTGTTCCACCTGCATCTGTACCCAGCCAAGGGTTATCACAGTGGAGTGTGGTTCTCTCCCTCAGTGACCACGCCTCTGCCTTGGCCACACTCCACCTCTGGAATCCTTGCTGGGTGAGGTCTGTCTCTCTCCATGTTCCACAGAATTGGAGAGGTGTCTTTCCCAAATTTGACTCCAGCAGGAGGGACCGTGTAGCCACCAACATAGTCAGGGGTGGCACTGCGATTGTCAGGGGTGGTGTCACCCATCTGGGGTGCCACTATGGGATGGGTCACAGGAGCTGTGTGGTGCCTGTGGGTGGTGCCACCTTTGCTGCTGCACGTGGGTCACAGGAGCAGGCTGGTGCCAGTGGGAGGTGCTGCTGCTGCCACGGTCCCTGGTCTGCAGCAAGGGTCCCACGCTATGCACTTTTCAGCACAGGGCAAGTCTCTCTTTCCTTGTGACTCCCTGCTTCCACTAGAGTTATAGTTTCAGTACAGCCCATACTCCATATACTCCAGATTCTGCAGGGGTAGTCCTCCAGACAGCCAGGAGAGGGGTGGGGAAGGGTGGATTGGGAGTTCATGAAGGCAGGGAAAATATTTGTTCAACTTTTATCCCAGGCAATCTCTTGCAGCAGAATCTCTCTAGGGAAGGAGTCCCACTGTTGTGTGAAAGTCTCCCAATTGATCGGTGACGCAGAGAAATGAGTCCCACAATGAAATATTCTGAGCAATAAGGAGGACCACTTACACTCTCATGGCAAGTGGCAATCTTTATTTCTTCCACCAAAGCTTATATAGGCACATAACATAATAAACGTATGACTTAAACCTTGGCCCCAGACCTCTTACTGTCTGGTACTTAGGGGCCTACGGATAAACCTGATTAACTGACAACCATTTTACTAATATTATCTAAAGTTATCCTTATGGGCTAAGGTTTAACCAGATTAACTGATAACTACTTCAATAAAGTTATCCTTTTTTTTTATTAAATCATAGCTGTGTACATTAATGTGATCATGGGGCACCATACACTGGTTTTATAGACCGTTTGACACATTTTCATTACACTGGTTAACATAGCCTTCGTGGCATTTTATTAGTTATTGTGTTAAGACATTTACATTCTACATTTACTAGGTTTCACATATACCCTTGTAAGATGCACCACAGGTGTAATCCCACCAATCACCCTCCCTCCACCCACATCCCCCCTCCCTCAATAAAGTTATTCTTATGTTAAGTAATCAAAAACAAAACCACAAAACAAGATTCTGGGGAAATAAGTAGTTTGAATGTTTGACCATCTGGGGAGGCAGTTAATCATCTTTAGGGAGTAATCTGGAAAATCCTGAGATATACAGGTAACTGCCTGCAGGCCTGCCCCCATGAAGCTCTGCCCTAAATCACTTTTACATGATTAGGTTCTAGGCCACATATGGAGTTCCATCCAGGATTTTTTCCTTTCTAACTCACAAAAGACTTTAAACTTGCCTTCACAAAATGGAACCATTTAAAGGTCTATTTATAGGCTTTTTGCCTATATCCCACCCTTCAGTGCCTCTCTCCCCTGTGGTATATTTAATAAGAGGTCTTATGTTTACTACTCACTCATAGATATAACACAGCAAGCCACGCTCATGGGGGGCAAGGGGGAGGAGAAGGATTCTCATCCTCTTTGGGATGGGTTTTGTACCTGAAATTTGCTTCCTTGGAGTCCCAGCTTGCCTCAGCAGGGGTGATATGAACTCATCAAATTTCTCTCTCAGCTCAGCTCTCAATCTTCAGCTTTATTGGGTTGGTTCTGGCCATTATTTCTCCCTCTAGGTGGGAGCTTCTGCTGAAAGCTGGCTTCAGTTGCTCATCTTGCCTCCTCACCTTTTGCCATGTTTAATGTACTCCCATGTACAATGTGCACCCCCATTTTTGGCTTATACTTTCAGAAAAAAAATCTTTCACTTCAATTTTTAATTCAAATTTCTATTTGTTTATATTTAGGTACTTGTTTTTTGTGTTATAAAAATTGTATGGAGAAGCATGAATCCTATGTACTCAATTTTGATATGAGGACAATTAATGACAATTAAGGTTGTGGGGGGGAAGCAGAAAGAGGGACGGAGGGAGGGGGGTGGGGCCTTGTTGTGTGTCACACTTTATGGGGGCAAGACATGATTGCAAGAGGGACTTTACCTAACAATTGCAATCAGCGTAACCTGGCTTATTGTACCCTCAATGAATCCCCAACAATAAAAAAAAAAAAAAAAAAGACTCTCTCTTCCATTCTTGCCCACTAATACTTATAGATTGGGGCATCTGCAGCCTTGTCCCTCCCATTCTTCTCCTACTGAAGAATCCCATGGTAAAAATAAAAAAATTAAAAAAAATAAAAAATTGTAGCTTTTTTTTTTTTTTTTTTTAGACAGAATCTCAAGCTGTCGCCTAGGGTAGAGTGCCATGACATCATAGTTCACAGCAACCTCCAACTCAGGCTTAAGTGATCCTCTTGCTTCAGTTTTTCTATTTTTTAGTAGAGAAGGGGTCTTGCTTTTGCTGAGGCTGGTCTCAAACTCGTGAGCTCAAACTATCCACCTGCCTTGGCCTCCCAGAGTGCTAGAATTACAGGCATGAGCCACCATGCCCGGCTTTAGCATTTATTTTTTAACATATTATGGTATAAAAAAAATTTATGTAACAAATATTTACAAAACATAAGAACAAAGTATAAGAAATTTTATATACTGGAAACAAATTTATGATATTTACCTATAATAGAAGGGAAAGAGCTCTTAGTTACTGTCAATATCGGAAGTGTCATCTTCAATTTCTACATTACTGGTCTCTTCTGAAGAGTCACTTTTCCTCATCCTGGTAAATTTCATCATCCTTGGTTTCATCCATTGTATTTCTGATGCCACATTTTTAAAATTATTTCACAATACTTTCCTTCTTTATACCATTTTGTGATCTTAGGATCCCACCACAAAACTGGATGATGGATGCTTTCTTCATTCTGCCTGTAGATGTTAAATCATTACTGGCTGACTGCATCATGACATCTGCTCTTTCTTCATTAGGGCCTTAAATGGCTTATTTGTGTACACAGCAAGAGGTTGCAGTAGGCTGATTAGCCCACCAGGTATCACAGCAAGTTGAGTTTCCAAGTCCACTATGATCGCTTTTATATTTTGTGTAACATGGGCTTTTGTTGCACTTTTATTGTAAGGGCGATAAAATTTATTACAATATTCCAGGATATTATTTTGCAAAAATATATCATTATTTCTTTCTAGAGTTATACTTTTAACACATAAGAATAAATAAAATAATTTAAAACATTTACATAGATATACTACCCATGTATAGTATGCATCCTTATTTTTCCCTCAAAAATTTGGTCAAAGAAAAGCATGCGTTATACACAGTGAAATATGGTAATTGGCTATAACCTTTTGGTTCTTAAGTCCCTTTGGCCACAAGGGTCCAACTGAGGGCCTGGATGGACCTGGGGCAAGTAGCCACACCATTCTGACCATGATAGGACAAAATAAAAGTTTGTTCATTGATGTTGTCTCTGCCAGATCTTGGTCAAAAAGGGGGAACTCTGAACTAAGCTAAAATCTTAAGGCCTCTCCAGTGACTGAATGAACCCTCTTATATCTAAGAGGACCCCAGAAATACCCTAAAGCTGAATTGCTGGCCATGAAAAGGGAGATTGCACATCCCTTGTCATGTATACTGTCCTTCTGGGAGACATCCTTTGTAAATTATTAACAGTTCAAAGGCTCTATAATAAAAAGGTCAAAAAAGCACTTGTAGGTCATCAATTTACCAAATAGATCATTTGAGTCTATGTCTTGTATCTGTTCAGTGTCTTGTCTCTGAGATTCCTTACCTTAATTTAAAATATTTGAAGCCTTTAGACAAGGCTTTGTTTCTTTAGCCAATTACAAATCACAAAATCTTTAAGCCCACACCTATCATCTATAATTTCAGATGTCCTGCCTTTACAGGCCAACATAGACCTTTGGTGTATTGATTTATTATAACTTTACAAATAACTCCTGAGTCCTGAAATGAATAAAAGCAAACTGTAATCCATCTACAATGAGACCCCTTATTCAAGCCTTCTTGAGCATGACTCTCCAGCCATGGTCACACATATTCAACTCAGAATAAACTTCTACAGGTTTACTTTACAGAGTTTGGGTTCTTTTCCATTGAAACCAGCCTCATAGAAGATTGGTACTGAGAGGCAGGAGAAAAGGAAATGATCAGAGAAAAAGTTTGCTTGTGAGGCCTTCATTTTGGGGTGTTGTTTTCTGAGTCTCAACAATGACATGCAAGTGCCTGGTATGTATGAGGAACAATAAGGAGGACTGGAGCTTCCATCAAGAAGGACTTGTGGAAAAACAGTCACAGAGGTATAGATATAGGGATGAAGTCATAGCTACTGTGGAGCTTCAGGGACTATTTACTCAGACTCAAGTAGAAGACAGTGAAGGGTTTTCAAGTGAGATGGTGTGATTTACTTATATTTTAATATAAATTAATCTGGCTGAGATAGAGTAATTAGTTATGAAAATGATTATAATCTATATATTTTTAGAGTAGAATCCAAAGAGTTTGCTAATAGATTACACATGCAGGTCAGGAGGACTTGGTAAAGGAGAGGTCGATGTTGACTCGGAGTTTTTTGACCTAAGCAACTAGAATAAAGTTGTCATCAGTGGAGAAGGGACTGGACCTCCGGCCACTGGAGCAGGTCTGGTGTGGAACAGGGTATATCTTCTAAAGTGTTAAATTTGATGTTCGTATCATTCAGCTCAGGCCACCACAACTCAATACTACAGTCTGGGTGGCTTCTAACAATAGAAATTTATCTTCTCACAGATCTAAGGGCTGAAGATCCCAGATCAATGTGCCATCAGGGTTGTTCTCTGGTGAGGCCTCTTTCTGGGCTTATAGTCACCTGCCTTCTCTCTGTGTCCTCATCTGGCCTCTTCTCTGTGCAAATATTGACAGAAGGGGAGGCGGAGAGGGAGAGAGAAAAAGGAAATATTTATCTGGTATTTCCTTCTCTTTTTGTAAGTATTCCAATCTTAATGAGATTAGGATGCTACCCTTAGAAATTCATTTAAGTGGCGAAACCGGTAGCATAGTGGTTATGGCGCCAACCACATGCACCGAGGGTGGCAGTTTAAACCTGGCCCAGGCCAGCTAAATATCAATGACAATTGCAGCATAAAAAATAGCCAGGCATTGTGGCAGGTGCCTATGATCCATCTACAACGAGACCCCTTATTCAAGCCTTCTTGGGCATGACTCTCCAGCCATGGTCACACATATTCAGCTCAGAATAAACTTCTATAGGTTTATTTTACAGAGTTTGGGTTCTTTTCCATTGAAACCAGCTACTTGGGGCCGAGGCAAGAGAATTGCTTAAGCCCAAAGAATTTGGGCACTCCAGTTTTGCACTCCATGGCACTCTACCGAGGGTGACGTGGTGAGACTTTGTTCCCCCCTCCAAAACAGAAATTCAATTAACCATAATTGACTCCTTCAAGGTCTTATCTCCAAACACAGTAACACTGGGAGTTAGGGCCTCAACATATGAATTCAGAGGGGGAAGGAGCAAAGTTTAGTCCATAACTCCATCCAGAGGAAAATGCAGTGTGGGCAGTGAGATGTGGGAATCTCACGTTTGACATAGAAGTGCTGGCCAGGGATACAATTCAGAAAGTCTTCAGAATATAGTTAGTATTTTAACTATTAGACTAAATAACATCACTAAAGGAGTGTGTGAGAAAGGAAAGAAAT
Source organism: Nycticebus coucang (assembly GCF_027406575.1). Taxonomy (NCBI): domain Eukaryota; kingdom Metazoa; phylum Chordata; class Mammalia; order Primates; family Lorisidae; genus Nycticebus; species Nycticebus coucang. The sequence goes on along the minus strand of NC_069799.1, from coordinate 13,632,489 downwards.
GTTATCTAGATTACAAATATTTGTGTGGTCCTTGCTCTGCAACTTAATAGCCATGTGACTCTGAGCAAGTCATTTGCCCACTAAAGTGTCAGTGGCCTTGCCTTTACAGCAGGGGTTAATAACAGCTCTTTGCAGAGTTAAATTAAGAGTAACTCAGATAATTCAAGGAAGACTCAAAGAGCACATACAATTATTATTGCCACAAAATGACTCATGTTGTTTGAAGGCAGTAGTCTGTGTCAGTTACATATTTCACTGCCTATACTACTTGAGTATACACTCTGATTAACATATGAAATCTAGAATCATTCTTTGGGTCACAGTAATAACAGATAACATTTATTGGAAGCTGTAAGCATGCCAGCTTGATAGCTGCACATATTGGGACAACTGATCATATAATAGTTACTAGGACAGACACAGAGCTTAACAATTAGAATCACATTTTGCAAACCCTTTAATATATAGATGCAAAAATTGAAGCCAAATAAATTTAAGAGGTTTGGCCACTTGACAGAAGAAATTAGTGGCAGTGTAATATGCAAACCCAGATCTGATTGATTCCAAAGGCTGAATTCTTAGCAATTATACCAGCAGGGGATTTTTCCACTGCACAAAGCTAAGAATGAATTTATTATGGGGTAACTAAAGTTCACTTCTAGGGGACTAAAAAATATCATCCAACTGGCTGATACATTCTTTTCAATAACAATAAATTATGTTCATCACAAAAAAAAAAATCACTCAGTGAAATAATACTTATCCCATGCAATACATAAAAGTGTGTAACAGGCAAGCACAATAAAGAAGTTATGGACAATATACTGTATAAATTTAGATACAAAAATCTTCAGCAACATATAAGCAAACAAAACCCAGAAGCAAAATGAACCCAATATAAATCTTAAAAGAATTATACACTATGACCAAGTGAGATTTATCCCAAGAATACAAGGGTAGTTCAATATATGAAAATCAAACGATGTAATATAAGAAGGGAACTTCCTCAACATGAAAAAGGCCATATATGAAAACCCACAGCTAATGTTATACTCAATTGTGAAAAACTAAATGCTTTCCTTTAACATTAGGAGCAAGACAAGGATTCACCATTCTCATTCAAATGAAAGTTCTAAACAAAGCAATTAGGCAACCAAAACAAATAAAAGGCTTTCAAATTGGAGAAGTAAAACTATCTCTATTTGCAGATAACATGATCTTATGTAAAAACATCCTAAAAAATTCTCTCTCTCTCACATACACACACACATAAACACACACATACATACACAATAAATGAATTCAGCAAAATCCCAATGGCTTTATTTTCACAAAAATGAAAAAATTAATTCTCTAATTCATATGGAACTACAAGTGACCCCAAATAGCCAGGACAGTCTTGAAGAAATAAAAACGAAAAGTTCCCAATTTCAACACTTACTACAAAGATACCATAACAAAAACTGTGATACTGACCTAAGGATAGACATCTAGATCAATGTAAAACAATTGGGAATACAGAAAAAATCCATACATTTTATTTGTCATGAATGTCAATGGAGAAAGTATAACCTCTTCAACACATAGTGTTGTGACAACTAGATATCCAGCTGCTAAAGAATGAAGTTGGACCCAACCCTACCACATATAAAAAATTAATTCAAAATGGATTAAAGAGCTAAAAACTATAAAACTAGAAGACAACATAGAAGCAAAATTTCCTGACCTTGGAATTGGCACTGATTTCTTAAAGATGATACCAAGACCAAAAGCAACAAAAGAAAAAAAAATTGATAAATTGGACTTCATCAAATTAAAATTTTCATTTATCAAAAGACACTATCCAAAGAGTGAAAAGGAAATACACAGAATGAAAGAAAATATTTGCAAATTATGTATCTCATAAGGGTTAGTAATCAGGATATATAAAGAACACTTACATCTCAAAAACAAAAAGAGAAATGACCCATTCAAAAATAAGCAACCACACTTGAAGAAACATTTCTCCAAACATGATAAGCAAGTGGCCAACAAGCACATTAAAAAATGCACAGCATAGTTCATCACTAGGTAAGCGCAAATCAAAACCACAGTGAGATACCACTTCAGAATGATACCATTTCAGGAAATACCACAGATACCACTTCAACCCACCAGAATGCCCATAAAAGAAAAATTAAGTGGAAAATAACAAGTGCTGGTGGTGATGGTGGAGGAATTGAAACACGCACTGCTTATATAGTAACGTAAAACAGCTTAGCTGCTGTGAAAAAGGCTGCTGTTTCGGGTGGCGCCTGTGGCTCAGTGGGTAGGGTGCCAGCCCCATATACCAAGGGCGGCAGGTTCAAACCCAGCCCCAGCCAAGTTGCAACAACAACAGAAAAAAAATATCCAGGCATTGTGGCCGGCGACTGTAGTCCCAGCTACTCTGGAGGCTGAGGCAAGAGAATCACCTAAGCGCATGAGCTGGAGGTTGCTGTGAGCTATGTGACACCACAGCACTCTACCAAGGGCAATAAAGTGAGACTATCTCTATCAAAAAAAAAAGTCTGCTATTTCCACAATAAATAAGTTAAACACAGAATTGCTGTCAGAACAAGCAATTCCACTCCTAGATATACACCTCAAAGAACTGAAAATCGATGTAAAAAAACAAACAAAAAGTTTTTTTTGAGACTTTGGAAAAGTCTCTTTTTTTGGAAAAAAAAAATAGAAGTTAATTGATGACTTCGTACTGAACCTCAGAGTCAAAGCATTCTATACTAGACATACTCTTATTTGACAATGTGAATGTTACTTTCTTTTCATTACTATTATTATTATTGCTTAATACTTCATTGCAGCAATCCAAATCATTGCAGTGATTTCTTTTCTGAATGTATTTATCTTCGTTCATTCTTTACAAGGTTTTTGTTTCTAGTCCTTATCTTAAACATTGTTATTAAATTTTAAGCCTTTTTAATTTTGTGAAGGCAAAAAGTGGAAACCTAATAAACACATGAATATGCAAAAAACAAACAAACAAAAAAATCCACTTGTATGTGAATGTTCACAGCAGCTCTATTCACAGTAGCAAAAAAGTGGAAACAACCTAAATATTTATCAACAAATGAAATGAAATGTTCAGCGATAAGTGAATAAACAAAAGGAGTCACACAATAGAATGTTATTTAGCAATAAGAGAGTGAAGTACTGACACAACTATAGCATAGAAGAATTTTGAAAACATTATGCCAAATGAAAGAAACCATGCAGAAAAGCCACACATTTTTGAAACAAGTTCTCACTTTGTTACCCAGGTTAGAGTGCAGTGACATCATTGTAGGTCACTACAACCTCAAGCTCCTGGGCTCAAGCCATCCTCCTCCCTCAGTCTCCCGAGTAGCTAGGACTGTAGACACTCACCACTACGCCCAGCTAATTTTTCTATTTTTTTCTTTTTTTTTTTTTTTTTGAGACTATCTCACTCTGTCACCCTTGGTAGAGAGCTGTGGTATCATATCTCACAGCAACCTCAAACTGTTGGGCTCAAGTAATCCTCTTGCCTCAGCCTTCCAAGTAGCTGGAACTACAGATGCCCACCACAATGCCCAGCTATTTTTAGATATGGGGTCTTACACTTGCTTGGGCTGGTCTTGAACTCCTGAGCTCAAGCACTCCTCCTGCCTCAGCCTCCCAGAGTGCTGGTATTACGGGTGTGACCCACTGCACCTGCCTAGTTTTTCTATTTTTCATAGAGACTGGTCTGACTCTTGCTCAGGCTGGTTTCAAACTCTTGAGCTCAAGCAATCCACCTGCCTCAGTCTCCCAGAGTGCTAGGATTACAGGTGTGAGCCACTGCACCCAGCCAGAAAAGCCACATATTATATGATTTATATGAGATATACATAATAGATAAATCCACAGAGAGCAGATCAATGGTTTCCAGGGCTGGGGAGAACTGGCAAATGGAGAATGACTACATACTGAGTATGAGTTTTCCATTTGGAGTGAAGAAGTTTGGGAACTTGATAGTGGTGACGGTTGCACAATATTGTGAATGTTCTAAAGTCCACTGACTTGCACACTTTAAAATAGTTATAATGGTAAATACATATGTATATTTTACCATAATAAAAATAAACTTAACTTATTAAGAAAAATGTTAGGTCATCACTGAGGTATACACCAATATTAAAATGATTAGATTTTATAAAAGAGTCCATAGTCGCATGTGCCAAAATTAGTATAACAAATAAATATAATATTTCAGACTATCTCCCCCACCACATCATAAATCCTTGAGTAGAGAGACTATTTTCTCAAGGTCTGTAAGCAATGTTTGGCAGAAGACAAACCTAAAATAATGTTCTGTTCATAAACAGAAACAATTCTGTTGTGCGCATTACAATGAAATTGTAATTATACAATAGGGGATAAAATCCCAAAGGCTTCTTTTCCTTCAATTTCACTCCCCAGATATACACCTTTACCCTCTGCTTCCCTCCTGAATGCTCCAGGGGATACAATAACTACCTTATGGTTATAAGGGCTTTATGAAACACTTTGTCTTTTGGGGGTCAGCACTTTGAGCTATCCTCACTCCTTTGAGTACCAATTTTCATAGGAAACATTAAGTGCATTTTTTTAGTTCAAACCCACTCTGATTTAAAGACTTAAGAATGTGTCCTTCAGATATGCATTTGAAGAGAATTTAGCATGTCTGCTGCCACTGAGTTGGAGATTTTCACTCTTTGTCAGGCTTTAAAATCCCCTGGCTGATCTGTTTTCAATGCTATGCCCACTGAATTCATGAATGTTACCAACTCTTAAAAGAAAATGTTGCCCATTTTACAACATTTCCACCCTACATAGAGAGAGAGAGAGAGAGAGACCCTGCTGCTAGGTCACCATCGGTGAGTGACATCCTCGGGTTTGTTCATCTGTCTCATGGTATTTTAAATAAACCAGGATCACGGACTTTTGGGTAATTCCAACTGAGTTTGATGAGCACTCTTCTCTATTTAAATGATCTAATTTTCTTTTGTTGTGGTCTTTCTTATTTCAGCAGGTTGCCTATGCCCTTGGGTACAGTTCATGACTAGATAGTTAATCCAGACAAAATTTGAACTTAAGACATTTCCCTAACTGTCACTATGCCATCTTTGTTCCTCATGATGGCACAGAACAGGCTCCTATTTTGAAAAATGAATTTTTATCATGACAGTTCTGATGGATCTCTGTGTGTGAACAAACCTTTTCCTTCTCTAGTAATGCTATTTTTGTATTAAGAATCTGGATATTTGGGGTGTAGCTCCCATATTGCTAAGCAGCTCTGGGACTTTAGTTAAGTCACAACATTTCTACAGATAGATCAGATCATCTCAGAGGTCTCCTTTTCCTCCAAAATTCTACTGAACTACTAAGGCATGCTGTGGCCTTGTGGCCCTTATCGCTTGGCAACATTTATCCAATTTCTGCACGTTATCAACTGTGAGGCAATAAAGTTTCTATCTCCTCACATAGAGGAGACTGACACCCACAGGGGACAATGCATTTGCCAGTTAAGCCTTTTAGTTTTCAGTTCACTCCTGGTGACTCAATACACAAGACAATCCCTCTGATCATGTCATGACTTAGTTTCATCATTTCACATAACTCTCCAATTCACTTCTTCTCTGCCACATTAACATTGTGAAACTAGGTGTTCTAACAGATCTTGACTGCCTCCCTGGTTTGGAGGAGGTTGGAATGTGTTCTCCTGGAGGCTTTCTCCCAGAGTGTCAATGCTCCCTGGCCTGCTAGCTGCGAATCAGACAATTGTCTCAGGATTTGGGCACAGTGAAGTCTGCACTGGTACAGCTTCCATGTATGAATTTTGGCAAATGCCAGGAGTTCCCTGAGCCCTGTTTCTGTATACTCAGGACAGAAGACCTACATGTACTTCAGAGCACACGCACACGTGTGTTCACTTTGTTTGATCCACTTCCAGTTATAGAAATAGGTAAGTTCCTTTCTCTGTGATGGTAAGAGGGCTGGCAGTTGAGTTTATAGCTGCTCTGTTCCCCAAACCTGGATGAATTCTAATTATAATAAACCAATTCTTCTTTTTCAAATGAAGGCTAGAATAAATGAATATTTTTGCCAAGAAGGACCCCGGAGGCTTTCAGGGACATCTGAAGCAGTCTGAGATTGTCTTGTTTCCCTGGATGGTCCTCCGAATTCACACCTCATCCTTGTTAAGTCATAGTTTGCTTTATTCCATCTGCATCATCTAGTCATCTGGTCACCTTTGCAGGCCTCTGACAATGCTCATGAGAGGTTACATGGGGTGTCCTTCATCATGCCTTTATATTACTTTAGTCCTGCCTCTACCATGGCCATGTACCATTCTAACAACCTGTTTCTCAATGTGTTCATTTTTGCACATCCATGAATGTTAATTAAGAAACTTCGGCACCTGTAGCTTAGCGGCTAGGGTGCCAGCCACATACACCAGAGCTGGCAGGTTTGAACGCAGCCCAGGCCTGCCAAACAACAACAACTACAACCAAAAAATAGCCAAGTGTTGTGGTGGGCACCCGTAATACCTGCTACTTGGGAGGCTGAGGCAAGAGATTCGCTTAAGCCCAAAAGTTTAAGATTTCTGTGAGCTGTGATGCCACGGCACTCTACCTAGGGTGACATAGTGAGACTCTGTCTCAAAAAAAAAAAAAAAAAAAAAGAAACAAAGAAACTGCTGTGTTTCGGGCATTGGGCTAGGTACCGGTGACCCAGAAGTAAACACAATGGGAAACCGTAGTGCCACATACTTGTAATCTAGTGGAGTGAGACAGGTAGCAAACATAAGAAATAAGTAGTGTGTTTGTTGCAAGCTGATAAGTACTGTGTATGCCCATAACTCAGGAAAGAAAGAGAAGGGAGCTGTAAGAGTTTCTGATATCATGTAACACAATGAGGGAGGGCCTCCGTTAGAAGGTGGCTTTTGAAAACTGACCTGAAGGAGGTGACAAAGGGGCATTGTGGAGATTCTGTGGGGAAAGCATGGGGAGTATGGGAAACAGCAACTGCAAGTCTTGTACAAAGACAATACAAATGTTGGACAGTGGAGTGATATGACCACATTACGTCTTAATTTAATCCTCTGATTGCTTTTGTGGGGGTAAGGGGAAATTTCCCCTTTGCTTTTTTTTTTTTTTTGAGACAGAGTCTCACATTGTCACCCTTGGTAGAGTGCCGTGGTGTCACAGGTCACAGCAACCTCTAACTCTTGGGCTTAAATGATTCTCTTGCCTCAGCCTCCCAATTAGCTGGGACTACAGGCTCCCTCCACATGCCTGGATATTTTTAGAGATGGGCTCTCACTCTGGCTGGTCTCAAACCTATGAGCTCAGGCAATCCAACCACCTTGTCCTCCCAAGTGCTGGGATACAGGTGTGAGCCACCACGCCCAGCTCTCCCCTTTGCCCTCTGAAGGTTCTCTAAAAATAAGCTGACAAAAAAACAGATTAATAGGACAAAAGGTGTCCAAATTTATTTGATCATAGTTTTAGATGACATGGGAGCTTTTAGCATGAAGACTCAAAGATGCTGGGGAAACTGTCCATGTTTATACTTAGATTCTACAAAGAACGGACAGCCATTCAGAAATGTGTCTGGTAAAAAGGGCATGATCTAATGCTGATAGACTGAGTGGGGAGACCCAGCAAGGCCTGTCTGTCTAGATCCTTCTTGGCATCTCTGGGCATCAGCCTTCCTCCTGGGTATGGAGCAGGGGGCTCTCTGGGATGGGGGTCTTATGACCTTATTTCAAACGATGTAGGTCACATAATTTCTTTATGGCCAGATTTTGCACAGAAAGGAGTGGAAAGTTAGAGTAATGTGCTTATTCTAACTTGATGGCTGGCTTTGGGGAAAAGTCGCTCTGGTTTCTATGACTCTCCTTAAGGAAGAAGGATTTGAGTTTCTATGGTTAGGTCTGGGAGAGAATGAGGGGCCCTAGACCCAGAGGGCAGGAGGGCAGGAGAAAGTCAGGAAGAAACTTCTGCTCTGAGGCTTTTGTTTTGGGGATATCATTTTTTGAGCCCCAATACTTTGTTGAGAATACTTGGAAAGGGAAAAAGGAACTTCCTGGGGAGACAACTTAGGATTCTAGACCAAAATTCAGGTGGTACATGATGGCAGGAAGGGCCATATTGGTAGTAGAAGATGTGGTTTGAGAAGTGATGAGACTGTAGATAATTTAATGACAAAGAAAAATGTACTGATGATTTGAGAGGGCACAATTTCTAAGCCTGTGCAGTATTCATCACATGAAACACCACTCTCTAGCTGACTAACATGTCATCACTAAACATCTAGGTTCAATCCAGAAATTGCTACTATAAGGAATATTTCAATTAGAAAAATAAACAGTCCTAAAGATTTTGCATGATGTCCATTTTTTTTTTAATCATACATTTCAAAATGGTCTTCAGGTAGGTAATGTAGTACCATCCATGGGTGGATGATTTTGAGAGCAATGGGTGCACAATTTATTTTTATTTTTATTTTATTTTATTTTTGAAACAGAATCTCACTATGTCACCCTTGCTAGAGTGCCATGGCATCACAGCTCACCGCAACCTCAAACTCTTGGGCTTAGACAATTCTCTTGCCTCAGCCTCTCAAGTATCTGGGACTACAGGCGCCTGCCACAATGTCCCAGCTATATTGTTGTTGTTGTTGCTGTTGTTGTCATTGCTGTTTGGCAGGCCCTGGGCAGGGTTCAAACACACCAGCCCCAGTGTATGTGGCTGGAGTCTTAGCCACTGAACTACAGGCTCTGAGCCCACAATTTATTTTTAATGTTCATTATCAGTGCAATTGCTTTATGTCTAAGGCTCTGTGCCCTTCTTCCCACCTGTAGGTGACCTTTTTGCCCCACCCTGAGCTGCATGTGATGATGGGAAGAGTCAATGTAAGTTATCCAGAAGTCTTTGTGCTCCTGGGCTTCTCTGATCAACCCTTACTAGAACCTGTCCTCTTTATAGTTGTCTCAGGTTTTTATGTGGTGTCTATCTTGGGCAATGGTGTCATCATCCTGGTGTCCTGCATGGATGTGCATCTCCACACACCTATGTACTTCTTTCTTGTCAACCTCTCCTTCCTGGACATTAGCTTTACCACAAGCATTGTCCCACAACTCCTGGTCAACCTCTGGGGGCCACAGAAAACAATAAGCTATGGTGGGTGTGTGGTCCAGTTCTATATCTCCCATTGGCTGGGGGCAACTGAGTGTGTCCTGCTGGCTGTCATGTCCTATGACCGCTATGCTGCCATCTGCAGGCCACTCCACTACACTGCCATCATGCATCCACAGCTGTGCCTTAGCCTGGCAGTCACTTCATGGCTAGGGGGTCTGACCACCAGCATGGTGGGCTCCACACTCACCATTCTCCTACCACTGTGTGGGAACAATTGCATCGACCACTTCTTTTGTGAAATGCCCCTCATTATGCAACTGGCTTGCGTGGACACCAGCCTCAACGAGATGGAGATGTACCTGGCCAGCTTTATCTTTGTTGTCTTGCCTCTGGGGCTCATCCTGGTCTCCTACAGCCAGATTGCCCGGGCTGTGTTGAAGATCAGATCAGCAGAAGGGAGGAGAAAGGCATTCAACACCTGCTCTTCCCACGTGGCAGTTGTGTCCCTGTTTTATGGGAGCATCATCTTCATGTATCTTCAGCCAGCCAAGAGCAACTCTCACGAGCAGGGTAAGTTCATAGCTCTCTTTTACACTGTAGTCACTCCTATGCTGAATCCACTTATTTACACCCTAAGGAATAAAGATGTGAAGAATGCTCTCAGGCACATTGTATTAGAGAACTGCTGTCGCTTTACAAGGAAATGGGGACAAGCTCAGAGACTCTAGTCATTTCTGAGGAGGAAAAACAAGTTTAAACATATCAGAACTGATATTGGAGGACAGACTACTGGGAGAGTCATTTTAGAAATGACAATATTAGAAATTTAGAAATAACATTAGAATTTTTGAAATAACAATATTAGAAAATATTATTTGAGCTTAAGTTAAGTGGAAATCTGACATGAGTGTACTAATACACTATTTTTAGACCAATATGAGAAGAGAAAATATGTTCTGTTTTTATATTTAGCTCATGATCAAATTATTTTGTTAAATTGTGTTTACTGTTACATGTGTTGATTACCATCTTCTTTTGTTCATTATTTATATTATTATATGGATGCTCTTCAGTATTCAAAGGGGACTGGTTCCAAGACCCTCTTTGGATACCAGAATTCCACACCCATAAAGTCCTTTATATAAAATAGCATAATATTTGCATTAATATTTGTAGATCCTCCCATATACTTTAAATCATCCCTAGATTAATTATAATATCTAATAAATGAAAAGTATACTTGTTACATTATCTTTATTTTTGCATTTTTTTTATTTTTGAACTACGATTAGTTGAATTCATGGATGAGGAATCCTCAAATTCAAAGGAATGACTTTATACATGTGTGTTCTACGTATGTTAATTGTCTATAATAATGTCTTTCATTGAGGAATCTATATAGAATCTTTTACATTTTTTCTAATATTTGTAAAGACTCAGTGAGGAATCCTCGAATTCAAAGGAATGACTTTATACGTGTGTGTTCTACATATGTTAATTTTCTATAATAATGTCTTTCATTGAGGAATCTATATGGAATCTTTTACATTTTTTCTAATATTTGTAAACTCAATGAGGTAGGGCGGTGCCTGTGGCTGAGTCGGTAAGGTGGCGGCCCCATATACTGAGGGTGGCGGGTTCAATCCCAGCCCCGGCTGAACTGCAACCAAAAAATAGCCGGGAAATCCTCTTGTGGGGGAGAGACAAGATGGCAGACTGAAGCCAGCTTTCAACAGAGGCTCCCGTCCAGAAGAAGAGTTAAGGGACAAAAATTTAGTAAGTATCATGGTGGATTTGAGCTGCACCAAGACAGAAGGTTGAAGAACACACACCAACACCACTGAGGCAAGCTGTGATCACAAGGACGCAAACAAAAGCAAAACAGCTCTACTTCCGGATATTCTGAAGCCACACCCCCTGTCTCCCTGGGCAACCAGAGGAGGCCACCAGTGAGCAAAGGATTTGCCTGACGCTGCTCACAAACCCAGGAAGCTTCCAAGGCAGGGCCAACTCAGAGAGGTAATCAGACACAAACCTCCAGCAGCAAAGTCGTTTGAACTCAGAACAGCCCGTCTTCTGCAGCGATTTTAGCAGAAACAGAGACAGAATCCCACAAAGTTGTCTGTGCTGTTCTGTTCTGTTAGCAACATCAATCAGGGACGGGGCTAAGCCTGAGTGAACACCTCCCCCCCACCACCTGCATCAAGCACTAAAAGATGCCAGGCCCCACCTCCTCCTGCTAGATAGCAGCAGACTGCATGGGCCTGGAAGATTTCCTTGCAATTCAGGCAGGTGCAAACCCCTGGAGTATCTGTTCACTACAGACAACTGGGTTAGCCATCTGCAGAGATACCAGTGACTGGATCCGATGGAGGGGCAAAGTGGGGAAGGAGACATCAACCTTCCCATACTGATCTATTTGCTAGGTGGCTCCTCCTGACTCCATGCAGCACTGGAGTAAGCCATATCAGAGTAGTGACCAGACCCCTGTGATCCAGTTCCCAGAGACTTCTTGAACTCTCCCACCTGAGACAGGTGCCAATTGAGAAAATTGATTTGGACCTTTTGAACTAAACTAATAGACTGAAGACTTTTCAGGCGGTGCCCTGGGTATGTGGTTGTAGTAAGGTTTCATTTTCCTTTTCCAATTGGTGCCAGAGGTGGGTGGGCGGGGTCACTTAGTTGCTGGTTTTTCCACACAGCTGAGACTTCAAGCCAGAGTAAATATTACAATAGTATTGAACAGAAACCAGCTGAAAACAAGACAGAACCACTTCGTCCCACCACACAAGACAGGGCCCTGGTTTCTCAGGCCACAACAATGTACTACGGGCCCTCGATAAAGCCCCAGGGGAAAAATCAAAGGGAGTAAAATAACCATGGGGTGGAATCAGTGGAAAAACTCTGGTAACATGAATAACCAGAATAGATCAACCCCCCCAAAGAAAAGATATGGCAGATGTAATTGAAGATCCCATTCATAAACAACTGGCTGAGATGTCAGAAATCGAATTCAGAATTTGGATTGCAGACAAGATTAATAAAATGGAATTAGGAATTCGAGGAGAAATTCAAAAGTTGTCTCAAGAATTTAATGAATTTAAAGACAAAACCACCAAAGACTTAGACACACTGAAGCAAGAATTTACAGCCCTCAAAGATATGAAAAATACAGTAGAATCCCTCAGCAACAGAATGGAACAAACAGAAGAGAGGATTTCTGACATTGAAGATAAAGTCTTCAAACGCTCCCAATTCTCAAAGAGGAAGAGAAATGGAGAGCAAAAATGCATTATTCACTCAGAGAACTCCAAGATAATTAGAAGAAAAGCAATATATGAATAATTGGGATTTCTGAGAATGATGAAGTGGCCTCGATGGGCACAGAGGTCCTTCTGCATGAAATTATGAAAGAAAATTGTCCGACATCCCTAGAGAATCTGAAATTCAGATAGCAGACAGCTTCAGAACGCCAGCACGATTCAACCCCAATAAGTCATCCCCCAGGCATATCATAATTAGCTTCACTAAAGTTAATATGAAAGAGAAGACTCTCAAAGCAGCCTGGTGAAAGAAAACCATTATGTACAAAGCAAAGAATATTAGAATAACTGCAGATCTCTCTGCTGAAACTTTTCAAGCCAGAAGAGGGTGGTCATCGACTTTTAACCTCCTAAAGCAAAATAACATTCAACCCAGGATCTTGTATCCAGATAAACTGAGTTTCATTTATGATGGAGAAATTAAATACTTCAATGACATTCATATGTTGAAAAAATTTGCCATAAGTAAACCAGCTCTTAAGGATATTCTCAGACCTATCCTCCACAATGACCAACCCAATCCTATACCACAAAAGTAAACTCACTCAGAAACTTCAGATCAAACTCCAACTTCCACACTGGCGAAAGGATTAAAAATGTCCACTGGACCTTAAAAATTTGATACCCAAAATTTCACAAGACTTATCAATACTCTCCATTAATGTGAACAGCTTAAACTGCCCTCTAAAGAGGCATAGGTTAGCTGACTGGATACAAAAACTCAAGCCAGATATTTGTTGCATACAAGAGTCACATCTTAACTTAAAAGACAAATACAGACTCAGGGTGAAAGGATGGTCATCCATATTTCAGGCAAATGATAATCAGAAAAAAGCAGGTGTTGCAATTTCATTTGCAGATACAGTAGGCTTTAAACCGACAAAAGTAAGGAAGGGCAAGACTGGTCACTTCATATTTGTTAAGGGTAATACTCAATATGATGAGATCTCAATTATTAATATCTATGCACCCAACCAGAATGCACCTCAATTTATAAGAGAAACTCTAACAGATATGAGTAACTTGATTTCCTCCAGCTCCATAATCATCGGAGATTTTAACACTCCTTTGGCAGTGTTGGATCGATCCTCCAGCAAAAAGGTGAGCAAAGAAATTTTAGATTTAAACCTAACCATCCAATATTTAGATTTAGCAGACATCTACAGCACATTTCATTCCAACAAAACTGAATACACATACTTCTCATCAGCCCATGGAACTTACTCAAAAATTGACCACATTTTAGGTCACAAGTCTAACCTCAGTAAATTTAAAGGAATAGAAATTATTCCTTGCATCTTCTTGGACCATCATGGAAAAAAACTTGAACTGAGGAACAACAGGAATCTGCATACTCATACAAAAACATGGAAGTTAAATAACCTTATGCTGAATGATATCTGGGTCAGAGATGAGATTAAGAAAGAAATTGCCAATTTTTTGGAACAAAACGACAATGAAGACACAAACTATCAGAACCTCTGGGACACCACAAAGGCAGTTCTAAGAGGGAAATTTATAGCACTGCAAGCCTTCCTCAAGAGAACGGAAAGAGTTAACAACTTAATGGGACATCTCAAGCAACTAGAAAAGGAAGAACATTCAAACCCCAAACCCAGTAGAAGAAAAGAAATAACCAAAATTAGAGAAGAATTAAATGAAATTGAAAACAAAAGAATAAGGCAAAAGATCAATAAATCAAAAAGCTGGTTTTTTGAAAAGGTCAATAAAATAGATAAACCTCTGGCCAACCTAATCAGAAAAAAAGAGTAAAATCTCTAATATCATCAATCAGAAACAACAAAGACGAAATAACAACAGACTCGTCAGAAATCCAAAAAATCCTTAATGAATATTACAAGAAACTTTATTCACAGAAATATGAAAATCTAAAGGTAATTGACCGATACTTGGAAGCACATCACCTTCCAAGACTTAGCCAGAATCAAGTGGAAATACTGAACAGGCCCATATCAAGTTCACAAATAGCATCAACTATACAAAACCTCCCTAAAAAGAAAAGCCTGGGACCAGATGGTTTCCCGTCAGAATTCTAACAAACCTTCAAAGAGGAATTAGTACCTATACAACTCAACCTGTTCCAAAAGGTAGAAAAAGAAGGAAGACTACCCAACATGTTCTATGAAGCAAACATCACCCTGATCCCCAAACCAGGAAAAGACCCAACAAGAAAAGAAAATTATAGACCAATATCACTGATGAATATAGATGCAAAAATATTCAACAAGATCCTAACAAACAGAATACAGCAACACATCAAACAAATTATACACCATGACCAAGTTGGTTTTATCCCAGGGTCTCAAGGCTGGTTCAATATCCGTAAATCTATAAATATAATTCAGCACATAAACAAATTAAAAAACAAAGACCATATGATTCTCTCAATCGATGCAGAAAAAGCTTTTGATAATATCCAGCATCGCTTCATGATCAGAACACTCAAGAAAATTGGTCTTGAAGGGACTTTTCTTAAACTGATAGAGGCCATCTACAGCAAACCCACAGCCAATATCATATTGAATGGAGTTAAATTGGAATCATTTCCACTCAGATCAGGAACCAGACAAGGCTGCCAATTGTCTCCATTGCTTTTTAACATTGTAATGGAAGTTTTAGCCACCACAATTAGGGAAGAAAAGGCGATCAAGGGTATCCACATTCACTCTTCGCAGATGATATGATTGTGTATCTGGAAAACACTAGGGACTCTACTACAAAACTCCTAGAAGTGATCAAGGAATACAGCAGCGTCTCAGGTTACAAAATCAACATCCATAAATTGGTAGCCTTTATATACACCAACGATAGTCAAGTTGAAAAAGCAGTTAAGGACTCTATCCCATTCATAGTAGTGCCAAAGAAGATGAAATATTTGGGAATTTACCTAACAAAAGACGTGAAAGATCTCTATAAAGAGAACTATGAAACTCTAAGAAAAGAAATAGCTGAAAATGTTAACAAATGGAAAAACATACCATACTCATGGCTAGGAAGAATCAACATTATTAAAATGTCCATACTACCCAAAGCAATTTATAATTTCAACACACTCCCTATTAAAGCTCCGCTGTCATACTTTAAAGATCTTGAAAAAACAATACTTCATTTTATATGGAATCAGAAAAAACCTTGAATAGCCAAAACATTACTCATAAATAAAAACAAAACAGGAGGAATCACACTACCAGACCTCAGACTTTACTACAAATCAATAGTGATCAAAACAGCATGGTATTGGCACAAAAACAGAGAAGTAGATGTCTGGAACAGAATAGAGAACAAAGAGATGAATCCAGCTACTTACCGCTATTTGATTTTTGACAAGCCAATTAAAAACATTCAGTGGGGAAAAGATTCCCTATTTAAGAAATGGTGCTGGGTGAACTGGCTGGCAACCAGCAGAAGACTGAAATTGGACCCACACCTTTCACCATTAACTAAGATAGACTCTCATTGGATTAAAGATTTAAACTTAAGACATGAAACTATAAAAATACTAGAGGAGAGTGCAGGGAAAACCCTTGAAGAAATCGGTCTGGGCGAGTATTTTATGAGGAGGACCCCCTGGGCAATTGAAGAGCTTCAAAAATACACTGCTGGGACTTGATCAAACTAAAAAGCTTCTGCACAGCTAAGAACACAGTAAGTAAAGCAAGCAAACAGCCCTCAGAATGGGAGAAGATATTTGCAGGTTATGTCTCTGACAAAGGTTTAATAACCAGAATCCACAGAGAACTCAAACGCATCAGCAAGAAAAAAACAAGGGATCCCATCGCACGCTGGGCAAGGGATTTGAAGAGAAACTTCTCTGAAGAAGACAGGGGCGTGGCATTCAGACATATGAAAACATGCTCATCATCTTTAATCATCAGAGAAATGCAAATCAAAACTACTTTGAGATATCATCTAACTCCAGTGAGACTAGCCTATATCACAAAATCTCAAACCAGAGATGTTGGCGTGGATGTGGAGAAAAGGGAACACTTCTGCACTGCTGGTGGGAATGCAAATTAATACATTCATTTTGGAAAGATATGGAGAACATTCAGAGATCTAAAAATAGATCTGCTTTTCATTCCTGTAATTCCTCTGCTGGGCATATACCCAGAAGACCAAAAATCACAACATAACAAAGATATTTGTACCAGAATGTTTATTGCAGCCCAATTCATAATTGCTAAGTCATGGAAAAAGCCCAAGTGCCCATCGATCCACGAATGGATTAATAAATTGTGGTATATGTACATCATGGAATATTATGCAGCCTTAAAGAAAGATGGAGACTTTACCTTTTTCATGTTTACATGGATGGAGCTGGAACATATTCTTCTTAGTAAAGTATCTCAAGAATGGAAGAAAAAGTACCCAATGTACTCAGCCCTACTATGAAACTAATTTGGGGCTTTCACATGAAAGCTGTAACCCAGTTACAATCTAACAATAGGGAGAAGTTGGAAAGGGAGGGGAGGGAGGGCGGTGGTGGCTAGAGGGAGGGGGATTGGTGGGATTATACCTGTGGTGCATCTTACCGGGATAATTGTGAAACTTGGTAAATGTAGAATGTAAATGTCTTGGCACAGTAACTGAGATAATGCCAGGAAGGTTATGTTAACCATTGTGATGAAAATGTGTCAAATGGTCTATGAATTGAGTGTATGATGCCCCATGATCATATCAATGTACACAGCTACGATTTAATAAAAAAAAAAAAAAATAGCCGGACATTGTGGCAGGCGCCAGTAGTCCCAGATACTCAGGAGGCTGAGGCAAGAGAATCGCTTAAGCCCAGGAGTTGGAGGTTGCTGTGAGCTGTATGATGCCATGGCACTCTACCAAGGGCCATAAAGTGAAACTCTGTCTCTACAAAAAAAAAAAAAAAAAAGACTCAGTGAGGTAGATATTATTAACCTTACAAAGTTTAGGTAATTACAGAGCTATTAGGGGTTTGAACAGAGATTTAAGCTTAAATCTATCTATCTATAGATGTGCTTGTCATTTTACCTATAATCCCTTGTGGTATAATAAGAAATAAGTATTTGTTCTTTGTCTCAGTTCCTGTCACAGAACTCCTAAAATGCTTGTAATTTCTTGAGAGATTGGAGTGATAGGAACATCTTTTGTTATTCATAATAAGGCCATTTCAAACACACCTGAATTTATACTAATAAGGTAACCTTTGATGGATTCCTAGACAACTTTGGGAAGGGAGTGTTGCCAAAGGAGCCAACCATGTGACTTTTAGTTCCACCCCTAGACTGCCAGAGAGGAGAGAGAAGCTAAAGATTGAATTCAATTACAAAAGGCCAGTGATTTAATCAGTTGTGACTAGGTACCTCTAAATGATGGGGTTCAGAGAGCTTCTAGATTAGGCAACACATCCAGGTGCCAAGAAGGTGTTGCACCCCAGACTCCACAGGGACAAAGGATGCTGTGCCCAGAACCTTTCCAGACCTAGCCCTATGCCCTTCTTCATCTGGCTGCTCATTTATATTCTTTAATACTCTTGATAATAAGCTAGTAAGCATAAATAGAGCTCCTTCTTGAGAAAGGAAGGAGCTGTGAGAGTTCTGTGAGAAATCCTAGCAAATTATCAATCCTGATAGGAACCTCTGACCTCTGTCAGCAGTACAGTTGGCACCCTGGGACCCGTGACTGCCAACTGTACTGAAAACAGTCTTGTGAGACTGAACCCTAACATGTGCAGTCTGACACTGGCTCCAGCTAGTTAATGTCAGAATTGAATTGAGGAGACCCAGTTGGTGTCTGGAAAGAGCTGGAGAACTTGTGGTGTGAACAAAACCTCACAGGCCTGGTAACAGAAGTGTTGTGTATAAACAGTTCTCTTGAAGAAGGAAGAATCTAAAGATGCAAATGCTTCAAGAGTGGAACTTTGAGTTGAATTCTCAACAAATTAATGGTTTCATCAATGACGTGCTACACTGATTTATTTTTAACTGCCAAACTATAGATTTTCCTACTCAGCTCTAGGATTTCTGTTTTCAGAAAATTTAAGAATGTTTTAAATCACTCTCTACTTTATTTGCTTACCTTTTTCATACGTACAAGCATGACTTCATCATTTTTAAAATAGGACAGATTTGCTCCAGGCATGGTGGCTTATGCCTGTAATGCTAGCACTCTGGAAAGAGGATCCCTTGAACTCAGGAATTTGAGAACAGCCTAAGCAAGAGTGAGACTCCATCTTTATTAAAAATAGGAAAAGTAGCTGGACATTGTGGTGGGCACCTGTAGTCCCATTAGGGAGGCTGAAGCAGGATAGCTTGAATCCAGGAGTTTAAGGTTGCTGTAAGGTGGGCTGATGTCATGCACTCTAGCCTAGGCAAGAGGGTGAGACTCTGACTCAAAACAGAACAAAAACAGAAACAAAAAAAAACAAAGGGACATATTTTTGAAGGCTATAAAACTAAGCATACAATGGTAATTCTAAGACAGATAAATCACAGAATAGTAACTGGCTTTGTCCATTTAAAACTCAAACAGTATTGTAAAGTTGATAATATTGACAAATTAGAGGTGAGAAAATTCTAGTCATAAAGATGGTGTTAATGCTTATCTTTGAGTATTATGTCAGTAAAGGAAACCACAGAATCATTCATTTACAATATGTTGCATAGTATTCTGTAGATGGCCTTTTTTTCCCAAAAAAAATCTTGCCTCCAGAAAAACTTACTCCTCTGTTCTGAGCCAAACACATCTCTAAGTGTCACATTTAAACTCTCCGACTGCTCGCTTGATACTGGGAGATTGGAGTCTTGAATAAACATGCAGATATATATTGAAGTTGATAACATTTCAGATTTATCAATCATTAACTCTTTAGAACAGGTCCATTTTTAATGACAGTTAAGTGTTTGTAAATCTGTAGAAAATGAGAACCAATATTCCATAACGTATTATAAAATTAAAATGTCATTAAATATTTATGAAACCAATAATTTACTCACATTCTACCAAAATACTATGTACTGATTCTTTTACATAACCTCTTTGTGCACATGTTTGCACATTCACATGTGGGGATTACCATAGTATGGGCATAACTTCTTATCTGTACTAATAGTATGGGCATAACTTCTTATCTGTACTAACATCAATCAAACAAGACACACATTGACTGTTTCATAGCTCCAGACACATTTCTATGTGGCTTAATTCATTTCATTTTGACAATAAAGCTATTAGTTAGGTAGCATCATTCTCTCTATTTTATAATTAAGGAAATTAAGGCCAGACTAGCAGATCTTAGATGCTAGGAAGCTCAGATTTTTACACATGCTGATAGTTTCTGCCTGCTTCTTGAGTGCTTTCTTCATTAAATGACATAAAAATGGCAATATTAACATGGCATTTGTAAACAGTGCATCATATTCCAATCAGTATATATTCTTTGGTTTCTATCAATTATTATTTGTAGGTATTTGGGCTATTTTTGTTTTAAATTTTGCTATTTATGTGATTTATATAGGTTTCTTTCTTCTGTTGAATTATATTCTTAATATAATCCCCAGAATTAGGTCACTGAAGCAAATGCCACAATAATTTTAATTGCCTTACATGTGTCACCATGAACTATTGGGTGAAGAGAAAAACAGACTGTGATTCATTTCAATTTACTTCACAAATCTGCCCAAGAGAGAAAAAGAAATCTCAAATTGTGCTAACTTCATCATATGTATCACAACCACCATTAGTATATTGCATATTTCATCAGATTTACCTATTTGTTTTGGTCCATTTTCCACATCATATTGTATCATCTACTCTTGTCTATAAGCCTTTTCAGTTATCAGACCCAGAAGCACAGAATTCCACCAATGAGTCACCACCATCATTATATAGTAGACAAGAAATAGGTCTGGATTTGGAGCCAGGGAATCTGGGTTGATAATCAACCTTGGCTATTGATTTGGGGCCATTATGTTAATCATGGTCCCAGGAGGAAATAGATATCAAAGTAAGTAATGAGAATATTGCCCTCAAGAAAAAGAAAAGGTCCTAAGATGTGGGTAGATTCTAAGAAACTATAGGGATGGTACATTAACCTGAGTTAGAACCAAAGAAACCTCAAAAGATTGTATAGGACTTTGGGCTAGTACCAGTGGGGATCCCTATAAATACAAACATTTCTTACTCTATGATAAAAAGGAGTCCAATGTAATGACCATGCCACTAGTTGTCCAGCTAGACCCCTCAGGGATAACACCAAGTAAGATGTGAATTTTGGTGAGGGAACAGCCATAACCTTGAACCCATTCATAGCTTCCATCTTTCCTTCCATGTTCAAATTTTCATGGGCCAAGTGAGCAAGCCAGCTGGCAAAAGAGATTGACTGATCATCTACTGGATGAATCCTCTCTTTTATCTTACTATCGCGATCTCTACAGTGCATTCTAATAGGTACTAGTGTAAGACGCAGATATCCTCATGGTCAATGTACTTTTCAAGAACGTCATCTGTATCCTCTTCTCCAGATTTGCCTGCTGTTTATTTTGCAGTCTTGTTCTTCACAAACTTTGACCAAAATATCAACCTGTTCGTCAATGCCCTTGAATCAGTGCATATCTAAACTTCAGTGCATATATCCTTCTATAAAAAACTAACAGCCAGGGTGGGGGAAAAAAAAAACTAACAGCCAGTGTTGGAGTGGATGCGAGAGAAATGGACACTTATACACTGTTGCGGAGGCTCAAACTAACCTCTGTGGAAAGGAGTGTGGGGATACCTCAAAGAACTTAAGTACCTACCCTTCAATCCAGCAATTCAACTTCTAGGTATTTACCCAAAGGAAAAAAAAGACATTTTAACATGAAGACATTTGCACTCAAATGTTTGCAGTAGCACAATTCACAATTGCAAGGATGTAGAAACAACCCAAATGCCTATCAATACATGACTAAATTAATAAAATGTGGTATTTGTACTACTCAGCCATAAAAAAAAAAAATGTGTCTTTTGTAATAACCTGGATGGACAAGGAGACAATTCTTCTAAGTGAAGTAACACAAGAATGGAAAACAAACTCCACATGTACTCGGTACTAAATTGGAAGTAGTCAATCAACACTTATGTGCACCTATGGAAGTAAAACTCAACAGGAATCAAGTAGGTGTGAGAGAGAAGGAGGGGTTGGTTTAATTCACACCTAATGAGTACAATGGTACATTCTGGGTGAAAGGCACATTTATAACTTTGACCTGAAATGTGCAAAACAAACTATGTAACACAAATGGTGTACCCCTGTAATATTCTGAAATGTAAAAAACACTAAGAACCAGATGAACTTTAGGTTGCTATTGGAAATATTTCCCTTATCACTCTCTTTCTATAACCCCTGGAGAGGGCTATAGTATAACAAAATCTGCTTTCTTCTGCTGCCAGTGTATAGTACAGATTCACGTGTTAACTAGCCCATGCTTTTCTGCCTTTGATAATTGGCTAAACATTACGTACAAGTGAGATCGTGCAATGTTTGTCCTTTGTGCATGGCTTATTTCATGCAACATGATGTCTCCTATGTTCATCCATGTTGTGAAGAAAGAATCTTGAATGCTCTCACTACTGAGCAATGATAAATATTTGAGGTGATGTATATGCTAGTTACCCTGATTCTGTTGTTCACAGTGTATATATGTATCCAAACACCACACTGCACCCCATACATGTATAATTATTATGTGTCATTTAAAAACAAACTAGAACAAAACAAAACAAAAAATAATTACATGACTTTTGGGGACTTTAAAGTGAAGGAAAGGAAAAGAAAGGAAAGTAGGCAGCAGGTACCCCAGGAGTCAGACTCACATGATAACATTAGTATGAATAAGAAAGGTAGAAAAAAATTTTTTACTCAGTTTCATTGCCAAAAACTGAAGAGAACGGAACAAATGGGAAAAATAATAACTTTAAATGTATTGAATAAAAAAATTTTAAGATCTGAAGAAAAACTTCGATCTGAATATTAAAAACTTTGGGAGAAACATAATTGTAAGAGGGACTTTACCTAAAACAAATGCAATCAGTGTAACCTGGTTTCTTGTACCCTCAATGAATCCCCAACAATAAAAAAAAAAAAAGGGAGGTGGAGCAAGATGGCAGCCGAGTAACAGCTTCCTTAGATCTGGGCACCATGAGTCTGGGGAGATAGAACTCCAGGCATCTCTGGCTGGTGGGATCTGCCTATCATCACCCCTGAGACGATACAGGGAGTCAGCGAGAGACTTCTGGACCCCAAGAGGAGGACTAAAACAGTGGAAAAAAACAAGTGGTCACGTGTGTTCAACCCGTCTAAACCTGCCCGCAATTGTAAGTTCAGTAGCAGCGAGACTGCAAACCAGAAAGGCCTTACCTGTGGAACTGTTTTGGTGTCTTTGGACTTGGCACTCAGCTGAACTGCCTTGCGGAGAGCCTGAGCGGGAGTGCGGAGAATTTTGGCCTTTGTCTAGGGCCCCAGTCTGAGCCGCTGAGCCAGATGGAGCTAATAGTGTTTGGCTCTGGGTCATAGGCAGCCATTGTGAGCGATCTGCCCTGGCAAGCTCCGCCCTCAGGGTCGCAGAGCTAGAATTGGGTGGGAGATGGTAACCCAGTGACCAAGTAGCCTAAGGGAGGGGTCTGAGCCGCCTTGCAGCCCTAACCCTCGGGGGCAGAGGGAGACCAGTTTTGGCACACAGGGTAAGTGGATAGCCACTTCACCAGTGATTCCAGCGACAAGCACTTCCCTGGGAAAGCTTCTGCTCAGCAAGTGAACAAGTTCAAAGTGCCTTTTAAGTGGGCTGAAGAGAGATTTAGGGTGTCTACCTGCTGGGGTTTGAGAAACTAGCAGCCTCCAGTCGTATCAGAACTGTGATTAACATCTCACACCCCAGAAGACCACGTGTTGCCCAGACAATATTCAATAACACATACATACTGCTTTGTTTTTGGTTGTGTTTTTTTTTTTTTGCTTTTTTTTTTTGTTTATTTTGATGTTGTGGATTGTTGTTTTGTTTTTTAAGTTCAACCTTTTCCATACAGATCCTTTTTCTTTCTCAATTTTTCTAGTTTAATTATAATTTCCCATTGCTGCCTATTTCAATAATTAGAACATCATTTTTGTTAGTGTTTCTACCACTATTATTTGGTTTTTCCAGCCAATTTTATCCCGTAAAGTTATCTGTTTGCTTGTTTTGGTTTGATTTATAGCATTTTTGTCTTTCCTCTCTACTTTGTGGAGGTGGGGTACTGTGTCTGATAAGGTTAGCAAAGAGGTGCTGACCAAAAGGGAACCACCCAACTAGGCACCACCAGAAGGTGGTTTTTTTTTTTAAGGTTGTATCAAAGTACCCTACTGTACACCTATATTGCTCTCTCTCCATCTTTCTGTACCTCTCTTCTTTTTGTCAATATTCCTTATACCCACCCCTCTCCTTTCTCTATTTTTCTTATCACTCAGTCTTCCTATCTTTCATCCCTTTTTTGCTCTTCAACCTTCTCACCCTTCTGGTCCTGTAACCCTTAGTCCACAGGTACAAGAACTTAAAGACCAAGAGGAAGTGAAAGGAAAATTAGGGCAAGGAAACAGATAAAAGAAATCACTCATGAGGAAGAATCATCAGAAAACTCCAGGCAACATGAAGAACCAGTCCAGAACATCCCCGCCAAGGGACCATGAGGTAGCTACTGCAGAGGATTCCACCTATACAGAAATGTTAGGAATGACAGAAAGGGAATTAAGAATACACATGTTGAAAACAATGAAAGAAATGATGGAAACAATGAAGGAAACTGCTAATAAAGTGGAAATTAACCAAAAGGAAATTCAAAAACAGAATCAAATAAGAGATGAACGATATGAAGAATATAAAAAGGATATAGCAGAGCTGAAGGAAATGAAACAGTCAATCAGGGAACTTAAAGATGCAATGGAAAGTATCAGCAACAGGTTAGACAATGCAGAAGAAAGAATTTCAGAGGTAGAAGACAAAGTTTTTGAGATAACTCAGATAGTAAAAGAGGCAGAAAAGAAGAGAGAGAAAGCAGAACGTTCACTGTCAGAATTATGGGACTTTATGAAGCGTTCCAACATATGAATTATAGGAATTCCAGAAGGGGAAGAAGAATGCCCCAGAGGAATTGAAGCCATACTAGAGAATATTATAAAAGAAAATTTCCCAAATATCACCAAAGATTCTGACACACTGCTTTCAGAGGGCTATCGGACCCCAGGTCACCTCAACTCTAACCAAGCTTCTCCAAGACACATTGTGATGAACCTGTCCAAAGTCAAGACCAAAGAAAAGATTCTGCAAGCTGCCAGGGGTAAGCGCCAGTTGACCTACAGGGGCAAATCCATCAGAGTGACCACAAACTTCTCAAATGAAACTTTTCAAGCAAGAAGACAATGGTCATCTACCTTTAATCTACTTAAACAGAACAATTTCCAGCCCAGAATTTTGTAACCTGCTAAGCTAAGCTTCAAAATTGATGGAGAAATCAAATCATTTACGGATATACAAACATTGAGGAAATTCGCCACGACAAGACCAGCTCTACAGGAAATACTTCAACCTGTTCTGCACACTGACCACCACAATGGATCAGCAGCAAAGTAAGAACTCAGAAATTAAAGGACAGAACCTAACCTCCACACTGATGCAAAAGATAAAACTAAGCAATGGACTCTCACAAAATAAGACAAATAGAATACTACCACAATTATCAATTATCTCAATAAATGTTAATAGCTTCAATTCCCCACTGAAGAGACATAGATTGGTTGACTGGATTAAAAAACACAAGCCATCCATTTGCTGTCTGCAAGAAACACACCTGGCTTCAAAAGACAAATTAAAGCTCCGAGTCAAGGGTTGGAAGACAATTTTTCAGGCAAATGGAATTCAGAAGAAAAGAGGAGTTGCAACCTTATTTTCAGATTCATGTGGATTTAAAGCAACTAAAGTCAAAAAAGACAAAGATGGTCACTTTATATTGGTCAAGGGAAAAATACAAGAAGACATTTCAATTCTAAATATCTATGCACCCAATTTAAATGCTCCCAGATTCTTGAAACAGACCTTACTCAGTCTGAGCAATATGATATCTGATAATACCATAATAACAGGGGACCTGAACACTCCTCTTACAGAGCTGGACAGATCCTCTAAACAGAAATTAAACAAGGATATAAGAGATCTAAATGAGACCCTAGAACAACTGTGCTTGATAGACGCATATAGAACACTCCATCCCAAAGATAAAGAATATACATTCTTCTCATCACCCCATGGAACATTCTCCAAAATTGATCATGTCCTGGGACACAAAACAAATATCAACAGAATCAAAAGAATTGAAATTTTACCTTATATCTTCTCAGACCATAAGGCACTAAAGGTGGAACTCAACTCTAACAAAAATGCTTGACCCCACCCAAAGGCATGGAAAATAACAATCTTCTGTTGAATAACAGATGGGTGCAGGAAGAAATAAAACAGGAAATCATTAACTTCCTTGAGCATAAAAACAATGAAGACACAAGCTACCAAAACCTGTGGGATACTGCAAAAGCAGTTTTGAGAGGAAAATTCATCGCTTTAGATGCCTACATTCGAAAAACAGAAAGAGAGCACATCAACAATCTCACAAGAGATCTTATGGAATTGGAAAAAGAAGAACAATCTAAGCCTAAACTCAGTAGAAGAAAAGAAATATCCAAAATCAAATCAGAGATCAATGAAATTGAAAACAAAAGAATCTTTCAGAAAATTAATGAAAAAAGGAGTTGGTTTTTTGAAAAAATAAATAAAATAGATAAACCATTGGCCAGACTAATGAGGAATAGAAAAGTGAAATCTCTAGTAACCTCAATCAGAAATGATAAAGGAGAAATAATAACTGATCCCACAGAGATACAAGAGATCATCTCTGAATACTACCAGAAACTCTATGCCCAGAAATTTGACAATGTGAAAGAAATGGATCAATATTTGGAATCACACCCTTTCCCCAGACTCAGCCAGGAAGAAATTGACCTCCTGAACAGATCAGTTTCAAGCACTGAGATCAAAGAAACAATAAAAAATCTTCCAACCAAAAAATGCCCTGGTCCAGATGGCTTCACTCCAGAATTCTATCAAACCTTCAAGGAAGAGCTTATTCCTGTACTGCAGAAATTATTCCAAAAAATTGAGGAAGAAGGAATCTTCCCCAACACATTCTATGAAGCAAACATCACCCTGATACCAAAACCAGGAAAAGAACCAAACAAAAAGGAGAATTTCAGACCAATCTCACTCATGAATATAGACGCAAAAATTCTCAACAAAATCCTAGCCAATAGATTACAGCTTATCATCAAAAAAATCATTCATTATGATCAAGTAGGCTTCATCCCAGGGATGCAAGGCTGGTTTAACATACGCAAGTCCATAAACATTATCCACCATATTAACAGAGGCAAAAAGAAAGATCACATGATCCTCTCAATAGATGCAGAAAAAGCATTTGATAAAATCCAGCATCCTTTTCTAATTAGAACACTGAAGAGTATAGGCGTAGTTGGCACATTTCTAAAACTGATTGAAGCTATCTATGACAAACCCACAGCCAATATTTTACTGAATGGAATAAAACTCAAAGCTTTTCCACTTAGAACTGGAACCAGACAAGGTTGTCCTCTGTCACCTTTACTATTCAACGTAGTGCTGGAAGTTCTAGCCAATACAATTAGGCAAGACAAGGAAATAAAGGGAATCCAAATGGGAGCAGAGGAGGTCAAACTCTCCCTCTTTGCTGACGACATGATCTTATACTTAGAGAACCCCAAAGAGTCAACCACAAGACTCCTAGAAGTCATCAGAAAATACAGTAATGTTTCAGGATATAAAATCAATGTCCACAAGTCAGTAGCCTTTGTGTACACCAATAACAGTCAAGATGAGAAGCTAATTAAGGACACAACTCCCTTCACCATAGTTTCAAAGAAAATGAAATACCTAGGAGTATACCTAACGAAGGAGGTGAAGGACCTCTATAAAGAAAACTATGAAATGCTCAGAAAGGAAATAGCAGAGGATATTAACAAATGGAAGAACATACCATGCTCATGGATGGGAAGAATCAACATTGTTAAAATGTCTATACTTCCCAAAGCAATCTACCTATTCAATGCCATTCCTATCAAAATACCAACATCGTACTTTCAAGATTTGGAAAAAATGATTCTGCGTTTTGTATGGAACTGGAAAAAAACCCGTATAGCTAAGGCAGATCTCTGTAACAAAAATAAAGCTGGGGGCATCAGCATAGCAGATTTTAGTCTGTAGTACAAAGCCATAGTGCTCAAGACAGCATGGTACTGGCACAAAAACAGAGACATAGACACTTGGAATCGAATTGAAAACTAAGAAATGAAACTAACATTTTACAACCACCTAATCTTTGATAAACCAAACAAGAACATACCTTGGGGGAAAGACTCCCTACTCAATAAATGGTGTTGGGAGAACTGGATGTCTACATGTAAAAGACTGAAACTTGACCCACACCTTTCCCCACTCACAAAAATTGATTCAAGATGGATAAAGGACTTAAAGTTAAGGCATGAAACAATAAAAATCCTCAAAGAAAGCATAGGAAAAACACTGGAAGATATTGGCCTGAGGAAAGACTTCAGGAAGAAGACTGCCATGGCAATTGCAACAACAACAAAAATAAACAAATGGGACTTCATTAAACTGAAAAGCTTCTGTACAGCTAAGAGACAATAACCAAAGCAAAGAGACAACCTACACAATGGGAAAGGATATTTGCATATTTTCAATCAGACAAAAGCTTGATAACTAGGATCTATAGAGAACTCAAATTAATCCACATGAAAAAAGCCAACAATCCCTTATATCAATGGGCAAGAGACATGAATAGAACTTTCTCTAAAGACGACAGACAAATGGTTAACAAACACATGAAAAAATGTTCGTCATCTCTATATATTCGAGAAATGCAAATCAAAACAACCCTGAGATATCATCTAACCCCAGTGAGAATGGCCCACATCACAAAATCTCAAAACTGCAGATGCTGGCGTGGATGTGGAGAGAAGGGATCACTTTGACACTGCTGGTGGGACTGCAAACTAGTACAACCTTTCTGGAAGGAAGTATGGAGAAACCTCAAAGCACTCAAGCTAGACCTCCCATTTGATCCTGCAATCCCATTACTGGGCATCTACCCAGAAGGAAAGAAATCCTTTTATCATAAGGACACTTGTACTAGACTGTTTATTGCAGCTCAATTTACAATCGCCAAAATGTGGAAACAGCCTAAATGCCCACCAACCCAGGAATGGATGAACAAGCTGTGGTATATGTATACCATGGAATACTATTCAGCCATTAAAAAAAATGGAGACTTTACATCCTTCGTATTAACCTGGATGGACGTGGAAGACATTATTCTTAGTAAAGCATCACAAGAATGGAGAAGCATGAATTCTATGTACTCAATTTTGATATGAGGACAATTAATGACAATTATGGTTATTGGGGGGGAAAAGAAAGAGGGAAGGAGGGAGGGGGGTGGGGCCTTGGTGTGTGTCACACTTTATTGGGGCAAGACATGATTGCAAGAGGGACTTTACCTAACAATTGCAATCAGTGTAACTTGGCTTATTGTACCCTCAATGAATCCCCAACAATAAAAAAAAATGAAAAAGAAAAAAATAATAATAATAAAATGAATATTTGTCACTTTAAAAAAAAAAACTTTGGGAGAACTCTGGGAAGATGGCCAAATGGTAGCATCCTGACCAGAGGGAGAAAAATTGGATAGAATCTGACTCTATGAAGCCAAAGGTGGGGAGCTAAGCCAAGAAAGAAGTTCAGCCTGCTGTAACTCCAAAGAATAGCATTCAAGAAAACAAATTACGGCTTGGTGCCCATAGCTCAGTGAGTAGGGTGCTGGCCACATACACCGAAGCTGGAGGGTTCAAGCCCAGCCCTGACCTGCTAAACAACAATGACAATTGCAGCAACAACAAAAAAATAGCTGGACGTGGTGGCAGGCACCTGTAGTCCCAGCTACCTGGGAGGCTGAGGCAAGGGAATTGCTTAAGCCCAAGAGTTTGAGGTTACTGTGAGCTGTGATGCCACTCACTCTACTGAGGGTGACATAGTGAGACTCTGTCAAAAAAAAAAAGAAAGAAAGAAAGAAAGAAAGAAAGAAAGAAAGAAAGAAAGAAAGAAAGAAAGAAAGAAAGAAAGAAAGAAAGAAAGAAAAAGAGAAAACAAATTACAGGTACAAAGCCCATTGACTGGACAGGAGATCCCTGCCCCAAGCAGGAGGCCCACCACAGGCTTGAGGGAGCAGGCAGCAAAAGACCTCTTATTTTACCTCACTGGAGAGAGCTGCTAAACACCAGGTCTCTTTCTCCAGGGAGGTCCCACATAAGAACCTAGACACCACTCCACCAGGCATAAAATTGAACAGCTATTTTCCCCAACAATTCCAAACTTGCAGTCTATCCTTCTCCCCTCACATGGTGGTCTGAAGTTCTGCCCCCTGTAAAGTGCAGAGTATTTGGTGTTTTCCTGAGAGATCTGGGCATAGTATGGACTGCTGACCATTAGGACAGAATCTATTACTAGTGAGGAATAAAGTGAATGTGGGAAGAAAGGGACATTCAGCAGGACAAGGAGCAGTCCCTGGGTTGTGAATTTGCCCAGCCAGTGATGGTGTTTACCCTCATTTTGGGCTGTGTCTGACAGGAGTGGGTGCAGAACCCTGGGCTCTGACAGTCCCCACAGTAGGAGAGTGCTTGCCCCATGTGGACTGAGTTCAGTGGGTAGGGCTGGTCCCCAGCCCTAGCTGGGCCTGTGAGCAGAGGGTTTCCAGGTATGGACTAAGACCTGAGGGCAAGGTCATTGTGCCCTGACCCAACAGAGCCACAGCCCTCTGGGAGTGGACTGAGACCTGTCAGCAGGGGCATGGTCCCCTGACTCCAACTGGTCTGGCAAGCAGAGGCTTGCTGGGTGTGGACTGAGACCTGTGGGCAGGAGTGTGCTCCCCGGTTCCAACTGGGCCTGTGAGCAGAGAAGTGGACAAAACAATGTGGACTGAGTCTGGCTGGTGGGGGTGTGGATCCACGGCTCTAATTGTGCTATTGGAGACAATTGGATCACTCTCTGTTAAGCAGGGTTTGCACTGCCTGAGACAATTTAATTGAAACTCATGTCTTTGGCTGTTCACCCACGGACAATCTAAGATTGACCTTTGAAATTCTCTAGCAGAGAAGAACTGATGGGTGAGGGCTGAGCACTGCAGGTGTGTGTTTTTCTTCAGAACTGAGATTTAAACCTAACACTGTGGCTTCTTAGGATAGGGTAGAGGTTGACTGATATCAAAACAGAGATAACTTGCACTATCTCAACAACTAGGTCCTCAGAATCTCCAGTCAAAACTCTGAAAGGGGACTTGGTAAGGTTGTGGGAGATAAGCCACAATTACAAAGCCTAGTGCTTTGGTAAGCAGCTGATTATCTCTACAACCTGGGAACCCCAATTCAATTTCACTCTACCAGTTCTAATAACCAAAAAGTGGAAAATGAACATGGTGTGGAACCAATGGGAGAACTCTGGCAACATGGATAACCAGAGTAGATCAACCATCCAAGGAATGACAAAGGAGATACAACCGAAGATGCCATGCATAAACAAATGGCTTCACTGTCAGAAATCAAATTCAGAATATCAATGGCTAATAAGATGAATAGAATGGAAGAAAAGTTAGAAATTTAAATCCAAAGGATAGTTCTAAAGTTGTCTCAAGAAATTAATGAATTCAAAGACAAAGATATGGACATAATGATAAAAGAGATAGCAGAGCTCAGGGAAACAAATAAGTTAGTCAAGGAGCTCTGAAATACAGTAGAATCCCTCAGTAATACAGCTGATCAGGTAGAAGAAAGGATCCCTGAAACTGAAGACAAAGCTTTTGAACATCTCCAAATGTTCAAAGAGGCAAACAAATGGAGAGCAACAAATGATCATTCCCTAGGTGTGGCTCCACCCATAACCCTCCCTCCACTTTTACCTCCCCCCCTTCCCCTCTCTTGGCCCTTTCCCCATATTCTTGTGCTATAGTTGGGTTACAGCCTTCATGTGAAAGCTATAAATTAGCTTCATAGTAGGGCTGAGTACATTGGATACTTTTTCTTCCATTCCTGAGAAACTTTGCTAAGAAGAATATGTTCCAGCTACATCCATGTAAACATGAAAGAGGTAAAGTCTCCATCTTTCTTTAAGGCTGCATAATATTCTATGGTATACATGTACCACAATTTGCTAGTCCATTCGTGGGTCAATGGGCACTTGGGCTTCTTCCATGACTTAGCAATTATGAATTGGGCTGCAATAAACATTGTAGTACAGAGGTCTTTGTTATATTGTGATTTTTAATCTTCTGTGTATATACCTAGTAAAGGAATTATAGGATTGAATGGCAGATCTATTTTTAGGTCTCTATGTATTCTCCAAACATCCTTCCAAAAGGAATGTATTTGTGTACATTCCCACCAGCAGTGTAGATATGTGCCCTTTTCTCCACATCCACACCAACATCTCTGGTTTTGGGATTTTGTTATGTGGGCTACTCTTACTGGGGTTAGATGATATCTCAAAGTAGTTTTGATTTGCATTTCTGAGATGATTAAGGATAATGAGCTTTTTTCATGTGTTTGTAGATTGTGCATCTGTCTTCTTCAGAGAAGTTTCTCTTCAAGTCCTTTGCCCACCCTGAGATGTGATCACTTGTTCTTTTCTTACATTGAACAGTTCGATGAGATTATTTCAGATTGTATATGAAACCAGCACATTGTACCCCTTGATTGCACTAATGTACATAGCTATGATTTAACAATAAAAATAAAAATAATAACATAAAAAAAAGATCATTCCCTGAGAGTTGTGGGATCACTCCAAAAAGAGCAAACATTTGTCTTATAGAAATTCCTGAAGGAGAAGAGGATGGTCCTAAAGGTATAGATGATCTACTCCAAGAGATTATGGAGAAGAATTTCCCAAGCATTTCAAGAGATACAGAACTTCAGATAGTAGATAGTTTGAGAAACTGAGCAAACTCAATCCAAATACAGCATCTCCTAGACACATTGTCATTAACCTTGCCAAAGTTAAGATGAAGGAGAAAATTCTGCAAGCAGCCAGAGGTAAGAAAAGCATCACCTACAAAGAGAGAAATATGAGAATGACAGCAGATGTCTCAACGGAAACATTTCAAGCTAGAAGAAGATGGTCATTGACCTTCAAGTTCCTAAAACAAAACAACTTTTAGCCCAGAATCTTGTATCCATATCCAGCAAAACTGAGTTTCATTTGTGATGGAGAAATCAAATACTTTAATGACATACACATGTTGAAGAAATTTGCCATAACTAAACCAGCTCTCCAGGATATTCTCAGACCCATCCCCCACAATGACCAACACAATGCTCTACCACCAAAGTAAACTCACTTTGAAATTTTTGAATAAAACCCAATTTGCACAGTTGTGAAAGGATTAAAAGTGTCCACTGGACATCTGAAAAACGTGATACTCAAAGCACACCAGGCTTATCAATTCTCTCAATTAATGTGAATGGTTAAAATTGTCCTCCAAAGAGGCACAGGCTAGTTGAATGGATACATAAACTCAGACCAGATATCTTGGAGGATAGTTCCTCCAAGAAAAAACTAACCAAAGAAATACCAGACTTAAACTTGACCCTAGAACAAACGGACTTTACAGACCTCTACAGAACATTTCGTGCTAATAATAATGAATATGCATTCTTCTCATCAGCCCATGGATCATCCTCCAAAATTGATCATATCCTAGGACACAATCTAACCTCAGCAAATTTAAAAGAATAAAAATTATTCCATGTATGTTCTTGGACCACCATGAAATAAAACTTGAACTCAACAGTAACAGTAATCTTCATACTCAAACAAAGTCATGGAACCTAAATAATCTTAGGCTGAATGATAGCTGGGTCAAAGATTAGATTAAGAAGGAAATTACCAAATTTTTAGAACACAATGATAATGAGGACACAAATTATCCAAACCTGTGGGATACTGCAAAGGCAGTCCTAAGAAAGAAATTTATAGCATTGGAAGCCTTCGTCAAGAAAACGGAAAGAGAGGAAGTCAACAACTTAAAGGATCATCTCAAGCAACTGGAAAAGGAAGAACATTCTAACCCCAAACCTAGCAGACGAAAAGAAATAACCAAAATTAGGGCAGAATTAAATGAAATTGAAAACAAAAGAATTATTCAGAAGACCAATGAAACAAAAAGTTGGTTTTTTGATAAGATTAACAAAATTGGCTCGGCACGTGTAGCGCAAGTAGGTAAGGAACCAGCCACATACACCAGAGCTGGTGGGTTCGAATCCAGCCCAGACCTGCCAAACGACGACAATTACAGCCAAAAAATAGCCAGTCATTGTGGCAGGTACTGTAGTCCCAGCTACTTGGGAGGCTGAGGGAAGAGAATCACTTAAGCCCAGGAGTTGGAGGTTGCTGTGAGCTGTGACACCATGGCACTCTACCCAGGGCAACAGCTTGAGGCTCTGTCTCAAAAAAACAAACAAACAAAAAATTAACAAAATTGATAAACCTTTGGCCAACCCAACCAGAAACAGAAAAGTAAAAATCTCTAATATCATCTATCAGAAACAATAAAGGAAAAATAACAACAGACACCTCAGAAATTCAAAAAATCCTCAATGATTACTATAAAAATCTCTATTCCCAGAAATATGAAAATCTGAAGGAAATGGACTAATAACTGGAAACACTCAACTTTCCTAGACTCCACCAGAAAGAATTAGAAATCTTGAATAGACCTATATCAATCACTGAAATAGCATCAACTATACAAAATCTCCAAAAAAAGAAAAGTCTGGGACCAGATGGCTTCACATCTGAATTCTATCAAACCTTTTAAGAGGAACTATTACTTACAGTATATAACCTTCTCCAAAGCATAGAAAAAGAAGGAATACTTCCCAACACATTCTATGAAGAAAATATCACCCTGATCCCCAAACCAGGAAAGGATCCAACAAAGAAAGAAAATTATAGACCAATATCATTAATGAATATTGATGCAAAAATATTCAATAAGATCTTAGCAAATAGAATTTGACAACACATCAAAAAAATATATATATACCATGATCAAGTTGGTTTTATTCCAGGGTTACAGGGTTGGTTCGACATACCCAAATCTATAAATATAATACATCACATCACATCACTATAATAAAAAACAAAGACCATTTGAGTCTCTCAATTGATGCAGAAAAAGCTTTTGATAATATCCAGCATCCTTTCAAGATCAGAACACTTAAGAAAATAGGTATAGAAGGGACATTTCTTAAACTGATAGAGGCCTTCTACAGTAAATCCATAGCCAATATCATATTGAATGGTGTAAAATTGAAAACATTTCCACTCAGGTCAGGAACTAGGCGAGGATGCCCATTGTCTCCACTGTTACTCAACATAGTAATGGAAGTCTTAGCTATCACAATCAGGCAAGAGAAGGTGATCAAAGGCATCCAAATAGGGTCAGAGGAGCTCAAACTCTGACTCTTTACTGATGATATGATCCTATACCTGGAAAATGCCAGGGACTCAACTTCAAAACTCTTAGAAGTGATCAAGGAATACAGCAGCATCTCAGGGTATAAAATTACAATTCAGTAGCTTTTATATATGCCAACACAGTCAAGCTGAAAATATAGTCAAGGAGTCTATTCCTTTTACAGTAGTGCCAAAGAAGAGAAAATATCTGGGAATTTACCTAACAAAGGACATGAAAGATCTCTATAAAGAGAAGTATGAAACTCTGAGAATAGAAATAGCTGAAGATATTAACAAATAGAAAAACATACCATGCTTGTGGCTGGGAAGAATCAACATTGTTAAAATGTCCATACTACCCAAAGCAATCTACAGATTTAATTCAACCCCTATTAAAGCACCATTGTCATACTTTAAAGAACTTGAAAAAATAGTGCTTAGTTTTATATGGAATCAGAAAAAAACTTCAAGTAGCAAATACATTACTAGGAAACAAAAATCAGGAGGTATGACATTACTAGACTTCAGGCTATACTATAAATCTATAGTGATCGAAACAGCAGGGTACTGGCACAAAAAAAGAGAGGTAGATGTATGGAACAGAATAGAGAACCAAGCGATGAACCCAGCTACTTATCATCATTTGATCTTTGATAAACCTATAAAAACTTTCAGTGGGGAAAAGACTCACTATTTAACAAATGATGCTGGGTGAACTGGCTGTGACCCAGAGAAGACTGAAACTGGACCCCCACCTTTCACCATTAACAAAAATTGATTTTCACTGGATGAAAGATTTAAACTCAAGACATGAAACTATAAAATTACTAGAAGAGAGTGCAGGAGAAACACTTGAGGAAATTGGTCTAGGAGAATATTTTATGAAGAGGAACCCTAGGGCAATTGAAGCAACACCAAAAATACTTTACTGGAATCTGATCAAACTAAAAAGGTTTTGCACAGCCAAGAGCACAGTAGATAAAGCACACAGACAACCTTCAGAATGGGAGAAGAGTTTTGCAGGTTATGCGTCTAACAAAGGTCTAAATAACTAGAATCTACCGAGAACTCAAACTAATCAATAAGAAATGAACAAATAACCCCATTTCTAGGTGGGCAAGAGACTTGAACAGAAACTTCTCTGATGAAGACAGGCGCATGGCCTATAAACACATGAAAAAATGCTCATCATCCTTAATCATAAGAGAAATGTGAATTAAAACCACTTTGAGATATCATCTAACTCCAGTAAGATTAGCCCACATCACCAAATCCCAAAACTATAGATGTTGGCATCTCTGTTGGATGCAGAGAAAGGGAACACTTCTACACTGCTGGTGGGAATGCAAGCTAATTCGACCTTTTTGGAAAGAAGTTTGGAGAATACTCAAGGAACTAAAAGTAGACCTACCATTCAATCCTGCAATTTCCCTACTAGGTATATACCCAGATGATCAAAAATTATTTTACAACAAAGACATTTGCACCAGAATGTTTATTGCAGCCCAATTCATCATTGTCAAGACATGGAAACAGCCCAAGCACCCATCAACCCATGAATGGAGTAATTGTGGTACATGTACACTATGGAATACTATGCAGCCATAAAAAAGATGGAGACTTCACATCTTTTATGTTTACCTGGATGTAGCTGGGACATATTCTTCTTAGTAAAGTATCTCAAGAATGGGGGGAAAAGTATCCAAATGTACTCAATACTACTATGAAATCAATATATAATCACCTAAATATTCATATGAATAGTAAAACATAACTATAGTCCAGAAAGTAAAAGGGAAGAGAAAAGAGGGGGAGGGGAGGGTAGAGCTGAGAAGAGGGAGGATATTTGGGGAGACCTCACCTAATGTGATGTGATGCAATGGTACATTTCAAAACTGTTAAGAAAAGAGTATAATTGTGATGAATGTGTTACTTGGTTCATGTAACCATTTCACATTGTATATCCAATCAGTAGACTGAACCCCATAAATGGATCAATGTACACAGTTATGATTTAATAAAAAAATTTAAAAAAGAATCTTAAAAACTTTGCCTGACTCCTTGGAAAGGTGAATTAAAAATCTCTGGAGTGGAGACACCCTGTTATTTTCTGTTACCCACACATGGCTTTGTTTAAGCTCAGTAGTCAAGTTTTTAGTGCCTCCAGAGAAAGCAAAAGGAAGAGTCAGGAGGACTCTCTGGAAAGGATCCTCTTGACCTCAAGACTGGGTGTCGATTGAGGGCAGAAGTTTATTCAGGAACAGCATTATTGTTTCTATTCTTCAAATTTAGACTTTTTAGAGCTGTCACTATGTCTTGCTCCACCAGATTAAAATCATGACAAATTCCAAAACAACATCTTATTGGAACTCTAATTAGCATAAAACCACATTTTAAAATTAATGTAAGAAGAATTTTCATTTTTGCAGGATGGAGCATTTATATTTTGCAGGATGGAGACCTCTGTGTGGATAAATAATAGCAGAGGAGCAGAGCTCAGGGTCTGGAATCACCTCATGAAATAAATACCTGCTTTGGGTCCTGACTCCTCACTTAATGACCATGTGCCCTTTGGTCAACAAACCCACCTGTTGTCTTCATCTGTAAAGTGGGATAACACCCATCTCAAAGGGTTTCTATGTAGAATTAAATAATGAGAAACGGTGTAAAGTACTCAGTACAACACAGAGCACATAAACATTAGGAATTATGCCTCTATTTATGCAGATAGATCTTTTACTCCTTTCAAAAAGATTTCTAGTTTTCTTCATGTGGTCTTTGATTATTACTTGGAGTACAGACCAAAAATACACTGGTTCAAAGAAGATGAAGTGTGGACATATTGAAGGGGCATCTGTGCTGTAGAATGTTATCAACCACCAACTGTAAGGCAATCACTACTAATATGCAATAGATGTCAATTTGTTTATTGGAAAATAACCCTCTATTTGAAATAAAATGAATTAAGATGAGACCACCACCTCTTAGTCCCTGGGGAAGGTCACTTGGCCTTTGCTTAGATCATATGACAACATTACATATTACACCCCCATATCTCACATCTACCTGGGGTTCTCATTCGCATTGCCCATAGGTTTTCTTAGTTCAAGGTCCCAAAACAATGAGATTTGAGCTTACAAAGAAGAAGTAAATGGAGAAGGAGAAAATATATGATCTCTACATATATAGCAATATATATAGCAAGATTGTTAGTCACTGTTAACAATATCATCATCGGGGAGGAGACAAGATGGCTGACTGAAGCCAGCTTTCCACAGAGGCTCCCATCCAGAAGGAGAGTTAAAAGACAGAAATTCAGCAAGTAACCTGGTGGATTTGAGCTGCACTAAGAGAGAAGGTTGTAGAACGCACGTCAACCCCACTGAGGCGAGCTGCGACCACAAGGATACAAACAAAAGGTACAAAATCCATCACCAAGTGGACAGGAGTCCCCTCCCCCATGAGAATGGCTCAGAGTGCCCCACAAACAACCGGTCAGAGTTCAAAGGTCCTCTCACTCCACTCCACTGGAGAGACCCCCTAAAAACTGGACCTACCTCCCCTACTAGGGTGCCACGGCATCCTCCTGCCAGGCATAAAACTGTATAAACTGTATGTAGTCTCTATCTGGAATTCTGAGCTCCCAGCGCTCCCCTTTGCTCACACTTGGGTCTGGAGGCCAGTCCCGGTCGGTCGGTGGGCGGAGAGGGGACTGCACCGGAGTGGCAGTTCCCTGAGGCACAGTGCGACAGCCGTCTTTTGGTGACAATACGGCCAGGCATAAAACTGTATAAAGCTCTGTGTGTTCTCTGCCCGCAACCCCAGGCTCCCAGCGCTCCCTGCACTCCCCTCTGCTGTCGCTCCAAGGTCTGGAGGCCTGTCCCCCAGGGGTCCAGACTCTTGGGCCAATGCTCGAGGGTTGTAGACAGTGCTGGGCTGCAGCCTATTGGTGCAGACTCTGGTGTACGGGAGCGGAGGAGGGGAGCTACACCGGAGCAGCCGTTGCCTGAGCCATAAAGCAGCAGCCCTCTTTTGCTAGCAATATGGCTCACTGCAGAATGTTCTGAAGCCACACCCCCTGTCTCCCTGGGCAACCAGAGAATCTGAGTTTGCCTGAGGCAACTCCAACTTGCAAACCTGGGAAACTCCCAGGGTAGGGCTGACCAAGAGGTCCACTTTACTAAACCTAAGACGCACCTGGCCCTCAGGGGATCGTCAGCCTATAGACAATACAAGAGCAAAGACAAGCTGATTTGGAGCTCAATTCAGCTTCTCTTCTGCAGGGGAACTGCAGAGTTGTTCTGTTCTGTTCTGTCAGTAACATTAATCAGGGGCGAGACTGGACCTGAGAGAAAAACCCCTCAACCTTCATCAAGCACCCGAGGTTGTCAGGCCTCACCTCCTCCTGCTGGAGAGAGGCAGAGCGCAGCGGCCTGGCAGACTTACTTGTGATTCAGGCAGGTACAAACTCTTGGAGTACCAATTCACTACAGGCAACTGGGTCAGCCAACTGCAGGGCTATCAGTGACTGGATGTGAAGTGGTGCAAGGTGGGGAAGGAGGCAGCAACCTTACCAGACTGATTTATTGGCTGGGTGGCTTCTCCTGACTCCATGCAGCACTGGAGCAAGCCACATCAGAGTAGTCACCAGACCCCTGTGATCCAGTTCCCAGAGACCTCTTAAACTCTCTCACCCGACACAGGTGCAGACTGAGACAATTGATTTGGACCTTTTTGAACTGAACCAATTGCCTGAGGACAAATCAGGTGGTGCCCTGGGTGCATGGTGGTAGGAAGGTTTGATTTTTCTTTTCCAATTGTTTGCTGGTGGGGGGGTGGGGTGACTTAATTGCTGATATTTCTCCACAGCTGAGACTTCAATCCAAAGTATCTGTTTCACTAGGGTGGAACAGAAACCAGCTGAAAACAAGACAGAACCACTTAGCCCCACCACACCAGACAGGGCCCCAGTTTCTCAGGCCACAACACTGTACAGGCACTCGACAAAGCCCCAGAGGAAAAAATCAGAGGGAGT
Source organism: Nycticebus coucang (assembly GCF_027406575.1). Lineage (NCBI taxonomy): Eukaryota > Metazoa > Chordata > Mammalia > Primates > Lorisidae > Nycticebus > Nycticebus coucang. Next base: position 13,592,303 of record NC_069799.1, on the reverse strand, counting down.
AAAACAACCATGGGGTGGAATCAGTGGAAAAACTCTGGTAACATGAATAACCAGAATAGATCAACCCCCCCAATAAAAGATATGGCAGTTGCAATTGACGATCCCATTCATAAACAACTGGCTGAGATGTCAGAAATCAAATTCAGAATTTGGATTTCAGACAAGATTAACAGAGTGGAATTAGGAATTTGAGGAGAAATTCAAAAGTTGTCTCAAGAATTTAACGAATTTAAAGACCGCAAAAAAAAAAAAAAGAAAAGAAATAACTGGCTCACTGTCTTTGGGGAATTGACATCCTAAGTCTGTAGGGCAGGCTGGAGACCCAGAAAAGACTGATGTTGCAGCTCAAGCCTGAAGGCAGACTACACAAAATTCTTCTTTCTTGGAAGAAGTCTGTTATCTCTTACAATCTTCCGCTGATCAGAGGACGCCACTCACATCATGGAGAGTAATCTACAACACTCAAGAGTACTGCTTTCAACGGTAATCTTGTCTAAAAAAATACCTCTGCAGTAATGTTCAGATTGGTATTTGACCAAATAGCTGGGCACTATGGCCTAATAAAATAGACACATTAAAATTAGCCATTGTAGAAATTAAGTAGCTCCTAGAAATAGGTAACATTATATTTATTTTTACAATGTAATCAAAGATTCTCACTTTTACTTTTTACTATAACTTCTAAGGAAAAAAATCTGAAGTAAACTATGACTTGTCACTAAACCTTAACACATTCCTGCTTCAGAACTGTCAATAGGTTGTTAATACATGAGTTGAAAAAATAGTTTCATTTTCATCATAATTAGCATTATTAAAGTTATCATTTTCAAAATCATTGTTATTTATCCTGGCAAGCCCTCTCATACAAAGCAACTGTGAGTCCCATGATCCCCATACTTTTCCCGTCCACACCATTGTTCTGTGAGTCCTATCCCTAAATTTCCCCCTAGTACAAATGTACTGGCTGCTTGGAAACTTGTTCCAACTAAAACTCTCTAAAGTAATGACTCAAAGTTTTATATCCTGTTTAAGAAACACATTTCTCTCTCATGCTCTCTCTCTCACTTTCATTCTCTCTCTCACACACACACACAAGTGACTCACCCTGCCATGCGTAGTCCCCTCTGAAATTTTCTATCATAGCCTACTTTTAAATACTTTCTGCATTCTTTAAATTGATTTAATAATCCACATGTGGCAGATGGCATGAAATATAAAGAAAACACTGCTCTTAGTCAAGCAGTTCTGCAACATCTGCTCAGGGCCAGGGGTGACTCATGCCTGTAATCCTAGCACTCTGGGAGGCAGAGGCAGGTGAATTGCTTGAGCTCAGAAGTTCGAGACCACCCTCACCAAGAGCAAGACCCTCTCTCTATTAAAAATAGAAAAAAATAGCAGAGCATAGTGGCAAATGCCTATATTCCCAGCTACTCAGGAGGCTGATGCAAGAGGATTGATTGCTCAATCCCAAGAGTTTGAGTTTGATGTGAGATATGATGTTACCATGGCACGCTAGCCAGGGTAAGTGAGACTCTGTCAAAAAAAAGAAAGAAAGAGAAAAGGAAGGGAGGGAGGGAGGGAGGAAGAGAGGAAGAGAGGAAAAAAGGAAGGAAGGAAGGAAAGAAGGAATGATGGATGGACAGGAGGGCAGCAAGCAACAGCCTGAAAAAGTAATAGCATTATCTCCATTGGGGTCTGGAAAATTCAGAACAAAAAGGCATATGGGAAGGAATAAGTGTACTCTAAAATAACGCTTCTCACAGAGACTCACACACATTTCTGCCATGGTGTCCCCTTCCTTTTATACACGTATCTGATCTAATGAGAATGTACATAGGGGTATTTAAGGGAAGAGTCATATCTTGATGTGCTTGCATTGCTAAAAATAATGTTTTAATAAGCCTAAAACCAAAATTCAATTGTTAGTTGTAAGTAAGTTAGGAATTGAATTAAGAAAGTGATTATAGATGATGGGCAAAAGGGAACAGAGACAGTAGAGAAGTGGATCACAGAAACCCAAAGCCTGGTGCAAAATGCATTGCTGGAGGCCTGGCCTCTTTAAGACTCTCAAGGCTATTTTGCTGTAACTTCACCCCCTGCCCTATGGCAACTCTGCTGTGCTGTGAGGTCTCTAAGCAGGCAAAGCTCTCCTAGGCTGGCCGGGCTGCCCTCTCAGGGAAAGTGAATGCTTTGGGGGAGTTAGGGAATGAAGAATGTTTAAACTTCATAAACAGAGAAAGAATTGCTCAGGACAAGATGAAGAGAAAAATAGCTCCTTTCTTCTGTCACCGTGGTATGGTCAGAAGCGTCAGTCGTCAGAGCACAAGGCTTCTTGAGTGTCAATTGCTACTTCTGTGATTTGTGTGTCTGCACTAATGGGGCACACAAATTCTTTGACATCCTGCTCCTGGACTGTGTTCCCCATCCCATGTTCTGTTTGTGTTAAGATCATAAATAACTTAGAGCAATAATAGTAAATAGTAAATCAGTCTAATTAATGTAGTTAGTTAAAGAAATAGTTTGATGAGAAAATAAAGCCCAGCAAGAACCATGACATTCTTGTTAGCTTTCCTTCATTAGATTGATGATTAAAACAATGGTGTATGCAATAAAAACTGAGCTAGCTTGGAGCTAGAGGCTGTTCTCGTGGTTGAAGGTGGACAGACTTCCAACCCAGCTGTTCCTTTAAAACACTTTCTCTTGTATTTGACTTTGCATTCTTTCCCTCATCCTCTGGTCTCTGCCAGCCAGTGGAAGGGAACTCACCGCATAGTTTGGGGCTGGTCCCCAACAATCTAATACTGACATTACAGCTCACAGGATTTAGAGTCACAACTGAGCTGCAAAGAAATCATTCTCTCGCTGTAAAACCCTCCTGAGCAAGAAGGAAGCAGCTTCTCTCCACCAGTACATTATCTTTTGCAATTCACTCTTTCACTTTGAAGGAGTTGGAGGAGGGCTAGACCACCCGCAAGGAAAGATGTGAGTCCTTGAGAGTCTGCCTGGCTGAAAAAAAGAGAGCAGGAGGCACTGTTCATGTGGTGGCCATTGTCGTGCCATTTTGTACTGTGGTCCTGAAGCAGGGAGTGCTTCGTAGAGGTGAAGGAATCCCGAGGCGACTGTCGCCTGACCCCATCAGTGTCCGCCCGTGTCCAGTAGGCTGCAGTCTTTCCCGAGAACCTTCCACATAGCCCCCTTCACGTCTTTGTTCCTCAGCGTGTAGATGAAGGGATTCAGAGTAGGGGTCACGAGGCAGTAGAAAAGGGTGAGGAACTTGCCCCGGTCCTGGCTCGCCACGTTCCCAGGCTGCATGTACATGTAGATGATGCTGCTGTAGAAGAGGGACACGACGGCCATGTGGGAGGAGCAGGTGTTGAAGGCCTTGCGCCTGCCAGCCGCAGAGCTGATGCGCAGCACGGCCGCGGCGATGTAGCCGTAGGACACCAGGATCATGGTGAGAGGCACCAGGACGATGGGGATGGCCAGGAAGAAAGCCAGCCCTTCCACTCGGCTGCTGTCCACGCAGGAAATGCGGATGATGGCCGGCATCTCGCATACAAAGTGGTTGATGCTGCGGCGACAGCACCGGCCCAGAGACATGGTCAGGGGTGACATCAAGATGGAATTGGCAATCCCACTGAGCCAGGCGAAGGCCGCCAGCTGCAGACACAGCCGCGGGTGCATGATGGCCATGTAGTGCAGTGGCTTGCAGACGGCCACAAAGCGGTCGTAGGCCATGACTGAGAGGAGAATGCACTCGATACCCCCCACAGAGAGGAAAGCGAAGAGTTGGATCACGCACCCCACGTACGGGATGGTTTTGCGGGGACCCCAGAGGTTGACCAGCATCTGGGGGATGCTGCTGGTGGCGTAGCAGAGGTCAAGGAGGGACAGGTTGCTGAGGAAGAAGTACATGGGCGTGTGCAGTACAGGGTCCACCAGGGAGAGGCAGATGATGGTGGAGTTGCCAGTAAGAGCCAGAAAGTAAAAGACTATGTTGACAAAAAACAGGACCATTTCCAGCTTGGGCCTGTCAGAGAACCCGAGCAGAATGAAGTCGTCTTCACAGCTATCATTGATCCTCTCCATGGCCCTGGGTTGGGTATACCTAGAGAGGTTCACACATGTGCTGTAATCAGAAATGGGACACATTGTTTTGTCCTTTTAATGGAGATGATTCATTGCACTAGCCACGTTTGTTTTCTTGTTTTGTTTTGTTTTGAGGCAGAATCTCATTCTGTTCCCCTGGGTAGAGTGCTGTGGTGTCACAGCTCACAGCAACCTCCAACTCGGGCTCAAGCCATTCTCTTGCCTCAGACTCCTGAGTAGCTGGGACAACAGGCACTGGCCAGAACACCCGGCTACTTTTTTCAATTTATTTTTCAGTGAAGATAGGGTTGGCTCTTTCTCAGGCTGATCTCCCACTCCTGAGCTCAGGCAGTCCACCCGCCTCAGCCTCCCACAATCCTAGCCATGTTTTTTAACAAGTTTGTCTTGCCTGCTGATTGCTCAGACTTGTAGGGCAAGATGTTAAGTAAAGATTTTTGTCTGTAAAGGATGGGGATTTTAACTTTTTCTTTAATAGCACTCTGGTCTAGTCAACTGGCTAGATATATAAAAAATATGAAATTATTTTAAACCTTTTTTTGATACTTTCAGAAATTAAGTTATGTAAAAAAACAAACTTATCAGACTGTACTAACATTGAACCAATTTCTCTATTACCTGATAAAATCTCCTAAAATTTGTAGGACAATAGCTTCAATTAAAACAATTAACTTTCACATTTCTACATTTTATATTTGTGTGTTTCAAAGATTATAAGTTGACTGAGTAAAAAGATGTTGTGACTTACTCTGTGCTGTGAGCAGAATTTGGAGGAGTGAGACAACCAGTTACTTGTAATACCTATACGTTTTCAGAGAAGTAACAGCCTAGAAGCCCTTGAAAATAATTCATCCCTGAATTCACTTGCCTCTGAATTGTTAAACGATTTGATCCAATCTCATGATTCAATGATTAGAGTGGCATTATCAGAGAGACCAAAAGCAGCTTTGATTTTGCAGATTAGAGGATTTTTGACCTGCCATGACCACTCACAAAAGAGCAGAAATACAAGGAAGATTGTTTTGTGTGTCTGAGGTCTATATATTACTATGCCCACAGGTCAACTACTTGGAATAATCAGCATAATTATGCAGGATTATTTTTGCAGTAGGTATATTTTCTGATGTGCATTGGTTCAGTGAGACCAAATCAAATATTTACATTATTGCATAGACACCAATCAAATGTTTGGGCTGAGAACATAGAATTCCCATAGAATTTAGAAATTAACAGAAGAAACATATTTTTATATGTTGATTGTATGAATATAATTTCCTATTAACTCCTTTTGGCTTGACAGAGACTCACCTGCTAAAGAAATTAAGATGCAATGTGAATAAAGGGTCTGTAAATGCATCTCCATGATTTTCTGCAGTTTTGCTATCCGATGCCAGATGTGTCCATTTGTGGACTAATTGGAGGGGTGATCAACCCTAAACTCAGAAAAGGGTACTGTTTGACAGGGAGGGATATGCTGTATGATGAACAATTAGAACTGGAGTTGTTTTGTTTGTTTGTTTTATTGAGACAGAGTCTCACTTTGTCACCCTGGGTAGAGTGCTGTGGCATCACAGCTCACAGCAACATCAAACTCTTGGGCTCAAGGGATTCTCTTGCCTCAGCCTCCCGAGTACACCTGGCTATTTTGTTTTTGGGTTTTTTTTAGCAGTCCAGGATAGATTCGAGCCCACCAGCCCTGGTGCATGTGGCTGGCACCCTGTCCACTGAGCTATTGGCACCACCCAGAACTGGAGTTTTTTAAAGAATACTCAACTTGATAGTTACAGACAAACCAGTTTGAGAGATGACTTAGAAACTGAGTTTGTGATGAGCACAGCATACTTACAGATCTCATTCTGAGAATGCTAGAACTAAACCAGATAAGCATGAACAGGAGCTTGGAAATTGTAATGTGAACACAAGGAGCCATTTACTCAAGTCATCAGTACCCATCACCTCTGTTCACTAACTGCTCTGTCCCAGGCCTGGGGCTTGGTATCTTAAAAAAGTAACCCCAAATCCATGATCTCAAGACAATCACACCAGTTGCCTGTATGGAAATTAGAAAAGGGGGGATTGGGAGATTAAGAATTCCCATGTGTATTTTCAGAAATAAGAAAGAAAGTGGTCCTGTCTCATTGATACAGGGCTCCTATTGTAAGTTGCAGACCTGCGATACACCGTGGATCAGCTAACACTCATTGTACTACCCCACCCTCGTCTTTCATTCTTGTTTTCCACCTAAGGACCTGAACGTACTATCCTCACTGACATCATACCTCAATATTCCGGTCCTCTTATGGCCTCTTAACCCTTTGACCAACCAATAGCATTCATTCCTATCAGATAACTTCACATCAGCTTGGTTAGCATGGTGTGCTTCCTGAGTCTGCTCCCTGTTGGGTACACTTAAAAGATTATGTTCATTAGCACAAAGGACTTAATCAATGTACAGAGTCCTTAAATACCTACCATTCCCTTTTCATGAAAGCAGCATTTTAAAAGTACATTTCTAAATTTGCTCTTGCAAATTAAAAATTAAAATTACTCTTACAGTGCAAGAGTATCTCAGCCACAAACATCACACAAGGGTAAGACATCCTTATTTAATTACCTTGTCAAAAATTTGAGAAGCATTTATTCACTTGCCATGACCTCATTATTTACTTCATGGTCTGGCTCCCTTGTGTAGTAGCCCTTAGGTTCCATCTACTTCATAGTCAACATATTCTTATTCTGTGGTGGTCAAATACCAGCATTTAAAAAATAGTGATGGTGGCCAGGCACTGAGGCTCATGCCTATAATCCTGGCACTCTGGGAGGCTGAGGCAGGAAGATCACTTGAAGTCAAGAGTTCAAGATCAGCAAGAGCAAGACCAATATCCCAACTCTACTAATGAGGCAGGCATGGTAGCAGGTGCATATAGGCACTCTAGCCTGGGCAACAGAGTAAAACTCTGTCTCAAAAAAAAAAAAAAAAAAAGAGAGAGAGAGAGAGGAGGCCAAGTGTGGTGGCTCAGCCTGTAATCCTAGCACTTTGGGAGGCCGAGGTAGCTGGATCACCTGAGCAAGAGTGAGACCTGGTCTTTAAAAATAGCTGGGTGTTGTGGCAGGCACCTATAGTCCCAGCTACTCAGGAGGCTGCAGCAAGAGGATCGCTTAAGCCCAAGGATTTGAGGTTGCTGTGAGCTTTGACACAGTGGCACTCTACCAAGGGTAGCAAAGTGAGATTCTGTCTGAAAAAAAAAAAGAAGGATGATATGCCTGATGCAGTAGCTCACACCTATAATCCCAGTGCTTTGGGAGGCCAAGGCAGGAAGCTTACTTGAGGCCAAGAGTCAAAACCAGAGTTCAGCCTAGGCAATGTAGTGAGATTCTGTCTCTATAAAAGACAATTTTAAAAATTAGCCAGTTGTTGTGGGGCACACCTGTAGTCCCAGCTACTCAGGAGGCTAAGACAGGAGAATCACTTGAGCCCAGAATTTTGAGCCTGCAGGGAGCTATATGATAGGGTCACTTCACTCCAGCCTTTTCTAGAGCAAGATCCTGCCTCTAGGAAAAAAAATAGTGACAATGTATAAAGTGGTGCAGGAAAACCACTGGAGAATTAAATGGAGGCAGGGTCTTTTGTGACAGAAGCACAGTATGTGGGAGGTAGATGATCTGTACATCCTCAGATGACAGTGTGTTTCCTGCTGGCTCCTCAGGGGTTCAGGCTGAGCCCCAGAATTGTCAGGCATTTATTGTAACAAATGGTGCACTGGAAAAGGATCAAGAGGCCCAAGTAACCTCAAGAGGCCCAAGTGAGTCATTGTATCTTAGAGCTCACATCTGCCTAAGGAAGGTTCCTGGAGTAGATTTTCTCTCTCTCTTCCTCCACTTCCTCCACCACACAACATGGTTAATGCCCTCTGCTTTTCAAACACCATTTTAGTTGGCACTGGTTGTTCTGACCATACTTGTGCTTTTCAGAATTTATGTTCAAATGGAGACTACTAAATTGTTGGGAAAAGTATGTAGAAATCTAGAAAGCTCATCATATATCTGAAAAATACTTTTGCCTAACCATGGACCTCTCTGATTACCTGTTTCAATGAAGAGTCTATTAGTCAGATCTTTGAAATTGCAATAGGGTGCAAAGCATTTTATCCTAGTATCTGAAACACATAGATCCACATATCTCATGAACCTGAGTGTAATCATGAGAATCAGTTCCATTTGACAAGGGAATATCAATGTTATGTCACAAGATTTTTCAGAACATTACATAAAATACTTATAGTGTTTAAAGATACTCAGATGTTTCAATGAAAATCAGACCACTTAGAAAAATATAAAAAAAATCTTCTATGACTTTCTTTGGATTATCCTAAACTTTCAAAAGCATTATTATCCCAGAACATTGTTCTGGGAGCTCATGATCTCAAATGACATGTATCTGCCAGCAATTCTTTTTAAGAAACATTCCCTCATCACTGCCCCAGTTTTATACATTCATACTGACCTCAGAAGAAATCATGAGAGCATCTGAGATGAGATGTAGCACTGGAAGTGAAGAAGCCCCTTCCCAAGTCATCCCTCTTGTTAAGGAGCAGATGGCAGACAGGAGGAGCCAGTGTACTTTTCCAAGAAGAAAAACAATTATCAAAAGATGACCATGTCCTAGAGCTTGCCCTTATCCTTATCAAGATCTTGAAGAAGAGATTGAGCTAAGTTCTTGAGCTACAAAAAGACAGCATCTGACAGGCTCACCCTGCTATGCTACAGACCAAAACCCTCACCTTTTTTACATTTTGACAAGGTCTTGGTTCCAATTTTAGAAGAGGAAGTTTGGGGGTATAATAAATGGAAAACGGAAGAAGTCAAAGATGAATGTGGTTGGCCTACAGATAATAAAAGGAAATGTCAAAAAGGGATACTCCAACCTTTTGACTAGATTATTCTCTAGCTAGAGATGACCAAAAGAAAGGATTGCTTTGATCCATGGCTTTCTCAGGAAAAACAAACTACAAAATCATTTAGGTTAGGATTTTACAATGCTTTGTACATTGTCCAAAGCATACTTCTTTAAGTAATTTCTATGTAAATAAATCAATTAAGGGATTCAATTTGGTGTGAGTAGTAGAAACATATGTAGGGATCATTTTTATGCTAGTATCTACTATAACCCAGGATGTGTCCAAGCACAACCTCTTCCTGAGGTTATGTCAACTGGGGAATAATAGGTGAGTAACTTTAAAAGGCAAGAAGTTCAAAGGAAGAAGATTTTCTGAGAGTAAAAAGACCACATGTTGGCTGGAAAATCTTAATTTAGATAAAATAGCAAATATGTAGGGAACAAACATGAAAGCTTTCATTGACTACTTACATTGAATTTAATAAAATTTAAAAATGAGGAGATGAAGAAACACTAGATTTCTCTGAAAGACTGACCCAGAAGAAATAAGTATTCAGGTTTTTGACAGGCTCAGCTCTAATCTGTGGTGAGCACACCATTGTCACTGGAATGGGGGTAATGACCTCCTATCACTTTAGAAAAAATCACCTGTCTACTTTCACCCTAGAAAGGTGAACAGTTGACACTAATCCCCCACCTCCATCCCAGTGTTTCTCTCACATAATAACACTTTTAGAGGTGTTAGGAAACAAGCAAAAAGCCCCTCTAAATTCTTTTGTAAGGGTTTCTGTTGTTTATGCTGTTGAATTGTCTGGGTCCTTAAGGTCTCCTTCCATTATCTAGAGATTTGAGGAATATCATGTAGGGAAATGACTCTCAAGAGATTATTGTGGAAAATGTAGAGAGGAAAGCAAAACAATAATCTCATTTCAGACACAACACATCATTTTAGTGATGACTTAATGACTAAAATGATCTAAATTTAGAGATGAGAGAAGAGAAATAATTCCTCCTAAGAGTATTAATTACAAAAGACATTATTTAACTATTGACTATCGAATAGTGTTGATCTGGAATCACATACACACACACACACACACACACAAAATTGACTATTTCCCCTGTACTTGAAAGTGTTACATTGCATTTAAGGAATAAATATAAAATTTCAAATTCTTTAAACTAGCAAGTTTTAATCCCAACCCAATATTTATTATATCTTGCCAACTGTTGCCATTAATTACTATGTACAAAGAAGATTGTCAAAGTAAGCAAATTATGTTTTAAAAATTAGGTCCATATTGCTGATATAATAAAGAGAATATAATGATATTCCAAATAAGACAATGGTGAGAAGGAATAAATCTTTAGTTGAATCTTGAAGATGGTAATAGAAATTGACAAATGAGAGCCATTAAACATGAGCAGAGAGTTGTACCTATAATGAGAAAAAATATATATTAATTAGCAAGCAATAAAAACAAAGTTAAGGGCGGCACCTGTGGATCAGTGAGCAGGGCGCCAGCCCCATATACTGATGGTGGTGGGTTCAAACCCAGCCCCAGCCAAACTGCAACAAAAACAAAGTTAATTTTCTGGCTTTTGCAGGAAAATAATGTAGTATTTGTTTTATGTATTTTTTTATTGTTAAATCATAGCTGTGTACATTAGTGCAATCGCCTGTACACATTCTAAGATGCACCATAGATGTGGCCCCACCCATTACCCTCCCTCCACCAAAACCTCCCCCCTCCCTTCCTCTTCCTTGTGTTTTGTGTATTTTTTATGCTATTGTAAATGGGTTTGTTTTCCTGATTTCTTTTTCAGATAGCTCATGTGCATAAAAATTCTACTGAGGATTTTTGTATTTTGAACTTCTAACTACAACTCCACTAAATTTATCTACCAGTTCTAAGAGGTTTTTCATGCAGTCCTTAAGATTTTCAACCAAAGACAATTTCCTTCTTCCTTTCCAATATGGATGCCTTTTTTTTTTTTCTTGTCTAATTGCTCTCACTAGGACATCCAGTACTGTGTTGAATAAGGTGGTGAGAGTGGGCATCCAAGTCTTATTACTGATCTGAGAGAAAAAGCCTCCAACTTTCACCAGCTAGTATGTTAGTTTTGGGTTTGTCATATATGGCCTTTACTGTGTTGAGGCACATTTCTTCTGTATCTATTTTGTTGAGAATTTTTATCAGAAATGAATATTGAATTTTGTCAAATTGTTTCCTTGTCTATTGAACTGTGATTTTTGTCCTTCATAACACATTTATTTATTTGCGTATGTTGAATCACCCTTGACCCCTGAAATATTCCTCTTGATTATGAGGAATAATCTTTTTAACATGTAATTGGATTTGGTTTGCTAATACTTTATTGAGAATTTTTGCACCTTTCTCCATCAGAGATACTGGCCTATACTGTGGGACCCTAGTCCAACATACTGCCATCACAACATTTACCACTTCTTGACCTCATTCAAGGAACTTCTGAGAACAAGACAATCTCCTGGCAAACCTCGAGGTCCCTTGTGACTTGGAGGCAAACCACCAAATGACTCAGTGTTCCCAGATGAGAGGGAGTACAAATGTTTTATGATAGGCACATGTTATAGATTAACATCCTTAAAACACTTCCTTGCAAGGGACAAGGAGTAAGTCGTGTAGCCCCTGATAAATATTGTATACCAGAAAGTCACTAATTGGCACTACTTCAACCCTTTGTTTCCTGACTAAATAAAATACTGCAAGATGAAGGGTTTGGGGATCTCCAGCACCTTTGGTGAGCCTCACGTCTTGCAGCGTGTACTTCTCATCTGTGTCCTGGTGTTCTTCTTCATGTGACCCCAGTCACACCATTGTACTTTTAGTTTCTTGTGTCTTGGTCTGGCTTTGGTATAAGGGGAATATTGGCCTTGTAAAATGAGTTTGGAAGTACTCCTTCCTCTTCAATTTCTCATAAGAATTTGAGAAGTATTGGTATTAGTTCTTCTTTAAATGTTTTGTAGAATTCAGCAGGGAATCCATCTGGTTTCAGGCTTTTTTTTGATAGGAGTTAATATGTTACTGATGCAATATCCTTACTCATTGCTGGTCTGTTCAGGTATTCTGTTTCTTCCTGAATCAGTCTTGGTAGGTTGTTAAGAATTCACCCATTTCGGGTGGTGCCTGTGGCTCAGTGAGTAGGGCACCGGCCCATATGCCGAGGGTGGTGGGTTCAAACCCAGCCCCGGCCAAACTGCAACAACAAAAAAATAGCCAGGGTTGTGGCAGGCACCTGTAGTCCCAGCTGCTCAGAAGGCTGAGGCAAGAGAATCACATAAGCCCAAGAGCTGGAGGTTGCTGTGAGCCGTGTGATGCCATGGCACTCTACCGAGGGCAGTAAAGTGAGACTCTGTCTCTACAAAAAAAAAAAAAAAAGAATTCACCCATTTCTTCCAGCTTATGTAATATGTTGGTTTGTTTTGTGTATTAAATATCTATGCAGCATTTCCTGTGCTCTGGCCACTAGTCTAAGCATTTTAATCAAATGAATTCATTATAGGCTGATCCAAATGGTTGAACAGAAAAGAAGCAGGTATTGTGTCTCTGTGGATTTGGATTCGATTCCAAAATCTACTACCATAAGTTCTTTGACTATGGAAAAATTATTTTTCTGATGATACTTCAGTCTCCTTTGACTATGGACAAATTAGGTTTCCAATAATACTTCAGTCTCCTGCTCCTATTTTGTTTTGGGATTAAAATTGCATCAAATTCCAGGACAAGGTAAAGCTTCTATTGCTAGCCCTCCTCATTCAAAAATTCCTTTGAAGAATGAAAAACTGTTTCTTTGAAACCAAAGCTCTTACTTAGTTCCTGCTTGGTGAGAATGAATAGTCTTTAATTTACCACATAAAGGACTATATCCAAAAAAATCGAAAGAATCATTGTATCAGAGAATCTGCAATATGGTGAAAAAAAATCATTCACAAGAATTAAGTGTTAACAATAACAAAAAAACTTGCATAGATCGCCGCTTTTGCTTCTTAAAAATTACCCACATAATCCACATGCAAAAAGTCAGTGACGAAGGAAGGGGGCGGAGCATGATGGCGGACAGGACGGACATGTAGCCCACCTCTCCCAAGCCATCAGGTGAGAGGAAAGGCGGTCTGGACCTTCCCTGTGTGTGGATTATTGGAGTGGACAGACAGCTGGAGATGCCCAGCGAACTGGCAGACTGCTATATATGAGGGGTAATTTAAAACCACAGACTCTGTTGTAGAGATTCTTCCCTGCTCTGCCGTGCTGGCCAGCAGGCCCCTCCCCTACGGAGGTCAGCAGCTTGTAAATGCTGACAAAAACCAATTGACAAATAATTATTCCTGAAGTGAGGGAGGCATCCAAAAGGAGAGCCACTCAAAACCACAGGGAGCTGGGCAAACTGTTGGACAATTGAAGGGAAGGGAACCTGCCCGGGAAACAGGCATTTTGAACTATCCAAAAGGGCAGGCACCTTCCCCCAGGTGTTAGAGGGGGCTGGCGGTTCATGCTGCGTGGCGAACTGGCGGGCACTGATCCAAAAGGGAAACTCTGAACCATAAAACTCAGAATAAGTTCCCTGAACGCTCCAACCATGGGAACCAGCTACAGCTACTGAAGCCGGGGACCCGGCTTTAGCTGCTAAAGCCGCGAACTTGGCTTCAGCCCCAGGAGCCAGCTACAGCAGATAAAACCGCAAACCTGCCAACGACCGCTCAAACTCAGCACCACTCCCCCTACAGCCGATTGCAGTCGCCAGTTTGCAGGAGAACCTGGGAACAGAGTGGAAAGACTTAAGAAGTGTGGACACCTGCACTGAGTGGGAAGGTCGGTCGCAACTGCTGTCTGGAAAAACAGCCGAGGTTGCAAAATTCTTAGGCGACAAACTTTTACAGAAATTCCAAAATGGCAATCGGCCATGGAAAGTGGTTACCATGGTAACAGTATAAACTGTAAATCACATAAAAGCCTCGGAACCACCCACAGCGCCACCTGGTGTCCAGAAAGTATATTGCAGTATGAATATATTCCAACAAAAGTTGATCCCTACAGCAGACATAGATATATAGGTATATTTCTACACACAAGAATATTTTTGTAGTTGGTGCCTTTTTGTTTTGTTTTGGTTTTTTTTTTTGTTTTCGTGGGGTTTTTTTGTTCGTTTTGTTTTTGTATGTTTTTTCTTCACCATTTTCTTAGAGGAGATTTCGATAATTATTTATTATTACTTTTTATATAGAGATATTTTTTATTTCTATGCCTTCTAATTTATAATTTCTTCTTTCTTCTCTTTTAACATTCCTACTAACACCACTTTTTTCTCTCTTTTTTTTCTTTCTTTCAATTATTTTATGATTATCACTATTTTTATTGCAGTTGTTCTTATATTGCTGTTGTCATGGCTACTACCTGTATGTCTATGTGTTTCTGTCTGTCTCTGTATCTATGGGCCCGTGTGCCTCACAACCTTTGTATCTGTTTATTTGTCCATTTGTTCTCAATGAGCTTGGTGTTATGATCTGCAACTCTGAGCTCCTATCACTCCCCTACACTCTCACTCCGTGATCTGGAGACCTGCCCCCCCAGGAGTCCAGATTCTTAGGTGAACTCTCGAGAGGTGCAGACAGGACCTAAACTGCAGCTGGCCAGTGCTGACTCTGTAGCAAAGGAGAGAGAACACGACGGTCAGCTAAGAGGGAATTACACTGGAGCGGTGGTGCCCCGAGGTGCAGAGCAACAGCCGTCTTCAGCAATAACAAGGCGCACCCCCAGATATCCCATAGCCTCTCCTCCTGTCTTCCTGGGCAACCAGATGAGGCTGAGCATCTTCTCAGATGGCAACCACCATGGAACAGAACTGGGACTGAAACACAGGTCCCATGAGTAAAGGGTTTGCCTGAGGCGGCACTGACCTGGGTGGAACACGGGGATTAGAAAACACACCCGCAGAGCTGGGAAACTCCCAGGGTGGGGCTGATCCAGAGAACCACTTTACTGAGCCTAAGACGCACCTGGCCCTCAGGGGATCACCAGCCTATAGACAAAGGAGGCCAAGAGGCTACAGCGGACAACTGATTGTGCTGCGAATACAAACCGGCAGGACTAAAGACAGGGCCTGAGGCACAGGTTCTGGAAACTCAAATCAGCCTCTCCTCTGCAGAGGAATCTAGCAGGGTCAGAAACAAACTCCCACAGGGTTGTTCCGTTCACCCAGTAACATAAACTAAGGGTGGGGCTGGAACTGAGTGAACACCTCCAGCCTCCATCAGGTGCCCAAGGTTGACAGGCCACACGACCCCGTGCTGGATAAAGACAGAGAGTAGAGGCCTAGACAAGCAGACACAGACTACCCTGTGACTTAGGCAAGTGCAAATTCCTGGAGTATCTGCTTACTGCAGACAACTGACTGGGTCACAGCCCTGTGGGGCTAGCAGTGACTGGGTGTGACAGAGCTGCAAGGTGGGGAAGGAGGCATCAATCTTCCCAGACTGATTTATTTACTGGATGGCTCTTCCTGACTCCATGCAGCACTGGAGCAAGCCATATTAGAGCAGTCACCAGACCCCTGTGATCCAGTTCCCAGGGACCTCTTGAACTCTCCCACCCGAGGCAGCTGCTGACTGAGACAACTGAATTGGACCTTTTGAACTGAGCCACTCACCTGGGGACTATCCAGGTGGTGCCCTGGGTGTGTGGTTGTAGGAAGGTTTGATTTTCCTTTTCCATTTGTTGCCTGTGGTGGGTGGGGTGACTTAATTGCTGGTATTTCTCCACAGCTGAGACTTCAACCCAGAGTAACTGTTTCACTAGGGTCAAATAGAAACCAGCTGAAAACAAGACAGAACCACTTAGCCCCTCTACACCAAACAGGGCCCCAGTTTCTCAGGCCACAGCACTGTATGGGTCCTCAACAAAACACCAGGGGAGAAATCAAAGGGAGTAAAACAATTATGGGGTGTAATCAGCGGAAAAACTCTGGTAACATGAATAACCAGAATAGATCAACCTCCCCAAGGAAAAATACGGCAGATGTAATTGAAGATCCCATTCACAAACAACAGGCTGAGATGTCAGAAATCAAATTCAGAATTTGGATGGCAAACAAGATTAACAAAATGGAACTAGGAATTCATGGAGAAGTTCAAAAGCTATCTCAAGAATTAAATGAATTTAAAGACAAAGCCACCAAAGACTTAGACACACTGAAGCAAGAATTTGCAGCCCTCAAAGATATGAAAAATACAGTAGAATCCCTTAGCAATAGAATGGACCAAGCAAAAGAAAGGATCTCTGACATTGAAGATAAAACCTTTGAACGCTCCCAAACTCTCAAAGAGGAAGAGAAAAGGAGAACAAAAATGAATCATTCTCTCAGAGAACTCTGGGATAACTGGAAGAAGGCAAATATCCAATTCATAGGAATTCCTGAAACAGATGAAGTGGCCTCACTAGGCTCAGAGGCCCTTCTGCATGAAATAATGAAAGAGAATTTTCCAGACATGGCTAGAGAACCCGAAATTCAGATAGCAGATACCTTCAGAACCCCAGCACGACTCAACCCCAATAAGACATCCCCCAGGCATATCATAATTAACTTCACTAAAGTTAATATGAAGGAGAAAATTCTCAAAGCGGCCAGATGAAAGATAACTATTACCTTCAAAGGGAAGAACATTAGAATGACTGCAGATCTCTCTGCTAAAACTTTTCAAGCCAGAAGAGGGTGGTCCTCAACGTTTAATCTCCTCAAGCAAAATAACTTTCAACCCCGGATCTTGTACCCAGCTAAACTGAGTTTCATTTATGATGGAGAAATTAAATACTTTAATGACATTCATATGCTAAAGAAATTTGCCATAACCAAACCAGCTCTTCAGGATATTCTCAGACCTATCCTCCATAATAACCAACCCAATCCTCTACTACAAAAGTAAACTCACTCAGAAACTTCTGATCAAACTACAACTTCCACAATGGCAAAAGGATTAAAAATGCCCACTGGACTTTCGAAAAACTCAATACCCAAAATTTCGCCAAACTTATCAATACTCTCCATTAATGTGAATGGCTTAAACTGCCTTCTAAAGTGACATAGGGTATCTGACTGGATACAAAAACTCAGGCCAGATATTTGTTGCATACAAGAGTCAGATCTTAACTTAAAAGACAAATACAGACTCAGGGTGAAAGGATGGTCACCCATATTTCAGGCAAATGGTAACCAGATAAAAGCAGGTATTGAAATTTTATTTGCAGATACAATAGGCTTTAAACCAACAAAAGTAGGGAAGGACGAAAATGGGCACTTCATATTTGTTAAGGGTAAATCTCAATATGATGAGATTTCAAATATTAATATCTATGCACCCAAACAGAATGCACCTCATTTTATAAGAGAAACTCTGACATGAGAAATTTGATTTCCTCCAACTCCATAATAGTGGGAGATTTCAACACTCCTTTGGCAGTGATGGATCGATCCTCCAACAAAAAGCTGAGTAAATTTTAAATTCTAGATTTAAATCTAACCATCCAGCATTTAGATTTAGCAGACATCTACAGAACATTTCATCCCCAAAAAACTGAATACACATACTTCTCATCAGCCCACGGAACTTACTCCAAAATTGATCGTATTTTAGGTTCACAAGTCAAACCTCAGTAAATTTAAAGGAATAGAAATAATTCCATGCATCTTCTCAGACCATCATGGACTAAAACTTGAGATGAGTAACAACAGGAATCTGCATATTCATTCAAAAACATGGAAGTTAAATAACCTTATGCTGAATGATAGCTGGCTCAGAGATGAGATCAAGAAGGAAATTGCCAAATTTTTGGAACAAAACGACAATGAAGATACGAATTATCAGAACCTCTGGGACACCACAAAGGCAATTCTAAGAGGGAAATTTATAGCACTGCAAGCCTTCCTCAGGAGAACGGAAAGAGAGGAAGTAAGCAACTTAATGGGACATCTCAAGAGACTGGAAATGGAAGAACACTCCAACCCCAAATCCAATAGAAGAAAAGAAATAAACAAAATCAGAGCAGAACTAAATGAAATTGAAAACAAAAGAATAATACAACAGATCAATAAATCAAAAAGCTGGTTTTTTGGAAAGGTCAACAAAATAGATAAACCTTTGGCCAACCTAATCAGGAAAAAAAGAGTAAAATCTCTAATCTCATCAATGAGAAATAACAAAGACAAAATAACAACAGACTGCTCAGAAATCCAAAAAATCCTTAATGAATATTACAAGAAACTTTACTCTCAGAAATATGAAAATCTGAAGGAAATTGACCGTTACTTGGAAGCACGTAACCTTCCAAGACTTAACCAAAATCAAGTGGAAATGTTGAACAGGCCCATATCAAGTTTGGAAATAACATCAACCATACAAAATCTCCCCAAAAATAAAAGCCCGGGACCAGATGGATTTACGTCAGAATTCTACCAAACCTTTAAAGAGGAATTAGTACCTATATTACTCAACCTGTTCCAAAAGGTAGAAAAAGAAGGAAGACTACCCAACACATTCTATGAAGCAAATATCACCCTGATCCCCAAACCAGGAAAAGACCCAACAAGAAAAGAAAATTATAGACCAATATTACTAATGAATATAGATGCAAAAATATTCAACAAGATTCTAACAAACAGAATCCAGCAACATATCAAACAAATCATATATCATGACCAAGTCGGTTTTATCCCAGGGTCTCAAGGCTGGTTCAATATACGTAAATCTATAAATGTAATTCAACACATAAACACATTAAAAAACAAAGACCATGTGATTCTCTCAATTGATGCAGAAAAAGCTTTCGATAACATCCAACATCCCTTCATGATCAGAACACTTAAGAACATTGGTATAGAAGGGACATTTCTTAAACTAATAGAGGCCATCTACAGCAAACCCACAGCCAATATCATATTGAATGGAGTTAAATTGGAATCATTTCCACTCAGATCAGGAACCAGACAGGCTGCCAATTGTCTCCATTGCTTTTTAACATTGTAATGGAAGTTTTAGCCACCACAATTAGGGAAGAAAAGGTGATCAAGGGTATCCACATAGGGTCAGAAGAGATCAAACTTTCGCTCTTCGCAGATGATATGATTGTATATCTGGAAAACACTAGGGACTCTATTACAAAACTACAAAACTCTTACAAGTGATCAAGGAATACAGCAGCATCTCAGGTTATAAAATCAACATTCATAAATCAGCAGCCTTTATATACACCAACAATAGTCAAGTTGAAAAAACAATTAAGGACTCTATCCCATTCACAGTAGTGCCAAAGAAGATGAAATACTTGGGAGTTTATCTAACAAAGGACGTGAAAGATCTATATAAGGAGAACTATGAAACTCTAAGAAAAGAGATAGCTGAGAATGTTAGCAAATGGAAAAATATACCATGCTCATGGTTGGGAGGAATCAACATTGTTGAAATATCCATACTACCCAAAGCAATATATAATTTCAATTCAATCCCCATTAAAGCTCCACTGTCGTACTTTAAGAATCTTGAAAAAACAATACTTCATTTTATATGGAATCAGAATAAACCTCAAATAGCCAAGACATCACTCAAAAATAAAAACAAAGCAGGAGTAATCACGCTACCAGACCTCAGTCAATACTACAAATCGATAGTGATCAAAACAGCATGGTACTGGCACAAAAACAGAGAAGTAGATGTCTGGAACAGAATAGAGAACCAAGAGATGAATCCAGCTAATTACCATTATTTAATCTTTGACAAGCCAATTAAAAACATTCAATGGGGAAAAGATTCCCTATTTAACAAATGGTGCTGGGTGAACTGGCTGGCAACCTGTAGAAGACTGAAACTGGACCCACACCTCTCACCATTAACCAAGATAGACTCTCACTGGATTAAAAATTTAAACCTAAGACATGAAACTATAAAAATACTAGAAGAGAATGCAGGGAAAACCCTTGAAGAAATTGGGTTGGGTGAGTTTTTTATGAGAAAGACCTGCCGGGCAATTGAAGCTGCTTCAAAAATACACTATTGGGATCTGATCAAACTAAAAAGCTTCTGCACAGCCAAGAACACAGAAAGTAAAGCAAGCAAACAGCCTTCAGAATGGGAAAAGATATTTGCAAGATATTTGCAGATGTGGGCCATTCTCACTGGGGTTAGATGATATCTCAGGGTTGTTTTGATTTGCATTTCTCTAATATATAGAGATGATGAACATAGATGCTGGTGTGGATGTGGAGAGAAGGGAACACTTTTACACTGCTGGCGGGACTGCAAACTAGTACAACCTTTCTGGAAGGAAGTATGGAGAAACCTCAAAGCACTCAAGCTAGACCTCCCATTTGATTCTGCAATCCCATTACTGGGCATCTACCCAGAAGGAAAAAAATCCTTTTATCATAAGGACACTTGTACTAGACTGCTTATGCAGCTCAATTTACAATCGCCAAAATGTGGAAACAGCCTAAATGCCCACCAACCCAGGAATGGATTAACAAGCTGTGGTATATGTATACCATGGGATACTATTCAGCCATGAAAAAAAATGGAGACTTTACATCCTTCGTATTAACCTGGATGGAAGTGGAAGACATTATTCTTAGTAAAGCATCACAAGCATGAATCCTATGTACTCAATTTTGATATAAGGACAATTAATGACAATTAAGGTTATGGGGGGGAAGCAGAAAGAGGGACGGAGGGAGGTGGGTGGGGCCTTGGTGTGTGTCACACTTTATGGGGGCAAGACATGATTGCAAGAGGGACTTTACCTAACAATTGCAGTCAGTGTAACCTGGCTTATTGTACCCTCAATGAATCCCCAACAATAAAAAAAAGGGGGGGTAGGAGCGTAGATTGTTTTTATGTGCCTGTCTGAGGGTCCTGTGCACACAGCCCTATTATGGGTGACATTACTGTCCCCAAAAGGGGAACCCAGAGTTGTTTCATTTTTATTCTGCAATCTTTCCTAACTTTTGAATTTCTAACTTGTTAATGAACTATTACAATTAACAGTAAGATGAAAACCACTGTATAGTTCAATAAATCTAAAGGAAGACTATTTCTGTATTAAGTGTTGCTTCCACAGTATTTATAAGCTTTGAATTCTGTCTTGCTTCTATTTACAAGTAAAACATTAAAATAAATGACATTCATATATAGTAAAAAAAAAAAAAGATATTGGCAGGTTATGTCTTGGAAAAAGGTTTAATAACCAGAATCCACAAAGAACTCAAACGCATTAGCAAGAAAAGAACAAGGGATCCCATCACAGGCTGGGCAAGGGATTTGAAGAGAAACTTCTCTGAAGAAGACAGGTGCACGGCCTTCAGACATATGAAAAAATGCTCATCATCTTTAATCATCAGAGAAATGCAAATCAATACTACTTTGAGATATCATCTAACTCCGGTGAGACTAGCCTATATCACAAAATCCCAAGACCAGGGATGTTGGCGTGGATGTGAAGAAAAGGGAACACTTTTGCACTGCTGGTGGGAATGCAAATTAATACATTCATTTTGGAAAGAGATATGGAGAACACTTAGAGATCTAAAAATAGATCTGCCATTCGATCCTGTAATCCCTGTACTGTTCATATACCCAGAAGACCAAAAATCACATCATAACAAAGATATTTGTATCACAATATTTATTGCAGCCCTATTCATAATTGCTAAGTCATGGAAAAAGCCCAAGTGCCCATCAATCCACGAATGGATTAATAAATTGTGGCATATGTACACCATGGAATAGTATGAAGCCTTAAAGAAAGATGGAGATTTTACCTCTTTCATGTTTACATGGATGGAACTGGAACATATTCTTCTTAGTAAAGTGTTTCAAGAATAGAAGAAAAAGTACCAATGTATTCGCCCTTATTATGAAACTAATGTAGAACCTTCACATGAAAGCTATAACCCAGTTACAACCTAAGAATAGAGAGAAGGGGGAAAGGGAGGGGAGGGAGGGAGGAGGTAGGTGGAGGGAGAGGGATTTATGGGATTACACCTGCGGTGCATCTTACAAGGGTATATGTGAATCCTAGTAAATGTGGAATGTAAAGGTCTTAGCAAAATAACTAAGAAAATGCCACGAAAGCTATGTTAACTAGTGTGATGAAAATGTGTCAAACAGTCTATGAACCAAGTGTATGGTGCCCCATGATCATACTAATGTACACAGCTATGATTTAATAAAAATAAATAAATAAATAAATAAACCTCAAAGCACTCAAGCTAGACCTCCCATTTGATCCTGCAATCCCATTACTGGGCATCTACCCAGAAGGAAAACTGTGGCCTGGCAACTGAGGCGCATGTGGCAACTGAGGTAATCTGTGACCAATAAGAAGTGAACAAGAATACCTAAAGGGGACCAATCAAAAGCTTTGTAGATAATTATAGGAGAGGTTAAGATAAGATACTTAAATTTGTATGCTGCCTTTGTGTGGTGTCTCCTCTTACTTGCAAGGGGGACCCTTTCCTAATCTCTGGGAAAGTCCATGCTTCACTTTAAATAAATTGTGCTTCTTTCTCCACTAAAAAAAAAAAAAAAAAAAAAAAGTCAGTGACTTTGAAATTCAAAGAAAAGCTCAGCTAGTGAAGTCTCTATTCTCATCAAAGAGAATAAAACATTGAGGCAAAGCCTACATAAATCCTTGAGGAAAAAAAAAAAATCTAAGAAAACGTTCACAGAAGGTCCAGACTCTCTCAATGGCAGGAATCACATGAGCCATTCACTCTTTGCTCCTAAGTCTGACCCATTCCTCTGACTGCTTGAACCAATAGCATCATGAGATAGCTCAAGGCAACAATGTCTTCAGTGTTGGAAAAGGCAGCAATACCAGGTATCTACAGGTTTTGCTTTTATTCTTTAAAAGTAATGAGCTGTGTGAACTTAGACAAATTTCTAAAGCTTTCTATAACTCATTTGTAAAATGAAGAATTGGATTCCATAATTTTCAAGTCTTTCAAGTTCTAACACTTTTGAAAGAAAGCCACTCTAGAGAATGGTTTCCCTGGGAATAAGTCTGCAGGGCAAATCTAGTTATCATGTTGAAGAGAAATAACCACCTATTGGTGCTAAAATAGATCACAGTCTCATAGGATACAGTCATACTGTTAATAACCATCATTTTCACCTCCAAGTTACATGTAATAACTACTGTTTAAATGCATGTAATTTAGACGAAGTAACAAAAGGAGCTCATAGCATGTAACAAATAACTACACATAAGAAAACTAGAAAAATATGAAAAGGTAAACTTTAAGCAAGTAGAAGGAAAATTAAAAAGCAGAAATCAATAAATTTGACTACAGAAAAATGAGAAAATCTCTAAAAACTTATTAAGAAAATCTAGTCATCAATAAAATCGATAAACATTTAGCAATATTGACAAAAATAAAAAGACCAAGATTACCAATATTAGGAATAATACTAGGGATATCAGTTGAGACCACAGAGATACTGAAAGAACAAAAAGAGATTATTGTAAATAACAGTACTACACATGTAAATTCTAAAACTTAGATGAACGGAACAATTTCTCAAAACCCACAAACTACCAAAACTCTACCAAGATGACATACGTACCTAAGAAGTCTTATAAATAAATGAAATTAATTCTTCATTAAACCCTTTCAAAAAATATCTCCAAGCCCAGAAGATTTCACTTGCAAATTCTACCAACTACTTAAATAAGAAATAATGCCAGTTCTGTAAAAAACTTTTGTAGAAAATAATATAAGAACAAGCACATTCTAGTTCATTTTATGGGGCAAGCATTACCTAAATATAAAAACCAAACACAAACAAAACAAAAAAGAAAACTACAAAACCCTCCATTAATATAAACTGGAGAAATTCTGTCTTTTGTGCAACGTGGGTGAATCTGGAGGACAGTATGTTAAATAATACAAGCAGGTACAGAAGACAAATAACACATGTTCTCACACATATGTGGAAGCTGAATAAATTGATCTCACAGAAGTACTGAGAAGACTAGTGGTAACTAGAGGCAGGGAAGGGTAGGGAGGTAAGATAGGGAGAGGCTGAAATATTTATAATAATCTTTTTATTCTTTCAATCAACTATTTTGATTAACACAAAATTACATCTACATAGGAGAAATAATCTTTAGTGTTTTATAACATTGCAGGGTGGCTAAAGTTAACAGTAATCTGTTCTATGTTTTCAAATAGCTGGAAGAGAGGATTTTGAATGTTTCCAACCCAAAGAAATGATATATATTTGAGGTGATGGATATAATAATTACCCTGATTTGGTCATTACACACTATATAAAGACAGCAAGATATCACATTGTATCCCCAAAATATGTACAATTATTGTGTTAATGAAAAAATTTTTAAACATTTAAATTTTAGAAGAACTTTACATTTGGTTGAATAAAGTGTTTTCGTTCTAAGTTTTTTGGGGTTTTTTTCTGATTACATAATTGTTTTCTCTTTAGAGATACTATGCAATGGTCAATCTCATATTTTATATATTTATAACTAGGGAATTAACTGTACTAATAAAAATTTGAATTTGTATCTATAAGAACATAGATGACTATTTAGTACTTTAATTATTCTAAACAAGACAGTATTTATCAGCCAAATGATACCTATCATGTTGTTAAGACCTGAAATACAGGTTTTAGCAGTGTCTCCATTCATAACTACTTACTACAGAAAAGCAAAATGATAAGAGAATGGATCTTCTGCATTAACTATCAAACATGTTCATCAACATATATGCTGATTAGTCTAGGTTGTTCTAAATATTTAGAAATGGGGCATTTGCATGTACTTCTGTTTCCAGACCTATTATTTCTGCTTAAAGTTTATGGATTTTTTTCTCTTAAAAAACACTTACTTACCTGGCCTTCCTCTTTATTTTTTTTTTTTTTTTATTAAATCATAGCTGTGTACATTAGTATGATCATGGGGCACCATACACTTGGTTCATAGACCGTTTGACACATTTTCATCACACTAGTTAGCATAGCTTTCCTGGCATTTTCTTAGTTATTTTGCTAAGACCTTTACATTCCACATTTACTAGGATTCACATATACCCTTGTAAGATGCACTGCAGGTGTAATCCCATTAATCCCCCTCCCTCCACCTATCTCCCCCCTCCCTCCACCTATCTCCCCCCTCCCTCCCTTCCCTTTCCCCCTTCTCTCTATTCTTAGGTTGTAACTGGGTTGTAGCTTTCATGTGAAGGTCCTACATTAGTTTCATAATAAGGGTGAGTACATTGGGTACTTTTTCTTCCATTCTTGAGACACTTTACTAAGAAGGATATGTTCCAGCTCCATCCATGTAAACATGAAAGAGGTAAAGTCTCCATCTTTTTTTAATGGCCTTCCTCTCATCATATGTGGTTTCATACTGTTTATTCTAGTTAGTTCTATAAAAATATCTGGAAATAATACCATAAACAGAAAAGAATAAATAAGATTTTAATATTAAAAAATATGTATACCTATTTTCAATACAGATTGAAAATCCTTAACAAAGCAACATCATACAGAACTCAGAAAAATACAAAAGAATTACCAAGTGAGATTTATCCCAGGAAAGCTGGGTTAGTTTAACATCTTAAAACCCAGTCAATGAATACACCATGTTATATGAATAAAGGACAAAAATGACAGGATTGTCTAAATACCTTTTTATGATACAAACATTCAATAAATAAGTAATGGAAAGTAACTTTCTCATCCTGATAAATACAACATCTTTGGAAAGACTACATCTAACATCATATTTAATACTGAATGATTTTTCCTTAAAGATAAGGAATAAATTCCACTCTCATCAGTTCTATTCAACATCTGATGGGAAGTCATAGCCCAGGAGATAAAGCAAGAAAAAGAAATAAATCTCATATGAATTAGAAAGAAAAAAAATAAAACGAAATCTATTCATGGCAATGTCATTACTTACATAGATAATACCAGAGAATCTACAAAACAAATCAAGGTAAAAGTATACAAAATCAATACACAGAGTTCAATCCTAGTTCTACATGTTAGTGACCAAATATTTTTTATTTATTTTATTTTATTTTATTTTATTTTATTTTGAACTGAGACAGAGTCTCAAGCTATTGCCCTGGATAGAGTGCAGTGGCATCACAGCTCACAGCAATCTCAAACTCCTGGGCTTAGGCGATTCTCCTGCCTCAGCCTCCCAAGTAGCTGGGACTACAGGTGCCCACCACAATGCCTGGCTATTGTTTTTTTTCAGCTGTCATTGTTGTTTTAGCTGGTTCAAACCTGCCAGCCTCGGTGTATGTGGCCGGCGACCTACCCACCAAGCTGCAGATGGCACCCCAAATATTTTTTAAATAGCTCTTATAATAGCTAGAAAGTAAAATATGGGGATAAAAATTGAATAAAACATAGAAAGCACCTGTATGCCGAAATCTGCAAAAGCTTACCAAAGAAACAAGTGATGTCAAATTAATATGATGACATACCATGTTCATGAATTAAAATATTCAACATGGTAAAGGTATTGATTCAGTCCAAATTGATTCACTGACTTAATGCAATTTCAATCAAAATTCCTCCAATATGTTTGGAAATACAGACATATAAATTTTTATTTATATGGTGAAGAAAACTTTAAAACAAATTTTTTAAATAAGAAAGAATTATACTGCCTGATTTTATCTTTTTTATTTATTTATCTATTTTTGGAGACAGAGTCTCACTTTGTTGCCCTGAGTAGAGTGCTGTGGCCTCAGAGTTCACAGCAACCTCAAACTCTTGGGCCCAAGCGACCCTCTTGCCTCAGCCTCCCAAGTAGCTGAGACTATAAGCACCCGCCACAATGCCTAGCTGTTTTTAGAGATGGGGTCTCACTCTTGCTCAGGTTGATCTTCATCTCCTGAGCTCAGGTGATACTCCCACCTCAGCCACTCAAAGTGCTAGGATTACAGGTGTGAGCCACCACTCCTGGCCTAGGCCTGATTTTAAAACTTACTACCAAGCAAAAATAATCAAGACAGTACAGTATTAGCTAAAGAATAGACACATAATCAATGAAAGAATAGGAGTCTGGAAATGGACCTACAGAGTTATGGCCAACTGACTTTTGACAAAGGTGCAAAAGTAATTCAACAAGCATTTTCAACAAATTGTTAGAACAAATGAACATCCATATGTAATTAAAAAATATTCATAAATATCTATAAAAAGTACTCAAAATAGATTATAGAACTAATGTAAAATGTAAAATCATAAAACTTTTAGTTAAACACAAAAGAAAAAAATCTTTTTGGCCTATGGTTAGGCAAAGAATTCTTAGAACATTAAAAGCTCAACATGTAAGAGAAAAATTGACAAATTTAACTTAATCCAAATTAAAAACTTTTGCTGAAAGACATTGTTAAGAGAATTAAAAGCTGTATTAGAGGCTTGGATAGAACATTTGCAAATTGTACTCATCAAATTGCTTCTTTCCACACTTGTTAAAAATGGTCAAAACTAGTCAGGAAAAAAAAACCCAATTTTTAAAATGGATAAAAACTTGAACAAAGACTTTAAATAAAAGGGTATATTGGAGACAAACACAAGAGAAGATATTCAATGTCCGCAAACATTAGAAAAATAAAAACCATGAAGAAATGCCACTACACTCCTATTAGCTAAAATTAATACTAACATGACCAAGCACTCATGGAGTTGCAGAACTACTGGAACTCTCACTCATTGCTGTGGGAATGCAAAAGGCCCACCACTCTGGAAAATGGTTTGACATCATCTTATAAACACACACTTACGCTATGACACAGTTATCCCACTTCTGAGTATATATTCTAGAGAAATGAAACCCTTTATTCCCATGAAAACTTATATTCAAATGTTCATAGCAGTTCTATTTACCATTGCCCCAAATCCCAAATAACCCAAATATTCCTCAACTAGTGAAAAAATAGGCAAACTGAGATCACCCATA
This sequence comes from Nycticebus coucang, assembly GCF_027406575.1. Lineage (NCBI taxonomy): Eukaryota > Metazoa > Chordata > Mammalia > Primates > Lorisidae > Nycticebus > Nycticebus coucang. Next base: position 13,564,268 of record NC_069799.1, on the reverse strand, counting down.
CAATGGGCATCTGCTCAGCAAAAATAAAAGAAGAACTACTGATGTAACAATTTAAATGAACCTCAAACACATTCCAGTGATTAAAGGAAGCCAATTTTAAAATCAACCACATTACTTTATGATTACATTTATATATCATCCTCCAAAAGATAAAAGTGTAGTGATGGAGACAGATCAGTGGTTTTTACAGTTTAGAGTTGAGGGACAGTAGGCCAATAAATAAATAGCACAAGGGAGTTTTTTGGAATGGTGGAACTCTTGTATATCCCAATCTTGGTGTTAATTATATGGATCTATTATACATAAATTCATAGAACTGTTTATCCTGAAAATTTACAGTTTTACTTTATGATGAACTAAAAAGTGAAATGTAAAACAGTCTGAAAAATTGATACATATATACATATATTTTTAAAACTGTCTAGAAGAAATAATCAAATTTGAAATTAATTTATTTTTCTATAATATGATATTTTTAAGACCATGAGGTGTAGAAAGCAGGAATAATCTACAAGATTAAAGATGGGCTACTTCAGAGAAATAGTTAACCTACTGTTTTATTGCCCCTTTTTGTTTTACAGGGTGGGATGGAAGGAAACTGTGCTTTGATTGTTAATATAACTATATTTTCAATGAGAAAAGTAAAGGAGTGGTGTGACCAGTTCCATCAAAATAACCTGATGATAAAGATGCAGAGTTTAGTAACTTCATTCACCAGCTTGGACCTTTAAGCAATTATACGGTTTGATTCACTATGAATTTACTACTCAGAGGAATTAAGTCAGACAAATGAGGAAAGACCCAAGGGATCAAACTTTCTCTGTGCACAGAGCAATGAGATTTCAGACACTCTGATTTGTTATACAGATCTCTCACTGGGTTGTTGTCTTTCACCCAGGACTCAGAGCTCATCCCAGAAAAAGAACCCCCCTCAGCTGGGAGGCCCAACCCAGACACATCAAACTTTTTAATGGCCTGATTCTATAGCTTGGAGTCTCTTAGCAAGAGCTTAATGAGTCCTTTTGTGCCAGGGGGCTCTTGTCTCAGAGGACATAATGAATAAGAGATCATTATTTTCATGAGATTTGTACCATTAATATTAAAATAACAATTCTTGAGATCATTCCTTTTAATTTGAGAGAAAACTGTGCTAATTACCAATTCCTGTAAAGTTGAACTTTCCAGCCAGTCCTCCAACATGCTCTTCCACATCCAGACAAGCAAACCAGACACCACGGATTAAGTCTAGGCTGTTCTCTCCCATTTGTTCCTCACTTCCCACCAAATCCATACTCCTGTGCTCAAATCCTGATAACTCTATTTCTCAACTACCTCCAAAATCCAGTTCCTATTTCTCACACGTACTCTAGTTTTCTTAGTTAAATTCTTATAACCTCTCTTTTGAATTATTGAAATATTTTTCCTTCTTCCCTTTTCTGAGACATATTTTTTTTTTATTGTTGGGGATTCATTGAGGGTACAATAAGCCAGGTTACACTGATTGCAATTGTTAGGTAAAGTCCCTCTTGCAATCATGTCTTGCCCCCATAAAGTGTGACACACACCAAGGCCCCACCCACCTCCCTCCTTCCCTCTTTCTGTCTCCCCCCCCATAACCATAATTGTCATTAATTGTCCTCATATCAAAATTGAGTACATAGGATTCATGCTTCTCCATTCTTGTGATGCTTTACTAAGTTCTGAGACATATTTTAAACTGCTGCCAATGATGTGCTTAAAAATTCAACCCATTGATATAATTCTCTTTTGTAAATAATTCATTGTCATTCATGTTGGGCAAAATAAAATCTGAGTTCCTCAGCTTAACATTATGGAAGGGTGTTCATCCATAATCTTGCTCTTTCCCCTGCCTTCATGTCATATCCAAGACAATTTCCAGTAAGAACTCTATAGCCAAACACATCAAACTACTGAACTTGAAATTATTCTTGTCACCTTGCCTAGCACCTCCTTTTTGTTCTTTATTGTAATGTCTTCTTTCCATTCTTTTACTTTCTAACTTATTTAGTCTTCAAAACAGACCTCACCTCCTACAGGAAACCCAAACTTCAATGATCAAGTTAAGTGGCCACCGCTTTCACTCCACCACACACTGTTGGCATCAGATTGCACTGAATTTTTCTTTAAGTCATTTGTATCTTCACTGTCCCAGTTAGTATAGAATACCTACTGAAGGGAGGCACCTGTAGCTCAGTGAGTGGGGCACCAGCCACATACACCAAGGCAGGCGGGTTCAAACCCAGCCCAAGCCAGCTAAAACAACAATGACAACTACAACCAAAAACTAGCTGGGCATTGTGGTGGGCCCCTGTAGTCCCAACTACTTGGGAGGCTGAGGCAAGAGAATTGCTTAGGCCCAGGAGTTTGAGGATACTGTGAGCTGTGATGCCATGGCACTTTACCCAACATGACAGCTTGAGACTCTATCTCAAAAAAAAAAAAATAATAAAATACCATGTCAGGGGAAAAAAGAATACTTACTGAAAAAAGAAGAAAAAAGCCAAATGAAATGAGAAGCGACTACCATGTGAATGAATGAGTATTAAACATTACTGATATCTATATTTCTCAATTTCTTGAGTTTGGGGACATTAGATATAGTATCACTTATAAATATGTCTAATAAGTAACAATTTAGTATTATAAAATAATGGGTTAGAATAAAGTTGAATTTTATTTTCCATTACTTTCTCTTGTCATAAAACCAATATATTTTATAAAGATCCATTACACATCCGTCACCGTGCCAAGCATTTTAGCAGAAGAAATAATAAAAAATGGATAGCAGTCCCTATCTGCAAGGAGCTTATTATTTGTTTAAACCACTATTTAAATATGTTCAAGTTCATCTGTGCACACCTACATATGAGAAAAGATTGCTCTAAATGCAAATCTACTGAAATCTGATTCCTTTCTCTTACTAATAGTGGTGAGGTCAGATCCATCATCCCTGTGCTCATTAATTGCAGAGTATATTTGTGATTCTGTTTTCTCCACTTTTCCCAAAACCAAATTCATGTCATGAGGGCAGAGGGCTCTGCTTAGAGACAAAAAAAGATGCGCTTTCTTGTGAAATGATCTCACAATTTCAGGGAGACTGGTGGGTTCAATAAAAATATGATCAAACTAGCATATATTGATCATATGTATTTGATATAAGAAGAAAAGGCAGATGTCAGTGTTGAAAATTTTCTTATAAGCTTTCAGGGAATTTTCAAATTTGTGAAAGTATCACAGGGCCTACTGCAATACATATTCAAACTAGAATCCCAAGTTGATGGTGCATGCCTGTACTAGACACATCAACTAAGATTTTATTATTAAAATTAAATTTTAGAGACCAGTTCCCAGAGATTCTAAAGCAAAAGTCTGGAGAGCAAGATAAATATGGGTTTGCATCTGCAGGGAAAGAGTTCTGGAAGCGACTAACCCATGTTAGGCTAGGATTTAGGGCAGTACCACCAGCCACTGGTCCTGATCCACAAGAATTACCTTGTCCCCTCTCATACTCTACATCTGGCCTGCATGCCCCTGGAGAGAACAGTCCTGCCTCAACCAGGAGAAATAGGACATCACTGGGCCTGCATTTGGTTTTCTTATGCAAAGGAGTTTATTAAAGGTTTTATTCATTGAATGACTTAAGAAATGGAATTAAGACTTAAACATAAGACCTGAAATTGTAAAACTAGAAGAAAAAAGCCTATGATATTGGTCTGGGTAATTTTTTTTCTTTTCTTTTCTTTTTTTTTTTTTTGAGACAAGGTTTCGCACTATTGCCTCAGTTATAGTGCAATAGTGTCATCATAGCTCACTGCAACCTCATACTCCTGTGCTCAAATAATTTTTCTGCCTTAGCCTCCCAAGTAGTTGGGATTGCAGTCATGCGCCACCACACCCAGATACTTTTTCTATGTTTTCTAGAGACAGAATCTCACTTTTTCTCAGGCTGGTCTTGAACTTCTGGTCTCAAGTGATCCTCCTGCCTCAGCCTCCCAAAGTGTTAGGGTTATAGGCATGAGCCACTGTGTCCAGCCGTGTTTTTTTTTTAAATATGATCCCAAAGCATAGGCAACAGAAGCAAAAATGACAAATGAGATTATATCAAACTCAAAACTTCTTTTTTTTGTGGTTTTTGGCCGGGGCTGGGTTTGAACCCACCACTTTCGGCATATGGGACCAGCGCCCTACTCCTTGAGCCACAGGCACTGCCCCAAACTCAAAACTTCTGTACAACAAAGATAACAATGAAAAGAATACAGAGATATTTCTCAAACAAGGTATATATATGGTATATATAAACAGGTATATAAAAAATCCTCAAAATCACCAATAATCAGAGAAATGCAAATTAAAACCACAATGTGGTATCACCTCACCCACTATCAAAAAGATGAAAAATACTAAGTGTTAGTAAGAATGTGGAGAAAAGGGAACCTTTGTATACTACTGTTAGGAATGTTAATTAATACAGCCATTATGGAAAACTATGTGAAAGTTCCTCAAAAAATTTAAAATAGAGTTACTATAGGCCCCCACAACTCGGTATATATTCAAAAGAAACTAAATCAGTTTATCAAAGACATATCTGCATGATCATGTATATTTCATCATTGCTCACAACAGCCAAGATAAGAAATCAACTTAAGTGTCCATCGACAGGTATACAAATAAAGAAAATGTAGACACAATGGAATAGACACAATGGAATACTATACAGCTTTTTTAAAAAGAAGGAAATCTTGTCATTTTTAACAACATGGATGAACCTAGAGCACGTAATGTTAAGTGAAATAAACCAGGCACAGAGAGCCAAGTATTGCATTATCTCCTTTATATGTGAAATCTGAAAAAGTTGAACTCATAGAAGCAAAGAGTATAATATACTCCAACAATTAAGTTTGAGAACTTGCCACCATGTGCTTATGTTGGCAGCACTTTACAAACAACTCAGTAAGATTTCATAATCTTGGTGTATCAGTTTCTCACAGTTGTTTTCATGTCAACTTATAGTGATGTCTTGCTGAGTGGTGTTCATTATTTTTTTTACGTGTTTTTGTGTGCCATCATAAAAATGTTGGAGCTTGAATTAGAACCAGGAACAAAATCAACAAGAATTAATTTTCTTGTTAAACTTTGCAAAAGCAGAAGTGAAAGCAAAGACATATTAGTGCAAGTTTATGGGGATAATGCCATGAAGAAAACAGCAGTGTGCAAATGGATTAAACATTTTTCTGAGGAGAGAGAAAGCATAACTGATGAAGAGAGGTCAGGATAGAGAGTAACAAGCAGAACTGAAGAAAATATTACAAAAATTTATCAAATTGTGAATCAAAATCATCATCTGACTATAAGAAACATAGCAAACCAAGTAAACATACATGGAGAAACATTCAGGAAAATCTTCATTGAAAATCTTGGCTGATATCTCATGGCTCTTGCATCATGACAATGCACCAGCTAACACAGCACTGTCTGTGAGGGAATCTTAAGCCAGTAAACAAATAACAGTATTGGAATACTCTCCCTTTTCATCTGGTTCCCAATGACTTTTTTCTTTACCCAAAGATAAAGGAAATATTGAAAGGAAGATATTTTGATGACACTCAGAACAGGAAAGGTAATACAATGACAGCACTGATGACCCTTCCAAAATTGCTTTTAAGGGTGGAATGCTTGCTAGCATCAGTGCATAGCTTCTTAAGAGTGCTGTAGGTGACTGTAGTGATATTTAGTAATGAGGTATGTAGCACTTTTTCTAGAATGAGTTTACAAAGTTAATTGTTACTGTGATTTTACTAGGGGCTAAGGCAAGGATGGGGGGAGGTGTTGATCAAAGGATAGAAATTTTCAGTTAGATAGGAGGAATATATTCAAGAGATCTATTATACAACATGGTAACTATAGTTAATAAAAATGTATTGTATACTTGAAAATCACTAGAAGAGTAGATTTTAAGTGTTCTCACCTCAAAAAAGTAAGTATGTGAAATAATGCTCGTGTTAATTAGCTCCACTGAGCCATTCCACAATGTATAATTTACTTCAAAACATCATGATATAATCATAATTGCCTACAATTTTATTTCTCAATTAGAAACTAAAATTTTAGTAGGAATGAAGAACTATGATAATGTCATTTAGTCTCACTGCCTGAGAAACTAAGAAAGGGGAAGTCATGTCAATGGCATGATTTTGCCTCACTAACTTACTTCTATCCTTCCACAACTCCTGCTCTTGGACATTAATCACTGAGATCTGATCCAGAACCATTTGACAAAGTCAATATCAATGCAGAAAATAGAAAAACCAGCCCAAAATTCAGCCTTTGTCACAGACCCTCTGAGGCTCACTTTTCTTTTTTGTACCTCTCTCTCTCTTTTTTTTTTTTGTTGTTGCTGTTGTTGAGACAGAGTCTCACTATTTTGCCTTGGTAGAGTGCTGTGCAGTCACAGCTCACAGCAACCTCCAACTCTTGGGCTTAAGCAATTCTTTTGCCTCATCCTCCCAGGTAGTTGGGACTACAGGCACCCACCACAATGCCCAGCTATTTTTGTTGTTGTTGTTGTTGCACTTGTCATTGTTGTTTAGCTGGTCCAGGCTGGGTTCAAACCCATCAGCCTCAGTGCATGTGGCTGGAGCCATAACCACTGTGTTAAGGGCACTGAGCCAGGCTCACTTTTCTTACCTAGAGAATATTAATAGCACCCACTTCTCAGAGTCCTTGTAAAGATTTAGTAAAAGGATAAAATATGTGAAGGACTTAGCATAATCTTGTTGTAAATGTTCAATAATGTCTACCTGTTGGGATGACATTATTGGCTGAAATTTTTCTTAAATATTCAGAAATGTGGACAGTGCATTATCATCATCATAAACATGCCAGTAACATTAATCACTTCAAAAACAACTATAGCAGGATGTTTCCATCTTCATAAGCTACTATATAAATTTGAAATGAAGCTGTCTGAAGATTTGTGTGAATGGCATTGTTGCTGGAAATTGATGAAGGACACCCCAGTGTCAATTCCCCTCCCCCTTGTTTTAGTAAATATCCAGACCCCACTGCTTCATACCTGAGTTGGAATCAGCTCTGTTAATCATACTGTGTGGGACCTTTCCATATGCCTTAGACCTAATTGTGGCTTCAATAGAGCAACAGTCTCCCTATGGGTGTTTAACCAAACAGACAATTCCAACCCTCAAGCCATTCCACAATCCCAGTAACGGGTACTCTCACCTAGGCTAACCTCCCTGTTGGTGCTATGTACTTAAGCCAAACATTAGACTTTATTGTAGGACAGCGGGTACCCAAGGGAGGATAGCTAGTGCCTCCCACTACCATAGAACACAAAGAAGCAAGAATACCACCTGAACATTAAAAAAAGAATGCGGGGAGGAGACAAGATGACTGACTGAAGCCAGCTTTCCACAGAGGCTCCCGTCCAGAAGGAGAGTTAAAGGACAAAAATTCAGCAAGTAACCTGGTGGATTTGAGCTGCACTAAGAGAGAAGGTTGTAGAACGCACGTCAACCCCACTGAGGCGAGCTGTGACCACAAGGATACAAACAAAAGGTACAAAATCCATCACCAAGCAGACGGGAGTCCCCTCCCCCATGAGAATGGCTCAGAGTGCCCCACAAACAATCGGTCAGAGTTCAAAGGTCCTCCCACTACACTCCATGGGAGAGACCCTCTAAAAAATGGACCTACATCCCCTACTAGGGTGCCACGGCGTCCTCCTGCCAGGCATAAAACTGAATAAACTGTATGTAGACTCTGCCTGGAATTCTGAGTTCCCAGCACTCCCCTTCGCTCACACTGGGGTCTGGAGGCCAGTCCCGTCGGTCAGGGGAGGTGGGACTGCACCGGAGTGATGGTTCCCTGAGGCACAGTGTGACAGCCGTCTTTTGGTGACAGTGCAGCCAGGCATAAAACTGTGTGGAGAACTGTGTGTTCTGAGCCTGCAGCCTCAGGCTCCCGGTGCTCCCTGCACTCCCCTCTGCTGTCGCTCCAAGGTCTGGAGGCCTGTCCCCCAGGGGTCCAGACTCTTGGGCCAATGCTTGAGGGTTGTAGACAGTGCTGGGCTGCAGCCTATTGGTGCAGACTCTGGGGTACGGGAGCGGAGGAGGGGAGCTACACCGGAGAAGCCATTGCGTGAGCCGTGGAGCAGCAGCCCTCTTTTGCTAGCAATACGGCTCACTAAAGAATATTCTGAAGCCACACCCCCTGTCTCCCTGGGCAGCCAGAGAATCTGAGTTTGCCTGAGGCAACTCCAACTTGCAAACCAGGGAAACTCCCAGGGTGGGGCTGACCCAGAGGTCCGCTTTACTAAACCTAAGACGCACCTGGCCCTCAGGGGATTGTCAGCCTATAGACAATACAAAGGCAAAGACAAGCTGATTTGGAGCTCAATTCAGCTTCCCTTCTGCAGGGGAACTGCAGAGTTGTTCTGTTTTGTTCTGTCAGTAACATTAATCAGGGGTGAGACTGGACCTGAGTGAAAACCCCCCAACCTTCATCAAGTGCCCGAGGTTGTAAGGCCTCACCTCCTCCTACTGGAGAGAGGCAGAGCGCAGCGGCCTGGCAGACTTCTTTGCGATTCAGGCAGGTACAAACTCGTGGAGTACTAATTCACTACAGGCAACTGGGTCAGCCAACTGCAGGGCTATCAGTGACTGGATGTGACGTGGTACAAGGTGGGGAAGGAGGCAGCAACCTTCCCAGACTGATTTCTTGGCTGGGTGGCTTCTCCTGACTCCAAAGCATTGGAGTAAGCCACAACAGAGTAGTCACCAGACTCCTGTGATCCAGTTCCCAGAGGCCTCTTAAACTCTCTCACCCAAGACAGGTGCAGACTGAGACAATTGATTTGGGCCTTTTTGAACTGAACCAATCGCCTGAGGACAAATCAGGTGGTGCCCTGGGTGCACGGAGGGAGGAAGGTTTGATTTTTCTTTTCCAATTGTTTGCCGGTGGGGGGCGGGGTGACTTAATTGCTGATATTTCAATCCAAAGTATCTGTTTCACTAGGGTGGAACAGAAACCAGCTGAAAACAAGACAGAACCACTTAGCACCACCACACCAGACAGGGCTCCAGTTTCTCAGGCCACAACACTGTACAGGCACTCGACAAAGCCCCAGGAGAAAAAATCAGAGGGAGTAAAACAACCATGGGGCAGAATCAGCGGAAAAACTCTGGTAACATGAATAACCAGAATAGATAAACACCCCAAGGAAAGATATGGCAGATGCAATTGACTATCCCATTCATAAACAACTGGCTGAGATGTCAGAAATCGAATTGAGAATTTGGATTGCAGACAAGATTAACAGAGTGGAATTAGGAATTTGAGGAGAAATTCAAAAGTTGTCTCAAGAATTTAACGAATTTAAAGACAAAACCACCAAAGACTTAGACACACTGAAGCAAGAATTTTCAGCCCTCAAAGATATGAAAAATACAGTAGAATCCCTCTGCAACAGAATGGAGCAAGCAGAAGAAAGGATTTCCGACATAGAAGATAAAGCCTTTGAATACTCCCAAACTCTCAAAGAGGAAGAGAAATGGAGAGCAAAAACGCATCATTCTCTCCGAGAGCTCTGGGATAATTCAAAGAAGGCGAATATCCGAATCATAGGGGTTCCAGAAACAGATGAAGTGGCTTCACTGGGCACAGAGGCCCTTCTCCATGAAATTATGAAAGAGAATTTTCCAGACATGCCTAGAGATTCTGAAATTCAGATAGCAGACAGCTTCAGAACCCCAGCACAACTCAACACCAATAAGACATCCCCCAGGCATATCATAGTTAACTTCACTAAAGTTAATATGAAGGAGAAAATCCTCAAAGCTGCCAGTAGAAAGAAAACCATTACCTTCAAAGGCCTTATTATTAGAATGACTGCAGATCTCTCTGCTGAAACTTTTCAAGCAAGAAGAGGGTGGTCACCGACTTTTAATCTCCTAAAGCAAAATAACTTTCAACCCTGGATCTTGTATCCAGCTAAACTGAGTTTCATTTATGATGGAGAAATTAAATGCTTTAATGACATTCATATGTTGAAGAAATTTGCCATAAATAAACCAGCTCTTCAGGATATTCTCAGACCTATCCTCCATAATGACCAACCCAATTCTATACCACAAAAGTAAACTCACTCAGAAACTTCAGATCAAACTCCAATTTCCACAATGGCAAAAGGATTAAAAATGCCCACTGGACTTTTGAAAAACTCGATATCCAAAACTTCACCAGACTTATCAATATTCTCCATTAATGTGAACAGATTAAACTGTCCTCTAAAGAGGCATAGTTTAGCTGATTGGATACAAAAACTCAGGCCAGATATTTGTTGAATACAAGAGTCACATCTTAACTTAAAAGACAAATACAGAGTCAGGGTGAAAGGATGGTCGTCCATATTTCAGGCAAATGGTAATCAGAGAAAAGCAGGTGTTGCAATTTTATTTGCAGATACCATAAGCTTTAAACCGACAAAAGTAAGGAAGGACAAGAATGGTCAGTTCATATTTCTTAAGGGTAATATTCAATATGATGAGATTTCAATTATTAATATCTATGCACCCAACCAGAATGCACCTCAATTTATAAGAGAAACTCTAACAGACATGAGCAACTTGATTTCCTCCAGCTCCATAATCATCGGAGATTTCAACACTCCTTTCGCAGTGTTGCATCGATCCTCCAACAAGAAGCTGAGCAAAGAAATCTTAGATTTAAACCTAACCATCCAACATTTGCATTTAGCAGACATCTACAGAACATTTCATACCAACAAAACTGAATACACATACTTCTCATCAGCCCATGGAACTTACTCCAAAATCGATCACATCTTAGGTCACAAGTCTAACCTCAGTAAATTTAAAGGAATAGAAATTATTCCATGCATCTTCTTGGACCACCATGGAATAAAACTTGAACTGAGTAACAACAGGAATCTGCATACTCATACAAAAACATGGAAGTTAAATAACCTTATGCTGAAGGATAGCTGGGTCAGAGATGAGATTAAGAAAGAAATCGCCAATTTTTTGGAACAAAACAAGAATGAAGACACGAACTATCAGAACCTGTGGGACACCGCAAAGGCAGTTGTAAGAGGGAAATTTATAGCACTGCAAGACTTCCTCAAGAGAATGGAAAGAGAGGAAGTTAACAACTTAATGGGACATCTCAAGCAACTGGAAAAGGAACAACATTCCAACCCCAAACCCAGTAGAAGAAAAGAAATAACCAAAATTAGAGCAGAGGGAGGGAGACAAGATGGCAGACTGAAGCCAGCTTTCAACAGAGGCTCCCGTCCAGAAGGAGAGTTAAGGGACAGGAATTTAGTAAGTATCCTGGTGGACTTGAGCCTCACCAAGAGAGAAGGTTGAAGAACGCACATCAACACCGCTGAGGCAAGCTGTGATCACAAGGACGCAAACAAAAGGTACAAAATCCACCACCAAGCGGATGGGAGTCCCCCTCCCCCATGAGACTGGCTCAAGAGCCCCACAATTAAACAAGCGGGCAAAAATTAAAGGCCCTCCCACTACACTCCACGGGAGAGACCTTCTAAAAACTGGACCTACCTCCCCTACTCAGGTGCCGTGGCGTTCTCCTGCCAGGCATAAAACTGAATGAAACTTTGGGAATCCTTTGCCGGCGACCCTCCCGGCGCTCCCCTCCCACCCACTGAGGTCTGGAGGCCTGTGCCCCAGGAGTTCGGATCCTTGGATGATTTCTCAAGGGGAGTGGACAGTCCCTGAGTTGCGACTGGTCAGCATTGACTCTGAGGCGCGCGAGTGAGGAGAGGGCACCTGGCTGAGGGGGAGTCACGCCTCACGGCACTTCCCTGCGGTGCAGTGCACCAACCCTCCCCGGGCAACATTATGGGGCACAAGACTGAATAAGACTCTAGCTTCCCTGCTGAGAGCTGAGAGCCCCTACTCTCACTCGGGATCTGAGGGCCTATCCCCCAGGAGTTCGGATTCCTGGGTGATTTCTCGAGGGGAGTGCACAGTGCCTGAGCTGCGTCAGGTCAGCGCTGACTCTGGGACACGTGAGCGAGGAGAGGGCACTCTGCTGAGGGGAAATCAAGCCTTGGCAGCACTTCCCTGCGGTGCAGTGCAGGAGCCATCCCTGGGCCATAGTGTTGCGTAAAACTGAATGAAACTCTAGCTTCCGCCCCCCCACTCCCAGTCGGGGTCTAGGGGCCTATCCCCAAAGAGTTCTGATGCTTGGGGGATCTCTTGAGGGGTGTGGACCCAGCACAAACTGCAGCCGCTCAGTGCTGACTCTGGGGCGCGAGACAGAAGAGAAAAGGGTCGCCTGAGTGCCCACACCAGAGCAGCAGTTCCCTGGAGGTAGATTAACAGACGTTTTTTCTTTAATGGCAGAACGCTCACTTCTATATATTCTGAGGCCACACCCCCTGTCTCCCTGGGCAACCAGAGGAGGCCACCGGTGAGCGGGGGATTTCCTGACACTGCTCACAAACCCGGGAAGCTTCCAGGGCGGGGCCGACCCAGAGAGGTGATCGGACTCAAACCTCCAACAGCAAAGACGTTTGAACTCAAAACAGCTTGTCTTCTGTAGGCGATTTCGACAGGAACAGAGACAGAACCCCGCAAAGTTGTCTGTTCTGTTCTGTTCTGTTAGCAACATCCATCAGGGACGGGGCTAAAACTGAGTGAACACCTCCCTCCCATCACCTGCATCAAACACTCAAAGATGTCAGGCCCCATCTCCTCCTGCTAGATAGTGGCAGTCTGCGGGAGCCTGGCAGACTTCCTTGCGATTCAGGCAGGTGCAAACCCCTGGAGTGTCTGTTCACTGCAGGCAACTGGGTTAGCCATCTGCAGAGATAGCAGTGACTGCGTCAGACAGAGGGGCAAAGTGGGGAAGGAGATGTCAACCTTCCTAGACTGCTCTGTTTGCTGGGTGGCTCCTCCTGACTCCACGCTGCACTGGGGTGAGCTGTGTCAGAGGAGTCACCAGGCCCCTGTGATCCAGTTCCCAGAGACCTCTTGAACTCTCTCACCCGAGACAAGTGCCGATTGAGACAGTTGATTTGGACCTTTTGAACTGGGCTAATAGACTGAGGACTTTTCAGGCGGTGCCCTGGGTGTACGGTTGTAGGAAGGTTTGATTCTCCTTTTCCAACTGGGGCCAGAGGTGGGCAGGCGGGGTGACATAATTGCTGATTGTTCCACACAGCTGAGACTTCAAGCCAGAGTAGAAGTTGCAATAGGATTGAACAGAAACCAGCTGAAAACAAGACAGAACCACTTTGCTCCACCACACCAGACAGGGCCCCAGTTTCTCAGGCCACAACACTGTACAGGCCCTCGATAAAACCCCAGGGGAAAAACCAAAAGGAGTAAAATAACCATGGGGTGGAATCAGCGGGAAAACTCTGGTAACATGAATAACCAGAATAGATCAACCCCCCAAGAAAAGATACGGCACATGTGATTGAAGATCCCATTCCTAAACAACTGGCTGAGATCTCAGAAATCGAATTCAGAATTTGGGTTGCAGACAAGATTAATAAAATGGAATTAGGAATTCAAAGAGAAATTCAAAAGTTATCTCAAGAATTTAACGAATTTAAAGACAAAACCACCAAAGACTTAGACACACTGAAGCAAGAATTTACAGCCCTCAAAGATATGAAAAATACAGTAGAATCCCTCAGCAACAGAATGGAGCAAGCAGAAGAAAGGATTTCTGACATTGAAGATAAAGTCTTCGAACGCTCCCAATCTCTCAAAGAGGAAGAGAAATGGAGAGCAAAAACGGATCACTCACTCAGAGAGCTCTCAGGTAATTCGAAAAAAAGCAATATAAGAATTATAGGGATTTCTGAGAACGATGAATTGGCTTCCAAGGGCACAGAGGCCCTTCTGCATGAAATTATGAAAGAAAATTTTCCAGACATGCCTAGAGAATCTGAAATTCAGATAGCCGACAGCTTCAGAACCCCAGCAGGATTCAACCCCAATAAGTCATCCCCCAGACATATCATAATTAGCTTCACTAAAGTTAACATGAAAGAGAAGATTCTCAAAGCAGTCCGGCAAAAGAAAACTATTATGTACAAAGGTAAGAATATTAGAATAACTGCAGATCTCTCCGCTGAAACTTTTCAAGCTAGAAGAGGGTGGTCATCGACTTTTAATCTCCTAAAGCAAAAAATCTTTCAACCCAGGATCTTGTATCCAGCTAAACTGAGTTTCATCTATGATGGAGAAATTAAATACTTCAATGACATTCATATGTTGAAAAAATTTGCCATAAGTAAACCAGCTCTTCAGGATATTCTCAGACCTATCCTCCACAATGACCAACCCAATCCCATACCACAAAAGTAAACTCACTCAGAAACTTTGGATCAAACTCCAACTTCCACACTTGCGAAAGGATTAAAAATGCCCACTGGACCTTTGAAAAACTCAATACTCAAAATTCCACCAGACTTATCAATACTCTCCATCAATGTGAATGGCTTAAACTGTCCTCTAAAGAGGCATAGGTTAGCTGACTGGATACAAAAACTCAAGCCAGATATTTGTTGCATACAAGAGTCACATCTCAACTTAAAAGACAAATACAGACTCAGGGTGAAAGGATGGTGATCCACATTTCAGGCAAATGGTAATCAGAAAAAAGCAGGTGTTGCAATTTTATTTGCAGATACAGTAGGCTTTAAACCATCAAAAGTAAGGAAGGACAAGAATGGTCACTTCATATTTGTTAAGGGTAATACTCAATATGATGAGATCTCAATTATTAATATCTATGCACCCAACCAGAATGCACCCCAATTTATAAGAGAAACTCTAACAGACATGAGTAACTTGATTTCCTCCAGCTCCATAATCATCGGAGATTTCAACACTCCCTTGGCAGTGTTGGATCGATCCTCCAGAAAGAAGCTGAGCAAAGAAATCTTAGATTTAAACCTAACCATCCAATATTTAGATTTAGCAGACATCTACAGAACATTTCATCCCAACAAAACTGAATACACATACTTCTCATCAGCCCACAGAACTTACTCCAAAATTGACCACATTTTAGGTCACAAGTTTAACCTCAGTAAATTTAAAGGAATAGAAATTATTCCATGCATCTTCTCAGACCATCATGGAATACAACTTGAATTGAGTAACAACAGGAATCTGCATACCCATACAAAAACATGGAAGTTAAATAACCTTATGCTGAATGATAGCTGGCTCAGAGATGAGATTAAGAAAGAAATTGCCTGGGCAGCGCCTGTGGCTCAGTGAGTAGGGCGCTGGCACCATGTGCCGAGGGTGGCGGGTTCAAACCCAGCCCCAGCCAAACTGCAACAAAAAATAGCCGGGCGTTGTGGCGGGTGCCTGTAGTCCCAGCTGCTCGGGAGGCTGAGGCAACAGAATCGCGTAAGCCCAAGAGTTGGAGGTTGCTGTGAGCCGTGTGACGCCACGGCACTCTAACCGAGGGCGGTACAGTGAGACTCTGTCTCTACAAAAAAAAAAAAAAAAAGAAAGAAATTGCCAATTTTTTGGAACAAAACGACAATGAAGACACAAACTATCAGAACCTCTGGGACACCACAAAGGCAGTTCTAAGAGGGAAATTTATAGCACTGCAAGCCTTCCTCAAGAGAACGGAAAGAGAGGAAGTTAACAACTTAATGGGACATCTCACGCAACTGGAAAAGGAAGAACATTCCAACCCCAAACCCAGTAGAAGAATAGAAATAACCAAAATTAGAGCAGAATTAAATGAAATTGAAACAAAAGAATAATACAACAGATCAATAAATCAAAAAGCTGGTTTTTTGAAAAGGTCAATAAAATAGATAAACCTCTGGCCAACCTAATCAGGAAAAAAAGAGTAAAATCTCTAATATCATCAATCAGAAACAACAAAGACGAAATAACCACAGACTCATCAGAAATCCAAAAAATCCTTAATGAATATTACAAGAAATTTTATTCTCAGAAATATGAAAATCTGAAGGAAATAGACCGATACTTGGAAGAACGCCACCTTCCAAGACTTAACCAGAATCAAGCGGAAATGTTGAACAGACCCATATCAAGTTCAGAAATAGCATCAACTATACAAAACCTCCCTAAAAAGAAAAGCCCGGGACCAGATGGTTTCACGTCAGAATTCTACCAAACCTTTAAAGAGGAATTAGTACCTATATTACTCAACCTGTTCCAAAAGGTAGAAAAAGAAGGAAGACTACCCATCACGTTCTATGAAGCAAACATCACCCTGATCCCCAAACCAGGAAAAGACCCAACAAGAAAAGAAAATTATAGACCAATATCACTAATGAATATAGATGCAAAAATATTCAACAAGATCCTAACAAACAGAATCCAGCAACACATCAAACAAATTATACATCATGACCAAGTCGGTTTTATCCCAGGGTCTCAAGGCTGGTTCAATATACGTAAATCTATAAATGTAATTCAGCACATAAAAAAATTAAAAAACAAAGACCATATGATTCTCTCAATTGATGCAGAAAAAGCTTTTGATAATATCCAGCATCCCTTCATGATCAGAACACTCAAGGAAATTGGTCTAGAAGGGACTTTTCTTAAACTGATAGAGGCTATCTACAGCAAACACACAGACAATATCATATTGAATGGAGTTAAATTGGAATCATTTCCACTCAGATCAGGAAACAGACAAGGCTGCCCATTGTCTCCATTGCTTTTCAACATTGTAATGGAAGTTTTAGCCACCGCAATTAGGGAAGAAAAGGCGATCAAGGGTATCCATATAGGGTCAGAAGAGATCAAACTTTCGCTCTTCGCAGATGATATGATTGTGTATCTGGAAAACACTAGGGACTCTACTACAAAACTCCTAGAAGTGATCAAGGAATACAGCAGCGTCTCAGGTTACAAAATCAACATTCATAAATCGGTAGCCTTTATATACACCAACAACAGTCAAATTGAAAAAGCAGTTAAGGACTCTATCCCATTCACAGTAGTGCCAAAGAAGATGAAATATTTGGGAATTTACCTAACAAAAGACGTGAAAGATCTCTATAAAGAGAACTATGAAACTCTAAGAAAAGAAATAGCTGAAAATGTTAACAAATGGAAAAGCATACCATGCTCATGGCTGGGAAGAATCAACATTATCAAAATGTCCATACTACCCAAAGCAATATATAATTTCAACGCACTCCCTATTAAAACTCCACTGTCATATTTTAAAGATCTGGAAAAAACAATACTTCGTTTTATATGGAATCAGAAAAAAACTCAAATAGCCAAGACATTACTCAGAAATAAAAACAAAGCAGGAAGAATTACGCTACCAGACCTCAGACTATACTACAAATCAATAGTGATCAAAACAGCATGGTATTGGTACAAAAACAGAGAGGTAGATGTCTGGAACAGAATAGAGAACCAAGAGATGAATCCAGCTACTTACCATTGTTTAATCTTTGATAAGCCAATTAAAAACATTCAGTGGGGAAAAGATTCCCTATTTAACAAATGGTGCTGGGTGAACTGGCTGGCAACCTGTAGAAGACTGAAAGTGGACCCACGCCTTTCACCATTAACTAAGATAGACTCTCACTGGATAAAAGATTTAAACTTAAGACATGAAACTATAAAAATACTAGAGGAGAGTGCAGGGAAAACCCTTGAAGAAATCGGGCTGGGCGAGTATTTTATGAGGAGGACCCCCCGGGCAATTGAAGCAGCTTCAAAAATACACTACTGGGACTTGATCAAATTAAAAACTTCTGCACAGCCAAGAACACAGTAAGTAAAGCAAGCAAACAGCCCTCAGAATGGGAGAAGATATTTGCAGGTTATGTCTCTGACAAAGGTTTAATAACCAGAATCCACAGAGAACTCAAACGCATTAGCAAGAATAGAACAAGGGATCCCATAGCAGGCTGGGCAAGGGATTTGAAGAGAAATTTCTCTGAAGAAGACAGGCACGTGGCCTTCAGACATATGAAAAAATTCTCATCATCTTTAATCATCAGAGAAATGCAAATCAAAACTGCTTTGAGATATCATCTAACTCCAGTGAGACCAGCCTATATCACAAAATCCCAAGACCAGAGATGTTGGCATGGATGTGGAGAAAAGGGAACACTTTTGCACTGCTGGTGGGAATGCAAATTAATACATTCCTTTTGGAAAGAGATATGGAGAACACTTAGAGATCTAAAAATAGATCTGCCATTCAATCCTGTAATCCCTCTACTGGACATATACCCAGAAGACAAATAAACACATCATAACAAAGATATTTGTACCAGAATGTTTATTGCAGCTCAATTCATAATTGCTAAGTCATGGAAGAAGCCCAAGTGCCCATCGATCCACGAATGGATTAATAAATTGTGGTACATGTACAGCATGGAATATTATGCAGCCTTAAAGAAAGATGGAGACTTTACCTCTTTCATGTTTACATGGATGGAGCTGGAACATATTCTTCTTAGTAAAGTATCTCAAGAATGGAAGAAAAAGTACCCAATGTACTCAGCCCTACTATGAAACTAATTTAGGGTTTTCCCATGAAAGCTATAACCCAGTTACAACCTAAGAATAGGGGGAAGGGGGAAAGGGAGGGGAGGGAGGGAAGAGGTGGATAGAGGGAAGGGGATTGGTGGGATTACACCAGGGGTGCATCTTACAAGGGTGTACGTGAAACTTGGTAAATGGTCTGTAAAGCTAGTGAATGATGCCCCATGATCATATTGATGTACACAGCTATGATTTAATAAAAATAAATAAAATAAAATATTTTAAAAAATTAAAAGAAAAAAAAAGAATGCATAAGAATAAGAGTAAAATGATACCCGAGAGGAACAGCTAAAATCTTTTCTCAACTTAATTTTATTCGAATATCTAAAGCAGTGGTTCTCAACCTGTTCGTCACAACCCCTTTGGCAGTCAAATGACCCTTTCACAGGGCTCACCTAAGACCATCAGAAAACACATATTTCCGTTGGTCTTAGGACCTGAGAAACCACTCCTCTATCTGTCTCCAGATAGGTCCGCCCACACGCAGATACACCCACATACAAGTACCAGGTGTGATGACATTGCGCCAACCCCATCACATACACCCCGTACAAATAAAAGTGTATGTGACAGAGTTGGCGCTATAATATATTTATGTGGACCAGTCACACATGTGTAGAGAGCAGCTGCTGTGTTGAAAGCAGTTACTCTGTAAAAGGCAGCTACAGTGTTAAAAGCAGCAGTATTGGAAGTAAAACAACACTCCATGAATTATAATTATTGGGTAAATGTAAAATCATGTACTGTAAAATTATCAACTACTGCAAAAAAAAAAATCTGTATCATGGGCACAATGTCATCTGGATATTAATCTGTATGCTAATCTGTCTTTTTATATTCAGCTGTGGTTAATGTGAAGACTTCCCCCTTGTGACAGTAACAGGTATGTAAAAAAAAAACACAGAGGGCTGCACCTGTGGCTCTAAGGGGTAGGGCGCCAGCCCCATATGCCAGAGGTGGTGGGTTCAAACCCAGCCCCAGCCAAAAACTGCAAAAAAAAGAAAGAAAGAAAAGAAAAGAAGAAAACAGCACAGAGAATGGTAAATCATAGGAAACTTTAATGAACTGTATTGGCTGAACTATGCCATCTATCATCTTTTGTATTATTAAAGCTATTTTTATATATTATTTTCATTAGCAAACCATTCCATGACAATGGATCATGTAGAGAAGAATGTTAAGAAAAGAAAATATAGGCTTGTGGCCTATGGCTCAAGCAGCTAAGGCGCTAGCCACATACACCTGAGCTGGTGGGTTCAAATCCAGCCTGGGCCCACCAAACAACAATGACAGCTGCAACTAAAAAATAGCCAAGCGTTGTGGTGGGTGCCTGTAGTCCCAGCTACTTGGGAGGTGGAAGCAGGAGAGTCCCTTGAGCCCAGAAGTTGGAGGTTGCTGTGAGCTGTGATGCCATTGCCACTCTACCCAGGGCCACAGCCTGAGGCTCTGTCTCAAAAAAAAAAAAACATAGGATTTTTTACAGTATGATTTTGCTTCAATAATTACAGCAGGAATTGAGAAATCACAATGTATTATTTGTTGTGAAGTTCTATCAGCTGAATCTATGAAGCCAAACAAATTAAAACACCATTTTGATAGCAGGCAAAAAAAAAAAAAATGGATTTATCTGATTTATCTGCTTTCTTTGAGGAACATAATATTGAACCAGACAAAAGGATTATGAGGATAATTTATGTAAAAGAACACTTGCACATGCTTGTAGACGAAATTGCATCGTACTTTCCAAACCTACCTGACACCTCATTTGCACTTGCCAGAAGCCCATTCCCAGTCAAAGTTGAAGATGTTCCTGAGACAGCACAAGAGGGGTTCATTGGGCTCGGCACCTGTGGCTCAAGCGGCTAAGGTGCCAGCCACATACACCTGAGCTGGCGGGTTCAAATCCAGCCCTGGCCCGCCAAACAGCAATGACGGCTGGAACCAAAAAATAGCCGGGCGTTGTGGCGGGTGCCTGTAGTCCCAGCTACCTGGGAGGCGGAGACAGGAGACTCGCTTGAGCCCAGGAGTTTGAGGTTGCTGTGAGCTATGATGCCACAGCACTCAACCCAGGGCAATAGCTTGAGGCTCTGTCTCAAAAAAAAAAAGAGGGGTTCATTGAACTTATTAACAGTGATGCAAGGAGAACTGATTTCTTTACAATGCCAGTTACAACATTCTGGATCAAGTGTTTGCAGTTGTATTCTGTTCTGTCTGAGACTGTGTTGCACCTTCTTCCATTTCCAACAACATATCTTTATGAAACAGCATTTTCCAGCTTTTTGGTTATCAAGTCTAAATACAGAAGTAGTGTGATCAGCGTAAAAACAGCATTCTTCTTTTAAGGCTGCGCACAATCCATCTTGCTGAAGGAACAGCAAATCCAGCCCCCGCCTGTTTTGGAGCACTACTTCAGAGAGGAAAGTTAGAAATTCTTGAAGGTGGGAGATGGAATTTTCAATTCTTTCTATGTCTAAGTCTATTGCAGCATGCAAGGCACCATAGTTTTTATCTTGGAGAACTAAGGATGAGATTCCTGTACCTGCCCCTGCTATGCTAAGTCCCATGAGCATGGCTAGGGTTATTGCAGTGACCAGTTCTCTTTTAATTCTATTAATTGTACTCATAACCAGCTCATATGCTTGGTACAGATCTTCTTCCGAGTGATAGAGCAGCTTGGGGATGAGCTGTACTAATACACAAAAATCTCAAGTTAGGTTAAGAACTGCCCCATGTAAGCATGGGGTGACTCCTGCAAAGCAAGCCCACAAGGAATTGTTGGCCAGAATCACATACCCTGTTCCATGCCGGAACATAAATGCTGGTATTGGGGGGGCGGGGGTTTGGCCTATACAGGTTCCTTGTCCTAGAATGGACTGTAAGGTAACTCGCGGCCCTGCTGCCAACGGCAGTCACTAGCTGGGGAGCTGACTTTAGGTTTACTTATTAGGGCAATTCCCTCATAATAAGGGGGTTTAGCTTCTACACACAACCAACAAGACTTAGTAAGGTCTAGTCTGGAAGTGTTTAAAACCTGGTACATTAAGTAGCTGGATTCATCTCTTGATTCTCTATTCTATTCCAGACATCTACCTCTCTGTTTTTGTGCCAATACCATGCTGTTTTGATCACTATTGATTTGTAGTATAGTCTGAGGTCTGGTAGCATAATTCCTCCTGCTTTGTTTTTATTTCTGAGTAATGTCTTGGCTATTCAAGGTTTTTTTCTGATTCCATATAAAACGAAGTATTGTTTTTTAAGATCTTTAAAGTATGACAGTGGAGCTTTAATAGGGATTGCATTGAAATTATATATTGCTTTGGGTAGTATGGACATTTTAACTATGTTGATTCTTCCCAGCCATGAGCATGGTATATTTTTCCATTTGTTAATATTTTCAGCTATTTCTTTTCTTAGAGTTTCATAGTTCTCTTTATAGAGATCTTTCACATCCTTTGTTAGATAAATTCCCAAATAAAGATATTTGTACCAGAATGTTTATTGCAGCCCTATTCATAATTGCTAAGTCATGGAAGAAGCCCAGGTGCCCATCGATCCACGAATGGATTAATAAATTGTGGTATATGTACACCATGGAATATTATGCAGCCTTAAAGAAAGATGGAGACTTTACCTCTTTCATGTTTACATGGATGGAGGTGGAACATATTCTTCTTAGTAAAGTATCTCAAGAATGGAAGAGAAAGTACCCAATGTACTCAGCCCTACTATGAGACTAATTTAGGGTTTTCACATGAAAGCTATAACCCAGTTACAACCTAAGAATAGGAGGAAGCGGGAAAGGGAGGGGAGGGAAGGGGGAGGTAGGTAGAGGGAAGGGGATTGGTGGGATTACACCAGCAGTGCATCTTACAAGGGTATATGTGAAACTTGGTAAATGGTCTGTGAAGCTAGTGAATGATGCCCCATGATCATATCAATGTACACAGCTATGATTTAATAAAAAAAAAAAAAAAAACCTGGTACGTAGCAGCAACTAATTTCCAAAGTGGATCAGGATCTGAGGTAGATGCAAATGCATCCGAGGTAGATGCAAATGTATCCGAGGTAGATGCAAATGTGTGGTTTAGAATTAAACCTTGAGTGCTGAGTGCTTGGCCTGGGGAGCTAGGGGAGTTTGGGGACTTAGGTGTGGCTACGGGGGGAGGTTTAAGCACAATGTTAGGGCCCAGTGCAGTGGGCCTGTCATTAACTGGGGTGTATATGACTCTGAGTTGGAAAACAGTACCTGGATCTGTGTGAGCAGAGTCATACAATTGTATACCCCACAATTTGCCATGTTCCCATTCCACTGACTGTTTTCCTTTTTCAGTGAAGTTGATGCTAAGCTTATCACATCTGGGGTTTTCTTCTGGGTTACAGGTCCCTGGCTTCATGGGAGGACATTTATGTTTTCACTTTACTTCAATTAAGTCTCCTTTTCTAGGGGGGGGGTCCCACCATATTTGCCCAGTGGAGACACAGTCCCATGACTTACAGAAATAGTAATATGCTCCTCCACATTTATCGGGAAGGTGCCCGGGGCAGATATAAATCCACTTTGTCATTCTAGGATGACACCAAAGTTTGGTGATGCCTATTAAATCATGGAGGTCTACTATGAGCTCCGGGAACCAAGTACCTTTAAGGTGAATTCCAGAGGTTTGGTTGAGCACGGTTCCTGTGCCAGCATGAGTAACTAGCCATGTTACTTGAATGGGACGATGGGGGTTAGTAGTGAAAGAAACAGACAATAAGACAGAGCAAGTCAGTAAGTAATACATATACGGTAACCTCAGGGGTCCTGGCATTTCTGCAGCTTGAGTTTCAGTGGATTATCAGTGTCCCGGCAGAGTTTCCACTGGGGGGTGGAGTCCTCTTTGGTGGCGAATGGGTCGGCTAGGCGAGCATGCGTGTAATGTATCCAGGAGGTGATGCCATCAACCTTGAGTGCAGTGGGGGTGATGAGGACCACGGTGTACAGTCCCTTCCACTGGGGCTCCAGCGCCTCTTGACAGTGATGTTTCACATACACCCAATCTCCAGGTCAGAAAGCGTGCTGTTCAGGGACAGGTCCTGAGCGGTAGAGGGCTATGAGTCTCTCCCAATCAGCTCGTTGTGCCTTTTGGTAAAAATGCAAAGTTACTGCATAATCTTTCCAAGTTTTAAGGTCAGGATCCTTTGAGGTAAGGGTCTTGCAGTATACCTTAGGGATTATAGGGGGTTGCCTCCCAAAAAGAATTTCATAGGGGGTTTTCCCTATTAAGTAGGGTGAGTTTCACACCTGGTACAGGGCAAAGGGGAGGAGAGACACCCCAGTCACCGCCAGTCTCCATGATTAATTTGGTCAGGGTCTCTTTTAGAGTGCAGTTCATCCGCTCTACCTGCTCTGAACTTTGGGGCCAATAAGCACAATGCAATTTCCAATTAGTCCCCAAGGCTTCTGCCAAACTCTGCACTATCTGAGAAGCAAAGGCTGGGCCATTATCTGACCCTATCTGATTAGGGATTCCAAACCTAGGCATTATATCTTCTAATATCTTCTTTACTACTACCTGTGCAGTTTCATTTTTGGTAGGAAATGCTTCTGCCCATCCTGAGAAAGTGTCTACGAAAACAAGGAGATATTTATATTCATATTTACCTGGCTTAGGTTCAGTAAAGTCCACTTCCCAGTATGCACCTGGCTCTGTTCCACGCTCCCTGGACCCTGGATTGTGGGGGCTAAATACACTGTTAGTCATAATACATACTTTGCATGAAGCTATAATTTCATCAATTTTGGCATTTTGGTTTTGCATCTTGATTTTGGCGTGGCGTAGCAAGTCTTTCATTTTGCGCGACCCCAGGTGGGTGGAGGAGTGGATTTTATTGAGGATTTCCTGTCCCAGTTTTGCTGTCACAAGCACTTTGTCATCACAGGTGATGTACCATCTGTTGTACTTTTCAGGGGAGTGGGCCTGTGGGATCTGCTTTATCCATCGTAAGTCCTCTGGGGTATACTCTGGAGATAGTGGGAGTGTTGGGGGCCCAGGGTCTGGCAACATGGTAGTAGGAAGCTCTTGGGTAATTGAAGTGGCTATAGTTTTGGCAACCTGGTCAGCTCGCCGGTTGCCTCTGGCCACAGGGGAATCGCCCCGCTGATGGCCAGGGAAGTGGATGATAGCTAGCTTCTGGGGAAGCCATAAGGCTTTTAAGAGGTTAAGTATTTCTTCTTTATTTTTAATAGTCTTTCCTTCTGCCATGAGGAGCCCTCTCTCCTGACAGATTGCCCCATGTATGTGGGCAGTGGCAAAAGCATATTGGCTATCAGTATAAAGATTAAGTTTCAGGCCTTTTCCCAAGGTCAAAGTTTTTGTTAACACTATAAGTTCAGCCTTTTGAGCTGACGTTCCAGCCGGGAGGGGCTCTGCCCAAACAGTCTCATCTCAGACACTACTGCCGCCCCTGCGTACCTGCATCCATCCTGTATGAAGCTGCTCCCATCTGTGTGCCAAGTGGCTTCTGCATCAGGGAGAGGCTGGTCCATGAGGTGCTGGCGTATGCTGTGGACCTGGGCTAGGATGTCAACACAGTCATGCAGGGGGGCATCTAGAGATGACATTGAGAGAGGTCTTTGGCAGGAATCAGATTTGTGGAGGATTTAGTAAAAGGCCCTGGTAGTGGGTAAGCCGGGCATTGCTAAGCCATCGATCCAGTGGCTGTTTGAGGACTCCCTCAATGGCATGAGGGGTCGTGATCAATAGCTCCTGCCCTAAAGTCAAATTATCTGCATCCTTAACCAGCAACGCAGTGGCTGCAATGATGTGTAGGCATGGGGGCCAGTCTACTGCTACAGGGTCTAGTTTCTTTGACAGGTAGGCAACCGGCCGGGTCCAGGTACCAAGCGATTAAGAAAGCACTCCTTTTGCTATGCCTTTGTGCTC
Source organism: Nycticebus coucang (assembly GCF_027406575.1). Lineage (NCBI taxonomy): Eukaryota > Metazoa > Chordata > Mammalia > Primates > Lorisidae > Nycticebus > Nycticebus coucang. The sequence continues at coordinate 13,538,728 of NC_069799.1, read as the reverse complement.
ATCTACATATGGATGAAAGGGCTTGGTAATATCTGGGAGTCCTAGGGCCGGGGCTGAGAGCAAGGCTCGTTTCAGGGCCTGGAAGGCTCTTTCTTGTTCTGCGCTCCACTGGAAAGGCAGGCTGTCCCAGGTGGCCTCATAGAGGGGCTTTGCTATCTCCGCGAATCCCGGAATCCACAGACAGCAGAACCCAGCTGACCCAAGGAACTCCCGCACTCCTCGCTGTGTGGTGGGAGGGGGGATTTTCAGAACTGTTTATTTTCTTGCCTGGGACAGCCACTGCTGCCCATATTTAAGGACGTACCCCAGATAACTCACAGTTTGTTGACAAATCTGAGCCTTCTTGTCAGAGGCCCAGTACCCCAGAGCTCCTAATGCAGTCAGCAAGTCCTGGGTGCCTTGGTGGCATTCTGCTTCTGTCTCGGCTGTGATTAGAATGTCATCTACATACTGTAAAAGAGTCAGGTGAGGGTGCTGCTGCCGGTACTCAGTCAGGTCTTCATGTAAAGTTTCATCAAAGATGGTGGGGGAGTTCTTGAACCCTTGCGACAGCCTGGTCCAGGTAAGTTGACCATGGATCCCTTGCTCTTCATCATTCCACTCAAAGGTGAACATTGCCTGGCTCTGGGGGGCCAATGGGAGGCTGAAGAAGGCATCTTTTAAGTCAAGAACAGTGTACCATACTTGATCAGGGGTTAGAGCACTTAATAGTGTATAAGGGTTTGGGACAGTGAGGTGAATGTCTAGTACCCGCTTGTTGACCTCTCTTAGGTCCTGGACTGGTCTATAGTCATTAGTTAGTGGCTTTTTTACAAGCAACAGGGGAGTGTTCCATGCAGATTGACAGGGCACTAGTATCCCGCTCTTAAAAAGTCTCCGGATGTGAGGCGTGATGCTCCACCAGGCTTCTTGAGACTTGGGATACTGCCATACTCATATGGGCTCAGCCATTGGCTTGAGCTCTACGATGACCAGTGGTCAGTGGGCAGCTAGCCCCACTCCTCCAGTCTCAGCCCAGGCAAGCAGGTAGGTTTTCATCCATACAGTGATATCTGTCGGCTGATTGTTCTTAGGCTACTGCTGGTGCAGTCTGTACTCATCTTCAAGTTGTAAGGTGAGTATTTGTATGGGACTCCCATACTGATCTGTGACAAGGGATCCTTCATCTTTGAAGATGATATGAGCCCCTACTTTAATTAGGAGGTCTTACTCAAGTTGGGGGTAGGGGCAGTCTGGAATAATCATGAATGTGTGGGATACCCGGCACACACCCAAGTCCACAGTCCTTCAGGTAGTCCATGAATATTGTTTGATGCCTGTGGCCCCCTGGACCCATGATTTCCGGGTATCCATAGGGCCATGGTCCTGGATCAGGACTGAGTGCTGGGCCCCGGTATCCACCAGGAAATTTATTGGGGTCCCCTCCACTCTGAGAGTTACCCGGGGCTCAGGGAGGGGTGATGAGCCCTGACCTCCCTATCCTTTGAGCCCACTTAGCTCCAAGACTGGTGCTGGGGGATGGGGGCATGAAGGTCTGGGGGTCTGTTTCTTGGGGCACTCATGGGCCCAGTGTGCACGTTCCTTACAATAGGTGCACTGGTCTTTCTGGAGGTGGAGTCTTTCCCCGCCTGAGGAGCCTTCCTTACCTCCTACCACCAATCAGCGCAGTCGTCTTTCTTTTTCATCTGGAGTTGCGGCCGTGGAGGCTAGGAGGATCCTGGTCAATTCCTGGGTCTGTCTTCTAGCCACCTTCGTTTGCTTTTCCTTGGGGGTTTCCAGGTTGTTATAGACTTTTTCAGCTACTTCTAAGAGATCCTGTAAGGATTTCTCGCCTAGTCTATCTATTCTCTGCAACTTATGTTTAATGTCTGGAGCTGACTGGTTAACAAAGAACATGACAACTGCTGCTCTATTCTCTACAGCTTCAGGACCTAGGGGAGTGTGCATGCGGAATGCCTTCATGGTTCTTTCTAAGAGCTGCGGGGGGGTTCTGTCTTTTCCTGCTGCACATTACCTACCTTGGCCAAATTAGTCGGCTTTCTAGCCGCTTTACAGAAACACTTCATTAGAGTCTGGCGGTAGGCTTGGAGTCTCACCTGACCTGTTCCCGTATTAAAATTCCACTCGGGACCTGTGAGGGGGAAGGTTGCATCTATGAGAGCCTGATCGGTGGCAGGGTTCCCATCCAGACCCTTAGTGGCCTTCCTGGCCTCAGCCACGATGTGGTTCCACTCCTCGATGGTGAAAAGGACCTGTAAGAACTGCTGACAATCATCCCAAGTGGGCTGATGAGTAAAAAGAATTGAGTCTAAGAGGTCAATTGAAGCAGTAGATTTTTCAGAGAATTTGGGATTCTGCATCTTCCAGTTATAAAGATCACATGTGGCAAAGGGCCAATAGTGATATTCTTGGTTTGGGGGTTTGCTCTATCAGGGGGGCCCACTGCACGAAGGGGCAGCATAGTGGAGTCAGCAGCTGGATCATGCAGGGCTCTACTGTGAGTGTGGGCTCTGGAGATTACTCCCTGGACCTGGGGCTGGAGTGGACACGTTGCCTGGTGGACTTGGAGGGACAGGTGCCCCCCCAAGGTGAGGGTTGATAAGGAAGGGGAGAAAGCACTTCTGGATCAGTTCCTCCTTGGAGGACAGGGGAAGGGGCAGTGGGTTCAGGAGACTTCTCCTTTTTCTCCTTCAAGGCTAGAAGCTTGGCCACTTCTTTGTCTGGTGGGGAAAGAAAAGGTTTTAACCAGGATGGTGGGTACTCCACAAGGTCCTGCCAAGCAGTTATATACAGGATTTGATCCGGGTGCCCGATCCCAGATCAGTAGACTATATCTTTGACCTGAAAGATAATGGGGAGATGAAAAGTGCCATCGGGTGGCCATCTGGCCTATAACGCAGGCCATTCATTTCTGCAAAGAGTCACAAGTTTATTTCTAGACACATTGAAACCATACTCTCGGGCTTTGTCTTTGAAATCCTGGAAATGAGCCAAAGTTAGGGAAAGGGGTGTCATCTGCATCTGTCCCATGTCACCCTCTAAATATAACAAAACCCACGCAAAACAAATAGCACACAAGATACTTCCAAAAAGCAAGAGCCTGCCCTTGCGGGTTTCCAGGCAAAACTGAAAATGAGTCAATGGTGTAACTTCACCTGGTGGTCGTGACCCACTTGGTCTCTCAACCAGAGGAACCATCGGGTCTTTTTGACAAGGGACTGAGGTTTTCACCTCCCAGTCTCCCATCCACGGGGCGCTTCCTCTCCTACTCTGTCGGGGGTTCCACGTCCCCACTGTAGACCTAACAAACAAAACCAACACAGAATAGGACAAGACAAATAGACAATGCCAGCACACACGCATTCACCTCCGGAGTAGGTTCTCAGTGATTTTGGGGGGCAAATCCCGGACTAGCCCCCAAATGTTGTGCCCAAGTCATGGGGTACCTCTCATAAATCACCCAAAAACCAAGTCAGATGCAAAAGCAAGAGGTGGTTTATTCACAAGCCCCGAGCGTGGGCTCCTCTGTTCCTGTCACAGCAGGAGAGCAGAGAAGCCCCAACCGCAGAGGGAAGAGCAGTTTTAAGGATACAGACAGGAAAAGGGAGGTGGGATAGGGGCATAGGGACCTAAACAATTTTTGAGTTGGGCTGATTGCTTAGGGGAAAGATTTACTACTACTGGGGCCAAGGGTGGGTGCCGTTATCGCTCAGGGCAGACACACTGGAGCCAGGGGTGGGGGAGGAAGTAGGTTGCCTATCACCTTTGGTATGCAGCTGCAAATTGAAGGCTGCGGGGCAAAGTGGGGTCAGTGAAGGCTGTGAGACAAAATGGAGTTTTAACAAAATGGAGTTAGCTTGGTCCTTTCAGGTTCATTCGTCCAGAGACCAAAGACCTACTGAAGAGTGAAATTCCTTTTTCAGTAGGAGCATTACTAGCCCATCCTCATCTGTTTTTGTGTCTCTGTGTTCATTAGGGGTGTGTCTTTCACTTCTTTGACCATCCAAGAACCCACTGTTTAAAGTCCCAGTGCACTTTCATTGGTCTGACTCAGCTCACTTTCAAGCCCCCTTACATCTGGCAGAGGTTGCTAACTAGGAGTTCATCAGACGAAATCTAGGCCATATCCATCCTTGGTTCAGTCAGCTATGAGTGGAGCATAGATGTATCTCAAGTTCAAGGGCATAGACTCTAAAACCAGATGCACTGGGGTGAAAGCGTGGCTCTAGCACTTACGTGCTGTGTGACCTGTGCCGAGTCACATCATGTCTCTGCATCTTCATCTCCTCTAAGGGTGGTTTTTAGGATCCAAGCGACTAAGGCAGAATGTTTACAAGAACATCTTGCACATAGTTAACACTACACAAGTTTAAGTATTGTTTATTAGCAAAAACGGGTTCTATAAAATGTTAAATTCCCATTATTAGTTTCCCATGTTGACTATGCCACCTTCTGATCATTTTGCTTCCCTGCATGGCTTCCTAAAAGAAATGCAATCTATACTGATCAGAAGCAAGAAGAAATGCTATAGTTGAAAGATTGTTTTTTCTCACCAAAAATGATGGATTGCCATTCTCATATAAAATATTCTTATAAAGCTGGTTAAAGTGTAGCAGTATCTCTGAGCCAGCTCCACTGTAGAGCACCCTCCATCATCCTTTGGATCTTCAGTCCAAAGGGTGATCTCACCAGGCAGGAAACACATCCCAGTGTAAATTCTAGTGTGTGATGCATCTACTGGTCCAAGATAAATATTCCTTTAGTAAAATTTTATCTTACTAGTGTTATGTCTTTTTTTTAGTATGTTGTAACCTCTATACCCAGGATTTAACACCATTTACCATCAACCTTGCTCTCATAAACAAATTTTCTATCAGGGAGAAATACTTGCTTCTTAATACCACATACTATTATTGCCTTTCTGCTCATCTTGAATGCTTTCTTTTTTTTTTTTTTATTTGAGACAGTCTCACTATGTCACCCTGGGTAGAGTGCCCTAGTTTCACAGCTCACAGCAACCTCAAACCCTTGGGCTTAAGTGATTCTCTTGCCTCAGCCTCCAGAGTAGCCAGGACTATAGGTGCCCACCACAATGCCCGACTATTTTTTGGTTGCAGTTGTCATTGTTTAGCAGGTCTGGGCTGGGCTTGAACCCACCAGCCTCAGTGTATGTGGCCGGCACCCTACCCACTGAACTACAGGCACCAAGCCCTTAAATACTTTCAACAGAGCACCAGAGGTACATAGTTTTATGTTCTAGTTCAATTCTCTGGTCTAATCTTTTCTCACTATTCCATCTCTACTTGATTTTACTTTTTTGCATTATTAGTTTTTCCAATTTTATTCTAATTGCTTTCCAATTGATGACAATTTGAATAGGGCAGATAACTTCAAGTTGGTTTCTTAAGTTCATAAAGAAAAATCAAATTAACCAAGTTCATCAAACTAAAGCATGGAAGTAACTGGCCAGTTTGTGGATGGGTTAATTGATTCTCCACTCCATACCCTGAAACTCCCATTCATCACGAACTATATCCATGACAAAGGTTCTGTTGAAGCAAAATGTATCACTATTACAGTCATAATACTAGGACAAAATGTGTCCACTATCACAGTGTTAATATACTATGGCAAAACGTGTCCACTTTTGCAGTGATAATACTATGGCAGAGATCAGGATCATGTACGCTAAGAACTATGAGTGGGCAGGTACCCTACAACCATGTCAATTTCTTTGAGTTCCTTAAAATTTCCAGTGCATAGTTTGTATTTAATAAATACTTGTTGACTTGATCTACTGAAAATTATCACAGAAATAGCATGAATGTAAGAGGTTTTTGATAAAAGAATAAAAGACACTTGGGCCTCAGTGGCTAGGGCATCAGCCCCATACCCAGAGCTGGCGGGTTCGCATCCAGCCTGGGCCTGCCAAACAACAGTGACAACTACAACCAAAAAATAGCCGGGTACTGTGGCCGGCACCTGTGTCCCAGCTATTTGGGAGGCTGAGGCAAGAGAATCACTTAAGCCCAAGAGTTTGAGGTTGCTGTGAGCTGTGACACCACACCACTCTACTGGGGGCAACATAGTGAGACTCTGTCTCAAAAAAAAAAAAAAATACATTTGGAAATGATGTCCATAGCTGTAGCCAGTGTCCTATTCCAAATCAGCTAGAAATGCACTCATCATATATGAGGATGATTTTCCGGGGGTTATAATGCCACAGAAACTCAACCAAGAGACCTAGAATAAAGAAAAAGATATTTGGGGCAACAGACAAAATTTCTTCCATCTTTTATATCCAGGATGCTTCCCTGTGGATGACTTCTTAAGCTTAAAAGGAAAACATAAATTTTCTCCTTTTATCAAGTAGAAAGTAGTCTTTGGCTACTAAATAGGTCAAATTTTAACCACATAGGTCTTGAATTTGCAAGAATCAAACTTAGCAAATGAAATAGATAACTCAATGGGAGTCTGTGATAGAGACTGCCTTCTCAGGTCCTCACTTGCTTGTAATTTGAGCAACTCCTTCAGCTTCTCTGTATTTTTGTCACATCATTTACAAAGAGAGTAAAAACTGGCTTGGCGCCTGCAGCTCAAGTAGCTAGGGCACTGGCCACATACACAGAAGCTAGCAGGTTCAAATCCAGCCCAGGCCTGCCAAACAACAATGACAACTACAACCAAAAACTGGCCAGGCATTGTGGTGGGCACCTGTAGTCCCAGCTACTTGGGAGACTGAGGCAAGGGAATCACTGAAGCCCAGGAGTTGGAGGTTGCTGTGAGCTGTGAGACCACGGCATTCTACCAAGGGGGACAGCTTGAGATTCTGTCTCAAAAAAAGAAAAAAAGAGGGTAAAAACTATCTACCTTTTATACGTCCTATGATTATCTTCGTAATATAGAAAGATGGTAGAAGCAATGGTTTTGAAATACTTTATGCTTATTCCTCCAAACATCTGGTTGAATAATGTTGACATACAGAGGGTGCCAAAAAAGGTACACACAATTTAAGAAAGGAAAAAAATCTATATTAAAATTGAAATATGCAAGTCATGTTTGACTTTTGCAATTTTGAGAGATACAGGATACAATATACACGATAACAAATGTTATTGGTATATCCCAAGTATTACAATTTTAATACAGATCTTTTCATTTCCTAAATTGTGTACGTCTTTTTTGTCACCCTCTGAATTTTTTCCATTTTCATCTGGATATTTTGTTATCTCATAGATGTAGCCGTTGTCATAGTCTATAGACTCATTCATCCCCACAATCCAAAGAGTTTGAAATGGTATTATCTACAAAGAATATATAATCAGCAATCACCCTGAATCACCACCTCACCTCCAACCCCAAATTTATACTGGAGTGCTAAAGTATGCTTCAAAGTCCTCTGAGAACCTATGAGATACCCTATTCACCTAATATAAAAGGGGAAAATAAAAGCTGTTTCTTACACCTGGGAGAGAACACTTTTCACCTTACAGATAATGAACAGAAAAATTTGAACAGAAGCATATTATTACTAGAAACAAGATCTAAAAAACAAGAATGTAAGGCCTCAAGAGGAATAGATTGCCCAATGCCCATGATCCAGAGCAAAAATGGTCTATAATTGAGAAATCACCTGCCTCAAACTTCATATACCTACTTCATTTATTCTCTGCTACAGTCCTGTAAGATGAGGATTACTGCCATAGTACAAGTTAAAAATGGCAGGCTTTGAGAAATAACTGGTGAGAAGATAAATCATTTTAAAACCCAGTTATAAGTAATAGTGTCTCTCCCATGCTTGGCTCATAGCATCCTTCATACCTAGTGAAGGTAGCCATACACTCAGAACACTGTAAGAAGATTCCTGGGAAACATGAGGAGTTGGGTTTTGATTATTTTTAAAACAATGATTTCTACCAATCACAGGTGTAGTAGATAGCCTTTATTTATTTATTTATGTATGTATTTATTTATTTATTTGTTTGCAGCATTATTTTTTGAAAAGACAAGGTTTTGATATGTTGCCCAGGCTGGTCAGGAACTCCTGGCTTCCCTGATCCTTCTCAGTCTCCCATAAAGTGGCAATGACAGGTGTGAGCCACCACACCCAGCTAGAGAGCTTTTTAAAAACAGAATGCCTACACCCACACTTGGCATGTTTTTGATTCAGGAAGTTTAGGGAGTTTTTGAAATTTGTCTTTTAAAGGGTTGTGATGCACAAACATATTTTGGACATACTGCTTTTAGTTACAAGACACATTGATTTTGTAAGATTGGCCATTAAAATTACTTTGGGAGGAGTGGTAATTAATCTGAATATATGACAGCTCTCTTAGAAGAGGAATGTTTACAGCTGCTTAAGAAACCTGGTGAGGCCAAGTGGGGTGGATCACTCTTGTAATCTTAGCACTCTGGAAGTCCAAGGAGGGTGGATTGCACTGAGCTCAAAGGGTTGAGACCAGCCTGACCAAGAGCGAGACCTCATCTCTAAAAAAATAAAAATAGCAGGGCGTTGTGGTGGGCACCTGTAGTCTCAGCTATTCGGGAAGCTGAGGCAAGAGAATCCTTGAGCCCGAGATTTGGAGGTTGCTGTGAGCTATGATGACATAGCACTCTACTGAGGGTGACAAAGTCAGACTCAATCTCAATAAAATAAAAAAGAAACCTGGTGAGAGCTCAATTTCCAATTGCCAAAATGTGGAAACAGCCTAAATGCCCACCAACCCAGGAATGGATTAAAAAGCTGTGGTTTACATATACTATGGAATACTATTCAGCCATTAAAAAGATGGAGATTTTACATATTTTGTACTAACCTGGATGGAGGTGGAACACATTATTCTTAGTAAGGCATCACAAGAATGGAGAAGCATGAATCCAATGTACTCAATTCTAATATGCAGGCAGTAGATGATCTAATACAAAGTGGGGGGGTATGGGAAGGAGGGAGTAAGGAGAGGGGAGGAGGGAAAGAGATGGGGGTCATGGTGTATGGCACACATCTTGGGGGTAGGACACGTTTATAACAAGGACTTTACCTAACAAATGCCATCTGTGTAACCTAATTCTTTGTACCCTCCATGAATCCCAAACAACTAAAAAAGAAAACCCACTAAGGAGAACAAAGTCATTAACTTTTTCCAGATATGTGTCATTTGCTCTGTTCTTTCCAAAGACTTGAGTGCCTAACTCTAGTCTGCTCTCTAATAAAAGACTTTGGCTGGGTTATAGCTTTCATGTGAGAGTCCCAAATTAGTTTCATAGTAGGGTTGTGTACATTGGGTATTTTTTCTTCCATTCTTGGGATACTTTACTAAGAAGAATATGTTCCAGCTCCATCCATGTAAACATGAAAGAGGTAAAGTCTCCATCTTTCTTTAAGGCTGCATAGTATTCCATGGTATACATATACCACAATTTATTAATCCATTCGTGGATCGATGGGCACTTGGGCTTTTTCCATGACTTAACCCTACTATGAAACTAATTTGGGACTCTCACATGAAAGCTATAACCCAGCTACAACTTAACAATAGGGGGAAGTGGGAAGGGGGGGTGGGTAGAGGGAGGGGAATCGGTGGGATCACACCTGTGGTGCATATTACAGGGGTATTTGCGAAACTTGGTAAATGTAGAATGTAAATGTTTTGGCACAGTAACTGAGATAACGCCGGAAAGGCTATGTTAACCACTGTGATAAAAATGTGTCAAATGGTTTATGAAGTGAGTGTATGATGCCCCATAATCATATCATTGTATACAGTTATGATTTAATAAAAAAAATAAAAAATAAAAAAAAAGAAGAAGAAGAAAGAAGAAAAAAAAAACAAAATAAAAGACTTTGGCTATGAGAAAAAGTTAAGAAGAAGGTGCAAATAATGCTGAGCAGACTCCTTTCAAAAGAAACTCAAAGGACACCACCTCACATGGAAAATCAGCCTATACCCAGGACAGAGCACTATAGTTTTACTGGTTTTGACTCTTCCCTCTCTGAAAAGCTACTGAAGTCATTAAAAAAGGAGCTTTGAGGAAAGGCCACTCGTATTGTTTCCATTTTTATTTGACATGGTCTGCAGACTGCCCAGTGACTTTGTGTGGTTGAATTAGTTGTCTAGATCCCCTGCAGTTGTAGATAAATCACAAGGATGAGGAAAATGCAACATGCACCAGAGGTTTCCTAAAGCAGACACCTTCAGTCAGAATGCAACCACTTCACATTCAAAGGGCAGAGGATGGGGTCAAACTCAAAATCATTGCACCTACTTTTGCACAATTTTCTTCATTCATTCTACTCTTTGAGTATTAGTTCTCCACAAGGTTGCAGACATACCTAAGAGAGCAACACCAGCAAATCTTCTATACTACTGAAATGTTCTCCTCACTTAGGCTTCCCCAAACCCTTTCTCCCACCCCAGAATTTTCCTCATGGCTCCCTTCACATCCTTGTTCCTCAGAGTATAAATGAGGGGGTTGATACTGGGAGTGACAATGGTGTAGAAGAGAGTGAGGAGTTTCCCCTGATCTTGGGAGTAGCTGTTAGCTGGCTGCAGATACATGTAGATGATGGTTCCATAAAAGAGGGAGACCACTGTCAAGTGGGAAGAGCAGGTGTTGAAGGCCTTCTTGCGCCCTGCTGCTGACTTGATCCTCAGCACAGTGACAGCAATCATACCATAGGAGATGAGGATGAGGGAGAGGGGCACCAGGAGGAGGGCAACACCCAGGACAAAGGCGAACACTTCCACTAGCATGGTGTCTTCACAGGACATGGCAATAAGAGCAGGCATCTCACACAGGAAGTGGTCCACCCTATGACGTCCACACCTGGAGAGTTGCATCGTTTGAGGACACATGACAAAGGAGTTTAGGAAGCCACAGCACCAGGCCACAGTCACCAGCTGCAGGCAGAGACGTGGGTGCATGACCACTGTGTAGTGCAGGGGCCGGCAGATGGCCACATAGCGGTCATAGGACATGACAGCTAGGAGGACACACTCAGTTGAGCCCAACACCATGTAAATGTAGAGTTGAGCCACACAGCCATGATAGGTGATCGTCTTCTCTGGACCCCAAAGGTTCCACAGTAGCTGAGGGACAATGCTTGTTGTAAAGCAGAGGTCCAAGAAAGACAGGTTCCCGAGAAAAAAGTACATGGGCGTGTGGAGTCTGGCATCCACGATTGACAAGAGAATGATGGCAGTGTTTCCCACCAAGGTCAGGATGTAAAAGACCAAAATAAATGCAAAGAGAATCATCTCCAACTGAGGTCGATCAGAAAATCCCACGAGGATGAATGCCTGTAGGTAGCTGTCATTGTCCCATCCCATAATTTTCACCAGCTATTATGGAAAAACAACAAAAGAACGGGATAAGAGGGCACATAAAGATTATCTAGAGGCTCCTCAATTTCCATTTATAGGTCTGTGAAGTTAGAGAGGCACTTGTCCTTTCTTCCCTCTTCTAGTATGCCCTTGTTGATGCCTATTATATGTGACGCCATGTGCCTGATGCTCCTGGAAGATAGAGGTTAAATCAACTCTGGAGTTGCCTTCCATGATGAATAATGTATGGAAATAATGATAAAGAAAGGAAAAAGAAAGTTCTTTAAGAGATGTGTTGAAAGGCTGAGTGTTACTCAAATTACTCTTGTAGAAGAGTTTGTATTAAGGGAGACTGATAGACCTAAGAATTGTTCTGGTGTTTCAAATAATAAATAAAAATTTGACATGTGGCAGGTTGAGCAAAATATGTTTCAAGAAGAGGAAGGGGTATATGCAAAGCCACAAAGGATAAAATTCATGGCTAATGTTCAGAGAAACCATGCATGTAAGTATCAGCCAACTCCTTAGTGGCATACGATTTGATTATGATAATTCACGGTAAATTTTGATCCTACAAGAAAGGGTTGATGTGGTAAACTTAATTCTGCCTGTACAAGAGGCAGGTCTGCAAACGCCTTGCCTGAAATCCAGTTTACTTCCCTATATCTTGGCTTTTCCTTATGCAATATGGAAAAGAGGCTGGATCCTGTTTGAAAGCCCACACACACCTCACATGACTATGTGACTGGTGACATTGGATATGTGCCATGAGCACTTTCACCTCTTCCCAGTTTCCAGAGTCTATGCCTGGGCTTTAATGGAGACTTTGTCTTGTAGTGCTAATGTCCACCTAGGCTTGTGTCCAGTGTGACAATAGCAAATGACATCTGGGCAACACACAAGAAGAGAGAAGGAAGCAGTGAGAATGAGAGAACAGAAATATTTTTAAGGACATGTGTCACCCCCGGTCAGTCCTGACAGTGGAGATATTATAACTCTATCCAGCTAGAGCTGCAGTGGGGTGTTCTGTAAGTTTCTTTTCACTGGTCCAAGCACAGGACCCTCAGTAAAGGGTGAAAGAAAACAAGGAACTTTCAGAAGTAGTCGGCCAATACCAAAGACTGAGACTTTTGGAGGCTGCTTGTGTACTTACAAAGGAGACCCACACATACATTTTGCAGAGGTTGGTTAGGAAGAACAACTTGAACTTCTTTTTTTTTTGAGACAGAGTCTCACTTTGTCACCCTTGGTAGAGTGCCACGGAATCAAAGCTCACAGCAATCTCAAACTCTTGGGTTCAAGCAATTCTCTTGCCTCAGCCTCGCAAGTCGCTGGGACTACAGGCTCTCACCACAACTTGAACTTCTATATTTGCAGACCCAACTCAAGTTTTTGCCCAAGTTCAAGAGACCACAAGAGTATCTATCACAAGCTACCATGATTGTTCATCAATATTTATCACGTAGGGCCTTATTCCTTAGCCAAAATGGTAAATTTATTTTGCAGTCCTCTATTGAAAACTAATCTTTTCCCACAATGCTTTCTTCTTTCAATCTACAAAGTCCCAGTGCTCAGCCTTGTGACAAATATCCAAGGACTCTTATCTCACCTAACACCTGTTTTTGCATGTGTTTTTGCTCAGATCTTTAGAACCACAAAATTTCAAGGGATAGGGCTTGTGAAGATGCCCAAATACTTTTTGTAGTTTAGGTGGTAATTATGAAAACTTTGTCCTTAAAGTCTGAAATTTGGATTGACTCTAACCAAAGGTTATACACAAAACGGTACCAGCCCACAGAGGAGAAACTGTCAAATGCCTCTCTGCACTTGTTGAGCAGAATTTAACAACCCCCAGCAATGGAACTACTCTTGTCTGGCTCAGCTGTCCAGCACATCCTACAGTCACCATCACCCTTTCAATATTCACAATACATTGACCTTGTTTCAGAGCTTTTATATTTACAGTTTCAGGCCATCCTCAAACAGCCCTACAGTGAGCAGGCTAAGCATTACAATCTCCATGTCAGCAATGAACAATCTCTCAATAGCAGAGGAGTCAAAAGAATAGCCAGTGTTTGCATTACGGTTTCACTCAGTCCTAGCTGTTAGCTCAACATTTCACTCATTCTGCCTTCCTCTCCTGTTCTTGACTATTTCTCACCTACTTACAAAGCTGATTATTTACTACTGTAGCCCGGGAGCTTCACATACCAGCCTAACAATAAAACCCATCTTTATGAGCAGTTTGCAGAAAGAAGCTTGTCATCATTCTCAGAATCAACAGAGAAGGCCGTAAAACTTGATTTGCCCCTAAGCTGAAACAGAATAACACAGAGGTTTTTCTATTCAAATTAACTATCATTTTCTTTAAGACATTAAAGAGATTGGTCTATTGTGTGTGCATCCAGGCTCAGAAGATGCCTTTGTTTTGGTACAGGTGGGAATGAGGAAACAGAACATAATCACTTCTGATCTACCTTGGATTCACTTCGTTAGAATTTGGTGCATTTGATAATTTCTGAATTGGATACAGTAGCTCTGTTCCAAAATAGAGTTCCAAATTGCAAATTGGCATTGAGAAACCCATTACTCTGGTGACCTAGTCATCATAAACTCTAACAAAACTATCAGAGATAATTATATGTCCAGATACAAGATACAGACACAGATATAAGGCTCATTGCTACAATAAAACTCATGTTAACCCTCACTTACCCCTGTTCTTCCCAGATAGTAGAAGACCTAAGAGTCTGCCGGCTCTCTTTACTTTATTCCAGAGATCAGCCAGTAGTTTCTTCAGGGATAAGACAGCCAATTCTGATCTCTGTTAGTTTCTGGGTCTTCCAAAGGAAACTCCAATGAAAATTCTGGTAGGAGATGGAGCACAAGAATAACATCTGCCCCATGGAAATGGTAATGAACTTTTAAATTAGCAAGAGTTTGGAAAGTAAATGATTAACTGTGGGCAGAAATGACCAGACGTGGCATCTTCTCTGCAGTTATGGCAATGTGGCATAGTCCCACATTTCAGATCACATGTTTTCTGCTACACACACATCTACAGGCACCCTAGGGTTAAGGAGATGGCAGACCACCCCCCAGGGATAAAGGGACTCACACTTGGTTCTAAGAGTTTTGAGATGATAGACAATGTCATTTTATTGCTTCATACTAAGTAGATGGGAGAACAACTTTAAGACTCTGTCACCTTGGGAATTTGGAATAGCCTGGGGTCCTGGGAAAACTAGCATTAGTTTGTTTACAGAGCTAAGACTTCAGGGACTGGTGTTCTCATCTAGAGATTTCTCCAGGTCTCCACAACAAAGACAGAACTCACCAGGGAGGCAATACAGAAAATTCCCAAGCCTGAGGCTCAGGCTTTCTTGAAGACACAATTAATTTCTGGGTTGTATCTATAGAAAAATATATTTGTGGGCAGCGCTCATAGCTCAGTGGGTAGGGCACCAGCCACATACACTGAGACTGACAGGTTCGAACTCAGCCCAGGCCAGCTAAAAAAACAACAATGGCAACAACAACAAAAAAAATAAAAATAGGGTGGCTGAGGCAAGAGAATCGCTTAAGCCCAAGAATTTGAGGTTACTGTGAGCTGTGATAACATAGCACTCTAGTCAGGGTGACAGCTTGAGATTCTGCCTCAAAAAAAAAATCATATTTATTCTGTACTCACAAAATTAAAATCATGCAAGTATGTGGAGGGTGTGCAACACTTATATGCAAATGCTACATCATTTTGCATAACCCCAAAGAGTTGAATGTGCACCCCCAACATAGGAAAGAGTAGAATAAGGGTGACACAGATACAGGGAACTCTAGGATCTGTCACTGTCATGTTGACAGGCCAAGAGAAACTTCACTTCTTCCTTCCCCTCCACCCAGCATGTCTTTACCTCCTACTTGGACAGTGGCACATCAGGAGGCTGGTGTTCAGCCACTACATCCCCATACAAGTGATTGGCTAGTATCTATGCCTCCTCCCTCCCCCACATTCACTGTGCACGTGTCTTTCTAGGGGCCAAGGCTGTCTAGTCTCACCTCTTACAGAGGCCCCTCCCAAACAGAAACACAAGGTGAGACTGTCAGCCTTCCACACAGCTGCCAAAAATAATTTGAATGCAAGATTTTCTTTAGCTTTTTAAGCTGGCATTGGCAGTATGCTTTGCACTAGGTAAAAACAGGAATCTCTTGAGAAGTAGCAGAAAATAGAATATATCTGATTTTCTTGGATCTCAGATAACTTCTAATTTTACATATGAAGAAATTAATTTCAACTTGATTGATTTAAAAAAATCAAACAATCTTGCATGTACTTTAAGAAAGGTAACTTTTAACTTCTAATTTTACATATGAAGAAATTAATTTCAACTACACTGTGGCTTACTCAATTTCAAACAGCTAATAGCTAGTGGCTGCCCAAACTAGAACCTGCTCTCTTGGATCATGCTATCACATACTTTTCCCATTAAATTAAATAAAATGGAACTGATATTTATTTAGATGGAAGATAATTAGTAAATAATTTCAAACTATAACTTTTCAGGCTTGGCACCTGTGGCTCAAGTGGCTAAGGCGCCAGTCACATACACCTGAGCTGGCGGGAAACCAGCATGGGCCCCCCAGAGGACAATGACGGCTGCAACCAAAAAATAGCCGGGTGTTGTGGCAGGCACCTGTAGTCCCAGCTACTTGGGAGGCAGAGGCAGGAGAATCGCTTGAGCCTAGGAATTGGAAGTTGCTGTGAGCTGTGATGCCAGAGCACTCTACCCAGGGCAACAGCTTGAGGCTCTAGCTCAAAAAAAAACTATAACTTTTGAGGCTGCAAATTATAATTTTAAATTTTTTTTCAAAGAATAAAACCTGCTTTTTACCACTTCTTATCTTTACTAGAACTCTGAAAAGACGTCTATCTAAAACTGAAGAGAGATTTTGCATTTGGACTCTAACATGACACTTTTCTCTATATAATAAAGTTTCTACAAGAAACTTCTATTGGCATTTGAAGTTTCTTCAGCATTTCCCTTTACTGGACAAGTGAATTCTGTTAGATTCACACCAAGTCTGCAGCAGAATAGATGTGATTTAATGTTCATATGCCTAATTATCTTATGCCTAAATTATCTTTTACAATTTCAGAACTTATGGAAAGCTTTTAAAATACAAGTAAGCACTCTGAGAATGGCCATAAGCCTATATTATTTGCTTAGATAACAAATGTTGCTAAACTTCATCTTTCTAAAATTTGCACTTGATTTGTAAATTTGTATGTATGTGTGTGTATATTTTAAGCATAGCTATCATTTTTTCTGGAAATATCTACAATTCTTTTTATGTGCATTTCTTTGTATCTGCTTATAAATGAAGATTCACATAAAATAGTTTAAATTTTAATATCAACGGTTTTGACATACAATTGGCCCTCCTTATCCACATCTATGGATTCAAACAACTGTGCATCAAAAATACTTGGGAAAATAAAAGTTCCAAAAACAAACTTGAGCCGGGTGTGATGGCTCATGCTTATAATCATCACTCTGAGGTAGATGAATTACCTGAGCTCAGGAGTTCAAGACCAGCCTGAACAAAAGCGAGACCCTGTCTCTACTAAAAGTAGAAAAACTATCCGGGCATCGTGACAGGTGCATATACTCACAGGAACTTGAGAGGCTGAGGCAAGAGGATCCCTTGAGGCCAGGAGTTTGAGGTTGCTATGAGGTATGACATCACAGCACTCTAGCCTGGGGCAACAAACTGAGACTCTATCTCAAAAAAAAAAAAAACACTTGAATTTGTAAATAGACAAACTTGGGTTTCAGTCTGAACTCTGCATCTTAAAATTTTATAATTTTTACAAATTAGCTCCTTAAGCTTCCATTTTTTTCAGCAGTAAAATGGAAACACAGTAGAATTTAATTCAAAGAATTATAGTGATCATAAAATGAAAAACAATTGCACAGAAAATATTTCTGTCAGTGAGAATTCCATTGATATTAACTATAAATTACTGCTAAATTATAGTGTGGTGAAGTCTAGGAAAATCTTGAGAATGAAAAAAGGGGGGTAGATAAGTGGTAAGCTATACATTCTCTTGTGCTGTGATCAGAGGAAAGAATTTGAGCTCAAACCTGGAGCTGAAAGATGTCATTAGTGATGGTACCTGGAAACAGGACTGGAACATCATTTCCTTTTGTGACTGTTTAGTACATTAACATTGGTTTTGGGAAGTAATTGACTTGCATATTCCCTCATAAACAGGTTTTCTGGCTGGATGAATCCATCTCAGCTTCTCCCTAGTAGGGCACCACCCAGAAACTGGGAGCAGACCTTTAATTCCCACCACAACAGCTAACTGGTTAGCTTCTGTGGAACGCAAGGGCAACCTCACCCAAACCAGCTGCACTCCCCACCCACCTGGAAGCTCCAGGGCCCCACCCAATAGCTGGGGCATTGGAGTGCTTTACCTAAGGGACTAGAGCTGGTCCAGGACCCAGAACCATCATTGCAGCTTATTCCTACCTGCAAGTGCCATCTGCTAACCCTTTACAACACCTACTCTCTGAATCTTACCCTGTGAGTGGGGGCCCATGGAGGGGCCCTTTGGAGGAATGCCTATCCCTCCCACATAGAAAAACTGTGCTGCTGGATAAGGGCAGAAAGAACCCAGCCAGTGCTTTAGCATATAAGCATTTAGGACCCTCCCTGGAGAACAGTTCCACTGGTATTCAGAGCTTGTCCTGATCCTCTTACCAGAAGCTCCCCATAAATGGCCAGAAAAGCAACAGCTGAGCCCTTCTGAAGCTTTGTAAATCCTTTCAGGGTCACACAACCTAGTGACAAACTTCCTTGTGGTGATGATGGAGAGCAAGAAAACTCCTGGGAGCTATAGGATCCCTGCTAAAGCTCAAGTACTCCAAATGGGGAAGCAGAGTCTACCATGGGCACAAAAGAACATCTCAGCAGCTGGATCACTCACACAAACATCAACCAATGATAGGGAGAACAATGATATAGCCCTTCAAAGTATCTTTCAACTCAAGCAAACAAGACTTGGGTGACTGACACTCACGAGTGCCACCTGCCATTACTGAAAGTGAGCTGAAGGACATAATTCACTTTGGGGAAGAGGTGAAGACAGTAGGTCAGAGGCAATCCAAGAGGGTCATTAAATCTGCTAGAGTAACCCATAGGCAACTCAGAACTGGTACTCTTCTTCCTGACAAGGTTAAGGACTAATCTTTTGGGTTTCAGAGACAAGCCCATAAGCCAGCCCCAACATCTCTGGTTCTTAATAGAGAGGCCAAATGAGAAGGAATCAGTGGGGAAAAAAAAGAGAGAGAGAGAGAAAGAACCAGGAGAAAAATTCAGGAAATATGAAAAATCAAAGTGAAAGGTCATCCCCTAAAAGAAACAATAATCTTTAACCAATGGATACCAGCATAAATGAAAAGATTAAAATGACTGATGAAGAATTTCAAACATAGGTTATAAGTAAGCTCATGGAAATACAAGAGAAAATCGAAACCTATCACAAAGAAGGCACAAACATGATGAAGGAAATGACTACACTGTATTAAATTATTAAAGAAAACCAAACACAACTTCTGGAAATTAAAATTTTATTCAATTACAAAGCACAGTGTAAACCCTTAAGAATAGGCTCAACCAAGCAGAAAAAAGCTTCTCAGAACTTGAAGATATACCTTTGTGCTAAACAAGTCAGTGGAAGAGAAAGAACAGAGATACAAGGGAAACAACCAAAGCCTACAAGAAATGTGCAACTATGTAAAGAGGCTAACCATAAGAATCATAGTCATCCCTGAGAGTGAAGAAAAAAATTCACAAGGATTGGATAATTTATCTGAGAGAATTAAAGAAAATTTCCCAGGACTTGCTAGAAATCTAAATGTCTAGGTATAAGAAGAATACAGACAGACCTTTTGGGAGATTCATCATAAAGAGGCAGTCACCATGACATATAAACATCAGACTGGCCAAAAACAATCACAAAAGAAGCACTCCTGTGAACAGTAGGGTGAAAACAGGAAGTAACTTACAAAGGAAAGCCATTCAAAATCACTGCAAGCTTCTCAACTGAAACCCTGTAAGCCAGTAAAGAATGAGGACCCATCCTCAGCCTTCTAAAACAGAATAATGGCCAGACCAGACTCTTATATCTTACAAATTAATTTTCTTCTATGAGGAAGAAATAAAGATTTTGGACAGATAAGGATTGATGAGGGAATTTGCAAAGACCAGACCTGACCTGCAAGAAATACTCAGACCTGCATCATACAATGATCGGCACAATAGACACCCATCCAAGAGCTGAAGTTTAGAGCCCAGATGCCACAATAGTTCAAGAGGTGAAACAAAGTTATAAGGATCTATCCAACATAATGAACAGAAATCTACCACACATATCAATACTTTCAATGAATGTAAAAGTTTAAACTCCCCACTGAAAAAACATAGCCCGGCTGAATGAACCAAAAAAAAAAAAGAAAAAGAAAGAAAAAAGAAAAAGAAACACAAGCCAAGTATCTGCTGTCTCCAGGAAACACATGTAACCTACAAGAACTCATTTAGACTCAAGGTTGAAAAAATATGGAAAACAATATTTCATACAAATGGGAACCAAAAGAAAGCTAATGTAGCCATTTTTATATTAGAGGACATTGATTTCAAATCAACAAGAGTAAAGAGAGACAAAGATTGTCAATATGTAACGGTGAAAGGAACAATTCAACAAGAAGATGTAACCATCCTAAATACATGCACCTAACAAAGGAGCATCTAGATTCATAAACCAAATTCTACTAGATTTAAGCAAAATGATAAATGGCAGCAGCATAATCACTGGGGAATTCAACACCCAACTGACAGAACAGGACAGATTCTCCAATAGAAAATAACCAAGGAAACAATGGACTTAACCACAACTCTAAAACAAATGGACCTAACAGAACATTCTACCCCCAAACTACTTAAGATACATTTGTCTCATAAGCACATGGAACAGTCTCTAATATTGATCACATTCTAGGCTATCAGACCTATCTGAACAAATTTAAAAAATAGAAATTATACCATGTATCTTTTCACAGTATAAACCAATTTACAGAAAAACCCTCAACCACAAAGGTATGGAAACTAAATAACCTAATTCTGAATGATAGTTGGGTCAATGGAGACAAAGAAGGACATCCACAGAGTCTTTCAACTAAGTGATCATTGGAAGATAAGTTATCAAAATCTGTCAAATATAAAAAAAAAAAACCTGTCAAGTATAGTAAAAGAAGTCCTGAGAGGAAAACTCATAGTCCTAAATACCCACCTCCAAAAGACAGAAAGATCACAAATCAATAAACTAATGAATCATCTCAAGGAACTGAAATAGAAAGTGCAAACCAATCCATAACCCATCAGAATAAAAGAAATAACCAAGATCAGAGCACAGCTAAATGAAATCAAGAACAAAAGAAGTATAAAGCAGATTAATGAAGCAAAAAGTTGGTTCTTTGAAAGATTAGCAAAATTTACAATCCTCTATTAATCAGACACAGAAGTGAAAGGACTATGTTAAGTTCGATTAAAAATTAAAAAGAGGAAATAACTAATATCACAAAAGTATAAAATATCATCTCAGAATAATATAAAAATCTCTATGCTCCCAGACTTGAAAATGTGGAGGAAATGGACACATTTTTGGAAACATACCACCTCCCAGCTTAATCAGGAAGATACAGAACTCCTAAACAGAATAATATCAAGCACTGAAATTGAAGCAGCAATAAAAAGATCTTCCAACAGAAAAAGTCCTGGACCAGACAGATTCACACCTGAATTTTACCAAAACTACAAAGAAGAGTTTCTGCCTATAGTACAGAAATTATTCCTTAACATTGAGATGGAAGGAATCCTCCCCAGTCATTTTATAAAATCAATATCACTTGATACCAAATCCAGGAAAGAACACAACTAAAACAGAAAATAACAGACCAATTTCTCTTATTAAAATAGATGCAAAATGTCTCATTAATATCTTAGTAAACTGAATTCACCTGCACATCAAAATGATAATAATAATTCATTGCAACCAAGTAGGCGTCATCACAATGATGTAAATATGGTTCAACATGACATCTATAAATGTACTCCACCACATAGATGCAAAAACAAGGATCACATGATCCTCTCAATAGATGCAAGAAAAAGCATTCAATAAAATTCAGCACCATTTTGTGATAAGAACATTTAACAAAATCGGCATAGGTAGGAATTACCTCAAAATTATAGAGGCTATATATGAAAACCCACAACCAACATTATATCGAATGAGGAAAAATTGAAAACATTCCCAACAGAAAAGATTGCCCACTATCACCACTTCTGTTCAACATACTTCTAGAAGTCCTAGCCAGAGAAATCAGGCAAGAGAAAACAATCAGTGGTATCCAAATGGGAAAAAAAGAGGTCAAATTATTGGTCTTTGCTGATGATATGAAATTATATGTAGAAAACCTGAGATTCATCCAACAGACTCCTGGAATTGACAAATTCAGTAAAGTTTCCGTCTACAAAATTAATGTACACAAATCACCCAGTTCCTCAGGCCACAACACTGTACGGGCCCTTGATAAAGCCCCAGGGGAAAAAATCAAAGGGAGTAAAATAACCATGGGGCGGAATCAGCGGAAAAACTCTGGTAACATGAATAACCAGAATAGATCAACGCCCCCAAGAAAAGATACGGCACATGTGATTGAAGATCCTATTCATAAACAACTGGCTGAGATGTCAGAAATCGAATTCAGAATTTGGATTGCTGACAAGATTAATAAAATGGAATTAGGAATTCGAGGAGAAATTCAAAAGTTGTCTCAAGAATTTAACGAATTTAAAGACAAAACCACCAAAGACTTAGACACACTGAAGCAAGAATTTACAGCCCTCAAAGATATGAAAAATACAGTAGAATCCCTCAGCAACAGAATGGAGCAAGCAAAAGAAAGGATTTCTGACATTGAAGATAAAGTCTTCGAACGCTCCCAATCTCTCAAAGAGGAAGAGAAATGGAGAGCAAAAACGGATCACTCACTCAGAGAACTCTCAGATAATTCGAAAAAAAAAGCAATATACGAATTATTGGGATTTCTGAGAATGATGAAGTGGCCTCGAAGGGCACAGAGGCCCTTCTGCATGAAATTATGAAAGAAAAATTTCCAGACATGCCTAGAGAATCTGAAATTCAGATAGCAGACAGCTTCAGAACCCCAGCACGATTCAACCCCAATAAGTCATCCCCCAGACATATCATAATTAGCTTCACTAAAGTTAACATGAAAGAGAAGATTCTCAAAGCAGCCGGCGAAAGAAAACTATTACGTACAAAGGAAAGAATGTTAGAATAACTGCAGAACTCTCTGCTGAAACTTTTCAAGCCAGAAGAGGGTGGTCATCAACTTTTAATCTCCTAAAGCAAAATAACTTTCAACCCAGGATCTTGTATCCAGCTAAACTGAGTTTCATCTATGATGGAGAAATTAAATACTTCAATGACATTCATATGTTGAAAAAATTTGCCATAAGTAAACCAGCTCTTCAGGATATTCTCAGACCTATCCTGCACAATGACCAACCCAATCCTATACCACAAAAGTAAACTCACTCAGAAACTTCAGATCAAACTCCAACTTCCACACTGGCGAAAGGATTAAAAATGTCCGCTGGACCTTTGAAAACCTCGATACCCAAAATTCCACCAGACTTATCAATACTCTCCATCAATGTGAATGGCTTCAACTGTCCTCTAAAGAGGCATAGGTTAGCTGACTGGATACAAAAACTCAAGCCAGATATTTCTTGCATACAAGAGTCACATCTTAACTTAAAAGACAAATACAGACTCAGGGTGAAAGGATGGTCATCCATATTTCAGGCAAATGGTAATCAGAAAAAAGCAGGTGTTGCAATTTTGTTTGCAGATACAGTAGGCTTTAAACCATCAAAAGTAAGGAAAGACAAGAATGGTCACTTCATATTTGTTAAGGGTAATACTCAATATGATGAGATCTCAATTATTAATATCTATGCACCCAACCAGAATGCACCTCAATTTGCAAGAGAAACTCTAACAGACATGAGTAACTTGATTTCCTCCAGCTCCATAATTGTCGGAGATTTCAACACTCCTTTAGCAGTGTTGGATCGATCCTCCAGCAAGAAGCTGAGCAAAGAAATCTTAGATTTAAACCTAACCATCCAATATTTAGATTTAGCAGACATCTACAGCACATTTCATCCCAACAAAACTGAATACACATACTTCTCATCAGCCCACGGAACTTACTCCAAAATTGAACCACATTTTAGGTCACAAGTCTAACCTCAGTAAATTTAAAGGAATAGAAATTATTCCTTGCATCTTCTCGGACCATCATGGAATAAAACTTGAATTGAGTAACAACAGGAATCTGCATACTCATACAAAAACATGGAAGTTAAATAACCTTATGCTGAATGATAGCTGGGTCAGAGATGAGATTAAGAAAGAAATCGCCAATTTTTTGGAACAAAATGACAATGAAGACACAGTAAGTAAAGCAAGCAAACAGCCCTCAGAATGGGAGAAGATATTTGCAGGGTATATCTCTGACAAAGGTTTAATAACCAGAATCCACAGAGAACTCAAATGCATCAGCAAGAAAAAAACAAGGGATCCCATCGCACACTGGGCAAGGGATTTGAAGAGAAACTTCTCTGAAGAAGACAGGTGCACGGCCTTCAGACATATGAAAAAATGCTCATCATCTTTAATCATCAGAGAAATGCAAATCAAAAGTACTTTGAGATATCATCTAACTCCAGTGAGACTAGCCTATATCACAAAATCTCAAGACCAGAGATGTTGGCGTGGATGTGGAGAAAAGGGAACACTTCTGCACTGCTGGTGGGAATGCAAATTAATACATTCCTTTTGGAAAGATATATGGAGAACACTCAGAGATCTAAAAATAGATCTGCCATTCCATCCTGTAATTCCTCTGCTGGGCATATACCCAGAAGACCAAAAATCACAACATAACAAAGATATTTGTACCAGAATGTTTATTGCAGCCCTATTCATAATTGCTAAGTCATGGAAAAAGCCCAAGTGCCCATCGATCCACGAATGGATTAATAAATTGTGGTATATGTACACAATGGAATACTTTGCAGCCTTAAAAAAAGATGGAGACTTTACCTCTTTCATGTTTACATGGATGGAGCTGGAACATATTCTTCTTAGTAAAGTATCTCAAGAATGGAAGAAAAAGTACCCAATGTACTCAGCCCTACTATGAAACTAATTTGGGGCTCTCACATGAAAGCTATAACCCAGTTACAACCTAACAATAGGGGGAAGTGCGAAAGGGAGGGGAGGGGGGTGGTTGGTAGAGGGAGGGGGATCGTTGGGATCATACCTGTGGTGCATCTTACAGGAGTATTTGCGAAACTTGGTAAATGTAGAATATAAATGTTTTGACACAGTAACTGAGATAACACCGGAAAGGCTATGTTAACCATTGTGATAAAAATGTGTCAAATGGTCTATGAAGCGAGTGTATGATGCCCCATGATCATATCAATGTATACAGTTGATTCAATAAAAAAAATAATAAAATAAAAAAAAATTAATGTACACAAATCAGTGGCATTCCTATACAACAACAACAGTTAAGCTGAGAATCAAATAAAAGATGTAATACCTTTCCCAGGAGCAAAAAGAAAATAAAATACCTAGGAATATATTTAACTAAGAAAGTGAAAGACTTCTACAGGGAGAACTATGAAACAATGAGGAAAGAATTGCAGAGACATAAACAGATGGAAAAACATATCATGCTCATGGATAGGCAGAATCAGCATTGTTAAAATGGCTATCCTACCCAAAGTGATTTACAGACTCAATGCAATCCCCCTTAAAATACCAGCATAATTTTTCACATATCTAGAAATAATAGGTCTATGTTTCTTACAGAACCAGAAAAGACCCCCAAATAGCCAATGCAATGTTACATAATAAGAACAAAGCTAGAAGCATCACCTTATCAGACTTCAAGCTACACTACAGAGCTATAGTAACCAAAACAGCATGGTACTGACACAAAAACAGAGACATAGACCTATGGATCTGAGCAGAGAACCCAAAAATAAACCATCTTCATATTCCCACCTTATTTTTGACAAAGTAGACAAAAACATACACTGGGGAAAAGAATCCCTATTCAATAAATGGTGCTGGGAAGACTGGATAGCCACAGGCAAAATACTGAAACAGGATTTGCATCTCTCCCCACTCACAAAAATTAATTCATGCTAGATAAAAGACTCAAATTTAAGGCATAAAACTATAAGAATTCCAGAAGAACATTTTGGAAAATTTCTAGATATCAGTCTTGGGAAAGAATTTATGAAGATGACTTCAAAAACAAAGCAACAACACAAACAAATAAGTGCGACCTCATCAAATTTAAAAGTTTCTGCATAGCCAAGGACACAATCAATAGAGTAAACAGACAACCCACAAAATTGGAGAAAATATTTACATGCTATACAACCAATAAGGGGATGATAACCAGAATCTACCAAGAACTCAAACAAATCAGCAAAAGAAAATCAAACAATCCCGTTAAAAAGTGGAGAAAAGACATGAACTTCCTTTTCAAAGGAAGGTAGTCTAATGGCCACCAAACATATGAAAAAATGCTCAGTATCTCTAATCATCAAAACCACAATGAGACATCACCTAATTCCAGTGGGAATGGCTGTTATCAAAAAGTCCCAAAGCAAAAAGTTCTGGCCTGGATGTGGAGAGAAGGAAACACTTATACTCTGTTGGTAGGACTGCAAACAAGTACAACCTCTGTGGAAAGTAGTATGGAGATACCTCAGAGATCTAAAAGTAGACCTACCATTTAATCCAGCAATTACACTACTAGGTATTTACTCAAAAGAAAAAAGAACGTTTTATTATAAAGACGCTCACACGCAAATGTTTATAGCAGCACAATTCACAATTGCAAGGTTATGGAAACAATGAAAATGCCAATCAATACATGAGTGGGTTAATAAAATGTGGTATTTGTATACCATAACTACTCAGCCAATAAAAAAAAAAAAATATTATCTCTTTTGTAACAGCCTGCATGGGTCTGAAGACCATTTTTCTAAGTGAAGTAACACAAGAATGTAAAAACAAACACCACGTGTACTCAATAATAAATTGGAACCAGTTGGTCAACCCTTATATGCATGTGGAAGTAGAGCTCAACAAGAATCAAGTAGGTTAGAGGTGGGAAGAGGCATTGGGTTAATTCACACCCAGCAGGTATAATGTGCACATTCTAGGTTAAGGGCACACTTACAACTTTGATCTGAAATGTACAAAACAAACCCTGTTACCAAAATGTTTCTATTCCTATAATATTCTGACATTTTAAAAAATATATAATCAATCAGAAAGAAATTTGCAGTTTTTTGGCTGGGGCCAGGTTTGAACCCACTACCTCCAGTATATGGAGCTGGCACCCTACTCTTTGAGCCACAGGTGCTGCCCCAAGAAATTTGAAAATATAACTCTAGCAAATCTAACAATCTGTGTATAAAATTTGTGTGCTAAAAACTACAAAACATTGATGAAATAAAACAAAGATGATTTAAATAAATGGAGATGCAAACTGTGTTGATGGATTTAAAATGCCAGTTCTCTACAAATTGATACACAGATTGATACAAAATCCCTACCAAAATCCCAGGAAAAAAGCTGTAGATATAGATAATTCTAAAATTTTTATGAAAATTTAAATAAACTAGAAAGGAAAAAATTAAACAATTTTGAGGAAACAACAAAGAGGAAAGAATCAGTCTTCAAGAGTTATGCAGTAATCAATATTAGGTGGTATTAGAGGAGGGATGGACACAGAGATGAAAGGGACACTACAGAGAACCCAGAAATAGATCCACACAAACATACACAACAGATTTTTTATTTCTTTATTTTTATTGTTAAATCATAGCTGTGTACGTTAGTGCAATCAAGGGGCACAATGTGTGGGTTTCATATACAACCTGAAATATTCTCATCAAACAGTTCAACGTAGCCTTCATGGCATTTTCTTAGTTGCTGTATGCAGGCAATCGTATTCTGCATTTAGTAAGTTTCACCGGTACCCATTCTAAGAAGCCCTGTAGATGTGGCCCCACTCATTACCCTCCCTCCACCAACACCTCCCCCATCCCTTCCCCTTCCTTGGCCTTTCCCATAGTCTTGTGCTATAGTTGGGTTATAGCCTTCATGTGAAAGCTATAATTTAGTTTCATAGTAGAGCTGAGTACATTGGATACTTTTTCTTCCATTCCTGAGATACTTTGCTAAGAAGAATATGTTCCAGCTCCATCCATGTAAACATGAAAGAGGTAAAGTCTCCATCTTTCTTTAAGGCTGCATAATATTCCATGGTATACATGTACCACAATTTGCTAGTCCATTCGTGGGTCAATGGACATTTGGGCTTCTTCCATAGCTTAGCAATTATGAATTGGGCTGCAATAAACATTCTGGTACAGATGTCTTTGTTATATTGTGACTTTTGGTCTTCTGGGTATAAACCTAGTAAAGGAATTATAGGATCAAATGGCAGGTCTATATTTAGGTCTCTAAGTATCTCCAAACATCCTTCCAGAAGGAACATATTAATGTGCATTCCCACCAGCATTGTAGAAGTGTGCCTTTTTCTCCACATCCATGCCAACATCTCTGGTTTTGGGATTTTGTTATGTGGACTACTCTTACTCAGGTTAGGTGATATCTCAAAGTAGTTTTGATTTGCATTTCTCTGATGATTAAGGATGAAGAGCTTTTCTTCATGTGTTTGTAGATCATGCGTCTGTCTTCTTTAGAGAAGTTTCTCTTCAAATCTCTTGCCCACTCTGAGATGGGGTCACATGTTCTTTTCTTGCTAATGAGTTTGAGTTCTCTGTGGATTCTGGTTATTAGACCTTTATCGGAGGTATAACCTGCAAATATTTTCTCCCATTCTGAGGGCTGTCTGCTTGTTTTACTTACAATGTTCGTGGCTGTGCAGAAGACTTTTAGTTTGATCAGGTCCCAGTAGTGTATTTTTGATACTGCTTCAATTGCCTGGGAAGTACTCCTCATAAAATGTTCACTCAGGCCAATTCCTTCAAGAGTTTTCCCTGCACTTTCTTCAAGTATTTTTAAAGTTTCGTGTCTTAAGTTTAAAACTTTTATCCAGTGAGAGTTTATCTTAGTTGATGGTGAAAGGTGTGGGTCCAGTTTCAATCTTCTACAGGTTGCCAGCCACTTTACCCAGCACCATTTGTTAAATAGGGAATCTTTTCCCCACTGAATGTTTTTAATTGGCTTGTCAAAGATCAAATAACGGTAAGTAGCTTCATTCATCTCTTGGTTCTCTATTCTGTTCCAGACATCTACTTCTCTGCTTTTGTGCCAGTACCATGCTGTTTTGATCACTATCGATTTATAGTACAGTCTCAGTTCTGGTAGCATGATTCCTCCTGCTTTGTTTTTATTGCTGAGTAATGTTTTGGCTATTCGAGGTTTTTTTGATTCCATATAAAATGAAGTATTATTTTTTCAAGATCTTTAAAATATGACAATGGAGCTTTAATAGGAATTGCATTAAAATTACATATTGCTTTGGGTAGTATGGACATTTTAACAATGTTGATTCTTCCCAGACATGAGCATGGTATGTTTTTCCATCTGTTAACATCTTTAGCTATTTCTTTTCTTAAAGTTTCATAGCTCTCTTTGTAGAGATCTTTCACATCCTTTGTTAGGTATATCCCCAAATATTTCATCTTCTTTGGCACTACTGTGAAAGGAATAGAGTCCTTGACTGTTTTTTCAGCTTGGTTATTGTTGTTATATACAAAGGCTACAGATTTATGGGTGTTGATTTTGTAGCCTGAGACATTGCTGTATTCCTTGATCACTTCTAAAAGTTTTGCAGTAGAATTCCCAGTGTTTTCCAGATATACAATCATATCATCTGTGAAGAGTGAAAGTTTGATCTCTTCTGACCCTATGTGGATACCCTTGATCACCTTTTCTTCCCTAATTGCAATGGCTAAAACTTCCAGGACAATGTTAAAGAGCAATGGAAACAATGGGCAACCTTGCCTGGTTCCTGATCTAAGTGGAAATGATTTCAATCTAACTCCATTCAATACAATATTGGCTGTGGGTTTGCTGTAGATGGCCTCTATTAGTTTAAGAAATGTCCCTCCTATACCAATTTTCTTTTTTTTTTTTTTTTTGTAGAGACAGAGTCTCACTGTACCGCCCTCGGGTAGAGTGCCGTGGCGTCACACGGCTCACAGCAACCTCTTAACTCTTGGACTTACGCGATTCTCTTGCCTCAGCCTCCCGAGCAGCTGGGACTACAGGCACCCGCCACAACGCCCGGCTATTTTTTGGTTGCAGTTTGGCCGGGGCTGGGTTTGAACCCGCCACCCTCGGCATATGGGGCTGGCACCCTGCTCACTGAGCCAGAGGCGCCGCCCATATACCAATTTTCTTAAGTGTTCTGATCATGAAGAGATGCTGGATATTATCAAAAGCTTTTTCTGCATCAATTGAAAAAATCATATGGTCCTTATTTTTTAGTTTGTTTATGTGTTGAATTACATTTATAGATTTACGTATATTGAACCAGCCTTGAGAGTCTGGGATAAATCCCACTTGGTCATGATGTATAATTTTTTGATGTGTTGTTGGATTCTGTTTGTTAGGGTCTTATTGAGTATTTTAGCATCAATATTCATTAGTGATATTGGTCTATAATTTTCTTTTCTTGTTGGGTCTTTCCCTGGTTTTCGGATCAAGGTGATGTTTGCTTCATAGAATGTGTTGGGTAATATTCCTTCTTTTTCTATATTGGACGAGGTTTAGTAGTATAGGTACTAGTTCATCTTTAAAGGTTTGGTGTAACTCTGACATAAAGCTATCTGGTCCTGGGCTTTTCTTTTTAGGGAGATTTTGTATAGTTGATGCCATTTCAGAACTTGTTATAGGCCTGTTCAACATTTCCACTTTGTTCTGGCTAAGTCTTGGTAGGTGGCGTACTTCCAGGTATTGGTCGATTTCTTTCAGATTTTCATATTTCTGAGAGTAGAGTTTCTTGTAGTATTCATTAAGGATTTTTTTGAATTTCTGAAGGGTCTGTTGTTGTTTCATCTTTACCATTTCTGATTGATGAAATTAGAGATTTTACTTTTCTTTTCCTGGTTAGATTGGCCAAAGGTTTATCTATTTTATTGATCTTTTCAAAAAAACATCTTTTGGATTTATTGATCTGTTGTATAATTCTTTTGTTTTCAATTTAATTTAATTCTGCTCTGATTTTGGTTATTTTTTTTCTTCTGCTGGGTTTGGGGTTGGAGTGTTCTTCCTTCTCCAGTTGCTTGAGATGTCCCATTAAGTTATTAATTTCCGCATTTTTTGAAGAGACAAAGACAGAGCGGTTGCAGCCATGTTGTTGACCTCGAGCAGTACTCGGCTTCTTCACGTAGAATCTAGGAGTAGGAGACTCAGAATTGAATCTCTTCTCCCTCCCTTCTCCTGGTTACAAAACACTGAAATATATAATTTAATGGAACTTTCCTTGAGTGAGATTTTTTTGATCTTCAGCTACCTTATTTCACTTTGTGAAGAACCGTATCATCAAACGCAATGGCTAGCAATGTTACCAACAAGACAGACCCTCGCTCCTTGAACACCCGTGTATTCATTGGGAATCTCAACACTCTTGTGGTGAATAAGTCTGATGTGGAAGCAATTTTCTCAAAGTATGGCAAAATTGTGGGCTGCTCTGTTCACAAGGCTTTGCCTTTGTTCAGTATGTTAATGAGAGAAATTCCCGGGCTGCTGTAGCAGGAGAGGATGGCAGAATGGTTGCTGGCCATGTTTTAGATATTAATCTGGCTGCAGAGCCAAAAGTGAATTGAGAAAAAGCAGGTGTGAAATGATCTGCCGCAGAGATGTACGGCTCCTCTTTTGACTTGGACTATGACTTTCAACGGGATTATTATGACAGGATGTACAGTTACCCAGCCCGTGTTCCTCCTCCTCCTCCTATTGCTTGGGCTGTGGTGCCCTCAAAACACCAGTGTGTATCAGGAAACACCTCATGAAGGGGGAAAAGTGGCTTCAATTCTAAGAGTGGACAGCGAGGTTCTTCTTCCAAGTCTGGAAAGTTGAAAGGAGATGAACTTCAGGCCATTAAGAAGGAGTTGACCCAGATAAAACAAAAAGTGGATTCTTTACTGGAAAACCTGGAAAAAATTGAAAAGGACTGGAGCAAACAAGCAGCAGTAGAGCTGAAGAATGATAAATCAGAAGAGGAGCAGAGCAGCAGCTCCCTGAAGAAAGACGAGACTAATGTGAAGACGGAGTCTGAGAGGGGTGCTGATGACTCTGCTGAGGAGGGTGACCTCCTAGATGATGATGATAATGAAGATCGGGGAGAAGACCAGGTGAAAACTATGGGAAAACTGGAGCTGATCAAGGATGATGAAAAAGTGCCTGAGGAAGGAGAGGATGACAGAGACAGCGCCAATGGCGAGGATGACTCTTAAGCAGCTAGTGGGGTTTAGAAATCTTATCCCATTATTTCTTTACCTAGGCGCTTGTGTAGATCAAAATTCTCACCAGATCCTCTCCCCCTAGTATCTTCACCACATGCTCACTGTTGTCCCTATCCTTGTCCTTCCCATGTTCGTTAATTCATATTGCCCTGTGCCTAGTCCCATTTTCACTTCCTTTGATGCTCCTAGTAGTTTTGTTAAGTCTTAACCTGTAATGTTTTGCTTTTAATTTTGATACCACTTTATGACTTAAACAATAAAAAGCATGTATGGTTTTTACCAGCTGTCTCCAAAATAATCTCTTGTCATGCAGGGAGTACAGTTCTTTCCATTCATATATGAGTTCAATAGTTGCTTCCCTAACTGAAAGGCAATCTCATTTAGTTCAAGTAGCACCTAAGAGCAGCTTTGAGTTAGAAGTATGTGTTATACCCCATGTAAGAGTGCTAATGTGGGGCAATTCAACATAAATGTAACAATGTATTTTTGTGAATGAGAGTTGGCATGTCAAATGCATCCTCTAGAAAAATAATTAGTGTAATAGTCTTAAGATTTGTTTTCTAAAGTTGATACTGTGGGTTATTTTTGTGAACAGCCTAATATTTGGGACCTTTTTTCCTCAAAATAAGTCCTTATTAAACCAGGAATTTGGAGAAAAAAAAAGTTATTAACTTCCTCTCTTTCCGTTTTCTTGAGGAAGGCTTGCAGTGGTATAAATTTCCCTCTTAGGACTACCTTTGCAGTATCCCAGAGGTTCTAGTAATTTGTGTCTTGATTGTTGTTTTGTTCCAAAAATTTGGTGATTTCCTTCTTAATCTCGTCTATAACCCATCTATCCTTCAGCATAAGGTTGTTTAGCTTCCATGTTTTTGTATGGGTATGCAGGTTCCTATTGTTATTGAGTTCAAATTTTATTCCATGATTGTCTGAGAAGATGCAAGGAATAATTTCTATTTTTTTAAATTTGCCAAGGTTAGATTTGTGGCCTAGGATGTGGTCAATTTTGGAGTATGTTCCGCGGGCTGATAAGAAGAATGTGTATTCAGTTCTGTTGGGATGAAGTGTTCTGTAGATGTCTGTTAAGTCCAGATGTTGAATGGTTGAGTTTAAATCTAAGATTTCTTTACTTAGCTTCTTTTTGGAGGGTCTATCCAGCACTGCTAAAGGGGTGTTAAAATCTCTGACTACTATAAGTGGAGGAAATTGAGTTGCTCGTGTCTGTTAGAGTTTCTCTTATAAATTGAGGTGCGTTGTGGTCGGGTGCATAATATTAATAATAGAGATCTCATCATATTGAGTATTACCTTTAACAAATATTAAGTGTCCATCCTTATCCTTAATTATTTTGGTTGGTTTAAAGACTATTGCATCTGTGAACAGGATTGCAATGCCTGCTTTTTTCTGCTTTCCATTTTCCTGGAATATAGATGACCATCCCTTCACCTTGAGTCTATATTTTTCTTTTAATGTAAGATGTGATTCTTGTATGCAGCAGATATCTGGCTTGAGCTTTTGTATCCAGTCAGCCAACCTGTGCCTCTTTAGAGGACAGTTTAAACCATTCACATTAATTGAGAATATTGATAAGCCTTTTGAGAGTCTGGTGGACATTTTTAATCCTTTTGCGACTGTGGAAGTTGGAATTTGATCAAAATTTTCTGGGTGGGTTTACTTTTGTGGTGGAGGATTACACTGGTCTTTATGGAGGATAGGTCTGAGAATATCCTGGAGAGCTGGTTTAGTTGTGGCAAATTTCTTCAACATGTGAATGTCATTGAAGTATTTAATTTCTCCATCATAAATGAAACTCAGTTTAGCTGGGTATAGGATCCTGGGTTGAAAGTTACTTTGTTTTAGGAGATTAAAAGTCGATGACCATCCTCTTCTAGCTTGAAAGGTTTCAGCAGAGAGATCTGCAGTTATTCTAATATTCTTCCCTTTGTAGGTAATGGTTTTCTTTCTTCTGGTAGCTTTTAGAATTTTCTCCTTCATATTAACCTTAGTGAAATTGATTATGATGTGTCTGGGGGATGTCTTATTCGGGTTGAGTCATGCTGGAGTTCTGAAACTGTCTGCTATTTGGATTTCAGAATCTCTTGGCATGTCTGGAAAGTTCTCCTTCATAATCTCATGGAGAAGAGACTCTGTGCCTTGTGAAGCCACTTCGTCACTTTTGGGGATCCCTATAAGATGAATATTGGTTTTCTTCGAATTATCCGAGAGCTCTCTAAGAGAGTGATCTGTTTTTGCCCTCCATTTCTCATCCTCTTTGAGAGTTTGGGAGCATTTGAAAACTTTGTCTTCAATGTCAGAAATCCTTTCTTCTGCTTGCTCCATTCTGTTACTGAGGGATTCTACTGTGTTTCTCAGATCTTTGAGGGATGCAACTTCTTGTCTCAATGTGTCAAAATCTTCAGTCATTTGGTCTTTGAATTTGTTGAATTCTTGAGATATCTTTTGGGTTACTACTTGGAGTTCTAATTCAATCTTATTTGCTATCCAGATTCTGAATTCGATTTCTGACATCTCAGCTATTTGTTTGTGCATGAGATCTTGTGCTGTGTCTGCCCCATTGATCCTTGGAGGAGTTGATCTACTCTGATTATTAATATTGCCAGAGTTTTTCTGTTGATTTTGCCTCATGGTTGTTTTTCACTGTTGCCTCTGGCTGTCCTCAGAGTTGGGGAGGTTTCTCTCCAAGATCAGACCCCAGCGGGATCTTTGTAGGGAGTGACCCTGTGTAGTTCCTCTGGGGCTGCTCCAGCTAGGGAGTTCTGGTTGTGGAAGCAGCTCTGACGTGTGACACACCCGGATCCAGCAACAGGGCGGGAGGTGGTGTGCATGGTTCTGGGAGTGCCTGGCACCCAGTGACTTTGGCACAGAGAGCCTAAGTCTCCAGCAGTCTCTGGCCAGGAGAAGGGCTCTGCGCAGAGGCAGGGAGGGATCCAGAGGGCACACGGCTACCAGTATCCCTGGCCAGATGAGTGGGCCAGTGTGGAGGCTGGGAGAACACAGGAGGGAGGACGCAGGGTTGCACAGCTCCCACAGTTCCTGGTAAGGGCATGTGGAGGCCCAGTTGGTGCGGGGTCGTGGCACAGATCTTATGGAGGTCCGGGCAGCATCAAGCCCAGGAATTTGAGGTTGCTATGAGCTGTGACACCACAGCACTCTACCCAGGGCAACAGCCCAAGCCTCCAGTGTGCCAAAACCATCTCACTCTGCCCCTAATATTTAAGGCTGTAAGGCAGCTCAGTCCCCACCTTTAGGCTGCTCAGTCACTAGGTTACTAGGTCCCGCCCAATCCTTGCTCTGGGTCCCTGAGGGCGGAGCTTGCCAGGGCAGTTCTCTCACACAATGGCTCCCTGCCGCCCAGCTCAGCAGCTCTGTCTGGAACCCCAGACAATGCCCAAAGTTCTCCACACTCCTGCTCAAGCTCTCCCCAAGGCAGTTCAACTGAGTGCCAAGTCCAAAAGCACCAAAACAGTTCACAGGTAAGGCTTTTCTAGCTTGCAGTCTCACTGCTGCTTGTACTTACGGTTGCTGGCGTGATTAGGTTGATTGAACACATGCAACCACTTGCCAGTTTCCCACTGTTTTGTCCTCCTCTTGGGGTCCAGAAGTCCCTTGCTGACTCCCTGTATCCTCAAAGGGATGACTATAGGCAGATCCCACCAGCCAAAGATGTGTGGAGTCTTATCTCCCCAGACTCACCGTGCCCAGTTGCAGGGAAGCTGTTACTCGGCCACCATCTTTCACACAACAAATTTTTGACTGAGATGCAAAATCAGTTCAGTGGAGAAAAGAGAGCCTTTCAACAAATGGTGCCAGAATGACTGGACATCCACTGGAAAAACAAGTAAACCTCAACTTAAATCTCACACCTTGTGCAAAAATTATGGATCATGCATTTACATGCAAATGAATTGGATCATATGTCACAAACTTAAATGCATAATGGACTTAAGTGTAAAATATAAAAGTCGGTCTAAACAGAATCATATGAGAAAAATCTTTAGAATGTAAAAATAGACAAAGGGCAGTAGTCCTTTTAGTACAGTCCACAAAAGGAGAAATTAATAAATCAAACTTATTCTAAAATAAAAGTTTTGCTTAATGGAAGACCTCACTAAGAGAATGAAAAGACAAGCTACAGACTGGGAGAAAATATTTGCAAACTACATATCCAACAAAGGACTAGTATATAGAATATATAAAGAACTCTCAAAAATCAAAAGTAAAAAAACTCAAATAATCCAATTAGAAAATAGGAAAAGTGCTGGAAAAACATTTCACCAAAGAAGATACATGAATGATAAATATGTACATAAAAAAGTATTTAAGTCATTAGTCATTAAGGAAATGCAAGTTTAAAATCACAATGCAATATCAGCTCAAACCTGTTGGAATGATTAAAATACAAATACTGTCAATTACAAATGCTGGCAAGGATGTGCAGAAATCAAACCACTCCTACATTTCAAGATCAAGAAGAGAGAGAGAGGGAATGATATTTTTTTTAATGTAAGCTGCTAAAAATATATGAAGGTTATATTAGAGTTAGATTATTTCTCTTACAACTTTTCTAAAATTTTCAAAATATTTCAAAATAAAAAGTTAAAAATAAAACATGCCTTAAGCTTGCTTTGCCTCAAGGTTTTACATATGTTGATCCTTCTGATTGCTTCTAAATTTTTAGACTTCCACCTAGTTAATCACCTCCTTAGCACAGCTTTCCCTGACTAGCTGTTGAGCCCAATCCCCCTCCATAGTTGCAGTTAATAAGTTGTTCAAAAATAAAGCCAAAAACAAGGAAGAAACTTACATTTTCTGAAGTTTTCTGAAGGGTGATGATAATAGCAATATTGGAAGATTGGAATAAAATAAATGTTTTACTATGAAAAAAGCCCAGTTCAAGGAAAATATTATTGTTAAATACAGTATTTAATAAAGATGCCATAAATTTGACCCTGTGGCATGAAAATAAGTACCTAGCCATCTAGAGAGCATCCCCATTTTTAATTGAAGTGATGTTTATGTTTAAAGGATGTTACTTCATGTGTAATTAACCATAATTTTTTTGGTTTACATACTTCGTTTTTGCACAGATTGAGTCAGTTATATGCATAAGTGTACCTTTCACCCAGATAGTGCACTCTGTACTCAATTGCTGTGAATTTACCCATCCCCTTCTCCTTGCTTTCCCCAGCTTGATTTTCATTGAAATTCACTTGCATGTGTGCACTTAAGTTATGATCAATTAGTTCCAATTTGGGATTGAGTACATGCACTTATAAGGAAAGTTTCCACTTCCCTCTAGGTTGTCCAAAAACATACTAGGTTGCCTTTTGATGGCTGAGTACTACTCCATAGTATGCATATACCACAGTTTACTAATCCATTCGGGTACTGGTGGGCACTTGAGTTGTTTCCATGTCTTTGTAACTGTGAATTGTGCTGCTATAAACATTTGAGTTCAAGAGTCCTTTTTATAAAATGACATTTTTTTCCTTTGGGTATGTGCCCAGTATTGGGATTTCTGGATCAAATGGTAGGTCTGCTTTCAGTTCTTTGATGAATCTCCATACAATTTTCCATAGAGTTGTACTGGTTTGCATTCCCATCAACAGTATATAAGGGTTTCTTTCTCCCCACATCTACACCAGCATCTGTTATTTTGGGACTTTTTAATACAAGCCATTCTCACCGGAGTTAGGTGATATCTCATTATGGTTTTGATTTCCATTTCCCTAATGATTAGAGATGTCAAGTATTTTTTCCCTGAGTTTGATACCATTAGTATACCTTCATTTGAAAAGTTTCTGTTCATGTATTTTGCCCACTTTTTAATGCGGTTGTTTTAGCCATAAAAATTGTAAATAAAAATCCCCTTGTGATGGACTTCATTCTGTGCTTCTGCACATTCTTTGATAGGAAGCCCATGAAAATCTGATGTAGTCAGAGGCTCTGTTTCAATCTTGTTGTACAACAATTTTATTATTTCGAGGTCTTGCCTTCAGCTCACTCAGACATATGAGGATTGTCTGGAAATAGTTAAAAAAAAATAGTTAAAACTGTTTTTCATATTACCTGGCTGGACATCCCTCAAATTCCCCAGGGAAAATATCATTCTGAAGATAATAAATTAGAAAGAGCAGAAATCCCTCTAGAATGTTCTTTCCTACAAACTCATCCCTGGAACTAATTATCTACATGAAGTAGCTCAGATCTCAGAGGATGCAAAAGAAGACACCTCAGGAGGCCCCCTCTTGTGTCAGTAAGTTCTCCCCCTCTTGGCCAAATTCGGGTTATCCTGCCCCTTTCTGCATTAAATCCCAGGCCCCCAGACTATCTGAAGAGAATCTGCAGCTCTGCAAGCTACATGTCAACATTCCCATTGCTGGCTCCTCACTTTTCTACACCTCTTCCTTCTGCAACCTCAAGGTAAAATGAGTGGAAGGGTCAGAGTAGGTTGGAGCCCACGTGCTAACACTTATTTCTCATCTCATGAATTCCCAGGATCGTGAAGGAGAGTCTCCCATTTACCCAGAAAGGGTGGGCTACATGGAGCCCCAAATACATGCATTGTGATAAATAATCATAAATAATTATGACCTCCTTCCCAACTTTGCCACAGAAGTTTTCAGGTCCAAGAATATACTAGGACTGAAACAATATTTTTAGAAATGGCAGAGAAAAACCAACAAACAGAAGACAGCAGCCAAAAGGGAGAGAAAACAACAGCCATCCCCGTACATATTGAACCTCCAGTAGGCAGCAAGCATTGTACTAGGTATTGTATAAAAACATCAAGACACTGTAACCTAATCGTTTATACCCTCATATCAATCTGAAATTTTTTAAAAAGACAACAGAATATAAAATTTCTGTCACCTTATATGACAATAAAGACAAATGGCTTAAGAAAAATCAAATTTGAAATAAGTATATCTCACTGGGTGGAACTGAAGAAAAGAAATATGAAGAAGTTTGTTATGACAGATGAGAGAAATATCATTTGCAAGTGAATTGAGGCAGCAATAACTGTGAGCTTTAACGAAGTGACAAAACCAGCCTAATAGGACCATGTACACAGGACAATAGCTGAAGGTGGAATTGTCAATTAGGTTGACATTACGGAAGCAAGTTAGATATTTTGATCAGTAATCTTGGAATTTATGCTATTCATTTATGCATTTATTAACTAGCATCTACAGGCCAGACTCAGTACTGGTAAGGCAAGGAGAACTTAAAAGTAATCAAACTACTAAAATGTGTACAAGATAGAAAGGAAGACAAGAAAGTGACGATAATGATGGAAAAATAGAGTGCAGATTCTGGGAACAAACAAGGAGAAATTGTGGAAAGTTTCACAAAGGAAATGATACTTAAGGCTTTATGGGATGAGTAAAACTCTAGGAAGTTACTGTAAGAGGATGAGAAAGAAAATAGCAACAGCACGTGAAAAGAACTGGGTTAGAATGTGTGCTTTTTCTTTCTTTTCTTAATCATTCTTTCATTTATTTACTATTGCTATTATTTTTATTAAGTAATCATTAT
Source organism: Nycticebus coucang (assembly GCF_027406575.1). NCBI lineage: Eukaryota > Metazoa > Chordata > Mammalia > Primates > Lorisidae > Nycticebus > Nycticebus coucang. The sequence goes on along the minus strand of NC_069799.1, from coordinate 13,499,159 downwards.
AAATATTTATGGGATTCAATTACGTGATGCTTTGCTATATTACACAATGTGGCATGATTAAATCACACTAATTGAGATATACATCACCTCACTTTCTTATTTTTTCTTTATAGTGAGACATTTGAAATTTACCCTCTCAGTTACTTTGAAACATATAATAGATTGTTATTGACTGTAATCACCCTGCTGTGCAACAGATCTCAAAATCCACTCCTCCTCCTGTCTGAGACTAGTATGTGCTTTTCAAATATGCTTGGAGCAAGTGATGAGGTTGGTGAGGGAGGAAGCATGGGATAACATAGGGCCAAGTCAGGGATGGGTCTGGGTGCCACGTGTTGATGTTTGGAGGGTCCCTGTGGGGTTTACAATAATGCGATGGTAAAATGAGAATTGCAGTTTCTGAAGATAACTCCACCAGGTTAGCATGAAGCATGGACTAAGTTGAGCTCCTGCAAAATCAGGATGGTGTCAATACTTAACAAGTCTGACATCATAGCAACAAGGGAATTCATTGCTGGGCCATTTAACTCATTCTTAAGTTTTATGAAGAATTCTTCTTTTTGTGCTATCCCCCACAGTTTGTGACCCAACCAAAACCAAATTAATTCCAATGGTGTTATTGCAGACAGTAAATTCTTGGGAAAGAATACATTTTACTTATCCAAAATTGACCCCCTCAATAGGTTTTTGATGTAGTTTTCCTACTGAAAAAAATTTAAGGGTATTTTTCCCTCTCTTTCAAATGTGAACCCATTTAAAGAATAATATTATTTTTGTGTACCAATAGCCTGCCAGTAACAGCAAATCCGTCAAAGAGAGTTTTCTATAGGATGTCTCTAGACCCCAACTCAATCTCCCTCTTAAACACTGCAGTTTATCAATTTAAAATCCAATTTTATAACTCAGAAACAAAGTCAAATACCTCATATTCTCACTTGTAAGTGGAAGCTAAATAATGCACACATGTGGATATAGAGTGGAGAATAATACACGCTGGTGTCTTGGAAGGGTGAGAGATGAGAAATTACTCAATGGATAAAATGTACATTATTTGAGTGATGGCTGCACTAAAAGCTCAGATTTAACAACTATGCAATATATCCACATAACAAAACTGCACTTGTACCCCTTGAATTTATTTCAAAATAAGAAAGAAAGAACAGAAAAGAAAAAAGAGAAGGCAAGGGACGAGAAAGGAAAGATTGATTCCCTCAATAGTTTTTTGATGTAGTTTTCCTACTGAAAAAATTTAAGGGTATGTTTCCTTAAGGGGAGGGAAGGGAAGGGGAGAGGAGGGAAGGGGAGGGGAGGGGAGGGGAGGGAAGGGAAGGTGAGGGAAGGGAAGGGAAAAACTAGGAATCCTCTAGCCTCACTCTACCGAGTAGCTGGGATTACAGGTGCACAGCCCCATCTCTGGCTAATTTGTTCAGGGTAGTCTTGAACTCTTGAGCTCAAGAAATCCTTTCTCCTCAGCCTCCCCAAGTTTTACAAATTATGCAAACATGCTTTTTTTTAAAAAAAAAAAAAAAAAAAAGGGAAGGGGAGGGGAAGGAAGGTGGGGGGAGAGGAGGGAAAAGGAAAGTTGTAGGTCATCTTCCCAAAGAGGATGCAGAATGAAACCAATAGAGATGCTTGAGGACAATAATAAATAAGAAAAAATACAATGTCAAAATGTTATCTAAACAAACAAAAGCCAGACATGGTTGGGCAGCATAGAATGAACAGTTTATTTAGATTCGCATAATCTGGATTGTATTCCTATTAATGCAGCCCATTCACTAGATGTTCTCATTATTTCTGCATTGCCCTATTTGTTTTAAGTGTGTGATCAAGAATTTTATCATGTGTGCAAACTCCAAACCAAGCTTCCCCTGTGCTAAAATGGAGTAACTGAGTTTTATAAGGTCTGACAAGTTTGCAAAACTCCCAGAAAAAGTGATACAAACCTCACTGCTGAATATCACTATGGTCACCTTCAAAGTACTACCTTGGCTATCTGGTGACTGTTGTGATGTTCAGCAATGAGGTAGATAGCCCTGTTTCTGGGATGAGTTCACAAACTTAATTGTCAGACCTCCTAAAGCAAAATTCTATGTAAGCATTATCTCTTTGATTCAAATTGGCTTCTTGATGACTGAGAGAATGTGAATTAGCTATCCCTGCCAGCTTTGCATCATCTTAGGTCAGCCTTTCTTTTACAGGCAGTGGAGTGAAAGGGTCTCATGGCATCTGGGCCTGAGTGCAAACTCGGCCTTTGTCATAGTATAACTCACTTTCTCTTGCAGTTTTTCTAATCTCTCTGTGTTTCACTTTGATTTACATTTACTACATATGTTCCCCATTCATTTAGCACCAGTTTCTCAAATGCCAGTAATGTGTGAATTGAGATAATCTTTGGTCTAGAGGTGAAGAAATGGAGGCTCAGTTGGAAGCTAACCAAATTGCATGGAGGTGTTAAAATATGGGAAATGGTATTTGCAGCAGACTGACAGAACTTCTGCCCTTCTTTCCACTCTGACTTTCGTGTGCTGCTGTAGTTTTGCCTGCGTTATTTGTTTGTCTATTGTTTACAAGGAAAACCATTTTTAGTATGAAGAAATCATCAGTTTCAGCATGCCTTCTATTCCTATACATGCTTTAATCTTCTTCAAACTCTGAAAGGTGGATGTTATTTTTTGCATTCATGTACAAAAAGGCTGAAGCTCAAGGTCCTCAAGGTCACTGTGTCTGTGGCTGGCAGAACGTGGACTCAGAGATGCTTACTCTGGATATAACATGTGCTCATCATCCTATGCCAGATGTCCCACTCATGTACACACTGTCCACCCCAACCAAGATCCCACTCCATTCTCCAAATCATGCTGTTTTTCATGTCAGGTTAGAATGATCACACTGTCTCAAAATACCTACAAATTATTATTTAGTAATCTTTTCAGGGTTTACTTCCAAATTTAGTGAAGATTTCATCCTAGGATTCTGCTTTGTCTCTTTTGAAATTTTGCATTATATTTATTCCTGTTACCTAGTGACATTTCGCCAGTCCTCAAGAATTTTGCATGCCTGAAAACATTTTCAAGTTGATTCAGAATGTTGTATTATATCTGTGAGTCTAAAGAATTAAACATGTGTCAAAATGTGAGGTTCTCATTCCTACTTGCTTGACAGACACATATGGCGCTGAAAAAAAGCTCTTCTCAGACTGAGTTTTCTACATGAGATTATAGTTAGCAATGATGCTATTCCTTTAAGCATAAAGAAAAATTATATTATTTATAGCATTTTCCAAATCCTAACTCACACTTTTCAGCCTTCGTGAAATTATTTTCTTAATTCATAGTATTTGTTTTTAGAAACTAATGCGTACTCTTCCCATTTGTGCTTTTCATGCATACTCTTCCCATTTGTGAGGTAAAATATTCTCCAAAATGTGGAACGCAATGAAAATATTTTCTAGGTATCCACACTTTATGTTGCATAGTAAAAATAATTTTTTTTTAATGAAACAAAAAAGAGAATGACGAATAAGGGAGAGAAAGCTACAATATAATGAAGATGATGAATTAGGCTTCTTGGGCTTCCATAAGAAATTACCATCATGGTGCAAAAACCAGAAATTTTTATTTTCTCACCATTCTGGAGGCTGAAAAGCCCAAGATCAAGTTTCTGTCAGGGTTTGGTTTCTGGTGAGGGCTCTTTTCCTGGCTTGCAAATGACCACCTTTATTCTGTGTCCTCACATGGTGGAGAGAGAGAGAAAAGTGGGGAGACAGAGAGAGCGCACGTAAACTTCCTCTTTAAAGGCCACAGGTCTGATTCAGGTGCCATCTTCATGATCTCACTTAACATTAAATAATCGCCTAAAGATAACGTAGGCCTCCAGACACAAGTCACACTGGGGATTAGGGTTTCAACATCTGACTTTTGGGGAACACAATTCAGTCTATAGTAGATGATAATGTAGTATTTACATAAAGTCAATTGATTAGTTGTGTCAAGCTGGTTTTCATGAGGTACCAGGGGGATATCATACAGTTATGGCAATAGCAGTGCTACTGGCAGGTAGTGACACTGAAAATTATAAAGTGTTGTCTAGCCACTGATGTTGTTGATTCACACGCTGTCTGCTTCTAATTATGGAAGGTAAAACTTACTTCTTAGGCTGGGCGTGGTGGCTCATGCCTGTAATCCTCACACTCTGGGAGGCCAAAGTGGGTGGATTGCCTGAACTCATGAATTGGAGACCAGCCTGAGCCAGAGTGAGACCCTATCTCTAAAAACAGCTGGCACTGTGGTGGTGCCTGTAGTCCCAGCTACTTGGGAGGCTGACGCAAGAGATCACTTAAGTCCAAGAGTTTAAGGTTGCTGTGAGCCATGATGCCATGGCACTCTACCAAGGGTGACAAAGTGAGAATCTGTCTCAAAAAGAAACAAAAAAAAAGAAAAAAACTTACTTCTTTAGGAAACTGTTTTAATTAAGGTCCACAAAATATTTATTCTCTACAGAAGTGAAACAAGTAAAGAAACTCCCCCAAACAAGGTTATATTTAATGAGTCAATAATCCAGTTAGTTTTTTTTAAAGAAAATACATATAGGGCGGCACCTGTGGCTCAGTGGGCAGGGCACCAGCCTCATATACTGAGGGTGGTGGGGTTGAACCCGGCCCCGGCCAGCTAAAACAGCAGTGGCAACTGCAACAAAAATAGCCAGGCATTGTGGTGGGCGCCTGTAGTCCCAGCTACTCGGGAGGCTGAGGCAAGGGAATTGCCTAAGCCCAAGAGCTAGCTGGAGGTTGCTGTGAGCTGTGACATCATGGCATCTACTGTGGGCAACAAAGTAGACTCTGTCTAGAAAGAAAAAGAAAATACATATAATTTAAATATAGGTGTTTAAAAGGAAAAAATATAACAGTGACAGTGCTGGCATCCCCACATAAATGTGTGACCTAACATTTCAAGAGCAGAGAATTACAAAGCTAATAAGCCCTATCCAAAATAAACCCTAAGGCTGGGAGAATGAAGATGCTGCTCTGAGAAACATGTAGTGGCTTCCGTTACTTTTAGTGATCTTCAGAATACTGAAATCTCAAGCTTAGGTATGTAGCTCCTATTGAAATACTGAGCCTGGAATTGCAATTAAAAGGTTAGTTCAGGTTGTAATTAATAATAATCACTCTGATTTTTGATGTCTAAAAAGGAAATCTACCCACCTCTCTCAGGATCTCTCTCTCACCTCTCTCTCTAAGATCAGGAATAAGGTAAGGGTGCCCAAATTCACAAATCCAGGGTCGCCATACCCTGGATCACTTCTTCTGTGAGGTGCCTGTTCTGATCAAGCTGGCCTGTAGTGACATCACTGCTAATGACCTGTCCCTGTCCTCTCTCTAAGATCAGGAATAAGGTAAGGGTGCCCAAATTCACCACGTATGTCCAACATAGTACTAAAAAGTCCTATAATTAGACCAGAGAGTGGGGCGGGGGGGGCATACAAACTAGAAAGAAGAAAAATGAAATGACCTGTTTGTAGATGCTGAGATCATACATGCAGAAAACCCTATAGATTCAACACCAACAAGAACAACAAATTATAAAACTAATAAATGGGCTGGGCACAGTGCCTACACCTATATCTGAGAGGGTAAGGCCGTAGAATCGCTTGGACTCAGGAGTTTGAGACCAGCTCTGAGCATGAATGAGACCCCATTTCTACTAAAAGAAAAAAAAAATAGAATCTCTAACCTGTCTAGCCAAGCACCCAAGCATACTTCACCTAACTGTACTGAAGTAAAACATTAAGCAGTGTCTCTTGAAAGCGTTCCTGATAGAGACATACCTGATAGGAAAGACTGAATGCCTTTTTTTATTTTCATAGCTTACTGCAACCTGAAATTCCTAGGCTCACCTGATGCTCCTGCCCCTGAGTAGCTAGGACTATAGGCACGTACCACCATGCCTGGCTAATTTTTCTACTTTTTGTAGAGTACTGGTTTCACACTTCCTTCAGCTGGTCTTAAACTCCTGACCTCAAGCAATCCTCCCACCTCTGCCTCCCAGAGTTCCAGGATCACAGGTGTGAGCCACAGCACCTAGCCTGCATGCCCTTTCTTTATGACATGACAGCAGTAAGGTTCATGAATAAACTAGGAGAAAGAGAGGTAGGGGAGAGAAAGAGAAATAGGAGAAAGGTGAGATATGGGCGAAGGAGAGAGAAAGAGAGAGACAGAGCTTCAGAAAAACAGATACCTCGTTGAGTTGACCAGGCTCTACAAGATAAAGTAAATATTAAAAGGAAGACTTTTTGATGACAGTCAATACATCAAGGGCAATGTGACAATAGCTTTAATGGCCACGTCAGAAAAAAAGCTTCAAAATTGCCTCGAAGGATGGACTAGGGCTGGCATGGGTGCATAGCTTCCGAAGGGGTGTACTTTGAAGGTGACCATAGTGATATTCAGCAATGAGGTATGTAGCACTTTTTCTAGGATAAGTTCATGAACTTAATTGTTAGAACCCACATGTAGAATTTCTCATCATGTCTAGGATATTCCACCTTTGTTCCTACTTCAATGTCAATTACTAGGTCAGTATTAAGCAGAATCTTCCCTGTATTTTGAAAATTTCTCAGAACAATTATGAGGATTACCCTACCAACATAGTTGAAGGTTTAGAAATACTGCAAAAGTAATGTTTGTCCTCAAAACCCTGTCTCTTTCCTCCCAGCCAAATACACCTTATATATGGATGCCATGGATGGAGAAAACACAAGTTCTCCTAGCACATTAGTCTTGTTAGGCTTTTCCGAGCATCCATGGCTGGAGACTCCCCTCTTTGGAGCGGTCTTGGTCTCCTACATGCTCACCCTGATTGGCAACAGCTCCATCATTCTTCTCTCCCTGGTGGATCCCAGACTCCACACCCCCATGTACTTCTTCCTGGACAATCTCTCTGTGCTGGACCTCTGTGTCACCTGCACCATTGTGCCACAGCTGCTGGCCAACCTCTGGGGACCAGAGAAGACAATCTCTTCCTGGGGTTGCATCGTGCAGGCCTACCTCTTCCACTGGACGGGCTGCACGGAGTGTGCCCTGCTGGCAGTGATGGCTTTCGACCGCTATGTGGCTATCTGCAAACCCCTCCAGTACACTCTCATCATGAGTCCCCGGCTGTGTATGCAGATGGCAGCTGCAGCCTGGGCCAGTGGACTGGCCAATTCCCTACTCCAAGCCACACTCACCTTCCAGCTTCACCGCTGTGGTCGCCACACCCTGGATCACTTCTTCTGTGAGGTGCCTGTTCTGATCAAGCTGGCCTGTAGTGACATCACTGCTAATGACCTGTCCCTGGCTGTGGGAGCTGTCCCCTTCGCACTAGTGGCTCCCCTACTTGTGCTCATCTCCTACGCTCTCATTGCTAGGGCAGTGCTGAGGTTACCTTCAGCTGAAGGAAGGTGGAAGGCTCTCATCACCTGCAGTTCCCATCTGGCAGTCGTCATCATGTACTTTGGGCCAGCAATCTACATGTACCTCCAGCCCCCTGCCAGTAGTACCCAGGCCAAGTTCACATCTTTATTCTACTGTGTTATGACTCCGCTGCTTAATCCACTCATCTACACCCTGAGAAATAAGGATGTGAAGAGAGCATGGAGGAGGATCCTACAATCCCAGGGTAGGGGGAAGTCTTAAAAGGCCAGATCATCTCTGCCTGTCTCCTGGAACCACTGCATGCACATATCAGTTGATACCAGCATGTCTGCCAGCCTGAGCACATGTGAGAGCCTGTCTCTACAATGAAATAGAAAAACTAACTGGTGTGGTGGTGCACATCTGTAGTCCCAGTTGCTCGGGAGGCTGAGACAGGAGGATCGCTTGAGCCCATGAGTTTGGGATTGCTGTGAGCTATGATGACACTGCTGCACTCTAGTGCCCTAGCCAAGGTGACAGAGTGAGATCCTGTCTCTCTCTTTCTCTCTTTCTTTACACACACACACACACACACACACACACACACACGTCTGGTTTTCCAAGTGAGTGTCCACAAGCTCCAAGGAAAGAATTCCCATCTCTCAACATCAATCACCCTGATTTCTAGAGAAAGTCTTTCAACTTGAACTGGACAGTGCTATCTTTAACTATTGTGCTTGTCTTGGCCCTTCTCAGATGTCTTGCTCTCAGTGACAGGGTGAGCAGCATGGTCCACATCCCTATGGAAGGATGAACGACACCTCTTTTCAAATTCCTTCCTATAACTTCTCACCTTTAGGGGATGCCCTCTAGAAAAATTTGCTGGGAAACGTTCAAACAGATCCCAGGGAGATTTTTAAATAGGACTTTCACTGACTTTATCATGTCTTCTACTCAAGCCACTATAACCTCTCTTGTCCCTGAACATCTCATGTTCTCTCTCCTTCCTCAAACACCTCGCCACCCCACAATTTATCATATCTTTACTTCATCAATGCCCTAACAATCTGATTTTGATCATTTATTACAGATAATAATTTCAATCTTACCATAACAGATTTACTTCTCTCCCATCAATTAATTCATGAAAAATATGTATATTTTTTATATTTCTATATATTTATGAGCTATTATCTGCATTTGTCTAATTTCTGTATTTCATGGTATGCTTTTAAAGGTTAGAGACAGATCTCTTTTTGTGTACTAATCAATAAATATTAGGCTATAAATGTCAAGGACATTAGACAGGGAGCAGTGATTGAATAGAGATTTGAATTTAAGGTTGAGTACATAGGGTACCCCCATTTATCAGGGATCAAGAATCACATAATGTCTCCATTGAGTTTGTTTTAGATACATTTCTCATAACGAAGATAGAGGGGAAGATTTTACTTCACTAAGAAACTTGAAGCAAAAAGTTTTGTGCTATCACTTTATTCTCTACCCATAATATTATTTGAAAGTAGGATCTTATTGAATATTTTTGCATCTACATTCATTAGTGATATTGGTCTATAATTTTCTTTTCTTGTTGGGTCTTTTCCTGGTTTAGGGATCAGGGTGATGTTTGCTTCATAGAACGTGTTGGGTAGTCTTCCTTCTTTTCCTACATTTTGGAACAAGTTGAGTAATATAGGTACTAATTCCTCTTTAAAGGTTTGGTAGAATTCAGATGTGAAACCATCTGGTCCCAGGCTTTTCTTTTTAGGGAGGTTTTGTATGGTTGATGCTATTTCCGAACTTGATATGGGCCTATTCAGCATTTCCACTTGATTCTGGCTAAGTCTTGGAAGGTGACGTGCTTCCAAGTATCAGTCAATTTCCTTCAGATTTTCATATTTCTGATAATAAAGTTTCTTATAATATTCATTAAGGATTTTTTTGATTTCTGAGGAGTCTGTTATTATTTAATCTTTGTCATTTCTGATTGACGAGATTAGAGATTTTACTCTTTTTTTCTGATTAGATTGGCCAAAGGTTTATCTATTTTATTGACCTTTTCAAAAAACAGCTTTTTGATTTATTGATCTGTTGTATTATTCTTTTGTTTTCAATTTCATTTAATTCTGCTCTAATTTTGATTATTTCTTTTCTTCTACTGGGTTTAGGGTTGGAATGTTGTTCCTTTTCCAGTTGCTTGAGATGTCCCATTAAGTTGTTAACTTCCTCTCTTTCCGTTCTCTTGAGGAAGGCTTGCAGTGCTATAAATTTCCCTCTTAGAACTGCCTTTGTGGTGTCCCAGAGTTTCTGATAGTTTGTGTCTTCATTGTCATTTTGTTCCAAAAAATTGGTGATTTCTTTCTGAATCTCATCTCTGACCCAGCTATCATTCAGCATAAGGTTATTTAACTTCCATGTTTTTGTATGAGTATGCAGATTCCTGTTGTTACTCAGCTCAAGTTTTATTCCATGGTGGTCTGAGAAGATGCAAGGAATAATTTCTATTCCTTTAAATTTACTGAGGTTAGACTTGTGACCTAAGATGTGATCAATTTTGGAGTAGGTTCCGTGAGCTGATGAGAAGTATGTGTATTCAGTTGTTGGCATAAAATGTTCTGTAGATGTCTGCTAAATCCAGATATTGGATGGTTAGATTTAAATCTAAAATTTCTTTGCTCGGCTTCTTATTGGAGAATTGATCCAACACTGCCAAAGGAGTGTTGAAATCTCCAACTATTATGGAGCTGGAGGAAATCAAGTTGCTCATGTCAGTTAGAGTTTCTCTTATAAATTGAGGTGCATTCTGGTTGGGTGCATAGATATTAATAATTGAAATCTCATCATATTGAGTATTACCCTTAATAAATATGAACTGACCATTCTTGTCCTTCCTTACTTTTCTTGGTTTAAAGCCTACTGTATCTGCAAATAAAATTGCAACACCTGCTTTTTTCTGATTACCATTTGCCTGAAATATTGATGACCATCCTTTCACCCTGAGTCTGTATTTGTCTTTTAAGTTAAGATGTGACTCTTGTATGCAACAAATATCTGGCCTGAGTTTTTGTATCCAGTTAGCCAACCTATGCCTCTTTAGAGGACAGTTTAGGCCGTTCACATTGATGGAGAATAGTGATAAGTCTGGTGAAATTTTGGGTATCAAGTTTTTCAAAGGTTCAGTGGACATTTTTAATCCTTTTGCCAGTGTGGAAACTGGAGTTTGATCTGAAGTTTCTGAGTGAGTTTACTTTTGTGGTATAGGATTGTGGTATAGGATGGAGGATAGGTCTGAGAATATCCTGAAGTGCTGGTTTGGTTATGGCAAATTTCTTCAACATATGAATGTCATTAAAGTATTTAATTTCTCCATCATAAATGAAACTCAGTTTAGCTGGATACAAGATCCTGGGTTGACAGTTATTTTGCTTTAGGAGATTAAAAGTCGATGACCACCCTCTTCTAGCTTGAAAAATTTCATCAGAGAGGTCTGCAGTCATTCTAATATTCTTCCCTTTGTACATAATGGCTTTCTTTCACCTGGCAGCTTTGAGGATTTTCTCCTTCATATTAACTTTAGTGAAGTTAATTATGATATGCCTGGGGGATGTCTTATATTGGGATTGAGTCATGCTGGGGTTCTGAAGCTGTCTGCTATCTGAATTTCAGAATCCCTAGGCATGTCTGGAAAATTCTCTTTCATAATTTCATGCAGAAAGGCCTCTGTGCCCATCGAGGTCACTTCATAGGTTTCAGGAATTCCAATTATTCATATATTGCCCTTCTTCGAATTATCCCAGAGCTCTCTGAGAGAATGATCCATTTTTGCTCTCCATTTCTCTTCCTCTTTGAGAGTTTGAGAGCGTTCAAAGGCTTTATCTTCGATGTCAGAAATCCTTTCTTCTGCTTGCTCCATTCTGTTGCTGAGGGATTCTACTGTACTTTTCATATCTTTGAGGTCTGCAAATTCTTGCTTCACTGTGTCTAAGTCTTTGGTGGTTTTGTCTTTAAATTCATTAAATTCTTGAGACAACTTTTGAATTTCTCCTCAAATTCCTGATTCCACTTTATTAATCTTGTCTGCCATCCAAATTCTGAATTCGATTTCTGACATCTCAGCCAGTTGTTTATGAATGGGATCTTCAATTACATCTGCCATATCTTTCCTTGGGGGGATTGATCTATTCTGGTTATTCATGTTACCAGAGTTTTTCCGCTGATTCCACCCCATGGTTGTTTTACTCCCTTTGGTTTTTCCCCTGGGGTTTTGTCAAGGGCCCGTACAGTGTTGTGGCCTGAGAAACTGGGGCCCTGTCTAGTGTGGTGGGGCTAGGTGGTTCTGTCTTCTTTTCAGCTTATTTCTGTTCGACCCTAGTGAAACATTTACTCTGGGTTGAAGTCTCAACTGTGGAGAAAAAGCAGCAATTAAGTCACCCTGCCCATCTCTGGCACCAATTGGAAAAGGAAAATCAAACCTTCCTACAACCGCACACCCAGGGCATTGCCTGAAAAGTCCTCAGTCTATTGGTTCAGTTCAAAAGGTCCAAATCAATTATTTCAGTCGGCACATGTCTCAGGTGGGAGAGTTCAAGAGGTCTCTGGGAGCTGGGTCACAAGGATCTGATATGGCTCTGATATGGCTTACTCCAGTGCTGCATGGAGTCAGGAGGAGCCACCTAGCAAATAGATCAGTCTGGGAAGGTTGATGCCTCCTTCTCCACCTTGCCCCTTTGTCAGACCCAGTCACTGATATCACTGCAGATGGCTGACCCAGTTGCCTGTAGTGAACAGATACTCCAGGGGTTTTCACCTTCCTGAATCGCAAGGAAATCTGCCAGGCCTCTGCACCCTGCCACTATCTAGCAGGAGGAGGTGAGGCCTGACATCCTCGGGCACTTGATGAAGGTCAGGAGGCGTTCACTCAGGCTCAGCCCTGCCCCTGATTGATGTTACTGACAGAACAGAGCAGAACAGAACAGAACAACTATGTGGGATTCTGTCTCTGTTCCTGCTAAAATCGCCTGCAGAAGATAAGCTGTTCTCAGTTCCAACCTCTTTGCTGCTGGAGGTTTGTATTCAGTTACCTCTCTGAGTTGGCCCCGCCCTGGAAGCTTCCTGGGTTTGTGAGTAGCCTCAGGCAAATCCTTTACTCACGGGTGGCCTCCTCTGGTTGCCCAGGGAGACAGGGGGTGTGGCTTCAGAATATCCAGGAGTGAGGCATTTTGCTATTAAAAAAGAACAGCTCTTGATCTGCCTCTGGGAACCACAGCTCTGGTGTGGCTCACACCTAGCTGACCCTTCTTTCCATGCTCCCATGCCCCAGAGTCAGCATTGACCAGCTGCAGTTTATGCTCTGTCCACACCCCTCGAGAAATCACCCAAAAATCCGGACTCCTGGGGGACAGGCCTCCAGATCTCAGAGTGAGGGCGAAGGAGGGTGAGGGTGAAGGAGAGTGCTGGGAGCCCAGAGCTGCAGGTAGCGAGCATACACAGTTCCACACAGTTTTATGCCTGGCCACACCACTGCCAGAAGACAGCTGCCACTCCGCATCCCAGGGAACCGCCGGTCTGGAGCAGTTCCCTTCCAGCCGACCGTCCTCTTCTTGCTCCAGTGCCCCAGAGTCAGCACAGCTCAGGCACTGTCCACACCCCCCGAGAAATCACCCAAGAATCCAGACTCCTGGGGGACAGGCCGCCAGACCCCAGAGCGAGAGTGGAGGGGAGCGCTGGGAGCTCAGAGTGGGGAAGATACACAGTTTCACTCAGTTTTATGCCTGGCCGTATTGCTGCCCAAGGAGGGCTGTTGCAACACGCCTCAGGGAAGTGCTGCCCTGGCGTGGGTCCCCCTCAGCCAACTGCCCTCTCCTTGCTTCCGTGCCCTAGAGTCAGCGCTGACCAGCTGCAGCTCGGGCACTGTCCACACCCCTCTAGAAATCACCCAAGAATCCGAACTCCTGGGGGACAGGCCTCCAGACCTCAGTGTGAGTGGAGGGGGGTGCTGGGAGTTCAGGGTTGCAGGTAACAGATATTTACAGTTTTATACAGTTTTATGCCTGGCAGGAGGATGCCATGGCACCCTAGTAGGGGAGGTAGGTCCAGTTTTTAGAAGGTCTCTCCTGTGGAGTGTAGTGGGAGGGCCTTTGATTTCTGCCCGTTTGTTTGTTTGTTTGTTTGTGGGGCTCTTGAGCTGGTCTCGTGGGGGAGGGGGGACTCCTGTCTGCTTGGTGATGGATTTTGTACCTTTTGTTTGCATCCTTGTGGTCGCAGCTCACTTCAGCGGGGTTGATGTGCGTTCTTCAACTTTCTCTCTTAGTGCAGCTCAAATCCACCCAGGTTTCTTGCTAAATTTTCATCCCTTAATTCTCCTTCTGGACGGGAGTCTCTGTGGAAAGCTGGCTTCAGTCTGCCATCTTGTCTCCCCCTGGGGGTAAATTGATTCTTTTTTCCATTTCTTTATAAAACAGTCATTTCCTCACTAGCAGCTCTCTCCCCTAGAGTGGGGAAGGGGGTGGAGGAAGTTGAGCACCTCCAAAGAAAAAAGGGGTTGGGAGAGGGCCCAAAGTTACCTCCAGAGGTTCTTCTGGGCCTGTTTCAACAATGTGTCAAAATCAAGAGAATCAAATTTGCTCTTTATAGGTGCAGGGTCGAAGTCTTCCCGGTTGGAATCAAGATCAGAATAGCTTCTCTTGCAGAACTGCCTGCAGCCCCCAAAGCAAAGATCAAAGGGCTGCTCATCTGGTTGCCGCAGCTTGTGGCCACTCTCAATGGTTGCAAATGCCTCCTCAGCATATCGGTAAGTGACGAAGCCATAGTTGTCACCCTGGACACGGAAGTGGATGGTGCATTCCTCAATTTCTCCAAAAACTGAGAACCTCTGTTTCAGCTCTGAATGAGTCATACGCCCAGGTATCTTCCCAATGAAGACTACCCTTCTCTCTTCTATTGCACGCTCCTTCTGTAGTACCCTCTGCCTTTGGTAATGGTCGTGTGAATGGTAAGAACTGTACCTCAGCCTCCTGTCACTTCTCCTGCGAGGGGAAGGGGAGCGAGAATGGCTTCGGGAACTGGATGGTGAGGATGAGGAAGATGAAGATGATAAGGATGAAGAAGAGGAAGAGCATCTTCGAGGACGTCCGGAGGAACTGCAGCTGGACCTTTGCCACCTCTTGTGTGGGGGGGAGAGGGACATGGACCGGGATCAGGATGAGGAAGATGATTATGAGGATGAAGAGGAAGATGCTTTGCTGGTCCGGTTGGACCCAGAGCTGACAGAATGGCTGCTGTGGCCGCGGAGGCCCTGCCAGCCCCAGCTTGGGGGGCTAGCTGACCTGCAGGCTTTTTGGTAACAGCGCACTGACCGCTGCTTGACTGAAGGAGTCCTAGTGTTCATGTCATTCCAGCAGGGTGAGGCCTCAGGGGACAGCAAAGCAGATGGGGCAAGGCAAGGTGCTGAGGGATCTGCCTGTTCATTGCTAGTCCTGTGATCAAGTGGTTCCTGGGAGGCAGGTATGGCAAGGGGGCAGGGGGACAGCTGAGCCCAGGGACAAGACTGGTTTGATGGTGATGTCCTGATGGCGTTTAGTGTTCCATCAGGAGCCCACCTCTGGAATGACTAGGGCAGGTGTCTTTTGGGGGGAATCCTGCTTTGCACACAATAGTCATGGTCCCCAAGAGCCCACATGGACTGGACTAGGGCCATGGACCCCTTCTTGGAGGCGGACTACAGCTGGATGTTTGGCCTCTGTAACTCCTTCAGGCTTCAGGGTTCCCTCCTGGGCGGTGGACTTAGGATATTTGGCTTTGGCCAGCAGTGAGACAGCAGCCAGGGGCTTCCATAACTGGTGGAGAGGGGTAGCAGGAGGGGTGAGCCCTGCTACGTTGGCCAGTTCTGGGGCTTGTAAGTGGTCTAGGGGCCTCTTCTCCTGGGGAGTGTCAATGCCTGAGTTTCCTACAGCCAAATTGTCAGCAGGAGCCAGGGGAGAACACTCCTTTTTAGCTTCTGATTTGTCAAACTGCTCCAGCAGACTGGACAGGTCTGATGCCTCAATTCCAGTCTCACTGATGAAAGCCTGTACCACATCTTTAGGACCATGGGAACATGGGGTAGGCAGGAAGGACAGTTTCCTTAGACGGGCTGGGTGGACAGCTGGGAGCTTGGGGACATGCTCTGCCTTCGTGTGGGAACAGCCTTGGTAGCAGGAGAGGGAGACTTCTCCCTGGGCCTGGTCTCCTGGGTCTCAGGCTTTGGCCTCTCTGATGTATGTTCCTCAATAGCCACACTTTCAGCAGACACACAGCACAGATTCTTCATCTGGGGGCTTTGTACCGGGGAGGATACCTTATGTTTCACATGGGGAGATGCAGGCATTGGCTTGACCTCCACCTTGGTAGGCTCTACTTGTGAAGCTCCATGGCCAGCTGGCCCAAGACTGAGAAGTGGAGCCATTGGCACAGGAGGGCCAGCTAGAATGCCACTGGTCTCCTTCTTAGATGGAGGAACAGCTCTCCCAACAGAGGTTGGAGGCAAAGGAGGTGGAGGAACAGCAGACCAGAACGGAGGATGTTGCGGCTCTGGGCCCCATCCCAAGGGCCCATAGGTACAGCTGGAACTATAAGGTAAGACTGGAGCAGGAGGAGGTACCCAAGGCACACTGCAAGTGGGGGGCACAGCATAGGTGCCAGGAGTACCAGACATTATGGGCACTGGTGGGGGGGGGGGCAGACAAGGATAGCCAGAAGGTGACACAGGGGGATAACAAGGCCAAGGTGGCACAGGGACATAGTGAGTATAGGGATCAGAGAGTGCTCGCCCCATAGACACCGGGAGAGTAGGAGGCTCTAAGGGAGGTGGAGGCAGACTAGGGGGCATGCCCAACCCACCTGGAGGAAAAGGCAGAGGAGTAGGCATGGCTGCAACAGGGGACATGGACTGTATAGGAAGGGAAAGTCTCGTTAGCTGTAGCATCTCTTGGGATGGCACCTGCTCAGTGGGATTTGAAGATATAGGTTTGTCTGCAGGTGGCTCAGGACTAGGAGAAGCAAGGTTGGGACCCATGGGTCCAAAGGATGCCTCAGGGGGAGCTTCAGGGCTTCTCTGCAGAGCTGTCTTCTTGGCTGGGGCTGGTAGGAGGACAAGACCAGGGATGTCTGCCAGACCTGTGGGGGTCTCTGGAAGGCTAGGCCACCTCCCAGCTGGAGGCTGGGGACTCCTCTCTTCTGCCTCTGCTTGACATTGCTGCCTTCGTCGCCAGTACTCAGATAGCCTAAGAGGCCGAGGTCTGGCTTCCTGGGCTGTGACAATAGCACTACTTTCTACCTTCAGAGGACCCACAATCTCCTTGACTTCAGGGATGATGACCTTTGGAGAGTCCAAGGACTCTGCATCCAGAAGGAGCTGTGGGGCTGGACTGCCTTGGGCTGATGACACTGCACCACGTCTGGGATCAGTTGGTCTGGATTTAATTAACACAAGGTCAACTGGAGCCACGTCACTGGGAACAGGGTCAACTGGTGCTGGATCAGATGGGGCAGCATCAACTGGTGGCAAGTTATCTGAAATGGAAACTTCCACTGCAGGATCAACTGTTGCTGAGTCAGCCAGGACTGGGTCAATCAGCACTGGGTCAGCTGAGAGAGGGTCAACCAGCTCTGAGCTGACTGAAGCAAGCTCAACCAACACAGGGTCAGGGTCAGGGTCAGATAAAACAGAGTCAACTGCAGTGGGATCAGCTTCAATAGAGTCAACTGGCATAGAGCCCACTTGAGCAGAGTCAACCAATGAGAGACGGGCTGGGACATGATTGGCTTGGACAGTGTCAACCAGCTTGGGGTACAGATCTAGAGGACTTTCTTTAGAAGGACTACCTTTTCCACCACTTCTCTCCAAGTTTTCAGAGCTAGACTTCTCCAGGGCAGCTGCCCAGGCCCGAGCCCAAGCCCAGGCCTTCCCCCTACCCTGCAAAGGCCCAATTTCTCTCTGAAGTTGCTCCTGAGGCTGTTTCTGCAAGTTGCCTGCCTGAGAAATTCCTTCTGTAGCCACAGTAGACTGTCCACGAGAGGATGACCTCAACCTCCTGGTATAGCTTTCCACACAGGCTGCTGGCTGCTCCTTCTTCTTCTTCCTCCTGCCCTTTCTAGCTCTCTGGCAACCCAGCCCTCCATTGGCAGGTGGGTTCTGAAGCCCCTTGGGTACCACTGGCTCCATGACCTCTCTGGACTCCAACAAACAGGCCGAGTTCAGCTTTTCCTCTGAGTCCAGTAATGATCCCTCTTTTTCAGGGCAGAGGGTTACCTTGGGCAAGGCAAGGTCTGTCTCTGACTCCAGCATTGCATGAGAATCTGCAAGGCAGTACTAGTCTCTAGTGAGTCATCCAGAAGCACAGACTGGGGTCCGGGAGGCATCTGCTGCACCACAACTGGAATCTCCAGATCATCACCAGCTGTGGCTGCCTGCCCCACTATTTCTAGCACCACAAACCCTCAGGCAGTGTCAAATCATCTGGCTGCTCCTGAAGCTCATCCTCAAGTGATGTCAGGTGGGTAAGGTTGGGCAGGCAATATGTGTGCATGGCACACATCAACTCACTCAGGGAGGAGATGCTCTCATCGCTAGTTGCTGGCACTACCATCTCTGCTGTTATTGGTTTATCTTCTTCCTCAGGGCAGGCCAGATGCATGGGGAAGTCTGAGATGCTGCTCACAGAGTTGTCAATCTCCCCAACAAGAATCTGGCCACTGAAGCTGGCCACATCCTCCTCTTCTTCTCCATCACTACGCTGCTGGGGAGGAAGGGATTGTCCCCAACGTGGTCTTGATCTTGAGGGTCTCCAACTAGGAAGCTTGGGGGAAGAGGTCTTCAGAAAAGAGGGTGAGGAAAAGTCCCAAGGGGGATCTGTGAGAGACATTTCCACCCCACTCACTCTACTGCTCCCTGTGTTGGGCCCCAGTGAGTCAAATGGAGTGATGAGATCACGTTCTGGAGGTGTCCGAGAAAGCGTGAGTAGCTTGTGCAGAGAGGAGCCCTCCCGAGGTGACACAAGCATCTCTGAGTCAGGAATGCTGTCAAATGGAGACAGGTTCTCAAAATCTGCATTGTCCAAGATCTCCATCAGAGCCGTGAGCAGTGACACTTCATTCTGTTCCTCCAGAGATAACCTGGTTTCTCCAAGGCTCCCAAAATCCTCAATGAGGGAGATGATGGAGGCGTCCATGTAGCTCTGCATGGTCCCCAGCAGTGTCTCATTCTGTAGCATCAGCTCCTCCATTTCTAGGTCCTTGTCCCTCGGAGATGGGCCTAGCCAAGGCAGACTAACAAAGCCAGAATCACTCCCCTCTTCGTGCAGCAGTATGGTAGCAGTAGTTTTCAAGGATCTTATAGGCAGAAAAAAGTTTGGACTTCATCCAGAACAGTTGGACCAACAGGAGATTATCAAACTGCTCCCCGCCGCTCACAGCGCCCAAGGTCCCATAAGGCGCTTGGCTTCGATTCCTCCACCGGCTGCTGCGGACCCCACCACCAGGCTCTGGGCCGGGGCCCCTACCCGGAGCCGGCGCGACTCCATCTCTCCATCCCAGGCGCGCCGCCATCTTGCCCCATGAACGCCCAGCGCTGCTCGTCCCAATCAATTTGTAGAACACTTCCATCACTCCAAAGTTTCCTTGAAGGTACAAATAATTCTTTTTACATTACTCCCCACTATTTTTCATAGGCATGACATATATTAAGAATTTCTTAAATATCTGTTAGTGAGACTGTGGCATCTCCAGGAGGACCCAGGTGCCTCTGCTGCAGCTTCTCTCACCTTGTGACCTTCAGGGCCTGGGAGATCTGTAGGGAAGGCAGAGGGACACCTTGGAAACAGAGAAATGAAGCTGTTGACGTTCAGAGATGTGTCTATAGAATTATCTGTGGATGAGTGGGACTGCCTGGACCCTGCTCAGAAGAATTTGTATTGGGATGTCATGTTAGAGAACTACAGACACCTGGTCTTCCTTGGGCTTGCTGTCTCTAAGCCAGAGCTCATCACCTGTCTGGGGCAAAGCAAAGAACCCTGGAAGGTGAAGACTCACCAGACAGTGTTCAAGCACCCAGGTAAAAGAATTCATTCTGGAGAGAAACTATACAAATGTGAAGAATGTGGAAAAGCCTTTCACCAGTCCTCACACCATTCTGCACATAAAAGAATTCATTCTGGAGAGAAACTACAAATATGAAGAATGTGGGAAAGCCTTTAACCAGTATGCATACCTTTCTGCACATCAAAGAATTCATTCTGTAGAGAAACCCTAGAATGTGGAAAAGCTTTTAACTATTACTCAACCCTTTCTGAACATAGAAGAACTCATTCTGGAGAAAAACCCCACAAATGTGAAGTATGTGGCAAATTCTTTAACCATTGCCCAATGCTTTCTGTACATAAAAGAATTAATTCTGGGGAGAAACCCTACAAATGTGAAAAATGTGGCAAAGCCTTTAACCACTCCTCCTTTCTTTACATAAAAGATGTCATTCTGGAGAGAAACACTATGAATGTCAACAATGTGGCAAAGGCTTTAAGAGGTATTCTTACCTTTCTGTACATAAAAGAATTCATTCTGGAGAGAGACCCTTCAAATGTGAAGAATGTGGAAAAACCTTTAAGCAGTACACACACCTTTCTGGACATAAAACAATTCATTCTGGAGAGAACCCCTACAAATGTCAAGAATGTGGCAAAACCTTTACCCAGCACTCAAACCTTTCTAAACATAAAAGAATTCATTCTGGAGAAAAACACTATAAATGTCAACAATGTGGCAAAGACTTTAAGGAGTACTCAGATCTTTCTACACATAAAAGAATTCATTCCGGAGAGAAAGCCTACAAATGTGACCAATGTGGAAAAGTGTTTAACCTATACTCACATCTTTCTGGACATAAAGGAATTCATTCTGGAGAGAAACCTTATGAATGTCAATAGTGTGGCAGAAGCTTTAAGAGGTACTCAAAAGAATTCACTCTGGAGAGAAACCCTATGAATGTCAACAATGTGGCAAAGTCTTTAACCAGTACTCACACCTTTCTGTACATAAAAAAATTCATTCTGGAGAAATACTGTACAAATATGACTCGTGTGGCAAACCCTTTAACTCAGGTTCAAACAAAAAAATAAAAATCATACAACAGAGAAACACTAGAAAAATGAAGAATGCAGCAATATCTTTACTTAGTGTTCATAACTTACTAAGCATATAAGAATTCACACTAGAGAGAAATCCTACAAATATGAACCATGTGGCAATGCACTTAACCAGAGCTCAAACCTTAGTGCACATAAGAAAATTCATATTGGAGAGAAGTCTTACAAATGAGAATAATATGGCAAAGGTTGTAACTGGTTCTTGGCCCTTAGTAAACATAAGTGAAATCATGCCAGAGAAAAATCATCACAATATGAAGGTGTGGCAAAACTTTATGCCAGTAGTCAGTTTTCTGTACACAGTAGAATTCGTGTTGAAGAAAAACTCTATAAATGTGTTGAACTTCTGCTCAAAAATGCTATATATAAAACATTTATGACAGAGAAAACCCCAGAAATGTGAAAACAGTGTCTAATCCTATGAGCAGCATTCACACATTTCAGTACATAACAATTCATAGAGAAATTCTATATATGTGAAAGATTTCTCATGCTTTCTAATCATAATTGATATAGAACAAATATTCTACAAATGTCAAAAAAAAATCTGTTAATGAGTGAATGGATGGAAAGAAAGCCAAACGAAAGTGCAAACCATCCGTTACCAAATTTTGAATCAGAAACTGTACAGATATTTGCATGTATTATTTTAGTTATTCTTATAACAAGTGAGTGGTCAGAAATGATTCTTTCTCTTTTACAGGTAAAGAAATAGCCTCAGAAGACTTATGTAACTCATTCAAGGCCTAATGCTTAACAAGTGAGGGCTAAGATTTGAATTGAGTTCTTTGACTGTAGAAGTCCATTCTCACCACTTCCATCTACTGGACCCATGTTAAATAAATATTGGCCTACATGTGTTTCTTGTGGGTATCAGTGTAAATCTTTCTCTCCTTTATGCAAATCCTAACCATAGCTGAAATAATATGTAATTCTAGAATTACAGGTGATCCATATCACACCATTTCCCCCTCTACAAGGAAACCCTCCAGTTCACACCAAGCAGAGCAAGACATCTCTTTTCTCATTCTAGAATGTCTGGAAGTATCAAATATCGTTACTCTTGGCTGTCATTGTGTTAAGCATTTGCTATCATTTATTTGATCTGTTTGCTTATTCTTCAGCTATTAATCTGCTACATCAATGTTAACACAGACTGCTTTAGATCACATTCTCTCCAAGGTTAGGATTATCGATATCAAAGCTTTAGTATATCTTATGATATAATAATATTTAAAAATAAATTTCAAGAAAAATCTTCCTTAAATGTTTATCACAATGAAGTTCAGCTTCCTAAGACATAAAACCCAAATCATTACTGAAAATAAGGTGGAAGCTTGTCACTTTCATGTCAAAGAAACTAGAGGTCAACAGCTCATGGCATCTCTGTGACCACCAGGTACCCTGGCTCCTTCTAAATGTTCCACCATTCTTAGCGTGTGGCTTTCATCTTTAAGTTGCTTCAAAGTCAAATGTGGCTGCTGGGGCTCCAGCCATCAAGTCTACATTCCACCCACAAAAATGAGAAAAGAGAATCAGCAAATATTTTTCTAAGATTTCCCAATATTTCATCTCATTAGATGAAAGGAAGGCTGTAAGGAAGGCTGAAAAACATAACAACTTCACAGGGCACCTGGCTATCTGGAGTAAAATTGGGTGCTGACAAGAAGAATGGGAGAAAAGATATTTGAAAGAAGATGACTAAGATGACAATTAGCATACTGCCAACAGGACTCTGTCAGTCTCAGGCATGAGAGTTTCCATTAGAATTAAAGCAGCATATTGTCAGCGCAAAACTGCCTATACCATCATTGTCCAGCAATACCAGCATTGTCTACTGCACAGATATGTAAACTTCTTTGTCTCTGGAAATTATCTGGATGTCAGAACAGCTCCTAAGACATCTCTCATCCTTCATCCCTCATGTGTTCTCAGTGGGAGATAGCACAACAGAGCAATGCTTAGAATCAAGGAATATTCCCACTTCATCACCAAAACAAAATCTCCCTGTCTTTCGTGAGACATATAACAAAACTCTAGACAAAAAATGCTTCTTAAAACCCCAGAAAGTAAAACTGGAACCCTAACTCACTACCATGATTCGCCCCATGTCTGTTTTTTTTTTTTTGTTTGTTTGTTTTTTTTTTTTGGCCGGGGCTGGGTTTGAACCCGCCACCTCCGGCATATGGGACCAGCGCCCTACTCCTTGAGCCACAGGCGCCACCCTCGCCCCATGTCTGCTCAGAGATGTAGCTAGAGGCCAAAGATAATCGAGTCAAAATCTACAGAGGAAAAAGAACTGTATTAAGGTGCACTGTGCACAGGGGTTCTAACACTAGCTTTGAATCACATGAGTTAAAGCTCACGAATTAAAATGTGCACTACTTCATACCGGCTGTCTTCCAAAAGACTTTTTTTTTGTCTCCTCCATGTGAAAAAAAGATCAGACCTCTGAGACCATGGAGTACATGTATTAGAAAAAACAGCTAAAATTGTGTTAGTCCCTGCCAGTCATTTTTTTGAGTGTTTTACAAAGACAAACAAATTTTGCCCTTTTAACGGTGTGGGGGCAAATGCTAGCACCTCCTGTATTTTGTAGATGACACAATGAGGCACAGATTCGTTAGGTACCCTGCTGAAAGACGCACAGACAGCGAGGGACTGAGCTTAGTGCTGAACCAATTCAGAGCTCACATTCTAACTGAGCCACACACGGTACAAGTTATTCCTCCACTCTGACGTTACAGCGAAACCCACTCCCCCAAACCGCAAGAGTTAAAAAAAATAATAATAGAATCCTCATTCCCCATTATTGGTCCATTTCCTCTGGTCTTGTGGTCTTCTAGGATTTACCATATTTGCCATTAATAGCAAGTACTCCAAGCTCACACAGCACCTCAATTATCACTCCTTAGACATTAATTAAATAAGACATCAGGGATAACTTCCCAGCCAGAAGAGAGTAAGTTTTTACTCCCAATGTCTGGGGAGAAAGGGTAGAGCCCTCATAGAAAGGAGTGGAGAGGATGAGGTCAAGTTTAACCTAAGGGACAAATTTGAAATGAGCAGGAAGCACAACACAGGGATAGTTTGTTGCCTAAAAGCTTTTTCCACGGAAGTAACCTCCACTGTATCAAATTGTCTACAGGTACTCCAGGGGACCAACGTTATAGCAGATCCACAAACCTTGCTCATTGCCAGAAGAAAATCTAGAAAGCCCTGAGTCTCCCCAGCAAGGCTATTGCAATGGAAGGCAGACTCTTCTTCTAGACTGGCAATGATCTTTCTAAACCTGCTCAGAGGACAAGGTGCAGGTAAAGGCAAGGTCTCAGCAGCCACACCAAAGGAGATGGGCTGTGTCTTCCTTAAATTTGAAGAGCATATCCAGTGACTCTATCCGTCAGTTTTCTTCCCCAGCTAAGACCAGCACAGGCTGCAATACAGCCTCGATTCCTATACCAAGTCCTCTGTAGATGCCAGAGAACCCTGAAGGTAAGTGTCTTGTCCTCAACTGTATGTAAATTAAACTCTGCATTGGAGACAGCTCATTCTGCTGCCATGTGGCAGCATTAACACTGGTCTATGCTGGAGAGAAAAGGAACATGGAATGAAGGGGTCAGTGAGTAATAGTTGTGTGTTAAGCAGCACATGTAAAATGTGTACCTTCAGCTAGAAAAGACCATCAGGAACAAAACAGGCCACCCTGGCTGTGGGTGGACAAGGTATCCAATACTAATGAAGTAAGTGGATGTTTCTGAGTATACGGGGACAATGAGCCTCTTTTTTGCTGCTTCCTGATATTGTTTTTTCTTTACTACATTCCTAATTCTTTGCTATCATCAAGTGATGTGTTTATCTATTGAGATGGATTTCCAACAGGCTTTTGTGACCACGCCATTATAGCAGATTTCACTGCCTAAAAGAGGTCCTGCTTCCTAACCAGTTTCAGCTGAAGACAGGTGAATTCATGATGTTTGTTTTTTTTAGATGAGTTTTCTTATATGGATGAGTAGAAACAGTGTAGAAACTACTTTAGAAACCAATTCCCTTGATGGTATTTCAGAGCACTGTCTTCCTGCTTTTTTTTTTTTGAGACAGAGTCTCACTATGTCGCCCTTGGTAGAGTGTGGTGGCATCACAGCTCACAGCAAGCTCAAACTCTTGGGCTTAAATGATTCTCTTGCCTCAGCCTCCCATGTAACTGGGACTACAGGTGCCCACCACAACACCTGGCTATGTTGTTGTTGTTGTTGTTGTTGTTGTTGTTGTTGTTGTTGTTTGGCAGTCCCTAGCTGGGTTCAAACCTGCCTGCCTCAGTGTGTGTGGCTGGCACCCTAACCACTGAGTGATGTGTGCTGAGCCCTTCCCGCATTTTTGATGCTGCTGGATTGTGATCACAGGATGTCATGGAGGTAAGCATGGCCATGGAAAGAGGGGGCAGAGCAAGGAGAGCTGAGCAGCATCAGTCCCCAGAGGAAACAAGCTTCAAGCTGAATCTTAGCAGCAAACTGAAATATTCCAACCACATTACTAGGCAACAGAGCATGGGTGGGAAGCAGGTGTGTGCAGGGGAAGGCTGGCCACCCTGTCCCAGCCACACGCAGAGGGGTGTGCAGCCGTTTCCTCTCTCCTTGGTCCCGTGGGCCTATCACTCCTGGGTCTCCCAGCTCCTTCTCCTTTTCTTTTCCCTTTTACCCACTGATGGGGCTGAGGACTACATGCCCTCTGGAATAAAGACTTATTTGAGAGATGAGGCCTTTAGATTCTCTAACAAAATCAGTTTTGTAAATGAATTGTATTCCTCACATTATAAATGATATATGTAAGATAGGTGTTTTTTTAAGAGAAATTGTGATCTCCACCAACAAATGAAAAATAACATAGTAGAAATGATTAGCAAATAACATAGCACATCACTAAATTTTCCATTAAGCAGGATCTTCAATATTTTCCAACTTCACGAAGTTGTGCGTGTAAAAAGGAGCATTTGATACTTTTGGGAGCATTTGTCACTCATTTGATACTTTTAAGAGACAGAAGTTAGGGCTTCTAGAAGCTTTTGAGAAGGTAGCTTCCCCTTTGTGTAAACCAGGACTGGAAGTTTAAATAGCTTATCCCCTGGAGTCACATGCAGAAACATTCATGAACTTCTCAGTTTCCCCAGAGTTATTCAGTTAGGCCATAAGACAGTACACACAGACTGAGAGGGACTGGGTTCTCATTCAGGGCTGATCTACTTCCCCTCTCCTCTCACTGTTAGTAATCTTTGTTTTAATCTTCAAAATTATGCTAGTGCCGTGGCTCATGTCTGTGTTCCTGGCACTTCGGTAGGCTCAGCAGGAGGCTTTCTTGAGACCGGAAGTTCGAGGCAGCAGTGAGCTCTTATTGCAACCCTGTACTCCAGCCTGCATGACAGAATGAGACCTTGTCTCAAAAGAAAAAAGAAAAAAAAAGGTTTCAGAATCCACTAATAATTCAGTCAGACACAGTGGCACACTCCTATAAGTCCCAACATTTTGGGAGGCCAATGTGAGAGGATCACTTGAGGCCAGGAGTTTGAGACAAGCCTGGGAAATATAATAAGACCCTGTCTCTAGAAAAAATAAGACAAATCATCTCTATGAAAAAATAAGAAACATCAGATGAGCACAGTGGTGCAGCCTGTAGTCTCAGCTACTCGTAATGCTGAAGCAGGAAGATTACTTGAGTTCAGAAGTTTGTGGCTGTAGTGAGCTATGATTTTACCAGTGTACTCCAAGCAGGGCAACAGAGGAAGATTCTATCTCAAATAAAAAATTAATTAAAGTTTTATGAAAAAATATACTGCAGGCCCCTGTGGAAATGTGGTTATTAATGCTCCTCACACCCCCTTGCACTGTAAGAACTTATGGGAGATGATCAATAGTAGTGAATAAGGGCAGTTTATAAAGGAAGTAGAAAGTGAGTTATAGTGAAATCGGAGGAATAGGATGTGAAGGGAAGAAAGGTGACATGAGATAGTCTTTTAGAAGAGAGGAGCTGACCTGTACTTCAAGTGATGGACACCTCAACTACCCTGACTTGATCATTGTGTGTTCTGTGCATGAAATGAAATATCACATGTACCCTAAATACATGTAAAATGCTGTGCATTGATTTTGTTTTTCGAGATAGCATCTTACTCTGTGCCCTGGGTAGAATGCCGTGGCATCATAGCTCACAGCAACCTCCAACTCTTGGGCTCAAGCCATCCTCCTGCCTCAGCCTCTCAAGTAGCTGGGACTACAGGTGCCCCCACAACACCTGGCTAGATTTTCTTTTTTTTTTCTTTTTTTGTTTTTTTGAGACAGAGTCTCACTTTGTCGCCCTTTACCGGTAGAGTGCTGTGCGTCATAGTTCACAGCAACCTCAAACTCTTGGTCTCAAGTGATTCTCTTGCCTCAGCCTCCCAAGTAGCTGGGACTAGAGCCACCCACCACCATGCCCAGCTATTTTTAGAGATGCAGTCTCACTCTGACTTGAGCTAAGGCAATCCACCTGCTTTAGCCTCCCAGAGTGCTAGGATTAGCAGTGCTAAGATTAGTCCTAGAATTACAGTGCTAGGATTACCACCATGCTCAGCCCACTTTTTCTATTTTTAGTAGAGACAGAATGGTGCTCTTGCTCAGGCTTGTCTGGAACTCCTGAGCTCAAGCAATGCACCTGCCTCAACCTCCCAGAGTTCTGGGATTACAGGTGTGAGCCACTGCGCCCAGCCTGGCATTAAGGTTTTTTGTTTTTATTTGAGACAAATTCTTACTATGTCACCCTTGGTAGAGTGCCATGGTGTCACAGCTCACAGCAACCTCCAACTCTTGGGCTTAAGCAATTCTCTTGCCTCAGCCTCCCAAGCAGCTGGGACTACAGGCGCCCACCATAACACCTGGCTATTTTTTGGTTGCAGTTGTCACCATTGTTTGGCAGGCCCAGGCTGGGTTTGAACCCACAAGTTCTGGTGTACATGGCTGGCATCCCATCCACTGAGCTACAGGCACCAAGCCAGCAAAGGTAACTTTTAAGAAGGTCAACATGCCCTGCTTCAGCCACTTACTGGGAGCTGGCTGGTCAATGCATGACTGAAGCCTGAGGAAACTCCTTAAGGGACTTGTCTTAATTGGACTTTGAACTTTGGGGAAAGGGGAGGAGTGTGTGTGGCTGGCTCTTTAGCCACTGAGCTACAGGCACCAAACCTGGCATTGAGATTTTGAAAGCCAGTGTTCCCAGTAGGAGGATGTGCAATTACCAAAGTCCTGGCACACAACGAGCAAGGCCTGTGGTGCGCAGGGAGGCCGTTAACTGCGATGCAGAGGCTGCCAGACTAGACTTCACAGAATAAAGCTGAAGGGGCAGAGCTGAGGTTGTACTTGCAGACTCTTCCTCTTTGTGTCTGTTAGCTTCTTGTTTTTCTGATTTTATTCTCATCAGTCCTCTAAAAGGAAGCATGCAGTTGAACCAGGGGCAGAAATACAAACGAACGAAGAGAAAAACACCTTTTGTTTTTTCTCTTTGTGATGAAAGATACCCTATTAGTATCAGTCAGGAAAGTACCGTTGTCCATCAGCCTTGTCCTCCAGCCTCAGTCTTTTACAGCAGAATTCTAGTTATGGCCCTGGAAGCTAAGCAGGGTCTTGGCCAGATTGCTCAGATTGTGGAGACTTGAGGCTGAATTTTGGATCGAAGAAAGAGAGCATCTGAGGCTAATAAGCAATAAAATCTCCCATGGCCAAGTTCCTGTTGGATTTTCCCCATCTCATAAGCTGCTTTCCAGAAATCCCACATACTGCCGCTGTGAATGTGATTGTTTTTCTCTTGTGTGGTTGAGTAGGTGACATGTTCTATCAAGGGCCAAAAGGACATATCAGCAGCAATGTTATGGACAAGGCATTGAGAAATAGGTAGGTAGATGATATAGAGATAAAAATCAAACATGAGGGTTACATATCATACAGAGGATAATGTATATCACAGTGTGTTTACAGCCCGGCCTGCCAGTAGGCCTGACCTAAGAATTATCATTAAAATATCCTTTGCTGGCTGCCGAAGAAGATGGATGAGACCAATGTCAGAAGAACCTGCAAGGGAATTCAGTGTGATAAAGATACAGTCCTTGCCCTCAGGAGGTACCTATTTAAGGCAATGGGTTTGTATTTTTTGGTAAGTGGAACACTTAAATACATTTTGGCTCTTAAGACCTAAGTCTTATCCAGGGAAATGAGGCTGCACCTTGGGAACACCTTTAGTTGGGTAGTAGAAAAATGGAAGGAGGTCAATGGGGTGCAGAAGCCAGACCCTGAGCAGAGCTCCAAGTGGAAAGGCCTAGACAGAAGGGGGTCACATCCAGGACATGACGTGTCAGTACTGGTTGGTAGGAAGCTTCCCATTTGAGAAGCCCTGTGTGTGTGTGTGTGCGCACGCGTGTGCACATGTGCATGATGTGAACATCCCTGTGTGTGTGTGTGTGTGTGTGTGTGTGTGTGTGTGTGTGTGGTGTATGTGAGATGTGCACATGCCTGTGTGTGCATGTGTGGTGTGTGTGGTGTGAACATGACCATGCGGGTGAGTGTGTGGTGTATGTAGTGTGCACATGCCCATGTGTGTGCGGGTGTGTATACATGTTACATTGAACTATAATTACAAGAAATCTCTCCTCTTTCATCTCCTCATCTCTCTTTCTCCTATAACAACATTCTCCCTTCTTCCTCTCCCAGCATCGTCTCAGTCCTTTTCACTAATGCTCCTGCTGCTTTCCAAGTCATCAACTGCTTTTTTGAAAAGCAAATTGCAGCCAGATTGTAATGTGGTGGCCCACTCCTATGATCTCAGCACTTTGAGAGGCCGAGGTGGGAGGATCGCTTGAGCCCAGGAATCGGAGGTTATAGTGAGTCACTCCAGCCTGGAAGACAGAACAAGATGGAGTCGCCAACAAAAAAATGTTTTTTAATTTAATCTTTAAAAAATAAAATAAAAAGCAAGGTGATGGAGAGAGAATAGTGGTTAAGAGTAAGAGCTTGGCTTTCAGTCTTGTCCTTAACACTTGGGTCTGTGTATATTCTCTAAGGTAGACCAGTTATCTCCCCGAGTCATTCTGCTCAATACTAAAGTAGATTTTCTTAGAATATTAAAGTAACATTAAGTTATTATCACAGGACCTGGCTCATAGTGATTGCTTAATAATTTGTATTTAATGGCAGCACCCATAGCTCAGTGGCTAGGGTGCCAACTACATGCCCCCAGGCTGGAAGGTTTGAACCCAGCCTGGACCAGCTAAAACAACAATAACAACTACAACAAAATCATACCCGGACATTGTGGCAAGCGCTTGTAGTCCCAGCTACTTGGGAGGCTGAAGCAAGAGAATCGCTTAAGCCCAAGAGTTGGAGGCTGCTGTGAGCTATGATGTCACAGCACTCCACCCAAGGCAACAGCTTAAGGCTCTGTCTCAAAAGGAAAAATAATAATAATAATAAATTGTATTATGAAATGTGACATAGACAAGTATTTACCCCTCTATCTTTCCTGATTTCTCTGTCCTTTTACTTCTTTCTTTACTATCCTACAACTTCTCCCCTTCTTTCCCAGTTTAGGTTCTGAGAAGAAACCTTGGCATCAGAAATCTAAGAAAGGAAAATGTCATGATCCCTTTACATCTTAAAAAGTGGGCTTAAAAAATGTACTAACCTGACTGCCCAGCCACAGCTCACTATGTCAAAGTTGGTGTCCTTATTAGCTGTAAGACTGTATTCTATGAAGTTTATCCAGTAAGTATTGTTGATAGAATTTTGGAAAGAAGTGCAATAATTGAGTGTTTCACAAGAATATCAGAAACTTTATAGAAAGCAGTACGTATTTTTGAAACTACAGAAGGAGGAAAGAAAAGTTGCACTTATTCATTCACTCAAAGCCTGGGATTTGAGTTGTCTTTAAATAACAGCAGACTTATTCAGAATATCAAGTAGGGGTGCACTTGTAACATCTAAACTGTGATAGATGTTCCTTAATTTTACGATCTATGCATAAAGCACCAAATCAAAAAGTAAACTTAACTTTCCGTAAATTATCTGCATATGGGATTTAACTTCTTTTCAACATTCTAGCATGGCATGGATGGAAGGTCTTTGGAAGACTGTCAGAGCTTGGGCTCAATGAAAAGACCCCATGAATCTGCAAGGGCAGCCCAGTTGCTGCCTAATGGCAATGGTGCTGGGAAATCAAATAGGCTATGTTTTTCATCATTGAGAGAGGACAGCTGCTTGGCAAAGAAGTTGTACAGAAAATTCAGATGTCACTCAAACTACCAGATTAAAGTTAGCTTTAGAGGTAACCTGATCTTTCAGGAGACAACTACAGGGCCCAAGTTTCTTACACTGATCAACCGTTTTCTCCTTGTGCTCAAAATTCTGTGCTGTGGGTTCTGATGAGGTGCCATGACCAATTCAGGAGGGAAGCTAACATAGGACTTGGCCTCTCTACCCCTGGGGATCTGAAATTATGCTATATTTACTACTGCCAAAGTGAATGACAGCACTGCCTGTGTGTTGGCAGTCATGAGAGGAGAGATCAGCATGGCCCGAGAGCCAGAGAGCACCTGCCCTTGATGGAGAACCAGGTAAGTCTTAGGAGGTGAGCAGTGGGGTGTGGTCACATCAACAAAGTGTGAACACTCCCAAAACCCTTCTGCTTGCTTTAGATCATGTCTCACCTCCCTCCCACCGCTGTCGAGAAGTGATAAAACCAAACAAAGTGGACCATTCCCTGTCAAGGTGCCTATAGACAGAAGTGGCACATTCTTAAGGGGATGAGAGCTGTGGCAAGCTTCGACCAATTTGGAATAAATCGTCATCCATGCAGTGTGTTTTCACATACTGCACTTCCCTTTACTATCCCCAGCGCTCTGCGGATGAAGCAGCATTTTCTCCCCATTTTACAGACACAGAAAATGAAGCTCAGAAAGATTCAAGGCCTTAGTGGAGGTCACTGAGTAGGAAGGAGAACCAAAACACATACTGCTGTTCTGTGCCCTCTATGTGCCAGCACCTCTACAGAGGTAGGGAAGCTCAGACAGAGGATGGCCTGCTTAAGAAAGACTGGACCCAGAATGAGGAAATTGATTAATCTCTCCTCTCGGGTATTATCCATCCATTCCAATTTTTTTATTTGCATAGGTGCCAGAAAATGCCTCAACATGAAAAGTGACAACCAGAGCTTCTTGGAGGAGTCCCCTGAGAACTTCATCCTGCTGGGTGTTTCTGACAGGCCATGGCTGGAGCTCCCTCTCTTTGTGGTCCTCCTGGTGTCCTACATACTGGCCATTTTGGGGAACATTGCCATCATGCTGGTGTCCCGGCTGGATCCCCAACTCCACAGCCCCATGTACATCTTCCTTGGCCACCTGGCCTTCCTGGACCTCTGTTACACCACCACCACAGTCCCTCAGATGCTGGTCAACATGGGCAGTTCCAAGAAGACCATCAGCTACGGTGGCTGCACAGTGCAGTATGCAATTTTCCACTGGTTGGGATGCACTGAGTGCGTTGTCTTGGCCGCCATGGCCCTGGACCGCTACGTGGCCATCTGCAAGCCCCTCCATTATGCCATTATCATGCACCGTGCTCTCTGTCAGCAGCTCGTGGCTGTGGCCTGGCTCAGTGGCTTCAGCAACTCCCTTGTGCAGGTGGTCCTAACAGTGCAATTGCCTTTCTGTGGGCGGCAGGTGCTGAACAACTTCTTCTGCGAGGTGCCAGCCATGATCAAGCTGTCATGTGCTGACACGGCTGTGAATGACGCCACACTGGCTGTGCTGGTGGCCTTCTTTGTGCTGGTCCCCCTCGCCCTCATCCTTCTCTCCTATGGCTTTATCTCCCGTGCTGTGCTCAGAATCCAGTCGTCCAAAGGACGGCGTAAGGCCTTTGGGACCTGTTCTTCCCACTTGGTGGTGGTCTCCCTTTTCTACCTACCTGCCATCTACATGTACCTGCAGCCCCCTTCTAGCTACTCCCAAGAGCAGGGCAAGTTCATTTCCCTTTTCTATTCCATAATTACTCCCACCCTCAATCCCTTTATCTACACACTGAGAAATAAAGATGTGAAGGGAGCTCTGAAAAGACTTCTGGCACGGATTTGGAGGCTCTGCCGAAGATGAAGATCTGAGATGTGTCAGTTTCCACTGATTAATGAACATTGAGCAAGCATATTGTGTGCTCAGAGCATCTTTCTCTTAAGGAGCTAATAACTAAACAGTAAGAGTTGGAGAGATATGAAAGCTTCAAAAATCCCCTGTCTAAAAATCTCACTTCCTATATAGTCAAAATACCTAAAATTCTCCATCTATAAATAAAATCAATTCTGCAAGTATAATAGTAAGAGGCCATACATTTTCAAAAATTGTTTGAACAGACTTGGTATTCAATAAGTATTTGTTGAATTATGTAATTTCTTTCTTTCTTTCTTTTTTTTTTTTTTTTTTGAGACAGAGCCTTAAGCTATCACCCTAGGTAGAGTGCCGTGGCATCACAGCTCACAGCAACCTCCAACTCCTGGGCTCAAGCGATTCTCCTGCCTCTGCCTCCCAAGTAGCTGGGCTTACAGGCACCTGCCATAACACCCGGCTATTTTTTTGGTTGCAGCCATTATTGTTGTTTGGCAGGCCCAGGCTGGATTCGAACCCTCCAGCTAAGGTGTATGTGGTTGGCGCCTTAGCCTCTTCAGTCATAGGCACGGAGCCAGAATTATTTAACTTCTAATTCTCTCTTTCTCCTTTTCCTCTTTCTATATGCTTCGATTTTCCTCCCATTTGTCTTTTTGCATTGCTCCTCAGTGTACATAATATGAAACTGAAACATAATCTTATTAAATTATAATAAATTTACATTCTTCACCATAGATTTATGTGTTTTTTTTTTTCCAGTGGTAAGATAGGACTTTTATTAGAAGTTAGAAAGGAATACAGAAGAAGTGAAAAGCACCAGAGCTTCTGGTTCACCATAGATTTAAATCTCCATAAATGTCATATGACTTTCTAAAAACATTTCAAGAATGAAGTGGAATTGCTTTCTTCTTCCTGTGATCTTAGGTCATGCTTTTTTTCTATAGTTCAAGTTTTCTTTTCTTTTCTTTTTTTTTTTTTTTTATTGTTGGGGATTCATTGAGGGTACAATAAGCCAGGTTACACTGATTGCAATTGTTAGGTAAAGTCCCTCTTCCAATCATGTCTTGCCCCCATAAAGTGTGACACACACCAATGCCCCAACCCCCCCTCCGTCCCTCTTTCTGTTTCCCACCCATAACCTTAATTGTCATTAATTGTCCTCATATCAAAATTGAGTACATAGGATTCATGCTTCTCCATTCTTGTGATGCTTTACTAGGTTAATACGAAGGATGTAAAGTCTCCATTTTTTTTAATGGCTGAATAGTATTCCATGGTATACATATACCACGGCTTGTTAAACCATTCCTGGGTTGGTGGGCATTTAGGCTGTTTCCACATTTTGGCGATTGTAAATTGAGCTGCAATAAACAGTCTAGTACAAGTGTACTTATGATAAAAGGATTTTTTTCCTTCTGGGTAGATGCCCAGTAATGGGATTGCAGGATCAAATGGGAGGTCTAGCTTGAGTGCTTTGAGGTTTCTCCATACTTCCTTCCAGAAAGGTTGTACTAGTTTGCAGTCCCACCAGCAGTGTAAAAGTGTTCCCTTCTCTCACATCCACGCCAGCATCTGCAGTTTTGAGATTTTGTGATGTGAGCCATTCTCACTGGGGTTAGATGATATCTCAGGGTTGTTTTGATTTGCATTTCTCTAATATATAGAGATGATGAACATTTTTTCATGTGTTTGTTAGCCATTCGTCTGTCATCTTTAGAGAAAGTTCTATTCATGTCTCTTGCCCATTGATATATGGGATTGTGGGCTTTTTTCATGTGGATTAATTTGAGTTCTCTATAGATCCTAGTTATCAAGCTTTTGTCTGTTTGAAAATATGCAAATATCCTTTCCCATTGTGTAGGTTGTCTCTTTGCTTTGGTTATTGTCTCCTTAGCTGTACAGAAGCTTTTCAGTTTAATGAAGTCCCATTTGTTTATTTTTGTTGTTGTTGCAATTGCCATGGCAGTCTTCTTCATGAAGTCTTTCCCCAGGCCAATATCTTCCAGTGTTTTTCCTATGCTTTCTTGGAGGATTTTTATTGTTTCATGCCTTAAATTTAAGTCCTTTATCCATCTTGAATCAATTTTTATCAGTGGGGAAAGGTGTGGGTCCAGTTTCAGTCTTTTACATGTAGACATCCAGTTCTCCCAACACCATTTATTGAATAGGGAGTCTTTCCCCCAAGGGATGTTCTTGTTTGGTTTATCAAAGATTAGGTGGTTGTAAAATGTTAGTTTCATTTCTTCGTTTTCAATTCGATTCCAAGTGTCTATGTCTCTGTTTTTGTGCCAGTACCATGCTGTCTTGAGCACTATGGCTTTGTAGTACAGACTAAAATCTGGTATGCTGATGCCCCCAGCTTTATTTTTGTTACAGAGAACTGCCTTAGCTATACGGGGTTTTTTCCGGTTCCATACAAAACGCAGAATCATTTTTTCCAAATCTTGAAAGTACAATGTATTTTGATAGGAATGGCATTGAATAGGTAGATTGCTTTGGGAAGTATAGACATTTTAACAATGTTGATTCTTCCAAGCCATGAGCATGGTATGTTCTTCCATTTGTTAATATCCTCTGCTATTTCCTTTCTGAGGATTTCATAGTTTTCTTTATAGAGGTCTTTCACCTCCTTCGTTAGGTATATTCCTAGGTATTTCATTTTCTTTGAAACTATGGTGAAGGGAGTTGTGTCCTTAATTAGCTTCTCATCTTGACTGTTATTGGTGTACACAAAGGCTACTGACTTGTGGACATTGATTTTATATCCTGAAACATTACTGTATTTTTTGATGACTTCTAGGAGTCTTGTGGTTGAGTCTTTGGGGTTCTCTAAGTATAAGATCATGTCATCAGCAAAGAGGGAGAGTTTGACCTCCTCTGCTCCCATTTGGATTCCCTTTATTTCCTTGTCTTGCCTAATTGTATTGGCTAGAACTTCCAGCACTAC
This sequence comes from Nycticebus coucang, assembly GCF_027406575.1. Lineage (NCBI taxonomy): Eukaryota > Metazoa > Chordata > Mammalia > Primates > Lorisidae > Nycticebus > Nycticebus coucang. Next base: position 13,463,478 of record NC_069799.1, on the reverse strand, counting down.
GCTGAATAGTAAAGGTGACAGAGGACAACCTTGTTTGGTTCCAGTTCTAAGAGGAAAAGCTTTCAGTTTTACTCCATTCAGTAAAATATTGGCTGTGGGTTTGTCATAGATAGCTTCAATCAGTTTTAGAAATGTGCCACCTATGCCTATACTCTTCAGTGTTCTAATTAGAAAAGGATGCTGGATTTTATCAAATGCTTTTTCTGCATCTATTGAGAGAATCATGTGATCTTTATTTTTGCCTCTGTTAATATGGTGGATAATGTTTATAGACTTGCGTATGTTAAACCAGCCTTGCATCCCTGGGATGAAGCCTAGTTGATCATGATGAATGACTTTTTTGATGATAAGCTGTAATCTATTGGCTAGGATTTTGTTCAGAATTTTTGCATCTATGTTCATGAGTGAGATTGGTCTGAAATTCTCCTTTTTGTTTGGGTCTTTTCCTGGTTTTGGTATCAGGGTGATGTTTGCTTCATAGAATGTGTTCGGGAAGATTCCTTCTTCCTCAATTTTTTGGAATAATTTCTGCAGTACAGGAATAAGCTCTTCCTTGAAGGTTTGATAGAATTCTGGAGTGAAGCCATCTGGACCAGGGCATTTTTTGGTTGGAAGATTTTTTATTGTTTCTTTGATCTCAGTGCTTGAAATTGGTCTGTTCAGGAGCTCTATTTCTTCCTCACTGAGTCTAGGGAGAGGGTGTGATTCCAAATATTGATCCATTTCTTTCACATTGTCAAATTTCTGGGCATAGAGTTTCTGCTAGTATTCAGAGATGATCTCTTGTATCTCTGTGGGATCAGTTGTTATTTCCCCTTTATCATTTCTGATTGAGGTTACTAGAGATTTCACTTTTCTATTCCTCGTTAGTCTGGCCAATGTTTTATCTATTTTATTTATTTTTTCAAAAAACCAACTCCTTGTTTCATTAATTTTCTGAATGATTCTTTTGTTTTCAATTTCATTGATCGCTGATTTGATTTTGGATATTTCTTTTCTTCTACTGAGTTTAGGCTTAGATTGCTCTTCTTTTTCCAATTCCATAAGATCTCTTGTGAGATTGTTGATGTACTCTCTTTCTGTTTTTCGAATGTAGGCATCTAAAGCGATGAATTTTCCTCTCAAAACTGCTTTTGCAGTATCCAACAGGTTTTGGTAGCTTGTGTCTTCATTGTTGTTATGCTCAAGGAAGTTAATGATTTCCTGTTTTATTTCTTCCTGCACCCATCTGTTATTCAACAGAAGATTGTTTAATTTCCATGCCTTTGGGTGGGGTCAAGCATTTTTGTTAGAGTTGAGTTCCACCTTTAGTGCCTTATGGTCTGAGAAGATACAAGGTAAAATTTCAATTCTCTTGATTCTGTTGATATTTGTTTTGTGTCCCAGGATATGATCAATTTTGGAGAATGTTCCATGGGGTGATGAGAAGAATGTATATTCTTTATCTTTGGGATGGAGTGTTCTATATGCGTCTATCAAGCACAGTTGTTCTAGGGTCTCATTTAAATCTCTTATATCCTTGTTTAATTTCTGTTTAGAGGATCTGTCCAGCTCTGTAAGAGGAGTGTTAAGGTCCCCTGTTGTTATGGTATTATCAGATATCATATTGCTCAGACTGAGTAAGGTCTGTTTCAAGAATCTGGGAGCATTTAAATTGGGTGCATAGATATTTAGAATTGAAATGTCTTCTTGTTGTAGTTTTCCCTTGACCAATATAAAGTGACCATCTTTGTCTTTTTTGACTTTAGTTGCTTTAAATCCACATGTATCTGAAAATAAGATTGCAACTCCTCTTTTCTTCTGAATTCCATTTGCCTGAAAAATTGTCTTCCAACCCTTGACTCGGAGCTTTAATTTGTCTTTTGAAGCCAGGTGTGTTTCTTGCAGACAGCAAATGGATGGCTTGTGTTTTTTAATCCAGTCAACCAATCTATGTCTCTTCAGTGGGGAATTCAAGCCATTAACATTTATTGAGATAATTGATAAGTGTGGTAGGATTCTATTCGTCTTACTTTGTGAGAGTCCATTGCTTAGTTTTATCTTTTGCATCAGTGTGCAGGTTAGGTTCTGTCCTTTAATTTCTGAGTTCTTACTTTGCTGCTGATCCATTGTGGTGGTCAGTGTGCAGAACAGGTTGAAGTATTTCCTGTAGAGCTGGTCTTGTTGTGGCGAATTTCCTCAATGTTTGTATATCCATAAATGATTTGATTTCTCCATCAATTTTGAAGCTTAGCTTAGCATGGTACAGAATTCTGGTCTGGAAATTGTTCTGTTTAAGTAGATTAAAGGTAGATGACCATTGTCTTCTTGCTTGGAAAGTTTCATTAGAGAAGTCTGCGGTCACTCTGATGGATTTGCCCCTGTAGGTCAACTGGCGCTTACCCCTGGCAGCTTGCAGAATCTTTTCTTTGGTCTTGACTTTGGACAGGTTCATCACAATGTGTCTTGGAGAAGCTCGGTTAGAGTTGAGGCAATCTGGGGTCCGATATCCCTCTGAAAGCAGTGTGTCAGAATCTTTGGTGATATTTGGGAAATTTTCTTTTATAATATTCTCTAGTATGGCTTCCATTCCTCTGGGGCAGTCTTCTTCCCCTTCTGGAATTCCTATAACTCGTATGTTGGAACGCTTCATAAAGTCCCGTAATTCTGACAGTGAACGTTCTGCTTTCTCTCTCTTCTTTTCTGCCTCTTTTACTATCTGAGGTATCTCAAAAACTTTGTCTTCTACCTCTGAAATTCTTTCTTCTGCATGGTCTAACCTGTTGCTGATACTTTCCATTGCATCTTTAAGTTCCCTGATTGACTGTTTCAGTTCCTTCAGCTCTACTATATCCTTTTTATATTCTTCATATCGTTCATCTCTGATTTGATTCTGTTTTTGGATTTCCTTTTGGTTATTTTCCACTTTATTAGCAGTTTCCTTCATTGTTTCCATCATTTCTTTCATTGTTTTCAACATGTGTATTCTAAATTCCCTTTCTGTCATTCCTAACATTTCTTTATAGGTGGAATCCTCTGCAGTAGCTACCTCATGGTCCCTTGGCGGGGTTGTTCTGGACTGGTTCTTCATGTTGCCTGGAGTTTTCTGCTGATTCTTCCTCATGAGTGATTTCTTTTATCTGTTTCCTTGCCCTAATTTTCCTTTCACTTCCTCTTGCTCTTTAATTTCTTGTGCCTGTGGAAGTGGCGGGTGGGTTTAGACGGATTGAACAGACGCGACCACTTGCCGGTTTTCCACTGTTTTAGTCCTCCTCTTGGGGTCCAGAAGTCTCTCGCTGACTCCCTGTATCCTCTCAGGGGTGATGATAGGCAGATCCCACGAGCCAGAGATGCCTGGAGTCCTATCTCCCCAGACTCACGGTGCCCAGATGCAAGGAAGCTGTTACTCGGCTGCCATCTTGCTCCGCCTCTCCTTTTTTTTTTTTTTTTTTGAGACAGAGTTTCACTCTGGCACCCTGACTAGAGAGCTGTATCATTATAGCTCACCGCAATGTTAAGTTCTTGGGCTCAAGTGATCCTCTCGCCTCATTTTGTTTCTATTTTTAATAGAGAGTCTTGCTCTTGCTTGGGCTGGTCTTGAACTCCTGACCTCAAGCAATCCACCTGCCTTCATCTCCCAGAGTGCTAGGATTACAGGCATGAGCCACTATACCCAGTCTTCAAGTTTTCTTCTATAGAAAGTTTTCCCACCATTGTCTGGGAAATAGTATAAGCATATCTGTCATGGATATGTAAAACTCTATATTAGGTCCATGGGTACAAAAACAGCATAACCTCTTATCTTAAAAAGGAATATACTCTGTTGAGAACACAAGCTGTAAACACAACTAGAGTTAAGGATAATAAAACTTAAAATAAAATGTTCCAAGCAATAATTACTGCTAACATTTGCAGAAGTTTCTCAAGATTCAGGCATTATACTAAGTGTACTTACACATACCATGATGATTAATACTCAGATAACCCCATGGTGTAATCACTTTTATGACTCCCCTTGTCATATAAAAATTTTATTAGTAGAGAGATTGTGATGACTTGACCAAGGTCATTCATTTGGTAACTGAGGGAACTGAGATTAGTACTAACATCTGTACTGGCTCCTTTCCATTAAAGAATAAAATCCTGATACCAGCTAGCACCTTGTATTTGCATTTTGGGTTTTTTTGGTCCTAAATCCATTTACATATAATTCATTTGTCCATTTATTTTATCTTCCTGCCTTATATATGCCAAACATTAACATAACCAACCATAGAAAATAAAATAATAATAAATGTGTAAAAATTAGAACCAAAAAGATTAAGGAAGGCTTTCTGACAGCAAAGGCAAAAAGCAACTATCAGTCACAAAGTTATAGGATTTGATTTAAGAAATGTAGAAAAAGTAATGACTATTTCAGGTACCAAGACTGCAAAGAATTTTTTTCCAATGGACTGCCATACAGCAGTCATTGGGTAATAGCTGAAAGCCTTTTGTAACTACTTTATAGAACATGTAAAATTATATATTGGAGGTTTTTATTAGGGGTACAGGTCCAAGCCACAATTTTATAAAAGCCTTGTAAGATGGATCAAAAGAAAGGTTATTCACACATATGACAATGATATAATTCTAGGATACATTTAAAATTATTGAGAACTATATTTCTCAAAATAGATGTACTAGTTTAAAGATGGACTCAAATTTTATTCTACTTTTGTGGCAAAAGGTAGGGACTAATTTTATTCCCACTGAATAAGGAGTGACCTTAGGGACTTGCTTGACCATTAGAATGCATGAAAGAGATGTTTTATTTTTTCTTTTTTTTTTTTAGTATTTTATTATTAAGTCATTTGTACATAGATCATAAATACATTTATGCCATTATGGGATTCGATGTGTTGATTATTTATACAAATTGAAGTGCTTACATCCTATTAATCAACATAGCCTTCACCTCATTTACCCAATTACAGCATTAAGACATTTGTGTTATACACCTGATAAATCCAACTTGTACTTGCAATGTGCTCCACAGGTGTGGTCCCCCTACTAACCCTCCATCAACCCACCCCACTCCTTTTCCCTCTCTCTCCCTTTCCCTCCTTCATCCTAGGCTATAGTTGTGTTTCATTTTTCATTTTTCATATGCACGTGTGAGTGATTAAAAGAAAATGGAGATTTACCTCTTTTATGTTTACATGGATAGAGCTGGAAAATATTCTTCTTAGTAAAGTATCTCAGGAATGGAAAAAAATATATATCCATTGTGCTCATACTACTGTGAAAGAGATGTTTTAAATCTCTCAAGGTGAGTGGGTAAGAAACCTGACAGCCTCCAGTTAGTAACACTCACTCTGGGTTTTCTGATTCACCAAGTAAGAAGTCCAGCTACTCTAAGAAGCCACCTATGAGTGACACCACTCACAGTTCCATAGCAGCCAGGGTTTCAGTCAGCTCTGCCATGTGTGAGTAGAAATATCATGAGTCCTACCACCCATCCCAACCACTAGTTGACTACTACCCAGTGATCTCCACAGAAGAGAAGACTCACCCAGCTGAGCCCGGAACAAATTCCTAACCCACAAAAAGATAAGATACAATAAAACGTTTGTTACTCTAAGCCACTAAGTATTGGTGTGATTTGTCAGGGAGCAAAAATACTTTAAAAAGTAGGGGCCCTTTAAAATATTTAATATCAGAATTATTTAATACCACAAAAGAAACATGGTGAACTTTTCAGAAGCACTAATATTATTCATTGTTTTAAGGGAAAATATTTAAACACATGTACCTCAACCGATAAGTAAATTAAAGCTTATTGCTAATATTAAATTGTTATACACTTAATGAACTGTATACATTTTAAAATACACAAATTTTTATAATGGAGCTCAAGACTTCAAATAGTTTGTATGCTTTGAGTGATCTGCTCTGTATGAAAGTGTGGTCCCAGAAGTTCACTTTCATCTGCTTTTATGAACACTTTGTGGGTAACTGAGAGCAACACTGATGTAGAGAAATGGACAAAATGTGTGCATTTCAGGTTTCTCTTCTGTATGCATTGTTCTTGCCAAGCTGTGGAAATATATTGGCCTGAGCTGTGAATATATTCAGACTCCTTAGCAGTTTCTTTAAATTGGGCACTGTATGTTGCCAAGTAGGAGCAAAGCTGTGATTTGACCTGTAACAGTCACTTATTTGAGGCTGTAGTCAAAATGGACTGGTATCTACCTTCTCAAGGTAATGAATCTACCCGTAGTAAACAGACTCTTCGATCCAACACGAAAGTGAGCAAAGACCTTCCTCACAAAAACGTGGTAATACATACTCTGAAAATTTCACTGTGAGGCCCACTGAGTGTCTTCTTTGATCAATATGGAGTCTTCACGTGCTAAATGAAGCATTTGCAAAATATTCAGGTAGCTGATTAACCAGGTTGCCTTATTATGAGAGACATGTAAAGGGAAGAGAAGGGCATTCACCATTGCTTTCTGTGGCCCTTCCTTCTGGCATTAATCATTTAGTACAGTCAGATGTCTATGCAGAGGCCACTCCTAGTTCATGACAATAAAATGAACAAAATCAAGAATTCAACTTTTTCTTAAAAGAGAATTACCAAAATCTTTCATATTTTCTTCATTATCAATCATCAGAGGCTTCTTGGAAATAATATGATCAGTTAAACACACAAATTTGATTATTTCACTCTCATGCTCTGAATATTTTAATGTCTTTTGAGCCCATTACCTTCAAGGCAAAACTCCAAATCCCTAAATAACACTTGTGTCTCATCTCCTGTGATGTTCCTCCACCTATCTGGCACCCAGTTCTTCCTTGACTCATGCTCATCTCCCACAGACACACGGTCCTTGAAGTACTGACCAATCCCATTCCAGGAGGGGAGAAGCAAGACCTCGAATACCTGCTCTGCCTGCCTGGTGGTCTTCCTCCTCTTCTGCAGTGTCATGGTCTGTAACTTGCCCCACAGCCATTTTTCCCAGAAAGGAGGGAAATTCCTGACTTCTGTATACTGTGGTGACTCCTACCCTTTACTTCCTCATCTTCACTTTGAGGAACAAGCATATGATAGGGGCTCTTAAGAGACTATTTGGGGAAAAGGAGGAACAGTGAGGAGTGAGGGGTTCAAATGCAAAGGGTAGATTAGCTTTGTCCACTTGAGATATTCCCAAGACATAGAACACACATGCCTCTCGACTCCTGACACTAAGGCCAAGGGTCAACAGTGTAGACAAAGTGCCTTGGCAGTGACTGATCAAAAGAGATTTTTCAATTGTTTGTTTAACTTTATTGCACTAAATTTGTAAGTGGGTATAATGATAATTGGAATTATATATTGTTTTACACCAAAAGAAAAAAATCCAGAGCATGAAGTTCTCATTAAGGAGAAGTCAGTCAAAAACATTGCTGGTTTAGAAATGCTCCTCAACACACTTCCTGCTTTCCACTTACTTCTGAGAAGAGACAGAACCTCTAACTCTGGGAATCTTAAAATGTTTTAAAGAAATAACCCTACATTTCTTAAAGCTTATGATTAGGCATTTTCCTCTATGCCCATAGAGTAAAATTTAAAATAAAAGCAGTTGTATTCATGTAAATGAAGGATTGATTGAAAACAAAAAGTTAAAATGCATCTTCTTTTTTCCAGTTCATGAGAAATTATGCATAAATATACATTTTTTTAGACACCCAGGTTGGAGTACAGTGGCACAATCATAGCTCACTTGAACTTCTGGGCTCAAGGGATCCTGAGCCCCAGGAAGCCCCAGCCTCCCTAGTAGCTGGAACTACAGGCATGTGCTACCATTTTCAACTAATTTTTTAAATTTTGGAGAGATGAGGTTCCAGTCTGTTGCCCAGGCTGGTCTTGAACTCTTGGGATCAAGCAATCCTACTGCCTTGGCCTCCTAAAGTGCTGGGATTACAGGTGTGAGCCATAGCACCTGACTGAAAAACTCCATATTTTTTATTATACTTAAGGTGTAGCCAAATTCTCTCAGCTGAGCATAAACACCTTAAGTTTCTTCATCTAAACTTGTAATTTGAATTATTTCCACTTGATTTCGTGTGAGGAGGATCAGGTTAAGTAAACGTTCACAATATTTCTCTACATAGCTATGTTAATGACAATGTCAGGGCCACTATTCTATATTTTAAGAATAGCACAGTGGTTACAGCACCAGCCACATACACTGAGGTTGGCAGGTTCGAACCTGGTCTGGGCCAGATGAACAACAACAACTACAACAAAAAAATAGCTGGGCATTGTGGCAGCCGCCAGTAATCCCAGCTCCTTGGGAGGCTGAGGCAAGAGAATCGCTTAAGCCCAAGAATTAGAGGTTGCTGCGAGCTGTGATACCACGGCACTCTACCGAGGGCAACATAGTGAGACTCTGTCTCAGAAAAGAAAAAAAAAGAATGGAATGCTGGGTGTGTTGGCTCACGCCTGAATCCTAACACTTGAGGAGGTTGAGGAGGGAAGATTGCTTGAGGTCAGGAGTTCAAGACCAGCCTAAGTAAGAGTGAGACTCTACCTCTACCAAAAATTGAAAAAATTAGCCAGCTATTGTGGTAGTCATCTGTAGTCCCAGCTACTCATGAGGTTGAGGCAGGAGGACTATTTGAGCCCAAGGGTTTGAGTTTGCCATGAGCTACCTTATAGCAAGACTCTGTCTAAAAAAAGGAAAAGAAAAGAAAAAGATAAAAAAAGGTAAAGGAAAGGAAAAAAAAAGGAACACAGTTCATTTTCTCCACACTTGAACTAATGGTATGGAGTGACATTGAGAATAGATGGCCAGCTGGTGCATCATAATCATTTACTTTCTTATCCCTCAGCTTTACCCCTAAGAATGTCTGTTCACTTTATAGGGTGTGAAACAAACAGCAAGAAAATTAGAAGTATAATTTTACTCTTGAGATTTATCATCTTCCTTTTAACCTCAAGTCCCACCTACTACATGAAACCTTCCTTTGACTAATTAAAAAAGAAGTTTTGAATATTCGCCCAGGTTTTTTATTCCCCCACTCCCTATTCCTGACCCTCACTAAAGCATCTCTTAATGCACACCCTAGGTTCTCATGAGCATTTGTTCGTATCTGCACTTCATACTGCATAGTACTGAGCCAGCTGTGACGCTATTACCTCTCAATATCAAGCTCACCTCTCTGCGCTGCAGACCTGGAGCTCTAAGTCCTCTGCTTGTCAGTTACTCCTTATAAGCTCTTCTGTGGGAAACCCTAGAGTCAGCCTGCAAAAAAGAAAGACTTACTCCATCTACTTTTCTGTCTCTATGCCTCAGTGCCACCCTAGTACCATTTCTTCACTTTGGCAACAGAGAGAAATGCTGAGATGCTGTTCATTTCAGACGCTGCAGGTGATGCCAGTTTTCTACACCTTCAGATCAGCTGGTCATATCCCCTGGGGACATCAACATTGGTCCAGCCTCTCTCTTCTCAAAGGCTGCATTTAATTCCATGGGTTCCCTTCCAAATGCCCAAACTATAGTAAATCCTCACCTGTTTGGTGAGGTCACTGCTTCCATGAAACCCATATGGGCTTGTATTTTCCCTGTTTTCAGATAGCCAATCCCTAATTAGCAATTTATTGTGCTAAATTCCATTTGTCAAAACCACCCATCTGGTTTCTGTGATATACTTGACCATGCCTGATAAACCTGTGTGTTATTTAGATGTTGATATCACTATTTCTAATTACCAAAGAATATGACTTTTACCTGTAATCTCCCTAATTAGAATGGATAGCACAGTTTAAAGCTCAGAAAGATACTTAATGAAAATGAATTAACAATAAAAAAGACATTACTGATTCTGTTACTTGAAGCATTAATGGTAATAGTTTCTAAAATTTATGTTACATGTCTATTAAGGTAATTCTGAATACAGCTAAACAATATATCACAAGGCTTGAAAACAGACCCTATTTGCCCTTTCATAGTCAAAGCACAAATCACCTCTTTCCTAGGTCAGCACCAACTGAGTGTCTAACAATTCAATGTAGTTCTGACAGTGACTCCCGAAGTCAGCACAGATCCCAGCCCCACCAGAATGCCTTACCTCAGACCTTAGTCATAAGTCTTGGGCACCCACACACACACTTCTGGCTGATTTGGCCAGAAATTTGGTGTTTTCCACAAACCACCTTTGAACTCTGATGATTCATAAAAATCACTCATAGATTCAGTGAAAGCACTGAACTTACAATTACTCTTTTATTATAACTTAAAAAGAGCCAAATGGAAGAAATATATAGGGGAAAGTCTGGTGGGCAGGTGTATAGGGGGCATGCAGAACTTCTACGTCCAGAGACTTTACCCAGGGTTTCATCACCTAGGTGTAATTGCATAGATCATTGACTATGTGGTTAAACTCACTCTTCAGCCATCTTCTGCTCCCCAGAGGTTAGGAGGTAAAGCCGAAAGTTCCAACCCTCCAATAACACGTGGTCTTTCTGATGCAACCAGCCCCTCCCTTGAAACTATTCAAGAATCCACCATGAGTCTTGTTAGCACGAACTCAGGTTGAATGGACACACTGTGGCTTAGTAGGAAACAAAAGACACTGCTATCACTCAGGAAATTCTAAGAGCTTTTGATATTCTGTACCACAAACCAGGGACAAAACCAAAGTATTATATAATATACATGTTATATATAATATACATCAGGGATATATATATAATATACACCAGGGATAAAGACCAAATATATAATATGTATATAATATATAAAATAATACTATGTGTATAATATATATTAATATAATATAATCTTTTATTATACCACAGACACTGACTTCAAAAGAGTCTTAACCATTATCACATCTTAAAGAAAAGATTCTCCCCAGATGGAGAATGGGGAGAGGACCCAACTTCAGGGGTAGTAAAGAGCCCCCCAGGGTACCCAGGACTATACTTTATAGCAGCCAGGTGAGTAACACAGATAAGGTGAGAGAGAAGGAAGTGATAGTCCATTCATTTTTTTTTTTTTTGAGACAGAGTTTCACTACATTGCCCTTGGTAGAGTGCTGTCATGTCACAGCTCACAGCAACCTTCAACTCTTGGGCTTAAGTGATTCTCTTGCCTCAGCCTCCCAAGTAACTGGGACTATAGGTGCCCACCACAAGGCCCAACTATTATTTGTTGCAGTTGTCATTGTGTTTAGCTGGCCCAGGCTTGAATCCAACCTGCCACCCTTGGTGTATGTGGCCGGTGCCGTAACCACTGTGCTATGAGCGCCAAACCAGTGATAGTGCATTCTTCAACCTCCTGGCCACAAAACTTTGGTGAGATGCCTTGCTAAGCTAACAGTCAAACCTGGAGTAAGGGGCTCAGATTACCTCCCTGGAACTCCAAGGTCTCCAAACAATAGATCCATTTCAGAAGGAAACAGTCATTATGCAGAAGTTCACACCTCTCTCGGGATTAGCCCTCCACCAATCAAGAGTACTCCTGGGCCTCAGTTTCTTCCATCCTTATTTCTCAGCTTTCCCTAACACAGAGGGGAAAGTAATACCTAATACAAACTTTCTCCAGAGGTCTCAGCAGACCTGAGGTCTCAAAAAGCTCCCTGAAACTCAGGCTACCTAACTTTAATGGGTTCTGGCTCCAGTTGGGAAAGGGAAGGGGATCTTGGTAGCAAGGGCTACTTCTCAGCATCTTTTTTGTTGTTGTTGTTTACATCTTTTTTCCCCTTTTTGCTCTTCAATCTTCTCATCCTTCTGGTCCTGTACCAAAAGGATTCATCAAAACCCTAGTTCAGAGGAACGGTAACTTAAAGAGCAAGAGGAAGTGAATGGAAACAGATTAAAAAACAAACAAACAAACAAACAAAAAACACTCATGAGGAAGAACCAGCAGAAAAATTCTGGCAACATGTAAAACTAGTCCAGAGCAAACCCCACCCCACCCCCTGCCCTGCCAAGGGAACATGAGGAAGCTACTGCAGAGGATTCCACCTATAACAAAATGTTAAAAATGACAAAAAGGGAATTTAGAATACAGATGATGAAAACAATGAAGGAAATGATGGAAACAATGAAGGAAACTGCTGTTGAAGTGGGAAATAACCACAAGGAAATCCAAAAACAGAATCAAATAAGAGATGAACAATATGAAGAATATAGAAAGAATATAGCAGAGCTGAAGGAATTGAAGCAGTCAATTAGGGACCTTAAAGATGCAATAGAAAGTATCAACAACAGGGGCGGCACCTGTGGCTCAGTTGGTAAGGCACCAGCCCCATATACCGAGGGGGGCGGGTTCAAACCCGGCCCCAGCCAAACTGCAACCAAAAAGTAGCCAGGCGTTGTGGGGGGGCGCCTGTAGTCCCAGCTACTTGGGAGGCTGAGTCAAGAAAATCGCCTAAGCCCAAGGATTTAGAGGTTGCTGTGAGCTGTGTGACGCCACGGCACTCTACCGAGGGTGATAAGGTGAGACTCTGTCTCTACAAAAAAAAAAAAAGAAAGAAAGAAAGTATCAACAACAGATTAGACCATGCAGAAGAAAGAATTTCAGAGGTACAGGGCAAAGCTCTTGAGATAGCTCAGATAATTAAAGAGGGAGAAAAGAAGAGAGAGAAAACAAAACATTCACTGACAGAATTATGTCACTTTATGAAGCATTCAAACATATGAGTTATAGATATCCCAGAAGGGGAAGAAGAATGCCCCAGGGGAATGGAAGCCATACTAGAGAATATTATACATGAAAATTTCCCAAATATCACCAAAGATTCTGACATACTCCTTGCAGAGGGATATCAGACCCCAGGTTGCCTCAAGTCTAGCAGAGCTTCTCCAAGACACATTGTGATGAACCTGTCCAAAGATAAGACAAAAGATTCTTCAAGCTGCTAGGAGTAAGCGCCAGTTGACTTACAGGGGCAAATCCATCAGGGTGACTGCAGACTTCTCTAATGAAAGTTTTCAAGCTAGAAGACAATGGTCATCTACCTTTAATCTACTTAAACACAACAATTTCCAGCCCAGAATTCTATATCCTGCTAAGCTAAGCTTTAAAATTGACAGAGAAATCAAATCATTTACTGATATGCAAACATTGAGGAAATTCGCCATAATAAGACCAGCTCTACAGGAAATACTTCAACCTGTTCTACACACTGACCACCACAATGGATCAGCAGCAAAGTAAGAACTCAGAAATTAAAGGACAGAACCTAACCTCCACACTGATGCAAAAGATAAAACTAAGCAATGGACTCTCACAAAATAAGATGAATAGAATACTACCACACTTATCAATTATCTCAATAAATGTTAATGGCTTGAATTCCCCACTGAAGAGACATAGATTGGCTGACTGGATTAAAAAACACAAGCCATCCATTTGCTGTCTGCAAGAAACACACCGGGCTTCAAAAGACAAATTAAAACTCCAAGTTAAGGGTTGGAAGACAATTTTTCAGGCAAACGGAATTCAGAAGAAAAGAGGAGTTGTGATCTTATTTTCAGATACATGTGGATTTAAAGCAACTAAAGTCAAAAAAGACAAAGATGGTCACTTTATATGGGTCAAGGGCAAACTACAATAAGAAGATGATTCAATTCTAAATATTTATGCATCCAACTTAAATGCTCTCAGATTCTTGAAACAGACCATACTCAGTCTGAGCAACATGATATCCTATAACACCATGATAACAGAGGACTTTAACACTCCTCTTATACAGCTGGACAGATCCTCTTCCCCTCGATAAAGTGCTATGCTGTCATAGCTCACAGCAACCTCCAACTCTTGGGCTGAAGCAATTCTCCTGCCTCAGCCTCCCAAGAAGCTAGTTCTACAGGCACCTGCCAGGCCGCCAGCTATTTTTTAGAGACAGGGTCTCGTTCTTGCTTGGGCTGGTCTCCAACTCCTGAGCTGAAGCAATCCGCTCCCTTCAGCCTCCCAGAGTGGTAAGATTATAGGCGTGAGCCACGAGGTCCAGCTCTGAATTTTTTCCTGAGGAAGAAACCACTGCAATTTAAATCCAAACACTCGACCAGAGGAAAGCACAAGAATGGAAACCAGGAGAAGGCTCCAAAGATTGATGGTTTGGTTGGTTTATTTATTTATTTATTTTGAGACAGAGTCTTACTATGTAGCCCTCAGTAGAGTGCTATGGCATCACAGCTCACAGCAACCTCAGACTCTAGGGTTTAAGTGATTCTCTTCCCACAGTCTCCCAAGTAGCTGGAACTACAGGTGGCCGCTACAACACCCAGCTATTTTTTGGTTGTACTTGCCATTGTTCCCTGGAAAGCCCAAGCTGGATTCGAACCTGCCAGCTTTGGTGCCTATGGCTGGTGCCCTAGCTGCTGAGCTACAGGTGCCGAGCCTATTGGTGGGTTTATTGAGCCTTATACTTACTAAAGTGAGTAAGTAAGCAGCTCAGAAAGATAGGAGCAAAGTCCTTTGTGATAGACTCACATGGATCTCCCCTGGGTCTCCCAGCTCCAATAGCTCAGAGCAGACATCATTAGGTCCCAAGGAGACTAAGAGACCACTACAGAAGGCATTCAGACTGGAGGTTAATTTGCATCTAGGAAGAGGTCCCAATGGCCTCATCAGTCTTGGCAATCTAAATCTTCCTAAAATACACAGGGAGTTTTGGGGGCCCCTAAAAGAACAAGTTGCTGTCATCTCATCTCGAATTCAATACCCCGGGATGCTATTAAAAGCAGGTCTCTAATCCCAGCTCCCCTTCTAGCACCTTGGTATCCTGGAGGTGAGTCAGTTGCCCTCCTGCTCAGGCTGTGACCAAACCTGTTGTGAAATACTATAAAACACATCTGAGAAGGAAGCAGTAACCTGCATGATACCATTGAGAATAACTACAGTATGGCACATTGAGAGAAGTGAGCAAATTCCGGGCAGAGAGGAAAGTATAAGCAAAGCCACTGTGGTAAATAAGAAGAAAAAAAAGAAATGTTTTATGCATTCTGAGAAAGGAAGTTCAAACCAGATGCTTAAGACACTTGAAGGCAGAAGGAGATGGATCTGACATAGGTCAGCCGAACAGAAGCCAGTGAGAATGATGGTCTTTGTTACAGGCGGTAAATTTTGTCATGTGTGTGCACAACATAGCCTGGATTTGGAGGGTGAGGTGGGGAAAATTTCTAGAAACCAGCAATAGTTTTGTAATCATGTTGAACATTTGTATTCTAATTCATTAGCTGGTTTTAGGACCAGAAATTCATAATAATAGAGACAGTCTGTAGAGCTACAGCCATATGATTCTTGTGTTGCTGTTTTATATTCATTTCACATTAGATTATTATTTTTTTTAAATAAGTAGTAGAGATGTTAATTTGCCAAGAATGAGCCTAGTGTGGCTGGAAATATTAATAGGTCTTAAGATTGGCTGGGGTTTTTCACTTTGTTGTTTTTTCTGGCAGTTCCTGTAAAAGTGATCACCTCTACTGGCCATGCTGAACACGTGTTCCAGGAGGGAAATTTCTCAAATCCAAGATGAGTCAAAGGTAAGTTTCAGAGGATGTCAGAGGTTCCCAATTGCTAGACTGTGGCAGCTGGGACCCAAAGAGGTGCTAAAGTCAGTCTGCCTCTGTTTTCTCTTAGAGTCTATTATTGCCTCCCTGATCTTCTATAATTGTCTACCCCAGCAAGTTCCAGCATTTGACACCAATCCTTGGGAGACTTGTAGATTTGTATTAACCAGTGTTGAATGGATTAATGTGAGTGGGTAAATCTTGGCTTAGAAGGGTCACCACAGCTGTGAAAATAATAAGGGAGTGTTAGAAGCCTACCAATGAGAAACAATTGGAGAGATTCTATCGTAGAAAAGATGTCACAGCACAAATAACGGAGCATGATGACCCAGGTTTATACATGGACAACAATATAATCTTTGGACTGGAAGGATCCCATTTGTTTAGGAAGGTAGAAAACTGTACAACAAATGAATATCCTTCAAATAAATGAATGGGGCCAGACAAAATAAAGCCTGTTCATGAAGCCATTATGAGTAAGCACCTGCTTGGAGGATAATGACCAGAACTCACATCTCATGATGCCTTCTGGTAGAGGGTGCTCTTATTAAAAATGGAGAGCACTGGCTCAGCACCTGTAGCTCAGTGGCTAGGGTGCCAGCCACATACATCTGGGCTGGTGGGTTTGAACCCAGCCCAGGCCAGCCAAAACAACAATGACAACTACAACAAAAAAATAGCCAGGTTCTGTGGTGGGTGCCTGTAGTCCCAGCTTCCTGAGAGTCTCAGGCAAGAGAATCGCTTAAGTCCAGGAGTTGGAGGTTGCTGTGAGCTATGATGTCACAGCACTCTACCCAGGGTGACAGCTTGAGACTCTGTCTCAAAAAAAAAAAAAAAAATGAAGATCACTTGTCAATATCATTGTTAGATCAAAAAGAAAAACGCTGGTGGCATGAAAGAACACAGAGAATGCAGATTAAGAGAAATTTTGCTGAGGAATCAAGAAGAATCAGAGAAAGGGAGCGAGGGAGGCACCCAAGAAAAGTTAACTTACTTTGCCATGTTGCTACTAGAGCATGACCCAGAAAGTACCTCATCTCTCCCTGCATTTCTGTATCAGGTATCCCTGATACCATTTTGGCCTAGCATTTTCCAGATTCATCTTGTAACTCTGAAGTAGGGAACTCCTACCAGAAGTGCTCACATACTAGAGAGTAATGAGAAACAAAAACAAAGCCCAAACCTCTTCCGGTAGGAAAATAACTTCATTACAGAAGTTCATCATTCATAAAGACTGTCTTGAGCTTGTGGAGAGTGAGCAGAAAGTCAATTTATCAGTAGAAAGTCAATGGCTGTAGTCACAAATAATGAACAAGAATTCACTTATATTGATTTTATTTCGGGTTATTACTGAAAGGTAAGAGAAACATTACTGTTCTAATGTCTAAGTCAGAGTTGGCGATGGTCTGACTGAAGCTGCAGATGGATCAATGTTTAGTGAGGGCTCTACCTGTGCAAGTCACTCTGAGGGACACTGACTTCAGAGAGATGCCTGTCTCAAGGAATCGAAAATCCCCTGCACAAATATTACAGCCTTCTTACTCAAAGGTATCAGTCAAGATCAGCATGTGTATTACCCCAATTCAAAGTTAAGATTCTCTGCATTTTCAGAAGCCTGAGAAATCAGTACCTGCCATTAATGAGCAGAGAAGATTGGCGTTTACTTGGAGCTTCCAACCACGAGGATTTGTCACAGTGTGACAACACTTAGTGTAGCCATTTGTAAGAGTATAACATAGATCAGTGCCACATAAGAATGAAAACATGGGGCGGCGCCTGTGGCTCAGTCGGGAAGGCACTGGCCCCATATACCGAGAGTGGCGGGTTCAAACCTGGCCCTGGCCAAACTCCAACCAAAAAAAAAAAAAAAAAAAAAAATAGCCGGGTGTTGTGGCGGGCGCCTGTAGTCCCAGCTACTTGGGAGGCTGAGGCAAGAGAATCGCCTAAGGATTGGAGGTTGCTGTGAGCTGTGTGAGGCCACGGCACTCTACCGAGGGCCATAAAGTGAGACTCTGTCTCTACAAAAAAAAAAGAATGAAAACATGATCAAGCATGAAAGTGGAGGACAAGTATGAATAAGATGTACTTATCTTTTCAATTATTGACTAACTAATACAAAGAACCATAGCAGGTGTGCACGGGTAACACAAACCAATGAAAAGATTATTTTCAGTCCTAGTATTTAGAATGTAGATAGGGGGAGAAATTTAAATGTATTTAACAGTTAGGTTGGCAGCTAAGATAGCATTTTCCTAAATTTTGATTTAAGTGATTAAAAAAAAAACTGGGCAGTGCCTGTGGTTCAGTGGGTAGGGCACCGACCCCACATACGGAGGGTGGAGGGTTCAAACCCAGCCCCGGCCAAAGTGAAACGAAAGGTTGGCTGGGCATTGTGGCAGGCGCCTGTAGTCCCAGGCACTCGGGAGGCTGAGGCAAGAAAATCACCTAGGCCCAGGAGTTGGAGGTTGCTGTGAGCAATGAAGCCACAGCACTCTACTGAGGGTGATAAAGTGAGACTCTATCTCTACAATAAATAAATAAATAAAATAAAATAACTGATTATTGTGAGGCCTTGTAGGCAGGCAACGAATACCGCAATAGCATGGCAATCAGAGTGGCTGGGGGCTGAACTGTACTGATGATGAGCCCAACCAGTGGGCTAGATGGAGGGTGTGAGCATTTGCACTTGCATGAGGACATGTTCTGGTATCAGCAAGTGGCGTGGCTGTGGGTAGCATCCAAGGTTGGGGAGGAACCAGAGACCACTGAGCCAGGTACAAAGAGAGACCTACTTATGTTTTTTAAATACATTAAATTTGCATTATGGGAAGACAGCCTACATAAGAAAATCCTAAATGGGGAGGAGGATGGCAGACGTGTCCTCAGAGATGTGTGAATCAGGGCTTCCTACAGCTTCCCTGAATAAGGAAAGCTGGAACTGCAGTGTGAGGGGGTGAGTAGTGGAAAGGAAGGGGCCAGCGAGCACCACCAGCAACAGAGGGGAAACATTGAAGATGAGCTTAGGGTGAATGTTCTGTAGAGAGCAGGAAGGAGAGGTATCCCAGGTTCATTATCTTCCTTTCCCCATAACCCCGTGTCATCACATCTGTAAAGCACAACACAGACATACTTCTTGGGCGCCCCAAATGGGCAAGGTGCACACAGTCTAGGGCAGACAGTGGCCATCCCTCCACATGTACCTCTTTGTTGAATGTGCGTGGCCTGCAAGGCCCAGGCCTGGACTCTGTTTTTCTCTAACCACTTACAACTACAACTTCCTGTAGTTTGGGTCCTGACTGGGATTCCCATTATTTACCAAGATGAGTTCAGGTAGAAAGAAGCAATAAGAAAGGTGAGTGCAGGGACCGACCTCCCTGAGGAGTCCTAAAGCCAGCAGCCCAGGATTTTAGCAGGGTTAGGTCCAGAGCTCAGTCTGCTGGACAAACCAGTGTCGGTTACAGAGGAAGATTTGGAATGAACAGAGTTGTGTGTCCCTAGTTCACATAAATGTGACTGTTAGTAATAACGAATCACCAATAGTAGCTGTGCCTTATACCTGCAGACACCCTCCCATGGGGTCACAGTCCACCAAAGGAAGAACAAAATTAACAGGGTGTATGGGCAGCTTGAGAAGGTCCCTGAAGAAAATTTGAAATTTAATGACAGACAAGGTTTTGACACTCACAGACGTGATGAGGAAAACCATACCCTATTCCATGGAGTTGAAGGCAAAATGACACAAGCACAGTTAATAAATTAAAATTTTCTAGGACCCAGTGCTTGCTTCGGCAGCACATGTACTAAAATTGGAACGATACAGAGAAGATTAGCATGGCCCCTGCGCAAGGATGACACACAAAGTCGTGTAGCATTCCATATTTTTAAATGCCTCCATTTTTCATTAAAAAAAATTTTTTTTCTAGGACCCAACTACAACTCAGACTTTACCCTAGAAACACAAACAATGTAAGCTACTTGTATGCACCGTCATGTTAACCCAAAATTAAAAAAAAAAAAAAAAAGACCCTAAGAATAAAAAACAACTTTTTTGAGAAGATCAACTAAACAAGGCTTTTCCAGGTATTGAGCAGAGAGCAGCTAATTGTCTTCTCACAACCAATGTCTGCCACATCCAATAGGAATCTTGGGAGTAGGACCATATCCGTTCATGAAATCATGGTAACTTCGTTACTACTTCTTGATGAAAATGTCACTGAGTGACCCAACATTCAATGAAGAATTCTGCTCAGTAGGAAAGAGGTGGACATGACTCAGGTTGAAAACAGAAGTGAAATTGTTTTCTGGTTTTTGTTTGGAATTTTTTTTTTTTGCGACAGAGTCTTACTATGTCACCCTCGGTAGAGTGCCGTGGCATCACACTGCTCACAGCAACCTCCAACTCTGGGCTTAGGCAACTCTCTTGCCTCTGTCTCCCAAGTAGCTGGGACTACAGGTGCCCACCACCCTTTTGTTGCAATTTGGCCAGGGCTGAGTTTGAACCCTCCACCCTCGGTATATGGGGCTGGAACCCTACCCACTGAGCCACAGGTCCACCCTGGGATTTTTTTTTAACTTGAAACACAAATGTTAGTGCTAAAGTCACTTAAGCAGAAGTAAAAGGGTAGCTTTGATTCTAAAGAAAAGAGTAGAAGAATCAAGTAATGCTATTGCCAGAAGAATGGAAAGAGTTGGTTCTGACTATTCACCTACCTCACTCTAGCTTTCAAGGAGCTTGCTAGGGTAATCCAAGTCTGAAGGAATGAGCAGGTGAAAATGTCTGAGAAGGAACTAGTAGGAAGGAAAGGCCAGTAAACATTTGGAGAAATATTAATACAGAATAAGCAATTTTACTAAAATCAAACTCCAGTTCTCTCTGCCTTCTAAGATAGTTCTCTATTTACTTTGTTGTGCTTCTCAATTCCAGATGGGCGCTGGACATGGCCAATGACACCATCCTTAATGGTTTCATCCTTTTGGGCTTCTCAGATAGCCCCAGGCTGGAAAAGATCCTCTTTGTGGCCGTGACTATCTTCTACACAGTCACCCTGGTGGGCAACGTCACCATCATAGTCTTGTCCCATATAGACCCCCACCTCCACACCCCCATGTACTTCTTCCTCACCCAACTCTCCTTCCTGGATCTCTGCTTCACCACCAGCTGCATTCCCCAGATGCTGGTCAACCTCTGGGGTCCAGACAAGACCATCAGCTACTGGGGATGTACAACTCAGCTCTACATCTTCCTGGGACTGGGAGCTGCTGAGTGTGTGCTGTTGCTAGTCATGGCCTTTGACCGCTACGTGGCCGTGTGCCGACCTCTGCACTATGCAGCCATCATGCACCCACAGCTGTGCCAGAAGTTGGCCTTCCTGGTCTGGGGAAGTGGCATTTTTGGCACCTTGGTGCAGTCTCCCACCACCATGAAGCTGCCCTTCTGCTACCACCACAGGGTGGATGACTTTGTCTGTGAGGTCCCTGCCTTGATCCGTCTGGCCTGCGGAGACACACGGGTCAATGAGCTCCAGATCTCGGTGATCGGTGCCGTCTTCCTGATGGGGCCGCTCCTGCTCATCCTCGTCTCCTACGGCCACATTGTCCAGGCAGTGTTAGCCATCCAGTCATGGGAGGGGAGGAGCAAGGCCTTCCGCACCTGCTCTTCCCACCTGGTGGTCGTCTTCCTCTTCTACTGCAGTGTCACTGCTGTCTACATCCAGCCCCGGAGCCATTTCTCTCAGAAGAGAGGGAAATTCCTAACTCTTTTCTATGCTGTGGTGACCCCCACTCTAAACCCCCTCATCTACACTTTGAGGAACAAGGATGTAAAGGGGGCCTTCAAGAGGCTGTTTGGGAAAGACAGAATGGCCAGTAAAGAGTAAGGGGGTCAGACTCAAGGGACAGGCCAGCTTTCATCCAGTTCAGTTACTCAACGTCTGATGTGTGGCACTTCACATATGGGAAAGTCTCAAGTATCAACACTAATGTAAAGGGGTCTATAGTCTGGCTTTATCTAGACAGCAGATGGACCAAAAGTAAAATTTGATGTACTATGCAATGTTATTTACTTATTTATATATTTTGAGACAGAGTCTCACTCTGTCACCTGAACTGGAGAGCAATGGCATCAGCCTAGCTCATTGTCAAACTCCTGGGCTCAAGTGATCCTCCTCCTTCACTCTCTTGAGTAGCTGGGACCACAGGTGCTTGCCAAGTCACCTGGCTAAATTTCTACTTTTGTAGTGATGGGGTTTCCTTCTTACTCAGGCTGGTCTTGAACTCCTGGCCTCAAGCAATCCTCCTGCCTTGGCCTCCCAGAGTTCTAGGAATACAGACATGAGCCACTGCACCCAGTCTACAATGTCATTTTATTTATTTATTTATTTATTTATTTATTTTGAGAAGAGCCTCAAGCTGTTGCCCTGGGTAGAGTGCCATGGCATCACAGCTCACAGCACCCTCCAACTCCTGGGCTTAAGTGATTCTCTTGTCTCCACCTTCCCAGTAGCTGGGATTATAGACTCCTGCCACCAATGCCCAGCTATTTTTTGGTTGTAGTTGTCATTGTTATTTGGTAGGCCCGGGCTGGATTCGAACCCACCAGCTCTGGTGTATGTGGCTGGCACCTTAGCTGCTTGACCTACAGGTGCCAAGCACTGCAATGTTATTTTTAAATTTAAACTTAGATATAGCATGGCTCCTCTCAGGCTACAGCCAGGACATGAAAAACACTCCAGTCATTTTAAAAGACAAAACTTATTATAAGAAATCGTTAGCTAATGTTGAAGAAAGGAAAAGTAGAAAGGAAGTAGTCACAATTCCTAGTGCTGTGGCAACATGAGAAAAGGGTGGGAATTGTTAAAAAAAAAAAAAAAAATTCCCAGAGTAGCAGAAACTCTTAGATCTCCTAGTTCCAAGTAGTGACATTACTGGCAGAGCTTTTATCAAAGGGACACTGGTACTGCTCTCAATATCTTGAAATATCTTGATTAAAGTTGACCAACTATTGCTACTTAGGGAAAAAAAAAGCATTGCTAGGGTCAAATTTATGAGAACAGAACAAAAACAGGAAGCACGCAGGGAAAAGCGAGCCACATCTTCCTACCTGGCACCAGCCGACAGCCTATCTTGCTGTGACCCCCACCACACACACACATGTAAAGACTGATACCAAACCAGCTAGCGAAGAAGACACACACATGCAGAAAGGGGCTCATGCAAATGTGGATTTACAGCTGCAGGACAATGGCTTAAGGGCTCAGCACAGCAGCTAGGGTGCCAGCCACATACACCACAGCTGGCGTGTTAGAACCCAGCCCAGGCCTGCCAAACAATAATGACAACTACATCAAAAAATAGCCAGGTGCTGTGTTGGGCACTGGTAGTCCCAGCTACTTGGGAGGCTGAGGCAAGAGAATCACTTAAACCCAGGTTTAAGGTTTGAGGTTGCTGTGAGCTATGACCAAAAGCACTCTACTGAGGGTGACATAGTGAGACTCTGTCTCAAAAAAGAAAAAAAAAGTTAATGGCTTAAGAACTGGCTCCTGTATGTGGCACACAATTCTTAACACAGCAAAAGGAATCAAAATACAAATGAAGGGTTAGACAGACCTATGGCCAGCTTATAGATTCCGCTCAATGTAATTGCTACGTGTCACTCTCTTGAGAAAGAGAACCACGTGTGATCAGAATAATGACAAGGAGCAGATACATAAGATTTATCATTTGTGAAGCACTACCCCCCCAAAAAAAATTTTTTTTCAAAACCCTTACAACCTTATGATTAAGGCATTCTCAATGTACCAGACACAGGGGATTTATTTTAATTAAACACTGTAATTTCTTTTTGGACACAGAGTCTCACTTTGTTGCCCTCAGTAGAGTTTCAAGGCTCATAGCTCACAGCAACCTCAACTCTTGGGCTCAAGCAATCCTCTTGCTTCAACCTCCTTAGTAGCTGGGACTACCAGCACTCAGCACAATGTCTGGATATTTTTTTTAGAGATGGGGTCTCACTCTTGCTCAAGCTGGTCTGGAACTCTTGAGCTCAGGTAATCTACCCGCCTCAGCCTCCCAGAGTGCTACAGTTATAAGTGTGAGCCACTGTGCCCAGTCATAAGAATTCTTGAAGAAAATGTAGGAAAAACTCTTCTAGATATAGGCCAAAGCAAAGAATTTGTGACTAAGACCTCAATGGCAATTTCAGCAACAACAGAAATAAATAGGACTTGATTACATTAAAAGTCTTCTGCACAGCTAAGGAAATAATCAACAGGGCAAATAACCTAAAAAATGGCAGAAAATATTAGCAAACGATATATCCAATAAAGGGCTAATATCCAGAATCTACAAATAATTCAAACAAATCAGCAAGAAAAAACAACTCCATTAAAAAGTGGGCAAAGACACAAACAGAAGATTTTTAAAGAAGGTAGACAAATGGCCAAGAAACACATGAAAAATGATCAGTGTCACTAATCATCAGGGAAAAAATTAAAACCACAATGATAAATCACCTTACCCCCCTGTCAGGATGGCTTTTCCTAAAAAGTCCAACACAACAGATGCTGAGATGGATGTGGACAAGAGGAAATGCTTGTACACTGTTGGTGGGACTGCAAACTAGCACAACCTCTATAGAGAGTGGTATGGAGATTCCTCAAAGAACTAAAAGTAGACCTACATTTCTATCCAGTAAACCCACTACTGGGTAACTACCCAAAGGAAAAGAGGTCATTGTATCAAAAAGACACTTGAATGTTTATTGCAGCACAATTCATAATTGCAAACATGTGGAATCAACCCAAATACCCATCAATTCATAAGTATGTTAACGAAATGTGGTATAATCCTCAGCCATAGAAAGGGTGAATTAATGCCCTTTGCAGCAATTTGGATATAACTAACTGAAGTAAAGTATCTCAAGAATGGAAAAACAAACATCGTATGTACTCTCTATTAAGGTGGATCTAACCAATGAGAATGCATGTGCACAGAGAGAAGGAAAAGTCATTGGAAACCCAGCAGGGTGGAGGAGGAAAGTCAGGAGGGGCAAAACCCTACCTAAAGGGTGCAGGGAACACTCAGTGATGGGCACACTTACAGGCCTGACTCAACCATTACAAAAGTGCTCCATGGGGCAGCGCCTGTGGCTCAGTGGGTAGAGCACCGGCCCCATATACCGAGGGTGGCGGGTTCAAACCCGGCCCCAGCCAAATTGCAATAAAAAAATAGCTGGGTGCTGTGGTGGGCACCTGTAGTTCTAGCTACTTGGGAGGCTGAGGCAAGAGAATTGCCTAAGCCCAGGAGTTGGATGTTGCTGTGAGCTGTGACATCATGGAACTCTACTGAGGCTGACAAAGTGAGACTCTGTCTCAAAAAAAAAAAAAAAAAAAAAACACTCCATGTCACAAAAATATTGGTACCCCTTTATATTTTGAAATAATAAAAAATAAAACAGTAAGAAATCAGGACCTAGAATCCTGATTGTGGCTTCTAAATAGCATTTCACTCTGAAAGAAACCAGGAATTGTGGATCTTAGGTTCATTCTCATTAAAGCTTGGAGCATAACAAAGATATTCACTGTTGCCTCAAACAGTAAAAGCTGCATCATGTAATAAACTAAGATGGAAAAATAGAAAGCAGCAGAAAGGGAAAGGAAGATGCAGAAGTGTTATTTGAAGGTGATATTTATATGTAAAAGACAAGAGAAATTTCAGGCTAATTGTTACAATAGAACAATAAGACAGCTCAGTCCAACTGTTTGACTGTAGATAAACACTAAGTATTTATTCGTATACTGCACATTTAAAAGCCAACAATGGCTATTATAAAGTGTAATGGACACATAATCCCATTTATAAGGGTCACAACAGTGTTTAAGTATATAGAAAAAATTCTAATTTTTAAAGTTGTGGAAGATACATACTGAGAAAATTACTGAATGTTACTGAAAGACAGAAAAGGTGAACGATGGTACAGATACACAATGATCACAGCTGGCATGACACATAAAAATGTCATTCTTTCTCAAATTACTCTCTAAGTTTCACAGAGTGGGGTGTGTGTGTGTGTGTGTGTGTGTGTGTGTGTGTGTGTAGCTTTAAGCAGATGACCCATAAATGCAGGTAACAATAAATGAGCAAATGCACACCGAGTGCCTGACATGTTTAAGACACTGTCCTGGTCACTGGGTGTTCAAAAGTGAGTAAAAGAAATATTTAATAGAAATCCCTGCTTTTATGAAACTTACATGTAAGTGAGAAAAAGAGGCAACAAGCAAAATAAAAAAAAAGATATATGTTGGTAGGAAGGGAAAAGGTCACAGATGGGAGATGAGAAGCTTAAGGACAGAGGGAAATAAATTGATTCATCAGATGAAGCATCCAAAAGAAAGAGCGATATTTGAACAGGTTGAAGGAGGTAAAAAGAAAAAAGGGGAAAAAGAAATTGAATATTTTTGAAGTTTTGCCATAAAAAAAAGCAGTGGTTTAGTAGGTAAATAGTCAAGAAAAGAAAGAAATATGGCTTGGCACCTGTGGCTCAAGTGGCTAAGGCGCCAACCATGTACACCTGAGCTGGCAGGTTCGAATCCAGCCTGGGCCTGCCAAACAACAATGATGGCTGCAACAAAAAAATAGCCCAGCATTGTGGCAAGCACCTGTAGTCCCAGCTACTTGGGAGGCAGAGGCAGCTGTGAGCTGTGATACCACAGCACTGTACCCAGGGCAACAGCTTGAGGCTCTTTTGAAGGAAAGAAAGAAGGAAGGAGAGAAAGAAGGAAGGGAGGGAGGGAGGAAAGAAAGGAAAAAAAGAAAAGAAAGAAAGAGTCACAGAATAACCAGGTATAGAAAACTAAGAGTATCTCTTGAATCTTTAGTTAGAAGAAATTACACCACTTGTCTATGACAATGAGAATGTTCCAGTGGGGAAAAGGAATGATGATGGCAGAGAATCACAACGGTGATGATTATTGAAGCTGCATCTTTGAGGTGGCCATGCATGGATGAGATTTCAGGGCAAAGCAGAAGGCTTGGTTTTCCCTGAGTCAATGATCAGTTACCCTGAAAGGAGAGAGATTGGGTCTATGTGCAGGCAATGTGCAGTGGCCTGTGGTTGCTCCGTGAGCCATAGCTTCTTAGAAAAGGAGGCTCTGCAAATGGATGAACTGGATTTGATTTTAACCTAACTTTTAATCTCCCACATCTCAGCCAATGACAACTCCATCCAACCAATTTTTCAGGAAAAGCCCTTGTTGCCACGACTTTTCTTCATTTCTCTCACATGACATCTATATCATCGTATATGCAGCCATGATCTGACCATGCCCATCACCTCCACTGCTTGGGGCACAGGGACTCAGGTCGACGTTTCGCCACAAATTGGCTTCCATGTATCTAGATTTCAGCCTTCTCACCTTTACCTTTTTCCTTCAGCCTTTTCTCAACACAGCAGCCACAGCTAAGATGCCAAAATATGTCAGATGTCCTTGCTCTTCTGTTCAAAATTTTCCAGTGACTGCCCCGTCTCATATAGAGTAAGAACTAAAGCTCTTTCCCATGGCCTCCTGACCTTCCCACTCAGGGACATCATCGTCAACCAGCCCAGCTCATTCCACTCCAGCTTCACGAGCTTTTGGGTAGTCCCTCAATCCAGAAGTCCGTGAGGACATGTGGAGTTGCTGCTTTCTCTCTTAGACCACTCTTCCCTGCCATAGCTGCCTGCCTGTCCTCCCTCCTCCTTTAAAGCCCTGCTAAATGTCACTTTCCTAGGAAGGCCTTCCTTTCCCCTAAATCAAAATTGCAAACCTCTTCCCCAAACTATAACCACTCCCTATCCTGCTACCATTGTTTTTGTGCATATGTGTGCGTGTTTGTGAAATGTCCACTACCTATAGAAAATATTAGTAAAAAATAATATAACTGTTTTTAAATGCTCAGATTAATATGAGGGTACAAATGATTAGGTTGCATTATTTGCATTTGTTAGGTAAAGTTCAAGTTCTAGTTGAGCCCTTCACCCAGAGGGTGTGCTATATATTCTTATATTGTGTGCATTAGATGAGAGTTTACCAGTCTCCCTCCCTCCTTCCCCCTCACCCCGCCACTTGAATTTAATTGTGTTTTTCTCTCATGGGGTGTAGTTGTTTATCTATTGGTTTCATGTTAGTATTGCATACATTGGATACTTGTCTTTTCCATTCTTGTGATACTTTACTAAGTGTGAGAGGCAAACCAATTCTTCATGGACCTTCCAACTCAGGTAAGGTGCCCAGTCAGGGGAATGTCTACGTGACTGTTCCTGCATGGGGAAATCAGCAGTGCAGGCAGCTGAGACCATCAGCTAGTAGCTTAAAGCAGAGAAGCTGAGATGTCTGTCCGAGCAGATGAGACTTGCTCAATCCCCTCTCCTCCTTGCACCATTTTCTGGCTTCTTCAGATGTTCCATTACCCTATGTCCCCATTTAGCCTTTACCCAACCTTCCTGGGGGCTGTAATCTCCTCTCTCATTCTTAACCTTGACTGCTGACCACTGACTGCTGTGCCTCCTTGCGTGTATACTCTGTTATGCACCCAATAAAAACACTCCAGGAAACAAGACAAGTGTTGCCTTGTTCTCATGCTGCCACCTTAGGCATGTGGAACAGCATGTGCCCTTGCAGGCTTCCAGTTTTACGCACTAAATTTGATGTAGGTTTAGTCCTTTCCTCAGCATCGTCTCCCTTACTGGCCAATGTCCCAGGTTGGGGTCCACCAGATGAGCAACAAATAAGAAGAATGTTCTTCAGCTACATCCACGTTAATACAAAAGATGCAAAGTCTTCATCATTTTATGGCTGAGTAGTATTCCATGGTGTATATATACACCACAGTTTATTAATCCATTCCTGAGTTGATGGGCACTTGGGTTGATTCCATGTCTTGGAGATTGTAAATTGAGCCAGGATGAACATTCTAGTGGAAATGTCCTTATGGTAAAATAATTATTTTTCTTCTGAAAAGAAGAAAAGTACCTTCTACTAGGTAGATGCTTAGAGGGAGGGGAGGGAGAGGGGAAAATGGGCAGGGGGAGGATGATTGGTGGGATCACACCTGTAGTGCATCTTACAAGGGTACATGTGAAACTTACTAAATGTAGAATATAAATGTCTTAACACAATAACTAAGAAAATGCCAGGAAGGCTATGTTAACCAATGTGATGAAAATGTGTCAAATGGTTAATGCACACAGCTATGATTTAATAATAAAAAAAGAAGGGGAAAAAAATAAAGTTAGTACCTTATTAAAAAAAAAAGATGGGACTGTGAAATCAAATGGAAAGTTTACTTTTAGCTCTTTGAGGATTCTCCATACATCTTTCCATAGAGGTTTTATTAATTTGCAATCCCACCAGCAGTGTAAAAGTGTTCCCTTCTCTCCACATCCACATCAACATCTGCAGATTTGTGATTTGTGATGTGGGCTAGTCTCACCATGGTTTGGCGATATCTCAGGGTGGTTTTGATTAGCATTTTTCTGATGGTTAAGGAGGATGAACTTTTTTTGTGTGTTTGTTGGCCATTCATCTTCTTCAGTGAAGATTCTGTTCATGTCTCTTGCAAACAAATAGATGGGATTGTTTGCTTCTTTCTTGTTGAATAGTTTGAGTTCTCTGTAGATTCTAGTTATAAGCCCTTTGTCAGATTTGTAGAATGCAAAAATTTTCTTCCATTTTGAAGGTTGTTTGTATGTTTTAGTTGTTATAACCTTAGCTGTGCAAAAGCTTTTTAGTTTGATCACGTCCCATTCATTTATTTTTGGTGTTGCTGCAATTGCCAACAGGGTCTTTTTCGTAAAATCTTGTAAAATCAAAAACAATTTTTTTACAAGATAATAGCATAGAACATCTTCAGAATCTAGGACTTAACAAAGAGTTCCTAGATGTGAAATAAAAAACACAATATGTAAAAGAAAAAGTTGATGAAGTCAACATTTAAAACTTTTGCTCTGAGAAAAACCCAGCTAAAAGGACAAAAAGGCAGTCCTACACAATGGGAGGAAATATCTGCAAACATCTATCTGACAAAGGACTCACATCTAGAATATAAAAAGAACTCTCAAAACTCAACAGTAAAAAGAATAATAATTCAATTAGAAAAATATGAACCAACATTTCACCGAAAAAGATTGCGAACAGCAAACGAGCACTTGAAAAGTGTTCAACATCATTAGCTAGTAGGTAAAATGCAAACTAAGACTACAATAAGATATTGCTGCAAACATTTATCAGATTAAGACCAAATGAAGGGCAGCACCTGTGGCTCAAAGGAGTAAGACGCCAGTCTCATATGCCGGAAGTGGCAGGTTCAAACCCAGCCCCAGCCAGAAACTCAAAAAAAAAAAAAAAACCAAGACCAAATGAAGGTGAAGATACACAAAAAGTGGATCACTCATATATTGTCAGTGAGAATGCTAAATGGTACAGCTGCACACACACAAAAAACTATATGTGCCACTACCATACAACCCAGCAACTGCACTCCTGGGCATTTATCCACAGAACACTATTCAACAATAAAAGGGAATATAACATCTATAAACATGCCCAGTTAGATCTCAAGGGCACTATGTTGAATCAAACAAGCAATTTCAAAAGGTCACACATTGTAATATTTAATTTATGTAACATTATGTAAAATTCTTGAAATAACAAAATTATAGAAATAAAGAGATTGGTGGGTGGTGGCACCTGTAGCTCAGTGGGTAGGGCGCCAGCCACATACACCCAGGCTGGTGGGTTCAAACCTGGACCGGGCCAAAAAAAATAGCCGGGCATTGTGGTGGGCACTTCTAGTCTCAGCTACTGGGGAGGCTGAGCAAGAGAATCACCTAAGCCCAAGAGTTGGAGGTTGCTGTGAGCTGTGACACCATGGCACTCTACCCAGGGCCACATAGTGAGACTGTCTCAAAAAAAAAATAAATAAATAAATAAAAATAAAGAGATTCCGTGGGTGCCAGGTCTCAGGGATATTAAAAAGGAGTTCTGAGTGTAATTATAGAGATAACAGGAGGGAGTTCTTTACAGTGACAGGATAGTTCTGTATCTTCAGTTATTAATATAACTAGTAGGAGAAATAAATTCTAGTGTTCTTCAACAACAACAAAAATAAACAAATGGGACTTCATTAAACTGAAAAGCTTCTGTACAGCTAAGGAGACAATAACCACAGCAAAGAGACAACCTACACAACGGGAAAGGATATTTGCATATTTTTAATCAGACAAAAGCTTGATAACTAGGATCTATAAAGAACTCAAATTAATCCACATGAAAAAAGCCAACAATCCCATATATCAATGGGCAAGAGACATGAATAGAACCTTCTCTAAAGATGACAGACGAATGGCTAACAAACACATGAAAAAATGTTCATATCTCTATATATTAGAGAAATGCAAATCAAAACAACCCTGAGATATCATCTAACCCCAGTGAGAATGGCCCACATCACAAAACCTCAAAACTGCAGATGCTGGCATGAATGTGGAGAGAAGGGAACACTTTTACACTGCTGGTGGGACTGCAAACTAGTACAACCTTTCTGGAAGGAAGTATGGAGAAACCTCAAAGCACTCAAGCTAGACCTCCCATTGCAATCCCATTACTGGGCATCTACCCAGAAGGAAAAAAATCCTTTTATCATAAGGACACTTGTACTAGACTGTTTATTGCAGCTCAATTTACAATCGCCAAAATGTGGAAACAGCCTAAATGCCCACCAACCCAGGAATGGATTAACAAGCTGTGGTATATGTATACCATGGAATACTATTCAGCTATGAAAAAAATGGAGACTTTACATCCTTCGTATTAACCTGGATGGAAGTGGAAGACATTGCTCTTAGTAAAGCATCACAAGAATGGAGAAGCATGAATCCTATGTACTCAATTTTGATATGAGGACAATTAATGACAATTAAGGTTATGCGGGGGGGGAGAAAAAGCAGAAAGAGGGATGGAGGGAGGGGGGTGGGGCCTTGGTGTGTGTCACACTTTATGGGGGCAAAACATGATTGCAAGAGGGCTTTGCCTAACAATTGCAATCAATGTAACCTGGCTTATTGTACCCTCAATGAATCCCCAACAATAAAATAAATAAATAAAAATAATAAATTCTAGTGTTCTATAGCACTGTAGTATAAATAAAATGAACAGTAATTTAGTGAATATCTTTAAAAGGCTAGAAGAGAGAATTTCACAAGACAAAGAAATGACAGATATTCAAGGAGTTTGTATATACTAATTATCCTGATTTGATCTTACACATTATATATGTATATCAAATTATCACTCTGTACCCCATAAATGTATACAATTATTGCATGCCAACTAAAAACAATAGGGAAAAAACAGCTGTGTATCCTGTTTGAGTGGTGGTTATAGTAGTGCACACCACCACAGGATGGCACAGAACGTGTGTGCACATACTGCATTGACACTCGTTTTGACATCGTACTGTACTCCCATAAGATGCCATAGGCAAAAACTGGATGAAGTGTGTGTGGAACCCCTCTGCATCATTTTTGCAACCTCTTTGAATCTGTAACTATTTCCAAATCAAAGATTTAAAAATGTAAATGTAGAAAGTCTGAAAAATTGTACAGCAAACACTCCTGTAACCACCCTCATGTCAGAATCCCCTGTATGCCCCTTCCCAATCGCAAGCCCCTACTCCTCCCAAAGGAAACCAGACAAGAGCTTTAAAAGTGATTCTGAGGAGGGAAAATCTACCAGGCCCCCTTTGAGAAGCTGCAGCTCGGCAGGAGTGGTGGGCACATTCCCGTTCAGTCTCCTATTTGCTACGTAATCTTCATTAATGCAAACTCTGTAAGTCACACTCTTTGTCTGTGTAAAATGGAGACTTAGAAAGACACATGCCTCCACAAATCCTTAGGGAAATGCAAATCAAAACCACAATGAGATACTATCTCCAACATATCACAATGGCTCCTATCAAAAAGACAAAAGTTGTGTTTCATTTTTCATATGCGAGTGTGAGTGATTATAAATTGGTTTCACAGTAGTACTGAGTACACTGGATTTTTTTTTTCCATTTCTGAGATACTTTACTAAGAAGAATGTTTTCCAGCTCCATCCATGTAAACATAAAAGAGGTAAAGCCTCCATTTTTTAATGCTGCATAATATTCCATGGTATATATCTACCACAATTTATTAATTCACTCATGGGTCAATGGGCTTGGGCTTCAGGGGAGGGGGATGGGTCAGTAGAGGGAGGGATAGTAGGGGGACCACATCTATGGAGCACCTTGCAAGTACAAGTTGGATCTATCAGGTGTAGAACACAAATGTCTTAACGCTGTAATTGGGTAAATGAGGTGAAAGCTATGTTGATTAGTAGGATGTAAGCACACCAATTTGTACAAATAATTAACACATCGAATCCCACAATGGCATAAATGTATTTATGACTTATGTACAAATGACTTAATAAAAAAATTGGAAAAAATATATTATTATAAAGGGAAATTACAAACATATTTCACCTATAAATGAGGATGCAATATCTTAAACAACATATTAACAAGTTGAATTAAAAATTAATGTTGAAGTAATGTACTTTGGTCAAAATTAAATCCAATTTATGTGAAAAAAAGGCAAAAGATGACAAGCGTTGGTGAGGATGTGGAGTGAGAGAACACTTAGGCACTATTGGTAGCAATGTAAATTAGCATGATTACTACAGAAATTAGTCTGGCGTTTCCTTGAAAAACCCAAAATAGAACTACCTACCATATGATCCAATAATCCCACTTCTGAGTATATATCCAATGAATTTACATTCAGAATCTCTGAGATATTTACACTCCCACATTTATTGCAGCATTATTCACAATCCCAAGATATGGAAAGAACTGAAATGTCCATCAGTCGATGATGGATAAAGAAAATGAGCTGTATAGATACAATGGAATTTTATTCAGCCTTCAAAAAGACAGAAGCCTGGCTGCCCACCTGGTAGCCCTCTGGCAGTCTAAGGCAGGAGGATTGCTTGAAGCCAAGAGCTTGAGACCAGCCTCAGCAAAATTTTTCTATTTCTCATAGAGAAATCAGCCCCAGACATCATCCCACCCACTGGGGAAGCTGAGGCAAGAGGATTACTAGAGCTGAGAGTCTGACGTTGCTGTGAGTTAGAAAGACTCAGCAGCACTCTATCCAGGGAAACAGAATAAGACTGCATCAAAAAAAAACAAAAAAGAAGAAGAAGGAGGAAATCCTGTTATTTGCAACAATTTGATGGACCTGGAGGATATTATGCTAAGTGAAGTAAGCCAGACACAGAAAGACAAACACTTTATCCTCTCGAACCTGCAGATTCTAAAATACTCCAATTCAAAGAACCAGAGTGTAGAATGATGGTTACTAGAGACCCACAGGAAAGAGAAATGGGGAGATGTCCCTCAAAATGTCTAGTTTCAGTTTTGCAAGATGAGTAAGTTCTGGAGATCCTCTACAGAAGATAGGGGCTGTAGTTAATGACACTATATTGTATACATTTGCTAAGATCTTGTAATAAGATCTACTTGTAATGTAAAAATTTGCTAAGAAAGTAGATCTTATTACAAAAGAAAACACATTGATAAACTAATTAACTAATTAATAATGGGGCAGGATGAACTTTTTGAAGATAATGGATGAGTTTATGGCCTTCTGGTGATGGTTTCTTAGGTGTATATTCATTTCCAAATTAGTCAATTGTAAACATTAACCAAATACAGCTTTTTGGATGTCAATCATACCTCAACAAAGTACTTTAAAGAATCATCTTGCTTAATCCCATAAAAATCCTTTTCAGCATGTTCATTTCAATTACAGGGATTCCAATTTATTGTCAGGAGCACTGGCATTGCCATGCTGTTGAATCTTCCCATCTTTAAGTATGACACATCTCTCCCTTTGTTTCAGTTTTCTTTTGTATGATTTTTTCACAAGTTTTGTAGTTGTTTTTTTTTTTTTTTTTGGCCAGGGCCGGGTTTGAACCCCCCCCGTATATGTGGCCGGCGCCCTACTTCTTTCAGCCACAGGCGCTGCCCGATTTTTGCACAATTTTTGAAGATTTATTCCAGATACCTGATAATTTTTACAACATTTTGAATTGTAGGTACTTAGGAATGCTGTGTTAATTTTTAACTTTCCGTTTGGAAATAATGCCATGTATGCAGAAAAGTTGCAAGAATAATATAAAGAACACTTCCCTGACCCCCACCAGATTTACTCACTGTAACATTAGCATTTACATTTATGAAGAATACTATCCTCCTCCCCTTTTAGTAGAATTTCCCCATTTGGAGTTTCTCTGATCTATCCTGATGACTAGATTCTGGTTACTCATTTCATCCATAATCCTACATAGGTGGTAATTGGTTCTCAGGTATCTCACCTGAAAGCAAATGTCCATCTGCTCTCACTAATCTTATTTTTCACTATGTGGTCAACGTATTGTCCAGTTTCTACACTTTAGATAGTTACTATTTGTCTTGTGTAACTGATTAATCATCTATAGAGAGATACTTTCAGGCAACTATCCTGTCCCTCATTAAAATGTCCTTTTAGCTTTAGTTATTATCCCCTGATGCTTCATGCCTGATTCAACCTTTCCTATTGTGGTAAGAAAGAATGATTTTTTTCAAATTCATGCTGATGATTATAATTGATAATTCTACAAGAAACTTTACTCTTTTTATTTATTTTTTTTTTGAGACAGTCTCACTCTGTCACCCTGGATAGAGGCATCATCATAGCTCACAGCAACCTCAAACTCTTGAGCATGAGCAATCCTCTTGCCTCATTCTTCCAAGTAGCTAGAACTACAGATGCCCACCATAACGCCCAACTAACTTTTCTATTTTTAGTAGAGGTAGAGTCTCGCGCTCGTTCAGGCTGTTTCAAACTCCAGAGCTCAAGCAATCCACTCACCTCGGCTTCCCAGACGCCTGGCCCATTTTTCAGTTCTAAAAGTGTGGAAACCCTCACGGATTTTTTTCCAAATGAATAGTCATATTATTTATCTAGGTACTCCTCTGAGCCAACGAGGGGTAACCTCTTAAGTGTATCAAGCCAATTTTATGTTCCTAATGTCCAAAGGTTCTCTTTCTCTCTTCAAGCTCAGCTGTATGTTTTTATTTTTTATTTATTTTATTTATTTATTTTTTTATTAAATCATAGCTGTGTACATTAATGCAATCATGGGGCACCATACACTGGTTTTAGTGTTTGCAGCAGGGAGGCAGTTTGCAAAAGTGTACTTCACTAAGATACAGAAAGCAAATCTCTTCATCAGTGCTACCCAAAAGTGCTAGACATAGAGTTTGCACCAGAACATAAATCATCTCCTGCTTCCTTGATTAAGATAGTCTTCTATTTTTTTTAAAAGTCAGCTTATCTAAAAAGCATGTTTACTAATGTGATTGATTTGCATTCTTGTATACAAGCTCCTTCCATCAACAGTTCATACATAGGCCACACTCTGAGTAGCGGAATTATGAATGGCTCATTGTATAGGGGAAGTAACATTTCCAACCTGAGCAATTCCACATGGTTCAAAAGTTGTCCATTGGCAGAGAAGCAATTAATCAACATTTATTTATGATTTGAGCATGATAGATGAACTATTCCACAGATGGGATCTATCCATACAACTAAAGGCAAGGCACATTTTCTACATAATATTTTGTTTATGAGTATAGTTTCAACTACTCTAAACCCCCGTCCCCTTTGTTAACAACTAAAGGCAAGGCACATTTTCTACATAATATTTTATTTATGAGTGTAGGTTCAACTACTCTAAAACCTCGTCCCAAATGATGTTTGCCCTCCTGTCCTACACAGCTGAAATTCCACTCATCAGAGTTAGGGTGAGGTGATTTCTTTTTCCATGAATTATTGAATCATTTGGCAAAGAGATTGTAAGAATGCAAAAGGAATCTAATTTATCTTCAGTAGTTTAGATAAATAACTTAAAAGATTTCTAGGCACTCTGTTTTTTTTTTTTTTTTTTTTGCAGTTTTTGGCCCGGGCCAGGTATGAACCCACCACCTCCAGTATATGGGGCTGGCGCCCTACTCCTTTGAGCCACAGTCGCCGCCCAGCACTCTGTTTTTAAATTTAAAAAAAGGAAAGAATTAAACTCAACAAATATAAAACAAAGTTTTTTATATTTCTGAATTTTCAACTGGCTATAATAAGCATGAATTATTCTTATTAGAAAACATAACCATTACAAAAAATTAAAAATAAATAAGTAGCTGCCAAAAAAACTGCAGCATAATATATAGTCAACTAGTTCTGCGTTGTGGTCAGAAACCAGGAATGATGATCTGAGCAAAAGTAAACAGAACAAAGAAGAAAAATGGTAAGGAGAGTAGGAAGATAAAAAGAAAGATAGTAAAAATGTTTTAGTGAATGAGCTAATTACATGAGGTCACCAGGAGGACCTCATGACCCTGAGGTCATCGCACCCTCTAACTGAGGAACTGTGATGAGAACAGTATTATCTGCATGATTTTATCACTGTGGTATCTTCACCCAGAGATAAAGGAGATGCTCAGGTTCTGTACAAGAAGGCATCATGTTCTCTGACACTGGATCAGAAGCATCACAGAGCTGTAGTCTTGACCCTGGATGGATAAGGCTCACTCCACTTGTGGACAGCTGGATGGTAAGGGCCGAACCATATCGGCTTTCGGCAGCCCTGTTTCCACCCTACCAAGAAGGCTCAAAGATAACGGTCAACTCAGGCTTTTCTTCTCGAAGTGTTTCTAATGCACATTTTGTCTCATAATTGAAATACATTTCACATAACCTGTAAAAGCAAATAGAAAGTTTTAGGTTATGCTCTTAAAAAAACTCAGAGCTGGCTGGGCATGGTGGTTCATGCCTGTAGTCCCAGTGCTGTGGGAGGCTGAGGCGGGTGGTTTCCTGAGCTTGGAGGTTTGAAACCAGCATGAGGAGGAGTGAACCAGAGTGAAAACCGGTCTCTACAAAAAAAAAAAAAAAAAAAAAAAAGCCAGGCGTTGTGTCGGGGACCTGTAATCCCAGCTATTTGGGAGGCAAAGGGCAAGAGAATCGCTAAAGGAAGAAAAGAAAATAAAAAAACTTCAAACTAGGAAGAGTGAAAGCCAGCTGAAATTGAAAGCAAAAAAAAAAAAAAAAAAAAAAAAAACTCAGAGTTTAGGCCCTTAAAAAAAAATTTTTTTTTTTTTTTGAGACACAGTTTCTCTTTGTTGCCCTGGGGTTGAGTGCTGTGCTGTCATCATAGCTCACAGCAATCTCAAATTCTTGGGCTCAAGCAATCCTCTTGCCTCAACTTCTGGAATAGCTGGGATTACAGGTGCCCACCACAATGCCTGGGCTATTTTTCTATTTTTAGTAGAGATGGGGGGTTTACTCTTGCTCAGGCTGGTCTTCAATTCCTGAGATCAAGCAACCCACCCACCTCACCCACCCAGAGTGCTGGGATTACAGGTGTGAGCCACTGTGCCCAGCGGCCTTAAAAATCTTATCTTCTCTTTTTCCTTAACCCCACACATCTCTAAGCTCTAAAATGCTGAGCTTCAAGTCCAGTGTGGCTTCTGTTATATTTCAACCTTCAAGTTGGGAAAATTTTAAACATACATAAAAGTAGAGAGAATAGTATAATGAATCCCCATGTGTCCATTACTGAAGCTCAACAATTAAAACAGTTCATGGCCAACTTTGTTTCATCTATTGCCTACCCATTTCTCATGTCAAAGGATTATTTTAGAAACAATATTTCATGCATCTATAAATATTTCACTTTGGGACAGTGAATAAAGAAGTCTTTTAAAAACAGAATAACATCTCTATCACACCCAAAATATTTAGCAATAATTTCTTAATATCATCGTATGTTCAATGTTCACATTTTTTACATTATGTTCATTTAATCAGGAGCTTTATGATGTGTGCACACTGTCATTGCTTGTATGCCTCTCAAGTCTTTGATACAAGTTCCTTCTCCTCTGTATTAAAGTCTTCCTTGCAACTTAACTAAGGAATCAGGTCATTTGTCCTACATCATTTCTGGCAATCTTGGTTTGGTTGCATTATGGACTGAATGTCTTCCTTCAAAACTCACACACTGAAGTCCTAACCCTAATGTAATGGTATTTCAAGCCCTAACCAGTGTAATGGTATTTGCAAGGTAGAAGAGTTATATGAAGTCATGGGGGTGGGGGGGAGGCTCATGATGGAATTAGCAAGTCATCAGGAACTGAATTAGCTGAAGCTTGATTTTGAACTTAACACCTATGATTAAATGAACATAATGTAAGATTTCCAAAATTGTGAGAGAATAGATGTCTGTTATTGAAGCCATCCAGTCTGTAGTATTTTGATATGACAACCTGAGCTAAGACAGGTTGATTTATACCCTGAATTCATTCCTCAGTCTCTTTTGAGCTTGTCTCTCAGGCTGGGTCCTGAATGTCCCTCAGGACTGGGTCAGTGATCCCACATACAGCAATGTCTCCTGCCTCATGCTGGATAATCCTTCCCTTTGTTCCTCCATTTGTCTGCGTTCAGGGAACTTCAGCTGGTCCTACAGCAGACACGCTTCCCGGTGTTTATACGTGCATGCACTGTTCATCTAAACTTTTGTTTATTCAGGCCAGGCTCAGTGGCTCATGCTGTAATCCTAGAACTTTGGGAGGCTGAAGCAGGAGGTTGCTTGAGCCTAGGAGTTTGAGGTTGCAGTGAGCTATGATGATGCCCCTGCACTGTAACCCAGGCAACAGAGCAAGACACTGCCTCAAAATAAATAAATAAACCAGCTTTTGTTTATTTTAACCTGCATTCCAGCAGGTTCTCAACCTTGAAGTCATGGATGTGAACAAAAGTCCCTAGGAATTTATATTTTGGGGAAAAAAAGATAATAAATAAATAAGAAAATGACATAGCACAAAAAAATGGTGAACTACACTATAGAGGAGGATGAGAAGAGAAGAGGAAAGGGCAGCTGGGCTGCTGTTTTCAGTAAGATAGTCAGACAGCCTTATAAAGAAAGAAGACCATTCATTACACAGACAATGTAGGGATGTGTGGGAACAAGCCACATGAAGAGAGGGAAAGAGTTCCAAGCAGAGGGAACAGCAAATGCAAAAAAAAAAAAGACCACTGTGACCGGTGCAGAATGAGCAAAGGTTAGAAGATGAATCTTCAGAAGCAGGAGGAGTCAGATTATGTGGGGCATAGAAGCCACCATGAGTTTGTAGCTCTTACAGAGTGACAGGAAGTCACCAGAGGATATTGGCAGGAGCAATATGATCGGACTTGTGTTTTAGCTACACCCTTTGTCTACTATAGTAAGAATGACAGGAGCAGGGTGGTCTGTCAGAATGCCACCAGGACAATCCAGACACTAAGTAGGGATGATGTCAGCCAGCAGGGAGCCATGAAGGGGTCATGGAGTGGACAGGCTGTGGAAGCCGAGGTAACAGGACATGCCAATAGATTGGGTATGGGTAGAAGAAATAAGAGACATGAAAAATAGCACCAGGAATCTTTTAACCTGAGTGATTAGAAGTAAGTTATGCTTGACTGAGATGGGAAATAAAGATGTTTTAGACATCTTTAGATGTCTATTTAGAAAGGAATAGCATATTTGGATTTGGACACATGAAGTTTCCATCCAACTGGAAAGCTCAGACGAGGATTCAGACATGGAACTCATGAAGATACAATTCAGACGTAGTAGTATACATAGTAGGGCCAGAAGACGAGATGACTTAAATGAGGGAGAAATGTGAAGAAGAAAAATTAGCCCAATAACTAAGCTCTGAGGATTCAATACATAAAGGTCAGGATGATGAAAAAAGACCAAACAAGAAACTGAACAGAAAACAGCTGAAGTAGAAAAAAAAAAAAAAAAAAAGAATGTTGACCTTAAAACCAAGCAATTAAAATGTCTTAAGGGAAAAATGTGATCATCGGGGCTCACAAAAGCCATGAGACTCACTAGGAAACTCTTACTAAAGAGGTAATAACTACCTTTGTGGTATCACTAAAGATGGATGTGAGCTGATGGTCCCCTAACACGCTGCTGAATTTTATGGATTTTCTAATCTTGATGTTTCTGGAGCACTCTCTTTCCATTTAGAAATCCTCAGAAACGAAACAACATCTCACTAGTAAAGACTTTGGCAATTAGGACAAACCAGAGACTAGTTTTACAAAGTACAAACTCTTGCACAGAAATATAATTCAATTTGGCCATTATCTAATTAGGTCTAGTGTTTCTTTGGGGGAATATAGATGCAAAGTCTTTTCATACCCAACTGAATTCGATTATTCTAAATGTCTGCATGAAATTAAATGGGTAATTCATAAGCTGTTAAAAAAAAAAAAATCTGTAATAACTGGCCCAGGCCCAACCTGACTGCCAGAGCCATCCTGAATTTTGGCAACTGGTGAAATGTTCCTTAGATCTCTGAGTCCCACCACTTGAACTCACACAGGCCCACTCACTGCAGGCCCTGCAGGAGGCAGATCTCTGAGTCCCACCACTTCCACCACTTGAACCCACATAGGCCCACTCACTGCAAGCTTTGAAGGAGGCAGCTCTGCTGCCTTAGGACTTCACAGAGCATCATGACGCCCAGGTCACCCAGGTCATTGTTGCCCAGACTCAGCTTTCGCAGCCTCCGGTTAGAAGTCAAAAGCGTGGAAAGATCCCAGCAGCAGTGTGAGGTAAGACTGCAGTTTTCTAATCTGCAAAAAGGGGGTGATTTAAGAAAACAATGTCCTTAACCATCCCTCCAGGTCCCCAAGATCTTACCTGTATTATTCCAAATGCAATTAAAAAAAAAAAAGATAAACCCTAAAATGATCTTGGTGGAAGCAATCTTGTATGCCAGTAGTAATTCTTCTCTCCTTTCTTAGATGGGACCATCTTTTCAAGCTACTAGATTGTGCAAGATCAAATTACTAACGGTGGTTTGTGGATTGATTTTTCCCAAATTCTGTACCTTCCTCTAAATTTCCATAAATGCGAAGGCCATACTGCCCCCACTCATTTGTTGTACAGAGGACTGTGGCAAAGGGACACAGATTTCTACCTCTACACCATTTAGAACTTCTCCCAGTGTTAAGAGTCTGTAATAGGCTGAACCCTAATAAGATGCCTCACTTCTCAGATATAGATAATCTCATGGCTGTTCCCCCAAATTTCCTTTTGTCACCATGTGCTCCCATCACTGTAATAAACCAGGGGACTTACTCCAAGACCTGAAGCTTGCAGTTGGGGTGCAAGAGCCCCTCACAGAGCATCTTGACCCCCATGTCTCCAAGAGTGTTGCCTCGTAGGTAAAGGTGTGTGAAGTTCGGATTACTGCTGAGCACTGAGGACAAAGCTGCACAACAAACTGATGAAAGGCCAGAATTCACCAACCTGCAGAAGGAACAAGAAGAAGAGTCTTCATTGTCCTATTTCAGTAGCTACATCTTTCAATGTAAGGGTCAGGGGCCAGTACCTTGGATATATGCTGAGAAGAGCATGATGCCTTTGCTCTGGTTCCCAGTGAAAAGCCAGACATTGGGCTCAGCAGACATTTTGTTGGAATCAGTACAATAGAAAGAGCAAAAGCAAACTGATCCAGATCCCCACCAGCTGATCCAGATTCCCACCCACGCTCCCCTACCTTCTGACAGCTCTTTAGCACTACTTCTTCCAGAAAGCCACCCTGAGTTGCCCATCACTGCAGAGACCTGTTTTATATAATTCTTGTATCAACCTGGCAAGGTGGCAGTGCAGCTATAACTATTCCATACCTTTCACAGATTAGAAATTTGATCACCCAGGGTGGCGCCTGTGGCTCAGTCGGTAAGGCGCCGGCCCCATATGCCGAGGGTGGCGGGTTCAAGCCCGGCCCCGGCCAAACTGCAACCAAAAAAAAAAAAAAAAAAAAAAGAAATTTGATCACCTGTTTCTCTCTAGGTCAAAGAGCAGGTGTGTGGTGGAGAGAGGACCCAGACTTAGACTTTCCACCTTCTAGTCTAACCCTCTCTCTGTTGAACTTTCTGCCCAGCTCTCTCTCCCTTCTGCATGGAGAAAGGCCTTTTAGAGCATAAAGCCCCAGATTAACGTTAAACTCAATAGAATGTGGATTTTTAATATACTATTCTTGGGTCAAGCTATCCTTATGCTATCACCCAAAAAAGCAAGAGGACTCTGAAACAGAAACATCTGTTACTCCTGCATAGAAGCTCATAGGGTGATACATGTACAGAAAGCCATGTATATTAAACATTCAGGAAAGCTTTAACTTCAGAAAATCTCAGGGGATTACATTCCTTCCTGTTAGAGGTCTTCACAACGGTAAGTTTTTAAAACTCTTTGGAGTCTAAGTATCCAGAAGAATAAAAATGCAAAAGAAATTCATCCAAACAGTGTAGCATGAACAGATAGCCAGAAGGAAAAAGAAGTATTTAACCATCCATTTGTCTCCACCTTCCCAGTCACAGACGAATCAAATTAAAAAGGTAGATTAAGTAAGGCTAAGAGGGAAATGAAGCCCAAGAGGGATGAATAAAACAAAGCAAGTTCTGAGTGGTTTCTGCTAAGCTCTCATTCCCAGGTAAGAATTCTATCAGAGGCCAGTGCGTGGCTCATGCCTGAAATCCTAGCACTCTGGGAGGCTGAGGTGGGTAGATTGCTTGAGTTCAGGAGTTTGAGACCAGCCTGAACAAGAGCAAGACTCCATCTCTACCAAAAATAGAAAAATAAGCCAGATGTTGTGGAGGGCGCCTGTAGTCCCAGCTACTTGGGGGCTGAGGTAAGAGGATCACTTGAGCCCAAAAGTTTGAGGTTGCTGTGAGCTGAGATGCCACAGCACTCTACCAAGGGCAACAAAGTGAGACTCTGTCTGAAATTAATTAATTAATTAATTAAAAATAAAAAAAATAAAA
This sequence comes from Nycticebus coucang, assembly GCF_027406575.1. NCBI lineage: Eukaryota > Metazoa > Chordata > Mammalia > Primates > Lorisidae > Nycticebus > Nycticebus coucang. The sequence continues at coordinate 13,419,973 of NC_069799.1, read as the reverse complement.
TAATTCTATCAGAGAGTCCTTAATGAACATGCAGAAGGGATTTGTAAAGACCAGAAAATTCCAGTAGACTGGAGGTCTGGAGGTGGTCTTCAAAGAAAAAGAAAAGGAATTTTTAAGGTTATGTAGTAACTTTATCACAATTTTCAGAAAAGGAATAAAATGAATTACTCGGCAGACGTTTATGGAACAACGCACAGTGAAGTGGCAGCAGTTACAAACATACAGTGCAGTTTTGTTAAGAAAAAGTCACATACAAATTGTCAAAATGTTGGTAGCCATTAAGACTGAGCACTGAGTACACTGAATACATAATAAAGTATTGAGAAAATCAAACAACCATGTCCCACCAATCAATCCACTGGATTAGAAAAATGCAACCAATGTAACACATCTTGGCTTCAACCAATCCTTTACTGAGCACATATATCTTGCCATGTACTGCATTAAGTTAATTAAGAGGAGTTTTAAAATTTGTTAAGTATCTACCTTACATCACAAAAATATCTCATAAGGAAAACTGAAGGACTAACTTTTTTTTGAGTTTTTACTATGTGCTCAACCATTGGATAATGACTTTACACAGGATTATCAGCTGAATGCAGTGGTTCATGCTCTTAATCCTAGTATTCTGGTAGGCTGAGCTGGGAGGATTGCTTGAACTCAAGAGTTGGAGACAAGACTGAGCAACATAGCAAGACCCTGCCCCTACAAAAAGTACAAACATTAGCCAGTTGTGGTTGTCCACACCTGTAGTCTCAGCTACTCAGGAGGCTGAGGCAGGAGGATTGCATAAGGCATCAGCCCAGGAGTTTGAGGTCGCAGTGAGCTATCATAATGCCACTGCACTTTAGCTGGGACAACAGAGACAAGAAAGGAGAGCAAGAGAGGAAAAGGAAAAGGACTATCTTAGCATTGAATTATTACAAACCCAAAACACTGAGTGTTTTTTTTTTATTTTTATTTTTTTTATTGTTGGGGATTCATTGAGGGTACAATAAGCCAGGTTACACTGATTGCAATTGTTAGGTAAAGTCCCTCTTGCAATCATGTCTTGTTATTTTTATCCTAGTTTGAAATCGAAAAACTGAGGATCAGAGTGATTACTTGAAGAGTAAGTAGGAGCTACGTGGATAAACAGTAGAAATGAGGGCTAGGGGTTGTAACTTAGAACCCTAGAACCTTGGGAAAGAGTATTTAAGGGCAAGAAAAATTAAAAGAGCAAGCCAGGTTCTTAAAACCAAAACCTAATTCACCCTGACTCCAAACAGTGCAGAGCATGGCAGAAGACAGGGCAGGGTCAAGGATAACCTCAGTGGCAGACTAACTATGCCGGATTCACTCGGACTTCAGAGAAAAGCTTTTGAAGGATTCTGAACAAAGGCTCAATATTTCCAAAGTCCGCATTTTGTGAAGTTCCCGCTGGTGTTATACAAAAAAAGATGTGAGGAGGAGGGAACTTAAAGTGAAGAGAATTTAGGATTGCCTTGGCTGGGCAGCCTCCTGGAAAGTCCCACTATTCAACAAGGCAAGAAAAGAGGGCAAAGGCAGGTCAGGGGATGGGGTAAGAGGGGAGATTTTGACAATTAAACCAATTTAACAAATGTTCAGTGTGAGATGCTTGTGTAATATTGGGGAGGGGGGACAAAATATGGAGCCAGAGATAAGGGCCTGAAGTTCAAGAAAAGAAAATTGGCTAGGCCTAAAAATATATAAGATGCCTAAAAAATATTTTTTTGGGGTTCTTTGATAATTTTGTTTATTTTTTTATTTCAAATTAATATGAGGGTACAAATTTTGAGGTTACACTGTTCTTGCTTCCAAGGTAAAGTTCAAGTTGTAGTTGAGCCCTTTACCCAGGGGGTGTGTTGTACACCCCCACTTTGTGCACATTAGGTGAGATCCTGCCAATTGTCCTCCTTCTTCCTGAAAATGCTCAAAGTTTTGACTCTTCTTTTTTTTTTTTAGAGGCAGGGTCTTGCTCTGTCACCCTGGGTATAGTGCAGTGGCATCATCAGAGCTCATTGTAAACTCCAATTCCTGGGCTCAAGTCATCTTCCTTCCATAGCCTCTCAAGTAGCTGGGACTCCAGGTACATACCACCACACCTGGCTAATTTTTTCTATTTTTGGTGGGGACAGGGTCCCACTCTTGCTCAGGCTATGTTTTGACTCATTAATTCCTTTAACAGATAGCTATCTCAAAAAAGTACACATACATAAAATTATATACAGAAATTGTTGTTTTATACTTCACAGAGCTGTTTGTAATAGAGAAAGAATAGAAACTCAATTCCAAATTCATTATTTGATAAGTGGCCAAATAAATTATGGTAATACAGCCAGGTACAGTGGCTCATGCCTGTAATCCTAGTACTTTGGGAGGCTGAAGCAGGAAGATCACTTCAGGCCAGGAGTTCGAAACTAGCCTGGGCAATATACTGAGATTCCATCTCCACAAAAATAAGAAAAATTAGCCAGGTGTGGTGGTGCACTCCTATGACCCACCTCCTCAGAAGGCCAAGCCAAGAGGATTGCTTGAGCCTAGGAGTTGGAGACTGCAGTGAGCTGTGATCATGCCATTGTACTCTGGTAAGGACAACAGAGCAAGAACCTAGCAAACTAGGTCATTTAAAATATCACATAAAGTGTATTCAAATGGATAGATGGATGAATGGGTGGAGAGACGGATGGATGGATGGTATAGCAATCCATCTTATAACAAACGTCCAGATGGTTGTTCACCAGACTATTGTAAATGACTTTCTCAGATATGGGCTAGGAAAGAGCTTCTACTTTTTACTTTAACTTTGTCTGTCTATATTTTGGTATGTTTACACTAAGCATATGTTACTTTTGTAACAAAAAGTTCATGAGCAATATTTGAGACCTGTTTGGGGAGCCCTCTGTTTGTAGATCGCTCACTGTTGAAGCTGAGGGCTATATGAGAGATCCCAGGGCATGTGAAAATACTTAGCAAAAAAAAAAAAAAATGAAACAGTAATAAAATCCCCAGACCACAGGAAGAGAAGCTAATGCCGATTCCAGGGAAGGAGAAACTAACATTAGCAGGAAAGACTGAGAGGTGACCTAAGAACAAGAGGGAAGAAGGTATTCAAAGAGGAAGTGAGAGATGAATTAAAGGCAGCAGATGTCAACTAAGATAAGGACCTGGAAGGATCTGTAAGAATTGGAACCAAGATCACTGAGGTTCATGCCCTAGGCATTGCCTAGAGTGCTCTTCCCTAGTTCTTTCCTGGCTCGTGATCATACCTCATTTAGGACCTGCTCCAATGTTACCTGCCATTCACTGAGGCTGAGCAAGGAAGCAAAAATTTCTACACCATACATTGCATAAGACATACATTGTATGTCATTCCCCCCCATAGGGAATGAATGTGTGTGAAAACGGGGAAACCGTCAGAGCCCATGTTAGAGCCCTGCAAGTGCCTGCAAAATAAAGGGGCCAAATCATGTCTGTTGAATAAACCAAGAGTAGCAAAAGCCAAATCATGCAGCCCTTTTCCAGAAAGATATGGTAATTTCTGGGAATGGGCTGATGGAACAAATCCAAGGAAGCATCAGTGTTTTGTGAACATATGTTGGGTGCCAATTACAGATTAAAAGATTACTCCTCAGGGAAGACTCCTTCTGTTGTATCTTGTCTTGAATAATGATCTGTTTGGTATTTACATCAATAATATGGAATCAATGCGTTGTAAATAATATTGACACAGAATCGAGATTCAAACATGCCTAGACAACAGGTTAAAAGATAGGTAAGATGAGGCTGAGGATTCAGCACCAGCCACATGCACCGAGGGTGGCAGGTTCAAACCTGTCCTGGGCCAGCTAAAACAACAATGATAACTGCAACAAGAAAATAGCTGGGTGTTGTCGTGAGCACCTGTAGTCCCAGCTACAGGAGAATCGCTTACGCCCAGGAGTTTGAGGTTGCTGTGAGCTGTGACCCCATGGCACTCTACCCAGGGCAACAGCTTGAGACTCTGTCTCAAAAAAAAAAATAGAGATAAGATGAAATTTGGCAGAGCTAAAGTGAGACCCCCACCACCACTTAGGCTGAGAGCCAAATGAAGAAACCAACCAGGAATTAAGGCAGTGATCGGTGGAGTCACACAGGTGTGCCTGCATTGAATTCCATCTCCTCCTATGTGGGTGGTCCTTGAGCAAAGGTGTGAGGCTCCCTAAGCCTTCATTTTCTCCTCTTTAAATTGAAGGTACTAATACCTATTTTGTATCATCTTTATGAGGCCAAAGGAGATAACCCATGTAAAGAACATAAAAGAATGGTGATATATTGGCAAGTGCATGATTATTAGTGGGTATTCTGCATAATTATTTACTGCAGATTTCCAACAAGAACCAAAAATCTTATCTGACTGTCAAAAACAAGGAAACCACAGGCTCCACCAGTGGAAGCATACTGACCTATTATAAAAGGTAAAGGTTCCACCAGGCATCGTCAGGGCACCACATTTCAAAAAGGGTCATAATTTTATCTGACAATATGAATGTTACTTTTTTTCCATTATTATTAATTATTGTTCAATATTTTATTGTAGCAATCATCTGATTTCTTTTCCAAAAGTATTTATCTTTGTTCATTCTTTACCAGGTTTTTGTTTCTAGTCCTTATCTTAAACATTGTTATTGTTATTAAATTGTAAGCCTTTTCAATTTTGTGAAGTCAAAAAGTGGAAACCAAATAAACACATGTATGTGTATAGAGAAAATAAAAAAAAAAAAAAAAAGGGTCATTAACAAGCCAGCCTTTACCTGGGAGAGGATGACTAACAGGTGAAGGTGCTGAGCCATGCCACAGTTGAGGATGTAGAGATATCTATATAATATAAGATGACTTAGGGTATGAGTGTTGTTTCTGGGTAATTGGGATGGAGCTGCTTCTCAAAGGCCTGGAAAGAAGGACAAGGACTAACTGACAGAAACCAGAGAAGGTGCTGCATGGGTGTCAGAACTCTCTCCTAGTGTAGGGGCCTTATTGTGTATCAATAACTTGCAGGCTTGGAGGTGCTCATACATCAAATGGGCGACTATTCATGCAAATGTCTCAGAAGCAAGTGTTTTACTCAGTAGGGAATACAGAGTCTCCAGGGTTTCTTCCAACTCTAAAAACTCCAATTGTATAATCATAAATTAGCATAAATCACCTTATTAGCAATGTCATGTATTACAAGTATCCAGTGCTTTAAAGCCCTTCTGATATTGCTACCTCTTTACCTTCAACCCCATCTGATTGACCTTTTTGAGAGTAACCCCCATCCACGTTTGTCAAATAATTCACTGCTGAGAAGAAATTGCCTTTCTGCTGAGACATCTCCAAAGACTTACCCCAGTTTCTGCAGGTTACATTGTGGATGTTTGGCTTTTTCACATAAAATTCCAACTCCTGAGTCTCCCAAGGTGTTTTCCCCCACATAGAGTCTGGTCAAGGAGCGATTGGTGCTCAGGACGGACGCGAGATCCTGACAACATGCTGATGTGAGACAGCAGCTGACCAACCTTCCATAAAGAGGACAGAATATCAGAATCAAGCTCCTCAGCGCCCTCCACTAAGAAGGAGGCACGTGCACCTGCCACCACCTCCAGTCCAGGCTATGGGAAGAGAGTGAGGCCAAGCTCTGTATCAACTTTTCATTTCCTTTTCTGTTTGGTGGGGTAACAAGTAAATACCTTCCAAGTTTGTCCCAACATTCCATCTTCCAACTCCCTACATTTATTTTTATTGTGGCAAAATATATGTGAAATAAGATTTATCATTTTAATAATTTTTCAGCACACAATTCAATGGACTTAAGTGCATTCTCATTGTTGCACAACCATCCCCATCATCTATCTCCAGACTTCTTTTTATCTTGCAAAACTGAAACTCTGTACTTATTAATTTGTCCTACTTTGTGTTTCCATGACTAATTTGACTATTCTATGTATCTTACGTAAGTGGAATCCTACAGAATCGTCTGACTCATCTCACTTAGCATGTCTTCATGGTTCATCCCTGTTGTAGCATGCATCAGAATTCATTTTAAGCTGTTAAGTATATAAATAGCCCTTTTTAAATCCATTCACCCATCAGTTGACATCTGGGGTCATTTCTACCTTTTATCTGTTATTAATAAAGCTGCTATGATATGGGCTACAAATATATGTTTACATCCCTGCTTTCAACTCTTTTGCAGATACACCCAGAAGTGAGATTGCTGGCTCACATGGTAGTTCTATGTTTAATGAATTCTGTTTTTTGAGGAATTGCCCTAATTGTACCATTAGTACACTGGTACCAATTGTACCAGTGATGTACCATTTTACATTCCCACCAGTGAGTGAGGCACAAGGCTTCCAGTTTCTCCATCCTTGCCAATACTTGTTTTCCAGTTATCTTCCTTGTTTATTTTTGTTTTATAATAACAATCCTAATAGGTGTCAATTGGCCCTTTTTTTTTTTTTTGAGACAGAGTCTCACTATGTCACCCTCAGTAGAGTGCTGTGGCGTCACAGCTCACAGCAACCTCAAACTCTTCGGCTTAAGCAATTCTCTTGCCTCAGCCTATCAAGTAGCTGGGACTACAGGCACCTGTCACAATGCCCAGCTATTTTTGTTGCAGTTGTCATTGTTGTTTAGCTGGCCTGGGCTGGGTCAGGTTTGAACCTGCCAACTTTACTGTATGTGGATGGCAACGCAACCACTGTGCTACGGGCGCCAAGCTGGGCCCTACCATTTTTAAGTACTTTCTTCTGTCCTTCTTCAAAGTTCAAGTCTCCCAAAAGCATTCAGCAAAGGACCGCATACCACATGAAATGCCTGCATTGCTTTAGCACCATTTTTCCTATTCAGTGTGGGGACCAAAGGCTTGCCATGATGTTCCAAAACTCTTCCAAAGCAATGCATTGCATTATTTTATTTTCTCAGCGAGGCATAAGTACCTTGAAGGCAGCCATCATTTCTATTATTATTATTATTTGTGCTCCTTGTCAGGGTTTACGAGGTAGCTTTCCCTGCAACAAACACTAAATGACTGAATTGACAAACACCCAGAGATAAATGCAGGACGTCCCCCGAGGGGTCAAGGCCATTCTCACACTAAAATTCTAGCCCATTGTACGTGCTTGAAGCCAGAGCTCCCAGAACATGTCTTATAGCCAGAACTTCACCTGAGAAATGAGTTCTAACTCACCAGAGCTTCTTCAGATTGCAGAATAGATGCTTCAGTCCCACACACAGGAGTCTGATTCCGAAGTCTCCGAGGGTGTTGTCACTCAGGTCCAATTCTACCAGCTTCTGGTTGCTGCTCAAGACCAAGGAGATGTCGAAGCAGCACTGATGGGAAAGTCCACACCGCCCCAACCTTCACGCCAAGTACAAAAGCAGAAAGTGTCAGAACACAGCCTGCTTCTCTGCCCCGCTTTCCGCTGTATGCTTTTTCTCTGCACCAGGGTCGGGCACGTATGTTCTCGTGTTGTGAAGGAAGAATTGTAATGGAGTTCTCATGGAAGTATCATCTGATAAAAAAACTCCTGAATACAGCAAGACAATGCTGGGATGTTGGCTCCCAGGCTCTCTGAGACCACAGTGTGGAGCCCAGTCAGTGGTAAGTAATGCCAGGCACACTGTGCTCCAGCTCAGATGTGTACCAGGCAGCTCCTGGTTTGTGAGTGAAGAGTGGTACACCTGTGGGTTCTTCTCTTCACTGTATGCTCCTAACAGTTGAAGTGCCCTCAATTCAGAGCCTCTTTCCCTACAGCTGTCTTATCTACTTCTTGTCTTTGTCAACACTGTCCCTCCTGTTCCGTTTGGCAAGTTAATCTCAGCCTTCCTTCACGGAGGTGTCCAACCTGCAGTCCTCATGGGGTTGCATGTGGATTTGGAGAGGACATTTTTTGCTTATCTATGGTGTCAGATATCAAGAAAAGTATGCATGAACCTTTTTATTTTTTGGCTTGTAAGCTTTCATTAGTGTTTGTGTATTTAATGTGTGACCCAAAACAATGCTTATTACTCCAATGAAAAGAAGGGAAAAAAAAAAAGAGATTGGACACCCCTGCTGTACACTGAAGGAGCAAGCAGCTCTGATTATTGGTTGGTTCTACAACCACATATGTGTGTACACACACACACAGACACACATACACATCACTACCATCACTACCACTACCAACAAAAACAGTATTTTGTCCCTGTCATGGGTGCACCAGTTACTTTCTAGGACAATAGCTCATGTGGCCTAGAGAGCCTGTTGGACCACCTTCCTTTTTGCCTCCATCTTCATGCCAAGTACAAGCCAATGAACAACTAGATCTCTACTCATCCATGAAACCTCCTATTATCACTCCAGCTTCCCTGTTTGTCTCACTCTCTAGAATCATATGGGGACACCCCCAGGGAGCAACGAGGACAGTGTTATGGGACAAAGCCTGAGAAGGAAGGTTTAGTGCCCAAAACAGCCAGAGCCTTATAGGCAAGAGGAGGAGGATTTGTAATTTATCAAAAGACCAAAGAGAAAGAAAGTATTTAAGCTATGGAATAACATGATCAAATTAGGATTTTCAAAATGATCCTCTGACTTTTGTGTGGAGAATAGATTAGTAGGGGGCCAAAGCAAATATAGGCAGGTCAGACAGCCAACATTCATTTGAGCCTTATTCTTTTATTTATTTATTTATTTTGTAGAGACAGAGTCTCACTTTATCACCCTTGGTAGAGTGCTGTGGTGTCACACAGCTCACAGCAACCTCCAACTCCTGGGCTTAGGTGATTCTCTTGCCTTAGCCTCCCGAGTAGCTGGGACTACAGGCGCCCACCACAATACCCGGCTATTTTTCTGTAGCAGTTTTGCCGGGGCCAAGCTTAAACTAGCCACCCTCAGAATATGGGGCCAGAGGCCTACTAACTGAACCACAGGTGCCGCCCTGAGCCTTATTCTTGAGCACTACATGTATTAATTAAGGGGACATGTATTAATTAAGATGCCTGTCTAGGCTTGGCACCCGTAGTACAGTGGTTATGGTGCCAGCCATATATACCGAGGCTGATGAGTTTGAACTCAGCCAGGGCCTGCTCAACAACAATGACAACTGCAACAACAACAAAAAATAGCCAGGTGTTGTGGTGGGTGCCTGTAGTCCCTGCTACTTGGGAAGCTGAGGCAATAGAATCGCTTAAGCCCAAGAGTTGGAGGTTGCTGTGAGCTACAACACCACGGCACTCTACCAAGGGTGATGTAGTGAGACTGTCTCACAAAAATGCCTGCCTAGACTTTGCTAACATGATAGCAAGATAGACAAACATGAGTCCTATCCTCGAGGAGCTGCTGCCTCAGAGGTCATTGCAGTGTCCAGCAAGGGGGGGTACTTTTGCATACAGACTAGTGGAAGGACAATGAGGAAAAGTGGGCAGTGGCTTGCGTAGTAGGTACAACTGATAAAAGCAGTGATGGGAAGGGTATAATGAGCAAGAGAGGGAGCTGTAAAAACATCCTAGAGTGATAGGCTTTAAAGCTGCTATGTAGTTCATCAAAAATTCAGATGCCTGCGTGTACCCACAAAGCCCGTGAGGAAACAGAGCTGGAGAAACGGCCCAGGTGTCTTTGCACTCCAAGTGGGTCATGTGACTCTGAGTTACTGTGCTGGCTGAGAGCAGGCATGTCCTCAATAAAGTCATGGGAGATTCCCCGCGACATTTCAACCAATACCGAGTATCTTGATGGTTTCTAGCTCACGTAACCACTTTTGTATATGACGAAACTCTCTCAATTCTCATCCATGAACATGGCTACGAAGAAATGGAAGATACTGAACTTCATGGTTTTTTGTTGCACCTCCAAGGGACTACTTTCTTTTCAGTTCCCGTTTTATACTTCCCCATCCAAAACTCCCCAAACAACAGAGCTCTAATTCATTCTGCCTTCTCATTTGTCACAGGCTGAATTATGCCTTCCTCAAAATTTCTATGTTAAAACTCTTCAGTCTCAGGACCTCAGAATGTGACTGTACTTGAAAATCGGTTCTTTAAAGATGTAATTACGTTAAAATGAGGTCATCCATGGAGCACCTAATCCATCCCGACTGGTGTCCCTTAAAGGAAGAGATGAGAGCAGTGTTTTTCAGTGTTTTATATCTTGGCACACTTGAACCTATCGTTAAACTTCCACGGCACACTTAAATTATGCTGATCAAAAAAAAAAAAGAGTTAAAAAAAGAATATTCTTACTATGCTTTGAACTTCTTTCAGAAATAATTTAATTAATGTTCTTTAAAATTTTTTGTGGCACACCAGTTGAAAATCACTGGATTAGAACACAAACACATGGATAGGGAAGACAATGTGAAGACACAGGGCACTTCCAAGCCAGGGGAAAGGTCTCAAAAGGAGCCAACCCTGCCAGCACCTTGACTTTGGACTTTGAGCCTTCAAACTTCTGTTGTTTAATCTGCTCAGTTTGTTGCACTCCATTATGTCAGCCCTGGGGAAGTAATATGCCACGGACCCAATGTGAGCTCTTATAGATAGACCCACTCAAGTGGCCAGTGTGAGCTCTTTCTCCAGAGTCTGCCTGCCTCTGTCCCTGTCACACTCACTGATGCACACATAGGGGACTTACCACAGTCTCTGAATGTTGCAGCCGGGATGCTGGAGTGCTTCACACAGCACCCTCATCCCCGGGTCCCCCAGAGTGTTGTCACTGAGGTCCAATTCAGTTAGGCTCTGGTTGGTGCTTAGAACTGAGAAGAGGCCTCGGCAAAAGCTGGAAGTGAGATAGCAGTTCACCAATCTAGAAATGGGAAGGAGGGAAAGAAAAGAACATGAGCCTCTCACAATAATAAACTGGAAGTAGGGGCCAGGGGCACTAGTTAAGAGAAAGGACTCCCAGAGGTTAAGAAATGGCTCACAAGGCCGGGCGCAATGGCTCACATCTGTAATCCTAGCACTCTGGGAGGCCAATGAAGGTGGATTGTTGAGCTCAGAACTTCGAGGCCAGCCTGAGCAAGAGGGTGACCCCATCTCTACTGAAAATAGAAAAAAGAAAATAACTTAGTATTGTAGTAAGTGCCTGAAGTCCCAGCTACTCAAGAGGCTGAGGCGGGAAGATCTTGAGCCTAAGAGTTTAAGGTTGCTGTGAGCTATGACGCCATGGCACTCTGCTCAGGGCAACAAGAGTGAGAGTGTATCTCAAAAAAAGGAAAGAAAAAAATGGATCACGAAACTGAAAATCATTTCCAGAGAAACAAAGAAGGCCGAGTGAGCCTTGGTAAGACCATTTCTGCACATTTTAAAGTGTACAGATTGTGAGCTTGTGATTTTGGATGACCATGAGCATCCTCCAGCTCCTTCCTTGTTGTCCTTCACCTGCCTCCCTCATCAGTCCACTGTCATGCCCAGGACCCTGGACACTCTGTGCTGAATATTCCAGAAAACAGTCCTCACACAGGCTGCAGAGAGCATCCAAGATGATCTCAAAATTCCTGAGGCCAGGCCACACTCAGGGGAATAAAATCTAGAAAGAAGGTGGGTGACATGGATATTTGTTAAAATCTCAGGTGACTCCAACATGCATTCACCTTTCAATCACCCCTGACTCAGTGATTGACATGCCTCAGCTTCCAGAGTGCTAGGATTACAGGCGTGAGCCACTGTGCCTGGCTCTTTTCTAGCCATTCTGAGATATTTGCCTTGTTGAAATGCACCCTGGTTCCCTAAGCCTGCCCTCTAAACCCACTATTCCATCTGTCTGTACCTCCTTTGTCCACACTTAGGTTTCTCAGTCCCGGTCTTTCAGGATCTGGCTGAAGGCAATACCTTCCTTAACCTACCCCTGCTCTCTGCAGTGTGCTCTGAATGTCCTTCAAGGGACATCATAGCCCACAACCCCTTGACCTTCCACACTATTTCTTGACCATCCCCCCCAACCAGAACTCAAGTCCTATGAGCAGGACCTGGATCTTAGCCACCACTGCAGCCCCAGAGGGTGTTCAGTCCCTCACAGCCAAAGGATGACTAGGTAGGTGGTCCTAGTATCAATGATGTTAACAAGACTGGTAGTCCTGGCATTGATGATGTCAACAAGATAGATAGTCCCAGTATTGATGACGTCAAGGCGCAGAGCTGAACTTACTGCCGCCAGTGGAGGGGTGAAGCCTCCTGTCTTCCTTCCTTTTGCCCTATGTCAAGTGTCTTCTACAGAGCTTAACCCATACATCCACAGAGTGGCCAGCCTCCTACAACCACGGTGGGTGGCCCTTGGGAGGGGAGGAGTCACATAATAACCCACAAAAGGACTTCAGAAGCCCGATGACTCAGCTACTTCATTGTGCAGACTCAGACTACATTCATAATTTTGTTCAACCCTTTACCTCCTCCCCGACTCATCCATGTCCTGCCAATCCTTTAAGGCAGGCTCAACTTCACCTTTCTTAGGAAGGTTCCCTCCCCAGCCTCCAGCCCAAAGGGCTTCCTGTTCCCTGTGTTCCCAGAACACAGAACATCTGGGGGCGTTTTTCCCCTTAAGCCTTGACTATTATGTGTTAGTGCCCCAAGAAGATTACACCAATTTAAATTGACCAACATTTGTATGCAATCTATACCCCATCTAATAACTTGTAATGAACTGGCATTTCTCAAACTCTTGTTTCTTGTTTTATTGTTTTCCTTTTTTCCTCATTCCATTTATGAACACACAATAAGTCAATCTCTGCCAATGTAGGGCTCTGGAAGAAATGGGTAAAGCTAGCATTATGTAGCTGTGGCAACTATATTCACAAAATACTTGAGAAGAGAAGAAGCGAGAGCTGAGAAAAAGGTAGCCAATAGGTGGAAGAAAAAAATGTTCAACATCACTGATCAGAAGAGAAATGCAAATCAAAACCACAATGAGATATCATCTGATTCCAGTTAAAATGCCTTTTATCTAAAAGACAGGCAATAGGGTGGCGCCTGTGGCTCAGTGAGTAGGGCGCCGGTCCCATATGCCGGAGGTGGCGGGTTCAAACCCAGCCCCGGCCAAAAACCACAAAAAAAAAAAAAAAAAAAAAAGACAGGCAATAAACCATGCTGGTGAGGATATGGAGAAAGGGGAAAACTCTTACACGGTTGGTGAGAGTGCAAATTAGTTCAACCACCATGGAGAACAGTATGGAGGTTCCTCAAAAAACTAAAAATAGAACCATATGATCCAGCAATTCCACTACTGGGTATATATTCAAAAGAAAGGAAATTAGTATATCAAAGCGGTATCTGCACCCCCATGTTTATTGCAGCACTATTCACAATAGCCAGGATATAAAATCAACCTAAATGCTCATCTATGAATGAATTTCCTTACCGGTGGAAACAGGCAGTGTGAGGACCTGGGAGGACACGCTGGACCATGTCGAGGTGTCGATCTTCCTCCTCTTCCTCTTCTTCCTCCTTAGGCGTATTATGCAGAAACCCCAGGGAAAGTGATTCTACACTATGGCAGTTTGCAATACAAAAGGAAGAAACCACATGGTCCATTCTGGTGGACAGATTGATCTCGATTTTGGGGAAGTGGTTCATGGCCCTTTGCACAAAGTCCTCCTCCTGCATCTCATACAAACAGTAAAACAATTCCAGCTGGCTGGGCTGAATCTGCAGCTTCTTGGCCTTGGCACTCACTTCAATCCATTTCAGCAACTCCGGCCTGATTTGCTGAGAGATCTTGCAACTTAATTTTTTCTCCAAGTAAGAGGTCCTTTCCTGGTTTACCAGGCCAAAAAGGAAACGGACAACAAAAATCAAATAGCCCTTCTCAAATTTACCATAGTTCTCAAGAAGGACTGTGACATCTCTGTTGGGAAGCTTCAAACTCCTCCCCAGCACATTCCTCATCCTTTCCTCTTCCTCCACTTCCTCCTCTTCCAGCAGGTAGTACATGGCAGCAAAGAACTCCTGGAAAGTCATATGGATGAAGCTGTAGAATTTCTCACAGTCCACTTCCTTTTGGAACAGGTTCGTCCTTAGGAAAGAGGACACATCCACCTTTTGCAGGCCGTGTTTTCTGAGGTCAGACTCATCGAAGAGGATTTTTTGGTTCCAGATTCCATCTGCAGCCAAAGAGCAGAGGCCCCGAAGGTGCGAAGCAAGGTAGTGCTCATGGCTCCCTCCTCGGGATTGCAACAAACTGGAAAGGAAAAAGGTATAGACTGCTGTGGTGGTCTTAGATGTCTGGGCAAGACTCTTGCCACTCTCCATCTGCTGTTTCAGTCCAGTGCACACAATCCAGCAGACCAGGGGAATAAAACACATGGTGAAGAGGACCTCATTCTCCTGAATCAGTTTGAAGGCTTCCCTGGCCTGGGTCTCATCTGAGAAATACTTGAAGAAATACTCCTTCCTTTTGGCCTCTGAGAAACCCAGGATTTCTATGTGACGGGGATGGTACAGCAGGTGCTGCAGCTTCTCTAGGGCCACGGGCCTTGTGGTGATGAGCAGAGAAGCCTCGGGAAGCAGCTTCTTTCTTATAAGGCTGCTCAGGAGAATGTCTCCGCGCTCAGCCTTCTGCCAGTCGGTGCACAGAGCCCCTGTGTGCTCGTCGAAGGCACCCTGCAGCTCGTCAAAGCCGTCCATGAGGAAGAGGATCCTGGAAGGCCTGCTCACAATCTTGCATATGGGTGGGTTTGGATCAGGGCAGCAGCTGACCATCAGGTCCCTCAGACTTCTCTGTGTCACTAGGCTCACCTCCCGACAGTGAATATAGAACAAATAGTCAAACTTGTCTTGGTAAAGCTTCCCTGATGCCCAGTCCAACATAATCTTGCGGGCCAATATCGTCTTTCCAATACCTGCCACTCCCTGAAATACCACAGTGTGCACGGGCTCAGAGAATTCATACTCAGGTTCAAATAGCAATTCCATCTTAATGGGACTCATGGGCTTGTCCCAGGTTTTGGTCCTGCCAATGGCCACAAGCTCGTGCTCCCGCTCCTGCTGGCTGCGGTGCTCCTTGACCAGCTGCAGCCGCGTGTAGCGTCTGCTGAGGCTCACGCTCTCACCCAGGCGGGCATTCCTGTCTTCAATGCACTGGAATCTGCTTCTCACGTATTTTCTGTACTTTTTACAGTAATCTGCAGCAGATAAAAAGTTTGACTTTGGGAAAAGCCCACTCACACCCTCCTGAACAGGACCTTGCAATTTTGAGTAACCAGCAATTAGAATGGAGAAATAGGAAGTGTAGTTCTTCCCCAGTGCTTGGGTGAGAGAGGTCCCAAGCAGTGAGACCTCTGTGAGAAACTCTGGTGTCAACTTTTCCATACGCACAGTTGAGCATAAGGACCAATGGTGTCTACACAGCCACAAGCCAGAAAATCCTTTTCTTCCTTTCTTTCTTTTTTTAATCTTAAGTAATCTTTTAAAAGTGGAAATGCGTGATCACCTCCCCCTGGGTTCTGGGCCTTCAAGGAACCAGGCAAACATGAATGTGTTTCTCCCCCTAATAATGGGTTTCCTGAGGCAGGCCTTTGCAACCCCAAAAAGCAGACTACCCCTCTACTAGGCTTCGCAGCACCTCCTAAACTGAGTCTTAAAACCCAACTGGAAGCTTACCTTAGTGACTACTTACCTTTCTTCTTTTTACAGATAGACAACTTGGTAAGGCACCCCAGTAAACCCATCCACTCCTCTTCAATGCTCTCTTGTTGGTATATCACATGGGGATTAGAAACCTGTGTGTTGCCTACATACAAATGGGAAAAAAAATACAGTGTCAGAAACCAGAACTCTTAACACAGAGGATGCGATTGACACCCAGCCTAAAACTTGGCAGGGGTCTGGCGGCGCCTGTAGCTCAGTTGACAAGGGCGCCAGCCACAAACACCTAAGGTGGAGGGTTTGAACCTGGCCTGGGTTTCCTGAGCAACAATGACAACTGCAACCAAAAAATGGCTGGGCGTTGTGGTGGGCATCTGTGAGCTGTGATTCCAAGGCAATAGCTTGAGACTCTTATCTAAAAACAAAAACCAAAAAAAAAAACTTGGCAAGGGTTAAGATGCCCCAAGCATCTCCCCAATCAAAACAGGCCTTAGAGTTACAGATGACAGGTGTATAGTAAAAGGTTGACTGTAGCTCAGTGGTTAGGGGACCAGCCCGGGCCTGCTAAACAACAATGGTAACTACAACAAAAAATAGCCAGGCACTGTGGGAGGTGCCTGTAGTTCCAGCTACTTGGAAGGCTGAGGCAAGAGAATTGCAGAAGCCCAAGAGTTGGAGGTTGCTGTGAGCTGTGACGCCATGGCACTCTACCAAGAATGACATAGTGAGACTCTGTCTAAAAAAAAAAAAAAAAAAAAAAAAATTGACTTGGGAAGGTTCCTGCACTCCAAATTTCAAAATGATGCCTGTCACCCCACCTGCCAAGCTCTGTGTCCCCTCTGTATCCAGCCTCAGAATCTCTTTCCCAGATCCAGAAATCAATCAGCAAACATGTGAGGTAGGCAATGTTTCTTCTGCCCTCATCTGTCTTTGACAGTCCCTGGAACTCTGATTATGAGGCCATCATCAAGCTTTCCAGTGTCCCTAAGAAGGCCCTTCCCTGACTCTAAATGCCTGCGATCAATTTTATCTACATCTTGTGCTTTCAGGTTTACATTCCTGGGTCTTTAAAAGTAAGAATTACCAAGGTGTTTCATGTCTAATTGGGTGACTCAGAATCCTGGCTGACTTTACATTCACCTAGGAAGGTTTAAAAATGCCAACTCCAGGACTTCAACCCCAAAGATTCTTTGTCAATCCATCTGAAATGAGGCCCAGGCACTCTTATATATTCAAACCTCCCAGGTGGTTCCAACATGCATCCACAGCTGAGAACCACAGATCTAAACAGTCACAAGGTAACACACCCCACAAGGAGCTCTGTAGGAGAAAGGGAGGCCTGACGGAACAGAACAAGTCACCAGCAGAGACACAGGAGACAGGTAACTTGAAGTGAGCAGGGATCTAAGGGTGACATAAATGACTCTTAGTAATTGTCTACTTATTCTGAAAGCAAATGTTGTTAGTGATCACACATACACACACACACACAATCCAAACATAACTCAAAACAAACCAAACCTTAAATCTTATCTAAAGCCTAACCTTAGCCCAGGAAAAAAGAAAACACAATTTCTAGCCCTTGTTATTAATTTTTCTGCCTCAAAATCCAGATATGGAAGCCTATGGGACGCAGTGGCTAAGAGCGCAGCTTTGGTCAGACACACCTGGCTTGTCATCCTGGCTTTGCCTCTGAGTAAAGAGCTCTTTCAGGCTCACTTCATTCATTTGAAAATATGGCAATACCACTAATTACTGCTTGGAGTTCTTGATTGTGCAGCAAAGTCCATAAACACTGCTTTGCAAACTACTTCTACAGATGATTATACCTTCATGTGGATATGAGCATGTAAGCACTGACATAATTATAATTACGTTATTAAGCATGATTTGTTTATGACCGTCCTCCACTGTATACCCTTGCCCCTTCACACTTATCACTTTTCTTTCTCTCTCATTACACCCCTCCTTGGCTAAGACTGACAAAATATAAAATGCCTAAAAGTTTTGACTCCTTTTTTTTTTTTTTGAGACAGAGCCTCAAGCTGTTGCTCGCCATGACATCACAGCTCACAGAAACCTCCCACTCCTGGGCTCAAGCAATTCTCCTGCCTCTGCCTCCCAAATGGCTGGGACTACAGGCGCCTGCCACAATGCCTGTCTATTTTTTTTGTTGCAGCCATCATTGTTGTTTGGCGGGCCCAGGCTGGATTTAAACCCACAAGCTCAGGTGTATGTGGCTGGCGCCTTAGCCGCTTGACCCACGGTTGCTGAGCCAACCCTTTTTTTTCCTTTTTTTGAGACAGAGTCTCACTGTATCACCCAGGGTAGAGTGCCATGGCGTCATAGCTCACAGCAACCTCAAATTCCTGGGCTCAAATGATCCTCCTGCCTCAGCCTCCTGAGTAGCTGGGACTATAGGTGCCTGGCAATAAACAATGCCTGGCTAGTTTTTCTATTTTTAGTAGAGATGGGGTTTCACTCTTGCAAAGGCTGGTCTTGAACTCCTGAGCTCAAGCAATCTACCAGGCTCAGCCTCCAAGAGTGCTAGGATTACAGGTGTGAGCCATTGCACCCAGTTTCACTGATTCATTTTTAATCCGCCTTTCCACCACCACTAGCTGAACCTCATCATACTGTGATTTTTCTAGATTTCTCTGTGCCTTTCCTTTGCCTAGAACACCAAGACAGAAGGAAGAATGTCACTCTGACATATACACAGGGAATTTCTTTTACATTTCAATTTCCAAAGGAGTGGCCAGAGGAAAGACTTTCCCCACAAATTACACCATTCTAAGGAGAAAGACTGCCTCCTGTGCTACAGGAACTTGCTGGCCTGATGGGCAGACACTGAACAACACATGTGGTATAAGGAGGCAGGTCCAGGCACCAGAGAGATTTGCAAAAGGTAGGAATAATCAGGCAGATTCCTAGAGGTGGGTAAAATCTGAGTTGGGTTTTTAAAGGAGTTAGTAAAAGCAAACTGTTTTTTCGTGTACAAAAGAAAAGAGGAAGAAACCAAGACATTACCAGAAGCAATTATTTTTAAAATACTAACTTCTTTGTATTAAAGGGCATAATCAACAAAGTGAAAGGCAACTCACATAATGGGAGAAAATATTTCCAAATCATATTTCTGATAAGGGGTTATTTTCTAGGATATGTAATGAACTCTTATAAGTCAACAATAAAAAACAAACAGCCTGATTTTAAAAGGGAGAAAGGAAAAAACAGTGTAAAATAAAAATGGGGAAAGGGCTTGAACCGATTTTTCTCCCAGGAAGCTCATGAACAGGTACTCAACATGTTGAGTCACTAGGGAAATGAAAGTCAAAACTGCAGTGAGAAGCCACCTCACACTTACTAGAATGGCTACTATCAGAAAGAAAAAAACAGAAAATAACAAGGATTAAAAGAATTTGGAGAAATGGGGTCCCTTGTGCACTATTTGTGGGAATATAAAATGGTGCAGATGCTATAGAAAACAGTATGGCAGTTCCTAAAAAAAAAAAATAGAGTCACCATAAGATCCAAAAATTCCCCATCTGAACATCAACCCAAAGTAATTCAATGCAAGGTCTTAAAGAGATGTTTCAATAATGCTTATATGAGCATTATTTCCAGTGATGAAAAGGTGGAAGTGCCACAAATACCCAGTGACAGAGGGATAAATAAACGTGATACACACAAGGGAACGTACTTAAAAAGAGAATTCTGGGTGGCACCTGTGGCTCAGTGAGTAGGACGCTGGCCCCATATACCGAGGGTGGTGGGTTCGAACGCGGTCCCGGCCAAACTGCAACAAAAAAATAGCCGGATGTTGTGGCGGGCTCCTGTAATCTCAGCTACTCGGGAGGCTGAGGCAAGAGAATCAGCTAAACCCAAGAGCTGGAGGTAGCTGTGAGCTGTGACACCACAGCACTCTACTAAGGGTGACAAAATGAGACTGTCTCAAAAAAAAAAAGAGAATTCTGACACCAATTACAGCATGAATGAACCTCAAGGATATTATGCTAAGTGAAATAAATCAAGCATAAAAAGGAAAATACTGGCTTGGCACCTGTAGCTTAGCAGCTAGGGTGCCAGCCATGTACACAGGAGCTGGTGGGTTCGAATCCAGCCCAGGCCTGTCAAACAACAAAGACAACTACAATCAAAAAATAGCTGGGTGTTGTGGCAGGCTCCTGTAATCCCAGCTACTCGGGAGGCTGAGGCAAGAGAATCGCTTGAGCCTAAGCCTTTGTTGCTGTGAGTTGTGATGCCGCCTGATTCTACCCAGGGCAACGGCTTGAAACTCTGTCTCAAAAAAAAAAAAGCCAAATACTGCACACGAGTCCATGTATATGAGACTCCAAGAGTGGTCAAATCCACAGAAAATAGAATAGTGGTATTTTCTTTCACTTTAAGGGGGTATAGCCCTATAGATAGCCAAGTGCAGCTCCTCAACCAAACACAAAGTGCACAGAACAAATCCCTTTACTTAAAGGATCTGGATTCAGCCAAAGGCCAAACTCAAGGATCCAGAGGCCACCTGTGTCCCCAAGGCAACAGGTTCCCC
Organism: Nycticebus coucang; assembly: GCF_027406575.1. Taxonomy (NCBI): domain Eukaryota; kingdom Metazoa; phylum Chordata; class Mammalia; order Primates; family Lorisidae; genus Nycticebus; species Nycticebus coucang. Next base: position 13,399,839 of record NC_069799.1, on the reverse strand, counting down.
TCCCCTGGGCTAGGAGGACAAAGCAATGGGGTGGGGGAGGTATTGACCAATAGGTGAGGAGTTTCAGTCTTGCAAGATCTAAAGAGTTCTGGAGATTGCTTGCACACCAGTGTGAATGCACTTTATGCTACTGAACTATACACCTAAAACTTATTAAGATGGTAAATTTTATATTTTGTATACTTTACCACAATTTTTTAAAAAAAATCCCTCTTCCACTCACCCCACTCTGGCTCATCCCTCTTAGCTTTCTCATAGAGGTCTCTCCTGTTGATTGCAGCAAAAATCCACACGGCCATGGCCCACGCTTTCTCTTCCCCATTGAAATCAATCATCAGGGTGGCTAGATCCACATGGTCTGCCTTCTCTGTCTGACTCCGTGGGAGTGAGATGCAGCCCTTCTGAGGAGGATAGTCTTCTAAGTGCATTTTGAATTTCTTAAAGTCTACATCCTCCAAGTCCTCCAGGTATCTGGCCAGTCTGCAGCGGATGCTTGCCATCTTCATCTGCGGCCGTTTTCAGGTCCACACTGGGATACCAGGCAGGGAAAATAGCATATGCATAAGAAAGTGTTTTTAGAAGTCGCCACTTAAAGAGAACTAAATTATCAAAACCTAAAGAAAACTCAAAGAGGAAAAGCATCACATGACTATAACAAGTTACCATCATTAATCTTGAAAAGTGAACCAAAGGCTTACCCGAAAGCTCTCCTGTTGGCTTGATCCAGGAGTGTGGCCTGAGCCATGGAAGAAAAGTTTCCCTATGGGAAGAAAATATATGTAAATAAACACGAAAATGTGATCATGTTATAGTGTACAATGAGTAACCACTTCATGATGCACCCTTGACTGTCACCAAGAGAACTTCTATTCCATTGGTTACTGGGCTATGACCCTGGACAAACTTCACTCTTCCTCAACTTCAGTTTCCTTATCTGTAAAATGAAAGAGCAGAAGAGATTGTTTTCGAGTTTCTTTCATCTGAAAGGTCTGGTTCCTTGGCTGTGTTTTGACTGGTGGGAAGATGGATGTGGGACATAAGGAAGAGGCCAGGAGATGAGATTCTATGGTGGTAACAGCATGGCAAGAACATGGCTAGGGAAAAAGGAGAGAGAACACAGCAGCATGCAGGAAGGGATGGCCTGCGGCTGCCCTCTTTCAATCCACAAACTGACAGAAACGGAAATGAGATGAAACTTGGGGTCCATAAGGGAGAATAATAAACACATACATATCCTTTTTTCCCTTTCTTTTATTTCACATTAATGTAAGGGTACAAACATAGGGTACAATGTTTGCATTTGTTAGGAAAAGTACGTTGTTCATACATATCCTTAATATCTCCTTGCAAAATTCATAATCATAATAATTAATAAAACTCAAATTAATTATTTTTATTTTTTTTGAGACAGTCTCAAACTGTCATCATAGCTCACAGCAACCTCAAACTTTTGGGATCAAGTGATTCTCTTGCCTCAGCTTCCCAAGTAGCTGGTCTATGCGCGCCCACCACAAAATCTGGCTATTTTTTTTTGTTGTTGGTGTACTTGTCATTGTTGTTTCAGCTGGCCTGGGCCAGGTTTGAACTGGCCAGCCCTGGTGTATGTGGCCAGCACCCTATCCACTGATCTACACACATCGCCCCAAACTCAAATTTATTTAGAGTGTCTCATGGACTAGGCACTGATTGATGTTTTTGTCTCATCTAGCCTGCACAAAGCTATATGAGGCATGTATATTCTTAGCCCTATTTTATGGATGTAGCGACTGTGTCTTAAGGAAACTAAGAAACTCGTTCAGGGGTTGACAGCCCAAAAGGAACAGAGTCAGGATCTCTACCAGGGGTATAAGACTGTGTTTTACCACTTAACTAGGTATTTCAGACTCACAAATAAACAAAGACAATAAAATAGATGGCTAAAGGACAAATACACTTTGCAGGCATCTATCACAAATTTTTTTATTATAGTATTTATCAACCTAGTTTTTCTACCTCGACTCTGAGTTCCACAAAAAATTAGGAATCACATGCTATACTTTAGATCTTCCATATCTCCTGGAGTTTGGATGAATAAACCAGTTAGCTTTGTTTGAAATTGTTCCCTTCTCATTTGGCAAAGCAACACATCAACCTAAAGCCATAGTAATGCTAAAAGAAAGGAAAAGATCTAGAAAACAGCAACACTCTCCAAATGGGAATTTCTGTGACTGCAGGTCAATAATTTGAGAAACTTCAAATTCACTTACCTCTCCCTGTTCCACCTCCTTTCTACTCCCAATCTCATAAGTCCCCCAGATATGTCCCTTATGTATCTTAGAGGAATTGGTCTCCAGACAGATGTGCCAGCTCTGCAGTCCCTCCCAGCTCCCACCACGTCAATATTTCTACTCACATTCCCTCTTCTGTGCTCCTTTAATCCAAATCCTCGCATGTGCCTCTCCCCACCCACATACATGCATACATTTGCAAATATAAAGGCCCAAATAATGGGCTCAGCACCTGTAGCACAGTGGTTACAGTACCAGCCATATACACCAAGGGTGTCAGATTGGAACACGGCCCCGGGTCGTCTGAACAACAATGACAACTCCAACAGAAAATAACCAGGCATTAGCTGGGCACTGTGGCAGGTGCCTGTAGTCCCAGCTACTCGGGAGGCTGAGGTAAGAGACTTGCCTAAGCCCAGGAGTTGGAGGTTGCTGAGAGCTGTGGCATCAGCAATAAAGTGAGACTCTGTCTCTACAAAAAAAAAATGAGGAAGAAAGAAATAGTCAGGCGTTTTGGCAGGCATTTAGTCCCAGCTACTTGGGAGGCTGAGGCAAGAAAATTGCCTAAGCCCAGGAGTTGGAGGTTGCTGAGAGCTGTGTGATGCCACGGCTCTCTACAAAGGGCAATAAAGTGAGACTCTGTCTCTACCAAAAAAAAAAAAAAAAAATGAGGAACAAAGAAAATAGCCAGGCGTTTTGGCAGGCGTTTAGTCCCAGCTACTTGGGAGGCTGAGGCAAGAAAATCGCTTAAACCCAAATGTTTGAGGTTGCTGTGAGCTGGGATGCCACAGCACTCTACCGAGGGTGACATAGTGAGACTCTGTCTCAAAAAAAAAAAAAGAAAAGGGCCCAAATAATGATAAACATAAAAGAATATTTCACGAATATTGCTGAAGAGCAGAAGAAATTCCTAGTCCATTAACGAAGACAAGTTCTGCCCCTCAACACACCCTCCCCATTGCTACCCTAGTCCTTTCACCCACCCTGCTCCACGGAGCTGAACTCACCCAGACGCCAGCCTTAGGAACAGCCAGAGAGGAAATGCAATGAATTTATAGTGGTCAAATCCCCAGCAGGGGCAGGAAGGATGTGGTCTCAGCATGGAGTGAACAAACTTGCATCACAGGCAAAGGCAAGGAGACTAATGGTTACTCACAAAGCTGGATTTTCCAGACAGAATCAATAGTATTCTCAAAACTAAGCCTGGGTTTTGTAGCTGAATTCACCTTGCATCTCCTCTGAGACAGCATGTAGAAGCAACAAGGAAGATCAGGAATATCTAGTCGGGGGTGAAATTGGTGCTGCTCAATCTACATTACCTCTGGCACTCCCAGCAGCCCTGTGAGTGCTATGACTACCTCAGTGACAGTGAGAGAAGTGAAAGTAAGGATATGCCTGTGGTTGGTGAGTAAAGAATTCAGAGCACGGGGCCAGGTGCAGTGGCTCACGCCTGTAATCCTAACATTCTGAGAGGCCGAGGTGATGGATTACTTGAGCTCATGGGTTTGACACCAGCGTGAGCAAAAACCAAGACCCCCATCTCTACTAAAAATAGAAAAACTGAGGCAAGAGGATTTCTTGAGCCCAAGAGTTAGAGGTTGCTGTGAGTTATGACAACAGGGCTTTCTACCCAGGGCGATGGCTTGAGACTCTGTCTAAAAAAAAAGGAAAGAAAGAAAGAGAAAGAGAGAGAAAGAAAGAAAGAATCCAGAGCACTGCCTGCCCTTCATCCCCTCCAGATTACATACTCTTCCCCTCACCTGGAGGCAGCAGGCAGGCACTTGGTTCTCTCCACCAAGTAGTATTTTTAAGGCACCAATTCCACTCCCTGACTTATTGGCTCACCTGTTTGACTAACATTTATGGAGCAGCTTGTATGTACCAGGCATGAACAAATAGTGTTACCCTTTAGGAGTTAGAGGAGGGACAGACACACAGGCCTGCTTTTGCAGTTCTACACGGTAGCTGCAGGACAGCAGCCTGAGGAAGGCTTGACTTCAGCAGAGCTTGGCCAGTGAGAGGCATGTTCAGCCTCCTGGGTGAGTGCTGAAGGCACTTCCTGAAGCAGGAAGGAAGAGCTTCCAAGTTCAGTGGAAGGGTGTTGACAAGTGATTTAGTATCTCCGTGCCTCGGCTTCCTTATTTGCAAGATGGGGGACAATCATAAAGGGTTGTCAGAAGGACTAGATGAATAGATAAACGTGAGGCCTTTGGAACTGAGACTGGTACAGAGATCGGTATTGGTTCCTACTACTGCTGCTGTTGTTATAGATTTATGGACAGATGGCTCTGAGCAATGAAAGAGAGGGCTCTACTCCTACTGAAGTAAGGGCATGATAGCAAACCTGAGTTTCAGTGAGCCAAGTGCTGTACACTGTTAGGGGCTGAGGCAGGAGCAGCAAGGACTTCAGGATAAAGGATAAAGCTACGAGAGACCAGATCAAACATGGTCAAAAAGAAAAATGTTCATTAGCTGAACAAGAATTTTTCTTTGCTTGTTTAGCCAGGTGACTTAAGGTAATTTATATTCAATAAAAATTCACACCTTTATTAAAACAGACACATAGATCACTAGAACAGAATAAAGCCCATAAGTAAACCCAAACATGTACAGTCAACTAATTTTTGAGAAGGCCACCAAGAAGACACAAGGGGAAAAGGACAGGCTCTTCAGTAAATAATGTTGGGAGAACTGGCTTTCTACATGCAAAAGAATAAGACAGAACCCTTTTTGGGTCGCGCCTGTGTCACAGCTCACAGCAACCTCAAACTCTTGGGCTTAAGTGACTCTCTCGCCTCAGCCTCCCAAGTAGCTGGGACTACAGGTGCCCACAATTGCCCAGCTATTTTTAGAGATGAGGTCTTGCTTCGGCTTAAGCTAGTCTTGAACCTGTGAGCTCAGGCAGTCCAGCTGCCTTGGCCTCCCAGAGTGTTAGGATTATAGGCGTGAGCCACTGTGCCTAGCCATCCCTTATTCATTTCTGATTCAGGACATTAGAGATCTTACTTTTCTATTTCTAGTTAATCTGCCAAAAGTTTATCAATTTTATTAATTTTTCAAAGAACCAACTTGGTTTTCTCTTGCTGATCTTCTGAGTGATTCTTATGTTCTCAATTTCATTTAACTCTGATCAAATTTTGGTTATTTCTTTCCTTCTGCTAAATTTGGGTTTGGATTGCTCTTCCTTTTCCAGTTCCTTGAGATGGTCCATTAGGTTGTTGACTTGCTCTCTTTCTGTTTTCTGGATGTGGGCATTTAATGTCATAAATTTCCCTCTTAGGACTGCCTTTGCAGGTTTTGATAGCTTGCAGCTTCACTGTCATTTTGTTCAAGAAATCTAATTTCCGGGCAGTGCCTGTGGCTCAATCGGTAAGGCGCCAGCCCCATATACCGAGGGTGGCGGGTTCAAACTCGGCCCTGGCCGAACTGCAACCAAATAATAGCCGGCATTGTGGCAGGCGCCTGTAGTCCCAGCTACTTGGGAGGCTGAGGCAAGAGAATCACTTAAGCCCAGGAGTTGGAGTTTGCTGTGAGCTGTGTGAGGCCACGGCACTCTACGGAGGGCTACAAAAAAAAAAAAAAAAAGAAATCTAATTTCCTTCTTTATCTCCTCCTTGACCCAGCTGCTGTTGAGCATAAGGTTATTTAGATCCCAGGACTTTATGTAGGGATGAAGATTTCTGTTGGAGTTGAGTTTTACTTTTATTCTGTGATGGTCCAAGAAGATACAGGGAATAATTTCTATTCTTTTGAATTTGTTGATGTTTGATTTGATCAATATGATATGATTGATTTTGGGGGATGATCCATGGGCTAACAAGAAGAATATATACTCAATTGTGTCAGGATGGAAAGTTCTAGTTAATGTCTGTTAACCCCATTTGTTCCAAGGTCATGTTTTAGTCCACTGCTTCTTTGTTTAGTTTCTATTTGGAGGATCTATCCAGCTCCGTCAGAGGGGTGTTGAAATCTTCAGATATTATGGTGTTTAGGATATCATGTTTTTCAGGCCACTTAGGGTTCATTTTATATATCTGGAAGCATTTAAGTTGGGTGGCATAGACGTTTAATATTGAAATGTCTTCTTGTCATATTGTTCCCTTGACCAGTATATAGTGTCCATCTTTGTCTTTCTTTATTTTTGTTGGTTTAAATACAATTGTACCTGTAAATAAGATTGTAATACCTGCTTTCTTCTGATTTCCATTTGTCTGAAATATTGTTTTCCATCCCTTCACCCTAAATCTTGTTTTATCCTTAAAGGATAGACATGTTTCCTGACGACATATATAGCCAGCTGTGTGTTTTCTATTCAATAAGCCAGCCTGTGTCTCTTCAGTGGGTAATTCAGGCCATGCATATTCATTGAGAGAATTGACAAGTATGGTGGAGTGCTGTTTATCTTGTTTTGTGGGGGTCCATTGCCTGGTTTTACCCCTTATGCCATTGTGGAAGCTAGGCTTTGCCCTTTAATCTGGGTGTCTTTACTTAGCTGGTGGTCCATTGTGTTTGTTGCTCAGGGTGAAGAACAGGTCTGGGTACTTCCTGCAGAGCTGGTCTTATTGTGGTGAATTTCCTCAACATTTGCATGTCAATAAAATATTTGATTTCTCCACTGAATATAAAACTTAGTTTTATAGGATACAGTATCCTGGGCTGAAAATTATTTTGTTTAAGAAGTTTAAAGGTCAATAACCACCCTCTTTTGCCTTGAAAAGATTCAGGTGAAAGGTCGACTGTCACCCTGATATTTTTCCTCTTGTAGATGAGACTTTGCTCACACCTGGCTACTTGCACAAAATTCTCTTTCATTTTGACTTCGCCCAACTTAATTACAATGAGTCTAGGAGATATTTTGTTTGAATTGAGTCATGTTGGGGTTCTAAAACTATCTAATATCTAGATTTCTAGGTCTCTCGCAATGCTTGGAAAATTCTCCATGATGTCTTGAAGTAGAGTTTCCATGCTATTAAGACACTCTTCTTCTCCTTCTGCAATCCCTATAATTGGGATGTTCAGTCTTTTGGAGTAGTCTCATAACTATCTTGGGGAAAGTTCTGCTTTTATTCTCTTTTTTTCTGCCTCTTTGAATGATTGGGTTAGTTCAAAAGTCTTGTCTTTGATATCAGAGATTCTCTCTTCTTCATGTTTTACTTTATTGCTGGGACTCTCCATTGTGTTTTGAAACTCCTTGAATGCCTCTTTCCATTCCCTAAGCTCTGCTATATCCTTCCGAATTATGTCCAGATCCTTGGTGATGTGATTTGATCTTTAATTTCACTAAATTCTTGACAGAGTTTTTGGACTTCTTTTTTCATCTTCTCAATTCCATTCATCTTATTTGCCATACATATTCTGATTCCTATTTTTGTAATTTCAACAATTTCTCTACTGATGCTATTTTCAGCTGTATCACCTTTGAAATGTCCTAGAGGGGTTGATTTGCTATGATTTTTCATGTTGCCAGTGTTGCTCCCCATGTGTATTTTCAGTTTATTTATATATTTATTCTATTTTTTAAGCTGGAATGTTAGGTTGTCCCTAAATAGTTATTAAAAGATAATCTCTCTCTCTTTATTTTCTTTTTGAGATAGAGTCTCAAGCTGTAGCCCTGGGTAGAGTGCCATAGCGTCACAGCTCACAGAAACCTCAAACTCTTGGGCTTAAGCAATTCTTTGTCTCAGACTCCCAAGTGGCTGGGACTACAGGCACCTGCCACAAGGCCCAACTTTTTCTTTCTTTCTTTCTTTTTTTTTGCAGTTGTCATTGTTGTTTTAACTGGCCTGGGCCAGGTTTGAACCCGCCAGCCTCAGTGTATATGGCATGCACCCTACCCACTGAGCTATGGGCACTGCCCAAGAGATAATTTCTTTGGGCACCCTTAGTCAGCACCCAGGGACCTATTTGGCAACTGAAACTGGAAGGCTGAGATCAAATCCAGAGTCCCCAGGATATGGAGCGCACCACTACTTCACCAATGACTGTTCAAATGAGCTGGAGCTTATACCTGTGGCCCTATCCATACACAGCCTCCCCAACCTCCCTGCCAGGGCTGCAGTTTGAGACTCTCTGAGGTCAGGACTTGCTTTCTCCAAGTTTGGTGAGTGTTGCTGAGGGGTGGACCTCCAAGAGGCTCCAATGCTGGGTGCATCTCCCAGTTAGCATGCCAAACTATTTCTGTCCTAGTAACAGCTCACCCTCAATTGAGTTTAAAAGAGCCACAGTTTTTCACCAAAGTCCCTGCTGTTTTAGATTTTACCCACTATGGCTCCCACCGCTGGTGGGTATAGGTGGGGAATTCACAGACTACCCAACTGTTATTGCCCAAGTTCCCACCCCATGATGCCAATACCCCTTGCACAAACAAATTTAAAAAGCTATGGTTTTTCACCAAAGTCCTGGCTACAATGGACTGGATACATTGAGGCCCTCATCTGAAAGCTGTGACAGGGCATCTGCCACCTGTGGTCTGCTTCCTGGACCTTCCTAGGGCAGGGTCACCTGAAGCTAGGCCTGTCTCTCTCCAAGTTGGCAGAAGGAAAGTCAGGGGCTGAACACCGGAAGGGGCCTACTAGGCACAGATGCCAGGCACAGCCACTCCAGAGGGCAGGGAAAAGGTCTCCCCAGCAAGATAGAGACCTAAAGGCAGATATTCCTAAATGCCAGAAAACAAACTTTTTGTACTTTGTGGGACTCTCCCATGGGGTGAGAGCTCCTGTGTTTCACTGCTCCTGGAGAGTTCCTCAGTCATCCCCCTTACCCTTCTGTTCTCTGGGCTCCTCCAGTCTGATCTGCTCCATATGTGTGCTCTGTCCTTTTCCTTCCTCTTTCTTCTCCTCTTCCTTGCAGTTTGTCTCAGTGGGGATGCCAAGTGCTTTGATTTCTTCACCTTACAATCTACCCCCCCAATTTCAACTACTCCAAGTTTGCTTCAGTCCAATTTTCTTCCTTCTAGATGAGAATTTCAGATGAAAGCTGCCTCTAGTCAGCCATCTTGCCCCTCTTGCTATTTATTTATTTTTTATTTCTTATTAATGTAAGGGTACACACAATTAGGTTACACTGTTTGCATTTTTAGGTAAAGTCCAAGTTGTGGTTGAGCCTTTCACCATATAAAATCAGCACACCAGTTCTGCCTCTAGCAATGCTCCTCTTTGTTTTCTTTTTTCATTCCCTAATAAAGTCAAAGCATGAATTTCAAAAGGCTAATTATGTGCTCTGTCCTATGAAGCAACATAGTATTTACCAGGAGAACACATTCTGCAGGTGGTCAGACCAGTACCCATTAGAGACATTAGGGTCTAGCAGAGGTCAACATGCCTCACTGTCCCAGGTGTAGCTTACATAGAGCATTTGCCTCTCAAAGAAATTTCTCTTCTAAAACAACAACAAAATGGTGGCCAGGACACAAGTTCTGACAACTAAATTTACAAACTGATGCAAGAAAAAGTGCTTCATACTTCACTGTTGAATTTCACTAAGGTCATCTCTGAAGTACTCCCCTTGGGTGCCCAGTCTACCCTTTGAACATTTTGGAACTGTTTTTCTGGAATGGCCTTCAGAGTTATCATCAAATTACCCTTCATGTCCTGAATATCATCGAAACGTCTTCCTTTCAATCTTTCCTTTATCGTGAGGGTAGCACCTGTGGCTCAGTGGGTAGGGTGCCAGCCCCATATATCGAGGGTGGCAGGCTCAAACCCAGCCCCAGCCAAACTGCAAAAAATAAATAATAATAATTAAAAAAAAAAATTCCTTTATCTTGAGGTAAAGAAAAACCTCATTGGGAGCCAGATCAGGTGAGTTGAGTAGGGAGGTATTCCAATACAATTATTTGTTTACTGACTAAAAACTCCCTCACAGACAGTGCTGTGTGAGCTGGGGCATTGTTGTGATACAAGAACCCCACCTTTCTCATGCCAATATTTTCAGTGAAGATTTGCCTAACAATTTCTCCATGTTTGTTTGGTCTGGTATGCTTCTCACAGTCAGCTGACCATTTTCATGCACAATTCAATGAAGTTTTGCAACATTACTGGCAACCCTGACCTCTCTTCATCAGTGACACTTTTCCTCGCCTCAAAAAAATGTTAAATCTATTTGTACATTGTAGTTTTCTTCATGGCTTTACCCCCATAACTTGAACTAAAATATTTTGTCCCTGATTTCACTCCCACTCTTGCCAAGTTTGACAAGAATTTACTTTGCTCTGGCTCAGCACCTGTAGCTCAAGTGGCTAAGGCACCAGCCACATACACCAGAGGTGGCAGGTTTGAATCCAGCCCAGGCCCACCAAACAACAATGACAACTATAACCAAAAAATAGCCAGGTGTTGTGGTGGGCACCTGTAGTCCCAGCTAATTGGGAGGCTGAGGCAAGAGGATTGCATAAGCCCAAGAGTTTGAGGTTGCTGTGAGCTGTGACGCCACAGCACTCTACCCAGGGCAACAGCTTGAGACTCTGTTTCAAAAAAGAAAAAAAAAAGAATTTACTTTGCTCTCACAAGGGAACACAAAAATACACAACAATAATGAATGCCACCAAGTGAGACTCCACCACACACATAAACACAAATGTGAGATGCTGATATCCCAAGGTCATGAAACCTCACTGAGTTGTACAATGCTGCCAATGTAAGTACATGGTGGTAAGTTCATCAATTGAATTGTCAGACCTCCTATTCCTAAAACCCTACATGGCCCAGACTCAAAGTTCTGGAATGACTAGAAATCTAAAGAAGCCTGAGGCTGGAGTGAAGATGTAGTGCCGGACACATCTGGGAAGAAGGCTAGTAGTACTCAGGCTGCTATGGTTTGAGTGATGTCCCTCCAAAATTCATGTTGAAACTTAATTCCCTAAGTCACAGTATTAGAAGCTATGGCCTTTGGGAGGTGACTAAGTCATGAGAACTATACCCTCATGAATGGGATCGGCACCCTTATAAAAGGCAGAAGGTCCTTTTGCCTTTGGTCACGGTGAGGACGTTGGAAGCACAGAGCAGCCCTCTACAGACACAGAGCCAGCACATTCATCTTGGATTTCCCAGCCTCTAGAATTTGTAAGAAATAAATTTCTATCCTTTACAAATTACCCACTCTTAGGTATTTTGTTATAGCAGCACAGATGGCTAAGACACAAGCCTCTATAGGGTGGTTTCAGAGGGCAATTTAACACCCTCCTCCAGCAGAGAGACAGATATCTGAGTTTAACAAGAGAGAGATGTTTGAAACTGAAAGTGACGACTGACCTTAAAAATGGCAATTTCATTTTCTGTCATCAGCAGAAATATAACATGACAGGAAGGGAGAAGTGATAAAGACAAATTTCAGTTTTAGCAAGTACAGTCATAATTTTGCATTACTGAGTCTCTTGAGATCTTGAGAAGGAAAGCCACTTTGTGTTGCTCCCACTACCTTCTCTTTCCAATGATGGCTGCTTCCCTGGGGCCTAGACTGCTGGAGTTGTCTCTTTCCCTATTCAGTCACTCAGCTTTCCCAGCCGAGATGGGTTTTCTTCATGTGTTTACAACTTAAGAATTCCAGAAGTCCCCAATTCTTGGATCTCTATACCTTCTGAGACATGGATTAAAGATTTAACTGGCCATAATGAAAAACATTGTCAATTTTTACCTTATAAGAAACAAGCTTTTCATATAACTGTCCAATGCACTATATTTGGCATCAGCTTCTCATTTCCATTTAATCCTTTTTGTGTGTATGTGTTCATAATCAATTTTCTAGATCTTACAAAGATTATTAGAGTCAGAGACCCATAGTGTGGCATTACAACTATGTTTCTTTGCCTCAGGCATCTTTAAGTGATGACCACCAGTCCTCCCCATTATTTCTGCAAGATACATTCCAAGTTCAAGCAAATTGAAGAGGTTTTACTGCAAACTCAAAACCAGAAGGAAGTCAGATATACATTATTGCTTACAGAGGGGCTATCTCAAACTTCTGGGCTAAAGTCTCCCAAGTAGCTGGAACTACAAGTGTGTGCCACATCACAGCTAATTCTCAAAAAAAAAATGGAAGTAGGTTTTTATTCTTCTTGCTGAATTACAGACTACCTACATATCTTTTTCATCAATTACATAATTACTAAACATCATCAGTAGCAGGTCTTTAAAATGTAAGTGAGACTAAAGTGATAAGGAGAGGATAGTTGGAAGCACACCAACTTGGAATTATTTAGACAAGCTGTTGCATAAATCTAAGTGGTTACTGCAGGCTATTTTCACTATTCCTTTCTTTAGTTCTTTTTTTCTTCAGGTTAATATGGGGGTACAAACAATTGGGTTACATAAATTGCTTTTGTAAGGTTAAAGTCCACACTGTAGTTGTGTCCTTCACCCAGGAAGTGTGCCACATACCCATGCAATGTACCCATTGGTTGGGAACTTGCTGAACCTTTCCCCTGCCCCTTATTTGAATTTTTTTTTTTTTTTTGAGACAGAGCCTCAAGCTGTTGTCCTGGGTAGAGTGCCGTGGCATCACAGCTTACTGCAACCTCCAAATCCTGGGCTCAAGCAATTCTCCTGCCTCCACCTCCCAAGTAACTGGGACTACAGGCACCTGCCACAATATCCAGCAATTTTTTTGGTTGCAGCCGTCACTGTTGTTTGGTGGGCCCGGGCTGGATTAGAACCCACCAGCTCAGGTGTATGTGGCTGGCGCCTTAGCCACTTGAGCCACGGGTGCCGAGTCCCTTATCTAAATTTAATTTAGTTTTTTTCTCATGAGGGTATCTAGTTGTTAATCCACTAGTTTCAGTTTGGTACTGAGTACATGTAATGATTATTTTTTCATTCTTATGATACTTTGCTTAGGATAATATTCTCCAATTCTGTCCAGGTTGTTGCAAGAGATAAAAAAAAAATCTCTTTTTTCATAACTGAATAGTATTCCATATGGAACAGTATGCCAATAGTATTCCATATAACACAATTTATTAATACATTCATGTATTGAAGGGCACTTGGATTGTTTCCATATCTTTGTGATTGTGAATTGTGCTGCTATAAACATTCAAGTGCAGATGTCCTATGGTAAAATGTCTCTTTTCCTTTTGAGTAGATACCTAGTAATGGAATTGCAGGATCAAATGGTAGGTCTAATTCTAGTTCTTTGAGAATTCTCCATGATTCTTTCCATAGAGGCTGAACTAGAATGAAGTCCCACCAACAGTGGATGAGTATTCCCTTCTCCCCAAACCCATCTGTTGCACTGAGAACTTGTAATGTGGGCCATTCTCCCTGGGGGTTGGTGATCTCTCAAAAAGGTTTTGATTTGCATTTCTCTGATGATTAGAGATGATGAGCCTGTTCTCATGTGTTTATTGACCATTTGTCTGCCCTCTGTTCATGTCTCTTGCCCAGTTTTTAACAGGGTTATTTGTTCTTTCCTTCTTGATTTTCTCGAGTTCTTTTCAGATTCTGGTTATTAGCCCTTTGTTGGATTCATAGCATGCAAATATCTTCTCCAATTCTGAAGGTTGTCTATTTGCTTTGTTGATAATGTCCTTAGCTTGGCAAAAACTTTTTAACTTGATCAGACCCCATTTATTTATTTGGGTGATTGCTGTGATTGCCAGTGGGGTCTTCTTCACAAATTCTTTCCCTAGGCCGGTAAGATTAAGAGTTTTTCCCACACTTTACTCTAGGATTTTTATAGTTTTGTATCTAAGATTTAAATCTTTATCCATTGTGATTTAATTTTTATAAGTGGTGAATGGTGTGGGTCCAGCTTCAGTTTTTCCATGTGACTAACTAGTTCTCCAAGCACAATTTATCGAATAGGGAATCTTTCCCCAGTGTATGTTTTTGTTTGCTTCATCCAAGATCAGATGCCCATATAAGGCTGGTTTCATTTCTAGAGTCTCTGTTCTGTTCCATAGATTCTATGGCTCTATTATTATGCCAATACTATGCTGTTTTCAATCACTATAGACTTGGAATATAGTCTGAAGTCTGGTAAAGTGACACCTCCAGATTTGTTCTTATATTAAAGAGTTGTGTTGGCTAGTAAGGGTTTCTTGTGGTTCCATACAACACATAAAACTATTTTTTTCAAGATCTTCAAAATATGACATTGGTATTTTAATGGGGGTTGCATTGAATCTGTAGATTGCATTGGGAAGTACCAACATTTTGACAATGTTGATTCTTCCAAGCCATGAGCATAATATGTTCTTACATCTGTTAACATCCACTGCTATTTTTCTCAGTGTTTCATAGTTCTCTCTAGAGATCCTCCATATCGTTTAACTATATTCCAAGATATTTCATTTTCTTTGATGCTATTGTGAACAGTATTGTATCTGTGATTTTCTTCTTAGCTTAGCTGTTGTTGGCATATATGAATGCTCCTAATTTGTGTACATCAATTTTATACCCTGAGACATTACTGTAATTCTTGATCACCTCCAGGAGTCTCATAGTTGAGAACTTGAGGTTTTCTAAGTATAAGATCATATCACAGGCCAGATGCAGTGGCTCGCACCTGTAATCCTAGCACTCTGGGAGGCCAAGGCAGGTGGATAGCCTGTGTTCATGAGTTCGAGACTAGCCTGAGTCAGAGCAAGACCTCATCTCTAAAAATAGCCAGGTGTTGTGGCTGGCATCTGTAGTCCAAGCTACTTGGGAGGCTGAGGCAAGAGAATCACTTGAGACCAAGAGTTTGAGGTTGCTGTGATCTATGACACCATGGCACTCTACCAAAGACAACAAAGTGAGACTCTGTCTCAAAATAAACAATAAATAAGATCATGTCATCAGCAAAGAGTGATATTGAACTCCTTTGTCCCCATTTAGATAACCTTGATATCCTTGCCTTATCTGGACACATTGGCTAGGACTTCCAGGAATATACTGAATAGTAGTAGTGATAGTGAACATCCTTATCTAGATCCAGTTCTAAGTAGGAATGATTTCAGATTTTTTCCATTTGATGTGATGTTGGCTGTGGCTTTATTGTAGATGGCCTCTATCATTTTAAGGAATGTCCCCTCTATGCCAATTTTCATACATGTTCTGATCAAAATATGATGCTGAATTCTGTCAAATGCTTTCTCTGCATCTATTGAGAGGATCATATGGTCTTTAGTTTTGCTTCTGATTATATAATGAATTATGTTTATAGATTTGCATATGTTGAACCATCCTTGCATGCCTGGGATAAAGCCCAACTGGTTGTGATAAATCATTTTTCTGATGCATAGCTAAATTCTATCTTCTAAGATTTTATTGAGTATTTTTATGACAATATTCATTAATAATATTGGTCTGAAGTCCTTTTCATTGTTGTATTCTTTCCTAGTTTTGTTATCAGGTTATTTACTTTGATGAAGGAGTTGGAGAGGACTCCTTCCTTCTCAAGGTTTTGGAATAGATTCTTCGGTATAGGTACAATTTCCGCTTTGAAGGTTTGGTCAATTCTGATGTGAAACCATCTGACCTAGGACTTTTTTGTTGTTGTTGGAAGCCTTTTTATTGTTGTTTCGATTTCTGCACTGAATATTGGTCTTGTGAAAAGTTCTATTTATTCTTGGTTGAGTCTAGAGAGGTAGTGTGATGCCAGGAATTTGTTTCATTTCCTCCACATTTTCAAATCTCTGGGCATAGAGATTATTGTAGTATTCATGACGATCTTTTGTATTTCAGTGATATTTGTTGTCATTTACCCTTTTCCATTTCTGATTGAACTTATTAGAATTCTACTTTACTGTTTCTGGTTAATCTGGCCAAGGGTTTATCAATTGTATTTATTTTTTCAAAGAACCAATTTTTTGTTTCATTAGTTTTCTGAATGGTTCTTTTGTTTTTGATTTCACTTAGTTTGGATCTGACTTCAGATACTTATTTTCTTCTGATGGTTTTGGGATTGGATTGCTCTTCCTTTTCCAGTTCTTTGACATGAATCATTAGACTGCTAACTGGCGCTGTTTCTAATTATTTTATTTTATTTTTGTTATTATTATTTTTATTTATTTATTTATTTTTTGAGACAGAGCCTCAAGCTGTCACCCTGGGTAGAGTGCCATGGCATCACAGCTCACAGCAACCTCCAAATCCTGGGCTCAAGAGATTCTCCTGCCTCCGCCTCCCAAGTAGCTGGGACTATAGGCACCTGACACAACGCCTGGCTATTTTTTGGTTGCAGCCATCATTGTTGTTTGGTGGGCCCAGACTCTGAGCCTTATTTATTTATTATTATTTTTTTTTTTTTGAGACAAAGTTGTCTCATTTTGTCTCTCTCAGTACAGTGCCATGGCATCACAGCTCACAGTAACCTCAAACTCTTTGGCTTAAGTGATTCTCTTGCCTCAGCCTCCCAAGTAGTTGGGATTATAGGCACCCCACAACACCCGGCTATTTTTTTGCTGTAGTTGTCATTGTTGTTTAACAGGCCTGGGCCAGGTTCGAACCTGCCAGCCCCAGTGTATGTGGCGGGCACTCTAAACACTGAGCTACAGGCTCCGAGCCTCTTTGTGATTTTTTGATGTGGGCATTTAGTACCATAAATTTACCCCCTTTAAGACTGCTTTTGCAATATCCCACAGATTTTGATAGCTTGTGCCTTCATTATCATTTTCTTCGAGGAATCTAATGGTTTCCTTCTTTATCTACTCTTTAACCCAGCTATTATTCAGCAATATAGGTCATTTAGTTTCCATGACTTGTGTAGGAATAAGTGTTTCTGCTGGCATTGAGTTCTACTTTTATTCCATAATCATCTGTAAAGATACAAAATATAAATTCTATTTTTTTTAATTTGTTGAGGCATGATTTTTGTCCTAGGATATGATCAATCTTAGAGAATGATCTGTAAGCTGATGAAAAGAATGTATATTCAGTAGTATTGGGGTGAAATGTTCTATAGATGTCTGTTAAGCCCCACAGATCTAGAGTTGTTTTTAAGTCCATCATTTCTTTGTTTTGTTTAGTTTCCACTTGACAAATCTGTCCAGTTCTGTCAGCAAGGTGTTAAAGTCCCCAGCTATTATGTTGTTGTTAGTTATGGTACTGTTCAGACTAAATAGAATTCACTTCATAAATCTGGGTGTATTTATGTTTGGTGAATATATATTTAAGATTGAAATGTCTTCTATTGTATTTTTCCTTAACTAGTATATAGTGCCTGTCTTTGTCTTTCTTTACTTTTGTTTTTTTTTTTTATTAAATCATAACTGTATACAATGATATGATTATGGGGCATCATACACTCACTTCATAAACCATTTGACACATTTTTATCACAGTGGTTAACATAGCCTTTCCAGCATTATCTCAGTTACTGTGCCAAAACATTTTCTTTACTTTTGTTTTAATGTCAACCATATTTCCTTAAAGGACTATGATCCCTGCTTTGTTTTGGTTTCCATTTTCCTGAAATACGTTTTCCAACCCTTCCCCCTGAGTCTTGATTTGTCCTTCACATGTGTTTCCTGGAGACAACACATATTTTGCTTGCACTTTTTTTATCCAGTTAGTCATCCTGTGCCTCTTCATTGGGGAATTCAAGATGTTCACGTTTATTGAGAGAATTCATAAGTAGGATGGAGTTTTCTGTTTTTCTTTCTCATGGAGGTCTGTTGCCTTGTTTTATCACTTAGGCCATTGTGTAAGTTAGGCTTTGTCCTTTAGTTTCTGTGTCTCTTTACTTTCCTGGTGGTCCCTTGTGTTGGTCTGTGTGTAATACATATAGGGAAAACTGTTCCCTGATCTTAAGCATAGGCTCGCTTTGTGCTTGAGAGGCCTAAAGAGTCATGAAAATGGCATGTGAGTTGTGTACATGCAGGAGGGCAGAAAACTGACCTTCAAGAGAGACTGTGTATTTGAGGTGTGGCAATAAAGATTCTCTGGATTCCAAAGGTATCTTGACACTAGAAGCAAAGGTTGTACTCAAGGTCTGCAGTTTCGCAAAAACAAAGGTGGAGACATTCTATCTGATCTTCTCCATGTCCTTCCTAATCAGTGCGAATGTCAGATAAGCAGCTTTTGTCTACTTCTTCCTGTTTTGTGATAATAAATATGGACCCGAGGTTTTCTTGGGAGGGCTCCTCCCTGAGTTCCTCAGCCCCTGGCACAGACTTTGTGTCAAGCCTCTTTATCCCTCACACTGAAACCCCTTCAGTACAGAAATGAGAACTTCCTGCAAAAGCCAATTTGTATTGGTAAATTTCTTCAATGTTTGCTTGTCAGTAAAAAAATTCGGCTTCTCCGTTGAATATGAAACTTAGTTTTTCAGGATATAGACTCCTTGCCTGGCTTATAGTTGTTTTATTTAAGAAAAGTCAATGTGGAAGCCCACTCTCTTCTGGCTTGTACAGTTTCAGCCAAGCCATCAGTTGCCACTCTGATAGTTCTGCCCTTGTAAGTCAGCTGTGGCTTACACCTGGATGCTTGTAGAATTTTCTCTACCATTTTTACTTTGGACAACTTAATTACAATATGTTGTTTGAATTGAGTCATCCTAGAGTTTGACAGCCATGTAATACAGATCTAGTATCTGTATTTCTGGGTCTTTGGCAATGCTTGGGAAATTTTCTGCTATAATGTCTTCAACTAGAGCTTCCGTGTTTTAGAGACTCTCTTCTTCTCCTTCAGGGATATCTATGATTCATATGTTTGTGTGCCTCCTGTAGTCCTATATCTAAGAGATTGCTCTGCTTTTGTGCTCTTCTCTGCCTTTTTAAATTATTGGGTTGGCTCAAATGTCTTGCCTTTGAATTTTGAGATACTTTCTTCTCTATGATTTAATCTGCTGCTTAAACTCTCTGCTGTGTTTTGAAATTCCTTCTAAATGCCTCTTTCTACTTTTTATGCTCCATTATATCCTTCCTAAGTATGTCCAGACCCTTGGTGACTTTGTCTTTAATTCTGTTGATTTCCTGAGACAATTTTTGGATTTTTTTTGGCTGGTTTTCCACTTTCTCCTCAATTCCATTCATCTTATTTCCCATCCATAGTCTGAATTCTATTTCTGTCATTTCTACAATTTCTTTATGGATGAAATATTCTGCTACAGTTCTATTGTAATCCTTTGGGCGAATTGATCAGTTCTAATTTCTCATGTTGGCAGAGTTCTTTTGCTGACTCCTCCCCATGTGTTGTTTCTATTTTTTTAAATTCTAAGGTAAAAGGTTAGGGTGTCTCTGAATCATAGTTGAAGAGATATTCCAATTGGGTTTGGTTAATTGGCTCACAGGAGGCAGTTAAAGTCTGGAGGTTGAGTCTAGGCTAAGGAAGTGGCACACTGGTCTGCCAGCTTCACTGCTGTTTGGCAGGCTCTAGGGCTATTCAGGTACTCAATCAGGTGGGCTGCAGCACTCACTGCCCAGGAAAGCACAGCTCTCCAGGCCCCTTCTAGGACTTGCCAAAGTGAAGTAGCAACTCCTTGTTCTATCCATTTAGCAAGTTTTAGGGCCACTTGACTGCCACATTTAGTGCACTGTCAGTTTCAGAGGCCCAGGGTGTAAAGTGTTCATGCCTCTTCCAGGGCCAGCTGAAACAAAGTGGCAGCTTGCTGTTTTGATGGCCCAGTCCAGAGAGTTTTAGGGCAGACTGGATACTATATCCTGCAGGCTAAAGTCAGTTAAAGGCCCTGGGATGTGGAGCTCACCATGCCCCTTCCAGCAAATACCAAAGCAATGTAGCGGCTTGCTGTTCCACTGGCCCACTCAGCAGGGGCTGCTTGGATACTAAATCTAGTAGGCTGACATCAGTTTTAGAAGTTCCATATCTCTTCCCAAACCTGCCTGGAAGCAGCTCATTCATTGTTCCACCCACTCAGTGGGTTTTAGCATAGCTCAAATGCCAAATCTGGGAGGCTAATGTCAGTTTCAGCCCTGGGGACACAGAGCTCTCTATGCCCCTTTCCTGGACCTGCCTGAAGTAAAGGGCAGCTCATTGTTCTACTGCCCACTCACCAGGTTTCAGGACCACCGGGAGGCTAAATCCTCCACCAGCTGTTATCTGTTTCAGAGGCCTCAGGACATGGAGCTTGCCTACAGGACCTGCCTATAGCAAAGTCACAGTCCTCTGCCTCTTGACTCAGGGCCTGCAGTGTCCCCCCCTCATCTGCTCTTGTGTTCAGATCCTCTCGTGCTTTATAGGGGAAACAATTTGTTTCCAGTTACCAGGTACAGCTAGGGAAGCTACACGTCCAGCCAGTCCCTCCTTAACCTAGTTGAGGCCTCGTGTGGTTCACCCAAGAGCTCAGACTGCCTGAGGCTGCTATCCAATCTCTGCTGCACCTGCTGACTGCAGTGATAGTTCTGCAGACTTCAGGGTCCCATGAGACCCAGAAGCAGTCTGAAACTCAGTGCATTTGGCACCAGTGGAGTGAGTGCCATGCTCCAGCACTCTGTTGTTCCCTGCATGGATCCGAACGTTGCTATGTTATGTCTCCCTGTCACCTGCTTTCATAGAAGTCTCCTATTCCTTTTTTTCACTCTGAGTGTCCTGGCATTGCCTCTCTATACTTTCACACTGCTATTTCTGTGAGTAGCAGTTCTAATGGAGGCAGCTGCCTGCAACTTCCCCCAATTTTCTTGGGACTAGTGAGTATGCTGACTGCTTCTAGTTTACCATTCTTTTGACTCCAACTAATTTTCAAATTTTTTTTAATTATAGAGACTGAATATGTATGTATCTATATATGTATGTATTTATTTATTGAGACACAGTCTCACTCTGTTGCCCTGGGTAGACTGCCATGGCATCATAGCTCACAGCAAACACAAACTCTTGGGTTCAAGCATGATCCTCTTGCCTCAGCCTCCTGAGTAGCTGCGACCACAGACTAGATATCTATTTTTAGCACAGACGAGGTCTTTGTCTTGCTCTTGCTCAGGCTGGTCTCAAACTCTGAGCTCAAGCAATTCACCTGCCTCATCCTCCCAGAGTGGTAGGATTACAGATGTGAGCTATCACAACTGGCTAGAGACTGGGTCTTGCTATGTTGCCAGGCTGGTCTTAATCTCTTGGTCTCAAGCAGAAAAATACTTATTCTATATGTTCCCATCCTTAATGTTCTCTTTCTCATTTAGCCCAGAGAGAGGAAAGAACTGTGGTACATATGCTGTTCCTCACTCTCATAAAGTTAAAAGTAAAACAATTATATTTCACTTTATCAGATACACCAATATAAATTATAGATGAACTGAACACTTAAACTATTTAAATAAGCATAGAGAAAAGACTGAAATATATACACCATTTTGCATCCTAAATGATTACTAAAAAGAGGTGACTGGGTAGGGAGAAGGAGAACTTTCTGCTTTATGCAATTCTTTATCCTCTGTTTTTTTTTTTTTTTTTCAAAGAATGTCAGCAATTTGTAAAAAGCTGAAAAGAGTTCCTGTTAAAGTGGGCAGAGGAGAAAGCTCTAACCCCTGTGTCATTTCTGAAATCAACTAAGAACTATAAGAAAGAGAAACAGAAAAGAATCTCCCTTTCTCAGGCGGCGCCTGTGGCTCAGTCGGTAAGGCGCCGGCCCCATATACCGAGGGTGGCGGGTTCAAACCTAGCCCCGGCTGAACTGCAACCAAAAAATAGCTGGCGTTGTGGCGGGCGCCTGTAGTCCCAGCTACTCGGGAGGCTGAAGCAAGAGAATTGCTTAAGCCCAGGAGTTGGAGGTTGCTGTGAGCTGTGTGATGCCATGGCACTCTACCCGAGGGGCATAAAGTGACACTCTGTCTCTACAAAAAAAATAAAAAATAAAATAAAATAAAAATAATCTCCCTTTCTGTGAAGCCACAACTCAGCAGAGGACTGACCCTCAGGTGGCTGGCATGGGGGACTGATGGAGAAGGATGTAGTAAGGGAGATAGTCTGCAGATTTCAGGGCAGAGAGAAGCCAAGGTTTACCAGAACAAGGGGCACACAGTAGTACAAACTAGCAACCCTGAGCTCTGCCCTCTTGGAACTTCAAACTCAGGCGTGTGTGCAAACCCTGAAACATCTTTGAACACTGTGGACCACAGTAGTGTCAGACATTAGAATGAAACAGGGACGTGCATCTGCAACAGCAGAGGCTTATGGGTCACCCATTGGGGAGACACTGCTGCTCAATATGAGCTTAACACATACTAACACTGGTCAGCTAAGGAGAAAGGAAAGCCAAATCACCTAAATTCTGTGACATGCAGGGTTTTCCTGTGAGTCAGGGAGATTTCCCGTTCATCTGGAGAGGACCATGCCCAGCAGACAGAAGCAGACAGAACAAGAGGAAGGCAGGAATGCTGGTCCATGATTCCTTCCCTTCCAGCTTGTCTCCAGCTCTCTCCTATGCCACAGACCTCACTGCCTTTCCGATGAAATGGATGGGTCCCTTCCCAGAATAATGTCTTCAAATGCATGAAACAAAACACAGAGATGACAAATGAAATGCCATCTTGAAATAGTTTTAAAAGTTTGTAATATTGGCTCAGCACCATAGCACAGTGGTTATGGTGCCAGTCACATACACAGAGGCTGGCAGGTTCGAACTCAGCCTGGGCCAGCTAAACAACAATAACAATTGCAACAAAAAATAGCCAGGCGTTGTGGCAGGCGCCTGTAGTCCCAGCTACTTGGGAGGCTGAGGCAAGAGAATCACTTGGGCCCAAGAGTTTGAGGTTGCTGTGAGCTGTGATGCCACGACCCTCAACCAAGGATAACATAGTGAGATGACTGTCTCAAAAAAAAAAAGAAAAAAACATTTGTAATATTTATGCACTGATTAATCAGATCTAGCAGGGGGCCTCATAACTGGTATACATATAATTTGATAGTAGTAAGGCAGTTGATATTTCAACATATCTGTAACAACAGTAGAGTATCATAAAACTATGTAATTTCTACTGGTAAAAAATGTTAGAATCTACTATAGTAGGCTGTGTTTCCTGCTTATATGAGAAAAAATTTAAGATTATAATTTTTCCCATTCAAGTTCATAGACTCCCTGAACTATATTCACAGACTCTTTGGAGATATTTGCTTGGCACTCTTCCAACTACTCTTCAATAAAGAGCTACTCCAGAAAAATTCTATTATCTCCAAGAAAAGTGACTTTTTTTTTTTTTGACAGTCTCATTATGTCACCCTGGGTACAGTGCCATGGCATCACAGCTCACAGCAACCTCAAACTCTTGGACTTAAGCAATTCTCTTGCCTCAGCCTGCCAAGTAGCTGGGACTACAGGTGCCTGCTACAACACCTGGCTATTTTTTGGTTGTAGTTGTCATTGTTGTTTGGCAGGCCTTGGCTGAGTTCAAACCTGCCAGCTCTGGTGTATGTGTCTGGCACCCTAGCCACTGAGCTACAGGTGCTGAGCCAAAAGTGACCATTTTTTTTTTAAAGGAACGATCATGGAAACCACAAATAGATAATCTTGGAACAGAAAATAAAAGGAGAAAGGCATATATAACCAACAAAAAGATAACGAAGAAACATTTAATAATGGTAGTATACCACAAATTAGGTGATAAGTAATGTGGTAGACACAGTAACGTGCCCAAAGATGTCCACAACCTATTCCTTGAAAACAATGAATATGTTATGATACACAGTGTTATGGTTTGAGTATGTCCACTGAAGTTTATGTGTTGGAAACTTAATCCTCAATGCAACAGTGTTGGGAAGTAGGGCCTAATAAGAGGTGATTATGTAATGAGTGCTCTGCCTTCATGAATGAATTAATGTTATCATCAGGGGAGTGGGTTGGTTATTGCAACAGTGGTTTTGTTATAAAAGTAAGTCCAGGAAGCCAAGGATCACCTGAGCTCAGGAGTTCAAGACCAGCCTGAGCAAAGTCAGACCCTGTTCTTACTAAAAATAGAAAAGTAGCTGGGCACTGTGGCAGGAGCCTGTAGAACCAGCTACTTGGGAGGCTGAGGCAAGAGAGTTGCTTTAGCTCAAGGGTTTGGGGTTACTGTGAGGTTTGACACCAGGGCACTCAACCCAGGGACACAAAATGAGACTGTCTCAAAAAAAAAAAAAAAAGTAAGTCCATGGCTCAGTACCTATAGCTCAGTGAGTAAGGCGCCAGCCACATAAACCAAAGCTGGCAGGTTCGAGCCTGGCCCTGGCCACCTAAACAACAATGACAACTGCAACAAAAAATAGCCAGGTGTTGTGCTGCGTGCCTGTAGTCCCAGCTACTTAGGAAGCTAAGGCAAGAGAATCACTTAAGCCCAAGAGTTTGAGGTTGCTGTGAGCTGTGACACCAGAGCACTCTACTGAGGGCGACATAGTGAGACTCTGTCTGAAAAAAAAAAAAAAAGTAAGTCCAGACCTCTCTTTCTCACTGTAGCCTTCTCTTGCCCTGTGCCTTCTGCTGTGGGCTAATGCAGAATGAAGACTCTTGCCAGATACTGGCACCATGCTCTTCAACTGTGAGGCAAATAAATTTCTGTTCATTATAAGTAACCCTGTCTCTGGTACTCTGTTATAGCAGCAAAAGGTAAATTAAGACTTATGACTAAGGCTGGGTGCGGTGGCTTACACCTATGATCCTAGCACTCTGGGAGGCTGAGGTGAGTGGTCTGCCTGAGCTCATGAGTTTGAGACCAGCCTGAGCCAGAGCGAGACCCCATCTCTAAAAATAGCCGGGTGCTATGGTGGGCGCTTGTAGTCCCAACTACTTGGGAGGCCAAGGCAAGAGAATCACTTGAGCCCACGAGTTGGAGGTTGCTGTGAGCTGTGATGCCCCAGCACTCTAAAAAGAGTGACAAAGTGAGACTCTGTCTCAGAAAAAAAAAAAAAGACACATGTCTAACAAGAATTATGGTAGCAGAAGGAATTAAATTTGTTAATCAGTTGACCTTAAGGTAGGAATATTAGTCTGGACTCCCCAGGTGGGCCTAATGTTAGGACTCTAATAGAACGATCTTTGTAAGTGGAAGAGAGAGGTAGAAGAAAGGTCAGAGTGATTCCATGTGAGGACTCAGATGGGTGGGCTATGAACTAAAGAATGACCACAGCCTCTGGAAACTTTTCCTTTAGCCTCTAGCCTTTTCCTCTAGCCTCTAAAGGGTACTCAAACTGTGGCCTGTGGGCCACATGAGGTGGTGTGATTATATTTGTTCCCGTTTTCTTTTTTTTATTTCAAAATAAGATATGTGCAGTGCATAGGAATTTGTGCATAGTTTTGTTTTTTTTTTTTAACTACAGTCCGGCCCTCCAACGGTCTGAGGGACAGTGACCTGGCCCCCTTTTAAAAAAGTTTGAGGGGGCGGCGCCTGTGGCTCAAGGAGTAGGGTGCCGGTCCCATATGCCGGAGGTGGCAGGTTGGGTTCAAACCTAGCCCCGCACAAAAAAAAAAAAAAAAAAGTTTGAGGACCCCTGCCAGAGCAGCAGTTCTCAACCTGTGGGTCGCAACCCACAGGAACTGTATTAAAGGGCCTCGGCATTAGGAAGGTTGAGAACCAATGCTCTAGAGTCTCATCTAGAGCCCCCAGAAAGTAATACAGCCCTGCCAACACCATTATCTTAGCCCAGTGAGACATGTTTTACTTCAGACATGCAGAACTATAGACACTATTTTTTTTTTTTTTTTTTTTGTAGAGACAGAGTTTCACTTTATTGCCCTCGGTAGAGTGCCATGGCCACAGCTCACAGCAACCTCCAACTCCTGGGCTTAGGCGATTCTCTTGCCTCAGCCTCCCAAGTAGCTGAGACTACAGGCGCCCGCCACAACGCCCAGCAATTTTTTTGTTGCAGTTTGGCCGGGGCTGGGTTTGAACCGCCACCCTCGGTATATGGGGCCGGCGCCCGGCTCACTGAGCCACAGGCGCCGCCCGACACTATTTTTTTAAGACAATAAATTTATGGCAATTTGTTATGCCAGTTATAGAAAACTAATAAAATTAAGAATTATATCTCTGCCAGATGGGTGGATTGCTTAAGCTCAGGAGTTTGACACCAGCCTAAGCAAGAGCAAGACCCTGTCTCTAAAAAATAGTTGGGCGTTGTGGTGGGTGCCTGTTAGTCCCAGTTACTTGGGAGGCTGAGGCAAGAGGATTGCTTGAACCCAAGAGTTTGGGAAAGGAAAAAAAAAGGAGACTCTCACAGAATTGATGTCTTGGTAGAGGATGTGATAGAGTATCCCCTCTTCTAGACATACCAAAGAAAATGCAAAAATTTATTTTATTTCTTTGTTTATTTAGAGACAGAGTCTCACTCTGTCACCCTGGGTAGAGTGACGTCATAGCTCATCCTGCTACCTCAGCCTCTGGAAGCTGCTGGGATTATTTACTGGCACTTGCCACAGCACCCGGCTGGGTTTTTCTTTCCTTTTTTTTGAGACAGAGTCTCACTATGTCACCCTCGATAGAGTGCTATGGCGTCACCACTCACAGCAACCTCAAACTTTTGGGCTTAAGCAATTCTCTTGCCTCATCCTCCCTAGTAGCTGGGACTACAGGTGCCCTTCACAACACCCAGCTATTTTTAGAGACGAGGTCTCTGCTCTGGCGACAAGAGAATCGTTTGGACCTAAGAGTGTGAGGTTGCTGTGAGCTGTGATGCCAGAGAACTCTATATCAGGTGACAAATAAGACTCTGTCTCAAAAAAAAAAAAAAGATTTCCAACTGCAAAGAGTACTTTTTGTAACACTATTTGGTGACAAGCCTAAAATCAAGCAAACAATCCTAATTTTAAGAAAACCAGTTTTGTACTCTAAGATACTAACTGAATTAAAAATTACATAATACTGGCTTGGTGCCCATAGCTCAGTGGTTAGGGCACTGGCCACATACATCAGGGCTGGTGGTTTGAACCTGCTTAAACAACAATGACAACTACAACAAAACAATAGATGGGCATTGTGGCGGGTGCTTGTAGTCCCAACTACTTTGGAGGCTGAGGCAAGAGAATCGCTTAAGGCCAAGAGTTTGAGGTTGCTGCGAGCTGTGACGCCACAGCACTCTACCCAGGGTGACAAAATGAGACTCTGTCTCAAAAAAAAAAAAAAAATTAAGCTGTGTAACAGCCCATATAGCCTATGGCTAGGAGGAGTGAGAGTTATAAGAAATACCTATATAGCTCAATAATGGAACACCTTGGTGGAAAGGGCATGGAGAGGGATTTAGCTCTCCTAACAAGCATGAGAGCTCGCGAGATGAGAGCAATGGTGAATTGGCAGTCTACACCTGTGGTGTGGAGAGGCACAAGATCAGCCTTATATTAGTCTAAAGGAGAAGGCAGTCAGGAGGTGTGCATTCTATCACGGACCTGCTTACTCCGACTCTGTCTCCTCTCCTGCCTGCAGAATGCCAGCACAACGTCTCTCTGTGCTGAAGATTACCAAGCTCTGCTAAAGACTAAGATCTCTCTTTCTAAGAAGACTGCTTTTCTCTCTCTAAGACACACTCTCTCTCTCCAGCTAAAGTAGATAGCCCTCAGGCACTTAAGAAACCTGAGCAAGGTAACTTAGCAGTCTGTGTCCGGAACCTAGTTAAGGTGGGCCCGAGACCTGGCCAGTCCTGGGCCCTGACAAGTGGTGTCAGGAATGAGATGTGACAAAGCTGTAATTCCGTTCTTAAAAGAAAGTTTACCTATATACATGTAGGTCCATAGATAATCAACTAAAGAACTAGTTGCTTAGGGTTACTTCTTTGTTTCTAAGTGTAAGAATGTGAAGACTATATGAAAGCTCAATGAATTAATTCTCAATTGCTGGCCTGGCTCAGTGGCTCACACCTGTAATCCTAGAACTCCGGGAGGGGGGTGGATTGCATGAGCTCAGGAATTAGAGACCAGCCTGAACAAGAGTGAGATCCTGTCTCTACTAAAAATAAAAAAACTAGCAGAGCATAGTGGTGGGTGCCTATAGTCCCAGCTACTCAGGAGTCTGAGGCAAGAGGATCTGGCCTTGAGCCCAGGAAGAGGATCGTTAAAACCCAGGAGTTTGATATTGCTGTGAGCTATGATGCCATCGCACTCTACCCAGGGTGACAGAGTCAGACTCTGTCTGAAAGAAAGCAAAACAAAACCAAACCAACAAAAACCACCCACACAAATAAAACTGGGTTTAACAGGAAAGCGTACAGATAGTCCTAAGAGAAAGTTCAGAAGTGTGATTAACGTTTGGTCAAGCAAAGGATCTTTGTCACCCTTGACGTCTTCTCTTAGTAATTTGATTTCCACTGACCCCGACCCTGCCCCTTGGCTGTAAATCCCCTCTTGCCCTCGTATTCAGAGTGGAGCACGTTCTCTCCCACCTATTGCCAGACTCCTATTGCAACAGTCCTGAATTAAGTGTCCTCTTAACATTTTAATAACGATTAGAATAATTTTGTCTTTAACAGTGACTGTCACTCAAGTTCCTAATGGCATAAGAAAAATCCCAGAGTAAAATAATTTTCTCCAAAAAAAATTTATTTTAAAGTTTTTCACCAATCGGATAGTTCCATCACTGTCTTGTGTGCACAGAAAAAAAACATCATTGCCTTGGATCCTAAGTTTTGCAGTTCTCAACCTGTGGGTTGTGACCCCTTTGGACTGTATTAAAGGTTCGTGGCATTAGGAAGGTTGAGACCCACTAAACATTTCAAACACACCCCAGTGTTGTAATCCTGCTTTGTCATTTCTTCTTTTTTAAATACACCAAGATTCTCAAAAAAGAAAAAAAAAAGTGGCCTGGAACTGCTGTCGCAATCTCTTTCCTGAACACGTTCCTGGCACTTCTCCTTTTAGGAGCCTGCCTCCAGCTGCTGCCCCAGCACATTTTGAGCTGGGGCATCCCAGCACCACTTAGCCTTGACCTTTTTCTTTTCTCTCTGGGACTCTTAAGTATAGCCCTGCTGCCTGGCCTGGCTCACCTGGTCTGCAGTACCCAAGAGCTGACCCCACTGCTGAACTAGGGAGAGAATGGCGCCGCTGGCGCCTCCTGTTACTCTCTACTGCCCTCTGCAGGTAATGGGTGTTAGTGACACTCTAACTTCCGCTCTCCTCCCCACATTAAAGAGAGAATGAAAAATGAAAGCAAGGATCTGAGGAGAAAGCATAGCAACACCAAGGAATTGAGAAAGTTAGTTGCTGAAAAAGTTTACTACTTGATTCATTGAAGTGCCCAGGACAGAGGCAAAGGATGGGATATTGGGGAAACATGGTGTCGGTCTAGATGAAGCTTGAATTACTACCGGGTGTTATAAACTAAATGTATGTGTCTCTGCCAAATCCATATATTTACATCCTAGCCCCCAGGGTAGGGGTATTAGGAAATGGGATACCAGGGGGCTTCCTAATCCCTTCCACCATGTGAGGTTGTACGCAGATAACCAACCATGTGAGGTTGTACGCAGATAACCAATATAGACAGTGATCAGCCCTCACCAGACACTGAATCTGCCAGTGTCTTGTTCTTGAACTTCCAGCCTCCAGAACTGTGTGAAATAAATTTCTGCTGTTTTTAAGCCACCCAGTCCATAGTAAGATTGCTAAAGCAGGTCAAAAGTACCAAGACACAGAGTGGGGAGACAATTAGTGGACAAAGACAGAGATGGGAGTGAATCTTGTATATGGTTGTTATTTTGAACTTATGTAAGAAATGTTCTTATTTGCTTGTAAGAGTGGTCAATCCTGAAATCTAGATTCTACAAGTCAGCTGGAGCAAACTCCCTTTGCTCTTGAATATTTCTAGAAAAGAAGTGTGATCCTTCTTACACAATCCTGCTGGTCAACTTCAGTGACACCTGAAGACCAGCAATCCTGCCCAGGTGGCAGTAAAAATGAATCCCTCTTTTATTGAAAATTTGGGCAAGGGCCAGGCGTGGTGGCTCACACCTGTAATCCTAGCACTTTGGGAGGCCTAGGTGGGTGGATCGCCTAAGCTCACTGGTTCAAAACCAGCCTGAGATAGAGCCAGACCTCATCTCTAAAAATAGCCAGGCATTGTAGCAGGTGCCTGCAGTCCAGTCACAGGTACTTGGGAAGCTGAGGCAAGAAAATCACTTGAACCCAAGAGCCTGAGGTTGCTGTGAGCTATGACATCATCGCACTCTCCTGGGGGCAACACAGTAAGACTTTGCCTCAAAAAAAAAAAAAAAGTTTTGTCCTTGTGGATCCCCTGAAAGGAGGGATTCCCTGGGAGTCCTCTGACCACAGTCTGAGAACTTTTTTTTTTTTTTTTTTGTAGAGACAGAGTCTCACCCTATGGCCCTCGGTAGAGTGCCGTGGCCTCACACAGCTCACAGCAACCTCCAACTCCTGGGCTTAAGCGATTCTCTTGCCTCAGCCTCCCGAGTAGCTGGGACTACAGGCGCCCGCCACAATGCCCGGCTATTTTTTGGTTGCAGTTTGGCAGGGGCTGGGTTTGAACCTGCCACCCTCGGCATATGGGGCCGGCGCCCTACTCACTGAGCCACAGGCACTGCCCCGCACAGTCTGAGAACTTTAAGTATTGAATAGGTAGGAGTAGGTCTGGAGTCCACATCTCCTAAATCTTCATCTGCTGCCTTTATATCCTATAAGAGTATTATACATTATGCTCTCTCTTAACCTACATTTTGTAAATATTAGGTATGCCATAAATGTATACAATTACAATTTGTCAATTAAAAATAATATCAATAAAAAAGCAAATATACAAAGACAAATCCCCCAAATCAAAATTTCTATTAGGGCTTTATAGAAAATTCTGGAGAATGGGGCGGCGCCTCTGGCTCAAGGAATAGGGCGCCAGTCCCATATGCCGGAAGTGGCGGGTTCAAACCCAGCCCCGGCCAAAAAAAACACAAAAAAAAAAAAAAAAAAAAAGAAGAAAGAAAATTCTGGAGAATATGTTAGGGATGTCAGAGCAAAAAAGAGAAGTTACATGAGTCACTCTAAAAATAATATTTTTTGGAGGCGGAGCATGACGGCGGACAGGACGGATGTGCAGCCCACCTCTCCCAAGCCATCAGGTGAGAGGAAAGGGGGTCTGGACCTTCCCTGTGTGTGGATTATTGGAGTGGACAGACAGCTGGAGACGCTCAGCGAACTGGCGGATTGCTCTATATGAAGGGTAATTTAAAACCACAGACTCTGGGTGGCACCTGTGGCTCAGTGGGTAGGGCACCGGCCCCATATGCTGAGGGTGGTGGGTTCAAACCCAGCCCCGGCCAAACTGCAACAACAAAAAAATAGCCGGGCGTTGTGGCAGGCGCCTGTAGTCCCAGCTGCTCAGGAGGCTGAGGCAAGAGAATCACATAAGCCCAAGAGCTGGAGGTTGCTGTGAGCCGTGTGACGCCACGGCACTCTACCGAGGGTAGTAAAGTGAGACTGTCTCTACAAAAAACAAAAAAACCCACAGACTCTGTTGTAGAGATTCTTCCCTGCTCAGCCGTGCCAGCCAGCAGGCCACTCCCCTACAGAGGTCAGCAGCTTGTAAATGCTGACAAAACCCAATTGACAAATAATTATTCCTGAACTGAGGGAGGCATCCAAAAGGAGAGCCACTCAAAACCACGGGGAGCTGGGCAACCTGTTGGACAAATGAACAGAAGGGATCCTGGCCGGGAAACAGACATTTTGAACTACCCAAAAGGGTAGGCACCTTTCCCCCAGGTGTTGGAGGGGGCTGGCGGTTCAGGCTGCACAGTGAACTGGCGGGTGCCGATCCAAAAGGGAAATTCTGAACCTTAAAACTCAGAATAAGGTCCCCGAACACTCCAACCACGGGAACCGGCTACAGCCACGAAGCCGCGGACCTGGCTTCAGCCCCGGGAACCAGCTACAGCCGCTAAAGCCACAAACCCTCCAGCGACCGTGCACCCAGCACCACTCTCCCCACACCCGATTGCAGTCACCAGTTTGCAGGAGAACCTGGGAACAGAGTGGAAAGACTTAAGAAGCGTGGACACCTGCACAGAGTGGAAAGGTCGGTCGCAAGTGCTGTCTGGAAAAGAACAGCCAAGGTTACACAATTCTTAGGCGACAAACTTTTACAGAAATTCCAAAATGGACATCGGCCATGGAAGGTGGTTACCATGGTAACAGTATAAACTGTAAATCAGGTATAAGCCTCGGAACCACTCACAGCGCCACCTGGTGTCCAGAAAGTATATTGCAGTATGAATATATTCCTATGAAAGTTGATCCCTACAGCAGACATACAGATGTATACAGGTATATTTCTACACGCAAGAATATTTTTGTAGTTGGTGCCTTTTTTTTTTTGTTTTGATTGGTTTGGTTTTTTTGTTGTTTTTTTGTTTTGTTTTGTTCTATTTTTTCCTCACCATTTTCTTGGAGGAACTTTCAACAATTTTTTATTATTACTTTTTATATAGATTTTTTTTTATTTCTATGTTTTCTAATTTTAATTTCTTCTTTCTTCTCTTTTAACATTTCCACTAACATCACTCTTTTCTTTTTTTCTTTCTTTCAATTATTTTATGATTATCACTATTTTTATTGCAGTTGTTTTTATATTGCTATTGTCGTGGGTGTTGCCTGTTTGTCTATGTGTTTCCGTCTGTTTCTGTATCTATGGGCCCGTGTGTCTGGTAACCTTTGTATCTGTTTATTTGTTCATTTGGTCTCAATGAGCTTGGTGTTACGACCTGGAACTCTGAGCTCTCAGCACTCCCCTCCACGCTCACTCCGTGATCTGGAGACCTGCCCCCCCAGGAGTCCAGATTCTTGGTGAACTCTCGAGAGGTGCAGACAGGACCTGGACTGCAGCTGGCCAGTGCTGATTCTGCAGCACAGGAGTGAGAAGATGACGGTTGGCTAAGAGGGAATCACACTGGAGCACTGGTGCCCCGAGGTGCAGAGCAACAGCCATCTTCAGCAATAACAAGGCGCACCCCCAGATATCCCATAGCCTCTCCTCCTGTCTCCCTGGGCAACCAGATGAGGCTGAGCATCTTCTCAGACAGCAACCACCACAGAACAGACCTGAGACTGAAACACAGGTCCCGTGAGTAAAGGGTTTGCCTGAGGCGGCACTGTCCTGGGTGGAACACGGGGACTAGAAAACACACCGGCAGAGCCAGGAAACTCCCAGGGTGGGGCTGATCCAGAGAACCACTTTACTGAGCCTAAGACGCACCTGGCCCTCAGGGGATCACCAGCCTATAGACAAAGGAGGCCAAGAGGCTATAGCCGACAACTGATCGTGCTGCGAATACAAACCGGCAGGACTAAAGACAGGGCCTGAGGCACAGGTTCTGGGAACTCAAATCAGCCTCTCCTCTGCAGAGGAATCTAGCAGGGTCAGAAACAAACTCCCACAGGGTTGTTCCATTCACCCAGTAACATAAACTAAGGGTGGGGATGGAACTGAGTGAACACTTCCAGCCTCCATCAGGTGCCCAAGGTTGACAGGCCACACGACCCCGTGCTGGATAAAGACAGAGAGTAGAGGCCTAGACAAGCAGACACAGAATACCCTGTGACTTAGGCAGGTGCAAATTTCTGGAGTATCTGCTTACTGCAGACAACTGACTGGGTCACAGCCCTGTGGGGCTAGCAGCGACTGGGTGTGACAGAGCTGCAAGGTGGGGAAGGAGGCATCAACCTTCCCAGACTGATCTATTTACTGGGTGGCTCCTCCTGACTCCACGCAGCACTGGAGCAAGCCATATTAGAGCAGTCACCAGACCCCTGTGATCCAGTTCCCAGGGACCTCTTGAACTCTCCCACCCAAGGCAGCTGCTGACTGAGACAATTGGTTTGGACCTTTTGAACTGAGCCACTCACCTGGGGACTATCCAGGTGGTGCCCTGGGTGTGTGGTTGTAGGACGGTTTGATTTTCCTTTTCCATTTGTTGCCTGTGGTGGGTGGGGTGACTTAATTGCTGGTATTTCTCCACAGCTGAGACTTCAACCCAGAGTAACTTTCACTAGGGTCAAATAGAAACCAGCTGAAAACAAGGCAGAACCAATTAGCCACTCTACACCAAACAGGGCCCCAGTTTCTCAGGCCACAGCACTGTACGGGTCCTTGACAAAACATCAGGGGAGAAATCAAAGGCAGTAAAACAATCATGGGGTGGAATCAGCAGAAAAACTCTGGTAACATGAATAACCAGAATAGATCAACCCCCCCAAGGAAAGATATGGCAGATGTAATTGAAGATCCCATTCACAAACAACAGGCTGAGATGTCAGAAATCGAATTGAGAATTTGGATGGCAAACAAGATTACAAAATGGAACTAGGAATTTGAGGAGAAATTCAAAAGCTGTCTCAAGAATTTAACGAATTTAAAGACAAAACCACCAAAGACTTAGACACACTGAAGCAAGAATCTGCAGCCCTCAAAGATATGAAAAATACAGTAGAATCCCTTAGCAACAGAATGGACCAAGCAGAAGAAAGGATTTCTGACATTGAAGATAAAGCCTTTGAAAGCTCCCAAACTCTCAAAGAGGAAGAGAAATGGAGAGCAAAAACGGATTATTCTCTCCGAGAGCTCTGGGATAACTCAAAGAAGGCAAATGTCTGACTCATAGGAATTCCTGAAACAGATGAAGTGGCCTCACTGGGCACAGAGGCCCTTCTGCATAAAATTATGAAAGAGAATTTTCCAGACATGCCTAGAGAACCTGAAATTCAGAGAGCAGATAGCTTCAGAACCCCAGCATGACTCAACCCCAATAAGACATCCCCCAGACATATCATAATTAACTTCACTAAAGTTAATATGAAGGAGAAAATTCTCAAAGCAGCCAGGTGAAAGAAAACTATTACCTTCAAAGGGAAGAACATTAGAATGACTGCAGATCGCTCTGCTGAAACTTTTCAAGCCAGAAGAGGGTGGTCATCGACATTTAATCTCCTAAAGCAAAATAACTTTCAACCCCGGATCTTGTATCCAGCTAAACTGAGTTTCATTTATGATAGAGAAATTAAATACTTTAATGACATTCATATGCTGAAGAAATTTGCCATAACCAAACTAGCTCTTCAGGATATTCTCAGACCTATCCTCCATAATGACCAACCCAATCTTCTACTACAAAAGTAAACTCACTCAGAAACTTCTGATCAAACTCCAACTTCCACAGTGGTGAAAAGATTAAAAATGTCCACTAGACTTTTGAAAAACTCGATACCCAAAATTTCACCAAACTTATCAATACTCTCCATTAATGTGAATGGCTTAAACTGCCCTCTAAAGAGACATAGGTCAGCTGACTGGATACAAAAACTCAGACCAGATATTTGTTGCATACAAGAGTCACATCTTAACTTAAAAAACAAATACAGACTCAGGGTGAAAGGGTGCTCATCCATATTTCAGGCAAATGGTAACCAGAAAAAAGCAGGTGTTGCAATTTTATTTGCAGATACAATAGGCTTTAAACCAACAAAAGCAAGGAAGGACAAGAATGGTCACTTCATATTTGTTAAGGGTAATACTCAATATGATGAGATCTCAATTATTAATATCTTTGCACCCAACCAGAATGCACCTCAATTTATAAGAGAAACTCAAACAGACATGAGCAACTTGATTTCCTCCAACTCCATAATAGTTGGAGATTTTAACACTCCTTTGGCAGTGATGGATCGATCCTCTAACAAAAAGCTGAGTAAAGAAATTCTAGATTTAAATCTAACCATCCAGCATTAAGATTTAGCAGACATCTATAGAACATTTCATCCCCAAAAAACTGAATACACATACTTCTCATCAGCCCATGGAACTTACTCCAAAATCGATCACATCTTAGGTCACAAGTCTAACCTCAGTAAACTTAAAGGAACAGAAATTATTCCATGGATCTTCTCGGACCATCATGGAATAAAACTTGAGATGAGTAACAACAGGAATCTGCATACTCATACAAAAACATGGAAGTTAAATAACCTTATGCTGAATGATAGCTGGGTCAGAGATGAGATCAAGAAGGAAACTGCCAAATTTTTGGAACAAAACGACAATGAAGACACAAACTATCAGAACCTCTGGGACACCGTAAAAGCAGTTCTAAGAGGGAAATTTATAGCACTGCAAACCTTCCTCAGGAGAAAGGAAAGAGAGGGAGTAAGCAACTTAATGGGACATCTCAAGCAACTGGAAATGGAAGAACACTCCAACCCCAAACCCAGTAGAATAAAAGAAATATCCAAAATCAGAGTAGAACTAAATGAAATTGAAAACAAAAGAATAATGCAACAGATCAATAAATCAAAAAGCTGGTTTTTTGAAAAGGTCAACAAAATAGATAAACCTTTGGCCAACCTAATCAGGAAAAAAAAGAGTAAAATCTCTAATCTCATTAATCAGAAATGACAAAGACGAAATAACAACAGACTCCTCAGAAATCAAAAAAATCCTTAATATATATTATAAGAAACTTTACTCTCAGAAATATGAAAATCTGAAGGAAATTGACCAAAACTTGGAAGCAAGTCACCTTCCAAGACTTAGCCAGAATCAAGTGGAAATGTTTAACAGGCCCATATCAAGTTCGGAAATAACATCAACCATACAAAATCTCCCCAAAAAGAAAAGCCGGGGACCAGATGGATTTACATCAGAATTTTACCAAACCTCTAAAGAGGAATTAGTACCTATATTACTCAACCTGTTCCAAAAGGTAGAAAAAGAAGGAAGACTACCCAACACGTTCTATGAAGCAAACATCACCCTGATCCCCAAACCAGGAAAAGACCCAACAAGAAAAGAAAATTATAGACCAATATCGCTAATGAATATAGATGCAAAAATATTCAACAAGATCCTAACAAACAGAATCCAGCAACATATCAAACAAATCATACATCATGACCAAGTTGGTTTTATCCCAGGGTCTCAAGGCTGGTTCAATATACGTAAATCTATAAATGTAATTCAGCACATAAACAAATTAAAAAACAAAGACCATATGATTCTCTCAATCGATGCAGAAAAAGCTTTTGATAACATCCAACATCCCTTCATGATCAGAACACTCAAGAAAATTGGTATAGAAGGGACATTTCTTAAACTGATAGAGGTCATCTACAGCAAACCCACAGCCAATATCATATTGAATGGAGTTAAATTGGAATCATTTCCACTCAGATCAGGAACCAGACAAGGCTGCCCATTGTCTCCATTGCTTTTTAACATTGTAATGGAAGTTTTAGCCACTGAAATTAGGGAAGAAAAGACGATCAAGGGTATCCACATAGGGTCAGAAGAGATCAAACTTTCGCTCTTCGCAGATGATATGATTGTATATCTGGAAAACACTAGGGACTCTACTACAAAACTCTTAGAAGTGATCAAGGAATACAGCAGCATCTCAGGTTACAAAATCAACATTCATAAAGCGGTAGCCTTTATATATAACAACAATAGTCAAGTTGAAAAAACAATTAAGGACTCTATCCCATTCACAACAGTGCCAAAGAAGATGAAATATTTGGGAGTTTATCTAACAAAGGACGTGAAAGATCTCTATAAAGAGAACTATGAAACTCTAAGAAAAGAGATAGCTGAGAATGTTAACAAATGGAAAAATATACCATGCTCATGGTTGGGAAGAATCAACATTGTTAAAATGTCCATACTACCCAAAGCAATATATAATTTCAACACAATCCCCATTAAAGCTCCACTGTCGTACTTTAAAGATCTTGAAAAAACGATACTTTGTTTTATATGGAATCATAAAAAAACCTCGAATAGCCGAGACATTACTCAAAAATAGAAACAAAGCAGGAGGGATCACGCTACCAGACCTCAGACTATACTACAAATCAACAGTGATCAAAACAGCATGGTACTGGCATAAAAACAGAGAAGTAGATGTCTGGAACAGAATAGAGAACCAAGAGATGAATCCAGCTACTTACCGTTATTTAATCTTTGACAAGCCAATTAAAAACATTCAGTGGGGAAAAGATTCCCTATTTAACAAATGGTGCTGGGTGAACTGGCTGGCAACCTGCAGAAGACTGAAACTGGACCCACACCTTTCACCTTTAACCAAGATAGACTCTCACTGGATTAAAGATTTAAACCTAAGACATGAAACTATAAAAATACTAGAAGAGAGTGCAGGGAAAACCCTTGAAGAAATTGGGTTGGGCGAGTTTTTTATGAGAAGGACCTCCCAGGCAATTGAAGCTGCTTCAAAAATACACTATTGGGACCTGATCAAACTAAAAAGCTTCTGCACAGCCAAGAACACAGTAAGTAAAGCAAGCAAACAGCCCTCAGAATGGGAGAAGATATTTGCAGGTTATGTCTCCGACAAAGGTTTAATAACCAGAATCCACAGAGAACTCAAATGCATTAGCAAGAAAAGAACAAGGGATCCCATTGCACGCTGGGCAAGGGACTTAAAGAGAAAGTTCTCTGAAGAAGACAGGCGTGTGGCCTTCAGACATATGAAAAAATGCTTATCATCTTTAATCATCAGAGAAATGCAAATCAAAACTACTTTGAGATATCATCTAACTCCAGTGGGACTAGCCTATACCACAAAATCCCACGACCAGAGATGTTGGCGTGGATGTGGAGAAAAGGAAACACTTTTGCACTGCTGGTGGAATTGCAAATTAATACATTCCTTTTGGAAAGATATATGGAGAACACTTAGAGATCTAAAAATAGACCTGGCATTCAATCCTATAATTCCTCTACTGGGCATATACCCAGAGGACCAAAAATCAAATCATAATAAAGATATTTGTACCAGAATGTTTATATATTGCAGCCCTATTCATAATTGCTAAGTCATGGAATAAGCCCAAATGCCCATCGATCCACGAATGGATCAATAAATTGTGGTATATGTACACCATGGAATACTATGCAGCCTTAAAGAAAGATGGAGACCTTACCTCTTTCATGTTTACATGGATGGAGCTGGAACATATTCTTCTTAGTAAAGTGTCTCAAGAATGGAAGAAAAAGTACCTAATGTACTCACCCTTATTATGAAACTAATCTAGGACCTTCACATGAAAGCTATAACCCAGTTACAACCTAAGAATAGGGAGAAGGGGGAAAGGGAAGGGAGGGAGGAGGGAGGTAGGTGGAGAGAGGGGGATTAATGGGATTACACCTGCGGTGCATCTTACAAGGGTATATGTGAATCTTAGTAAATGTGGAATGTAAAGGTCTTAGCAAAATAACTAAGAAAATGCCAGGAAGACTATGTTAACTAGTGTGATGAAAATGTGTCAAACGGGCTATGAACCAAGTGTATGGTGCCCCATGATCATACTAATGTACACAGCTATGATTTAATAAAAAATAAATAAATAAATAAAATAAAATAAAATAAAAATAATATTTTTGTCTGTAGAAAAACTAAACTAGAATTATGAAAGATTCATTCAAACGTTGTTGTGGATAGTGAAAAAGAACTAGTGATTTCCAGTCAAAGTCCCAAGTGCCCATGACATTGCTTTAGAAGTGAGTTCTTTTGGCACCAAACTGCTTCTCCCGTGTACAACTAACTCTACATGATACACTCCAGAGGGAAAAGCAGTCCTGGTTAGGGATATAGGTCATACAGTTTGGACCAATCAGTGAGTTGAGGATTTCTTAAGTCTTCATCTCATCATTGGGAAGCCCGCAAAAGCCACTACCGAAAGGGGAACTTGAGTCTTGTGACCTACAGACAACACTTTCCCTCTCAGGGAGGGACCCACAAATCCAGACATCTTCAGTCTCCCTTTGTCTCTCTCCAGCTCTCAGCTCTCCTCAGCTCTGCTCTGCTCACCTATACACTCTATGCCCCCTGCTCTACCACCAAGGGAAGACCCCCTTTTCTCCAGACCTAATTCAGACACACTGAATACAGATGCCAGAATGCTAAACACACACAAACACCCTGAGCCCAGCACCACATCCAAAAAGTAAGGGCCGAGAGGGATGGGTAAGGCATCCAACTAACTCCAGGACTGTGAAATTGTTTCAGTGTTAAGAAATTGGTTTAAACAGACCCTATATTAACAGGACAAAAAGTACAAAACCATCAAGTGGCCATCTCCATACAAACCAGTAATAGACTTAAAAAATTCAACATTTTTATTTATTTAAAAATATTATTTTTCTTCTTTTTTTCACTTTTTTGAGACAGAGCCTTTGTCACCCTGGGTGGAGTGCCATTGCATCATAGCTCACAGCAACCTCAAACTCTTGGGCTCAAGTGATCTTCTTGCCTCAGCCTCCCAAGTAGCTGGGACTACAGGTGCCCACACAACACCCAGCTATTTTTAGAGACAGGGTCTCCCTCTTACTCAATGTGGTCTGGAATTCCTGAGCTCAGGCAATCCACCCACCTCGACTTGCCAGAGTCCTGGGATTACAGGTATGAACCATGGCTCCCGGCAGGCAAAAAATATTTTTAAAAATAATAATATAGGCCAGACACAGTGGCTCACACCTGTAATCCTAGCACTCTGGAAGGCTGAGGTGAGTGGATTGCCCTGAGCTCATAGGTGCAAGATCAGCCTGAGCCAGAGGGAGACCCAACCTTTAAAAATAGCCAGGCACTGTGGCAGGTGCCTATAGTCCCAGCTACTTGGGAGGCTGAGACAAGAGAATTGCTTAAGCCCAAGAGTTTAAGGTTGCTGTGAGCAATGATGCCATGGCACCCTACCGAGGGTGACAAAGTGAGAATCTGTCTCAAAAATTAAAAAAAATATATATATATGTGTGTGTGTGTGTGTATACACACACACCAGAGGGTAGATCTAAACTAATTTAAATGGCATATGAACTTTATGTTCACCTTGTGTAATGCAATAATAAGTACCAGCCTGAGCAAGAGACCCTGTCTACACTAAAAATAGAAAAATCAAGGCAAGAGGATCACTTGAGCCTGTGAGTTTGAGGTTGCTGTGAGCTATGATGACACGATGGCACTCTACCCAGAGAAATAAAAGAAGAAAAAAAAGAAAGAAAATAAATTTAGTCACTGGGTGTAGTGGCTCACACCTATAATCCCAGCACTGTGGGAGGCTCAGGAGGGAGAATTGCTTGAGCCCAGGAGTTGGAGACTTGCCTAAGCGATAGTGAGACCCCAACTCATAAAAAAAATGAAAAATCCATGGCTTCGCGCCAGCTGCATGCACCAAAACTGGCGGGTTCAAGCCCAGCCCAGGCCAGCTAATCAACAATGACAAAAAGAAATAGCTGGATGTTGTGGCGGGCGCCTGTAGTCCCAGCTACTAGGGAGGCTGAGGCAAGAGAATTGCTTAAGCCCAAAAGTTTGAGGTTGCTGTGAGTGGTGACGCCATGGCACTCTATCGAGGGTGACATAGTGAGACTCTGTCTCAAAAAAAAGGAAAGAAAAACCCAGCCGGGTGCCGTGGCAAGTGCCAGTAAGTAATCCCAGCCGCTTCCAGAGGCTGAGGTAGCAGGATGCCCACAGCCCGAGTTTGAGTTGCAGTGAGCTCTGACACCATTGCAGTCTGCACAGGGAATAGGGTGGGACTCTGTCTCAACAAAAATAAAAAAGGCCAGGCAGGTGTCTCACACCTGTAATCCCAGCACTTTGGGAGGCCGAGGTGGGAGAATTGCTTGAGCTCACAGGTTTGCGATCAGCCTGAGCCAGAGCAAGACCCCACTTCTAAAAGAAATGTCTGGGCATTGTGGCTGTGCTTGTAGCTACTCAGGGGGCTGAGACAAGAGAATTGCTTGAACCCAAGAGTTAGAGGTTGCTGTGAGCTATGATGCCACAGCACTCTACCAGGGGCGATAAAGTGAGACTCTGTCTCAAAAAAAAAAAAAAAGAAATTCTGACTCATGTTCACAATAATCTATGTTCAAGGAGGGTGTTCAGGGAAGAATTATTTGGTGTACCAAGAGCGTACAATCCAAGAATGGGGGAATCATGTGATAGCACATCCACAGTGACGTGTCACCAAAATGCATGTATCTCCTGATCCAGTTGAAGTAAAAGCAAAAAAGGTTTTTTTAATCTTTGTGCAGGTAACACAGATACACACAAGCACAACATAAACTGTTTGCCTTGTCCACAACTCAACTCGCAATAATGTGAACAGAGCCATCTTGCATAAAAGGTACACCCCCAAAATATCTTTATACTATAAAGATATATGTGTTATCTAGAAGACAAGACCCCAAGTTACAGAGGGAAATAGTTGTGTGATAAGCCGTCATTCACATTTGTCGGTGCCTTTGTGTGTATGTATATCATCTGTCAACAAATACGTATATGTTCTTTAGTTTTTATGGTTTATTTCCTTCTCTAAACAAAACCATGAGACTGACCAAAGTCAGCAAGGCCTTCAGGCCTCCACTCCAAATTTTTCAATCCCAAATTCAACACCGGGAAGGCATAAGAAATAAGAAGGACGAGAGAAGAGGAGGGGAAGCGGGAAAGGAAAAAGAAAGGAGAAAAAGAAAAGAAAGAGGGAAACAGTCCTTTACATTCCTTTGCTTCTACAAAGTGAAGCCCCACCTGAGAACTGTCACGGTGAATCCTTGACTCGGGAGCTCAGAAAAGCAAGCACTTTCCACAAGAGGGCGCAGGAAGGACACCTTGCACTTGCTGAAACCAGCCAAATACTTCTGAAATTTTTTAAAAAGGAAAAAAGAAAAGAAAAAGGGCATTTTGGCGGCCCTGCTCCCAGGGCCTGCCCCTGAGCTCGCGGCTGCCGGACCCACCTGCGGGGACCAGGCTGGGCGCTCTGCACATCCGGCCTCCCTCCGAGAGCGGGAAAGCGGAGAGCGAGCAGGGATGGGCAGAGGGAGCGCGGGAGCGAGGGACAGGGTCGCGGTGGAACTGGGGAGCAGCGAAGGGGGAGGAGGACGCGGCCTCCAGAGGCAGTCACTCTCCAACTCCTAGTAACACAGACTTGGGACGCGAGTCAACCCCGTTAAGGAAGCCCTGGCTTCGCGGTGTAAGACTGACTCCCCAGCTGGACACACAGACGGTTTTGCACTAAGAGGCAAGAGCATCGACAAAACTGTCTTCGCCCTCTTCTTGTCCAAGCAAAGTAAAAGCTGTGAGGAAAAATATTTCCCGCTAAATTTCGCGGTGCAAGGAATCCAGAGGAAAAGTACATGTCCTTGCATTTTGTTTAAAAATCCAACCGTGAGCAAGGCGCCGGACCTGTATACCGAGGGTGGCGGGTTTGAATCCGGCCCTGGCCAAACTGCAACAACAACAAAAATAGCCGGGCGCTGTGGCTGGCGCCTCTAGTCCCAGCTATTCGGGAGGCTTGAGCCCAAGAGTTTGAGGTTGCTGTGAGCTGTGACGCCACCGCACTCTACCTAGGGCGAAAAGTGAGACTCGGCCTCAGCTCACAAGTTGGAGACCAGCCTGAGCAAAAGTGAGACCCCCATCTCTAAAAAATAATCAGGTGTTGTAGCGGGCACTTGTAGTTCCAGCTACTCCCGAGGCTGAGGCAAGAGAATCATTTGAGCCCGAGTGTCTAAGGTTGCCGTGAGCTATGACGCTTGAGACCAAAAATTTGAGGAAGCTGTGAGCTGGAATGCCCCCGCACTCTACCAAGGGCAACAAAGTGAGACTGTCTCAAAAAATAAGAATAAAAAACTAGGCTCTGCGCCCATAGCTCAATGGTTAGGTCGCCAGCCACATGCACCAGGGCTGGTGGGTTTGAACCCGGCCAGGGCCTGCTAAACAATGACAACGACAACTACAACAACAAAAAAAATAGCTGAGCGTTGTGGCAGGCATAACTTGGAAGGCTGAGACAAAAGAACTGCTTGAGCCCAAGAGTTTGAGGTTGCTGTGATCTGTGATACCATGGCACTCTGCTGAGGGTGACAAAGTAAGACTCTGTCTCGAAAAAAAAAAAAGGTAATTTGCTAATGTATGGCTCTTAACTTTTAGAGTACTCCTTCACTTTGTAGTCCTGCCTCCATGGACAGCCTTTGATTTCCTATCTTAGTGTATTTTCTTCTTTCACCTGTGGATTGTGGATTGTTGGGACTTTATGTGCAGATACTTAACTGCAAATATGGCTAGAAAGAAACAAGGGTTGCACCCGATTTGCAGCTAGTGAAACCTTTGAACTGCAATTGGGCAGCTGGATCTTAGGAGGGTTTCAACTTTTACTGCCTCTTTGGAGACTGTGGTTAAAGCTGTGCAGGGTTTCTTGGGCTTGGCCTCCTTTGTGCTTATTTGTTCTGGTTTTGAGTCATTTGTTTAGATATACCTTTGTGTAATAACAACTCTTCTCCTATTGTTTTACTTCCTCCAATGGGTCTCTAATGCGCAGACGACAGGGCTCCCTCCAAGCCTTCCTCCACTGGGAACCTCACAGGAGAAGGAGGAGGTAAGGGCCCTCCATAAGGGCTATGGGGGAGGTGCCACTCCATAGCCCAAATCCACTCCACAGCGCAAATCCTCTCCACTCAAGTGAAAGGCAGACAGCTTCAGGAGACAGGAAGCTTGCCACTTGTGTATTTTTTTAAAGGCTCTTCTGCTTTTTCTCTGTTGGATCCTGTTTCTACCCTGTGAAGATTTTTTAGTCACCTGAAATCCTTTTTTAAAAATTTTATGTTCTGGGGCGGCGCCTGTGGCTCAAGGAGTAGGGCGCCGGTCCCATATGTCAGAGGTGGTGGGTTCAAACCCAGCCCTGGCCAAAAAAAAAAAAAAAAAAAAAATTATGTTCTGGCTAGGCACAGTGGCTCACGCCTGTAATCCTAGCACTCTGGTAGGCCTATAAGGGAGGATCCCTTGAGTTCAGGAGTTCGAGACCAGCCTAAGCAAGAGTGAAACCCTGTCTCTACTAAAAAGAGAAAAAGCCAGGTGTAGTGGTAGAACTGAGTCC
This sequence comes from Nycticebus coucang, assembly GCF_027406575.1. Lineage (NCBI taxonomy): Eukaryota > Metazoa > Chordata > Mammalia > Primates > Lorisidae > Nycticebus > Nycticebus coucang. The sequence goes on along the minus strand of NC_069799.1, from coordinate 13,354,879 downwards.
CATCTACTCAGGAGGCTGAGGCAAGGGGATCACTTGAAGCCAGGAGTTTGAGGTTGCTGTGAGCTATGATGCCATAGCACTTTACCCAGGGCAACAGAGTGAGACTCTATCTCAAAAACTAAATAAATAGGGCACGTGATCCTGATACTCTGGGAAGCCAAAGCGGGGAGATTGGTCACAGGTTTGAGACCGGCCTGAGCGAGAGCAAGACCTTATCTCTAAAAAGAAAAGAAAAAAATAGCCGAGCGTGTGGCAGGTGCCTGTAGTCCCAGCTACTTGGGAGGCTGAGGCAGGAGAAATGCTTGGGCCCAGGAGTTTGAGATTACTGTGAGCTGTGATGTCACAGCACTCTACAGAGAGCTACAAAGCCAGACTCAAAAAAGAAATAAAGAAAGAAAGCTCAGCTGGCACAGTGGCTCATACCTGTAATCCTAGCACTTTGGGAGGCCCACGTGGGAGGATCCCTTGAGCTCAGTAGTTTAAGACCAGCCTGAGCTAGAGCTAGACCCCCATCTCTAAAAATAGCTGGGTGTTGTGGCAGGTGCCTGTAGGTCCCAGCTACTCAGGAGGCTGAGGCAAGAGAATTGCTTGAGCCCAAGAGTTTGAGGTTGCTGTGAGCTGTGACGCCACAGCACTCTACCCAGGCGGACAATTTGATACTCCGTCTAAAAAACAAAAAAGTAAGCTCTGCTATGATTAGGGAGCCATCCGGAGTCACTCTGTGCTGTGAGAAATCACCAACCTTTAATGTGCAAGGGCCAGGGCTGCAGTTTTGGAAGTGGGTGACAGCAGTTGCAGAGAGTGGTTATTACCACAAGAGTTACTCATTTCTTAGAACATTTAGATAAGAAAAGCACAGTCCGGACACTTGGAGGCTGTGGGAACACTTGACACTGAAAGGTAAGACTCACAAATCTTTGAGAGTGACCACAGAGCAGGCTGACTGGAGTCAGATTGCCCACCCATCTAGGGGTGTCCTTACAGCAAGGTGAACTGTGCAAGTGTTGCATGGCCTGACCTCCTGCTCCTTCCCTCTTGGACTTTTGCTTCAGCTCTGAGGAACCCAGGACTCAGTGTAAAAATGGGGTCTTGATTTCTGGGGACACAAGTGCTCTGCCTTCCAGCTGGGCCTGCTTTTTACATGTGTGTTAGGCACAGGAAACTGCAAATGCTTTGCTGGCCCTATTCGTTAATATGTTCTGCCCTGAGCTCCGCAGGCAAGTTGGAAAGCTGACTGAATTAAAAACTACCCATCTAACCAAAATCAGTCTCCTCATAAAATCCGGTGGCAGGCACAGTAAACTACCCATCTAACCAAAATCAGTCTCCTCATAAAATCCGGTGGCGGGCACAGTGCCTGTAGCTCAGAGGCTAGGGCACCAGCTACATACACTGGAGCTGGCGGGTTCGAATCAAGCCCGGGCCTGCCAAACAATGACAACTACAACCAAAACTACAACTACAACCAAAGCCGGGCATTGTAGCAGGCACCTGTAGTCCCAGCTACTTGGGAGGCTTAGGCAAGAGAATCACTTAAGCCAAAGAGTTTGAGGTTGCTGTGAGCTGTGATTTCAGAGCACTCTACTAAGGGTGACATAGTGAAATTCTGTCTCAAAAAAAAAAAAATTCCTGTGGTGAATTCCTATAATTTTGTGTTACACTGTCATCCATTTTTAAGCCCCTCTAGCTAACCACACCCAAACTCCTTCTTTAAAAAGCTTAAATTCTCTGTTTGAAAATGTAAATTTGCAACCCTGTTTCCTCTAAAAGTTGGTGAGGGCTTCAGTTACGTGGGACAGATTAACTTGTTCCATTTACAGAGGCACAGTTTAATCAAACTACCTTCCTAAACTAGTGAGTTTTCAACTGCAGAGATAGCAGTCAACCTAAGTGCCCAACAACCAAGAAGTAGATCAAGAAAAGTGGTGTATGTTTGCATGTGTGGATGTATATATATATATACACACACACACAAATACACATGCCTCATTGTTGAATATCACTGTAGTCACCAGATGACCAAGGACAGTACTTCTAAGGTGACCATAGTGATATTCAGCAATGAGGTACATAGTGCTTTTTCTAGGATGAATTTGTAAACTTAATTTTGAGATCCTGTAGACAGCTCTGATGGCCATTCTAGAAAGAGTTCCAAAGTTGCTTTGAAGAGTGGACTAGGCATTGGCTTCCCAAGGAGAATACTTCAAAAGTGACCATAGTGATATTCAGCAATGAGGTATATAGCATTTTTTCTAGGATGAGTTCTCAAACATAACTGACCATATATATGTGTGTGTATATATATTTATATAAAATGAGGCATGTAGCACTTTTCTTTTTTTTTTTTTTTTTGAGTCTCACTTTGTCAGCCTTAGTAAAGTGCCAGGGCATCACAGCTCACAGCAACCTCAAACTCTTACATTCAAGCGATTCTCTTTGCCTCAGCCTCCCAAGTAGCTGTGACTACAGGTGCCGGGCACAATGCCTGGCTATTTTTAGAGATGAGGTCTCGCTCTGCCTCAGGCTGGTCTCGAACTTGTAAGCTCAGACAGTCAACCCACCTCGGCCTCCCAGAGGGCTAGGATTACAGGTGTGAGCCACCATGCCTGGCCTTGCATGTAGTACTTTTCCTAGGACAAGTTCACAAACTTAATTGTCAGACATTGTGTGTATGTGTGTACAGTACAATAAACACATACACCTCCTGCATAGAACATCACTCAGCCATAAAAAGAATGAAATAATGTCTTTCACAGCAACTTGGATGGAATTGGAGACTATTATCCTAAGTGAAGTAACATAGGAATGAAAATCCAAATACTGCACATTTTCATATAAAGTAGGAACTAAGCTACAGCTGTACAGAGGCATACAAAGTGTGGTACAATGGACACTGGTGACTCAAAGTGAAGGCAGAGTGAAGAAAGAAAAACTGTCCATTGGGTGCAATGTGCACTACTCAGGTGACAGGCACACTAAAACCCAGACATCACCACTGTGCATTCACCTGTGTAACCAGAAACTACTTGTACTCCTAAACCTATTGAAGTAAAAATAAACTGGGAAGTTTTACCTGTCTCATGGCTAAAATTTTAAAATCAAAGCTATAAAGTCTTTGTGTTTACATATATACATCTATACTGTTTGCATATTATCAACTTATAAATAAATGAGTACCTATAAAATTAAATAACTAGCCTGAATGCTTTTCAAGTTTACGTGACTTTAGTAATATTTGCTAAAGAAAACTGCTTTAAAAAGGTCAGGCATGGTGATTCATGCCTATAATTCTAGCATTCTGGGAGGCTGAGGCGGGTGGATTGCTTGAGCTTCAGGAGTTCAAGACCAACCAGAACAAGGAAAACCCTGTCCCTCAAAACAGCCAGACACTGTGGCAGGTGCCTATAGGTCCAGCTACTTGGGAGGCTCAGGCAAGAGAATCACTTGAGCCCAATAGTTTGAGGTTGCTGTGAGCTCCGATACCTCAACACTCTACCAAGGGTGACAAAGTCTCACTTTGTCTCAAATAAATAAATAAATAAATAAATAAAATTTTAAAAAATGAAAAGAAAGGAAATTGGTAAAATAAAAATGTCTTCAGAATTTTAGACATTTTTTTCTCTGCCCCTACTGGTCAGAAAAATTTATACTGTCACTGCTAGAGGTTTTAAGGTCAGAAGACTGTTATTTCTGTGACATTTTGATAATTGCTTGATTTGGCTTTTCAAATCAAGCAATTATTTGACCTGGGACATATATGTATGTGTGTCCACAAAGCCTGGGCCACCAGCTTCAGGACAGAGCCAAGCCCGATAAGGCCCCTTCCTCCCAGGTCTAGCTGTGCCTGCTGCCCACTAGAAGGGGTCAGATCCTCCTTACGTATTCTTCAAAGATCTGTTCTCTATCCTGTGCTCTGCACCTCGTACATAATAACTAAAATTATTTACTTCATGGGTTCTTCATTGGAAATTAGCATTACTAAGAGTTAAAACTGTGGTTACTATATGTAATCAAAGCAACTTAGATTGCTGTGGTGCATACCTGAAGTCCCAGCTTCTTACAAGCTGAAGCAAGAGAATTACTTAAGCCAGGAGGTCTGGGCCCAGGTGTACTATGCTGACCAGGTGTCTGGCATCAATATGGTGCTTTCCTGAGAGCAGAAGAACATCAAATTGCCTATGAAAGTGAATTGGCCCAGATGAGAAATGGAGCAGGTCAAAACTCCCATGCTGAACCAGGATCATGTCTATGAATAACCACTGTACTCCAGCCTGGGTAACATAGTGAGACTTAGTCTCTCATGAACAAAAATAAACAGACAAGGCTCAAACCCGTATCTCAGTGCTTAGGGCACCGGCCACATACACTGAGGCTGGGGCATTCGAAATCGGCCCAGGACTGCTAAACAACAAAAACTATAACAAAAAAAAAATAGGTAGGCATTGTGGCAGGCACCTGTACTCCCAGCTACTTGGGAGGCTGAGGCAAGAGAATCACTTAAGGTCAACAGTCTGAGGTTGCTGTGAGCTGTGGTGCCACAGCACTCTACCTGTCAGACTCTGTCTCAAAAAGATAAATAAATTAATTAAATAAAATAAAAATAAACACAAAAACTACTAGATATAAGAGAACCAATTCTAGGATGGACTCAGTAGCTCATGTCTATAATCCTAGCACTCTGAGAGGCCGAGGTAGGTGAATTGTTTGAGCTCGCGAGCTCATGACCAGCCTGAGCAAGAGTGAGACCCCATCTCTACTAAAAATAGAAAAACCGGCTCTGTGTCTGTAGTTGTAGTCCCAGCTACTTGGGAGGCTGAGACAAGAGAATTGCTTAAGCCCAAGAGTTTGAGGTTGCTGTGAGCTGTAACACCACAGCACAACACCCAGGGCAACAGCTTGAGACTCTGTCCAAAAAATAAATAAATAAATAAAAATAGAAAAACTGAGGCAAGAGGATTGCTTGAGCCTGAGTTGGAGGTTGCTATGAACTGTGATGCCATGGCACTCTACCAAGGGCAATATAGTGAGACTTTGTCTCAAAAAAAAAAAAAATTTATTAAAACTAGACTTTGTGGGCGGCACCTGTGGCTCAGTGAGTAGGGCACTAAGCCCCATACACCCAGGGTGGTGGGTTCGAACCCGGCCCTGGACAAACAGCAATAAAAAATAGCCAGGAATTGTGGAGGGCTCCTGTAGTCCCAGCTACTCCAGAGGCTGAGGCAAGAGAATTGTCTAAGCCAAGAGCTGGAGGTTGCTGTGAGCTGTGACACCACAGCAGTCTACCGCAGGTGACAAAGTGAGACTCTGTCTCTAAATAAAAATAAATAAAAAATAAAATTAGACTTTGTGTCAATACACTAATACACAAAGATTAAGTTTTGTTTTCTCTTTTAGGATGTTCATGTAGTATTAACAAGAGATAATAAAGATATTTTTCACTTTTCAAGAAACTGCACAAAAGGAGAGAAATAAATTCTGTGTCCCCTATGTTGTCTTTATTCAGTATATTTGTACCGATATATTATTAATATGTTCTGAAATTGTATGAGATTCCTTAAAAATCTGACATGCCTCATACTATGTAATCATGCATAATTATGTTATGTTAAATTACTGTAGGCCGCAAAAAAGCAGATTTCTTCATCAACGGTGTGTGTGTTGTTCAGAAAGGAAGACTTGATTAATTGTGTTTGTAACCTTGACCATTTTAAGTCTTGTACACATTTAACGGCTTTATTCCTGTGCTTTTTTCCCCCTAATAACTCTTTGCAAAGCCCAAGGTGATACGTCTTTAAGAAAATTCATGGAGGCTCGGCGCCTGTGGCTCAAGCGGCTAAGGCGCCAGCCACATACACCTGAGCTGGCGGGTTCGAATCCAGCCCAGGCCCGCCAAACAACAATGATGGCTGGAACCAAAAAATAGCAGGGCGTTGTGGCGGGCGCCTGTAGTTCCAGCTACTTGGGAGGCGGAGATAGGAGACTCGCTTGAGCCCAGGAGTTTGAGGTTGCTGTGAGCTATGATGCCACAGCACTCTACCCAGGGCAATAGCTTGAGGCTCTGTCTCAAAAAAAAAGAAAAAAAAGAAAAGAAAATTCATGGAAAGGATGGAACGCTGACAAGTACAGGCTTCTTCTTGTTTTTTTTTTTTAATTGAGACAGTCTCAGTTTGTCACCCTCTGCAGAGTGCTATGGCATCCTAGCTCCCAGCACCTACCACAATGCCTGGCTATTTTTTGTTTAGCAGGCGGGGGCCAGGTTTGAACTCACTAGCCCCGGTGCTAGTGGCCAGGGTTTAGTGGCCAGGCCCTAACCACTGAGCAATGGGCTCCCAGCCAAATACAGGCTTCTGACAATTTTGAGACTGTACAAACTTTCCAGACCTGAAAAAGAAAACAAAAACTGAGCTCAGAAAATTGCTAACCTGGGCGGTGCCTGTGGCTCAGCGGGTAGGGCGCCGGTCCCATATGCCGGAGGTGGCGGGTTCAAACCCAGCCCCGGCCAAAAAAATAAAAATAAATAAATAAAATAAATAAATAAATGTTAAAAAAAAAAAAAAGAAAATTGCTAACCTAATATCAAGCAGAACAATAATTACTTCAGACTGAGTTGCTTTTTATGACTTTTTGGCTTGAAACGTTGCTGATTGTTTTTTTTCAGTCAAGAAAACTTTTTCTGGCTTCCCGGCCCATGCCTGTAACCCTAGCATTCTGGGAGGGTGAGGTAGGTGGATTGCCTGAGCTCAGGAGTTTGAGACCAGCCTGACCAAGAGCAAGACCCTGTCTCTAGAAATAGTTGGGTGTTGTGGAAAGAGCCTGTAGTCGCAGCTATTCGGGAGGCTGAGGCAAGAGGATCACTTGAGCCTAAGGGTTTGAGGTTACTGTGAGCTATGACGTCCCAGCACCCCACCAAGGGTGACAAAGTGAGGTCATTGTCTCCAAAAACAAAACAACTTTTTCTTTTAAGCTATTTATAGTAATTGGGTAAAGTACTCTCTTAACTCCTATTTGTTAAACTGTTCATCCAGATCACTTTGAAATGTATACTTCATCTTATCTATGGTTCTTTGGGTTACTCTTCAAAATGTATACTTTAACAACTTTTCAAAGGTAGGTTAAAGGTGTGTTTACTTTGAAGGACATCCCTGTCTCCTGGTGGATCCTCAAACCAAAATTATTTCTGGAGAAGTCTTCCATAAAATTGCAGTGATAAGAGGATGGTGAAGTAAGTGGTGGTTTCTGGCTGGTGGACACTCCCCTCCTGCCTCCTTCTTGCAGATGATGAGAAAATAAAAGGAGTCTTTCAGAAATTACTGGAGCCTAGGGACTGTTTCCCAAATAAGAGTAATATACTCTCATCTCTCATCTCCACTATTTTTTTTTTTCATTAAGAAATAACACTACGTGGCTTGGCACCCCTTGACAGTGGTTATGACATCAGCCACATAAAACCCAGCCCCGGCCTGCTAAACAACAATGACAACTACAACAAAAAACAGCTGGGCATTATGGACAACGGTAGTCACAGCTACTTCGGAGGCTGAGACAGGGGAATCGCTGAGAGTTCGAGGTTGCTGTGAGCCGTGACACCACAGCACTCTACAAAGGGCGATATAGTGAGACTCTGTCTCTAAGAAAAAAAAGGAAAGGAAAGGAAGGAAGGAAAGGAAGAAAAAAAAAAGAAAGGAAAGGAAGGAAAGAAAAGAAAGAAAGAACACTAGCCTCGGCGCCTGTAGCTCAGATTAGGGTGCCGGCTACATACACTGGGCCCCGGTCTGACAATTACAGGGAAAAAATAGCCTGGTGTTGTGGCAGGGGCCTGTAGTGCCAGCTATTTGGGAGGCTGAGGCAAAAGAATCGCTTGAGGGCGGCGCCTGTGGCTCAAGGAGTAGGGCACTGGTCCCATATGCCGGAGGTGGCGGGTTCAAACCCAGCCCCAGCCAAAAACCAAAAAATAAAAAAAAATAAAAAAAAAAGAATCGCTTGAGCCTATGAGTTTGAGGTTGCTAACATAGTGAGACTCCGTCGAGAGAGAGAGAGAGAGACAGAGACAGAGAGAGAGAGACAGAGAGAGAGCGCGAGCGCAAGCAAGCAAGCACTGGCATTGGCCCACAACCTTGATTAAACCATACACAATTCATAGGGTAAAAACACCCGTCTAAGACTTGTTGGGAAGGGAGGATTCGTTTCAGGGTTACCAGATTCCCTCTTCTTACTCTCAAAAGGCGTGATATTGATAGGTCCCTAGAGCTGAGCCTGTAACAATCCAGAGAAATTGAATTCTCCAAATCCCTCAGTAGAGAAGTGTGCAAAAAGCACCAGGAATCAGCGACGTTTCCAGAAAAGTCAAACGAGAAAAGCCGGAAGGGGGAAACAAGGGACAGCAGACCGAAAGCTCAGTCGGGAGGCAGCTCGCACTGAGGCTGCAGTGGGCCTTTTCTTTCAAGGTAGCACGGTTTCAAGCTTTTCCCTCCGCTAATTCATTTAATTTCCGAAACCAATGAAACATTAGAACAAGTTGAGAGACATAAATGTGCTAATTCCCTTCGAAAGAAGTTCTCCAGGGCGATGCCTGTGGCTCAGTGAGTAGGGCGCCGGCCCCAAATACCTAGAGTGGCGGGTTCGACCCCCGCACCCGCCAAACAGCAACAAAAAAACAGCCGGGAGTTGTGGCGGGCGCCTGTGGTCCCAGCTCCTCCGGAGGCTGAAGCAAGAGAATCGCCTAAGCCCAGGAGCTGGAGGTTGCTGTGAGCCGTGACGCCATAACACTCTACCGAGAGCGACACAGGGAGACTCTGTCTCTAAAAAAAAAGAAAAAGAAAAGGAAGAAAAAAGTTCTCCAGGAAAACTTCTTAAACAATTTCCCGCCCTGGAAATGAGAAGACGAGTTCTGGTTTATCCGGACTTCAACTGCCTGCTGGGGCCATTCGGAAATAAACACTCAACTCTAGGCCTCTCCCTCCATTTACGCCAGGAAGGGGTGGGGCTGGGGAGCTACGCGATCCCCACTTGCATCCCTCCGACCGCGCTCGGGCCGCACGAGCCCTTAAGGCTTACCAAGTTGGTGACCCGTAGTATCCCACCGCCTGCTCGAGTTGACGCTGGGAATTGGGGAGGGTGGCAGGGAAGTCGGTGGGAGGTGCAACCTCTACCCCCGAAATTTCTTCCCGGGCACCTGACGCAGCAGGAGGAGGCCCCCTCCCGACAGAGGCCGCCCTTCCCAGGGGACCCCGGTGGCCCTCCCTCCCTCTGCTCCCGCTACAGTTCAGGTCTGTGCCGCGCTAGTCCAGGCGCCGGAGAACCGCGCGGTCCAGGATGGCCCCGGAGCCTTGGCAACCGGCACTTACTGGGCGTGAGAAGGTGGGGAGGGACGTGCGGGGCGGGGTAGGGTGGGTTGGAGGCGAGGCGGGGATAGGCCCCAGGCATAGGGAGGGCTCTGGAATTCTACAGATCGGCTTACAATCCTGACGGGAAGAGACGCGGGATCAGGATCGAATGTTTGACCCCAGAAAGTCCAGCAACGGTTTCGGTCTCCACCCTTTCCCAGTCTTGGTTTCAGCTTAATGAAAGCTTTCGATACGGGATCATTTCTGAGGACTTAAGAGTCCTAAGAAGATACTAATAGCAGCAAAATAGAGGGTTAAAAAAAAAAAACACTTTTTAAAGAAATTATACCAAATAGTGGGCGGCGCCTGTGGCTCAATGAGTAGGGCGCCGGTCCCATATGCCGGAGGTGGTGGGTTCAAACCCAGCCCTGGCCAAAAAAAAAAAAAAAAACACCCCCCCCGAAATTATACCAAATAGTAAAAATGATAAGGGTGACACACACAGATTTTTTTTTTTAAGGCATTGTCTCACTTTGTCACCCTCGGTAGAGTGCTGTGGCATCATAGCTCACAGCAACCTCAAACTCTTGGACTCAAGTGATTCTCTTGCCTCAGCCTCCCAAGTAGCTGGGACTACAGGTGCCCACAGTGCCCGGGTATTTTTAGAGATGGGGGTCTACACTCTGGCTCAGGCTGGTCTGGAACCTGTGAGCTCAGGTAATCCACCCTCCTTGGCCTCCCAGAATGTTAGGATTACAGGCATGAGCCACTGCACCTGGCCTTAAGAAAAAACTATTGATGACGCTGGTTAAAGAATAGTAAGGCTGGGTTCGGCACCTGTGGCTCAAGCAGCTAAGGCACCAGCCACATACACCTGAGCTGGCGGGTTCGAATCCAGCCCAGGCCCGCCAAACAACGATGGCTGCAACCAAAAAAAAAAAAAAAAAAAAAATAGCTGGGTGTTGTGGGCACCTGTAGTCCCAGCTACTTGGGAGGCTAAGGCAGGAGAATCGCTTTGAGCCCAGTAGTTGGAGGTTGCTGTGAGCTGTAATGCCACCACACTCTACCGAGGGCGACAGCTTGAGGCTCTGTCTCAAAAAAAAAAAGAATAGTAAGGCTGACTCTATTCAGCGGGACAACTGAAAACAGTGTAGAAACTACCAACAATGGTTTTGGGTTTGGAGGTTATAGCAAGCAAAGTGGGAATTGATAGCCAAGGACCAAACTGAGGGTTAGCAGACAGAAAATTACTAAAAAGAAACATCAGGGGCAAGGAGAGATTCTGGCTAAACTGACTTGACAGGATTCTTGCTGAAGGCAGGCCTTGGTGATCAGACATCGCCTGGGGGATGTTGGAGGATGGAGAACCAAATCAGATATCTAGGTGATCAGTATCAAGGATGTGGGGTTCTGGCTAAACTGACTTAGCAGGATTAGGCAGAGAACACAGAAGCCCCCAAATCAGGGCTTAGTAAAGAAGAGAGTTCAAGGAGTCTGAGTAAAGTTTGGTCAAGGAGAAAAATCTTTGTCAATAGCAGTCCTGCCTTTTTCCAGCAGAACAGAATACAGCAGGAATTATCAGTGAGTCATATGTGTGCTTTTGTCTGGGTTGCAGGAAAAAGTCGAGGGAAACTCTGGCCTGCAAAGTGAAATCCAAATTCTTTCACTTGGTGATACAGGGGGCCTCCCATCTTATCCCAGTGTGTCACAAGTTCCCTTCAAACAGTAAGTGTTTTTAAGAAGCCTCACCTTTGTGTAAGCTCCTGGTGCCATTCCCTCTTACCTTTAAACTAATAAGCCCTCACTAAGCCTAAAAACAAACCAGAAAAATGCCACATCGGAGCCATCCCACCTATGGGGCAGAGAAGCCCAAAGCTAATGTGGGCCGAGCCAGCCTGCAGATGTCCCTGTTAGTTCTCTTCCAATTGCCTGCAATCCTACTGACCTTAAAGGTCTCCACTCCAGGCTGTGAACCTCTAGGGGACTGAAGCTTCCTGTTGCTGGGGACTAAAAAATGATACCCCAGGGTGGCACCTGTGGCTCAGTGGGTAGGGCAGCGGCCCCATATACGGAGGGTGGCGGGTTCAAACCCAGTCCCGGCCAAACTGCAACAAAAAATAGACGAGAATTGTGGTGAATAGTCCCAGCTACTTGGGAGTCTGAGGCAAGAGAATCTCCTAAGCCCAGGAGTTGGAGTTGCTGCGAGCTGTGATGCCATAGCACTCTACCAAGGGCGATAAAGTGAGACTCTGTCTCTTAAAAAAAAAAAAAGATAACCCCAAATGAAGGCTTCAGTAGCAGACTCAGAAGCCAAAGTTTCTCCAATCTTCTGCCTTCCTAGCTATGGCCCGTCATTGTCAACAAGGTTTGCCATAGAAAGTAAAATTCCTCTTCCTCAAGGCCAGTCATGGGAACCTGAACCCTTTTGCCCCAAAGCCAGCCATAAAACCCAAAAATATTACTTTACCTTTTCCCATCCCTCCTTTCTGTGTGAAAATTAGCCTTCAAGAAATTATCTGACCTACCTTGTTTGACAAAAGACCCCCATTCCAGAGGGAGTTCTACGCCACACCCAGATGTAAAGAATGCTCCCAGAGGGTGGGGTTTGCTGGGTTTCTCCACTCAGTAGATTAGCATTAGATCACACCCTTTTTATCCAGTCATATTTGTGCATGGCTGTCCATACTTTGTTGACTCTCAGAAGAAAAACAGGCAGTTTGGGGCAGGGCCTGTGGTTCAGTGAGTAGGGCGCTGGCCCCATATACCGAGGGTGGTGGAATCGAACCCAGCCACGGCCAAACTGCAACTATTTTTTTTTTTTGAAGAGACCGTCTCACGTTGTCGCACTCAGTAGAGTGCTATAGTGTCACAGCTCACAGCAACCTCCAGCTCTTGGGCTTAGGCTATTCTCTTGCCTCAAGCCTCCAGAGTAGCTGGGACTACAGGTGCCTGCCACAACACTCAGCTATTTTTTTGTTTACAGGTGTGAGGGAGCCACTGCACCCGGCCTCACAGTTCATTTTTTTCAGCAAAACTTCAGAGTGCAAAGGGATTTTTCCTTGGCCCATTCACTGTCTTCTTGGTGGGAAGGAGGAACTCACTAGAGAGGTGTTTGGTTCTTCTCAAAGGGAGGTAAGAGCCCACCTCTTTGCATTACTGTCACTCATTTATTTCATCTTCCTATTGCACCCAGGGAGTTTTCAGGTCATCCAGTAAAAGCCCCACTTGCTCTTGCTTGAGTGAGGGTACGCTCTGATTTGACCCCCAGTAAATGCCAAGCTGAATTAACTCAGGGAGAAAAATAAAGGCAGTGAGGTCTCTTAGTCATTATCTTAATATTCCAGGAGACAACTCAACAAAGGAAACCAGACTACAAAGCAGTCAGTCCCTCAAGGAGAGGAGATGGGGCACATGGTTAAGTTTTAGCCAGTGAGATGTAGGAAATAAAAAGCAGAAAAAGAACTTTGTACGATGGGATGTGCCTGTAATCCCAGCTACTTTGGAGGACTGATTGAGCCCAGGAGTTCAGTTCGGCCTGGTTAACATAGCAAGACCTTATTTAAAAAAAAAAAAAAAAAAAGGAGGCAAAGCAAGATGGCTCATGCCTATAATTCTAGCCCTCTGGGAGGTCGAGGGGGGTGGATTGCCTGAGCCCACAGGTTTGAAACCAGCCTAAGCCAGAGCAAGACCTCATCTCTAATAATAGCCGGGTGTTGTGCTAGGTACCTGTAGTCCCAGCTACTTGGGAGGCTGAGGCAAGAGGATTGCTTGAGCCTGAGTTCGGGGTCAGCTCATAGCTGTGAGCTAGGATGCCACAGCACTCTACCCAGGGCAACAGCTTGAGACTCGGTCTCAAAAAAGAAAAGGAAAAAAGGCTGAGTGAGGTAAGTCAGGTCTGTAATCCTAGCACTCTGGGAGGATTTCTTCAACTTAGGAATTCAAGACCAGCCTAAGCAATAGTGAGACCTTGTCTCTAACAAAAATAGAAATTTGGCCAGGCATTGTGGTGGGCACCCGTAGTCCTAGCTACTTGGGAGCCTCAGGCAGGTGGATCATTTGAGCCCAGGAGTTTGAGGTTGATGTGAGCTAGGCTGATACCACACACTTTAGCCTGGGGCAATAGACATTCTGTGGGGGGTGGGGGGAGTCAGAGAAAAACTTAAGTTTCAAGTCCCAATAAAAGATCCCAGATTTGTCTACAAGACATTGACTGTGAATATGAGACTGGTAATAACCATTATAAAACAAGCAGAAAGGGCGGCGCCTGTGGCTCAGTGAGCAGGGCGCTAGCCCCATATACCGAGGGTGGCGGGTTCAAACCCAGCCCAGGCCGAACTGCAATAAAAAAAAAATAGCCGGGCGTTGTGGTGGGCGCCTGTAGTCCCAGCTACTCGGGAGGCTGAGGCAGGAGAATCGCCTAAGCCCAGGAGTTGGAGGTTGCTGTGAGCTGTGTGACACCACGGCACTCTACCGAGGGCAATAAAGTGAAACGCTGTCTCTACAAAAAAAAAAAAAAAAAACAAGCAGAAAAGTAGGATATCAAGAAGTTCTCGCCAGGTGCAGTGGCCTCACACCTGTTATCCCAGCACTCTGGGAGGCCAAGGGGGCAAGATTGCTTGAGCTCAGGAGTTTGAGACCAGCCTGAGCAAGAGGGAGACTCTGTCTCTAAGAGACTGTAGTTTAGCTTTTTAGGAGTAAAGCTATAGTGCCTGTAGTTCAGCTATTAGGAGACTGAGGCAAGAGGATCGCTTGACACCAAGAGTTAGAGGTTGCTGTGAGCTATGATGTCATGACACTCTACCAAGGGCGATAAAGTGAGACTCTGTCTAAAAAAAAAAAAACAAAAAACAGAAGTTCAATATTGTTGGTCAAGTTAGTGAGTATAATACAAGCCTTGTAGTTTCGTAGGACTGATGTAACTGGGTAGCCTGAAACAGCAGTGATTTATTCTCTTATAGTTCCAGAGGCCAGAATCAGAAGTCAAGGCATCTGCAGGACGAAGTTCTCTCTGAAGGCTTTAGGAATGGATCCTTCCTCACCTTATCCTAGCTTCCAGAGAATTCCTGACCTTGTACAGATCACTCCAATCCCTGCCTGTGCTGTCATATGGCCTATTCTGTTTCTGTCCTCACATCAGTCATTTGAGTTAAGGCCTACCATAGGCTTGGTGCCTGAAGCTTAGTGGTTAGGGCACTGACCATACACACCAAGGCAGGTGGTTCGAACCCGGCCCAGGCCTGCTAAACAATGACAACTGCAACAACGACAACAACAAAAATAGCCGGGTGTTGTGGCAGGCACCTGTAGTCCCAGCTACTTGGGAGGCTGAGGCAAGAGAATCACTTAAACCTAAGAGTTGGAAGTTGCTGTGAACTGTGATGCCACAGCACTCTACCCAGGATGACAGCTTGAGGCTCTGTCTCAAAAAAACAAAAAATAAAGTTTAAAATTTTATGTGCAGGTAAAGGAGGAGGAAGGATTATGATGAACAACTATCTGTTAAGTATCTCTAGTTCTATGCTGGGTATTTATTTACCAGATTTTATTTTATTCATAGGAGCTAGGTGATATACCAACAATTTATGAAGAAATTAACCCACCACGTAAGTAACTCATAAAGCAAGGGAGCAGATATTTTATTCCTATACCTGGGCCTGCTGGACAGAAAAGACCCAATGTAGGGATAGCATGGTCATGTGACTAAAACTGTACCTGAGTGATCAGGCTAGATAGAGATGGAGGGGCCAGGAAGAAATCTGTGCTCAGAGATGGAATCAGGGTGTGAGATCCAGGATGAGGCCTGTGAGATGGAATCAGGACACACATGCGG
Organism: Nycticebus coucang; assembly: GCF_027406575.1. Lineage (NCBI taxonomy): Eukaryota > Metazoa > Chordata > Mammalia > Primates > Lorisidae > Nycticebus > Nycticebus coucang. Next base: position 13,339,726 of record NC_069799.1, on the reverse strand, counting down.
GTGAGGGACCCAAGAAGGAATGTTTTCTTTGAGATGGAATCAGGACACAGGTTAGGGTTTCTCAATCAGATTTCACAGAAAAAAATAAGTGTAAGAGACATTGAGGCTGCCAGACTTCATGTCAATTGGCAAATACTAGATATGGAGACAGGAATGTGAAGTTGTCAAAGGTGACCTGAGTTTCAGGGAATACTATGGAAAGAGCAAATTAGAAGGAAGCTGAACAAAATTGATAGTTACTTTAAAAATATTTCTACTTTGGGGCGGCACCTGTGGCTCAGCAAGTAGGACGCCAGCCCCATATACCGTGGGTGGAGGGTTCAAACCCGGCCCCGGCCAAACTGCAACAAAAAAAAATAGCCAGGCGTTGTGGCAGGCACCTGTAGTCCCAGCTACTCGGGAGGCTGAGGCAAGAGAATTGCCTAAGCCCAGGAGTTGAAGGTTGCTGTGAGCTGTGTGATGCCACGGCACTCTACTGAGGACGATAAAGTGAGACTCTGTCTCTACGAAAAAAAAAAAAAAAAAAAATATATATATATATATTTATTTCTACTTTATGGTACAAACTAGGGACAGCTAAAGTTCCAGAATTGTGGTAAAGAAGTTTTCCTCCTCCATTAGATGACCCCAAATGCCATCCTACAACACCTTAGGATCTGCACTTACTTATTCAGGAATCAATCACCCCATCTGAAGTTTAGGAAACTCAAAGCCCGCAGCAAACCCTCTTTCCTAGAAAACAGAATCCAAACTTTTTTATTTTTTTATTTTTTGAGACAGCTTTTCACTTTGTTGTCTCTGGATAGAATGCCATGGAATCATAGCTCATAGAACCTTCAAATTCTTGGGCTTAAACGATCGTCTTGCCTTAGCCTCCGAAGTAGCTGGGACTACAAGGCTCTTGCCATAATGCCCAGCTATTTTTATTTTTATTTATTTTTTTTTTTTTTGAGACAGAGTCTCAAGCTATCACCCCAGATAGAGTGCTGTGGAATGCAGCAACCTCAAACTCTTGGGCTTAAGAGTTTGCTTCAGCCTAAGTAGCTGGGACTACAGGCACCCATCACAACACCCAGCTATTTTTATTGTTGTTATTGTAGTTGTCATTTTTTTGTTTGGCAGGCCTGGGCTGGGTTCAAACCCACCAGCCCCAATGTATGTAGCCAGCACCCTAGCCACTGAGCTACGGGCACTGAGCCAGTTTTTATATTTTAGTAGAGACGGGGTCTCACTTTTGCTCAGGCTAGTCTTGAAGCCATGAGCTCAAGCAATCCACCTGCCTCAGCCTCCCAGAGTACTAGGATTAAAGCCGTGAGCCACCTCACCTGGCCAGCAAAAGACAATTTTAAAGATGGACATAGCTCAGTGACAACAGGGAGGCCTGTACAGTAAGAAAACATAATCAAGCAAAGCTCTTCCACTGCCATAGTTTTCACTTGAGCCCTTTTTATAGGCCACAGCCTCTACTAGGTATTGAGACTGGATTGATGACTTGTCTACACTTCCTAGAGGTCTGTGAATGACAGTCACAGTAAGAACCAGCACTACCATTCCTAGGACTGTTTTGTAAAGGTACAGTTTATTGAGCATTTAGCACACCCAGACCCTGGGCTGACCACTTTACAAAAGAGCATCTCACAATGCAAAGAGCACACAAGTCCCTGGTGCTTGGTTAGCCGAGCAGGCTGTGACTGAGGCAAGACAGTTATGTTTGTAGCAGCTCCCAGGGAAGGCAGATGTGGATGATCTGGCAATGAGGTGGAAGTCTTCACATCGTTGCACACCTGTATTTGTCACTGCTCTATAAGCACATTTTGTTGAATGATAACCTTCTCCCAGGGGGAGATGTAAAGGTGTAATGGCTGTCCTCCTATAGATTATTAGATTTTAGAAAAGCTGCACGTTCTATTTCCCCATGCAGTTCACTTTCCATGTCATGTATAATTTATTGTTTCCTTTGCTACAGTCCATTTACCTTTAAACCGTGTAAGATGAGTGTCTTATGCCTCCTCCTTCCTGCTGTCACATTCTATCAGCTAACGGCACTGTGTAACAGTCAGAGTTCCCCAGAGAAACAGAACCAATAGGATATGGAGAGGGGGAAAAAGAGTGAGAGTAAAAGAGTAAGAGACAGAGAGACAGATGTTAAAGAAAAATTGAGGAGACACTGGTTGTTTTCTTTTTTTTTGTGGTTTTTGGCCGAGGCTGGGTTTGAACCCACCACCTCCAGCATATGGGACTAGCGCCCTATCCCTTTGAGCCACAGGCGCTGCCCTGGTTGTTTTCTTTTAAGGAATTGGTTCAGGAGACTGGGAGCTTACAAGTCCAAAATCTGCAGGGCAGGCTGGAAACCCAAGAGCAGAGTTGATGTTGCAGGCTGAGTCTGAAGGTAGACTACAGGCAGAATTCCTTCCTCCACAGGAAAACTCAGTCTCTGATCTTAGGGCCTTCAGCCCATTGGATGAGGCCCACTCACATCACAGAGGTTAATCTGATGTATTTAAAATCATAGAAACATCTAGACTGGTGTTTGAACAAAAACTGGGTTACCATGGTCTAGACAAGTTGACACATAAAATAAACCATCACACCCACTTATTTTACTTGACCATTCATAAAGTTGGAAGAAGCCTGGCACAGACTCTCATAGCATTCCTGCTGACCGGCCTCCTGGTCTAGAGGTGGTCTCCCCTGCTGCTCACTTCACTGCTCCCCTTAGGCCCTGCATCCCAGCTCCTCCCTCCTTCGGGCCATGCACTCTAATTTCTCCTATCTTTAAGATGGGACCAATGGCCAGAGGCACTTTTCTCCAGTCGGTCTCTACTCCCTCATCTCCCTTCTCTTTCCAAAAAGTGCTCTGGCCTAATAGCTCTGTTGTCTCTGCTTTGCTCAAGAGGCCTCTTACCAAACTCAGGGGTCAGTGTTCTTTGCTCGTCTAATCTCTAGGCAGGATTTATCCCTTGAAACATGCCTCACTTGGATGCCAGAGTGCCACACTCAGTTACTGTTTTCCTTCTATCTCAAAGTGACAGCAGCTCCCCTTCACCTTCTCCTCTCCCTTTTCCTTTCCTTCCACTAGACTTCCCAGAGCCAGAGTTGGCATTTCCCAGGGCCCACCCTCCCTGAGGCTGCTTTTTTTTTTTTTTTTTTTTTGTAGAGACAGAGTCTCACTGTACCGCCCTCAGTAGAGTGCCGTGGCGTCACGCGGCTCACAGCAACCTCTAACTCTTGGGCTTACGCGATTCTCTTGCCTCAGGCGCCTGCCACAACGCCCGGCTATTTTTTTGTTGCAGTTTGGCCGGGGCTGGGTTTGAACCCGCCACCCTTGACATATGGGGCCGGTGCCCTGCACACTGAGCCACAGGCGCCGCCCCCTGAGGCTGCTTCTTAATCTACTCTCCTGCTACATGCTGTAACTCCAGATTCCCACCTCCGGCCAGCCGTGGCTTTGCTTCCCCAGAGGGTCAATATTTGTCTATTGGGCATCTCAAAACCAGCAAATCTCAAGCCCACCATCTCAACTCCAAACCCAACCCTTTCCGAGGAATCTGCTTCCTTGAATTTCTCATATCTGGAAGGATCCTCCAGTCACCCACTTCAGGCCCAAACCACAGTCATTCTTCACTCCTCTAACACCATGCAGGCCACTGGGAAATCTCTGCTCTGCCTTCAACACAGAGCCCGGATGGAGCCTGCATGGAGCCACTGCTCTCCAGCTCCACCTCCGACAGCTGACTCCCGTTTTCCAAAACTGAGCACCTCCTGCCTGGATTTCTGCAGCAGTTTCTAACAGGAATTCTTCCTCTATCTAACTCCAATCTGTTCTATATGGTGATCTTGGTAAAATGAAGATCTCCCTAGGCCATGGCCTACTTGAAATGCTCTAAATAGTGTAAAATCCAGTTACTTGGTTCTAGCCTCACCTTCCTCTCACTATTCTTCTGCCAAGCCAAGCAAGCAAGCTCCTACTTCATGGCCTTTGCACACACTGCTCCCTGTGCTGGAACGCTCTTTCCACACACCTCTGCTCAGGTAGCCCCCTCCTGCTCTCCCCTCAAATGTCACCTCCTTACAGAGGCCCTCCTGACGCTGTTTTATTTTTTTCATGATACCTGTCATTGATGGCATTATATTATAGAGTCATTTATTCATTATCTGATTCCCCTCCCTCCTTCTTGGATCTGTCTTGGAACTGGGATTTTCTTCTACCGTGATCTCCCTAAGGATGGATTAAGTGTTGGCACATAGCAAACATTTCATAAAAATATACACAATCAGCAACATAATATTAAACAAATAAATGTACGCTTTGGGCATGATGATGTCTGATAAGTCACTGAGCTGGGTTTACATGCAGGATCCTCTTCCTGGTGCTTCATTCACAGTATCTGATACAACCTCATATGGTATAAAAGAAAATACCTTCCCAGGGCCTCAAGTACCCCTACTAGCCTACTGGCCACCTTGCTTTGCACTTGCCCCTACACCAGGGCCTTTGTTGCAATTTGGTCGGGGCCAGGTTCAAACTCGCCATTCTCAGTATATGGGGCTGGCGCCCTACTCACAGGTGCTGCCCGCAGGACCTTTGCTGTCAAGGTGACCTACACGTGGGACAGTGCAGCTCCTGCCTCATGCCTCTCTTCCAGCTATAAACTTGATCAACTCCTTGATCTTAAATATCACCTTCACAGTGAGACCTGTCCTGTCCTTGTCTTTAATACTGTGACCACTATGGGCCCCTCCCCAGCACTCCTATCTCCCTGGTGCTGCTCTATCTTCCTTTTTTCTGTAGCATACATCCACACATCAGACATAGCAGATCATCTCACTGATTTTGCTCCCCTCCTGATAGTCTGTTTTTTTTTTTTGTCCCCCTTGGTAGAGTCTTGTGGTGTCACAGCTCACAGCAACCTCAAACTCTTGAGCTCAAGCGATTCTCTTGCCTCAGCCTCCCAAGTAGCTGGGACTACAGGCACCTATCACAACGACCAGCTATTTTTTGGTTGCAGTTGTCAGCTGGCCCAGGCTGGGTTCGAACCCGCCGGCTTTGGTGCATGTGGCAGGCGCCATAACCACTGTGCTACGGGTACTGAGCCCTGATAGCCTGTTGAGTTCGCAGATAAACCCAGGTAGCTGTAAGGGTGTCTATCTAGCACAAGGGCCCAACAGGTTATCAGTACGCTTTTGCTGAATGATCAAATGATACTGTACAGCCATAAAATCAGGTAAATACCATCATCCCTGTTTGTTTGTTTTTGGCTGGGGCTGGGCTTGAACCCGCCACCTCTGGCGTATGGGGCTGGCGCCTTACTCCTTTGAGCCACAGGCGCCGCCCCATCATCCCTGTTTTATAGATGAGGAAACTGAGGCACAGAAAGGTTACATGAGCCTGAGGTCTCCTGGCTAGGAGTTGGTAAAGTTGGTATTTAACCCAAGTGATCTGATTCCAAAACCTAGACTCTTAACTCCTGTGCTGAGCTAAATCCAGAAGCAGCATACGAGTATATTCTGAGCCTTGAAGGGTTAACAGTGAGAGGGACAGCTATGCAGGTAGGTGTCAGTTCAGGGAAGGAACTGGACTGGCTAGTGAGAATTAACCTAATACTGTCTGCCTGTGAGCCTTGCATTTTATCTGCTTTAGGATTGTAGGAGGCAGAGCTATGAGCACCTGACTCCTAAACACCCAACTGCTGGTTCCTGGGCCAGTCAGCCCTGGGAGCTCCATCAGGACTGCTCCAGAACACCCCAGGCTGGGATGTTTTCTAAAAGCACCTAAGCCTGACACAGCCTTTGCTGATTTTTGGTTTATCCCCCACCCCCACCTCCTAAGTCTCTCCTCCAGGCCGTAATTCCTTCCAAGCTGGTGCTCCTCAAAGAAGGGTATGCATGACTCACACGAAGTCAAAGGAAGGTGACTCCTGCTCGTAGGCTAAGGCTCCAGGTAAGATCTCTCTTTTGCTTAGTCCATCTGCTAACACCACAGAATCTGGGCAATTGACAAATGGTGGCTCCCAGTAAACCTGCTTGTCAGAAGTGATTATTCCAGTAATGTAGAGGAGGAAATGAAGGCACCCAAGCTCATAAAATAAGAAGAGCCACCCAGCTAAGGATCCTGTACCTTAGTCAACCACCTTCTCCCCACTTACTTGGCCAAGCCACTTTCTTTGGAGGCAGCAGTTTCCTTCTACTCACCCTTGAAACGGGATCTGAAAGAAATTACAGCTACCCGCAGTAGCTACGCTCCAGTAGATTGAGATTTTTCTCTTCTATGGGACAGTCCAACTTCAGTGCAGGACAGCCGGAGAATAAGGGCTGTGGGAGATCAGGCTTGCTCAGGAACCAGAATAGATTTGTTTCCCGAGCTCTTCAGTCTGAAGAATTAAGGATGACCCTGGGAAGAGCCACCTGAGAATTTGGGATGTATTAAGCATAGGATAGGATCTAGCAGCCCTATCTCCGAGTGGGGATCCGAAGGCCATAATTCCTGCTTGTCCCGCACTGCCACACGACCTCGGTCCCAGTCCCTTATCCTTTCCCTCCGACTCAGTGTGAACAGCAGTAACCTTCACTCAAGCTGGCAATGAGCTCCCTAACCCGCGACGCCCTTGCCCCTCTGCGCACTCCTCAGGACCGTCCTGATGCTCAGACTAGCCACGGGGTGGGCAGCCTTTCTTAAACCGTGAAACTCCGCAAAACAGCTCCACTGCGAGAAAGCGCGGGCTCGGACCTTCCGCATCCACGGGGCCGAAGCGGGGAAAGGGTCCGAATTTCTCTAGCCCGGCTACAAATAAAGGGGCGTCGCGGGCCGGGCTTTGAGCCTGCCCAGGCATGGGGTGGGGTGGTCACGGGGGGATTCCGGTGTGAGCGCGACGAAGCGCGGGAGCCTCCTTGCTCCGTTCCTCAACACCCCCTCCCCGGGCCTTCCCACCCCCAATTCCTGCGTTCAGCCAGCCACGACTCCGGATCGGCTCTTCTGGCGGTCCGCGTGCCCCGGGGGAGTAGGACCGCGGAGAACAGGGAAAGAAGAACCCCCAGAGCGACCTTCCCGCCCGCAGCAGAACGCGTCCGCGCGAACCCGTCTGCCCACCGCGTCCTCGGCCCCAGCAGCTCCGCCGCCAGCTCGCGGCGCCGTCCGCAGCCGCGCCTCGACGCCCCTGCCTTCCGGCCGCCCGGGCGCGCGTCCTCCGCCGGCGTGGCGGGCCCACAAAGCCCCCGGCCCGGCCGCCAGGCCCAGGCGCGCGCGGGGCGGGGCGGGGCGCGCGGGCCGGGCCGGGGGTGTCGGATGTCACCCCCCGCGCACACCTCGACCGGGGGGCGGAGGAGCGAACCACTGAGATGCCGAGACCTCCCCGGTCCTAGAGCGGAGCAGGAAGTGTCCCAGGGGAGGGAGCCGGAGGGCTCCGGCCTTTCCTTTCCTCGGCGTCCGGCGGGCTCCGGCGGCGGCCAGGCCTGAGCGGCCCGCCACCCGGGACGCGCCGCGGTGGTGAGTGCGGCCGGGCTCCGGCTCCCGGCGCTCGGCCCCGCCCCCTCCACAGCCCGCGCGCCGGGCCCGGGTCCCCCGGCCTGCGCCCTAGCGTCTGCCGGCGCCGCCTCCCGGCCCGGAGGCGAGCGGTCGCGAACGTGCGGGCCATGGACGAGGCGACACAATTGTTGTTTTTCAGGCGCCTCCATTTGCTTCCGAGCCGAGCCGTGGTTTTCTGGATGATTGGGAGACGAGGTGTGGACTGGCCAGAAAAGGAGTCGTCGGGCCCCTGCAGAGACCCGGCCTCGGCGAGGACACCCGGGAGACCCGGCTGGAAGGATGAGGAGCTGCTGCTGTGGACTTCCGCCGCAGCAGGAGGGATCTGAGTTAGACGCTGGGAAGGAGTTCCAGGCTGTGAGGTGAGGATCCCGGAGTTGGGCAAATCAGAGATATGTGTGGGTGTGTGAGAGAGGGAGAAAAAGAGAGAAAGAAAGAGAGCGCGTCCCCCTTTCCTTGGCCTAAAATGCCCTCCTCTTTCTGCCGCTCCTGCTCTGTCCCTCTTCCAAGAACTGCTTTAAGCAAGCTCCGCCCCTGCAGTGAACCCTCCCCTAACTAGCGTTAGTTCATTCATCAGGCATCTTCGGAGCCTCCTACGTGCCAGGTGCCTGAGTGACAAAGAGGAACATGGTTGTCTGGTTAAGATGCTGAGGGTGGGGCTCTGGGTGCCTCAGCATGGAGGCAGACCTGAGTAGTCAAGGACCCTGCAGGTGTGTGAGGGGTAGCCAAAGGGGGCCCGGAGAGGAGAGTGGGTGGGGCCCAAACGGGGTTCCACGTGCAGGAGCCACTGTGGAAGGGAATTTGGTGGTGAGGAGAGCCGTAATGGGTCCACCAGACTCCTTCTGTGTCTGTATTTTGTCTTTACTTTGGAAAAGCAGAGGTGGAGGGACTTAGTTTTTCCAGCACCACTCAATTGCTTTGTAGCCTTTCTGGTATCACTTGACTTCCGCCCCATCTCCACCTGTGACCTTTTGGAGGTTAAGATGCTGGCAGGCTGGAGATAGGGGTGTGGAGGGCTAGTGGCTGTGCCAGGAGATCATAGAAGCTTAATGGGATGCTTAAAGAGGCTCCTGGGATGCTTAAACACCAATGGTGCTTGTGTGTCCCCATCTGCCCTGTCACTTTCCCTGTGTCCTAAAGTGTGGATAAGTGAACATCAGTCAGGCATACTCTGCATGTGGTCTGGGTTGTCTGCACAGCAGCCTAGCAGGTGTAGGAACCTCTGATTCCTACTGTGGGGATGTATATGGTGGCCTGTGGTGGTCAGGATCCTGGTGAGGGCTGAGAGCTGTGCTGTGGGTGCTCACCTCTTCTGTCCTGGCTGGGGAAGATGTGTGATGTGTGAGCCATTGCCTTCCTTGCCTGTGGTTTAAAGATGGCAGTGGTAGGGAAGAAGGTGGAGACAAGGATGAAGGTCAAAGTGTCTTTAAGTGTATAATGAAGTTTACTGTACATATGTTCAAGTGAGTTAGGCAGAATGTTCATTGAAAGCACTGATGTTGCTGGGCATGATGGCTCACGCCTGTAATCCCAGTACTGTGGGAGGCTGAGGAGGGAGAATTGCTTGAGCTCAGGAGTTCAAGACTTGCCTGAGTGAGAGTGAGACCCTGACTCCTAAAAAAATGGAAAAACCCAGCCAGGCACCTCGACGAGCGCCTGTAATCCCAGTGGCTTCTGAAAGCTAAGGCAATGGGATGCCCAAGGCCTGAGTCTGAGGTTGCAGTGAGCTATAACATCATTGTACTCTGCTCAGAGCATAGTGTGGGACTCTGTCTCAACATAAACAACAACAACAACAAAAAAAAAAAAAAAGCACTGATGTTAAACACTGTTACACTGTTATTTCTCTCTGGTAAAGTGCATATGGCTTCCTCTTATGGCTTTCCCCATCTATGTCTGGGTGTCTTCTTACCTTTACCTCCCTGTGCAGGCTCTGCTGGAAGAGGCTGATTCTACTTACCATCCAGCATGCAGCACCAGCAGTCCGCAACCAGCAGGATAAATTTCCCATGGCTGGATGCACTTTGAAGGCTCTTCTCATGCATCTGTGCTTTGTTTTTACAGCTCAGTTTGTAAAGGTCTTAAGAGCAAGAACGGTGACTTTGGCTTCAAAGCCTCAAGGTAGTGGCCTGCTTGACACATCTCAGGTCCTCTCCAGGAGGACCTGGCCACCAAAGGTACCAGAGAGTTTTAATTTTGTATTTCTTATGCCCTGTTGGTCTCATGGGATGCTTAAAACACCAATGTCACGTTGAAATGCTAGCACTTTTCTCCTAGATTTTCTGCTTTGTTCATTTGGTCACCCATTTAGGGGCATCCACATGTAATGATAATATTGGTGGGGAGCTGGGTACCTTTCTGTCTGTCCCATTCTCATGTATATGGACCAACCACACTGACTTCTTACATTTCCCAGGGCTTCTCCAAAGGGGCTGGTCTCTGTGGGCTTTTTCATTTTCCCTGGCATTACCCCAATCCCCAAACAACCGAAGAAGACCAAAGTATTGAAGCCAGTGATTTCTGTTTGGAAATAGGGTCGTCTTCTGCTGCTGACCCCCATCAAATCCCATCATGCCCACAGCCCTGTGCCCCCGAGTCTTGGCTCCGAAAGAAAGTGAGGAGCCCCGGAAAATGAGGAGCCCACCTGGAGAGAACCCTAGCCCCCAGGGGGAGCTTCCCAGCCCTGAGTCTTCCCGACGCCTCTTCCGCCGTTTCCGCTACCAGGAGGCAGCAGGCCCCCGGGAGGCCCTGCACCGCCTCTGGGACCTGTGCCGGGGCTGGCTGCGGCCCGAGAGACACACCAAGGAGCAGATCCTTGAGCTGCTGGTGCTGGAGCAATTCCTGGCCATCCTGCCCCGGGAGATTCAGAGCTGGGTGCGGGCCCAGGAGCCGGAGAGTGGCGAGCAGGCTGTGGCTGCTGTGGAGACCCTGGAACGGGAGCCAGGGAGACCCTGGCAGTGGGTGAGTGGAGGGGCTGGTCTAGGAATGACTTGGGCTGTGTTGCCCCATGCTCACACCCTTTGGCAGAGTCATACAACTGGTGTCCAAGGATGAGGAATTCTGTAGAGCCACATACCTACGTTAGTCCCAGACTAGAGTTTCCTAACAAAGGAGGCTTAACTCCCTAAAGGCTCTCATTTGGGCATGATTGTGTTATCCTCCTGTAGTCCCACTCAAGGCCCAGGTTGAGTCTTTGGTGGTCAGCTGTAGAGGTGATGGTCAGCAGGCCTGGAGAAGGAGGGCACCTCACCACCTAGTCCTGAAAAACTCTCTGGGATTGCAGCTCAAGCACTGTGAAGACCCTGTGGTGATTGATGATGGGGACAGCACTCTGGACCAGGAACAGGAGCAGTTGCCAGAGGAATCCCAGAGTGACCTTGCAAAGAGCCAGGATGCCCAGCCCATGGCCCTGGCACAGGGCTTGGGGCTCCCAAGCAGACCACCAGGCCAGCTCAATGGAGACCCAGGTATGCAGCCCTAGGGAATGTGGGAAGAGTAAGTTCAAACTATCCTGATTTCTATACAAATCAAATAAACTCTTAAACTTCTTCTTGGTTAAAAGTTAGGACAGGGCTGGTCACAGTGGCTCATTCCTATAATCCTAGCACTCTGGGAGGCCGAAGTGGTTAGATTGCTTGAACTTAGGATTTAGAGACCAGCCTGAGCAATAATGAGATCCTATCTCTACTAAAAGCAGAAAAAACTTGCTAGGCATTGTGGCAGGCACCTGTACTCCCAGCTACTCTGGAAGCTGAGGCAAGAGAATTGCTCAAGCCCAAGAGTTTAAGGTTACTATGAGCTATGATGATGCTATGGCACTCAACCTCAGGGTGACAGAGTGAGACTCTGTCTCAAAAATAAAGTAAAATAAAATGAAAGTCAGGACAGGTATGTTATTTTACTTGGGCTGCCGTGACAGCATCCTACAAACTGGCCACCTTACATAACAGAAATTTATTCTTACAGTCCTGGAGGCTAGAATTCTTAGATCAAGGTGTCAGCAGCTCTGAGTTTTCCTGAGGCCCCTCTCTTGGCTTGTAGATAGGCTCCTTCTCGCTGTATCTTTACCTTGTCTTTCCTCCATGGGTTTCTGTGGTATGTCTTTCCTCCATGAGTTTCTGTGTTCTAATCTCTTATAATAAAGGACACCAATCACATGGCATCAGCATCTGCCCATATGACATCACTTTAACTGAACTGCTTCTTTTTTTTTTTTTTTTTTTTTTTTGTAGAGACAGAGTCTCACTTTATGGCCCTCGGGTAGAGTGCCGTGGCCTCACACAGCTCACAGCAACCTCCAACTCCTGGGCTTAAGCGATTCTCTTGCCTCAGCCTCCTGAGTAGCTGGGACTACAGGCACCCGCCACAACGCCCAGCTATTTTTTGGTTGAAGTTTGGCCAGGGCCGGGTTTGAACCCGTCACCCTTGGTATATGGAGCCGGCGCCTTACCAACTGAGCCACAGGCGCCGCCCCTGAACTGCTTCTTTAAAGACCCTGTCTCCAGGGCAGCGCCTGTGGCTCAGTGGGTAGGGCCCCATATACTGAGGGTGGTGGATTTGAACTCAGCCCCAGACAAATTGCAACAAAAAATAGCTGGGCATTGTGGCAGGTGCCTGTACTCCCAGCTAATCGGGGGGCTGAGGCAAGAGAATCTCCTAAGTCCAGGAGTTGGAGGTTGCTGTGAGCTGTGACACCACGGTACTCTACCGAGGGCAATAGAATGAGACTCTGTCTCTAAAAAAAAAACCCTGTCTTCAGACACAGTCAAATCTGAGGTATCTGGGGATTAGGATTCAACATAGGACTCTGAAGGAGGCCCCAGGGGGACAGCCCATTGCCCAGATGAATGTGCAAGCAGCCTGGGCTATACAGGAGATGGGAGATATTGGAAGGCACTCAGGAGAGGGGTGGGACTTCAGGAACCACAGCCGAACTATGTAGGTGCTTTTTGGTGAAGTTCTGAGAAAAGCCAGCAACCACAGACAGGCTTTGGGACACAAGAGTCAGCTCTGACATTTCCACAAGCAATAACCAATAGACTGTAAAGTTGGTGTGGTGAGAGTTAACCATCAGGCAAGCTTAAACTATGGTAGTCTGTTATTGCAATGAGCTGCCAGTCAGAGCTTTGCCATATTCTGTAACCCAAAGACCTTCCCCAAAAGCTATATCTTTGTGTAGGGCTGAAGCTTTCTGAAGTGATACAGAAAAGTGTCCGTGTATTCATTTATCATGACCAAAGGTAGAGTCAAGCTATACTCCATATCCTAGAAGGTGACAGGTCTGAGAGCACGGAATTAAGATACTTCTGGAGAGTATGGTCAAAGGATAGGAAGTTCCAGTTAGAATGAATAAATTCTAGAGGTCTATGGTATATCTTTCCTATGGTAAGATATGTAAAACAGTGACTATAGTTAAAAATTACACATTCTATACTTGGAAACTGCTGAGAGAGTAGTTATTAAATGTTCACATCACTGAAAAGTCATATGTGAGATAGATGAATTGTTAATGAACTTGATGTAATTATCTTACAGTGTATACATTTAACATCACATTGTATATGATTGTTGTAATATGAAATAACATTTAAAAATGTATTTGTCAATTATACCTTAATAAAGCTAGGATACAAAAGTAAAGAGATGAAAAAATAAACCTTAATTGAACATGCACACACAAAAAATATCTCCTCCTCAAATCCATGCCCTGCCACCCTGAGCTTCTTCAGGCAGCAGTGGAGAGGCTGCCTCCCACTGGGACACCCCAGGATGTCATTGCCATTTGCATCAGCTCCTGTCCCAGTCCTTTCTTTCAAACAGCTACTCCTACAGCTGCTGTTTGTGAAGGCTTTGCATCCCAGGCACGAAAGGTCAGGGATACTGGCTTCTGGGGTTTGCTTTGATATTGACTTAACATGGGATCTAGGGTTAACCGCTGGGATTTTTCTCTAAGTCAGGTAGTCTAGCTTTCCAAGTGTCATTCTGTAAAAGAAGCACCTTTAGAAACACAGCTCATTTTTACGTGGCTGTGCAGTTGGCAAGGGCTGTAGTTCATCTCAGAGGCCTGAGCGAGGTGAAGCTGCCAGTCAGGACAGAAAACATTAGAACATGGCAGAGGCCTGGAGGCCCAAAATAAGGGAGGGTGAGATGGTCCCAAAGCCTCTGTACATTGGTATAAGAGTGGCTAGGGCACTGCACCAAATGTTCTTCCAGGAATGCCTGAAAGTATCTTTCTAAAAACTTTCTTAAGAGATTGATAGATAAAAATTGCATTTATTTCTTTAATTGTATTTATTTGTATTCATGGTGTATAGTATGATGTTTTCATACATGTATATGTTGTGAAGTAATTAAATCAAGCTAATTAACTGAACATAGTGGTGTGTAACTGTAGTCCCAGGTACTTGGGAGGCTCAGCAGGAAGATCACTTGAGCCCAGGAGTTTCAGGCCATGTAAGCAACATATCAAGACTCTGTCCCTTTAAAAAAAAAAAAAAGCTAATTTGCATATGTGTAACCTCACGTATTTATCCTTTTTTTGTGGCGAAAACACTCAAAATCTCTCTTAGCAATTTTCAAGTATACAATACATTGTTACAAGCTGTAGTTAACCAAGTTGTACAAAAGAACTCGTGAATTTACTCCTCCCATCAACTGAAATTTTGTTTCTTTTGAACAATGTCTCCAGAACTCCTTACTCCCTAGCTTCTGGTAACCAACATTCTGACCTTTTTAGATTCCACATATAAGTGACAACATACAGTGTTTGTCTTTTTGTGCCTGGCTTGTCACATTTAGTGTGATGTCTTCCAGGTCCCTCCATGTTGTCACGAATGATAGTTTTTCTTTTTTGAGGCTGATTAGTACCCCATTGTATCTATATACCAAATTTTCTGTACCCATTCATCTCTTGATGGACATTTAGGTTGACTCCAGATCTTGACTATTATGAATAGTGCTGCAGTGAACATGGCAGTGTTCACTTGAAGGTACTGATTTCATTTCCTTTAAGTATATACTCAGAAGAATTACTAGATAGGCTGGACATGGTGACTCACACCTGTAAACCTAGCACTCTGGGAGGCCAAGGCAGGCAGATTGCCTGAGGTCACGAGTTCGAGACCAGCCTGAGCCAAAGCAAGACCCCCGTCTCTCAAAATAGCCAGATGTTGTGGAAGGTGCCCTGTATTCCCAGCAACTTGGGAGGCTGAAGCAAGAGAATCAACTTGAGCCTGAGAGTCTGAGGTTGCTGTGATCTATGACACCATGTCACTCTACCAAGGGTGTCTGTCTCAATAAATAAATAAGTAAATAAATAACCAGGGGCAACAAAGTGAGACTCTGTCTCAATCAATCAATCAATCAATCAAAATAAAAATAGCTAGGCATTGTGACGGGCACCTGTAGTCCCAGCTACTTGGGTGGTTGTGGTAAAGAATCACTTGAGCCCAAGAGTTTAAGGTTGCTATGAGCTATGATGTTACGGCACTCTATCCAGGGTGACAAAATGAGACTCTCTCAAAAAATGAATTGCTAGGCTCGGCATCTGTAGCTCAGTGGCTAGGGTACCAGCCACATACACTGAAGCTGATGGGTTCAAACCAAGCCTGGGCCTGCCAAACAAAAGTGACAACTACAACCCAAAAACACCCGGGTGTTGTGGTGGGCACCTGTAGTCCCAGCTACTTGTGAGGCTGAGGCAAAGAGAATCACTTAAGCCCAAAAGTTTGCGGTTGATGTGAGCTGTGACACTACGGCACTCTACCGAGGGCGACATAATGAAACTCTGTCTCTTAAAAAAAAAAAAAAAAGAATTGTTAAATTGGATGGTAGTTCTATTTTTAGTTTTTTGAGGAAACTTTGTACTGTTTTCTATAATGACATAGTGGCTTTACTAATTTATACTCCCATCAACAGTATACAAGGATTCCCTTTTCTCCACATCTCCACCAATACCTATATAACAGTCTTTTTAAAGGCTCTCTGCAGTTTATAAGCTCATAAATGTATGAATAAATTTATATGACAATGGAGTTCCACAGTGATCATTATTGCCAAGAGGCCTTCCTGATACCTCAACTCTGAAAAGTTTTAACTTTCTTTTGTATTTTGGATGACAAAGCTGAGGTCCCGGGATTTGCCAGAGGGCAAATAGCTAATTATTGGCAGTGCCAAGTTGAACCTTGGCATTTTCTGTTATAGTCTCCATTGTTGTCACTGAAAAAAGAGTAACAGAAATTTTTGTGGTTTGCAGAGTGCTTTTCATGTGCATCATTTTATGTGATCCTCATTTTCCAGGTAAGAACAAAAGCCCTGGGTTTTAAGAAAAGCACCGTGAAACAGCTCCCTGTTAGAACCTATCATGTGATTTTCTTTGCTCACCAAAAGTGAAGTGGATAAAAGTCCCAGGGAGCTCAGAAGGTGTCAGCCCTAGGCCTGGCTGGCTTTGGGACACTCTTTTCTGATCTCTTTCAGTTCTGCAAGATGCTTTCCTTCTGCAGGAAGAAACGGTGAGGGATGCACAGCAGGTGGCCACTCTCCCGCTGCCCCCGGTGAGTGATTTCTACAAGTCTGAAAATCCCATGTTTACCTTTCTGTTAGCTACAGGGCAGCTTTCCCAGAATCCAGCCAGCTTGCTGACTACTGCACAGGATGTTCAGCCACACACAGTAAAGCTAAGAGAGGCAAGGCATGAGTTTATCAGATACCCCCTCACTCCTCCTGCCCTCATGGTCCCAGCTCTCTCTGGGCTGACTGTCAGGCCATCATTAAGAAGCTTTGTGCAAAAGTAAAAAAAAAAAAGAAAAGAAAAGGAAGCTTTGTGCAGACAGTGATGGCAGAAAACAGAGGCCCTTGATTCCCTATCATTGACCTCTCATTATTTCTACAAAAACGGGAAATCTCTCTGCTCAGTTATTTCACAGTGTATTTTTCAGTTTAATAGTCATCACATCATGGTCGGGTGTGGTAGCTCACATCTGTAATCCCAGCACTTTGGGAGGCCATCATGGGAGGATCACTTGAGCCCAGGATTTCAAGACCAGCCTGGGAAGCTGGGTGCAGTGGCTCACACAATAATTCTAACATTTTGGAAGGCCAAGGTAAGTGACTTGCTGGAGCTCAGGAGTTTGAGACCAGCCTTAGGAAGAGCAATACCCAACTCTACTAAAAATAGAAAAATTAGCGGGGCTTTTTGGCAGGCACCTATACTCCCAGCTACTTGGGAGGCTAAGGCAAGAGGATTGCTTACACCCAGGAGTTTGAGGTTGCTGCGAGCTAGGCTAATGTAAGGGCACTCTAGCTAGGGCAACAGAATGAGACTCTGTCTCCAAACAAAACAAAAAGTAAACCAGTGTAGGCAACATAGTGAGATGTCATGTCTCCAAAAAAATTATTTTAGGCCGGCGTGTTGGCTCATGCCTATAATCCTGGCACTCTGAGAAGCCAAGGTAGGTGGATAACTTGAGCTCATAGGTTCAAAACCAGCCTGAGCTAGAGTGAGACCTCATCTCTAAAAATAGCCGGGCATTGTGGTTGGCCCCCGTAGTCCCAGCTACTTGGGAGGCTGAGGATAGCTTGAACCCAAAGAGTTTGAGGTTGCTGTGAGCTATGATGCCACGGCAATCTACTGAGAGCCACAAAGTGAGACTCTCTCAAAAAAAAAAGTTGTGTTTTTTGTTTTTTTTTAATTCATCCAGGCATGGTAGCACATGCCTATAGACCAAGCTACTCAGGAAGATGGCAAGAAGATTGCTTGAGCCCAGGAGGTTGAGGCTGCAGTGAACTATGATGATGCCACTGCACTCCAGCCTGAGCAACAGAGTGAGACCTTGTTTCACAAATAAAAATCATCGCATTTACAGCTGTATTTCAGAAATGTTAGCAAATGGAAGGAAGGAAACAGGTAATTTCAGTACCATCACAGAGCCATGCAGTGGGTCGTTCAGGAATTTCTTGGGCATGTTCCCCATGGGTGTTTTCCATACCAGGATTGCTTACTCAGATGCTCTAAGGAGTTGGGGCTGGAGCTGCTCCAGCAGTGTTCTTACTCATCCCTCTAGCCCAGTTGCTGCCTTTGGCCATCCTTTTTGACCACATCCCCTTTGTTTTTCCTTCTAACACTTTCCAATGGCTGGCATAATGTTTACTTAAGACAGCATCATCTCTTTCCATGGGAACAGGAGGAGTGACTCCTGTTTTGTCTAGTTGCCCTTCTGTAGAAAGAAGACTGCAGAGCAGTAGACAGACTGTTAACGTGTCTCAACAGAATGTAGGAAGTTGAACAGTTTGCTTTGCACATAGTTCATTTGACATGACTTTAATAAGTTTGGCATGGGGAGAGCTAGGAATAGGAAGGAATTACCCAGGTTGCCCGCCTTCCATCCAGCCAAAGCTGGGGTACACCCATGCACCCTAATGTTTAGCACATACATTTTAGCATCTACTGTACGCTGTCAATGCAAAGGAGATAAACCCCATAATTCTTTGTAAAAATTTGTGCTTATTAATCAGTACAAAACACAAGGGAATGCTGTGAATTTAATACCTGATAAGGTTTAGAATTTGTCTTTGGATTCCTCTAGTTCTTAGTAAATGCCATAGTAAGCACAGTACATAAGTTTTTGATAAATCAGTGCTTATTTATCACTTTTCTGATATAATTTCTGTCTCATCCACTAAAGGTCACAGTCATGAAGGTCTTGTGTTTTTATTTATTTTTTATTTTTTTATTTATTTTGAGACAGAGTCTCACTTTGTCACCCTTGGTAAAATGCCGTGGTGTCACAGCTCACAGCAACCTCAAACTCTTGAGCTCAAGTGATCTTCTTGCCTCAGCCTCCCCAGTAGCTGGGACTACAGGTGATGGCCACAATGCCCGGCTAGTTTTAGGGTCGAGGTCTTGCTCTTCCTCCGGCTGGTCTCGAATTCCTGACCTCAAGTGATCCACCCAACTCAGCCTTGCAGAGTGCTAGGATTACAGGCATGAGCTACTGCTCCCAGCCAGGTCTTACCTTTTTTTTGAGACGAGTCACAGAGTGACGTCCTGGGGTAGAGTTTAAACCCACCAGCCTGGGTGTATGTGGCTGGCGCCCTATCCACTGAGCTACAGGTGCCGCTGAAACTCCTTACCTATTAAACAATAACTTCCCATTTCCCCCTTCTTCCAGCCCCTAGCAACCTCCATTCAACTTTTAGTCTCTATGAATTTGAACTACTGTGGATATTTCATATAAATGGAATTGTGATGTATTTATCTTTTTGTGACTGGTTTATTTCACTTAGCATAATCTTCTCAAGGATCATCCATGTTATAGTGTGTGTCATAATTTCCTTTCTTTTTAAGTTGAATAATATTCTATTGTGTGTATTATAGTATATATGTGTGTGTACTATATACATAATGCAAGAGGCATTTCTTTAAGAGATGGGGGTCTAGGAGCCGGATGCAGTGGCTTATGCCTAATCCTAGTGCTCTGGGAGGCCGAAGTGGGTGGATTGCCTGAGCTCACAGGTTTGAGACCAGCCTGAGCAAGAGCGAGACTCCATCTCAAAAAATAGCTGGGCAGAGCTATGATGCCACAGCACTCTACCCAGGGCGACAGCTCGAGACTGTCTCAAAAGAAAAAAAAAGATTTTTTTTTTTTATTCTTTTTTATTATTATTATTATTTGTTTGTTTGTTTTTGGCCAGGGCTGGGTTTGAACCCACCACCTCCGGCATATGGGGCCGGCACCCTGCTCCTTTGAGCCATAGGCGCCGCCCCCCAAAAAAAGATTTTAATAGGAATTTCATTAAACTTGTTTGTTGATTTGGGAAGCATTAACATTTTTTTACTAACTTGAAAGTAAATGAATTTCTATCTGTGAATGTGGTAAGCCTCTCCATTTATTTCTTTGATTTTTTTCATCAGTGCTGTGCAGTTCTCAACATACAAATTATGTACATGATTTGTTAGGTTTATCCCTAAGTAGCTCATTTTTTTGAACAATTGTGAATGGTATAGTGTTTTTAAATTTGATGTAGACATAGTCATTTCTTATATATAGAAATACAATTGGTTTTGTCTATTTATTTTGTGTTCTGTGACTTTGCTGAATTTATATATTCAGGATGATTTTTTTTTTTCTTTTTTGAGACAGGGTTCCACTCTTTGCCCAGGCTGGAGTGCAGTGGTATAATCACAGCTCACTGCAGCTTCCATCTCCTAGGCTCAAGAGATCCTCCTGGCTCAGCCTCCCAAGTAGCGAGGACTACAGGTGCACAGCATCACAGCAGGCTAATTTTTTGTTATTATTATTTTTTATAGAGATAGTGTCTTGCTATTTTGCTCCGGCTGATCCCCAGCTTCTGGTGTCTAGCAACCCTCCACAGCTTCAGCCTTCCAGAGTGCTAAAATTACAGGCATGAGAGCCACTGTGCCTGACTCAAGGAGAATTTTTTTTCTTTTTTTTTTTTTGAGAGAATCTCACTCTGTTGCCCAGGCTAGAGTACCGTGGTATCAGCTTAGCTTACAGCAACCTCAAACTCCTGGGCTTACGTGATTCTCCTCTCTCAGCCTCCCCAGGAGGTAGGACTATAAGCAGGCACCAACACACCCACCAAAATTTTCTATTTTGGGATCTCACTCTCTTACTCAGGCTGGTCTCGAACTCCTGTCCTCAAGCAATCCACCCGCCTTGGCCTCCCAGAGTGGTAGGATTATAGGGAGTATTTGGGATTGCTGTGCCTTCTTGATGTGCTAGCTAGCCTTTGTATTATGATGTAATGTCCCTCTCTTTCTCTGGTGATTCTTTTGCTGCATAGTCTACCCTATCTGGTATTTTGATATATCTGATAGCTTCTCTTCTTTCTTTTGATTTATGATTGCATAATGTATTTTTCCCTTTTTTATAGTTATCCTGCCTATATCATTATATTTAAAGTGAGTTTCTTGTAGATAGCCTATACTTGGATTTTTAATTCACTGTGTTGATTGCCATCTTTTAATTGACATATTTAGGCCATCTGTATTTAATGTAATTATTGGCAAGTTACAGCTTAAATCTTTCTTTCTGGTTCTGTTGGTTTCTCTGTTTTCTTTTCCTGTTTTTCTGTAGGTTACTAGAATATTTTGTCAAATTTTATTTTGATTATTTAGTGTGTTGTTGAGTGTGTATATATATCTTTGTGTAGCTTTTCTAGTGGTTATTCTGGATATTACATTATATATACACAACTTATCACACCTACTGGTGGCGCCATTTTATCAATTTGAGTGAAGTGTAGAAATTTACATCCCCTCACTCTTCTCCTTTTATAATTACAGTTGTTGTAAACATTTCCTCTACACACATTTATTTTATTTTATGTTTTGTTTTGTTTAGCAGCCCCAGGCGGAGTTCAAACCTACCAGTGCTGGGGTATGTGGCTGGTCCCCTAACCACTGAGCTACAGGTGCCCAGCCTTCCTCTACATACATTTAGAATAACATCAGAGAGTGTTAGAATTTATGCTTCAGCTATCACACATTGTTTAGAAAACTCAAAAGGAAAAGGGAAGTCTATTTATTTACCCGTGTTCTGACTTACTGTTTTCTTCCTATGTCCCAAGTTTCCTTCTTCCATTGTTTCCTTCATATTCTGAGAATTTCCTTTATTCTTTTAAATAGACCTATTATGGACAGACTTACTAATTTTTTCTTCATCTGAGAAGTTCTTAATTTCTCCATTATTCTTGAAGGATATTTTCACTAGATATAGGATATACAGTTGACAGTTTTCTTTTAGCGCCTGAAAAATATTATATCACTTGCTTCTGGCGTCCATGGTTCCTGATGAGAAATCCACTGTCATTCAGATTTTTTTCTCCCGCTAAGAAAGGTATTGTTTATTTCTACCCTAACTGATTCTAGGATTTATTTTTTTCTTGACTTTGATTTTCAGAAGTTAAATTGTATTGTGGGTGGGAATTTCTTTAGAATAATCTGTTTGGTGTTTGCTCAGCTTCTTATATTTCTAGGTTTATGTCTTTTTCCAGATTTGGGAAGTCTTGAGTTATATATATATGTTATATATATATATAGAAGTTATATATATATTTATATATATTTTTTTTTCAAGTACATTTTTAGGCCCACCCTTTTTCCACTGTCTCCACTGGTACCACGATGGGCAGAGGGACTTGTTGCCAGCCAACATGGATGGAAGTTTCAGCTCCCCACTTGTCCTTCTGTGAGACCACCCAGGAAGGGTGTTAGGGCACCAAGCTTCCTACTCACTCTTTGCTGCTGTTGGTAGGAAATGGCCTCAGTATTTTTCTGCATTGACTGGAGTAGAGCTGTTACTAACAGTCTTGCCTATATGCCCCTTTCCTGGTCCTTTGGCTGAGAGAGCAGGCTTTTGTTGGGGCACTTTTTTCTTTCTGTGACCATTGGCATTTCTGGGTGGCTGGGTCCTGAAGCTTCAAGTTTGGGATATTTAGGCAAAGAGCAAAACCAGGGAACTTAACTTGTGTTATTCCTCAGGTTCCAAGGTTTCCGGCTGATCTGCCACCCTTCTTTACCTTTCAGGGTCTTCTAGTATTTGTTTTATATACAATGTCCAGCTGTATTTAGCAGGGAGAATTAGGAAAGTCTCCTTGGAAGATTTACTTGTAAATAGACATATTTATCTATTTTCTCTATCCATTCTTATGTTAAAAATTGGCAAAATTTAGAAAGTGAAAGAATATCATTCATTTCTAGTCATGTGACAGGACCTCTGAATATTCTGGTGAACGTTCTTCAGGACTTTTCTCTGCCATTTTGTTTATTTGCCTCATTAGGATCATGTTGTAGATCATTTTGTCTTATTTTTATGCTTCTGCCCAATATGTAAGCATTTTCCCATGAGATTGTAAACGTTCCAGGTATGCTGCTAAGTGGCTGTATCAGATTCTGTTAGTAACTGGATATTGTCTATCCACCTACCTGGCCCTCAGACTTGGGTTGATTTCCCTTGTGCCATGAGCATCTTTGCACACTATGCTTTGTTCCTATTCCACTTCGGGGTGGATTCTAAAACACCCAACCAAAGGGAAAAGGGAAAAAATAGCCAAATCTCTTGTTAATACTTGTTCCCAATTTTTCCTTCAGAACCCCCCACATATACCCCTTCTTGGCAGTGCTGTCTGAGTGCTGGATTCTTTCGTATTTTGTGAACAATGGCAACAACCATCATCTCCCCCAAGAAACCAACATCACATTATTTCCCACAAGCCTCTGTATGGAGATCCAGCAGCTTCCTGAAGCCTGTTTTCCATTCTTTGAAACAATGTGGGAAGACAGGCTGTCCACACTGACCTCTTCCTAGTAGAAAACCCACTTAGGGGCTTGTTTCAATGCAGCCTCTTAAGCTCCACTCCACTTACTGAGTCAGATTTTGCATTTTTATTATACCAGAGTACCCAAATGATTCGTATGTACATGCAAGAAGCCCTGTTCCAAAACCTTGATCCAAATTTAGAATTTTTGAGGTATTCTATTTATTTTTATTTTAAATTTTTCCTTTAGAACTAATTTCAAAGTTGGGGAAGATTGTAAGAAGAGTACAGAGACTTCCAAAGACTCATTTCATTTTCCCTGTTCATTCTTTCTCTCTCTCTCTGTCTTTCCCCCCACTCCCCTTTTTAATTCTTACTGAATCTTTAGGTAATTGCATGCAGGCATTCATGCTCCCTTACTCATGCCAAGGGGGCTTACTTCCTAAACACAAGGACAAGGTCTTACATAATCACACTGTGGAAATTTAACAATGAAACAATAATCATCCAGCATCCTTGCTTCTCATGTAGTTGTCTTGTGTCTGACACTGCTTTCTAACATTTTCCATGCTTGTCATGCCAGCAGTGTGATATTGATCGGTTCTGAAGAACAGAGCACAGTTGTGATACAGACCTCCCTCAGGTGGGGTTTAGCTCACAGTGACATTCAGGTCACACGTTCTGTGGGAGACCACGCCAGGTTGTGTGCAGCCCAGTGTGGCACTTGGAGAGACATCAATAAGGGGGTGCCCCACATGGGTTATGTCAGCTCTGATGACTGGGATAAGGGGTCTGAAGGAATAATTAACAGTACACACATGCACAGTTTATGTGAAATTGTTCAAAAAATATTTATTTTTTATATTAATATTCACTTCTTTTTTTTTTTTTTTGTCACCATTGGTAGAATACTGTGGCATCACAGTTCACAGCAACCTCAAACTCCTGGGCGTAAGCAATTCTATGGCCTCAGCCTCACACATAGCTGGGACTACAGGTGCCCGCCACAATGCCTGGCTGTTTTTAGAAACAAGGTCTTGCTCTGGCTCAGGCTGGTCTCTACCCTGTAAGCTCAGGCTTCCACCCACCTGGGCCTCGCAGAGTGCTAGGATTACAGGTATGAGCCACTGCACCTGGCCGCAACACCTGGCTGTCTTTGACTCCTTTTACATGTTTTTTTATGTGTGATGTAAGATGTAGGGTTCTGTTTGTTTATTTTTTTGAGACAGAGTCTTACTCTGTTGCCTAGGCTAAAGTGCTGTGGCATCAGCCTAGCTCACAGCAACTTCAAACTCCTGGGTTCAAGCAATCCTCCTGCTTCAGCCTCCCAAGTAGCTGGGACTCTAGGTGCTCACCACTATGCCAGGCTAACTTTTTTATTTTTAGTAGAGAGGGGCTCTTGCTCTTGCTCAGGCTGTTCTTGATCCTCCTTTCAGAGTGCAAGGATTGCTGGTGTGACCTACTTTGCCCAGCCAGAGTCTTTTTTTTTTTTTTTTTCAAATGTTGATTTATATTGTTTCAGCACTATTCACTGAAAAGATTTTTCTTGACTTGGTGCCCGTAGCACAGTGGTTACAGCACCAGCTGTACACTGAAGGTGGAGGGTTCAAGCCCAGCCCAGGCCAGCTAACCAACAATGACAACTGCAACAAAAAATAGCCTGGTGTTGTGGAGGGTTTGAAAATCGTTTGAGCCCAAGAGTTTGAGGTTGCTGTGAGCTGTGATGCCACGGTGCTCTACCAAGGGCGACATAGTAAGACTCTTTCTCAAAAAAAAAAAAAAAAAGATTTTTCTCTCCCCAATCAAAATTGCCTTGTCACACACATTGGAAATCAGTTGTTCACATACATCTGGACATCTGGGCTATATCTGTTACTGATCTACATTTTGATCTTTTATGCAATACCACTATAACTTTATAGTAAATTTTTACATGGAGTAATATGAATCCTGACTTGATTCTTGTTTTTGATAATTTTTTTGGCTACTCTAAGTATTCCACATGTCCATATAACCTGCTCATCTATTTTTAGATGAGTTTTTGTATGGGACTGCATTGAATCCATAGGTTCATGTGGGTCACGGAGTGTCCAACCTGTTTTCTTCTCTGCTACACATTGGAATAAAAGTTGTCTTGGGCCAAGATTAAATACATAAATGCTAAAGAAAGCTGGGGATCAAAAACAAGGTTCATGCATAATTTTCACAATATCCCAACACCAGAGACAAGCAAAATAGTCCTTACATAATACACATGCAGCCCCTGGGGTACAGGTTTGTCACTCCTGCCAGCAAGTCCATGTCTTACCAACACACAGGGTCTTCCAGTCCAGGAACCTGTTAAATTCTTCCATTTGTTTAGTTCTTCAGGGCTCAGCTCAGGTACATATTTTGTAAACATCTTTTAAAGAATATTATATTTTTAGGCTAGGCTCAGTGGTTCACGCCTGTAATCCTAGCACTCTAGGAGGCCGAGGCAGGTAGATTGCCTGAGCTCAGGCGTTGGAGACCAGCTGGAGCAAGAGTGACACCCTGTCTCTAAAAATAGCCAGGTGTTCTGGCAGGCACCCGTGGTCCCAGCTACTCAGGAGGCTGAGGCAAGAGGATCTCTTGAGCCCAAGAGTTTGAGGTTGCTATGAGCTATGACACCATGGCACTCTACCAAGGGCAACAAAGTGAGACTGTTTCAAAAAATAATAATTTATATTTTTGATGCTGTCATAAATGTGTATGTGTGTGTGTATGCAATAGATTGGTCCAGTTTCTCTGTATCTACAACAGTTTGGTGTTTTTTGTTTTTTAATTTTTGGCCATTAAAGTAGATATCTCAGGCCTGGCACAGTGTGTCACACCTATAGGCCTAGTACTCTGGGAGGCCTGGATGATAAAATATACTATGTATATATTTTATAATCCTAACACTCTGAGAGGCCAAGGCAGGTGGATTGCCTGAGCAATTGTATTCTATATACTAGTGACAAACAGCTGGATGATAAAATATTCTCTCTCTATATATATATAGAGAGAGAGAGAGAGTACATATATAGTACATATACATATATATAGAGTTTCATATATAGTACATATGAAAAAAGAAAATGGACCAAGAAAATAAGTATCTAAACATATACAAGAGAACGGCGTCTGTGGCTCAGTGGGTAGGGCACCAGGCCTACAGGTGTTGTGGTAGGCGCCTGTAGTCCCAGCTACTCGGTAGGCTGGAGCAAAAAAATTACCTAAGCCCAGGAGTTGGAGGTTGCTGTGAGCTGTGACGCCACGGTACTCCACCAAGGGTGATAAAGTGAGACTCTGTCTCTAAAAAAAATAAATAAACAAACACATACAAGAAAAAGATTACCTTCACTAACATATGAAAAACGCATATAAAAAATATATATGCTATATATATAGTATATTTTATCATCCAGCTATTTGTCACTAGTATATAGAAATTAATTAGGCCAAGCATGGTGGCTCACATCTGCAATCTCAGCCTTTCAGGAGGCCGAGACAGGAGGATCACTTGAGGCCAGGACTTCGAGACCGGCCTGGGCAATATAGTGAGACAACATCTCTATAAAAAAAAATTACTCTTTAATTAGCTGGGCATGGTGGCATGTGCTTGTAGTCCTGGCTACTTGGGAAGCTGAGGCACCAGGATCACTTGAGCCCAAGAGTTGTAGTTTATAGTGAATCATGATTGTGCTGTTGCACTATAGTCTGGGCAACAGAGCAAATTGATTTCTATATATTGACTTTGTATCCATCAACCTTCTTAAATTCTCTCATTAGTTACTATAGCTTTCTGAAGATGCTAGAGGGTTTTTTATGATTGATTTGTGGGAATTTAGGCTTCTTAGGCTAACGCGGTATTTAATGTGTTTTATTTTTATAAATGAAATTTCATGACCTTTCAAATCTTCATTAAAGTGATGATTAATAATGGTATTTTGTATGCATTTTTCATGTTGGTGATGGTGATCCTTTTCTTGTATGTGTTTAGATACTTATTTTCTTTGTCCATTTTCTTTTTCTATTGGGATAGAAGGCCTTTCCAGTTGCTTTACATAGGCTCTCTGGATATATTCTTTGCCTTTCAGAAATCATATACATTTGTTTTCAGTTTGCTATTTGTCTTTTAATTTCATTCATGCCGTTTCATTGCTGTAGATATTTATGATTTTTAGAATATCCACCAGTCTTTTTTTTTGAGACCGAGTCTCACTGTGTCACCCTTGGCAGGGTGCCATGGTGTCACAGCTCACAGCAACCTCAAACTCTTGGGCTCAAGTGATTCTCTTGCCTCAGCCTCCCTAGTAGCTGGGACTACAGGCACCCGCCACAACGCCCAGCTGTTGTTGTTGTTGTTGCAGTTGTCACTGCTGTTTTAGCTGGCTGGGGCTGGGTTCAAACCCACCACCCTTGGTATATGGGGCCAGAACCCTACTGACTGAGCCACAGGTGCCGCCCCAATCATTTTTTATATACAGTAGAACTTCTGTAAGTTGACTACCCAAGGGACTGTAACAAACTGGTCAACATACAGAGATGGTCAATGTAAGGAACTAGACCTATAGTTAAACTGTACTGATATATATATGTAGTACATGCACAGTCTTTGAAAATTAAGTCAACTTAAGGAGGTGGTCAATGTAAGGGAGGTAGTCAGCAGTTCGAGGCCAGCCTGAACAAAAGTGAGATGCCATCTCTACCAAAAGAAAAACTAGCTGAGTATTGTAGTGGATCCCTGTGGTGCCTGTAGTCCCAACTACTCAGGAAGCTGAGGCAAGAGCATCACTTGAGCCCAGGAGTTTGAGGTTGTTGTGAGCTGTAATGTCAGGGTACTATATTCTGGTTCAACAGAGTGAGACTCTTGTCTCCAAAAAAATAAATTCAAAATAATGTTATCCTTTCTGGCACTATAGTAAAACATAATTCACTATGTAAAACTATAAGCCAATTTTTAAAAAACAGAAAATGCAGCTGTGGGCACTGTGACTCATGTCAGTACTCATAGCACTCTGGATGAATGAGGCGGATGGATTGCTTGAGCTCAGGAGTTCAAGACCAGCCTGAACAAAAGTGAGACACTGTCTCTACTAAAAATATAAAAAACTAGGTGATTGTAGTGATATGTGCCTGTAGTCCCATGCTGGGGAGGCTGAAGCAAGAGGATTGTTCAAACTCAAGAGTTTGACGTTGCTGTGAGCTGTGATGCCATGGCACTTCTACCAAGGGTAACAAAGTAAGACTCTGTCTAAAAAAAAAAAAAAAAAAGAAAAGAAAAAGAAAACCAGAAAATGCAATAGAAATATAGACAAGGAAAATAAATGAGCATCTCATACAAGTTGAGACCAATTCATCGATAAAGCCATGAAGCGATGTTCATCAAAGAAAAGGGAGTTATTATGCTATGGTTGCCCCAGGGCGTCTCCAGAGTCTCAGGCATTTGACACCCCAGTGTTGGCAAAGGTGTTTGGAAACCTGGAGTGCCAGTGAGTTCCTGTTGGGAGTGTACTTTTGGTAATACACTTGAAGAATGATGTGGGAATATTTAATATTGGTGAAGATGTGTATTCCCAGTGGTCTAATAATTTTTCTACATATATATACTGAAGACACTCTTGCATAAACTCAGGGGGAGATAGCTCGTAGAACGGTTGCTATAACAGGTTAGTTTTTCTGTTTTTAGTACAGACAAGGTCTCATTCTTGTTCAGACTTGTCTCAAACTGCTGAGCTCAGGCATGAGCCACTGTGCCCAGCCTGACAGGCTGTTAAGGATGAGTCTGGTGAAAAGGCTCAGAGAAATGGGAGGAGATCTATAGATGAAGTCTCAGGCATCTTAGAGACTACCTAAATGGTTGTGAACAGATAGATGGTAAAAGTATGGACCACCGTAAAGGCTATTCTGATGAGGTCTCACATAATAAGAAACATGTTATTGGAAACCAGAGGAAAGGCTGCTCTTGTTCTACATTGGCAAAGAATTTGGCTGACTCGTATGTTTATGTCCTAGTGCTGTGGAAGGTACAGTTTATGAGCACTGAAATTAGATATTGGCTGCAGAAATATCTAAGCAAAGTTGCAGTTTATAAAATGTGAAAAGAGAGAAATGATTTAGAGATGTAATTGTTACTCAAAAGGGAAGCACAGTTTAAGGCTTTGGAACATTCTCAAGGTATCCATGTTAAAAAAGATGAAAGTGATGGGCGGCGCCTGTGGCTCAGAGGGTAGGGCGCCGGTCCCATATGCCGGAGGTGGCGGGTTCAAACCCAGCCCCGGCCCAAAAAAAAAAAAAAAAAGATGAAAGTGGCTATTTAGGAGAGAACATAAAAGGTGTAGCCAAAGGGCCTTCTGATTAGGAGACTTAAACTGAGGCTAGAGGCTATTGTCTAAGACATGAACCCCAGGGCAGTTAAGAAATCATCAAGGCTTTTGCTCCCATCATGGGCCCAGAGTGCAAGAGCTCTAGCAAGCATGGGGCCACAGCAAAGAGCCTCCTTTCAGCCACCCCAGCAGGCCCAGACTGGTAGAGTCATCTGGGCAATTCTAGCCCAAGGGAGCCTTGAAACTCTAAAAGAGTCACAGAGCTGCCACAGAAGTAGGGCTGCTATAGAGAGCCACCTAGAGTATGGGGCCACCCAGAGCCTTTGGGGTCCAAATCCTGCCCCTCCCAGAAGATGGGACTTCTGACACAGCAGGCCAGGAGGGCAGAGCATCAGGCCCTGTGGGTTTCAGCTTGCTTGAGACCTGTTCCTTTTTCTCTTTTTCCTCTGCCTGTGCTACTATTGTGTTTTGGAAGCACATAACAGACCAGACATTATAGACTTAAAGAAATCAAAGTTAATTTTACTCTGAGCCAAGTTTGAAGATTGCAACCCAGAGATGCAGACTCAGCACAAACTGAGAACACATCTGGCATGGGACTGAGTGAGGCTCAGCATTTTTACGTTCTGATCATAGAAAATGACAGAAGGGGAAAAGTGAAGCTTTCACTTTCAGAATTTTATAATTCTGATTGGTGCTCAGTGACTTTATGCATAAGACAAGGCAAATATGTGTTTAAGTTGTATAGAGTAAAAAGTTAACTAGTATGCAGGCATCTTAAGGTCTGGAAAGGGATGATTGATTCTATCCAGCCTTTGTGCTTCATCTGGTAGACAAAATTGTAGTAAGTTCAAGTCAGTGAAGTATTTGACACCCCCCAACCTTGCAAGTGAGAGTTCAATGTTAGTTCATTGGCCTCGCTCAGTAGAGTGCCAGTAGAGTGCTGTGGTGTCAATAGCTCACAGCAACTCTTGGGCTGAAGAGATTCTCTTGCCTCAGCCTCCCTAGTAGCTGGGACTACAGGCACCCACCACAATGCCTGGCTATTTTTAAGAGACGAGGTCTCATTCTGGCTCAGGATGGTCTCAAACCTGTGAGCTCAAGCAATCCTCCCGCTCTAGCCTTCCAAGTGCTAGGATTACAGGCATAAGCCACTGTGCCCAGCCTATAGACCTAGTTTTTATTACCCTGTGTCCAAACCTCAGCCATCTTGGGCCACTTTAGGAAATTTTTCTTTCAGGTTTCCCTTTTTCTGATAGCTTTCAGAGGTTCAAAGCTGGAGAGCAATTTTTCTCAGCCAGCTCACCCGTATCTATTTAGATGAGACATTGGATTTTAGACTTTTGAGTTGATGCTAGGATGAGTTAAGACTTCTGGAGCTCTTAGGATGGAATACATGTTCTTTACATGCAAGAAGGATATGAACTGGGGCAAGGGCAGAATGCCATGATCTGAATGTTTTGTTTCCCCAAAATTTGTATGTTGAAATCCTAAGTGCCGGGCTCAGTGAGTAGGGCACTGGCCCCATATACCAAGGGTGGCAGGTTCAAACCCAGCCCTGGCCAAACTGCAACAAAAAAAAATAGCCAGGCCTTGTGGCGGGCGCCTGTAGTCCCAGCTACTCGGGAGTCTGAGGCAAGAGAATCGCCCAAGCCCAAGAGCTGGAGGTTGCTGTGAGGTGTGATGCCATGGTACTCTATCAAGGGCGACAAAGTGAAAAAAAGAAATCCTAAGTGCCATTGTGATAGTATTAGGAGGTGGGACCTTTGGGAGGTGATTAAGTCTTGAGGACAGAGCCCTCATGATGGAATTAGTCCCCTTATAAAGACACCCCAGAAGCTTGGTGCTTCTGGCTCAGTAGCTAGGGCACTAGCCACATACACTGGAGCTGGCGGTTCGAATCCGGCCTGGGCCTGCCAAACAACAATGACAACTACAACCCCAAAACAGCCGGGCGTTGGGGCGGGCCTTGTAGTCCCAGCTGCTTAGGAGGCTGAGGAAAGAGAATTGCTTAAGCCCAGGAGTTTGAGGTTGCTGTGAGCTGTGAACCCAAGTACTCTACCCAGGGCGACAGCTTGAGACTCTGTCTCATAAAATAAATAAATAAAAACCCCAGAAAGCTCCCTGGCCCCTTTTACCACATGAGTACATAAAGAAAAAACAGTTGCCTTTGAACCAAGAAGCAGGCCCTGACCAAATACCCAAATATCTAATCGGCGAGTGTCTTGATCTTGGACATCCAGCCTCTAGAGAATGAGAAATACATTCTGCTGTTTATAAGCCACTCAGTCTGCCTTGTGTCAGAGAAGCCTGAATGGACTGAGATGCCTACCTCATCCTTATCCTGAAGCATCCTGTTATTCTCCTGTGGTTTCAGAATCGGGTTTCTCCATTCAAAGACATGATCTTATGCTTCTCTGAAGAGGATTGGTCCCTCCTAGACCCTGCCCAGACTGGCTTCTATGGAGAGTTCATCATTGAAGAGGACTGTGGGGTCTCAATGCCTCTGAGTAAGACTTAACCCCCTGACCCCCAGACCAGGGAACCAGAGGGTCTCACATGGAGCAAAGTTCCCTCTTCCTCCAAGATCAGGGGAACTTCCATCTTGATCAAGAATGAGTCCTCATCTCTACTAAAAATGTAAGAAGCTAGCTAGATGTTATGGCGGGCACCTGTAGTTCCAGGTACTAGGGAGACTGAGGCAAGAGGATCTCTCTTTTTTTTCTTTTTTTGAGACAGTCTCAAGCTATCACCCTGGGTAGAGTACCATAGTGTCATCATAACTCACAGCAATCTCCAACTTTTGGGCTCAAGCAGTCCTCTTGCCTCCATTTTTCTATTTTTAGGAGAGAAGGAGTCTCACTCTTGCTCAGGCTGATCTCGAACATGCGAGCTCAAGCAATCCACCTGCCTGAGCCTCCCAGAGTGCTAAGATTACAGGCGTGAGCCACTGTGCCTGGCTGCAAGAGGATCTCTTGAGCCCAAGAATTTGAGGTTGCTGTGAGCTATGATGAGGCCAGGGAACGATACCCAGGGCTGCAGAATGAGACTCTGTGTCAAAACAAAAGATCAGGGATCTGGAGGCCACATCGGCTCTCTCAGCTCCCTGACTTTGATGGGAGGTCACCTGCCTGCAGCAGCCACACAGGCAGTTTGTCTACTTGACCATGGTCTGCCATGTTACCACATGTAGATTAGGCTTACCTGGCCATTTGCCACACAAAACCAGATACAGCATGTGTTCTGTGTACTGTGCACCCATTTTTCTATCATTCTTATCTGTTGTCTTTTTTTTTTTTTTTTGAGACAGAGTATAACTATGCTGCCCTCTATAGAGTGCAGTGCTGTCACAGCTCACAGCAACCTCAAACCCTTGGGCTTAAGCGATTCTCTTGCCTCAGCCTCCCAAGCTGGGACTATAGCGCCCACCACAATGCCCAGCTATTTTTTGTTGCAGTTATCATTGTTGTTTAGCTGGCCAGGGCCGGGTTCGAACCCGCCAGAGCCGTAACCATTGTGCTATGGGTAACTAAACCTGTTGTCTTAGGGCGGCACCTGTGGCTCGGTGGGCAGGGCGCCAGCCCCATATACCCAACGTGGCAGGTTCAAACCCGGCCCTGGCCAAACTGCAACAAAAAAGTAGCCAGGCATTGTGGTGGGCGCCTGTAGTTCCAGCTACTCGGGAGGCTGAGGCAAGGGAATCACCTAAGCCCAGGAGTTGGAGGTTCCTGTGAGCTGTGTGATGCCATGGCACTCTACCCAGGGTGATAAAGTGAGACTCTGTCTCTACAAAAAAAAAAAAGCCTGTTGTCTCTTTTCATTTCTTCTTTATCCCTGAGAGGCCACAGAGAGCTGCCTGTGCCCACAGCTCTCCTTTTGATTTGCTTCCTCCACCTGCTCTCCCCTGCTGCCCCCTGATTGGGCTGTGGCCTGCTGGAGTCCCTTCACCTTCTTTCTTCTGGACCTGCTCTGTTTGCCGCAGCAGCAAGTCACTGATAAACACATATTCTACCTTTTTTGTGTGAACAGATGACCCAGTTACCCAGCCGGATCTCTCCCAGGGAGAGGAGAATGAGCCACGGGTTCCAGAGTTGCAGGACCTCCAGGGGAAAGAAGCACCCCAGGTCTCCTACTTGGGTGAGGAATGATACCAGAACTAGGGGGACAGAGTCAGGGGAAAGGTTACCGTGGGCCAAAGAGAAAGGTCTGTTCTTACTTCTCGGCAGCTCCCAGCTGCTTCCCCCAGCCCCTCGGTTCTGTTATGGTCTTGCATGTCTTGCCTTGTCCCACAAAGAATCTGGGGGACCTTAATTTTGCCAGGTGTGGGGATCGTGTGTCCTTTACCAGGATCTAGGAAATAATAGGGATATTTCTTTCTCCTCTGCCTATACATAACGCCTGCTTTGTGCTGATGGTCCAGGATAAACCTAGTTGGAGAGGGAGTGTCTCCTCTCAACTGGGTACTAAGCACAGTCCCTTCAGATGCCTCGCCTGTCCAGACCTCTCATCTGCTCTTGAACAGGGCTGCTGTGAGGACACCGAAGCACAGGGCAGTGCTGGGGTTCAGCAGTGGCAGTTTTCAGCCCTTCTCCAGGCTTTTATTTTTTTTTTTTATTTTTTTTTTGCTTTTTTTGAGACAGATTACTTTGTTACCCCTCAGTAGAGTGCTCTGGCATCATAGCTCACAGCAACATCAAACTCTTGGTATCAAGAGATCCTCTTGCCTCAGCCTCCCAAGTAGTTGGGACTATAGGTGCCCGCCACAACACCCGTCTATTTTTAGAGACAAGGTCTCGCTCTGGCTCAGGCTTGTCTTGAACCTGTGAGCTTAGGCAGTCCACCCGCCTCAGCCTCCCAAGTGTTAGGATTACAGGCATGAGCCACCACACCCAGTCCTTCTCTAGGCTTGTCTGTGTCACTAGACCTTGTAATCTCTGTGCCTGGGTGCTTTGAAGCTTCTTCAGAGGAAAACAGCTGTGTATAGAATCAGCAGAAGCCCCACACCTCCTTTTTCCTTTGGGGCCTAGAGCTGGCATGGAGCGGACAAGGTTCTGGTTCACCATCCCCACCAGGAACAAGAATGCAGGCTAGGCACGGTGTCTCACACCTATAATCCTAGCACTGTGGGAGGCTGAGGTGGGTAGATTGCCTGAGCTCAGGAGTTCAAGACCAACCAGGGCAAGAATGAGACTCTATTACTATTTCTACTAAAAACAGAAAAAAAAATTAGCCAGCTACATGGGAGGCTGAGGCAGGAGGATCACTTGAACCCAGGAGTTTGAGCTAGGTAGACGCCATGACACTCTTATCCTGGGCAACAGAGTGAGCCTTTGTCTCAAAAAACAGAAAAGAGAAAAGAAAAAAAAAACATTCCAGAACCTTGGTGTGGTGTGGCAGTATCTGCCTCAATTCTGCCCCTTGGGTTCTGCACAGGCAGTTTGT
This sequence comes from Nycticebus coucang, assembly GCF_027406575.1. Lineage (NCBI taxonomy): Eukaryota > Metazoa > Chordata > Mammalia > Primates > Lorisidae > Nycticebus > Nycticebus coucang. The sequence goes on along the minus strand of NC_069799.1, from coordinate 13,305,157 downwards.
GGAGGATCTGCAGGGTATACAGGACCCTGTATTTAAACACCCACCACAGAAAGTGGAAATAGCCTTTGGGTTAGGTCAGTTACTTGTCTCTGGCCACAGATGGAGCTGAACCAGGATCTAAATTGATTCTGTGTAGCTTCAGAACCCAAGTTTGTGGAGTTGACTCATTTTGCCTTCAAGTTCATTGATTCCGCAAATACTTACTAAGTGGCCACCCTGTGCCAGGCCCCAGGAGGGAGCCCAGGACCAACCTCAGATCACTACCTAGCATCTATTCAGGTACTTCCCCGGATAGTGCTGCAGATGCAAGACAAAATGATTTGTCCATTTTCTCCTCCAAAAGACTTTCCAAGTCCCCAGTCTTTCCAGGTGGAAGAAAGGAGGAGAAGGGATGAGCTGCAGGTACCAGAATTCCAGGCCTGCCAGCAGACGGTGCTAGCACAAAGCACTTGCCCAGGTAAAGGAGGATCTAGGGGTGTGGGGCGTGTGTGTGCAAGTGCATGTGTGGTATGCGTGTAGGTATCTGTGGTGGTGGGAGGACCTAGTACCATCAGGAATTAAACTCTCTGAGATCCCTGCTGACCACCACTGTGGCATTATCGACCGCTTGCCCTGGTTCTGTTTTGCTAGGGTCTTTCTCCAGCTGATTCCCAATCCCAGATTTTCCCTCCTTGCCTTTCCTAGGTGGGTTGAGGTAGGATGCTGACATAGCACTACTGTAGAGAGTATGGGTGGCCAGAATCCTGGAACAGAGTATTAAAGAGCAGGTCTCTGGAATGCTAGAGCTGCAAGGGACTTAGGAAAAGTATATTTCCATTACTGCCCTCATAGAAATAACCATTGTGTAGGTTCTGAGTCATCCTGGTAAAAGTCACCACCTCCAGAGGCAAAGACTAAATTGTTGCTGTTTCTAAAATCCTCAGGTTCAGACATTCTTCTAAACACCAAACCCAAGTCTCTGATTCTTACTTGAACTCACTGTGTCATTGTGGTTTTCATCTGTGGAAACCGACTTACACATCATTTCTTCTACCGGTCATGCTTTTGGAGGCATGATGTGTGTTATTTTTACCTAGCTCCATGTGGGGCATGTGCCCATTTGTGCTCAGCCTAATCTTGTGTGGACAAGGGGGATTTTACAGAGTAGTGGATCTGGAAGGATGAGACCCCCCCCACCCCCCCACAAGCATTGATGTCCAGCCCCGGTTTTCTAAAGACCCATGGGACCCTCTCAGTCTGGATGCAGGCTTGATGTTTGCAGTGCATTTGAATCTTCTCCAGCCTTCTCTGCCCATAGCACATTTCTCAGTCCCATCAGCACACTTTACAAGGTGATGGATGTTCATTCACACAGAGGAGTTTTCAGTTCCCTTCTCTTCCTATGCTCTGACAGAATCTGCTCAAAATGGCAGGAAGCCAAGAGTTGCTATCTGAGAAGGATAGCAGTCTTCTGAGAAGGACAGCAATCTCCATTTGCATGATGGAGACTGGTCTGAAGAAAAGATGAAGGGTCTGGGTTTAGACACATTGTTTTGGAAAATCCCAGGAAGTTGCTTGCACAGCTAAGGGGCTGGGACTTAAAGCATTTGGATTTCAAAGAGTAAGCACTATTTTTATTTGCCAGCCCACCTTCATAAAAGGCTTTTCCAGCCAGCCTGTACCCACTGCCAACCAGTAAAGGGTCTGCCTCTTCCTACCCACGCTCACAGGACTCACTCATACTGTTCAGTTTGTGCCAGTCAGATGAAAATGTTACTTTGTCTGTCACAGAGGCAGAATATCTTTTTTTTTTCTGTAATAATTGCCAGTTTATTCCTCTAGCTGTAAGAACCAGAGGTAATTTGGAGTTTATATTTCTTGAGGCAGAATATCTTTAATTTGTTGTGTTTTCTCTGAATTGCCTATTTAATATTCATTTGTCCTTTTTTCTTTTTTGTATTTTTCCATTCAAATTTGTTAAGCTCTCTTTATGCCCCAAGTATTGCACCAGAATAAAGTATTCATGTGATTTTGTGTATTGTATCCTCACGGCACCTTCTGACATAGGTGTCATTTTGCACCTGGGGTACCCAAGGCCCTGAGAACTGAAGTCATTTGCCCAAGGGACAGTGCTCACAACACACAACAGGCTGTGGGTGACAAAGCAAGGATTTGAACTGTGTCTGTCATGCTTCAGACTCATGCTCTTTATTTCATGCTACTAAACTATGGATTCATAGAAACTGAAAATTAAGGGTCTGAATCAATTTTCTCTCATGTCTTTATATACATCATTTCTTCCATTTTTTAAAAAACTTTTTGTGCCTTATAGCATACAATTTTTTTTACATATTTAAAATGTAAATATATTTGTTCATAATCTTTTTCGTTTTATGACTTAAGAATGCCTCCCCATCCTAACTTTATAAGGATATTCTATTTTCTTTTAAATGCTTTTATCATTTTGTTTTTTCACAACTGGCTTTCTATCCTCTTAGCTTTTCCCTCAGCCCCTCCAGCTCATAGGAAACCACTTATTTCCAGCCTTCAGTGTGCCTTTCCGAAGGTGTTAGCTATGGGCCTAGGTGCAGACTTTTGCCACTCTAGCTATGGGCCTAGGTGCAGACTTTTGCCACTCTAGCTATGGGCCTAGGTGCAGACTTTTGCCACTCTGCCCCCTACACACCACGCAACACTTGCAGCAGCTGGGCCACAGGCTCTGGTCATCCACTACTATTGGGCTCAATTCTTCTGAAATCTTGGGCAAGTTCATTTTTCTGCTTTAAATATTTCATCTGTAAAACAGAAATAATGGTCGTAGCTGCCTTGTAAAGTTGTTGTTAAAAATTATGTGATTTAATAAATGCGTTGGCATTTAGACCAATAACTCTTTTCTATCTTCCCTAACATTATCCTGACAAGTTGATTCAGGGATACCCCACCCCATTCCAAAAGAGAGAAACTGGAGAAAAGAAAGGGTGAGTGTCCCAAGCAAGTCTAAAACCTACAGCAGGGCAAATTCCCTTAGAAGAGTAATCATCTTTGGGTCAGTTCTCTGTTCTCCAGGTCACCACTCTTCAGGACATCAGAGTGGCAGCCCTGCTATTTGGAGCTCAGGAGGTGATCCCTCCATGTCCCAAGCCTGTGCTTTTTGGACCCATGATGGCAGTGACAGTCCTGTAACCTATAAGCCACGTTTGGGATCACTGTTTCCTTTTTTCTTTGCTTTTTTATTTCCTTTTTTCTTTCTTTCTTTTTTTTTTTTTGTTTGTTTTTGAGACAGAGTCTCGCTATGTCACCCTTGGTAGTGTGCCGTGGCATCACAGCTTACAGCAACCTCAAACTCTTGGGCTTAAGCGATTCTCTTGCCTCAGCCTCCCAAGAATCTGGGACTACAGTCACCCACCACAACTCCTGGCTAATTATTTGTTGCAGCTGTTTAGCTGGCCCGGGCTGGGTTCGAACCCACCACCCTCAGTGTATGTGGCTGGTGCTGTAACTATTGTGCTATAGGCGCCAAGCTTTTTTTTTCGTTTTTTGTGTTTTTCTTTGAGACAGTGTCTCACTCTGCTGCCCAGATTAGAGTGGTATGGCCTCAGTATAGTTCACAGTAACTTCAGACTCCTGAGTTCAAGTTGTCCTCCTGCCGCAGCTTCCCAAGTAGCTGGGACTATAGCCTACCATGACACCTAGCTAATTTTTCTTTTCTTTTTTTTTTTTCTTGAGAGTCTCACTTTGTCGCCCTTGGTAGTATGCTGTGGTGTCACAGCTCACAGCAACCTCAGTTTTGGACTCAAGTGATTCTCTTGCCTCAGCCTCCCAACTAGCTGGGACTATAGGCACCCACCATAAGGCCCAGCTGTATTTAGAAACTGGGTCTCACTCTCAGTCAGGCTAGTTTTGAACCCATGAGCTTGTCCAATCCACGCCTCAGCCTCCCAGAGTGCTAGGATTATAGGCATAAGCCACCACACCCAGCCCATTTCTTCCCTGTTCTTAAAGGATAATACATGTTCATACCAAATAGCTCTATTGGCCCTTTCTGTGAAATCCCAAAAGTCTGACAGCATTCCTTCACTTTATCCCCTCTCTATTCCCTTCAGTCCCAGTTGGCAGTGTTTCTGTTGGGCATAAAATTCTCAAAAACTTTGCCCTCTCATGCAGTTCACAGGGTTCCAAGCCATCAGACTGGAGTGTTTCCATAGATCTTCCCTGGGTAACCATTTCTGGCTTCCTGGCTTCCCCTGAGGTGGTTGATTGGCTGTATGAGTTGTACCCTCAATCTCTCCAGCAAATGGTTTTCCAGCTGTGCTCTTGGTACTCTTTCCAAAAGTACACTTCTTTCTGCAATAGGGATAGGCTGAAAATTTTCCAAATCTTAACATCCTGGTTCTTTTTCATACAAAAATTGCTTCTTCAATGTCTGTCTTTCCTCTCACATTTTCCTATGAGCAGCAAGGAGAAATTAGGCAATGTCTTCAGTACTTTGCTTAGAAAACATCTCAGCTGGCCAGGCACAGTGACTCACCTGTAATCTCAGCACTTGGGAGGCTGAGGTGCATGGATTGCCTGAGCTCATAGGTTCAAGACCAGCCTCACCCAGAGCAAGACCCCATCTCTAAAAAATAGCTGGGCATTGTGCCAGGTGCCTATAGTCCTAGCTACTTGGGAGGCTGAGGCAAGAGGATCACTTGAACCCAAGAGTTTGAGGTTGCTGTGAGCTATGATGCCATGCACTCTAGCAAGGGTGACCAAGTGAGACTGTGTCTCAAAAAGAAGAAAAAAGAAAGCATCTCAGCTAAATACACTTTTCTTTCTTTTTTTGAGTTTCACTCTGTCACCTTTGGCAGAGTGCCATGGCATCACAGCTCACAGCAACCTCAAACTCTTGGGCTTAAGCGATTCTCTTGCCTCAGCCTCCAAAGTACCTGGGACTACAGGTGCCCGCCACAATGCCCAGCTATTTTTGTTGTTGTTGTTGTTGTTGTTATTTAGCAGGCCTAGATCAGGTTTGAATCGGCCTGCCTGGGTATATGTGGCTGGCGCCCTACTCACTGAGCTACGGGTGCCGAGCCTAAATATCTTTTTCTTGAAACACTAGGACACAGTTTGACCAAGTTTATTGCCAATTTACAACAAAGATCTCCTTTCCTCCAGGGTCCAACAACTTATTCCTCATTTCTGTCTAATATCTTGCCAGAAGTTCCCTCCCACACTCCCTCCCTTCCTTCCTTCAAGATAGCATCTTACTTTGTCACCCTTGCTAGAGTGCTGTGATGTCCATAGCTCACAGCAACCTCAAACTCTAAGGCTTAAGTGATCCTCTTGCCTCAGCCTCCCAGAGTGCTAGGGTTGCAAATGTGAACCAATGTGGCTAGTCCCCAGAAGTACCTTTAGTGTGTGTATTTCTACCAACCATCTCTGAAAGGCTTTTTTTTTTGACATGGTCTCACTGTGTCATCTTCGGTAGAGTGCTGGGGCGTCGCAGCTCACAGCAACCTCAGAACTCTTGGGCTTAAACAATTCTCTTGACTCAGCCTCCAAAGTAGCCAGGACTACAGGCATCTGCCACAGCACCTCACTATTTTTTGTTGCAGTTGTCATTGTTTAGCAGGCCTTAGCCGGGTTCAAACCCAGCAGCCTTGGTGTATATGGCCAGTACCCTAACCACTGAGCTATGGGCACCAAGCCAGCTTTTTTTTTTTTTTTAACTTGTACCTTTCAAATCTCAGCCTTTACCCGTATCCTATTTCTAAAATCACTTCTATATATTTTAGTATTTGTTAGAGCTGCATCCCATGTCCTCGTGCCAAAGTCTGTATTAGTCTAATAGTGCTACCATAACAAAGTACCACAGACTATATTGCTTAAACAATAGAGGTTTGTTTGCTAGTAATTCTGGAGGCTAAAGTCCAAGATTCAGATGTCATCAGAGTTGGTTTCTTCTGAGGTCTTTCCCCTTGGCTTGTAGACACTCCTTTCTTTGTGAGTTCTTACCTAATCTTCCAGATTTTCTCTTCTTATAAGGGACTTCCTATAATCTAGTCCTGTTGATTAGGACTCACACATAAGACCTTATTTTATTTTATTTACATTTATTTATTTACTTATTTATTTATTTATTTTGGAGACAAAGTCTCAGTTACCCTTGGTAGAGTGCTGTGGCATGAGAGCTCACAGCAACCTCATTCTCTTGGGCTCAAGCAGTTCTCTTGCCTCAGCCTCCCAAGTAGCTGGGACAACAGGAACCTGCCACAGTGGCCAGCTATTTTTAGAGACAAGGTCTTGCTCTGGCTCTGGCTGGTCTTGAACCTGTGAGCTTAGGCAATCCACCTGCCTTGGCTAGGTGTGCTAGGATTACAAATGAGAACCACCATGTCCAGCCATATGGGCTAAGTTTAACTGGACTGCCTCTAGAAAGACCCTGTCTCCATGGCTTGGCCCCCATAGCACAGTGTTTATGGTGCCGGCCACATACTGAGGCTGGTGGGTTCAAACCCAGCCCGGGGCAGCTAAAACAGCAATGACAACTGCAACAAAAAATAGCTGGGTGTTATGACAGGCGCCTATAGTCCCAGCTACTTGGGAGGCTGAGGCAAGAGAATCACTTAAGCCCAAGAGTTTGAGGTTGCTGTGAGCTGTGATGCTCTACAGCACTCTACTGAGGGCGACATAATAAGACTCGGTCTCAAAAAAAAAACCCTGTCTCCAAATACAGTCACATTCTGAGGTACTAAGGGTTAGGAGTTGAACATATGAATTTTCAGGGGGAAACAGTTCAGCACACAGTATGCACTGTCTGCTGTCATAATTCCTGCTCCTCACAAAATTAACAAACAAGATCTTAGCAATCTACTGTAGCACATTTTGTCTTCCTCCACCCAAATTCATGGACAGTTAACAGAAGTGAATGGCTGATCAGTTATCTTCTTTTTTTTTTTTCTTGAGATAGAGTCTCATTTTGTTGCCTTGGGTAGAGTGGCATGGTATCATAGCTCACAGCAACCTCAAGCTCTTGGGCTCAAGTGATCCTCTTGCCTCAGTTTTTCTATTTTTAGTAGAGACAGGGTCTCACTCTTGCTCAGTCTGGTCTTGAACTCCTGAGCTCAAGCAGTCTACCTGCCTCAGCCTCTCAGAGTGCTAAGAGTACAGGGGTGAGCTACCGTGGCCACCGATCAGGTATCTTCTCCTCAACTGCTGATGTAAGTTAGTTAAGACGCTCTACTTGTCCACCCCATGAGGCCCGCAAAGTACATCGTGTACATGACCTAACTTACCCCACCAGCAAACTGGAACAATGGGGTGCCACTGTCATTCTCACCTCACAGAGGAAGGCCCTGAGCTCAGAGAAGCCATTTGGCCAGAACATGCCCCTGCAACTAGAAAGCCAAGAAGAGAGATGAGCATCACACAGAGCTCCATCCTCATCTGCTGGCTTCTTCCTGAGTCTGCATGGGTTCTCAGCAGGCTCCCGTCCTGCTCCTGAGTCTCACATTCTCCATAACCCCAACACCTCTGCCTGCTAACTGATGAGCAGATTTCCCCCACTGGTTCCGCCCTGCTTATCTCTCCTGCTCTCTGTAGCTTCTGGGTCTTCCTGCTCTGCTTCTGTTCATCCAGCTCCACCTGCCTTAAGCTTCTCAAATGTGCAAAGGCCTTCCTCCTTCTAGCCATTAATTACAGACTAACCATGTTTTCAATAAGGTCTGGGAGCATCTAGCACCCCCACCACCACCAAGTTCTAGACCTGATTTCCACATTGTACAAAAGTGAGGAAACAGAGGCCACCTGTGTGATGAGCTTTGGGCCACAGGTCAGGATCTCAGGCTGGACTCTGATACCTGTTCACCCCTTCCCCATAGTCCCACCTTCCACCATCAGAGACTCAGTATCTATAGAGCCAGCTTCAGTCTACATTAGAATTTATGAAGCGTCTTTACCCAACAGTACTGATTGGCCTCACACATGTGGTGAGGGGAAGATGCTAGGGGGACTCAGGGACCATGGGCAACCCAGCCAGGTACAGTGGCTCCTACCTCAATCCTAGCAGTCTGGGAGGCTAAGGTGGGTGGATCACTTGAGCTCAGGAGTTCAAGACCAGCCTGAGCAAGAGTGAGAGCCCACCTCTACTAAAAATAGAAGAATTAGGTTTGGCACCTATATTGCAGTGGTTGGGGTGCCAGCCACATACACCAGGGTTGGGGGGTTCAAACCCAGCCCCAGCCTGCTAAGCAATAATGACAGTTACAACAACAACAACAAAAATAGCTGGGCCTTGTGGTGGGCACCTGTAATCCCAGCTACTTGGGATTACAGAGGGACAGGAGAATCGTTTAAGCCCAAGAGTTTATGGTTTCTGTGACCTGTGGCACCATGGCATTCTACCGAGGGTGACAAAGTGAAACTCTGTCTCAAAAAAAATAGGGCAACACCTGTGGCTCAGTGGGTAGGGCGCTGGCCCCAAATACCGAGGGTGGCGGGTTCAAACCCGGCCGTGGCCAAACTGCAACAAAAAGCTGGGCTTTGCGGCAGACGCCTGTAGTCCCAGGTACTCGGAAGGCTCAGGCAAAAGAATCACCTAAGCCAAGGAGTTGGGGATTGCTGTGAGCTGTGACACTACAGCACTCTACCAAGGGCAATATACTGAGACTCTGTCTCTTCAAAAAATAAATTAATTAAACAAATAAAAACAGAAAAATTAGCTGGGCGTGGTGGTGCAGGGCTGTAGTCCCAGATGTTTGGGAGGCTAAAGCAAGAGATTCACTTGAGCCCAAGAGTTTGAGGTTGCTGTGAACTATGATGCCATGGCACTCTACCCAGGAGGATAGAGTGTGTCTCCAAAAAAAAAAACATCAGGCAGTAGCAGAGCTCCAGTACCGCTTCAACCCTTCTCCCTGCGACAAATCACTTCATTTATTTGTATAACATGGTATAATAATAATATCTGGTATCAAAGGGCTGTACATGTCTGAAGTCTAGCACAGTCCCTGAAGCATTTAAGTGCCCAGAATCTGTTAGCTGGCGCCTCCCTAGGACTCCTTGTATAGAATATAGGGTCTTCCTCTCTGCCAAGTACTTCAAGTTGTGGTAGAATTTTTCCCTATGCCTGGTTAAGTAAGGTGGGGAGTGGGTCTCAGTGACTAGAGAATAAAAGGGTTGGGTGGGGAGTTAGGGGGAAATGGCTGAGAAGAGGGAGAGAGGATAAAGAAGTGCCAGGATGTTTTGGACAGAATGTGGCCCAGGCTGAGAATTTCCTTCTCACAGGCTATCCCAGTGGTCCCTGCAGGTCTGGCTGGGCACCCTAGTCACCAAGGAGCATTACAAAAATGTTGGGTTTCTGGACTCCAGGCTGGACCTTCCGGGGTCAGAGTCTGAGGGACTGGGCACCACTAACCTGCATGATGCCTTCCTGTAGCCGGAGGTGACGCACCATCCCTAGAGCGCAGCCTCAATGAGGAAGTGACCATCGAGATTGTCCTGTCCAGCTCTGGCGACGAAGACTCCCAGCACGGCCCCTACTGCGCAGAAGAGCCAGGGAGTCCCGCGGAAACACAGCGCAGCCTCCACGCCTCCCACCTGAGTAGTGCTGAGGCGGGGGGCGAGGGGCAGACCTCCAAAAAGTCCTACGTGTGCCCGAACTGTGGGAAGATCTTCCGCTGGAGAGTCAACTTCATCCGGCACCTGCGGAGCCGCAGGGAACGGGAAAAGCCACACGAGTGCTCCGTGTGCGGGGAGATGTTTAGTGACAGCGAGGACCTGGACGGTCACCTGGAGACCCACGAGGCGCAGAAGCCTTACCGGTGCGGTGCCTGCGGGAAGAGCTTCCGCCTCAACTCCCACCTGCTCTCTCACCGGCGCATACACCTGCAACCGGACAGACCGGAGCGGGGAGCCTCGGAGGACGCTGGCGAGGAGCCTGGAGACGCGCAGGAAAAGAGCGAGTCGGAGTTGAGCTACCAGTGCTGTGACTGCGGGAAGGGGTTCCAGAGGCACGACCAGCTGGTGCGGCACCGCAGCTACTTCCACCCAAAGGACAAAGCCCGGCCCTTTCAGTGCCGGTACTGCGTCAAGAGCTTCAAGCAGAACTACGACCTCCTCCGCCATGAGCGCCTGCACATGAAACGCCGCTCTAAGCAGGCTCTGAACTCCTACTGAGTCCGCCCCTGTGGGCAGGTGCTCCCCTCACAGTGGGACTGATGGCCCTCCCGCCCCAACCCAGGACGCACCTTGCCCAAGATAAGAGAGCAGACCACTCCTGCCTTTTGCTCTCAGGTAGCATCCGACTTTTGTGTGGTGCCATGGTGGTCCCTCCCCTCCCCCCAGATAGTGAGGTAGTGGCCAACTGAGTGTTTGTTTCTGCTGTGCCAAAAAAACAGGGAAGATGTGTCACTACCAGCTTCAACATGCCAGGGGTGTCTGTATCTGACAAGATCCCCACCCAGTGCTCTCAAAGCTGGTAGAGGGATTTGGCTGCCCCAGTCACAGCAAACCCTTGGTTACCAACCAGCCCGCAATATGCTTTTTCCCACCCTGTTTTGTGTAAACACTACCACCAGATTCCAAAGTTTGAGGGTGGCTCCTCCTCCTATCTGACAGCTGCTAAAGGGTGATGGGAGGAGGAAGACAGAAAGGCTGGGCAGGACTTTGAGGCACAGTGGGGCACCATGCCACCACAACAAGCCATGTCATGCCACCAGAAGTCTGAGCCCCGGGTCCATGACCGTCAGGCCGGCAGGCATGGAGTGCTACAGAGACCCCAAGGTTATCAGGTGGTCCTTTGGGGCCTGGAGTCCATGGCTTGGAAAAGCTCATCATACCTTTTGATTTGTCTTGGCGGCTGGTTGTTAGCATCAGGAGCTCATCCAAGGCAAAGCTTGCATTTGAAGCTGTGTTACACACCCTCCCCAAAATGTCTTTTCTTTATACCCTGAAGGTCCTTGGTAAATGCTTGTGGTATGGAAACTGAATTGTCATCATTTACAAGGCACTTAAATCCTTCTTCCCATCTGTCCTGTCTGGGAATATGGAGCTCAGCCCCTAAGGAAGGGTTCTGCCTGGGTGGGCCAAGCCCTGGCACAGAATCTTCTATGACTTCCTACTCTACAGGTACTTGGAGGCTGGTTGGTTCGTTTCCCAGGGCTGTTGTAATGAAGTACACACACCAAACCCTGGGCATTGTATTGTCTGACTGTTTTGAAGTCTGCAAGTCCCAGGTGTTGGTGGAGTTTGTTCCTTCTGAGGGCCCTGGATAGAATCCACTCCATGCCTGTCCTAGCTTCTGGTGCTTTGTTTGGCAATTGTTGGTGTTCTTTGGCATGTTAAAAGCATTACCCAACCTCTGCCTTCATTGTTACATGGTGCTTTTGCTGTGGAGTATCTGTCTCTGAATTTCCCTTTTGTCATACTGGGTTAGGGACCACGCTACCTACTCCAGTATAACTCATCTACACCTGCAATGGCTATTTCCAAATAAAGTCACTTTCTGAAGTACTAGGGGTCAGGACTTCAACATTGGAATTTTAGGGGGACACAGTTCAACCCACAACTCCAGGTAATCCTTCAAGGTGCTATCATGACTGATTCACCTGATCTCATTGAAGGAAGGGTTTGCTCCAAGCATCCACCCTCAGGGCTGGTGTCCTCAATGTGGAAGAATCTTAAGTCTTTAAAGTTCAGAGCCTGGGGGTCTACCCTGAGAGTCCATTGGTAGTGAAACCTCAGCAGTTATGTCAGCTGGGGTGTGTCATAACTGTGTCAGCAGTGGTTGAATGTGAAAGCCACAGCCAGGGAAGTATTTTATTATCTGTGTATGAGACGCCACGATGGACAGTAAGCCTGGGCAAATGAATGCAAGGTGCCTGTTGCTCTTTGTCAGCCACATAATCTTTACATCAAGAAGCCTCTGCCCAAAACCCAGGATGGAAGTTAAAAGATTTTTCTAACTATAATTACTGTTTCTGTGTAGATTCATCTACATACCCAGGATCAGTAAATGCAATAAAATCATTTGGGCATACATTGAAAAAGAAATAAACTGTGGGTGGCACCTGTGTCTCAAGGAGTAGGGTGCCGGTCCCATATACTGGGGATGGCAGGTTCAAGCCCGGCCCCAGCCAAAACTGCAAAAAAGAAAAGAAATAAACTGTTATGGTTTTTAGTTTCTAAATAGTTTGTCTCTTGTATTGATCTGCCTAGAAAAGGGAGAAATTGGATTTTAAAGGCCAAGGGAGAAAAATTTCCAAACAGATGGCTGACACTGTACACAATTATCCCCACCCACTTATGTGGATTCTGTTAGGACCACCAAGGCCTGGAAAGGTTATTTACTCTCTGACTTCAGACATCTGTCTAAAAGAGGAACATTGCTGTAGTTACCAGTGTGTTGTAGGTGTAAAACCAGATCATAAATGAGAAAGTGACAAAGGGTATGTCATGGAACTGGAACCCCATCACCTATCCAAAACCAACAAGTCACCTCAGTAATCAGGAGGTCACATTGCTTCTGGTTTGGAAACCCTCCTAGGTAATGTAGCTTAAATTCCAGGTTCACCCCATGCAAAGGGGGCAGACGGGGATTGCCTCCTCTGAGGAAAAATCTGTCAGCCCTTGGCCATTGATATTTTTGGCCTCAGCTAAAAACAGCTGGCCCACTTGGTGCCTCACCTCTCTCCCTGTCTCCTCACTGGGGTGGCAGGCCAACTGGAGCTATGTCTCCACCTTGCCATAGATGCTGAGACCCCATGCCCGAGAAGCATCTTCCCTCTTTATTCCTCTGATGCCCCTTTGGCATCATTCTCACAAACCCACAGGTGCATAATAAAAACTCACTTGATGAATTAATATTCCTGTTGGTGTTTTCATTGAAAAGGTAACATGGGTGGTGCCCGTAGCTCAGTGGGTAGGGTGCTGGCCACATACTTCAAGGCTGGCAGTTTGAACCTAGCCCAGGTCAGCTGAAACAACAATGACAACTGCAACAAAAAAATAGCTGGGCATTGTGACAGGCACCTGTAGTCCTAGCTACTTGGGAGGCTGAGGCAAGAGAATCACTTAAGCCCAAGAGTTTGAGGTTGCTGTGAGCTGTGATGTCACAGCACTCTACACAGGGCAACAGCCTGAGACTGTCTCAAAGAAAAAAGGTAACATGTGGGCTTGGCACCTGTAGCTCAGTGCCTAGGGCGCCAGCCACACATACCAGGGCTGGCGGGTTGGAACCCAGCCTGGGCCTGCCAAAGAAAAATAACAACTACAACAAAAAATAGCCAGGTGTTATGGCGGGTGCCTATAGTCCCAGCTACTTGGGAGGCTGTCACAAGAGAACCACTTAAGCCCAAGAGTTTGAGGTTGCTGTGAGCTGTGAAGCGACAGCACTCTACCAGGGCGACATAGTGAGACTGTCTCAAAAAAAAAAAAAGAAAAGAAAGCTCCACACTTATGGCTCAAGTGGCTAAGGCACCAGCCACATACACCAGAGCTGGTGGGTTCAAATCCAGCCTGGGGCCGCCAAACAACAATGACGGCTGCAACCAAAAAATACCTGGGCGCTTTGGTAGGTGCCTGTAGTCCCAGCTACTTGGGAGGCAGAGGCAGGAGAATCGCTTGAGCCCAGGAGTTGGAGGTTGCTGTGAGCCGTGATGCCATAGCACTCTACCCAGGGTGATAGCTTGAGGCTCTGTCTCAAAAAAAAAAAAAAAAAGAAAAAAGAAAAGATAACATGTGGCTCGGTGCCTGTAGCTCAGTGGTTAGGGCATGGGCCACATACACCCAGGCTGGCAGCCTGGCAAACAATGACAACTGCACAAAAAATAGCCAGGTGGAGAGGTGGGCACCTGTAGTCCCAGCTACTTGGGAGGCTGAGACCAGAGAATCGCTTAAGTCCAAGAGTTTGAAGTTGCTGTGAGCTAGGATGCTACTGCTCTCTACCAAGGGCCACATAGTAAGACTCTGTCTCAAAAAAAAAAAAAACAAAACAGGTGGCTTGGCGCCTGTAGCTCAAGCGGCTAAGGCACCAGCCACATACACCTGAACTGGAGGGTTCGAATCCAGCCTGGGCCCACCAAACAATGATGGCTGCAACCAAAAAACAGTCAGGCGTTATGGCGGGCACCTGTAGTCCAAGCTACTTGGGAGGTGGAAGCAGAAGACTCACTTGAGCCCAGGAGTTGGAGGTTGCTGTGAGCTGTGATGCTATGGCACTCTACCCAGGGTGATAGCTTGAGGCTCTGTCTCAAGAAAAAAAAAAAAAGGGTGGCACCTGTGGCTCAAAGGGGTAGGGCGCAGGCCCCATATGCTGGAGGTGGTGGGTTCAAACCCAGCCCTAGCCAAAAACTGCAAAAAAACCCAAAACAAAACAAACAAAAAACTGAAGACTGCTGAGTTGTCTGAATTTGTTTGACCATCTGGGGCAGGTTGGTTCCACATTTTATCTGAGGACACAGACTCAGAATGTGGGTTGTGCTGAGTTTTCTGCTGGACAGTTTTGCTAATCCAGTTGCCACCTTGTCAGGAGAGGAAGCCGATAAATAAACCAGTCCTGCAAAGAGAGCTCTATGAGAGGGACTGGTCTGGGCAGTGGAATTTACAAATTAATGTCCATTTATTGTCACATGGAAGCAAAGCCATGGACTCCTTGACTTTCTTTCATAACTCCTCTCTGATGGGGCCAGTCACTATGGTGGCTGTGAGTGGGCAAAGTGAAGGGGATGGGGCATTAAGAATGCATCTGCTGGGTGGTGCCTGTGGTTCAGTGAGTAGGGCGCCGGCCCCATATACGGAGGGTGGCAGGTTCAAACCCAGCCCTGGCTGAACTGCAACCAAAAAATAGCCGGGCGTTGTGGCAGGCGCCTGTAATCCCAGCTGCTTGGGAGGCTGAGGCAGGAGAATCACGGAAGCCCAATAGCTAGAGGTTGCTGTGAGTCCTGTGACATCATGGCACTCTACTGAGGGCGGTAAAGTGAGACTCTGTCTCTACAAAAAAAAAAAAAAAAAAGGGGGCGGCGCCTGTGGCTCAGTCGGTAAGGCGCCGGCCCCATATACAAAGGGTGGTGGGTTCAAACCCAGCCCTGGCTGAATTGCAACCAAAAAATAGCTGGGCGTTGTGGCGGGCGCCTGTGGTCCCAGCTACTCGGGAGGCTGAGGCAAGAGAATTGCTTAGGCCCAGGAGTTGGAGGTTGCTGTGAGCTGCGTGATGCCACGGCACTCTACCCGAGGGCGGTACAGTGAGATTCTGTCTCTACAAAAAAAAAAAAAAAAAAAAATGCATCTGCTACTGAGAGAGGATACCTGAGAAGGGTGAGGTCTAGGAAAACAGGTCTTCTCAAGGAGACCACAAGGGTACACCTGCAGGTTCCTCTCCATGGTGACTCAGCCCTTGGGAATTTGTAAACTTAACTTCCTGGAACTTGCAAATTTCCAAGTTCCGTGAAATCCTGTAGTTTTACAGGGGCTGGAATAGCATCTCCCACTTGATTCAAACTGGCCTATGAGAAGGGTACCTATGGGGTACTACAGAGTTGGAACTTTTAGGATTGCATCACCTCCCTTTCCAGGGGTCCTCAAACTACGGACCACAGGCCACATGCAGCCTGCTGAGGACATTTATCCAGCCCCCTGGGTGTTTTTGCCGCTGCTGCCTGTCCTGCTTAGCAGCCAACTCATCACGTGCCCACAGTGCACATGTGTGGAATGTGAGTCGAACTCTCTGACTCCCCTGCATTTATATTCTGATTGCTATTTAGTTGTGTATGATGTTGTATGTTGTGTGCTGTGTAAGCGCCCATTCACACTGTTGCGATCTCTGAACAGTGCAAGTTCAGTCATATGCTTGTATGGCTGAACTCGCATTAGATTCGGAAGAAAAAAGGCATACGTGCCTTCTTTTTTCCTGCAGTGGAATCTGATTGCATGGGTCTTCCCGCCCTTGCGATCAGATTCCTGTGTGAGTTCACAGATCACAGTGCAGCTCGCACAGGGTAGAGTGAACTGGAAAGGTGGTGGAGGAATCTGCTCTGTAATCATGCCTGTTCCTGCACCACACCAGTGTGAGCCTGAGGTAAAAGCGGACTTCCACCATATGGGCACTGGTGAGGCTGAAATGATGTGGACTGGCAAGGCTGCATTGATGGACATTGATCAGTGGCAAGGCTGCATTGATGGACACTGATCAGACTGCATAGATGGGCAGTGCAGTCTATATGTCTCTGTGTGGGCAAAGTTATTGCTGGTATATTGCTTTTGTAGTGATATATATATATTACTAATAGCAATTTGTATTTTGTTTTTTTTTTGGCCGGGGCTAGGTTTGAACCCACCACCTCCAACATATGGGACCGGCGCCCTACTCCTTGAGCTACAGGCGCTGCCCTACTAATAGCAATTTGGAATCCCTAGAAAACAATGATCTCAAGAAAGAGAAAAATTCAGTCAGAGTGTAAGATATTAAAAGAACAATGGACTTATGATTACTTTTTCATGCAGTACAAGGAAAGAACTGTGTGTTTTATATGCCAGAATATAGTGTCTATATTTAAAGAATACAATTTGCGTCGACACTATCAAATTCAACATAAAGATAAATATAATTGTTTGGTCAGAGAAGTGAGAAAAGATAAAATATCACTGCGAGCAATTTTTCAAGTTGCCAAGCTAATAGCATGCACTGGCAAACCATTCCTGGAGGGAGAATTTGTTAAAGAATGCCTTCTTTCAGGTGGCGCCTGAGGCTCAGTGAGTAGGGTGCCAGCCCCATATACCGAGGGTGGTGGGTTCAAACCCAGCCCTGGCTGAACTGCAACCAAAAAATAGCCAGGCGTTGTGGCAGGTGCCTGTAGTCCCAGCTGCTCGGGAGGCTGAGGCAGGAGAATCACGAAAGCCCAAGAGCTGGAGGTTGCTGTGAGTCCTGTGACATCATGGCACTCTACTGAAGGCGGTAAACTGAGACTCTGACTCTACAAAAAAATAAAAAAAGAATGCCTTCTTTCTGTTGCCAAAGAGATGTGTCCAGAGAAAGCCTATTTATTTAGTACAGTGAGTCTTTCAGGACCTACAATTACACGAAGGATTGAAGAAATGGGAGAGAATTTGCATCAGCATTTGCAAAACTCCGCAAAAAAACTTTCCTATTTTTCCTTGGCACTCGACAAAAGTAATGATGTTTGTGATTCTACACAACTTCTAATTTATTCTTGGGATGAATGACTATTTTGAAATCACAGGAGAGCTTGCTGCACTGCAAAGCATCAAAGGAACAACTACAGGAGAGGATATCTATGAAAAGGTTTGCCAAACTGTGAATGGTTTGGAGCTGGACTTGGCAAAACTACCCAGTGTGACAACTAATGATGCTCCTAGCATGGTGGGGTCTAAAAAAGGAGTAATTGCTCACATTAACCAAGAGATGGACAAACATAACTGTCCTCATCCAATAGCCATACACTGCCTCATCCACCAACAAGCACTGTGTAGTAAATCACTGAAGTGGGACTCTGTTATGAAAATTGTGGTATCTTGTGTTAACTTCATTAGAGATAATGCACTAAACCACAGACAATTTCAGGAATTTCTGTCTGAGCTAAATGTTGCTTATGAAAATGTTCTGTACTACACAGAAGTCTGTTTGCTGAGTCGAGGTAGAGTTTTGAAATATTTCTATGACTTACTTCCACAGATTATAGCTTTTCTGCTTTCAAAAAGCAAAGAAGTACCAGAGCTCAATGATGCAGAATGGAAATGGCACCTTGCCTTTCTGACAGATGTAACAGAACTACTTAACAGTTTCAATGTGCAACTTCAAGGAAAGGGGAAGCTCATCTGTGATATGCAATCACATGTGAAAGCACTTGAAGTAAAATTAGGCCTCATTCAAAATTTCAGCCATCTCCCCACAATTCAAAATCTGTTAGTGGAAAAACCATTGGTTGCATTCCAATCAAAACATGTGTGGATTCACTGGAAAATTTGCAAAAGGAGTTCCAATTTAGATTTAAAGAGCTTCATCTCCATGAACAGGACATACAGCTTTTCCATAACCCATTTTCTATTGACATTGAAAATGTGGATATGATTTACCAAATGGAACTGGCTGAACTGCAGAATTGTGACTCTCTGAAAGACACATTCAAGTCAAGCAGCCTTCCTAATTTCTATGCATCTCTCTCCTCTGAGACATACCCTAATCTCAGGAACCATGCACTCAAAATGGCAACCATCTTTGGCAATACTTATGTCTGTGAACAGACTTTTTCCAGAATGAAACCTCTGAAATCTCCAGCTAGATCTAGACTAACTGATGCACACTTGCATCACTTGTTACAACTAGCAGTGACAAATATGGAACCGGACATTGACCATCTCATTAGTCAAAAGCAGGCCCGTAGTTCCCATTGAAATACTGGTAAGTTTGTGGATTTAACTTTACTTGTTCTTCCTTTTAAATATTGTATTTGTTCCCGTTTTGTTTTTTTACTTCAAAATGAGATATGTGGAGTGTACAAAGAAATTTGTTCATAGATTTTTTTTTTTTTAACTATAGCCCGGCCCTACAACAGTCTGAGGGACAGTGAACTGGCCCCCTGTTTAAAAAGTTTGAGGACCCCTGTATATTGGAACAAAACTAGTGGAGAAATCTGGTGTTCACAAACCTGTTCTATGTATACTTGCATTAACAGTTCTATCCAGTTTGATGTTTCCAAAGAGCAGTTATATCTTTTAAGAGCAAGAACAGGTGTTTGACTGCTGGTGAAGCTTTCCTGTCCTTGGGAAGAATCCCCTGTGTTATCAATCCTTTAGACAATAGCTGAGAGGGTCTTGAAATGAACTAAGCATTTCATTGGTATGCTAATAGCAGCCATTTGGGAGATAATTGCTGTCACTGCTGCTGCTGCTTCAGGCATCGCTCTAACTGAAAGCATCAAAACCTAAGACTTCTTTGCTGAATGGCACCACAACTCTGGACTGCTCAGAGACAAATTGACACAGAAATCCATAATGAACTTTCAGATTTAGAACAAATGGTAGTTATGCTTAGGAGATCAATTGTCTAGTTTACAAAAACAAATTAAGTTTAGGTGTGATTGGAATATGACTTCATTTTGTATTACCCCTGTTCCTCATAATGCCACTGTATTCCCTTGGGATAAACTAAAAAAACACTTATTGAATCATGAAAATTTAACCAATGATATTTTGTATTTACAGCAACAAGTATATACGTTTCAGCACAAGCTGGAACGTGTTTATGGAGATACTGTATTGAAAGGATTGTCAGAAGGAATAGAAAAGTTAAACCCTTTACCTAAGTTAAATGCCTTGTTTGGAGTGTCTGCTAGATTGTTTGCTATATTGTTTTTTATTTTTTTATTTTATATTTAGTCTGCAGACAGGTCCACTACGCCTGCCAAGTGAGTGACCATCAAGCACCTGTGTTTTCTGTTATCATGCACAAAATAAATATAAACAAAAAGGGAGAAGTGTAACCTCAATGTAATTTTGAGTGCCTTTGATTTATGCTTGAAGAAACCTTTCCAGAGTCCACATGAAGGGATATTCTTTTGAAGATTCTCCAAAGTGATTAGAAAGCAAATCATGCAGGAGGCAGACCCTGAAGGCAGAGTCTGATTGTCTCTGGAATTTTCTGGAAGAGACCTGGGGAGGGGAAAATCAAGATAAGTTAATGTGCATTTTTAGTTAAAGGTTACATCTGTTCTTTCCAGATAAATACTTAATTAAGTTTTATGATTACTTTGTATTTTTTTTTATAGTTACTTTCCATTCTTATGGTATAGGCCATCTGTCACCAGCTGGTTTGCTATTATGATGTATACATGCAGAAAAGTGTATTGTTAGAATATATAAGCTGGTAAGAAATAAAGTGAAGTTGCTACATGCCTGAGAGAGGTGTAGCCCTCCTCTTCTCAGTACGTGCTGACTGCTGGTCTCATCGCTGCAATCCAGCCTGAACATTTCCAGCAACAGAGATTTGAGCCCACAGGCCACAGATCAGTGATAAAATGGGATTTTATTGAATGGAGGGGCATACACATGGAATGGAGAGCACCAGAGCTACTGGCAGGGGAGAGGAGGCCTAAGTTGGAGGTCTCCTGCTCAGGTTTTTGTCTAGGGGTAAATAATTGGCCCTGAGAGATATATTGACCAGGACTTGGTAGATTGAAAAATACCTTTACAAACTGAATGGGTGTTCTAGCAAATGAATGAATTAATGCATTCCCTCACCTTGGGCAAGGTTATTAGGTCTTTGCATTTTTTGTCTGGGGACCCTCCTTATATTAGGGTGTATGCTCCCTACTCAGGGTGGAACTATCCAAAATGTTTTAGGCTGCTTTGTTTATGACCTTGCTCAGAGGGTGTGGCCAGCAGGGTGCAGCCTGTTTGTATCTAGAGATGGGAGTCTTGTTTTTGAGCTCACCTGAGCCTGAAAAATGGGGGGTTGCTGTCCAGCCCTGAGTAGGAAAATCCTGTATCAATATTATATTCCATAAAATGTCTCTCATTTGTAAAATGTAACAATTTGGTTGTTTAAATCGTTTGGGAAACTATGTCTTTGTCAAAGAATAAGATTCTAGCCTTTTAAATCTTCTAATTATCTGTCTAGCCAAGTGAATAATTAACTTCATAGTAAACCACAATTCTGTTTTGTGAAAAGTGGGTTTTTGAGAGTGAGAGAAATTATACAGAAAGAAAAATGGCATTGCATAAGGGAAGAATCTTGTGTGGTAAATTTTGTCCTGACACAGAATGAATATTTAAGAAAGTGAAAGGCAGGCCAAAAGTTAAAGAAAGTTTAGAATGTTTGTAGATTGTCTGTGCAGGTTAAATGAAACTCTTAAAAGGAAATTTGTGAAGGAATTTACATGTGATTCAGTTGATTGTATATTGCCTTTAAAATCTTTTGACTTGTAATATTATTTGAACAAATGTTTTAAGCCTTTGATATTTGACAAACCTTCAAAATCCAAACTCTAAATTTGGGGCTTGGAGCCCATAGCACAGTGGTTGTGGTGCCAGCCACTGCACCAAGGCTGGTGGGTTCAAACCTTTGCCTGGGGCAGCTAAACAACAATGACAACTGCAAAACAAACAAACAAAAAACAACTAAATTTAGTCTTTTTGAAATATTAAGACCACTGAAAGTCTGAGAAAGACAAATTAGGTTTATTTGATTTGTTAAAAAAGTATAGGAAACATTGTCAAATATGAATGGTGATTAATTTTATGTGGGTTATGTTTATATATAATGTTCCAACATTATAAAATATTGGTCTGTCTTAATGTATATAAGTAATAATTTTAATTCATCTAAAAAAGTATTTTTTGTAACTGGCTGAATCCAAAGTTTGTCCTAAAAAAGAAATGTTAAGAGAGGCTAACAAATTCTCTTGAATCCAAATTTCTGACATCTTTAGAAATTAAATACCTTCGGGCTAAAAGCAAACTTCTAGAACTTTAATTAGAAAGTTAGCATGTTGGATATTTAATAAAAAAAAAAAAAAGAAAGAAAGTTAACATGTTGGGAGATGCCTGTGGCTCAGTGGGAGGGCATTGGCCCCATATACTGAGGGTGGTGGGTTCAAACCTGGCCCTGACCAAACTGCAACAAAAAAATAGCCAGGTGTTGTGGTGGGCGCCTGTAGTCCCAGCTACTTGGGAGGCTGAGGCAAGAGAATTGCCTAAGCCCAGGTGTTGGAGGTTTCTGTGAGCTGTGACACCATGGCACTCTACCGACAGCGATAAAATGAGACTCTGTCTCCACAAAACAAAACAAAAAAAAGGAAAGTTAACACGTCTACGAGTATTGCTAACCTAACTTAAAACAGAACGTAAATCAGTTATGTGGGTCTGGACTGGTTTGTTATGGCTTTTTGTTTGAAATATTGCTGGTTCTTTCTGTGTTCTGTTTTCCAGAAGTCAAGAAAACCATTTTCTGTCTTTTGAGCTATTTGTAGATTTTCAAGCAATGTATGTACTAAAGGGCGGAATTTGAAACATTTATTTTTTCTCTCTCCTTGATTTCTCTGGAATTTGAAAGCCATTTATAAGTATTCTTAATTTCTGACAATACAGTTATTTGCATAAGTTCAATAAGAATCTGTTTTGTTCTATAGGACATGATGAAGGAAGGCACTGGTTAGTTTATCAAGGCTTTGACTGGAATAGCATTTTCAGAGGTGTCCAGACTGCATTAAGGAGTTAAGATTGCTGTAGTCCCAGCTACTTGGGAGGCTGAGGCAAGAGAATCACTTAAGCCTAGGAGTTGGAGGTTGCTGTGAGCTGTGTGAGGCCACGGAACTCTACCGAGGGCCATAAAGTAAGTCTCTGTCTCTACAAAAAAAAAAAAAAAAAGGAGTTAAGATCGACTTTATAATAACCAAGGACAGACCAATCAACTTCACACAGTTTTAGGCCATGGTTTCATATCCTCTTAAAAGTTCAACTCAGAGGACTTTTTAGACACCATTCTCAAAATTCTTGGAGATATTTGGGCATAGCCTGAGGACTCCTGGGGATGTCCAATATGCCTTCTTAGGCTACAGCAATGGTACAGCAATAGAAATAGCAGTAGAAGAATCAATGGAAAGAAAAATACCACATCAAAATGCACATTTGAAAGCCCAGAAATATGACTGAGACTATATTAGTTGAAAAACTTGAGAAGTAAAGGAGGATGAGGAAAGAAGTATTGGGTCTACATAAAATAAATGAAAATTAAGGGTGAAAAAAAAAAACCTGACTTTATAAGGCCAATAAAAAAGCCCTTTGAAAAAACTGGCCAGATACCCATCAGTAATGTTTCCTGATCTATGGTAAGTAACAAAGGTCACTTTCTGACAGGTTCAGAAATTGAAATGTGCTTGGGGACCTCAAGAGAAGAGGAATTTACTCAATGCACACGGGTATCTAATGGCACAGATGAAACCTGGGCTTGTGGAAGGCTTTCAAGTGTAACCTGATATTTCTTATAAAAGGTTCCAGCAAAGCTAATTTTAAAGGAAAGGAGAGCCTAGACAGCTAATAATTATTCTTACTGCACTTTATGCAAATAATCAGACCCAGTATACTGAAGGTATACTTTATTTTAGCAATTAAGTTAGTTCTGCTATAATTTGTCTTTAGTAAAGAGAAAAATTGGAGAGAGAAAAATCGTTCAAGGGGAAAAGAGGCTGGGGCCCATCTATATTAAATCCCAGCCTTGTCTGTAATGTCAGCTCATAAAATGAGACATAACTGTTTTACTAAACTGATCTGTTAAATGGGATTAAGAGACTGGCCAAAGAGTATAGAATTATATACAGTAGTCATATTTACTCTGAAACCTTGAAACTCAACAAGGGTTGCCTGTTGGCCACACTAGAAAATTTGTGTAGTATTAAATGTTATCTGCTGTGTCTATATAGATACCTCAGGAAAAATTGGAACCTGAATGAGAATTTCCCAGTAAATGGTGTGACTGTGACATGACCTCATAAGTGGCCCCACACCCAAATAATGTTCAGGAATATTCACTTGAATTGTCCAGATCTTTGGATAAGTTCTATAAGGACTCTTAAAACTATGTATTATCTTAAGAACTGTGCTAGGTCTGTAAGCAGGAACACCAATGTTCTCATTGTGTAAACCTTAGCCTAAGAAATCCTCGCCTGGATTCATCACAGCTAGCTGAAGAAAGCTTCACTGCTCCGTGGGAAGCAAAGGTAACTTTTTTTTCTTTTGAGACAGACTCTCACTATGTTGCCCTTGGTTGAGTGCTGTGACAACATAGCTCACAGCAACCTCAAACACTTGGGCTTAAGTGATTCTCTTGCCTCAGCCTCCCCAAGTAGCTGGGACTACAAGCCCCCACAAAAACACCTGGGTATTTTGTTGTTGTAGTTGTCATGGTGCTTTGGCAGGCCCAGGTTGGATTCGAACCCACAAGCTCTGGTACATGTGGCTGGTGCCCTAGCCGCTAAGCTACAGACACTGAGCCAGCAAAGGTAACTTTTAAGAAGGTCAACATGCCCTGCTCCAGCCACTTACTGGGAGCTGGCTGGTCAATGCATGACTGAAACCTGATGAAACTCCTCAAGGGACTTGTCTTAATTGGACTTTGAACTTTGGGGAAAGGGGAGGAGGAATGTGACACAGGGAAAAGTGAAATCTCGGCTCGGCGCCCATAGCACAGTGGTTACAGTGCCAGACACATACACCAAGGCTGGTGGGTTCAAACCTGGCCCAGGTCAGCTAAACAACAATGACAACTGCAACAACAACAACAAAGTCCTGGTGTTGTGGCAGGTGCCTGTAGTCCCAGCTACTTGGGAAGCTAAGGCAAGAAAATCGCTTGAGCCCAAGAATTTGAGGTTGCTGTGAGTTGTGACACCATGGCACGCTACCGAGGGTGACATAATGACACTCTGTCTTAAAAAAACACAATGTGTCTTAAAAAAAAAAAAAAAAGAATGTCTAAGAGAATCATCAGAGAACACATCATATTATCAAAGTAACCTTTACCAATATCACAATACCTTTTGTCTATGTGTGACTACCTCTTCAGAGTTTCCTGAGACAAACCCTTACAATCATCCTGAAATCTTAAGTAGATAATGGGTGGGGGGAGGGGTTTGTGGAGAATTGAAGTTGTAAATGGTGGCACACAGAGCCAATCTTCAGACCAGGTTTATTGAAAAGGGAGGGTGACCTCTCTGGGCAGTGCAAAGATGGCACCTGTGCCTGGGGCACAGTTAGAAACCTATGGGTAGGAGTGGGCACATTCCACATTTGCTAGTCAGGTTAGGGTCTTTTGGCAGGAACTTCTGGGGGGTGTGGCTAGCCAGATCCTTAATATCTTTGTCTTAGATGAGAGGAGGAGGAGAAGCAGGAGAGGAAAGGGGTCTGTGTGCAGCTGTGTTCGGCCCTCCAATAGAGAGGAACATGAATTTAGCTGACTACATTCACTGTACCGCTCCAGCTTAGCTTCTCAGACTCCATCTTGTAGGCTGCTTTTCTGGCTTCAGGTCCTAGGTATTTCCAGGTAAGACAAATCTTCCTCTAAAGTCTCTTCTCTCTGGCCCCATTTCAAAACAGACCATGGGGGCCCCAGCAAGGTGGCTCATGCCTGTAATCCTAGTACTCTGGGCAGCCAAGGCAGGTGGATTGCTTGAGCTTAGGAGTTCAAGACCAGCTTGAGCAAGCGAGACCCCCATCTCTACTACAAATAGAAAAAATGAGCCAGGTGTTCTGGTGGATGCCTGGAGTTTCAGCTACTTGGGGGGTTAAGGCAAAAGTATCTTTCTTTTTTTCTTTCTTTCGTTTTTTTTTTTAATTTTTTTTATTTTTTTGAGGCAGAGTCTCAATATGTCACCCTTGGTAGAGTGCCATGGCACCACAGCTCACAGTAACCTCAAACTCTTGGGCTTAAGTGATTCTCTTGCCTCAGTCTCCTAGGTAGCTGGAACTATGGTTATAGTTGGCATTGTTGCTCAGCAGACTCAGGCCAGGCTAGAACATGCCAGCCTCATTGTGGCTGGCACACTACTCACTGAGCTATGGGCACTGCTGCAAAAGGATCTTTTGAGCCCAATAGTTTGAGATTGCTGCAAGCTATGAAGATGACACAGAACTCTACCCAGGGTGACAGAGTAAGATTCTGTCTCAAAAAAAATAAATAAATAAATAGTGGTCAGGCACAGTGGCTCATGCTTGTAATCCCAGCACTTGGGATGCTGAGGTGGGTGGATTGCCTGAGCTCACAGGTTTGAAACCAGCCTGAGCCAGAGCAAGACCTTGTCTCTAAAAATAGCCAGGTGTACGGTGGGTGCCAGTAGATCCAGCTACGTGGAAGACTGAGGTAAGAGAATTGCTTGAGCCCAAGAGTTTGAGGTTGCTGTGAACTATGGTGCCATGGCATTCTACCAAGTGTGACAAAGTGAGACTCTGTCTCAAGAAATACACACACACACACATATTATATATATATATACACTCAATTATTATTTTTTTTGAGACAGTCTTCCTCTGCCACCCAGGCCAACTCCCCATTGTAGCTTACTACAACCTCAAACTTCTGGTCTCAAGCAATCCTCACACCTTGACCTACCAAAGTGCCATGATTACAGGTGTGAGCCACCATGCCCAGTCTAAACTATCCTTTTTTTTTTTTTAATTTTTTAAAATTAAATCATAGCTGTGTACATTAATGTGATCATGGGGCACCATACACTGGTTTTATATACCATTTGACATATTTTCATCACACTGGTTAACATAGCCTTCCTGGCATTTTCTTAGTTATTGTGTTAAGACATTTATATTCTACATTTACTAAGTTTCACATGTACCCTTGTAAGATGCACCATAGGTGTAATACCACCAATCACCCTCTTTCCACCCATCCTCCCCCCTCCCTCCCCTCCCTATCCCCTTTCCCCATATTCTTAGGTTATAACTGGGTTATAGCTTTCATATGAAAGCCATACATTAGTTTCATAGTAGTGCTGAGTACATTAGATACTTTTTCTTCCATTCTTGAGATACTTTACTAAGAAGAATATGTTCCAGCTCTATCCATATAAACATGAAAGAGGTAAAGTCTCCATCTTTCTTTAAGGCTGCATAATATTCCATGGTGTACATATACCACAATTTATTAATCCATTTGTGGATCGATGGGCACTTGGGCTTTTTCCATGACTTAGCGATTATGAATTGGGCTGCAATAAACATTCTGGTACAAATATCTTGGTTATAATGTGATTTTTGGTTTTCTGGGTATATACCTAGTAGAGGAATTGTGGGATTGAATGGCAGGTCTATTTTTAGATCTCTAAGTGTTCTCCAAACATCTTCCCACAAGGAATGTATTAATTTGCATTCCCACCAGCAGTGTAGAAGTGTTCCCTTTTCTCCACATCAACGCCAACATCTCTGGTCTTGGGATTTTGTGATATGGGCTAATCTTACTGGAGTTAGATGATATCTCAAGCTAGCTTTGATTTGCATTTCTCTCATGATTAAGGATGATGAGCATTTTTTCATATGTCTGTAGGCCATGCGCCTGTCTTCTTCAGAGAAGTTTCTCTTCAAGTCTCTTGCAAAGCCTGAGATGGGATCACTTGTTCTTTTCTTGCTTATACATTTGAGTTCTCTGTGGATTGTGGTTATTAAACCTTTGTTGGAGACATAACCTGCAAATATCTTCTCCCATTCTGAGGGCTGTCTGCTTGCTTTACTTACTGTGTTCTTGGCTGTGCAGAAGATTTTTGGTTTGATCAGGTCCCAGTAGGATATTTTTGAAGCTACTTCAATTGCCCGGGGGGGGGGTCCTCCTCATAAAATATTCGCCCAGACTGATTCATTCAAGAGTTTCCCCTGCACTTTCTTCTAGGATTTTTATAGTTTCATGTCATAAGTTTAAATCTTTAATCCAGTGAGAGTCTATCTTAGTTAATGGTAAAAGGTGTGGGTCCAGTTTCAGTGTTCTATAGGTCACCAACCAGTTCACCCAGCACCATTTGTTAAATAGGGAATCTTTTCCCCACTGAATGTTTTTAATTGGATTGTCAAAGATCAAATAACGATAAGTAGCTGGGTTCATCTCTTGGTTCTCTATTCTGTTCCATACATCTACCTCTCTGTTTTTGTGCCAGTACCATGTTGTTTTGATCACTATCGATTTGTAGTATAGTCTGAGGTCTGGTAGCGTGATTCCTCCTGCTTTGTTTTTATTTCTGAGTAATATCTTGGTTATTTGAGTTTTTTTCTGATTCCATATAAAACAAAATATTATTTTTTTAAGATCTTTAAAGTATGACAGTGGAGCTTTAATAGGGATTGCATTAAAATTGTATATTGCTTTGGGTAGTATGGACATTTTAACAATGTTGATTCTTCCCAGCCATGAGCCTGGTATGTTTTTCCATTTGTTAACATTTTCAGCTATTTCTTTTCTTAGAGTTTCATAGTTCTCTTTATAGAGATCTTTCACATCTTTTGTTAGATAAACTCCCAAATATTTCATCTTCTTTGGCACTAACGTGAATGGGATAGAGTCCTTAACTGTTTTTTCAACTTCACTATTGTTGGTATATATAAAGGCTACCAATTTATGAATGTTGATTTTGGAACCCGAGACGCTGCTGTATTCCTTGATCACTTCTAAGAGTTTTGTAGTAGAATCCCTGATGTTTTCCAGATATATAATCATATCATCTGCGAAGAGTAAAAGTTTGATCTCTTCTGACCCTATATGGGTACCCTTGAACGCCTTTTCTTCCCTAATTGCGATGGTTAAAACTTCCATTACAATGTTAAAGAGCATTGGAGACAATGGGCAACCTTGTTTGGTTCCAGATCTGAATGGAAATGATTTCAATTTCACTCCATTGGGTGGCGCCTGTGGCTCAGTGACTAGGGCACCGGCCCCATATGCTGAGGGTGGTGGGTTCAAACCCAGCCCCGGCCAAACTGCAACAAAAAAATAGCCGGACGTTGTGGCGGGTGCCTGTAGTCCCAGCTACTCGGGAGGCTGAGGCAGGAGAATCGCTGAAGCCCAAGAGCTGGAGGTTGCTGTGAGCTGTGTGATGCCACGGCACTCTACCTGAGGGTGGTACGTGAGACTCTGTCTCTACAAAAAAAAATCAATTTCACTCCATTAAATACAATATTGCTGTGGGTTTGCTGTAGATGGCCTCTATCAGTTTAAGAAATGTCCCTTCTATACCAATTTTCTTAAGTGTTCTGATCATGAAGGGATGCTGGATGTTATCAAAAGCTTTTTCTGAATCAATTGAGATTATTGTATGGTCTTTGTTTTTTAATTTGTTTATGTGCTGAATTATATTTATAGATTTACGTATATTGAACCAGCCTTGAGACCCTGGGATAAAACCAACTTGGTCATGGTATATAATTTGTTTGATGTGTTGCTGGATTCTGTTTGTTAGGATCTTGTTGAATATTTTTGCATCTATATTCATTAGTGATATTGGTTGATAATTTTCTTTTCTTGTTGGGTCTTTTTCTGGTTTGGGGATCAGGGTGATGTTTGCTTCATAGAACGTGTTGGGTAGTCTTCCTTCTTTTTCTACCTTTTGGAACAGGTTGAGTAATATAGGTACTAATTGCTCTTTAAAGGTTTGGTAGAATTCTGACGTGAAACCATCTGGTCCTGAGCTTTTCTTTTTAGGGAGGTTTTGTATGCTTGATGCTATTTCAGAACTTGATATGGGCCTGTTCAACATTTCCACTTGATTCTGGTTAAGTCTTGGAAGGTGACTTGCTTCCAAGTTTTGGTCAATTTCCTTCAGATTTTCATATTTCTGAGAATAAAGTTTCTTGTAATATTCATTAAGGATTTTTTGAATTTCTGAGGAGGCTGTTTTTATTTTGTCTGTGTCATTTCTGATTGATAAAATTAGAGATTTTACTCTTTTTTTCCTGATTAGGTTAACCAAAGGTTTATCTATTTTATTGACCTTTTCAAAAAACCAAGTTTTTGATTTATTGATCTATTGTATATTCTTTTGTTTTCGAGGCCCCAGCGAGCAGTCGGCAGGGCAGGGTAGGCGTGTGCCAGGAAGGTAGGATCCTGGCAGGGATGGAGGGGCATCTGGTGGGGAAGGGAAGAGAGCGAGAGCAGAGGAGCTGTTGAGGAGATGCGTGGCGTGGAGACGGATGTCGGGAGGCGCCAAGGGGCATCCTTTAGAGGGGTCGGGGAGAGGAAGCCTGAGGGGCCCTGCCAACTCCCCTTGGCCCTGAAGATGCCAGTGCCATGCTGAGAAGCTTTTTTTTTTTTTTTTGGCCGGGGCTGGGTTTGAACCCGCCACCTCCGGCATATGGGACTGGCGCCCTACTCACTGAGCCACAGGTGCCGCCCAGCTGAGAAGCTTTTTGAGGCCAAAAATAGTGTTTTGACTCACAAAAGTCAAAAACAATTGCAAGTCAAAATTATTAAATCTGTTAAAATGTAAGATATCAGCTGCAACAACAACAAAAAAAATCTTTTGTTTTCAATTTCATTTCATTGCTCTAATTTTGGTTATTCCTTTTCTTCTACTGGGTTTGGGGTTGGAATGTTCTTCCTTTTCCAGTTGCTTGAGATGTCCCATTAAGTTAACTTCCTTTCTTTCCATTCTTTTGAGTGAGGCTTGCAGTGCTATAAATTTCCTTCTAAGACTGCCTTTGCGGTATCCCAGCAATTCTGATAATTCGTGTCTTCATTGTCGTTTTGTTCCAAGTTTGGCAATTTCCTTCTTGAT
This sequence comes from Nycticebus coucang, assembly GCF_027406575.1. NCBI lineage: Eukaryota > Metazoa > Chordata > Mammalia > Primates > Lorisidae > Nycticebus > Nycticebus coucang. The sequence goes on along the minus strand of NC_069799.1, from coordinate 13,274,930 downwards.
CTCATCTATGACCCAGCTATTATTCAGCATAAGGTCATTTAACTTCCATGTTTTTGTATGAGTATGCAGATTCCTGTTGCGACTGAGTTCGACTTTTATTAAATGGTTGTCTGAGAAGATGCAAGGAATAATTTTTATTCCTTTAAATTTACTGAGGTTAGACTTGTGACCTACATTGTGATCGATTTTGGAGTATGTTCTGTGGGCTGATGAGAAGTATGTGTATTCAGCTTTTTTGGGATGAAATGTTCTGTAGATGTCTCCTAATCCAAATGTTGGATGGTTAGGTTTAAATCCAAAATTTCTTTGCTCAGCTTCTTATTGGAGGATCTATCCAACACTGCCAAAGGAGTGTTGAAATCTCCAACTATTATGGAGCTGGAGGAAAAGCTGTTCATGTCTGTTAGAATTTCTCTTATAAATTGAGGCACATTCTGGTTGGGTGCATAGATATTAATAATTGAATCTCATCATACTGAGTATTACCCTTAACAAATATGAAGTGACCACTCTTATCCTTCCTTACTTGTGTTGGTTTACAGCCTTTTGTATCTGCAAATAGAATTGCAACACCTGCTTTTTTCTGATTTCCATTTGCCTGAAATATGGACGACCATCCTTTCACCCTGAGTCTATATTTATCTTTTAAGATAAGATGAGATTCTTGTATGCAGCAGATATCTGGCCTGAGTTTTTGTATCCAGTCAGCCAACCTGTGCCTCTATAGAGGACAGTTTAAGCCATTCACATTAATGGAGAATATTGATCAGCCTGCTAAAATTTTGGGTATTGAGTTTTTTGAAATTCCAGTGGACAATTTTTAAACCTTTTGCCACTGTGGAAGCTGGAGTTTGATCAAAGTTTCTGAGTAAGTTTAATTTTGTGGTAGAGGATTGGGCTGGTCATTATGGAGGATAGGTCTGAGAATATCCTGAGGAGCTGGTTTGGTTATGTCAAATTTCTTCAACGTGTGAATGTCATTAAAGTATTTAATTTCTCCATCATAAATGAAACTCAGTTTAGCTGAATACAGTATCTGGGGTTGAAAGTTATTTTATTTTAAGAGATTAAAAGTCAATGACCACCCTCTTCTGGCTTGAAAGTTTTCGGCAGAGAGATCTGCAGCCATTCTAATATTCTTCCCTTTGTAGGTTAGGGTTTTCTTACATCTGGCTGCTTTCAGAATTTTCTCCTTCACATTAACTTTAGTGAAATTAATTTTGATGTGCCTGGGGGATGTCTTATTTGGGCTGAGTCATGCTGGGGTTCTGAATCTGTCTGCTATCTGAATTTCAGAATCTCTTGGCATGTCTGGAAAATTCTCTTTCATAATTTCATGGAGAAGAGCCTCTGTGCCTTGCGAAGCGACTTCATTGCTTTCAGGGATTCCAATGAGGTGGATATTAGCCTTCTTCAAATTATCCTAGAGCTCTCGGAGAGAATGATCCATTTTTGCTCTCCATTTCTCTTTCTCTTTGAGAGTTTGAGAGCGTTCAAAAGCTTTGTCTTCAATGTGAGAAATCTTTTCTTCTGCTTGCTCCACTCTGTTACTGAGGGATTCTACTGTATTTTTCAGATCTTTGAGGGCTGCAAATTTTTGCTTCAATGTGTCAAAATCTTTGGTGGTTTTGTTTATAAATTCATTGAATTCTTTTTTTTTTTTTTAGACAGAGTCTCAGTTTGCCTCCCTCAGTAGAGTGGCATCTATGGCATCACAGCTCACAGCAACCTTAAACTCTTGGGCTTAAGTGATTCTCTTGCCTCAGCCTCCCAAGTAGCTGGGCCTACAGGTGCCTGCCACAACACCCACCTATTTTTTTGTTGCAGTTGTCATTGTTGTTTAGCTGGCCCAGGCCGGGTTCAAACTTCAAACCCGCCACCCTTGATGTATATGGATGGTGCCATAACCACTGGGCTACAGGTGCCGAGCTGAAATTTGTTGAATTATTGAGATAACTTTTGAATTTATCCTAGAATTTTTAATTCCAACTTTTGAATTGCTCCTCGAATTTCTAATTCCATCTTTTCCTCCATTCTATTAATCTTGTTTGCAATCCAAATTCTGAATTTGATTTCTGACATCTCGGCCATCTGTTTATGAATGGGATCTTCAGTTACATCTGCCATCTTTCCTTGAGGGGGGTTGATCTACTCTGGTTATTCATGTTACCAGAGTTTTTCCTTTGATTCCACCTCATGATTATTTTACACTATTTGACTAGATGAGTGGATAAAGAAAAGTTGGGTTCGGGGCTCCAGGAGTAGTGATTAACCAGCCCTTTGTCCAAAATCTCGTACTGGTGTCTGTACTTTTACCCCTGGAGCTTTGTCGAGGACCTGTACAGTGCTAAGGTCTGAGAAACTGGGGACCTGCCCTGTGTGGTGGGGCTAAGTGGCTCTGTCTTATTTTCAGCTGGTCTGTGTCTGATCCTAGTGAAACAGTTACTCTGGGTTGAAGTCTCAGCTGTGGAGAAATACTATCAATTAAGTCACCCTGCCCCCCACAGGCAACAATTGGAAAAAGAAAATCGAACCTTCCTACAGCCACACACCCAGGGCACCACTTGGATAGTCCTCAGGTGATTGGCTCAGTTCAAAAGGTCCAAATCAATTGTCTCAGTCAGCACCTGTCTCAGGCGGGAGAGTTTAAAAGGTCTGTGGCACGGCGGCGCCTGTGGCTCAGTTGGTAAGGTGCCGGCCCCATATACCGAGGGTGGCAGGTTCAAACCCGGCCCCGGCTTAACTGCAACCAAAAAATAGCTGGGTGTCGTGGCGGGCGTCTGTAGTCCCAGCTACTCGGGAGGCTGAGGCAAGAGAATCACTTAAGCCCAGGAGTTGGAGGTTGCTGTGAGCTGTGTGATGCCACAGCACTCTACCTAGGGCCATAAAGTGAGACTCTGTCTCTACAAAAAAAAAAAAAAAAAAAGGTCTGTGGCAACTAGATTGCAGGGGTCTGCTGAAAACTCAAATATGACTTGCTCCAGTGCTTTGTGAGGTCAGGAGGACCCACCCAGCAAATAGATTAGTCTGGGAAGGTTGATGCCTCCTTTCCCACCTTGCATCTCTGTCACACCCAGTCACTAATAACCCTGCAGGGCTATGACCCAGTTGCTTCCAATGAGCAGATACTCCAGGGGTTTCCACCTGCCTGAATCACAAGTAGATCTATGTCTCCTCATCCAGACCACTGCTCTGTGCCACTATCTGGCAGGGGGAGGTGAGGTCTGACAACCTGGAGTGCTTGATCAAGGCTGGGGCTGTTCACTCAGTTCCAGCTCCACCCCTGATTGATGTTACTGACAGAACAGAACAAATTTGTGGAGTTTGTTTCTATCCCAGCTAAATTCCCCTGCAGAAGAGAAGCTGTTTTGAGTTCACAGAACCTGCACCTCAGGCCCTGTCTTTGCTGCTGCCGGGTAGTTTGTATTCGCAGCATGGTTAGCTGTCAGTTCCATCCTCCTGCACTCCTTTGTCTAGGCTGATGATCCCCTGAAGGACGGGTGCATCTTAGGCTCAGTAAAGCGGTCCTCTGGGTCAGCCCTGCCCTGGGAGTCTGCTGGCACTGCACGTGTGTTTTCTAGTCCTTGTGGTCCACCCAGGCTGGTACCGCCTCAGGCAAACAAACCCTTTACTCATGGGGCCCGCGTTTCTGTCCCAGATCTGTTCCACTGGTGGTTGCCACCTGAGAAGATGCCCAGTCTCCTCTGGTTGCCCAGAGAGACAAGGGGTGTGACTCCAGAATATCCAGGGGTGAACCCTATTGTTGCCAAAAATGGCTGTTGCTCTGCACCTTGGGGCACCACCGCTCCAGTGTGGTTCCCTCTCAGCCAACCATCCTCTCTTCACTCCCATGCTGCAGAATCAGCACTAGCCAGCAGTAGTCCAGGCCTTGTCCACACCTCTCGAAAAAACACCCAAGAATCTGGACTGCTGGGGGACAGGCCTCCAGATCTCAGAGTGAGAGTGGAGGGGAGTGCTGGGAGCTCAGAATTGCAGGTAGAGAATATGTACAGTTTTACACAGTTTTATGCCTGGCAGGAGAGCGCCATGGCACCCTAGTAGGGGAAGTAGGTCCAGTTTTTAGAGGATCTCTCCCATGGAGTATAATGGGAGGAAACTTTTGAACTCTGCTCATTTGTTTATGGGGTACTCCGAGCTGTTCTCCTGGGTTGAGGGGGCTCCTGTCTGCTTTGTGATGGATTTTGTACCTTTTGTTTGTATCCTTGGAGTCTCAGCTCACCTCAGCAGGGTTGATGTGCATTCTTCGACCTTCTCTCTTGGCACAACTCTAATCCGCCAAGTTACTTGCTAAATTTCTGTCCTTTAACTCTCCTTCTGGACCGTGTGACTTCTTTTGACTGATAGCTCCTAGTAACAGCAGGTCTGCTAATGCTTCTCCCAGGAAAACTTCACAGTATTTGAAGGGTAAAGAATAGGATTATCCTTGCCTCCATTCGGGCTCCCAGTCTTCCTCTCTGTGGGCTCTGGTTGAGCAGATAAATTATCCTTTTTTGAGAGAGAGAGAGTCTCACTCTGTTATCCTAGGCTAGTGAGGCCATCCTCTTGCCTCAATGGGGACTACAAGCACTCTCCATAATGCTTGGTTAACCCTTTTTTTTTTTTGAGACAGTCTCACTACTTTGCCCTTGGCACAGTGCTGCAGTATCACAGCTCATAGCAACCTCAAACTCTTGGGCTTAAGCGATTCTCTTGCCTCAGCCTCCCAAGTAGCTGAGACCACAGGCACCCACCACAACACCTGGCTATTTTTTTGTTGCAGTTGTTTAGTTGGCTTGGGTCGAATTCAAACCTGCCACCCTCGGTGTATGTGGCTGTCGCCATAACCACTGTGCTACGGGCGTGGAGCTGGCTTTTTTGTTTCTATTTTTTATTTATTTATTTTTTGAGATAGCATCTCATTTTGTCACCCTCGGTAGGGTGCCATGGCATCACAGCTCATAGCAACCCCAAACTCTTGGGCTCAAGTGATTCTCTTGCCTCAGTCTCCCAAGTAGCTGGGACTGCAGGTGCCCGCCGCAATGCCTGGCTACTTTTTGGAGATAGGTCTTGCTCTGGGTCAGGCTGGTCTCCAATTCCTGAGGTCAGGCAATCCACCCATCTGGGCCTCCCAGAGTGCTAGGATTACAGGCCTGAGCCACCTTCCAGCCAGTTTCTATTTTTAGTAGAGAGGAGAATCTCACTCTTGCTCAGGCTAGTCTCTAAAACTCCTGGCCTCAGGTATTCTCCTACATCAGCCTCCCAAAGTGCTGGATTTACAGGTGGTACCTCTTCCACCACCCATGCCTGGCCTGGAGAGAACTTTATTTTCTAAGTTTGTTTGTTTGTTTGTTTGTTCATATTTGAGACAGATCCTCAAGCTGTCACCCTGGGTAGAGTGCTGTGGTGTCACAGCTCACAACAATTTCAAACTCTTGGGCTTAAGTGATTCTCTTGCCTCAGCCTCCCAAGTAGCTGGGACTACAGGCACCTGCCACTACACCCAGCTATTTTTTAGGTTGCCGTTGTCATTATTGTTTTTGCTGGCCCAGGCTGGGTTTGAACCCTCCAACTTTGGTGTCTGTGGCCAGCGCCCTACCCAGTAAGCTATGGGCACTGCCTAAGTTAGGATTTTAATGTAAATAAAAATCTATTCTAAAGCTGAGGCAAGAGAGTGACACCATGACAGTCTACCGAGGGTGACATTGTGAGAATTTGCCTCAAAAAAAAAAAAAATCTATTCTATAACCTGGTTTAATATCTTCAAGTTCTGTCACTTTAACTCTGGTCAAATGATGTAGCCCTTGTCTACTGCTTGCCTCAAGCAATGCGAATACTTGTGGATGGTTGACAAATATTATTACCCTAAAATTTGGGATTTGGGGGATCAGTTCTGAACTCTTCTGGGAAAAAAAATGATTGGTGGGGTTTGCTATATTTTTGTTCAACTTTCAAAAATCTCACTGGTGGCTGACGCCTGTAGCTCAGTGGTTAGGGTGCCGGCTACATGGTCTGGGACTGGTGGGTTCCAACTGGCCTGGGCCTGCTAAACAAATAAAAAAACAAAATATCTGGGCGGGTGCCTCTAGTCCCAGCTACTAGGAAGCTGAGGCAAGACAATTGCTTGAGCCCAAGAGTTTGAGGTTGCTGTGAGCTATGATGTCATTGTATTCTACAGAGGGTGACAAAGTGAGACTCTGTCTCAATTAAAAAAAAAAAAAAACTCACAGGTGGTGCCTGTGGCTCAGTCAGTAAGGCGCCAGCCCCACATACCGAGGGTGGCGGGTTCAAACCCGGCCCCGGCTGAACTGCAACCAAAAAATAGCTGGGCGTTGTGGCGGGCGCCTGTAGTCCCAGCTACTTGGGAGGCTGAGGCAAGAGAATCGCTTAGGCCCAGGAGTTGGAGGTTGCTGTCAGCTGTGTGATGCCATGGCACTCTACCGAGGGCCATAAAGTGAGACTCTACAAAAAAAAAAAAAAAAAAAAAACTCACTGGCTTGAATAATAAGTCTGTGGATTGATTTCACTTCAGACATTATTAACAGGTTCAGTTGCTTCTTGCTGTTCTTTTTCTAAGGTGTAGGGGGGTCAGATTTGGCACTTCCTGGCTCTGCAAGGGAAGGAAGGGAGGGAAGGAGAGGGGTTGGGGAAGGAGGGGCAGGGGATGGGGTTGGGAGAGGAAGAGAGGAGATGGGGATGGGAGGGGAAGGGAGGGGACGGTGATGGGAGAGAAGGAGATAGGGAGTGTGAGGAGTGGTGAGGGTAGAGGATTGGTAGTAGGAGAGAAGAGAGGATGGAGAAGGGTAGTGGGAAGAGATGGCAAGGGAAGGGAAGAGGAGTGGGAGGGAAGGTGAAGAGGGCAGGAAGGCAGCTTTTCCTCCCAGCTCCAACACGGGTCTCCTTAGGGGCTTGCTTACTCTGGGCTGGGGCTGGCCTGGGCTTCTGGGGGCCAGGTCTCTCCCTGGTCCTTTGCACTTCAGCTTGCTGATCCCAGTTCTTATTTTGTCTTTATTGCTTTCCTTTGCTCCCTCCCTTTCTTGTTCCTTTCTTCCTTTTTTTTTTTTTTTTTCAGTTTTTGACCAGGACTGGGTTTGAACCCACCACCTCTGGCATATGGAGCTGGTGCCCTACTCTTTTGAGCCACAGGGGCTGCCCCCTTCTTCTTTTTGATTTTCTTTTCCTAAAACTTCAAAAGCAATCTTCAAAGCCTCCCCAGGAAGCAATGAGAATGAGGAGAGTTTCTCTTGGCTTTCCTGGAGAGGGAGCACATGGGTAGGAGTATCTGCCCTCCTGGTAGGAGGCAGATAGAGGTGAAAAGCAATACTGTTTCCTTACTCATTTTAAAGTCCATGGCCAACACTCCTAGAACAAAAGACAAATTAACAAAAGAAAAGCATAACAGATTTATTTAACCAACTTTTTTTTTTCTATTTTGAGACAGAGTTTCACTTTGTCATCCGCCCTAGGGGCAAGCAAGTGTTATTATGGAAGCGAAAATGGGTAGAGGGAATACAAGGGTAGGGCGGTTAGTCATTTTGCCCAATGCTATGATCACGAGAGCAATTAGTGATTTTTCTTACAAAATAAGTACAAACTACAATGTCCTAGTGGGGAAATGCAGGGAGGGGAACTTATAGGTAAGGGTCGTAAAGGATGTGATCATAAAAAGCTATAATCACTAGGGCCCCAATCACAAGCAAAGGGATTTACAGTTCCAAATTGGGAGGGCAAGCAAGAGGAACTAGTTTTAGAAGTAAAAGGGAGTAAATAGTAAAATGGAGTCAAGCTAGTTCTTTTAATATTTCAATATCATATACAGATGGTATGAAGACCACCTAACATAATCCTGAGGGTAGTGACTTTCTACACAATATTAATAATTCCAACAGTTCTAACCAACCGCACTTAAAATACCATGCAATGGGCGGGGAGGAAAGTGGAACCGTTTTTTTTTTTTTTTTTTTTGTAGAGACAGTCTCACTTTTTCTCCCTCAGTAGAGTGCGGTGGCATCACACAGCCCACAGCAACCTCCAACTCCTGGGCTTAAGCGATTCTCTTGCCTGAGCCTCCCGAGTAGCTGGGACTACAGGTACCCGTCACAACACCTGCCTATATTTTTGTTGCAGTTTGGCTCGGGCCGGGTTTCGACCCACCACCCTCGGTATATGGGGCTGCCGCCCTACCCACTGAGCCACAAGCACCACCCAGGAACCGTTTTTTTTAAAAAGCAATAAAATGTAACAAAACAGCAGAATGGAGTCAGTCCTGTTTTGCCTCCTCATTGATTCTCAGGAATAAGAGTTACAACAAAATGGAGTTAGGCCTGCTTTTCTTTCATCCTAACAACAGCAACTTCCAACTCCTGGGCTCAAGCAATCCTCTTGCCTCAGCCTCCCATGTAGCGTGACTACAGGTGTCCACTACAATGCCCAGCTATTATGAGGTCTTGCTCTGGCTCTGTTGCAGGAAGACGAGGCCCAATGGAGAGAAAGAGCACCCAAACGCCATGTGTATAAGAGGAAGGACTTTATTTCAGCCAGCAGAGCCAATGGCATAGAAGAATTAAAAATGGCCACACTCCCCAACTAGCTTAGTCTTTCCCTTTTTATCTCCAGTCAAAAAGTTCCAACCCATGGGTACCTTTGTCATTGGTGAGTTTGAATCAAGCAGGAGAAGTTGTTCCAGCCCCCATAGAACTACAGGATTTCGCAAAAGCAGAAATTTTCAGGTCCCAGGAAGTTAAGTCTACAAATTCCTAAGAACTGAGTCACCATGGAGAGGACCCCGCAGATGTATCCTTGGGGTCTCCTTGAGAAAGACCTCTGTTATCCTAGACTTCACCCTTCCCAGGTATCCTTTCTCAGCTCAGGCTGGTCTCAAACCTGTGAGCTCAGGCAATCCACCTGACTCAGCCTCCCAGAGTGCTAGGATTACAGGTGTGAGCCAGCCCACCTGGTGGAGGGATGAATTTTTTTTTTTTTTTTTTTTTTGAGACAGAGATTCTGCTGTCACCCTAGATAGAGTGCCATGGCATCACAGCTCACAGAGACCTCCAACTTGGGCTCAAGCCATCTTCTTGATTCAGTTTTTTTTATTTTTAGTAGAGATGGGGTGTTGATTTTTGCTCAGGCTTGTCTAGAACTTGTGAGCTCAAGCTATCCACCCACCTGGGCCTCCCAGAGTGCTAGGATTACAGGCGTGAGCCACTGCACCTGGCCAGGATAGAATTTTTAAGGCGCTTACATTTCAAATTTGAACTGAAAAAACAATGGTATCCATGTATCCCTTTCAACTTGTCACTTTATTATTTCCACAATAATAAATCATTTCATAAATCATCATATGTGAACACTTCCAGGAGGTGCCAATTCCTATCCCATAAGATTTAGCATTGAGCTCCCACATCCAGAGGACAGGATATAGAAGAGAATTTCCACTGCAATAAAATTTCCACTATGCTGGCTCAGCAACCGTAGCTCAATGGCTAGGGCACCGGCTACATACACCCAGTCTGGCAGGTTTGAACCAGCCTGGGTCTGCTAAACAATAATGACAACAACAACAGAAAAATACCAGGGTGTTGTGACAAGCACCTGTAGTCCCAGGCACTCAGGAGGCTGAGGCAAGAGAATCACTTAAGCCCAAGAGTTTGAAGTTGCTGTGAGCTGTGACATCACAGCACTCTACTGAGGGCGACATAGTGAGACCCTGTCTCAAAAAAAAAAAAAAAATGTGGAAGAAAGTTCTCCCAGACGTCCCTGACCTTCGTCCTCCTCGCCCTCCAGGTTGCCTGCAGCCTGCCGGGGTCTGCAGTGGGCTCCTCCTGCGGTTGCCATGGGGCTCACAGTTTTGTTCTGCCGCCCAGTCCTGGGCCGCATCGTCCTCCAGGCTGATGATTACACTTAAGCTGTGGCAGCCCTGGCTCCCACTAAATGTCCTTTATCTTCGCTTTCCTTGGGCGGGCGTTCTTCAACGGTGCCAACATCTGGCAGGTGCATGTGCCCACACTGACTAGAGCCTTTGGCATTCTGGTGGCCATTCTGCAGGTCCTCTGCTGGGGCTGGTCATAGTCCACGAGGAGAATGGCACCGCTTCCAAGTACTTTGTGAGCAGTGGCTCTGACACAGTGAATGTCGACTCCTCAGTGCAGTGGAAGCAGATGCTGGTACAGTGGCAGCAAGCAGCGGAACCAGAGGGCTGGAGGGTGGGCAGGGGGGCCCCATTTCCTAGGCCTGGGAATGAATGGGATTGTAGCCATTCATTTGCTACCCAGACATGCTAAATGTAACTACCAAGCCCAAATAAATGTAACTACCGAGGGCCAGACATGTCCCAGATACCGAGGGCCCCACATGACTATATATACCCCTAGACAAAGAGCCTACAGAAAGACAGAGAGAGAGAGAGCTTTTCTCTCCTGACTTGGGTTTTCTCTCTCTGCCAGGAGCTCTGGCGCTTCTGTATTCTTTTCTGTAAATAAATCCTGTCTTACCACTGATCTGTGGTCCATGGATTCATTCTTTGAATCATCGAGACCAAGAACCTACTAAAGAACAAAATTCCGGTATCACAGTGACACTGGATATGCTGGACCTAGGGGCAGCCAAGGTGAACTTGGAGAAGGCGCAGGTGGAGCAGTCCAGGGCAGCAGACAAGCCATCCTGATTGGCATTGAGGCCAAAGAGGCCCTGGTGAAAGCCCTCGAGTAGGCAGGTGGTGCGGCCCCTTATCACCAGGGAGACCAAGGCTTGGAACTGAGAGGGGATGTCCAAGGCGGCCAGAACCAGCTATCAGGGGTCTAAGCCCAGGGGGCCCAGCAAACCCGAGCAACGTCTTGGGGAAGCCATGCTTTCCATAAAGTCCACCAGGGGGCAGCGTCGCTTAGGCTTCTGCCTCTGGCTTTCAGAGCCTGTCTTTGTGCCCAAGAACCCAGGGCAAACAAGCCCTTTGCCAGGCCTGGGAACTGAGGGTCTGTCGCCCCCCACCCTGATGGGTCCGCGCATAACCGCTTTGCACTGCAGAGCCTGCCACTGGAACCTCTGCTCCAAGACACCTCCACAGGTGACCTGCACTCAGCTTTTGCCCCCAATTCAGGGAAGGGTGGTGCTGACTGAACATGATAGGTCTAATTAGAGTACTGAGAGTCAGCATTTGAGAGATCCTCCCACCCCATCCTGCTTATGGAAGTACTCAAAGACACCCTCCCAGGAGGCACTGCACTGTACTCTCTATGTGCCTAAATTATATTTTGCTTTTGGGGTTCTTTTTTTTTTGTTTTTGAGACAGAGCCTCAAGCTGTCACCCTGGGTAGAGTGCTGTGGCATCACAGCTCATAGCAACCTCCAATTCCTGGGCTCAAGAGATTCTCCTGCCTCTGCCTCCCAAGTGGCTAGGACTACGGGTGCTGCCACAACGTCCAGCTATTTTTTGGTTGCAGCTGTCACTGTTGTTTGACAGTCCAGGCTGGATTTGAACCCACCAGCTCAGATGTATGTAGCTGGTGCCTTAGCCACTTGAGCAGCAGGCGCCAAGCCATGCTTTTTGGGTTCTTGCACCAACTCACTGGTGTGGGTTTTCCTTGTCTTTTGGGCTAATTTTCTTCCATTTCCAAGTCTAAGAAAATCTGGAAAGCAGAAATCATTTTTTTTTTCCCTAAATACCAGAATTCAAATAGCTAACCATGCAGGTTTTCCCAAGGAATGAAAACTAGGGTCGGGGGAAGAAAAGCCTAACACCCCAAGAATTTGTTTTCTCAGATGAAAGGTACATGAGGAGACACTCCTCCCCCCCCCCAGAACATCCAGCTGTTGCCCTGAGAGGCTCTACTCCCATATTTCAGGCTATCCTCTGGAAGGAGATGACCCAGGGTTGATGTTTAGCAGACACTTTAAGGTCAAGTGTGCAGGTGCCACGGGTGATAAAACACTGGACCAGGTAAAAAGACAAGAGGGTGCATGAGGACACATCACCCTGTGAGAATGCCTTAATCTGAAGACATTCTGATAAAGTGTGCAGGCTTAGGGAAGATAAAGAGAAGAGAGCTGCAAAGGTCTTTCCTAGTGGAGTGTCAGACCATTATTCTCTGCTTTCCTCTCATGCGAAATGTTCAAAGACAGAACAAAGATGTTAAGAACCACCCACTGCTCTGGGGAAAAAAAGGCAAACTATCAATGTCCCGACCCGCGGGACAGCAACGGGGGACGCAGGAACCACCTAAAGGAGAAAAACAAACAAGGGGCATGAGAAAGGGAGACAAGACAGTTTTCTGATCAAGTCTCAAACTTTATGGAAAAAAATTGTGCCTTATAAGCATTAAGGTGGGTGTGTCTTGTTGGGAGGTTCAGAGGAGTTGTTAACTGGGGATTGGCTAGAGTAAGTATGATGGGGCATAAGGTGATTGGTTGGCTAGTTGCCGGGTAAAGTTACTGGGAAAAGGTAAAACTGTTTTTTACTTGAAGAGGAAGTAAGGCTGAGCTGTACCTTATATGGCTTCCGACATCTCCTCCCTTGTTGTTTTAAGGAGGTGGGCATTAACCGAGAGAGGGAGTAGTGACCTGGCTCCTCTCGTGGATTTCCCAGATCCACATTTGTTATTTGCGGTATCTTTTGGAGAGGAGAGGTAAGCGAAATTTTTGATACCAACCTCTATGCAAGCCAGGTTTGCTCTCAGAGAAAAATCAGAGGGGGTCTGATCCTTCATTTGACTTCTCCTTGGGATCGGGTGGTCGAAGGATTGTGGGACCTTCTCTTGCAATGCCTTGCTGTGCACTCAACTCGGTGCCCATACCCTTTTTTCCTTTTATTGGGAATGGGTAAGTGAACCTCTGATCTATACACTGCCCTCATTATGAGGGGAAGCCATGAGATAAGGAATGGTCAGCTTCCTGGTCAGATAAAGTGAGGCGTTGGTAGTGAATTTGAATTGGTTTTGCTAGGGCAGAGTCTATTTGTTGTTTAATGAAAGTTGTGACCTTTTTGAATAGCCAGGGGCCGAAGGAAAGGACTAATAGAAAACCTAATAGGGGGCCTAGGAGTGGGAGGAGATAAGGAAGAAGTCCATTGAGTCCTGACCAAAGGGGGTTATCACGAAGTTCCTTTCTTCTTTCTTCGAGCTGGTCTTGCAGGTTTTTTATCTTGTCTTGAACAATGCCTGACTTGTTGGTGTAGAAATAGCATTTTTCCTGTAAAGCCAAACAGATACCTCCCTGCTCTGCCGTGAGGAGATCTAAGCCTCTACGATTTTGTAGGACTACTTCTGCTAGGGAGTCTATTTGATCTTGAAGATCGTGAATTGTTTCAGAAAGAGCTGAGACATCCTCTATTAGTTGATGAGACAGTTTGTGGTAGGAATGTATAGATATTCCTGTTCTGGTAACGCCTGTGGCTACTGCTGTAGTGATGCCTAGTCCTGCTATTAGTGGGATAAGTTGAATAGCTCTTTTAGAGCGTGGATGTCCAGCTATATAATCAAGACTGGGGAGAGGAACAGGTTGATCTCCTAGTATAATAGAGATATCAGGGAGTAGTTGGGCGGTTATGCAATAGCCTGCCCAGTTACCTGGTAGGGCCATGTAGGCCAAATTTCCTCCACATATAAAAACATGACCAGGAGGGGGGCACCGGTGTGAGGTGTTGTTAGAAATGGAGGAGCAGTTTGTGAAGGTGATGCTTCCTAAGTCTACATCATAATGATTGTTCTGGGGAGGTTTGTATATACAAGGGGTTTGTGTAAATTCTATAGATTGGACTCTAAAAGGTAGACTGTCGCTACAGTTTAGATGTGAGTTGTTTAGATGTGAAGTGGAGGTGTTTGTTAGTAGGGCTAGGGGCATAGGTATGCCAAGAGTTAGACATAGCCAGCAGTTTTCCGCGAGGGTTGGGTTGGAATTATTTAAAGCTTTGAAAGTGGCTTCTAAAATATCAGAGGTTTGGACGTCGAGATCTATGTCTCGAGATTTAGGTAAAGCTAAGGGGTGGTATTGTAGGGGAGTATATTTTTCTCTAATTATTTTTTCAATTTGTTTTTGGACCGCATCTTCTCTTACCCTATCTGATGGCCCACTGCCATCAGATGTGTGAATTGGTGGTTTTAGTGGCCAGCAAACATTTTTGCCAATAGTGCCTAAGCAGGAGGCTTGGGCATATTTGGAGTGTCCCAGGTTATGAGTAGAATCAAGCTCACCTCCAAAGGAGCCAGAATAAGTTCTTTGTGAAATGGCTGTTAGATATGTGTTGCCGTTTGTGTGGGTGCACTGCTGGACACTATTGTAGCACATAGAGTGCATTTGATCAGTTATTTCGCACTCCGTGGGACAAGGTCCTGGTTCGTTTTGAACTGGGAGTATTATTTTGGGTACATTAACACACTGCCAGTTTTGTTTATGTCCTCCTCCTATCTGTGACGTGAAAGTTAAATAGGCAGTTTTGCCGCCGCAATCAACTTGGCTAGTATGGGAGGCGGGTATTATTGTAGTTGTTCCTCCCTTACAATCACAAGGTGCCCCATATAATTTTTGGAGTAGTTGTTCTGTGGTAATTGGGGGCCCCATGCCACCTAGGGTAGTGTTTAATAAGGTAAAGAATATTATGGTAGGGTAGAAAACCATGGCTTTGATTGATTTTGTCCTAGCAGGTAGGAGTTTATTGAGAAGTAGTGTCTTCAGGAAGGTCGTGTTCCAGGGCCACATCTGTAGGGGAAGATAAAGTTTTCTCAGGGATTTTCCCTGGAACTGATAGTGTTACTGAGGGGTTGATGGGTTTGATTAATCATTCTGGGAGCCAACGAGGTCCGTCTTCTTTGGTATCATATATACAGGCATGTCCTCGACCCCAAATGAGAACGGGATCGGGGCCATTCCATTTTAAAGTAAAGGGATCTTTCCACATGACTTTAGCATATTGGGTGTTTGTTTCTTGGTGCCAGAGTCTGTCAGCTGCAGACTTTCCGTGGTAATCTAGTTGTAAGAAGTTTAGGACAAATAGAGCATGGTTAAGGAGGTTACGAGGTGAGCCTTTGGTGGGATAAAAGGAGGTAGTTTTAAGTTTGTTAATTGTGGTTTTTAAGGTTTGATGTGCTCTTTCAACGATCCCTTGGCCTTGCGGGTTATAAGGGATCCCGGTAATGTGTTTGATTTCTAATTGATGGCAGAATGATTGAAAGGCTTTGGAAATGTATCCAGGGCCATTGCCAGTTTTGATTTTTTGAGGTTTATTCATGGTAGTAAGACATTGGAGAATATGGGCTATGACATTTTTTGTGGCTTCACCGCTTTGAAGAGTGGCGAAGATGAATCCACTGAAGGTGTCAATAGTGACATGGACATATTTAAGGGTGCCAAATTCAGGGAGATGGGTAACATCCATTTGCCAGATTTCATTGGGGAGTATACCCCTGGGATTGACTCCCAAGTGAGGAACCGGTAATGAGGTTACACATCCGGGACAGGACTTGACAATTTGTCGAGCTTGTTCTCTGGAAATTTTGAATAGGAGTCGGAGGGTGTGAGCATTAAGATGGTGAGTAGCATGAGTTTGTTGGGCTTTGGTAATAGGGTCTGTAAAGATGGGGTATATAGGTCAGGTATTTTTGTCAGTGATGGCATTGCCCTGGGAAAGGGGCCCTGGTAGTTCTGTATGTGCTCTTAAGTGTCCGATGTTAAAAGGAGTTTGTCTGGTTCTTATTAATTTTTGTAGTTGATAGAATAGAGGTACTGCATTAGTGGTAGGTTTGATATAGGGAATAGTTTCTAACAAAGGGATGGAAAAGGCTAGATAAGAACTATCAGTGTAAAGATTAAAGGGAGAATTGGGTAATTTTTTAAAGACTTGAAGGATTTCAAAAAGTTCTACAAATTGGGCAGATTTGAAAGGGGATTTAATGGAATGTTCTTTATCATTGATAGTAAAGGCAGCCGTGCCATTGGAGGAGCCATCTGTAAATATTAAGAATGCTTGTTTAAGTGGTGTTTTTGAGGTGATTTTGGGAATAACGAAGGGATGTAATCGTGCAAATTGGAGTAATTTGTGGGAAGGGAAATGGTTATCTATTGTTCCCTGGAATGAAGTGAGGGAAATGGTCCAATCGTCGTCATGTTGAATAAGCCAATTTAATTGTTCCTTAGTATATGGAAGAATAAGTTGATTGGGATCTCTTCCGAAGTATTGTAAGCTTTTTTCTCTCCCTAGTCGTATGATTTTTGTGACTAATGAAGGGTAGGGGGTAAGTACCCGGGAGGGAGAGGAGGATAAGTGAATCCAAAGAAGGGGATTGTCTTGCCATAAAACTCCGGTTGGAGTGTGAGGTGTAGGGCATATAATAAGAGAGAAAGGTTTATTGTAGGAAAGGAATGTAATTTGTTGTTGTTGAATGGCATTCTCAACAGAGCGAAGGGCTTTCTTTGCTTCAGGGGAGAAGGAGCGCGGGGAGAGAGGATTAGAATCACCCTGTAGGGTGTTAAAAAGGGGCTTAAGTTCCTCGGTTGTAAGTTTTAGGTAGGGTCTTAACCAGTTAATATCGCCGAGGAATTTTTGGAAGTCATTAAGGGTTTGAAGGTGTGAAGTTTTTAGTTGGATTTTTTGAGTTGTAATTTTGTTTGAGTTTAATTCGAATCCAAGATAATAATAGGGGTCTTTGAGTTGTATTTTATTGGGAGCTATTTGGAGTCCTAAGGTGTTGAGTTGATTTGTTAGTTCTTGGCTGCATTTGAGTACTTTTGAGGCCGAAGGTCCTGCTAGAAGAATATCATCCATATAGTGAATGATATACATAGAGGGCCATAGTGGCCGGAGGGGGTCTATGGCTTGGGCGACAAATTTTTGACATAGGGTGGGACTGTTTGCCATTCCCTGTGGGAGTACTTTCCATTGATAGCGGGGCATAGGCCCTTTGAAGTTGATAACGGGGAGGCTGAAGGCAAAATGCTCCCTGTCCTGAGGGTGTAAAGGAATGGTGAAGAAACAATCTTTAAGATCAATAATAATTTTGAAATAATTGGCTGGAATAGCAATTGGGGAGGGGAGGCCTGGTTGAAGGGCTCCCATGGTATACATGGTTTTATTAATTTCTCTGAGATCTTGGAGAAGTCTCCAGGATCCTGTTTTCTTTTTTATTGTAAATATGGGGGTGTTCCAGGGGGAAGTAGTAGGTTCTAAGTGGCCAGCTGCTAGTTGTTCCTGTACTAACTGAGTAGCCGCTGTAAGTTTTTCATTACTTAGAGGCCATTGATCTACCCACACCGGTGCATCGGATTTCCATTTTATTTTGTCAGCATGGGGTACAGGAAAGTCAATGGCCATTATGGAAAATGTTCACTCCCTAAACCCGAACGGTTACTGTTTTGTACTAGGGGAAGGGGTTGTTTTATTCCTTGGCTGTTTTTACCTAATCCTTGCCCTGGTAAGAAGCCCTGCTTAAGCATTTGATGAGTGATGATTTCATTGGGACTGCACATAATGATTTTCATCTGGGATAAGATGTCTCGCCCCCAAAGATTGATGGGCAGCCCTGAAACAATGTAAGGTTGTACTTGTCCGGTTTTACCTTCTTCGTCTTTCCATGTTAATATTTTGGAACTTTGTTTAGGGTTGGTGGATTGACCAATACCTTTAAGGTGAGTTATGGAGGCTTCACAGGGCCAACTAGAGGGCCAGTTTTGGGCAGCGATGACTGTAGCATCAGCCCCTGTATCTACTAGGCCTGCAAAGGTTTTGCCATCAAGATGTAAAGTTAACAATGGTCTTTCAGGGGTTATTTCTTGTGCCCAATAAGCATCAGCTGATCTGAGAGCAGCATTTAGTCTGGGGAAGGAGGAACTATTTTTATTGGAGGAATTTATGGGGAGCAATATAAGTTGGGCTATTTTTTTGCCTTTGGGGATGGACACAGG
Source organism: Nycticebus coucang (assembly GCF_027406575.1). NCBI lineage: Eukaryota > Metazoa > Chordata > Mammalia > Primates > Lorisidae > Nycticebus > Nycticebus coucang. The sequence continues at coordinate 13,257,047 of NC_069799.1, read as the reverse complement.
TCCTGATGGTGCTGAGGCTAAGAGTGTTATTTGTCCTCTATAATTATTATGAATAATTCCAGGAGTGATGTGGAGACTGGCCAGTGTAATACTTCCTCTGCCTAAGACAAGGCCGAAGGTTTCAGGAGGTAGGGGCCCATATGACTCTGTGGGTATGAGCTGTATTCCTTGGTCAGGAATTAATATTGTATCGGTGGCGGCACAGAGGTCCAATCCTGCGCTACCTGGGGTGGGGTGGAGGAGAGATTTGACATCTGGGTGGGGAGAATTTGTTGTTGGTTTTCCTGGGCTTGAGGGATGAACCTGGTGGCCCCTTGGTTCAGTCCCTGAGTTGGGGCCAGGGGCTGGCCCCTAAGGGAGTTTCCCTGGTTGGGGTTTTCCCGCAAAGGGGTAAGGAGTTTACCTTCGATATCAGTTTTGGAGTAGCATTCATTAGCCCAGTGAAGGCCGCGCTTGCAACGTGGGCAACGAGTTTTGGGAGGTGCTTGGGGCTGGGAACATTTAGGCGGGGAATTGGTGGTAGCTGATCGTTTTTCATTAGGGCAGTTACGGGCGAAGTGCCCTGGCTGTTTACAATTATAACAGGTTTTTTGTTGGTTATTTGAGGTGAGGTCTTTTAAGGCTGCCCCAATGGCTAGACCAAGCGTGTGAGAAGTGCCAATGCCTGAGCATAATTTTATGTAGTCGGACAGACTGCCACAACGATAGGGTCTAAGGATTTCCTGGCATGTTAAATTTGCATTTTCATAAGCAAGATGTTTAATGAAGGTGCCCTCGACTTCTGCTTCCCCTAATAATCTTTCGGCAGCGTCAGTGAGGCGGCTGACAAAGTCACTATAGGGTTCATCAGGGCCTTGGCGAACTTTAGCCAAGGAGGTGGTGGCTGAGCCTTTAGGAGGGAGTCGTCGCCAAGCTTTGAGGCCTGCATTCTGAATTTGGGCTAGTAATCCAGGGGGAAATGTGGCTTGGATTTCATTAGTTTCATAGGGACTCCGGCCAAGTAGTTTATCTCGGGTCCAAGAGCGTGTGGTTTTATTTTCACTATTGCGCTGGGCGGTTTCTCAACAATTTTCTACAAAGTCAGTTCGCCAAAGGACATAGTCACCTCCTGATAATGTAGCTCGTGCCAGGGAGAGCCAATCATTAGGTGTTAGCCATTGGTCACTAAGACTCTCAAGGATGGTAAGTGTATAAGGAGCAGTGGGGCCATAATTGGTAACTTCCGCTTTTAGGTCTTTTAAATGTTTAAGGTTTAGGCGGTGGTATTTTTGTCCTTTAACGAGATTTTTTTGGTCAGTGTCTAAATCCTCCGTGTCTGAATTATCAGGATCAGGTTTTGTGGAGTCGGGGGAGGTTTCATTTTCATTAGAAGGGTCCTCCTCAATCTCATTGTCTTCAGATTCTGCTACGGCAGGGTTAGAATTTTGGCTACTGGTGACTGGAAATGTAAGAACAGGGGGGTTGTCTTTGGCCCTTTTTGTTTTCCCTATTTTTTGTGGTGGTGAGGGAGATGGATTATTGGCGGTGAGGCTGGGGTTTAGTTTAAAAAGTTCAGTTTCAAAGGCCCGAATTTCTTTAATAAGGTGAAGGTGCTCACGCTTGGTTTGTAATATTTCTTTGAGGGAGGAGACTTCGTGAGTGAGTGTTGTTTTTGCTAGTCGGATGGGGTCAAGTGGGAGATTATTGGGTATAGAGGGAGGTTTTGGCATAACTGAGGTGTTGAGGTTGTAAGAGTGTGGGTTATGGGGGGGGGGTTTATTGATGACAGGGGCTGTAAGGCCCCAGGGGTTATCATGGTAATGGATAGCTTGATTTTCTAGGGTTTCTTCTTCCTCAGGGTTTAAATGATGTATTTGATTATTAGAAATGAGCGATGGGTAGAGTTTGGGAGATGAAGGTTTTTGAGGGAAAGGGTTGGTAACATTTGGAGTTTTAAGAGCGTTATCCGGGCTGTTCGGGGTTTTAGGGGAAACTGGGGGGTTGTCAGGAATTTCTACCGTGACAGAGGGTCAGGTGGAAGGAGGGCAAGAAGCCTCTTTAAGGACTTCTTCTCCTATTTGATGACATCTCGAATGTCAGGATCTAGTGAATGAACTTTTAACATGTCATGAATTAAATTCCAGTAGGAAAAGGCTGTAACTGGGACTTTGTCAGGACCAAAAGTGTGGTAAAAGTCCTGCAAGGCATCTCCTACTCGTTCCCAGCATTTTTGGCTGATTGTTCCCTCTAAAGGGAACCAGGGGCAGGTGTCATGAATAAAATTAAAAAATTCTTTAAGGTCCTTTCTTTTAACCCTTACTCTTCGCACTCTGAGTGATCCTTTGAGTCCATCAAGGAACATTTCATGTGTACTAAGCGAATTCCCCATTATGTTGGCTGGATGGCTCTCTCAGGATCTCGGTTCACGCAAGTCTCCAGTCGACTCGGAACTTAAGTTTCTCTGTGACCACTCTCTCTGTGCCTTATGATCTCTGCTTGCGTGTCATAGGTCGGCAGGTATAATCCGCCTGCTCAGACCCTCTCAGGCAGGACAGCTGCCTACTGCCCTCAGGTATAGCCTTTGGGAGGCAGCGTCCCTGGGAGTGCCCTTGAGGTGGATGACTGTGTAAGACTTAGCGAGCTCAGAGTTTGTTAGAGTGTTAGGCAGAAAAACTAGTCCAAGTGTTTTGGAGTTCTCACTGCCGAAACGGGTACCTCTCGTCCTTCCCTGCTTTGGCGCTGTGAGTGTTGATAAGTGGATTAGATCCGGGAGAGCCAATAATAACAGCCAAGACAAAGGGGTGAAATGTTTGAAATCTTGTAAGTTATCGTTTGCCTACTTTCTCTTCTGATCCGTCTCACGGTGGGTGAACTGAGGCGATCTGAATGGGGAGTGCACACGGGTCCTCGCTGCAGCTCCGAAGGGTGCCCAGCCGGGGCTTCCGTAGGCAAGCGTTCTCCTACAGGGGGTCCCAATCACCCCACGTTGGGCGCCAGGATGTCCCGACCCGCAGGACAGCAACGGGGGAGGCAGGAACCACCTAAAGGAGAAAAACAAACAAGGGGGCGAGAAAGGGAGACAAGACAGTTTTCTGATCAAGTCTCAAACTTTATTGAAAAAACTTGTGCCTTATAAGCATTACGCGGAAGGTGGATGTGTCTTGTTGGGAGGTTCAGAGGAGTTGTTAACAGGGGATTGGCTAGAGTAAGTAAGATGGGGCATAAGGTGATTGGTTGGCTAGTTGCCGGGTAAAGTTACCAGGAAAAGGTAAAACTGTTTTTTACTTGAAGAGGAAGTAAGGCCGAGCTGTGCCTTATATGGCTTCCAACATATCAAAATTCTGCATCTATTTGAAATTTATAGTAAAGGCCAAAATTGTCAATAAGGTGTGATGGGAGAGGGAAAGCTGAATAATGTGGAGATGAAAGTGGAATTTTAAAATTTTACCACAAGCCCTAGAAGAGTCAGGTTAGGGGAACAGAGTCATGGATGTGAGACCCTGCTTGCCACATAATCTGTAAATGCAGGGAAAAACTGGCTCCCCTGGGGAGTGTTAAAATAATTAAAGAGGAGGCAATTAGACAAGTGGCTGTAGTTCCCAAAATATAACTCATGCATTTCTGGTAATTAATAACAAAGGAAAACAACACTTAGCCTAAAGAACCACAAACCCGGGTGGTGCCTGTGGCTCAGTGCGTAGGGCGCTGGCCCCATATGCCAAGGGTGGCGGGTTCAAACCCAGCCCCGGCCAAGCCGCAACAAAAAAATAGTCGGGTGTTGTGGCGGGCGCCTGTAGTCCCAGCTGCTTGGGAGGCTGAGGCAAGAGAATCGCGTAAGCCCAAGAGCTGGAGGTTGCTGTGAGCTGTGTGATGTCATGGCACTCTATAAGGACAGTATAGTGAGACTCTGTTTCTACAAAAAAAAAGAAAAAAAAAAAAGAACCACAAACCATCACTTAATTCTGATTACATAACCAAAAAATTTTCACCTTCATAGCCCACATGCAGTGACTACATAACTGTAACCAATCAACCATTTAATTTGGTTTGCTTCCTTATAAAAGCCTTTCTTTCAAGCCCCCTTTTCCCCAACCTACAAATTATAGCTGGGGACTTCCCAATTCATGAATCACTGTTTCTCTCAAATAAATTCTCTGATATCTGTGAACTAAAATAAAATGTTTTTTTTTTTCTTTTTTGAGACAGAGTTTTACGCTATCTCCCTGGATAGTTGCTGTGGCATCACAGTTGACAGTAACCTCTAATTCTTGGGCTCAAGAGATCCTCTTGCCTCAGTCTCCCACTCAGCTGGGCCTACAGCTTTTGTGTAGGCCAATTTTCTTTCCTTTTCTTTTCTTTTTTTTTTTTTTTGAGACATACATAGTCTCAAGCTGTTGACTTGGGTAGAGTGCCACGGTGTCATAGTGTTGCTGTTGTACTCACATGCCACCTGGAGGAAAGACTTGGACCCCACTTCAGGTATAAATCAGATGGTGATTTATTATACCTGTGCAGGGGACCACAGTGATTTATTACACCAGCACAGACAGGTCGCTGCCTAAAGGGCCAACGGTGGTGAAGAGAAAAGCAGGCTGCTTTTTATACCTTTTTTTGTTGCTATGTGGCAAGCAAGTGAACAAACACAGAAGCAGAATGTGGTGGTTGGTTAGCTAAGGGGGTAGCTTGGGGCGGGGTTACAATCAGGGGGCCTGGTTGGCTCAGGGGGTTACAGTGTGGCAGCTGGCATGGGGACAAACTTAGCTTGGGAAATTCTGCTTGAGTAAGCTTTTCACCATTGTTTAGCCATTGCTAAGGGGTTGGGGTAAGTTCTACTATTGTTTTACCTGTGGCTAGAAGTTTTTTTGGAACTCAGGGAACTTCCTTGTTCTGAAACCTATTCTCAGAATTAACCCAAGGTGGGTTTGAGATGTGCAGGGACTCAGGCTGAGACAGTTAGGGGCCTTTAGGGGTCCTTTTGCTGGATACTACATTGCAGGAAGATTAGACCAGCAGAGAGAAAGAGCACCCAAACATGATGTTTATAAGAGGAAGGGCTTTATTCATCACCAAGGAGCTTATAGCGTAGAATAATTCCAAATGGCCATGTTCCCCAGCTGGCTTGGTCTTTCCCTTTTTATCTCCAGTCAAAAAGTTCCAACCCATAGGTACCTTTTTCACCGGCTAGTTTGAATTAAGTGGGAGATGCTGTTCCAGCCCCCACAGAACTACAGGATTTCACAGAAGTGGAAATTTCCAAGTTCTAGGAAGTTAAGTTCATAAATTCCTAAGAGCTGAGTCACCATGGAGCGGACCCTGCAGGTGTATCATTGTGGTCTCCTTGAGAAGATCTGTTCTCCTAGACCTCACCCTTCCTGGGCATCCACTCTGACACCCTAGCCCTGTCCCTGCACATTGTCTGACTTGTTGCAGGAAGACAAGGCAATGGAGAGAGAGAGAGCACCCAAACACCATGTTTATAAGAGGAAGGGCTGTATTTGCTGGCAGAGTGAACAGCATGGAAGAATTTAAAATGGCTGCACTCCCCGACCGGCTCAGTCTTTCCCTTTTTATCTACAGTCAAAAATTTCCAACCCACAGGTACCTTTCTCACTGGCCAGTTTTAATTAAGAGGGAGATACTATTTCCAGCCCTTACAGAACTATAAGTTTTCACAGAAGTTGACATTTCCAAGTTCCAGGAAGTTAAGTTTACAAATTCCTAAGAGCTGAGTCACCAAGGAGAGGACCCTGCAGGTGTATCCTTGGGGTCTCCTTGAGAAGACCTGCTCTCCTAGACCTCACCCTTCTCACTTAGCCTATCTCAATAGCTCACAGCAACCTCCAACTCTTGGGCTCAAGCAATCCTCTTGCCATAGTTTTTCTATTTTTAGTAGAGATGGGGGTCTTGCTCTTGCTCAGGCTGTTCTTAAACTTGTGAGCTCAAACAATCCACCCACTTTGGCCTCCCAGGGTGCTAGGATTAAAGGTGTGAGCCATCACGCCTGGCCCAGATAGTTTTTTAGTAGTGGGGGTCTCCATTTTGCTCAGGCTGGTCTTGAATTCCTGAGCTCAAGCAATCTACCTCAGCCTCTCAGAGTGCTAGGATTACAGGAATGAGCCACAGTGCCCTGCCCTAAACTAAAATTTTAAGTCTCCCCACTCTGCCTAGCAGCTCACTCTTGGCCAAGGAGATATCCTAAAACTGAGTTTCTATCCAGGAAAGAAGTCAGACATGCTTCATCATGCCTGGCTTTCATCTAGGAAATATCCCTACCAACCCATTAACAGGCCTAAGGCTATGTAAAGACAAAAAACCACTCAAGTCTGGTCTTAAGGTTGGTACTTTGGGTTTGGTACTCTGTAGACTTCTTTTCTTTTAGACAAAGCCTCTTTCAGGGCGGCGCCTGTGGCTCAGTCGGTAGGGCGCCGGCCCTATATGCCGAGGGTGGCGGGTTCAAACCCAGCCCCGGCCAAACTGCAACCAAAAAATAGCCGGGCATTGTGGCAGACGCCTGTAGTCCCAGCTACTTGGGAGGCTGAGGCAAGAGAATTACTTAAGCCCAGGAGTTGGAGGTTGCTGTGAGCTGTGTGAGGCCACGGCACTCTACTGAGGGCCATAAAGTGAGACTCTGTCTCTACAAAAAAAAAAAAAAAAGCCTCTTTCAGCCAATTGCCCCCTGTGGAATCTTTAAACGGATATATACCCAGTAAATCTCCCCTCCCCTCCTTGAGATGTCCCACCTGTTTCTGCCAAACCAATGCATACCTGTATGCCTTCCCAATATTGACTTAAGACTTTTTTTTTTTGATACAGAGTCTCACTCTGGTGCCCTGACTAGAGTGCTGTAGCATTATAGCTCACAGCAAGCTCAAGTTCTTGGGTTTAAGAGATCCTCTTGCCTCCATTTTCCCTTCCCTTCCCTCCCCTTCCCTTTTCTTTTTTGACAGAGTCTTAAGCTGTTGTCCTGGGTAGAGTGCCCTGGAGTCACAGCTCACAGTAACCTCAAACTCTTGGGCTTAAGCAACTCTCTTGCCTCAGCCTCCCAAGTAGCTGGGACTACAGGCACCTGCTACAACACCCAGCTATTTATTGGTTGTAGTCATCATTGTGGTTTAGCAGGCCTGGGGTGGATTCAAACCCGCCAGCTCCGGTATATGTGGTTGGCACCCTAGCCGCTTGAGCTACAGGCCTCAAGCCCATTTTTCTATTTTTAGTACAGATGAGGTCTCACTCTTGCCCAGGCTGGTCTTGAACTCCTGAGTTCAAGGGCATCCACCCGCCTCAGCCTCCCAGAGTGCTAGGATTACAGGCGTGAGCCATAACGCCTGACATTGATTTATGATTTTACCTGTAATCCCTGTCTCCCTGAAATGTATAAAACCAAAGTGTAGCCCCTCCAGAGCAAGTCCACTCACTCAAGACTTCCTGAGTATGGCTTGGAATAAACCTCTTTAAATTATTTTACAGAGTGTGGTTTCTTTTCCGTTGACACGTTTTAGGGGTGCCTCAGTTTAAACTTTTTTTTTTTTTAAGTTTAAACTGAGACAGAGTATCACTATGTTGCCCTCAGTAGAGTGCCATAGTGTCACAGCTCACAGCCACCTCTAACTCCTGGGCTTAAGCGATTCTCTTGGCTCAGCCTCCATAATACCTGGCACTACAGGCGCCCACCACAACGCTGAGCTATTTTTTTGTCGCAGTTTAGCTGGCCTAGGTCAGGTTCGAACCCGCCACCTTTGGTAGGTGTATGTGGCTGGCACCGTCCACTGTGCTAGGGATGCTAAGCCATCCTCAGTTTAATTTTTTTTCTTTTTTTGTAGAGACAAAGTCTCACTTTGTCACCATTGGTAGAGAGCCGTCGTGTTACACAGCTCACAGCAACCTCCAACTCCTGGGCTTAAGCGATTTTCTTGCCTCAGCCTCCCGAGTAGCTGGGACTACAGGCGCCCACCACAACGCTGGCTATTTTTTTGTTGCAGTTCGGCTGGGCCGGGTTTGAACCCACCACCCTCAGTATATGGGACGGGCGTCCTACCCACTGAGCCGCAGGGGCCGCCCCCTAAGTTTAATTTTTAACAATAGAAGTAACTGAGGACCACACGGACCACACCCCCTACCTACCACACACGAGTCAGGATTCACCCCATGACTCTCCTGTTCTCACCACACGATCTGGGGATGGGAAGACGTGGGGCTGCAGACACAAAGCTGCCCAAAGCGGGCTCTCAGTTGGGGCCAAAGGGTCTGGGCAAGGACAAGCCTGTATGTCCAGGATCTTGGAGACCAGCCTGGTCCAGCACCCGCTTTGCGTGGAGAGAACCGAGGTCCGAGCTGTGCCAGCGGGGACTGGATTCGAAGACTATAGGGCTGACTGTGGGAAAGCCCAAGTCCCTCCACTGCCAGTTCCACCAGCTCCAACCAGCACCTCCTCTCCTGTTTGGGACAACTGGCTCAGCACACTCATATCCCAGTCTCCGGGGCTATCTAGGGGTCCTCTCGATTGGTCTTCCAGTGTCTAAAAGTTAAAAGGCAACGGTGACTCCAGTACAGGCACCCGGACATGCCGGAAAGAAAGAGAAGCAGCAGCGGAGACAGACCTGAGCAGTCAGCTATGGGTATGAGAGACCCCTCTTTGCCCGCCGCACGCGGATTAGAAAGTCCTCACCCCAGCGCTCCTGACTAGATAACGAATGTTTCAGGGTCCGTCCCCTTGCTCACTGACGTGAGATGTGATCCCACACGTGGTTGAGAAGGGCCAGAATGCCTAGTTTTGGCTATATCGCTTTCAAAGTATGGATTCCTACTTCTTGTTGGACCTGGTGCTTCCTGGGGGACATTCTCATTTAGCCTCGTTATTTTAAGTTATATCCACTTATGAATGATAGATATATTTAAAATTAGATCAACACAATGACAATTTTGGTTTTTCGAGAGAGTTTCACTTTGTCACCCTCCCTAGAGTGTTGTGCCCTCACAGCTCACAGCAACCTCCAACTCTTGGGCTCAAGCGATTCTCTTGCCTCAGCCTCCTGAGTAACTGGGACCACAGGCACCCACCTCAATGCCCGGCCATTTTTTGGTTGCAGTGGTCATTGTTGTTTAGCAGGCCCAGGCCTAGCTCAAACCCATCACCTTTGGTGTATGTGGCTGGCACCCTACTCACTGACCCACAGGTGCGGACCCTAGTTAGCCTTTCTTAATTTCATTTATTTCACTGAGGGATGTAAAATAGCAATTTATAACTGTTAATATATCTTCTGCATGTATTATTTCTCATTCTAGTAAGAATCGTACTTCCTCATGAGTTCTTCATTTCATTAAAAGCTAACCTATCGGGTGGCGCCTGTGGCTCAAGGAGTAGGGCGCCGGTCCCATATGCGGGAGGTGGTGGGTTCAAACCCAGCCCCGGCCAAAAGCCACAAAAAAAGAAAAAAAAAAAAGCTAACCTATCAACCCGGGCATGATGGCTCACACCTGTAATCCTAGCACTTTGGGAAGCTGAGGTGGGTGGATTGTTTGAACTCAGGAGTTAAAGCCTAAGCAAGAGTGAGACCTGTCTCTATTATAAATAGAAAAGCTAGCCACGAGTTATGGCAGGTGCCTATAGTCCCAGTTACTTGGGAGGCTGAGACAGAAGGATCTCTTGAGCTCAAGAGTTTGAGAATGCTGGGAGCTACGATGCCACAGCACTTTACCCAGGGCAAGAAAGTGAGCCTTTGGCTCCAAAACATAAAATAAAATCTAACCTTTCAGATGTAGTCCTTGAGCCTATCATGTCCATCTTTTTCATCACTATTTATGACTTCAGTCTTTTTTTTTTGAGACAGTGTCACTTTCTTTCCCTCTGTAGAGTGCTGTCACGACACAGCTCACAGTAACCTCCAACTCTTGGGCTTAAACGATTCTCTTGCCTCAGACTCCCAAGCAGCTGGGACTACAGGCGACTGCCACAATGCCCAGCCATTTTTTTGTTGCAGTTGTTAATTGCTGTTTAGCTGGCTCGGGCCAGGTTTGAGCCTGCCACCCTCAATGCATGTGGCTGGTGCTGTAACTATCGTGCTACGAGCGCCGAGCCAGGTGCCAGTCTTATACTATTTTTTTTCACAGCATATAAAGTTGTTCAAAAGGTCCAAATCATCCTTTCATTTTTTTTTTTTACCAAGAGATGCTTTTTTATTTATTTTTTATTTTTTATTTTTTTTATTGTTGATTCATTGAGGGTACAATAAGCCAGTTACACTGATTGCAATTGTTAGGTAAAGTCCCTCTTGCAATCATGTCTTGCCCCCATAAAGTGTGACACACACTAAGGCCCCACCCCCCTCCCTCCATCCCTCTTTCTGCTTCCCCCCCCATAACCTTAATTGTCATTAATTGTCCTCATATCAAGATTGAGTACATAGGATTTATGCTTCTCCATTCTTGTGATGCTTTACTAAGAATAATGTCTTCCACTTCCATCCAGGTTAATACGAAGGATGTAAAATCTCCATTTTTTTTAATGGCTGAATAGTATTCCATGGTATACATATACCACAGCTTGTTAATCCATTCCTGGGTTGGTGGGCATTTAGGCTGTTTCCACATTTTGGCGATCGTAAATTGAGCTGCAATAAACAGTCTAGTACAAGTGTCCTTATGGTAAAAGGATTTTTTTCCTTCTGGGTAGATGCCCAGTAATGGGATTGCAGGATCAAATGGGAGGTCTAGCTTGAGTGCTTTGAGGTTTCTCCATACTTCCTTCCAGACAGGTTGTACTAGTTTGCAGTCCCACCAGCAGTGTAAAAGTGTTCCCTTCTCTCCGCATCCACGCCAGCATCTGCAGTTTTGAGATTTTGTGATGTGGGCCATTCTCACTGGGGTTAGATGATATCTCAGGATTGTTTGATTTGCATTTCTCTAATATAAAGGGATGATGAACATTTTTTCATGTGTTTGTTAGCCATTCGTCTGTCATCTTTAGAGAAAGTTCTATTCATGTCTCTTGCCCATTGATATATGGGATTGTTGGCTTTTTTCATGTGGATTAATTTGAGTTCTTTATAGATCCTAGTTATCAAGCTTTTGTCTGATTGAAAATATGCAAATATCTTTTCCCATTGTGTAGGTTGTCTCTTTGCTTTGGTTATTGTCTCCTTAGCTGTACAGAAGCTTTTCAGTTTAATGAAGTCCCATTTGTTTATTTTTGTTGTTGCAATTGCCATGGCAGTCTTCTTCATGAAGTCTTCCCCCAGGCCAATATCTTCCAGTGTTTTTCCTATGCTTTCTTTGAGGATTTTTATTGTTTCATGCCTTAAATTTAAGTCCTTTATCCATCTTGAATCAATTTTTATCAGTGGGGAAAGGTGTGGGTCCAGTTTCAGTCTTTTACATGTAGACTTCCAGTTCTCCCAACACCATTTATTGAATAGGGAGTCTTTCCCCCAAGGTAAGTTCTTGTTTGGTTTATCAAAGATTAGGTGGATGTAAGATGTTAGTTTCATTTCTTGGTTTTCAATTCAATTCCAAGTGTCTATGTCTCTGTTTTTGTGCCAGTACCATGCTGTCTTGACCACTGTGGCTTTGTAGTACAGACTAAAATCTGGTATATTGATGCCCCCAGCTTTATTTTTATTACTAAGAACTGCCTTAGCTATACGGGGTTTTTTCTGGTTCCATACAAAATGCAGAATCATTTTTTCCAAATCTTTGAAAGTACGATGTAGGTACTTTGATAGGAATGGCATTGAATAGGTAGATAGCTTTGGGAAGTATAGACATTTTAACAATGTTGATTCTTCCCATCCATGAGCGTGGTATGTTCTTCCATTTGTTAATATCCTCTGCTATTTCCTTTCTGAGGATTTCATACTTTTCTTTATAGAGGTCCTTCACCTCCTTCGTTAGGTATATTCCTAGGTATTTCATTTTCTTTGAAACTATGGTGAAGGGAGTTGTGTCCTTAATTAGCTTCTCATCTTGACTGCTATTGGTGTATGCAAAGGCTACTGACTTGTGGACATTGATTTTATATCCTGAAACATTACTGTATTTTTTGATGACTTCGAGGAGTCTTGTGGTTGAGTCTTTGGGGTTCTCTAAGTATAAGATCATGTCGTCAGCAAAGAGGGAGAGTTTGACCTCCTCTGCTCCCATTTGGATTCCCTTTATTTCCTTGTCTTGCCTAATTGTATTGGCTAGAAATTCCAGCACTATGTTGAATAGTAAAGGTGACAGAGGACAACCTTGTCTGGTTCCAGTTCTAAGAGGAAAAGCTTTCAGTTTTACTCCATTCAGTAAAATATTGGCTGTGGGTTTGTCATAGATAGCTTCAATCAGTTTTAGAAATGTGCCACCTATGCCTATACTCTTCAGTGTTCTAATTAGAAAAGGATGCTGGATTTTATCAAATGCTTTTTCTGCATCTATTGAGAGGATCATGTGATCTTTATTTTTGCCTCTGTTAATATGGTGGATAATGTTTATGGACTTGCGTATGTTAAACCAGCCTTGCATCCCTGGGATGAAGCCTACTTGATCATGATGAATGGCTTTTTTGATGATAAGCTGTAATCTATTGGCTAGGATTTTATTGAGAATTTTTGCATCTATGTTCATGAGTGAGATTGGTCTGAAATTCTCCTTTTTGTTTGGGTCTTTTCCTGGTTTTGGTATCAGGGTGATGTTTGCTTCATAGAATGTGTTGGGGAAGATTCCTTCTTCCTCAATTTTTTGGAATAATTTCTGCAGTACAGGAATAAGCTCTTCCTTGAAGGTTTGATAGAATTCTGGTGTGAAGCCATCTGGACCAGGGCATTTTTTGGTTGGAAGATTTTTTATTGTTTCTTTGATCTCAGTGCTTGAAATTGGTCTGTTCAGGAGCTCTATTTCTTCCTGGCTGAGTCTAGGGAGAGGGTGTGATTCCAAATATTGATCCATTTCCTTCACATTATCAAATTTCTGGGCATAGAGTTTCTGGTAGTATTCAGAGATGATCTCTTGTATCTCTGTGGGATCAGTTGTTATTTCCCCTTGATCATTTCTGATTGAGGTTACTAGAGATTTTACTTTTCTATTTCTAGTTAGTCTGGCCAATGGTTTATCTATGTTATTTATTTTTTCCAAAAACCAACTCCTTGTTTCATTAATTTTCTGAATGATTCTTTTGTTTTCAATTTCATTGATCTCTGATTTGATTTTGGATATTTCTTTTCTTCTACTGAGTTTAGGCTTAGATTGTTCTCCTTTTTCCAATTCCATAAGATCTCTTGTGAGATTGTTGATGTGCTCTCTTCCTGTTTTTCGAATGTAGGCATCTAAAGCGATGAATTTTCCTCTCAAAACTGCTTTTGCAGTATCCCACAGGTTTTGGTAGCTTGTGTCTTCATTGTTGTTATGCTCAAGGAAGTTAATGATTTCCTGTTTTATTTCTTCCTGCACCCATCTGTTATTCAACAGAAGATTGTTTAATTTCCATGCCTTTGGGTGGGGTCGAGCATTTTTGTTAGAGTTGAGTTCCACCTTTAGTGCCTTATGGTCTGAGAAGATAGAAGATAAAATTTCAATTCTTTTGATTCTGTTGACATTTGTTTTGTGTCCCAGGATATGATCAATTTTGGAGAATGTTCCATGGGGTGATGAGAAGAATGTATGTTCTTTATCTTTGGGGTGAAGTGTTCTATATGCGTCTATCAAGCACAGTTGTTCTAGGGTCTCATTTAAATCTCTTATATCTTTGTTTAATCTCTGTTCAGAGGATCTGTCCAGCTCTGTAAGAGGAGTGTTAAAGTCCCCTTTTATGATGGTATTATCAGATATCATATTGCTCAGACTGAGTAAGGTCTGGTTCAAGAATCTGGGAGCATTTAAATTGGGTGCATAAATATTTAGAATGGAAATGTCTTCTTGTTGTATTTTTCCCTTGACCAATATAAAGTGACCATCTTTGTCTTTTTTGACTTTAGTTGCTTTAAATCCACATGTATCTGAAAATAAGATTGCAACTCCTCTTTTCTTCTGAATTCCATTTGCCTGAAAAATTGTCTTCCAACCCTTGACTCGGAGCTTTAATTTGTCTTTTGAAGCCAGATGTGTTTCTTGCAGACAGCAAATTATTGGCTTGTGTTTTTTAATCCAGTCAGCCAATCTATGTCTCTTCAGTGGGGAATTCAAGCCATTAACATTTATTGAGATAATTGATAAGTGTGGTAGTATTCTATTCGTCTTATTTGGTGAGAGTCCATTGCTTAGTTTTATCTTTTGCATCAGTGTGGAGGTTAGGTTCTGTCCTTTGATTTCTGAGTTCTTACTTTGCTGCTGATCCATTGTGGTGGTCAGTGTGCAGAACAGGTTGAAGTATTTCCTGTAGAGCTGGTCTTGTTGTGGCGAATTTCCTCAATGTTTGTATATCTGTAAATGATTTGATTTCTCCGTCAATTTTGAAGCTTAGCTTAGCAGGGTACAGAATTCTGGGCTGAAAATTTTTCTGTTTAAGTAGATTAAAGGTAGATGACCATTGTCTTCTTGCTTGGAAAGTTTCATTAGAGAAGTCTGCGGTCACTCTGATGGATTTGCCCCTGGAGGTCAACTGGCGCTTACTCCTGGCAGCTTGCAGAATCTTTTCTTTTGTCTTGACTTTGGACAGGTTGATCACAATGTGTCTTAGAGAAGCTTGGTTAGAGTTGAGGCGACCTGGGGTCCAATATCCCTCTGAAAGCAGTGTGTCAGAATCTTTGGTGATGTTTGGGAAATTTTCTTTTATAATATTCTCTAGTATGGCTTCCATTCCTCTGGGGCATTCTTCTTCCCCTTCTGGAATTCCTATAACTTGTATGTTGGAACGCTTCATAAAATCCCATAATTCTGACAGTGAACGTTCTGCTTTCTCTCTCTTCTTTTCTGCCTCTTTTACTGTCTGAGTTATCCCAAGAACTTTGTCTTCTACCTCTGAAATTCTTTCTTCTGCATGGTCTAACCTGTTGCTGATACTTTCAATTGCATCTTAAAGTTCCCTAATTGACTGTTTCAGTTCCTTCAGCTTTGCTATATCCTTTTTATATTCTTCATATCGTTCATCTCTTATTTGATTCTGTTTTTGGATTTCCTTTTGGTTATTTTCCACTTTATTAGCAATCTCCTTCATTGTTTCCATCATTTCTTTCATTGTATTCAACATGTGTATTCTAAATTCCTTTTCTGTCATTCCTAACATTTCTTTACAGGTGGAATCATCTGCAGTAACTATCTCATGGTCCCTTGGTGGGGTTGTTCTAGACTGGTTCTTCATGTTGCCTGGAGTTTTCTGCTGATTCTTCCTCATGAGTGATTTCTTTTATCTGTTTCCTTGCCCTAATTTTCCTTTCACTTCCTCTTGCTCTTTAAGTTCTTGTGCCTGTGGACTAAGGGTTACAGGACCAGAAGGGTGAGAAGGTTGAAGAGCAAAAAAGGGATGAAAGAAAGGAGGACCGAGTGATAAGAAAAAAAAGAAAGATAGAGAAAGGAGAGGGGGTGGGTATAAGGAATATTGACAAAAAGAATAGAGGCACAGAAAGAAGGAGACAGGGCAATATAGGTGTACAGTAGGGTACTTTGACACAACCTTAAAAAAACCCCACCTTCTGGGGGTGCCCAGTTGGGTGGTTCCCTTGAGGTCAGCAGCTCTTTGCTAACCTGATCAGACACAGTACCCCACCTCCACCAAGTAGAGAGGAAAGACAAAAATGCTATAAATCAAACCAAAACAAGCAAACAGAAAACTTTGTGGGGATAAAATTGGGTGAAAAACCAAATGATAGTGGTAGAAACACTAGCAAAAATTAAGTTCTAGTTATTAAAAAAGGCAGCAATGGGAAATTGTAATTAAACTAGAAAAATTGAGAAAGAAAAAGGATCTGTATGGAAAAGATTGAAGTTAAAAAACAAAAGAACATCAACAACGTCAAAATAAACAAAAAAATAAACAACCAAACCAAAAAAAAGAAAAAAATACACAACCAAAGACAAAACAGTTTGTATATGTTATTGAATGTTCTCTGGGCAACACGTGGTCTTCTGGGGTATGAGATGTTAATCACAGTTCTGATACGACTGGAGGCTGCTGATTTCTCAAACCCCAGCAGGTTTACACCCTAAATCTCTCTTCAGCCCACTTAAAAGGCACTTTGAACTTGTAAATTTGCTGAGCAGAAGCTTTCCCAGCTTTCTCGCTGGAATCACTGCTGAAGTGGCTATCCACTTACCCAGTGTGCCAAAACCCGTCTCACTCTGCCCCTGAGGGTTAGGGCTGCAAGGTGGCTCAGACCCCACCCTTAGGCTACTTAGTTGCTGGGTTACCAGCTCCCACCCGTTTCTAGCTCTGCGACCCTGAGGGCGGAGCTTGCCGGGGCAGATCACTGACAATGATTCCGTGTGACCCACCGCCAAACACTATTAGCTCCTTCTGGCTCAGCGGCAAAGTTCTCTGCACTCCCGCTGAGGCCCTCCCCAAGGCAGTTCAACTCAGTGCCAAGTCCAAGGACACCAAAACAGTTCACAGGTAAGGCCTTTCTGGTTTGCATCTCGCTGCTACTGAACTTACAGTTGCGGGCGGGTTTAGACGGATTGAACACACGCGACCACTTGCCGGTTTTCCACTGTTTTAGTCCTCCTCTTGGGGTCCAGAAGTCTCTCGCTGACTCCCTGTATCCTCATAGGAGTGATGATAGGCAGATCCCACCAGCCAGAGATGCCTGGAGTCCTATCTCCCCAGACTCACAGTACCCAGATGTAAGGAAGCTGTTACTCGGCCGCCATCTTGCTCCGCCTCCGCTTTTTTATTTATTTATTTTTGATTGTGGGGGATTCATTGAGGGTACAAGAAACCAGGTTACACTGATTGCATTTGTTAGGTAAAGTCCCTCTTACAATCGTGTCTTGGCCCCAACAGTTGTGGCACACACCAAGGTCCCACCCTCCTCCCTCCTTCCCTCTCTCTTCTCTTCCTTTCCCCACCCCAAGAGATACAGAGTCTCACTTTGTCAACTACAGTAGAGTACCATGGCATCAGTGCTTATGGCAACCTCAAACTCTTGGGTTCAAGTGAGTCTCTTGCCTTAGCCTCCTGAGTAGCTGGTACTACAGGCGCCCACTACAATGCCCAGCTAGTTTTAGAGATGGGGTCTTGCTCTTGCTCAGGCTGGTCTTGAACCCATGAGCTCAGGCAATCCACCTGTTTCAGCCTCCCAGTCTTTTTTAATTCTTGAAGAAGATGATTCAATAGATAGTGCAGTCAAGTTCAAACTAATCTTTATGTCCTTTCTTTTGAATTATTCTATTGACTAGTTTTTTTTTTTTTTTTTGAGACAGTGTCTCAGTTTATTGCCCTTGGTAGAGTGCCCTGGCCTCACAGCTCACAGGAACCTCAAATTCAAGTCATCCTCTTGCCTCAGCCTCCTGAGTAGCTGGGACTACAGGCACCGGCCACAACACTGGCTATTTTTAGAGAGGGGTGTTGCTCTACATCCACCTGCCTTGACTTCCCAGAGTGGTAGGATTACAGGTGTGAGCCACTGCACCCTGTGTTTTTACTTTTTGTAGAACCAGCCCTCATTATGTTTCTTTCCCAGGAATTTTGGCTGTATTTTATAGTTTTGTTCTTCCATGTGCTCTTTGCAAAAATCATTGGCAGCTTTTTAAAAACAGAATATATTACAAGATTTCTAGATCAAATACAGTATTGAAGTTATCTTAAGGATAAATGACCTCCTCATATTATTTTTCTATCCAAGAACAAGATGTGACTTTCCATTTGTTAAAGTCTTAATTCATATTTTTCAAGAATGCTTTTTTTTCATATAAAATTTGTACATTTCTATAGGAGACACCTGAAAAGAAACACCTGGTACTAAGGGGAAGAGATTGGTCTCTTGTTAAAGAGCATGAGAGAACATACATCATTGCTTGGTAGTCTCCACACCTGTGGTGTAAATAGCCACGGGAGAAGCTAGTCGAGACTCCTCCTCCTACTTCTACTAAGAATGACTGCTGCGCCTTTGAGGAGCACCTCTGACCTGAGACAATGAGCTCCCCAGGACTTATGGGGAGCCATACCCCAGCCAGAATGCACAGTGGCCCACATCCTGGCAGTTTCATGGCCTGGGGCCGGCAACCTACCATGCCAGCTCCAACAAATGGCGACAAGGATGGGATAGAGGACACTGACAAAAGAGAAAAAAAGCTTTAGCAAACAAAAGAAAGAAAGTCTTTCAGCAGGAAGAAATATATAAGACACATAAGATTCAGAAATAAGAACTGGCTCGGCACCTATGGCTCAAGTGGCTAAGGCTCCAGTCACATACACCTGAGCTGGTGGATTTGAATCCAGCCTGAGCTCGCCAAACAACAATGATGGCTGCAACCAAAAAATAGCCAGGCGTTGTGGCAGGTGCCTTTAATCCAAGCTACTTGGGAGGCAGAGGCAGGAGAATCACTTGAGCCCAGTAGTTGGAGGTTACTGTGAGCTGTGATGCCACAGCACTCTACCCAGGGTGACAGCTTGAGGCTCTGTCTCAGGAAAAAAAAAAAAAAGAAAAAGAAAAAAAGAAATAATAACCTTTAGCAAACAAAAGCCTTTAGTAAAAACAAAGGGGACAGAGAAGGATAAGACTCAGGGGTGAGAGAAGCCTTTGGCAAATAAAAATAGCAAGGGGGGGCAGTGCCGGTGGCTCAAAGGCAGGGCGCCGGCCCCATATGCCAGAGGTGGTGGGTTGAAACCCAACCCTGGCCAAAAACCACAAAAAAAAAAAAATAGCAAGGGGAAGAAAAAATAGATAAGGTTTAAGAAGATTAGAGAATAAGTAGAGTCTTTAGCAAACAAAACCCTTTAGTAAACTCCGGGTGCTCCCAGCACCTATGGGAGGCCCACCTCTTGTAGGCATATACTTCATTCTGTGTCCTGGCTGTTTTTATTTGCATGGTGATGGACTGGGTCACAGACTGAAAGGGGAAAAAACGGCCACTCCGAGTAAGTGAAACATTTTGGCAACCGGTAAGAGGAAATAGTTTAGCCAAAGGGGGACTGCACTTGAAATATGTGTGACCTTTGACCTCTTTTATAAAATAAACCAAAGAGGTAGGGCACTCAGAGTAAGTGGACCTCTGGCAAACAGTAATTTCTTGAAACAAACATTACAAAACAAACCGGAGGAGAAGTCACTCAGAGTAAGTATACCTCCGAAAAAAGAAACAATGAATAATCTTCTGACCTTAGAGTTGCAATAAGAATTCATCAGTTAGGGAAAGAACCTCTAACTGTCTTCCCCATATCATTATCCATTGTCAGCAGGAAGCAGTTTATAATGGTTATTGCCCCCCTGTCCCTTCAAGGCAGTCAAAGATTATATTCTGAAAAAAGAAAAACAGGCCAGAAAGACCTTTTGCAAAACAGAAATCCAGGACAGACAAAAAGAAAGACAGGCCAGAAAGATCTTTGGCAAAAAAGAAAGCCAGGCCAGAAAAACCTTTGGCAAAAAAGAAAAACAGGCTGGAAAGATCTTTGTAAAACAAACAAACAAACAAAAAAGCCAGGCCAGAAAAACCTGTCAAAAAAAGAAAAACAAGCCACAAAACACTTTGGCAAAAAAGAAAAGCCAGGGTGGTGCCTGTGGCTCAGTGAGTAGGGTGCTGGCCCAATATACTGAGGGTGGCAGGTTTGAACCCAGCCCTGGCCAAACTGCAACAAAAATAGCCCAGTTGTGGGGGGCGCCTGTAGTCCCAGCTACTCAGGAGGCTGAGGCAAAAAAATCCCCTAAGCCCAGGAGTTGGAGGTTGCTGTGAGCTATGATGCATGGCACTCTACCAAGGGCGACAAAGTGAGACTATGTCTCTAAAAAAACATAAAAATAAATAAAATAAAATAAGACAGGCCAGAAAGACCTTTGGCAAAAAAGAAAGCAGGCCAGAGAGAAAAGATCATGGCAATTCAGACAGAAAAAAGCAGGAGCAAAAGGGAAAGCAGACTAGGGAGAAAAAGCAAGTCAGTGTGCTATCATGACAATTCAATAGAAGACCAGGTGGTAACCCAGCTAAAACTATCATAAAATACAAAAAAGGGGGAATATGTAGGAGACACCTGAAAAGAAATACCTGGTATGCAGGGCATGGTGGCTCACCCCTGTAATCCCAGAACTGTCGGAGGCTGGGGCGGGAGGATTGCTTGAGCTCAGGAGTTCGAGGCTTGTCTGAGCCAGAGTGAGACCCCCCACTCATGAAAAAAATGGAAAAACCCAGCAGGGCACAGCAGCTTTGGAGGCTGAGGCAGCGGGGTGCCGGAGTCTGAGGTTGCAGGGAGCTACGACGCCACTGCACTCTGCTCAGGGCACAGGGTAGAACTCTGCCTCGACCCAAAAAAAAAAAGGCAAGGAAGAAGAAAAAAAAAGGAAGAAAAAGAAAGAAACACCTGGTACTAAGGGAATGGGGGAAGAGATTGGTCTCTGGTTAAAGAGCACGCGATCACATACATCATTGCTTGGTAGTCTCCACACCTGTGGTGTAGACAGCCACGGGAGAAGCCAGTCGCGACTCCTCCTCCTCCTAAGACTGACTGCTGTACCTTTGAGGAGCTCTGGCACCTCTGACCTGACTGAGACAAACGGGCTCCCCAGCATTTATGGGGAGCCAGACCCGGAGAGAGAATGCACAGCGTCAGTCCTGGCAGTTTCATGGGCTGGGGCCGGCGACCTAGCATGCCAGCTCCCCACATTTCACATTAAATTTTTCCTTGGCAATTTTGTTTTGCTTATGTATTTATTTACTTATTTATAGATAAGAGTCTGACTCTGTCAGACTGGGTAGAATGTTGTGGAGTTGTAGCTCACAGTAACCTCAAACTCTTGGGTTCAAGCTACCCTCTTGCCTCAGCCTCAGAGTAGCTGGGACTACAGGCGCCCCTCCCCAAATGGACCTAACTATTTTTTTTTCTTTCTATTTTTGGTAGAGAAGGGGTGCCCCTCTTGCTCAGGCAATCCACTGCCTCCACTTCCCAGAGTGCTAGGATCACAGGTGTGAACCACCCCAATGGCCATTGTTTTAATTTTTAAAATTTATTCATACTATATTTTTTCATTATATCTTCCTCATGCTGTATTCATAAATGCTATGTTAGACACACAGAGCTACTGTTGGCTGGCTCGGCTCTGGTGCCCCTCGCCGGCGCGGAGACCAGCGGAGGTGCCACAAGTTATCTCCGGGGCGTGGAACCCCGGGTTAATGCAACCTGGGTTGTGGGAGCGTCAGCTGCAAGAGCACCCGCAGCGGCGGCAACTGCCAATACCCTGTGCCCTGCACCCTCCCACCCCACGTCCCCCCACCCCCCACGGCCCGGCGGAACCCGCGCCACCTGCCCGCATCTCTGGGGTCCGGTGGCGACCACGACCCAGAAGGCATCTCCGCGGTGACTACTCCAGACTCGCCAGCGGAGATTGCCCTCCAGGAAGGGTGGGCGAGCAGCTGAGCTCACTCCAGCTCAGTCTCCCCACCATCTCATGAGTGTCGTGTGGTCCCTAGGGATGGAGCGTCTTCTGTGGAGAGGCAAGACTGAGGAAAGAGTGAAGAAGACCGAGGAAGAAGAGGCTTTGACAAAGGGCCGGCTGCGCGGAGCCCTGGTGCGCCTCGGGCTCCTCGGCTGCGGACTGCCCTCTGTGGAGCAGCCGGAGAGGCCTGGCGGGTTTGTGTAACTGTGGAGAACTGTAAGTGCTGGTGGCACCCGGCTTAAGAGCGCCTCCGCTCCTCCCCCGCCTCCACATCCCTCTTTGAGTCTCTTTAGGGTCTGAATCCTCCACTGCAGCTACGACCTCACTCCCGACCACGACCCCGGAGCCCGCAGCGCCCCGTCGACGGCTCAGCCCAGGCCCGCGGGGATTGCCTGGAAAGCGTCGGGTTTGTTTGCATGCGGTTAGCCAGGGCCGCCGCGCCACCTGCCCGCCACCGCTCGGGAAAACCTGGAGAATAGGGGCAGGAAAAGAGAAAAGAAAAGCAGCCCGCCTGTATTTGTTCGCCCGGGACAGACAACGCGCAGGCGGATCGCGGATGGGAGTGCCGCGGGGTCGCTGAGCGCACACCTGTCCGGTTCCCGGTCGCCACGGAGGGCAGCGGGTTGGAGCTCAGGGCCTGAGGGCTGGAGCCTGCACAGCAGGGAAGGGAGCAGGAACAGCTGCCGCGCCCCTCACTTCCTCGCCTCTGCCTAGCTTCCAGACTTTTCCACGGTGGGATTAAAGTTGAGAATTGAGCGGAATATCGAGTTGCTGGGGAACGGAGTAGCGGCCACCGCCAGAGCGATGTGTCCCTTAGAGCCGGCAGCCGGTTTACCCCAGAAGCTGCACCAGGCCGCAGGCCTTCAAGTTCACCATTCAGAGTCCCTGGATTGGGCTACAACGGGCTCCAGTTCCTACAGGCGCAGTTATTACAGCCTTAAATTGAAACGGGAGGAAACTGGCAAGTGAAAAGACAGACTGCAGAGGCACTAGGTGATGTAATGTGGATAAAACACTGAAATGCTTAAGTAGGCTGTAATCGTCAAGGGGTTGATTTCTGTCTTACAGGTCTCTGTTGCTCCGTCTAGGGTGCAGTGGCGTCATCATTGCCTACTGCAACCTTCATTTTCTGGCCTAAAACGATCTTTTCTTCTGCCTTGCCCTCCCAGAGTAGTAGGGTTACAGGCGGGAGTCACCCCTCCTGGGCACCACCACGTCTAACTTTTTTTTTTTTTCTTTTGAGACAGAGCCTCAAGCTGTCACCCTGGGTAGAGTGCTATGGCATCACAGCTCACAGCAACCTCCAACTCCTGGACTCAAGCGTTCTCCTGCTTCCGCCTTCCAAGTAGCTGGGACTACAGGCGCCCACCACAACGCCCTGCTATTTTTTTTGGTTGCAGCCATCATTGTTTTTTGGCGGCCCGAGCTGGATTTGAATCCGCCAGCTCAGGTGTATGTGGCTAGCACCTTACCCACTTGAGCCACAGGTGCCCAGCCTTTTTTCTTACTTTTTGTTGACACAGTGGTCTAGCTATTTCACTGAAGCTGGTCTCAAGTTGTCCTCTCAGCTCAGGAACATCCACAGGTGGCCCTCCTAGCAGTCTGGGAGGAGGAGGTGGGTGGATCACCTGAGCGCAGGAGTTCGAGACCAGCCTGAGCAAGAGCAAGACCTCTGTCTGTAAAAAATATCTGGGTGTTAGCCGGGCATTGTGGCGGGCACCTGTAGTCCCAGCTGCTCGGGAGGCTGAGGCAAGAGAATCACATAAGCCCAAGAGTTAGAGGTTGCTGTGAGCCGTGTGACGCCACGGCACTCTACCCGAGGGCGGTACAGTGAGATTGTCTCTACAAAAAAATATATATATATATCTGGGTGTTGTGGCAGGAACCTGTAGTCCCAGCTACTTGAGAGGTTGAAGGAACAGGGTCCCTTAAGCCCAAGAGTTTGAGGTTACTGTGAACTATGATACCACAGGACTCTACTGACGGTGACAAAATGAGACACTGTCAAAAAAAAAAAAAGGTGGCCTAGCAAGTTGGCTGTCCAACATTCCAAAAAGGTAAGCACAGGCTGGGCCTAGTGGCTCACACCTGTAATCCTGGCAGTATGTGGGGCAGAGTAGGGTGGAGTGCCTGAGCTCACAGGTTCAAGACCAGCCTGAGCCAGAATGAGACCCCATCTCTAAAAATAACCAGGCATTGTGGCAGGCACCTGTTGTCACAGCTACTTGGGAGGCTGAGGCAAGAGAATCACTTGAGCCCAAGAGTTTGAAGTTGCTGTGAACTATGACATCATAGCGCTCTACTAACGGTGACAAAGTGAGACTCTGTCTCAAAAAAAAAAAAAAAAAAGGTGTGCATAGCAGGGTTGACTGCCATCACCAGGCAGCAACAGTTTCAAGTTCATCATCTTTCTCATGGGCCCAGATCTCCAGTATCAGTAAAGCCTCACCCTTAGGAGCTTCAGCCTATAATCCGGCCCTTTGGGGACAGTGTTGGCTTTCTTGCACTCTCTAGGGCTCTGAGTGGGCAGTTACTTGGAAATTAAAGATGACCAGAAGCACCATGATTCAGAGACAGAGCCACTATGACAGTGACAGTAACAAAAGCCATGACAATTTAGTTGTGGATACGTACATATAATGAGGACCCTTCTCCAAGAGCAATCACTGCCCATTTGCTCCAGTGAAAACTGAACAGACAAAAATCACCTGCCAATGAAAAATACTTTTGGCAGTCCAGCTTCTATGACTTCTTCAGAAAGTTCTGTGTCTTTGAAATCCAAAGAAATGAGCTTGCCTGAGCAAAGACAACAAGCCTATTCTGAAATCCAAGCTAGCTAGGATCTGTCTGTGTGGCCCTGAAATTGCCTCTCTGGCTTCTGTTGTGTGCAGTCTCACATGGGGATGTTGCCATTCTTGTAGCACCAAAAGCAGACCTTGGAATTAGAGCCAATGGCTGGAGTGTAGTAGATGGTGTGAAGATGTCACCTCTGCCTTGTTGCGTGGGGTCAGAACCATAAGGATAGACAAAGTACTGGCATCTCCTCCCACTGTGA
This sequence comes from Nycticebus coucang, assembly GCF_027406575.1. Lineage (NCBI taxonomy): Eukaryota > Metazoa > Chordata > Mammalia > Primates > Lorisidae > Nycticebus > Nycticebus coucang. The sequence goes on along the minus strand of NC_069799.1, from coordinate 13,232,528 downwards.
GAGCCTTGCAATCAGGTAGCAATTTACAGGAATGGGTAGAATTATCTCCATTCAGGCTTGGCACCCATAGCTCCGCGGGTAGGGCACCAGCCACATACACCAGAGCTGGCCAGTTGGAATCCAGCCCAGGCCTGCCAAACAACAACAGCTACAACCAAAAAAAAAAAAAGATAGCCAGGCGTTTTAATTCTTAAAAAATTCTTTTTTAAGAATTAAAGTTCTAGACTCTGACTTTGAAGAGAAATAGATACAACATTTTATCGCCAGGCACGGTGGCTCATGCCTGTAATCCTAGCACTGTGGGAGGCCGAAGCTGGTGGATTGCTTGACCTTACAAATTTGAGACCAGCCTGAGCAAAAGCGAGACCCTGTCTCTACTAAAAATAGAAAAACAGAGGCAAGAGGATCACTTGAGCCCTAGAAGGAGGTTGCTGAGCTATGACGCCATGGCACTCTACCCAGGACAGCTTGAGACTCAGTCTCAAAAACAAAACAAACAAACAAACACAATATTTTATTGTTTCTAAAGCCCAACTGAAAACCCCTGGAGTCAGAACTTCTAAAAACAGGATGAAGTCATTCTTCTGAATACAGAGAATAAAAGTAATTCACATATTTCAATTTAAATTGGTATGGGGATACTGACTTTTTAGAAACTAATGAAGTGAGCATACCACTTATGAAATAGATGATTTTGGAGCCCAATTTCTTTACAAAAATCTTTATCCAGTGGTAAAATTAATTTCCCTATAAATCCAATAATTATTCCCATAAATGTCAGAAACATGACATAGTCTGACTAAAAGAAAAAAGGGCAAACTGACCAGGTAGGTAACAATATAGTAAATTATGTACAAGGATTTTACTGCAGCACTATTTATAATAGTGAAACCAAAAATAATCTAAATTTCTATCAAAAAAGGAACAGTTAGCTTGATGCCTACAGCTCAGTAGTTAGGGTGCCAGCCACATGCACTGGTGCTGGTGGGTTCGAACCCAGCTGGAGCCTGCTAAACAATAATAACAGGCATGAGCCACCTCGTCCAGCTATAAAGCAAAGATTTCTTTATAATTAAAGAAAGAAGAAAACTAAGGCCAGGCTCGGTGGTTGATCACTTGAGCTCAGGAGTTCTAAACCAGACTGAGCAAGAGTGAGGTCCCACCTCTAAAAATAGCTGTGTGCCTGTAGTTCCAGTTACTTGGGAGGCAGAGGCAAGAGAATTACTTGAACCCAAAAGTCTAAGGTTGTTGTGAGCTATGATGTCATAGCACTCTACCAAGGGCAGCAAAGTGAGACTCTGTCTAAAAAAAAAGGAAGACAAAAACTGTGTTGTTACCATTTGGTAGGAAGGTAATTGTTTTATTTTCATCAATATTTCTTTTCTTTTTTTTTTTTAGAGACAGAGTCTCACTTTATCACCCATGGGAGAGTGCTGTGCTGTCACAGCTCACAGCAACCTCCAACTCCTGGGTTTTAGGCGATTCTCTTGCCTCAGCCTCCCGAGTAGCTGGGACTACAGGTGCCCTCCACAACGCCCGGCTATTTTTTTGTTACAGTTTGGCCGAGGCTGGGTTTGAACCCACCACCCTCGGTATATGGGGCCAGCACCCTACTCACTGAGCCACAGGCACTGCCTTTCATCAATATTTCTGTCATATATTAGGGTACAGCACAAATGTGTGAGAAAAAAGACCACAGGAAAAAGAGACCAAAAAAAAAAAAAATCACACCTGGACAAAGTAAGTCTTTTATTAACCTCGGGGCTGTCTCAGCAAAGTCTGATGCAGACTAAGAGACAGCATTGAAGGGTCTGAAGTTGGGGTTTTTCCAGTTTGAAAGTTGGCTAAGGGCCAAACAGGTGGGCTGAAAGCTAGTAATTAGAAGCAAAAAGAAAGTTGGCAAAAGAAGCAAAAAGCGAGCTAGGGGTCACAATGACCTCTTTTACAGAAGTGAACCTTGCAATTTAGCAGTTTAGCCAATAGATAACATAAAGGGCAGTTAGATAACAATGAGGTAACATAATACAGATCTAGCAACTAATGGATAAGCAAAACAATTTGTCACAGCACTTACTTAGCTCAATTAACTTTCATCATGACAGTACTTGGCCCATTCCTCTTATCTTGTCCTGTTCCAGCCTGATCCCTACCGATCTAAGAGTAATGGTGCTGGTCATCATTTCAGAGTTATGGTATTCTCATCTTTTTGTGCTTTCATCTTTTATCCTACACAGCCCCGGGTGCATGTCAGTGGCAGGTGATATCTATCTAATGGGGGTGATGAGGCAGCTGGCACCCATCTCAATTGTAGGCAGAACTCTAGACTATGATTCAAAATGCATCAGGATTAAGTCCATGCAGTTTGGTTAAAGAAAACAAAACAAAATGCATCAAGAATTTCTGTCAAATTAATAAAGCTATTCAACCTCTCTGAGTGTTAGTTTCCTCACGTGTAAAATGAGGATCGCATACCAACTGCATTCATCAAGTAGCTGTGAGGATTAAATTCACTAAGGTATTTAAAAGTGCCCGCTAGGCCAAGTGCCCACTTATTACAAAGTAGAATCAGACTTCAAAATACACAAAAGGAATGTTGTCAATGAGATCAAAGACAACACGGCCAGTTTCCTAGGCAGCCCCAGCCGCAAAAGAATGAAAGAGGTACATTCTGGAATTCTTCATTTCCTGAAGAGGATTAAAGTGGGGCCACTACAAGATTGGTTATGTGTACAATGTACAGTGACTTAGGTAGTGAGGGCGGAATCCCTAAAGGCCCTCTTAAATAACAATTACACAACTGGCTCCCAGATAAAAACTGGAACAAAGCTGGCAACCCAGCATATACCACCCAGCATGAGGTAAGCAGGGGAGGATCAGAGTCACGAAATCTAAGCAGAAGGCATGAGACCACAGGAGCACCCGGCTTTGTGAACAGTAGCTGTGGCTGCATCAGGACTGACCTGAGGTAGCTGCTGTGGGACTGCTTTGCAGCCACACACCCAACAGCAGTTCCCATGGCAGTTTAGGAAAGCAGGAGACTCCGGAAAGATTTGCAAGTGTGAGTAAGAGAGAAGATCGAGCTGGGCAGCGGGAAAGAGAGCGAGGAGAAAATACGCCTAATTAAGACAAACGTGAGGTGCATGTCATCGTCACAGGTCCACATTTCGCCACCGCCCTGCCCAGACGCACTAGACTCTAGTGAGAGTGCAGGCTACTGCTGCTAGCCGGGAGCTCCTCCCCCAAGAGCAGCGCACCACCCGGAGCTCTGTGCAGATGGGAATTGTAGTCCTGTAGTATGGAATCTGGACTGGGGCTCCCAGGGGCTGGGAGCAGATAAGAGACTATAACTCCCATCATGCCCAGCGAGGATCGCTCACCTCCCTGCTTTCCCGCCAGGACTTGCGCACTGGCGCCGTGCCGGATGTAGGTTGGGATTGTAGTCCAGCAGTCCGGCGAACAATGCGCTGGTGGCAGTATATAAAGTACTTTTTGACCAGGGTAGGCAAGGTGTACACCACCGTGTCCCACCCTCCACGGGTGCGCACCTCGAGGTCCTAGAGCATGGCACAAGCTGGGAGTGTAGTCTTGAAAACTCTGCAAACGGGCTGGAAATAAGAGACTACAATTCCCAGCATGCCTCGCAAAGGCCCCGCTTTCCGCGAACCCTATTTGCTCGCCTAGAGCAGTTTCCCAGGCTGACGGAAGACTGCTGTTGAAACCTCTCCTGGTAGAGGGCGACTGGCTTCACCCTGGCGCTTGACACCGAGTCTCCAGGAGATGCCGGCTTCCAACTTGTCTGTCCTGAAGTTTGATTCTTCGCAGGCTAGCAAGAGGCTACGGGCCTTTCACAGTTTGATCAGGTTGCACAGGTTATACTCACCCGCCCTTCTCTTTGCACTGCGCTCCAGTCTTAGACCTTTCCCTCTGCCCCTCCCAAGGCCTGGGGATGGCCGCGGGCCGGGCAGTTCTCAGGCTTCTTGGGAGGCCATGCAGGAAGCTGGCGAGTGGCTGAAACCATCTGTTCACTTCCTAAAGTGAAAATACCTGGTCTCTGTTAACCTGGTATTTGCTTTTTGTTTCTTTCTTTTTTTAGACAGAGCCTCAAGCTATCGTCCTGGGTGAGTTTTGTACCGTCATAGCTCACAGCAACCTCAAACTCCTGGGCTTAAGCGATTCTCTAGTTTCAGCCTCCCGAGTAGCTGGGATTACATGAACCCGTCACAACGCCCGGCTGTTTTTTGGTTGGAGTTGTCATGTTTTGGCAGTCCTGGGCCAGATTCGAACCCCCCAGCTCTGGTGTATGTGGCTGGTGCCTTAGCCACTTGAGCTACAGGCGCCACCCTCTGTCTTTCTTTCTTTTCTTCCTTTTTTTTAGACAGAGTCTCACTTCGTCGCCCGCGGTAGAGTGCTGTGGGGTCACAGCACAGAGCAACTTCTAACCCCTGAGTTTAGGTGATTCTCTTGCCTCAGCCTCCGGAGTAGCTGGGACCACAGGCGCCCGCCACAACACCCGGCTGTTTTTGTTGCAGTTTGGCGGGAGTCGCGTTCGAACCCGCCACCCTCGGTATATGGGGCCGGCCTACCCACTGAGCCACAGGCGCCGCCCAGGTATTTGCCTTTTTTTTTTTTTTGGTTTTTGGCTGGGGCTAGGTTTGAACCTGTCACCTCCGGCATATGGGACCGGCACTCTACTCCTTGAGCCACAGGTGCCGCCCGGTATTTGCCTTTTTAAAGCAATCTTTTTCTCTGTCCCTCCGGGCTGTCACAAGTCCTCTTTGGAGCCCTGGGGTGGCTGCATGACCCACACCTGTGTTAGATTTGGCAGAGGGATGCTCCAAGGTACTGTTATAAAGCAGAGAAAACATTACAGGGAAAAGGCCTGACTCTTCTGCTTCTTACGTTAGGCTTAGGCTAAGGTGTAAAAAATAACAGTTAACTCCTGGCAAATTTCTGGGCCTCAAGCTCTCAGCAAAATGGAGTAAGTCTGGTTTACTCCCAAGATAGATGGGAAAGTATTAACTGACCTCTTGCTTGGTTAACTCCCTGAGAAACAGTCCGAGAAGTACCGACTGTCCAGGGACTGACCTTTAGGAAATGCAAGAATGAAAAAGTACTGAAATAAAAATTTGTGACCAACTAATGCAAATTCTGCTTCTGTATGTTGCTTGCTAACCAACCTGGATACACCTGGGTAGTCAGGTGTGCCAACCAGGATGCAGACCAAGCCTTAAAAACTCTACACTGAGGACCATCGCTGCTACTCTTCAGAGATTCCCTGTTAGGCCTGAGGCTGGCTGGCTTTTTATTTATTTATTATTTTATTTTTTTGAGACAGAGTCTCACTATGTCATCCTTGGTAGAGTTCGTGGCATCACAGCTCACAGCAACCTCAAACTCTTGGGCTTAAGCGATTCTCTTGCCTCAGCCTCCCAAGTAGCTGGAACTACAGGCGCCAGCACAACACCGGGCTATTTTTTGGTTGTAGTTGTCGTTGTTTGAAAGGCCTGGGCTGGGTTCGAACCTGCTAGCTCCAGTGTATGTGGCTGGAGCCCTAGTCGCTGAGCTACAGGCACCAAGCTTGGCTGTCTTTTATTTTTATTTATTTATTTATTTTGTAGAGACAGAGTCTCACTTTATGGCCCTCGGTAGAGTGCCATGGCATCACACAGCTCACAGCAACCTCCAACTCTTGGGCTTAAGTGATTCTCTTGCCTCAGCCTGCCACAACGCCTGGCTATCTTTTTTTTTTTTTTTGGTTGCAGTTCAGCTGGGGCCGGGTTTGAACCTGCCACCCTCGGTATATGGGGCTGCAACGGACCGCCCTGTCGGTGGCCTTCAGTCCGAGGGGGTGCAGGGAGAAGGAACGAGGAAAGTTGAGAGGTCGGCGCAGGAAAGACAGTCTGACACACTACGGGTTGGAGTATGCAGCTGTAAATTTATTGGGTACACATGTTGGTATTTATACATTTTTACAGAGCTTACATAATGTAATCTTTTTGCTTACGTGTGCGGGTTATCTTTGCGTTTACAAGTGTGATTTATCATGCATTGTTATGTTTTAACGTTCCGCTTCCGAAGGGTGGCGGTTATTAGTCAACTCTGCCCGCTTTCTCCTATCTCAGTTTCTTACTATCTTTTTAGAACAGCTTGACATCTTCTTTATGTTAATGCTTGACTAATTCTACATTTACTATTTGATCTTATTGTTATTGATAATTATAATTTTGATTTAGAGTAAATTCCTTGACAAGTATTATTTTTCCTATTGATTTTTATTATGCGTGACAATTGGTGAAACAAGGTGTTCTGAACAGGACTTTATGGTGGGTGGATGTGTTTCAGTGACTTTGTAACTTGTGTAGATAATTTGTATTTCATGTCCTTGGGCTTATCGTCTTAGCTCACTGGTGGGAAAACATCTTTATGTGCTCATTGTTGGTGCCACTGAGTTTAGCAGCTCACAAGGCTGTGCTCTATCTGGATTAGTAGTGCATTGTGCTCATTCTTAGGAAAGTACATATTGACAATTTATCAGAACAAACAGACTTCTGGTACAGGATGACAAACACATGAGTAGACGCCACAATCTTTAAACTTAAGCGGGTAACTGAGCATGCTAGGCAACATTTCTGATGCTGTGCATACTGGGGGCGCTGGGGGCAAAGCTCCGGGGAGCACAAACCACCTTCCCGTCGTTCTATAACGCGGACAGCACTGCCTCACTACGGCTATATGCCGTGGGTGCGGCATTTCCCCCTTTTTTGTTTTTAAACCGTAGTTCAAAGACTTCTTGGCATATAGAGTTAATAGAGGAAAATAGATACTGTATGAGACATGGTAACAACAACACAACACAAAATGACAAATAACTAATAATGGTTATGAGTACAATATACTGGATCCAGTTAAGAGGATTGAGTGTTCTAAACCCATTAGTTAAAGATTGAGCTAATGTGTTAAGAGAAGTTATTGGTAAATGAGCTTGACTCATGGCTGTAATATCTTGTTGTAAGCTGTGTAAATTATGTGTTATATTATTGTTTCTCTAGACACCTTGAAGATGTGCTTGTACTTTGTTCCATGAATTAGATACATTATATGGTAAAGGTGTAATGCAAATGGCTTGAAATGCTGAGTGACATTTTGTTTGTAGTTTCTGTTGTATGTACTTAATGTTCTGACCTAAAGCTAAGACTACTTCTTCTAACACATTTAATTTAGCTTCAAGCTTATTATCAATACTGGCTTATGTCATTAACGTTAAAGTTACATTATTGCTAAGAGTATTGACATAGTATGCTGTATGTATTTGTTGTACTAAAGTTGTAGTAGTTACAGCAAAAGTAGTGATTATAGAAATTAAAGTTGCAATGCCTAAAATTAAAGCTGTCACAAATCTCTTAGGCCTAATTAATTCATTAAGTGTTTCTAACACTTGTAATGCTGCATTATCATACCATGGATTGTCTTGTAGATTTACAGGTAATATTACATAAGAAGGTTTTTTTTATAATTAACATAACATTTACTTGTTTATCATGTTGAATATTAAAGGACGCAATACAATTAGTTATTTTTACAAGTTAAAAGATTTTAAAGGAAATACATAGTTAACTGGATCACATGTAAATTCTTTCACAAATTCTCTTTTATGAGTTTCATTTAACTTGCACAGACCATCTACAAACATTCTAAACTTTCTTGAACTTTTGCTCTGCCTTTTATTTTCTTACATAACTATTCTGTTTCAGGACAAAATTTATCATACAAGATTCTTTCTTTACACAATGTCATTCTCCTTTCTGTTTAATTTCTTTTACTCTCAAAAACTCACTTTCTACCAAACAGGATCCCAGTTTACCATGAAGTCACTTATTCACTCAGTTAAACTGATAATTAGAAGGTTTAAAAGGCAAGAATCTTATTCGTTGACAAAGATTCAGTTTGTAAAAATATTTTTCTTATTTATACAAATTACTAGTGGCAAAGGGTCAATAATAAAGGTTTTAAATCTCACCCTTGGGATTCTGTCAGTGCTGCTGTCTGGGGGCTGTAACACTTGGGAGGCAGGCCCGCCCCACGAAGGGCAGGGGGGCCCCCAGCTTCCTTCTCTGCTGGGCTTTTTCAGCTGTCTTGGAGCCAGTGGAAATGCGCCCGGTGGTTTTGTTTGCTATCGGCGAGTGTACTTTCATTTTCTTCAAGCGGCGGGTGAGATCTTGTAGTAGCTGCTGGCGCCTCCTTCTGCGTTGTCTTTTCCGAATCTGAATTAACTACTTCTGGAATAACTTCAAAGTTTTTAGTATAATTTGAACTTCTACTAATTGTAATTCCAACCGTTCCAGGTAAAAGTTGCCTTTTCATTGCAGTGGGGATTAAAGTAACACCGTCCTATTTGGATAATAAGACATTCTTTTCATTTGCTAAATTTAAACCTGCACTTTCAGGAGTGCCCCGTGAAAGGTCATGAATAGTAAATTCAGGGGCTTGAGGATTCAATGTAGATAAAGGCTGTGTGTTACAAGCTACAGCCTGCTCTCCCTTGGGGCCTGGGCTGGGAGAATGCCCCTTATCTAGTTTTTTGATTTCTGTACGTCCTGATCCTCAGGATCAGTGTCTCCCTTGTTATTTAAGGGGGTTCCATTCTTATGAAATTTTGATTTACATTCATTTCTCTAATGTCGCCCCTTCTTACAACGAGGGCATAAGCCGGGCGGTTCCCCCCTCGGCTTATTGGCATGGGACTGTTTACAGTCCTTCTGCATGTGACCTGGCTTGCCACAATTGTAGCAAGTGTCAGCAGGAGCTCTCGGCCCCTTACCTCCCTTATTGAAGGTATTTTTAATATAGGCGCTGAATTTCTGTCCTTGCATTGCTGCAGCATAGGCCATACTTTGGACTATCGCTGGTGAGGCATCTATGCATGCTTTAATATCCTTGGTTAATGCGTGCCCCATGGTACCTGCTGATTGCTCACACTTAACCGGTCAGCCTTTACCGGCGGGACTGCGGCTCCCTGGTGAGAGTCGCCCTCAACCTTGAAAAAGAAAGAAAGAGAGAGAAGATTACCTGTCCTTCAGGTCCCTGTTCGAGGCGCCACCTGCAACGGACTGCCCTGTCGGTGGCCTTCAGTCCGAGGGGGTGCAGGGAGAAGGAACGAGGAAAGTTGAGAGGTCGGCGCAGGAAAGACAGTCTGACACACTACGGGTTGGAGTATGCAGCTGTAAATTTATTGGGTACACATGTTGGTATTTATACATTTTTACAGAGCTTACATAATGTAATCTTTTTGCTTACGTGTGCGGGTTATCTTTGAGTTTACAAGTGTGATTTATCATGCATTGTTATGTTTTAACGTTCCGCTTCCGGAGGGTGGTGGTTATTAGTCAACTCTGCCCGCTTTCTCCTATCTCAGTTTCTTACTATCTTTTTAGAACAGCTTGACATCTTCTTTATGTTAATGCTTGACTAATTCTACATTTACTATTTGATCTTATTGTTATTGATAATTATAATTTTGATTTAGAGTAAATTCCTTGACAAGTATTATTTTTCCTATTGATTTTTATTATGCGTGACAATTGGTGAAACAAGGTGTTCTGAACAGGACTTTATGGTGGGTGGATGTGTTTCAGTGACTTTGTAACTTGTGTAGATAATTTGTATTTCATGTCCTTGGGCTTATCGTCTTAGCTCACTGGTGGGAAAACATCTTTATGTGCTCATTGTTGGTGCCACTGAGTTTAGCAGCTCACAAGGCTGTGCTCTATCTGGATTAGTAGTGCATTGTGCTCATTCTTAGGAAAGTACATATTGACAATTTATCAGAACAAACAGACTTCTGGTACAGGATGACAAACACATGAGTAGACGCCACAATCTTTAAACTTAAGCGGGTAACTGAGCATGCTAGGCAACATTTCTGATGCTGTGCATACTGGGGGCGCTGGGGGCAAAGCTCCGGGGAGCACAAACCACCTTCCCGTCGTTCTATAACGCGGACAGCACTGCCTCACTACGGCTATATGCCGTGGGTGCGGCATTTCCCCCTTTTTTGTTTTTAAACCGTAGTTCAAAGACTTCTTGGCATATAGAGTTAATAGAGGAAAATAGATACTGTATGAGACATGGTAACAACAACACAACACAAAATGACAAATAACTAATAATGGTTATGAGTACAATATACTGGATCCAGTTAAGAGGATTGAGTGTTCTAAACCCATTAGTTAAAGATTGAGCTAATGTGTTAAGAGAAGTTATTGGTAAATGAGCTTGACTCATGGCTGTAATATCTTGTTGTAAGCTGTGTAAATTATGTGTTATATTATTGTTTCTCTAGACACCTTGAAGATGTGCTTGTACTTTGTTCCATGAATTAGATACATTATATGGTAAAGGTGTAATGCAAATGGCTTGAAATGCTGAGTGACATTTTGTTTGTAGTTTCTGTTGTATGTACTTAATGTTCTGACCTAAAGCTAAGACTACTTCTTCTAACACATTTAATTTAGCTTCAAGCTTATTATCAATACTGGCTTATGTCATTAACGTTAAAGTTACATTATTGCTAAGAGTATTGACATAGTATGCTGTATGTATTTGTTGTACTAAAGTTGTAGTAGTTACAGCAAAAGTAGTGATTATAGAAATTAAAGTTGCAATGCCTAAAATTAAAGCTGTCACAAATCTCTTAGGCCTAATTAATTCATTAAGTGTTTCTAACACTTGTAATGCTGCATTATCATACCATGGATTGTCTTGTAGATTTACAGGTAATATTACATAAGAAGGTTTTTTTTATAATTAACATAACATTTACTTGTTTATCATGTTGAATATTAAAGGACGCAATACAATTAGTTATTTTTACAAGTTAAAAGATTTTAAAGGAAATACATAGTTAACTGGATCACATGTAAATTCTTTCACAAATTCTCTTTTATGAGTTTCATTTAACTTGCACAGACCATCTACAAACATTCTAAACTTTCTTGAACTTTTGCTCTGCCTTTTATTTTCTTACATAACTATTCTGTTTCAGGACAAAATTTATCATACAAGATTCTTTCTTTACACAATGTCATTCTCCTTTCTGTTTAATTTCTTTTACTCTCAAAAACTCACTTTCTACCAAACAGGATCCCAGTTTACCATGAAGTCACTTATTCACTCAGTTAAACTGATAATTAGAAGGTTTAAAAGGCAAGAATCTTATTCGTTGACAAAGATTCAGTTTGTAAAAATATTTTTCTTATTTATACAAATTACTAGTGGCAAAGGGTCAATAATAAAGGTTTTAAATCTCACCCTTGGGATTCTGTCAGTGCTGCTGTCTGGGGGCTGTAACACTTGGGAGGCAGGCCCGCCCCACGAAGGGCAGGGGGGCCCCCAGCTTCCTTCTCTGCTGGGCTTTTTCAGCTGTCTTGGAGCCAGTGGAAATGCGCCCGGTGGTTTTGTTTGCTATCGGCGAGTGTACTTTCATTTTCTTCAAGCGGCGGGTGAGATCTTGTAGTAGCTGCTGGCGCCTCCTTCTGCGTTGTCTTTTCCGAATCTGAATTAACTACTTCTGGAATAACTTCAAAGTTTTTAGTATAATTTGAACTTCTACTAATTGTAATTCCAACCGTTCCAGGTAAAAGTTGCCTTTTCATTGCAGTGGGGATTAAAGTAACACCGTCCTATTTGGATAATAAGACATTCTTTTCATTTGCTAAATTTAAACCTGCACTTTCAGGAGTGCCCCGTGAAAGGTCATGAATAGTAAATTCAGGGGCTTGAGGATTCAATGTAGATAAAGGCTGTGTGTTACAAGCTACAGCCTGCTCTCCCTTGGGGCCTGGGCTGGGAGAATGCCCCTTATCTAGTTTTTTGATTTCTGTACGTCCTGATCCTCAGGATCAGTGTCTCCCTTGTTATTTAAGGGGGTTCCATTCTTATGAAATTTTGATTTACATTCATTTCTCTAATGTCGCCCCTTCTTACAACGAGGGCATAAGCCGGGCGGTTCCCCCCTCGGCTTATTGGCATGGGACTGTTTACAGTCCTTCTGCATGTGACCTGGCTTGCCACAATTGTAGCAAGTGTCAGCAGGAGCTCTCGGCCCCTTACCTCCCTTATTGAAGGTATTTTTAATATAGGCGCTGAATTTCTGTCCTTGCATTGCTGCAGCATAGGCCATACTTTGGACTATCGCTGGTGAGGCATCTATGCATGCTTTAATATCCTTGGTTAATGCGTGCCCCATGGTACCTGCTGATTGCTCACACTTAACCGGTCAGCCTTTACCGGCGGGACTGCGGCTCCCTGGTGAGAGTCGCCCTCAACCTTGAAAAAGAAAGAAAGAGAGAGAAGATTACCTGTCCTTCAGGTCCCTGTTCGAGGCGCCACCTGCAACGGACTGCCCTGTCGGTGGCCTTCAGTCCGAGGGGGTGCAGGGAGAAGGAACGAGGAAAGTTGAGAGGTCGGCGCAGGAAAGACAGTCTGACACACTACGGGTTGGAGTATGCAGCTGTAAATTTATTGGGTACACATGTTGGTATTTATACATTTTTACAGAGCTTACATAATGTAATCTTTTTGCTTACGTGTGCGGGTTATCTTTGAGTTTACAAGTGTGATTTATCATGCATTGTTATGTTTTAACGTTCCGCTTCCGGAGGGTGGCGGTTATTAGTCAACTCTGCCCGCTTTCTCCTATCTCAGTTTCTTACTATCTTTTTATTTTTATTTTTTTTTTTTTTTTGAGTTTTTATGTGTGTTTCTTTATTGATTGCTGGGAATACAGCCTATTGAGAATACGTGACATGCATTCGGGAGAGAAATTAACTAAATCTGAAATAAAGCCATTCAAGGAGCCTGCTGTGAGCTAATAAGGTGGCACAGATTAGATCTATGGACATGGTGGGGGCAACTCAAACAGCCACTTACAGTTGTTATTAAGATTCTGGCAGCAAATTGTTTTTGAACTTATTTGTTCTTAATTACTTAGGAATTAACAGGGAAGAGGGAAGATCAGTCTGCCTCTTTAGCTTAAACTAATGCTAAGAGGAATGCTGTGAATCATTAAGTACACCCCAAATTATGCTCTTACTTCAAATTCTATAAGGAAATTCCATTTTTACAAATTCTTTCATATCAATTTGTATGCCTCAGAGTTAAAAGCAGCTATGTGGATTTAGTGAAGGTTCATAACTGATGTAAAAGGCTTGCATTCATTTGATTCTGGCATCTACTTCTGAATTATACCCTATTCTAATACCAGCAGATTTTCACACCATATTGCCAATTTCCCCATAAGATGTTTATTTTAACTCACTGATGCAATAAAATAAATTACAAAATTCCAGTTACACTTAAAAGGACAGAAAGATTAAGTTGCTGGAATGTGTTAGACCATAATTTAAAACTGTTTAATTATGTATATAACCCCAAAATTATGACCTATAATTGGATAAAACGCTGAAATGTATCCACAACTGCCGAGTTATCTACCATATATTTCCCCCCAAACTCTGTGATGGACATTGTTGTTAAGATGGCAATATCAATATCACTTGACTTTCAAGTAATTTGTGCTACTTTTTAGCGTAGTAGGAATAAAAAGCATACAGAACAGAAACAGTTATACTCCAATGGAATAAAAAGGGAAGATTCTGGCTTTTTGTTCTTTGTTTTAAAGAGGCAGCCTTACTCCTTTCATGAACTGAATTCTTTCCATCACACTTTAGGAGAAATCGGTCACGGCCTGCAGCGCTGGACAAACCGGGGGTATAAACACACATCTCGGATGTGATACCTATTCAGGATCCAAGTTAAAAACCGTTCCAGGCCCAAGCCATATCCTCCATGAGGACAGGTACCATATTTCCTCTGATCTGTGTACCAGTAGTAGGGAGCGGGGTCAATCCCTTCTCTTTTATAACCTGCCAGCAGTTCTTCACTATCCCAGATGCGCATGGAACCTCCCACAATCTCACCGACATTGGGCATCAAGACGTCAACAGATTCAGTAAGCCGGGAATCCTCAGGACATCGCTGCATATAGAAGGACTTGATCTCCACAGGAAATCGACACAGCAAGATTGGTTCATTAATGGTGTCTGTCATCAGTCTCTCAGGAGCTTCTGGGATATCTTCTCCAAATTCATAGAAAGTTCCATCTTCTTTTTTTATATTGTGTTCTTTCAGCCACACAATAGCATCTGAATAGTTCATCCGTTTGAAAGGCCGTTTGGGGGGCTTAAATTTCGGGTTGAGTTCGCGCACTACACTTGCTGCAGGTGACTTTAAGACTCTATCTACCACATCACAGACCAAGTCCTCCAATCGGTTCAGGAGGTCCTCAAAGGTCAGGAAAGGGCACTCAGCTTCCACATGAGTGTATTCAGCCAGGTGCCTTCGAGTTCTGGATTGTTCTGCCCTGTAAGACTGTGCAATACAAAAAACATCTCCCAGGGCTGGCATGCAGGTCTCCAGATACAACTGAGAGGACTGAGTCAAAAATGCCTCCTCCCCAAAGAAGTCAAGCTTGAAGAGTGTAGCACCGCCTTCTACCTGTGTTTGCACTAATGTCGGAGGCGTAACTTCATAGTAACCCCTATCAAAGAAGTGATCTCTCAGACACCTGGTAACCATGGAGCGTGCTTTCAGGATTTTGGACATGTTTTCTCCTCGGATCATCATGTGTCTATTGTTGAGCTGGACGTCAACGTCAGACTCTTCGTTGATCAAGTTATCAGCTCCTCCAGCGGGGGCCAACCCAAGCAGTTCCCAGAAGTCACAACTCAGTTCGTGGCCCCCTGGAGCCTGCTTGCCCTTTGGGGTAAGATTTAGCATTCCATACATGGCAACACTACTCTCAGTAGATAACACTACGCCATTGTAACACTGACACAACTCATCAGACAAGACACACTGAAGATAACCCGTACCATCCCGCAACACCAGAAACATTAAATTCTTCCCTTGCCTACGCAGCCTGTGGACCCAGCCAAACACTTTCACTCTTTGGCCTCTATATCCTTGTAATGAATCAATCTTCACACATTTTGCCTCTGGAAGACTTGAATCGTTTTTAATTGTAATCTTTTTTGCTTCTTCTAGGTTCTTTTCTCTTCGAAAATTATCTTCTGCCTCTTTCTTTTCCCGGGACTCACTCTTCATTTGTTCCCTATGCCACATTTTTCTAATGTTCTTCATCTGTGTTTTAGAAATAACATCCCACCTCTCATTTTCTTTTTGTGAATCTACATAAATAGTGGGAAATGGTTCTTTTCCTACAGTCATCAAAGCCTTAAGACCTGTTTTAAATGGTTTCTCCTTGGTTCCATCTCCTGTAGCATCGTTTCCCTCTCGATCTGAGACATACAGCTCTGCTAGCACCATCCCTGCGGTCGCTCTGGTGACCTCCAAGGACATCAACTCCTGCAGAACCACCGCCTTATCACCCCAACGTGCGCTGGAGGCTTTCTCCACTCCAGCGTTGCATCATATCCTTACTATCTTTTTAGAACAGCTTGACATCTTCTTTATGTTAATGCTTGACTAATTCTACATTTACTATTTGATCTTATTGTTATTGATAATTATAATTTTGATTTAGAGTAAATTCCTTGACAAGTATTATTTTTCCTATTGATTTTTATTATGCGTGACAATTGGTGAAACAAGATGTTCTGAACAGGACTTTATGGTGGGTGGATGTGTTTCAGTGACTTTGTAACTTATGTAGATAATTTGTATTTCATGTCCTTGGGCTTATCGTCTTAGCTCACTGGTGGGAAAACATCTTTATGTGCTCATTGTTGGTGCCACTGAGTTTAGCAGCTCACAAGGCTGTGCTCTATCTGGATTAGTAGTGCATTGTGCTCATTCTTAGGAAAGTACATATTGACAATTTATCAGAACAAACAGACTTCTGGTACAGGATGACAAACACATGAGTAGACGCCACAATCTTTAAACTTAAGCGGGTAACTGAGCATGCTAGGCAACATTTCTGATGCTGTGCATACTGGGGGCGCTGGGGGCAAAGCTCCGGGGAGCACAAACCACCTTCCCGTCGTTCTATAACGCGGACAGCACTGCCTCACTACGGCTATATGCCGTGGGTGCGGCATGGGGCCAGTGCCTTACCGACTGAGCCACAGGCACCGCCCTAGGCTGTCTTTTAAATAAAGGACTTTTCTATGAATTCGGCTAGTGTGGTAGCATGGTCGTTGGGAATTCCTGGGCACAACAGTGATAGGACGTTCAGCCACACAGAGTTTAAAATAGCCCTTTGGAACCGCTTTTAATAATTTGTTGTTGGAACTCGACAGTGACAGTGCTCTCATTTCTTTTCCATTTAGTTTTTCAGTACTGCACTTCTGAAACTGGGGAAGACACAGTCTCAGTTCTGTTCAGGGAGGATGCACAATAACAATATCCATGGCACATCTTTCTGGAGAATCAATTTTACTATAAGATTTGGAAGAAACGAATTTAAGTGATTTCCAAGTTAAGAAATTAAAACTCACTGGGCGGCGCCTGTGGCTCAGTCGGTAGGGCGCCGGCCCCATATACCGAGGGTGGCGGGTTCAAAGCCGGCCCCGGCCAAACTGCAACCAAAAAATAGCCGGGCGTTGTGGCGGGCACCTGTAGTCCCAGCTACTCGGGAGGCTGAGGCAAGAGAATCGCTTAAGCCCAGGAGTTGGAGGTTGCTGTGAGCTGTGTGAGGCCATGGCACTCTACCGAGGGCCATAGAGTGAGACTCTGTCTCTACAAAAATAAAAAATGAAAAAAAAAAAAGAAATTAAAACTCAGAAGGCTAGAAAATGATGATCTGTCTTAAATAAGTGTCAATACTCTGTCTGATGTGTTGAAGAAAAAAACACTCTAAGGCAGTGGTTCTCAACCTTCCTAATGCTGCAATGTATTTTCATTATTAAAAAGGGGTCGCAAGGGCAGCTCCTGTGGCTCAGTGAGTAGGGTGCTGGCCCCATATACTGAGGGTAACGGGTTCGAACCTGGTCCTGGCCAAACTGCAACAAAAAAATAGCCGGGTGTTGTGGCGGGCACCTGTAGTCCCAGCTACCCCGAAGGCTGAGGCAAGAGAATCACTTAAGCCCAAGAGCTGTGATGCTACAGCACTCTACTGAGGGTGACAAAGAGAGACTCTGTCTCTAAGAAGAAAAAAGAAAAAGAAAGGGTTGCGACCCAGAGGTTGAGAACTGCTGCTCTAAGGATAACTGATTTGCCATTATTTTAAATAGTACAAATAAGAAATCATAAGTCAATTGAAAACCCTGTCTTGCTGGCTTCTAAATCACAGTGGTGTTGGTATAGTTTTTTTGTATTGTTTTAGTTATATCAACTTAGGTTTTTACCAATTTTTGGGCGGTTTCAGCAATTAGTTGATTTACTTCTTAATTTCTTTTAGAGACAGAGTCTCACTTTTTCTCCCTTGGTACAGTGCTGTGGCGTCAGAGCTCACAGCAACCTCCAGCTCCTGGGCCTAGGTGATTCTCTTGCCTCAGCCTCCCGAATAGCTGGGACTACAGGCGCCCACCACAACCCATGGCTATTTTTTTTGTTGTTGCAGTTTGGCCGGAGCCTGGTTTGAACCTGCTGCCCTTGGTATATGGGGCCTGCACCCTACTCACTGAGCCACAGGTGCTGCTGAGATTGGTTAATTTTTTTTTTTTTTGTAGTGACACAGTCTCACTTTATTGCCCTCGGTAGAGTGCTGTGGTGTCACACAGCTCACAGCAGCCTCCAGTTCCTGGGCTGAGGTGATTCTCTTGCCTCAGCCTCCCGAGTACCTGGGACTACAGGTGCCTGCCACAACGCCGGGCTATTTTTTTGTTGCAGTTCGGCCCAGGTCGGGTTTGAACCCGCCACCCTCAGTATATGGGGCCGGCGCCCTACTTATGGAGCCACAGGCACAGCTCAGATTGGTTAATTTTTATTGCTTTGTTTTATGCTTTTAATCTGTGAGTAAATTTATTTATTTATTTTTTTGAGCCAGAGTCTCACTTTAGTAGAGTGCCATGGCGTCATTGCTCACAGCAGCCTTAAACTCTTGGACTCAAGCCATTTTCTTCCCTTAGCCTCCCCAGTAGCTTGGACTACAGGTGCCTGCCACAATTCCCAGCTCTTTTTAGAGATGGTTTCTCTCTCTAGTTCAGGCTGCTCTTGAACTCACGAGCTCAGGCGATCTGCCCACCTTGGCCTCCCAAAGTGCTAGGATTACAGGTGTGCTGGGCCCAATTTTTTTCCTTTTTTTGAGACATAGTCTCACTATGTTGCCCTCAGTAGAGTGCTGTGACATCACAGCTCAGAGCAACTTCAAACTCTTGGGCTTAAGTGATTCTCTTGCCTCAGCCTCCCAAGTAGCTGAGAGTACAGGTGCACACCACAATGCCCAGCTATTCCTTTTTTTCTTTTGTTGCAGTTGTCACTGTTGTTTAGCTGGCCCAGGCTGGGTTGGAACCCGCCAGCCCTGGTGTTATGTGGCTGGTGCTATAACCATTGTGCTACCGGCGCCTAGCCTATGACAGAAAATTTTAAATAGAGGAATATAAGAGAAAACATCACCTAAAGCTGTACAGCTAGTCTATATTTTGGTTTATTTCCTCTCTGTTTTTATTCTCATGTAGACTCTTTTAAAATCAGAATTAACATTTTTTTTTTTTTTTTGAGACAAAGTCTCACTTTGTTGTCCGTGGCAGAGTGCCATGGCATCATAGTCACAGCAACCTGAAACTCTTGGGCTCAAGGGATTCTCTTGCCTCAGCCTCCCAAGTAGCTGGGACTACAGGTACCCACCACCAATGCCCAGCTATTTTTTTTAGAGACAGGGTCTTAGCTCTGGCTCAGGCTGGTCTTTTTTTTTTTAATTAAATCATAGCTGTGTACATTAATGCGATCATGGGGCACCATACACTGGTTTTATAGACCATTTGACATATTTTCATCACACTGGTTAACATAGCCTTCCTGGCATTTTCTTAGTTACTGTGTTAAGACATTTATATTCTGCATTTACTAAGTTTCACATGTACCCTTGTAAGATGCACTGTAGGTGTAATCCCACCAATCACCCTCCCTCTTCCCATCCTGCCCCCTCCCTCCCCTCCCTCTCCCTCTTCCCCATAAGCTTAGGTTATAACTGGGTTATAGCTTTCATATGAAAGCCATACATTAGTTTCATAGTAGGGCTGAGTACATTGGATACTTTTCCTTCCATTCTTGAGATACTTTGCTAGGAAGAATATGATCCAGCTCTATCCATGTAAACATGAAAGAGGTAAAGTCTCCATCTTTAAGGCTGCATAATATTCCATGGTGTACATATGCCACAATTTATTAATCCATTCGTGGATCCATGGGCACTTGGGCTTTTTCCATGACTTAGCAATTATGAATTGGGCTGCAATAAACATTCTGGTATAAATATCTTTGTTATGATGTGATTTTTGGTCTTCTGGGTATATACCTAGTAGAGGAATTATAGGATTGAATGGCAGATCTATTTTTAGATCTCTAAGTGTTCTCCAAACATCTTCCCACAAGGAATGTATTAATTTGCATTCCTACCAGCAATGTAGATGTGTTCCCTTTTCTCCACATCCACGCCAACATCTCTGGTCTTGGGATTTTGTGATATGGGCTAATCTTACTGGAGTTAGATGATATCTCAAAGTAGTTTTGATTTGCATGTCTCTGATGATTAAGGATGATGAGCATTTTTTCATATTCAGGCTGGTCTTGAACCTGTGAGGTCAAAGCAATCCACTCGCCTTGGCCTCCTAGAGTGCTAGGATTATAGGCATGAGCCACTGTGCCGGTTCAGAATTTACTTTTGTTATGGTGTAGTGAATGCCATTTTACCCCAGTAGAAAGGACCTTAAAAGATGCCTTTTCCACATTTAATGAAAGTATTTGAATAAGTCAGTTTTCACATTTTGTGCTGCATTTGTTTTCTGAGATTATGAAAATACATGCATTAACTCACAGATTTAATGTGAACTATACATATTTACTGAATAATTTAAACAGAAGTTTACACATAGTTAAAACTTTTTTTTTTTTTTCTTTTTTTGAGACAGAATCTCAAGCTGTCACTCTGGATAGAATGCCATGGCATCACAGCTCACAGCAACTTGAAATTCTTGGGCTTAAGTGATTCTCTTGCCTCAGCTTCCCAAGTAGCTGGGACTACAGGTGCCCGCCACAATGCCCAGCTATTTTTTGGTTGCAGTTGTCATTGTTGCTTAGCAGGCCTGGGCCAGGTTTGAACCCGCCACCCTAGGTGTATGTGGCCAGTGCCCTGCCGACTGAGCTACAGGCGCTACCAAACATCTCTTGCTTGAAGGAGAATTTGGTCCTTCATATAGGAATACGTCTCAAAAATACAACATGTGGGAGTTTTTGTTTTTTTTTTTTTTTGTGGTTTTTTGCCGGGGCTGGGTTTGAACCCGCCACCTCGGCATATGGGACCGGCGCCCAACTCCTTGAGCCACAGGCGCCGCCCTGGGACTTTTTATTAATAAGGAATAAGTGACTGTGTTAGAAACATCTCAAACAAACAACTTGGTATTAGACTGTGTGATTATTTCTGATTATTGCATACTAGCAAATTTCTTTTTCTTTTCTTTTTTTTGAGACAGGGCCTGGGTAGAGTGCGGTGGCATCACAGCTCACAGCAACCTCCAACTTCTGGGCTCAAGCGATTCTCCTGCTTCTGCCACTCAAGTAGCTGAGACTACAGGCGCCAGCCACAACACCTGGCTATTTTTTGATTGCAGCCATCATTGTTTGGTGGGCCTGGGCTGGA
Source organism: Nycticebus coucang (assembly GCF_027406575.1). Lineage (NCBI taxonomy): Eukaryota > Metazoa > Chordata > Mammalia > Primates > Lorisidae > Nycticebus > Nycticebus coucang. The sequence goes on along the minus strand of NC_069799.1, from coordinate 13,211,710 downwards.
TTTGAACCTGCCAGCTTAGGTGTATGTGGCTGGCGCCTTAGCCACTTGAGCCACAGGTGCCAAGCCTCTTTTTTTTTTGAGACAGAGTCTCACTTTGTCTTCCTTGGTGGAGTGCTGTTGTCTCACAGCTCATAGTAACCTCAAACTCTTGGGCTCAAGCTAGCTGGGAGTACTGGCGCCCTCCACAAAGCCCAGCTATTTTTAGAGACAATATCTTGCTCTGGTTCAGGCTGGTCTCATACCTCTGAGCTCAGGTAATCCACCCACCTCGGCCTGTCAAGTGGTAGGATTACAGGCATGAGCCATTGCACCCGGCCTCTTTTTTTTGTTCTTGGAGACAGAGTCTCACTCAGTCATCCTGGATAGAGTTCCATGGCATGGTAATTCACAGCAACCTCAAACTCTTGGGCTCAAGTGATCCTCTTACTTCAACCTTTGAGTAGCTGAGAATACAGGCACCCACCACAATGCCCTGGTATTTTTAGAGATGGGGGTCTCCCTCTTGTTCAGGCTAGTCTGGAACTCCTGAGGTCAGGCAATCCACCTGCCTCCATCTCCCAGAGCGCTGGGATTGCAGGCATGAGCCACTGTGCCCAGCCTGCATATTAGTAAATTTTAAATGCTGTGTAGTTGTAAAAGCAACAACTAGATCTACTCCCTACCCTGTCTTTTATGTATTTATTAGGAGACTGACAACATGTGACAACATATTGAAAACTATCATATTTAATAGAAGGAAAGAAGGCTCATCTGAGTCACATTTTTTTTTGGTAGAGACAGAGTCTTACTTTATTGCCCTGGGTAGAGTGCTGTGGCATCACACAGCTCACAGCAACCTCCAGCTCTTGGGCTTAGGCGGTTCTCCTGCCTCAGCCTCCTGAGTGGCTGGGACCATAGGCGCCTGCCACAATGCCTGGCTATTTTTTTTTTTGCAGTTTGGCTGGGGCTGGGTTTGAATTGCCACCCTCAGTATATAGGGCCGGGGCCCTACTCACTGAGCCACAGGTGCCACCCTGTGAGTCAGTTTTTTTTTTTTTTTTAAAGCATTAAAATCATCAGTAATGTGTGATTTAAAAAAAAATTCTCCTGTTACTTTCAAAGATTCAGTACCTGGGATTTGGTTATTTGCCTTATTTTTAAGGAAGACAACCGTCTTAACATACCTGTTTCAGTATTACTATTCCACTATTTGGAGATAGTTTATTCTCCAGAGGGCTCAATAAGCTCATTGTCACTTCTCTGATATCACTGCAGATAAATTTTCACTAATTTTTGTCTGTAGTAAGATTTACTTTCCAAATTGCAACTGATTTTGAAAAATTTGGCAAACGCTTATTGAACACCTTAATCTGTCCTAAATTTTGTGCTCAGTAGCTGGAAATAAGAGGAGTAAAAGTTCCACCTTCCTTTGAGAAGCTTAATTTTTTATGAGGGGGGCACCCTGTAGGCAATTGTTACCATGTAACAGGTGGTGAATTAGATGAGTGAGCAGGTGAATTGAATGAGTGTACAAAAAGGGAAGCTGGCAAAGTAATCCCAGAAGGTAAGATGGGGTCAAGTTTGCTGGGACAAGGAGGAAGAAAAAGGTATTCCAGGCACAGAGCAGGAAGAGTGACGTAGTAAAGTACCAAGATGCATGTTGAATAACTTACACAATAAAATTAATAAAATTTTGAAATGAATGGAAATTATTTTCTCAGCTTCTTTTTTTTTGAGACAGAGTTTCACTTTGTCACCCTGGGTAGAGTGTGTGGCAAAACAGCTCACAGCAACCTCCCACTCTTGGGCTTAAATGATTCTCTTGCCGCAGCCTCCCAAGTAGCTGGGACAACAGGAGCCCACCGCAACATGTGGCTATTTTTTGTCATTGTTTAGCTGGCCAGGGCTGCATTTGAACCCGCCAGACTGGGTGTATGTGGCTGACACCGTAACCATTGTGCTGTGGGCACTGAGCCTTTTCTCAGGTTCTTATTTGAGTAATGTAATGACTTCAATTTCTTTTTTTTGAGATAGAGTCTCAGTATGTCACCCTCAGTAGAGTACTGTGGTATCACAGCTCACAGCAACCTCAAACTCTTGGGCTTAAGCGATTCTCCTCGGCCTCCCAAGTAGCTGGGACTACAGGCAACTGCCACAATGCCTGGCTATTTTTTTGTTGCAGTTGTCATTGTTGTTTAGCAGGCCTGGGCCAGGTTTGAACCTGCCAGCCCTGGTACATGTGGTTGGCACCCTAGTTGCTGAGCTGCAGGTGCTGAGTGTATATTTAGGAAAATCTCAACTGAAAATCTTGGCTAACAACTCATGGCTCTTGCATCACGACAATGCCCCAGCTCCTCCTTCTTTCCCCCAACTCCCAACAGATACTTTACTAAGATACTAACAATTTCTGAATTAATTTTGAAATATACATTCTTATTTTAGAGATATAAAATAGATCATAGGATATTTCTGATGAGAGGTCACATCCATTCACAGTGTCACTTTTTTCGAGGTTATATTTTTTTCTCATAGAGTTGTGTTAATTTCATGGTGAAATGAAAATTATCTTTCTTAAATAGCCGGGCGTTGTGGCGGGCGCCTGTAGTCCCAGCTGCTCGGGAGGCTGAGGCAAGAGAATCGCGTGAGCCCAAGAGTTAGAGGTTGCTGTGAGCTGTGTGACGCCATGGCACTCTACCCGAGGGTGGTACAGTGAGACTCTGTCTCTACAAAAAGAAAAAAAAAAAAAAGAAAATTATCTTTCTTAAGTCTTCTTCCCTACCTCATGTTGTACGTAATTATCTTACAAAAGAAGTGTTATAAAAAGGATATGCTAGAGTAACAACTTAACTTGCAGCTTTGTTTAGTGAGCTAAGTTGAGTAAGTGTACTACCCCATATAAGAAAATGTATCTTTTTTTTGAGACAGAGCCTCAAGTTGTTGCCAAAGGTAGAGTGCCATGGTATCATAGCTCACAGCAACCTCCAACTCCTGGGCTCAAGCGATTCTCTTGCCTCCACCTCTCAAGTAGTTGGGACTACAGGCATCTGCCACAATGCCCTGCAATTCTTTTAGTTGCAGATGTCATTGTTATTTGGTGGGCCCAGGCTGGAATCAAACCCACCAGCTCAGGTGTATGTGGCTGCCACCTTAGCTGCTTGAGCTACAGGCGCCGAGCCAGAAAATGTACCTTTTTAAGAGATAATTTTCAATATTGTCAAACAATATAAATATTTGTCAGTAGTCTTAACATATGCATGATCTCCATGAAGAGAATTAAAAAGCATTTTTTTTAAATTAAAAAGCAATTTATCAATGAAAATGGCAAAAAGAAGTAAAAATTCACTTCCTCAGGGATATATGGTAGCCTTTTTTTTTAAAAGAGACGGAGTCTCACTTTATTGCCCTCGGTAGAGTGCCGTGGTGTCACACAGCTCACAACAACTTCCAATTCCTGGGCTTAGGCAACTCTCTTGCCTCAGCCTCCTGAGTAGCTGGGATTATAGGTGCCCACCACAATGCCTGGCTTTTTTTGTTGCAATTTGGCCGGGGCCGGATTTGAACCTGCCACCCTCGGTATATGGGGCTGGCACCCTACCCACTGAGCCACAGGTGCCAGCCAACCTTTTTTTTTTTTGACAGAATCTCGCTATGTTGCCCTTGGTACAGTGCCATGGCATCATAGCTCACGGCAACCTCCAGCTCTTGGGTTTCGGTGATTTTCTTGGCCTCAGCCTCCCAAGTAGCTGGAACTACAGGCGCCTGTCATAATGCCCCGCTATTTTTTGGTTGCAGTTGTCATTGTTGCTTAGCTGGCCTGGGCTGGGTTCGAACCCGCCAGTCTTGATGCATGTGGCTGGCACCATAACTACTGTGCTACAGGCACCAAGCCATATGGTACCCATTTTTGAATCAATGTGGCTAGTGACTATTGTATGAAACAGTACAGGCTTAGAGCCTGATGGTTAACAAGAAACTAAACATGTTTTTTTCAAAGTTTATTGCAAAGAAGCATGACATGATTATTAAAACTTTTGAGCTTAGGCTCGGTGCCTGTGGCTCAAGCAGCTAAGGTGCCAGCCACGTACACCTGAGCTGGCGGGTTCGAATACAGCCTGGGTCCACTAAACAACAATGACAGCTGCAAAAAAAAAAAAATAGCTCGGTGTTGTGACAGGCGCCTGTTGTAGTCCCAGCTACTTGGGAGGTGGAGGCAGGAGAATCGCTTGAGCCCAGGAGTTGGAGGTTGCTGTGAGCTGTGATGCCATAGCACTCTACCCAGGGCAACAACTTCAGGCTCTGTCTCAAAAAAAAAAAAGAAAGAAAGAAAGAAACAACTTTTGAGCTTAAAAAGAGTTTGCATTTTGATAGATTCTGTCGGGAAGTAGAAAGGAACATAAACATTTTCTGAGCATACCCAATGCCGATTTTCTATGAATTGTCATGAGTATTGAATCATTAACTAGTTTAAGATTTCAGTGTTTATATTTAAAAGACTAAAGAGACATATCACCCCATCAAAATTATTATTTTTTAACTTTTTTTTTTTTTTGTAGAGACAGAGTCTCACTTTACTGCCCTCGGTAGAGTACCATGACATCACACAGCTCACAGCAACCTCCAGCTTTTGGGCTTACGCGATTCTCTTGCCTCAGCCTCTGGAGCAGCTGGGACTACAGGCGCCCGCCACAACACCGGCTATTTTTTGGTTGCAGTTTGGCCGAGGCCGGGTTTGAACCCACTACCCTCGGTATATGGGGCTGGCGCCCTACTCACTGAGCCACAGGTGCCACCCCCATCAAAATTATTTTATGGGACACCTGGACACAAATGTGAAAACTAATGTAAGAATATTTAAAAATTTTTCATCAAACGATACTTATATTGCATCTTTTCTTCTTTCAGCAAGTAAAGTTCTGGGGGAATACTTTAAGCATGATCCTGAACAAAAATTTATTTATTACACATTTGTTTATACTGTTTTCAATGACACAGAACTACCAGCTGTAAGTGTCATCATATCCTTAGAGATTTCTTATTTATAAATCATCTTTAGAAATAAAAGTAGATTCCTGAAATTATCAGAATTATAGGAGAAACCTATCAAAAGAAAGTAAAAGACATTCATTTAAATTTAATGATCCTGATGGTTCAGAATGTTTCCATTGCTCTTCTCATCACAAAACAATTGCTGTTAAAGGAGCAGGAGAGATTTCTGGTTTCTCTTCCCACGCCTCATTGCCCATATGCCCTTGCAGCACATGTGCACACGCGTACACACCTACATACACACATTCTAGGGGGGAGCAGTAACAAAAACATCACCTCAGCAGGCAGAGACTGAGTGTAGTGTAGCTCCAAGCTGAGTTCTAGGCCATATTCCCCAGGCTAATAAACTACTGCCCTAAAGTCTTTGTTCCTTGGTGTGGGTGTTAATTCTTCCCTGCTGACCTCTTGTGCTTGCTCAGAAGTGACCCACGCATGTAGTAGCAGGAGGACTTGGACAAGGGCTTTGCTAGTTAAACTGCTAAGCTATACCTGTGTTCTGACCTTTGTATCATTTAGATATCATTTATACAGAATTCATGTGGTAAGACTTCATCATTTGGTATAATAAATCCCATTCAAGTATTCGAGATTGTTTTCCTCCTCCCTGTAGCCAGCCTGTAAACAGATGTCAATTGCATGGTCTAGAGAAAAAGAATACTTAGCTTAGTGCTTATACCTTTAGCATCCAGTTATGAGGATTCTGCTATGCACTTGCATAGAAGCACCTTAGTGAATACTGGCTTGGACACAGGCTCTTGGGTGAAGTTTCAAGCCATTGGAAGCGATCAGCACATGCTAGAGAAAAGCAAAACTGGTGCTTCATAAGTGGAAAGATTTTTTTTTTTTTTTTTTTTTTTTTTGGTTTTTGGCCAGGGCTGGGTTTGAACCCGCCACCTCCGGCATATGGGACCGGCGCCCTACTCCTTGAGCCACAGGCGCCGCCCGGAAAGATTTTTTTGACTTTTTGTTGCAGTTGTCGTTGTTTAGCAGGCCCAGGCCAGGTTCCAACCTGCCTGCCTTGGTGTATGTGGCCAGTGCCCTACCTGCTGAGCTACGGGCACTGCCCTTATGTAGAAAGATAAAGCAGGAGAGAGAGCTCATTTAGATGGGTGACGCTGGATGTGACTGTGAGATAGCAGACTGACCCTTTCTAGTAATCATTTGGGTATACAGAACTAGCATGAATCTGAGCTAAAGGGAAGGAATGAAGCTGTACACATGCAAAGTGTACAGAATGAAAGTGGACAGGCAGCTTGGTGCCCATAGCTCAGTGGTTAGGCTGCTGGCCACACGCACTGGGGGTGGTGGGTTCAAACCCAGCCAGGACCTGCTAAATAAACAACAACAAAAATTGCCAGGCATTGTGGCAGGCACCTGTAGTCCCAGCTACTTGGGAGGCTGAGGCAAGAGAATCACTTAATCCCAAGAGTTTGAGGTTGCTGTGAGCTGTGTCGCCACGCACTTTACCAAGGGCAACATAGTGAGCCTCTGTGTCATTAAAAAAAAAAAGTTGACAGAAGATGGATCTGTATAGAGTACCGGCATTTAGGGACAAGTCCCCATAGGAGTGGCTAGGATAGGAGGGGGAAACCCTGAGAGGGCAATAAAAGAAGGCAGCTAATGTTGCCAAGACGTTGCTAAGTGCTGGGGTGGAGAGGACATGTGGAACAGAGTTCTTGTGTTTATGGGCTCATGTTCTAGTGAGGAAGACATTAGGTACTTTTTCAGGTACACAAATATTTCAGGTGGTAGGAAATGCTAAGAAGATAAAGCAGGATGAAGGGATACAGTGAATCAAGGAGCTTACTATTTTAGGTAAAATGATCAGGAAGAGCCTCTTGGGAGAGGCAACATTTAGACAGTGAGCTGACCTTGAGTGTACAGGCAGTGGGACAAGGGCAAGACTCCACACAGGAATGTGTTCCCGTGTGTTCAAGGAACACATGACAAGGTGACCCATGTGGTGCGAGGAATGAGGGAAAGGAGGAGGCATTGAGGTCTCAGGGCAGTCCCATAGCTCATAGGGTCTTGAGGCTTATAGCCCATAGGAATAAATTAAGTTTTTATTCTAGTTTGATGGGTAAATTTCAGTAGAACTTGAGCAGGAGGAGGGCAACATTCTCTTAATTTATGAGGTTATGCTGACTGCTCTGGGGAAGAGTAGACCATAGTTGTGAGTCAGGAAAGAGGCAGAGAAGAGGCTTTGGAAGCAATGATGGGAATAAAACTGAGCCTTGACAAATGCTGGCTCAGAATGAAAGTGGGCAGACTACTGGGAAGGAACTGCTCACAGTAGGAGCAGGGTAACGCATTTAAGTATTTGGCTTCAGCAACTAAGTAAACGGCAGTGCCTTTTCCACTATTAGGCAGACTTGAAGAGGGCTGTGTTGGGATGAAGAGCTCTGGTGCAAGTGTGAAGGTCCCGGGGGTCTTGGTGAGAGGAGTCTCAGGAGAGTGACAACAGCAAGTGGGTGATGGGGTCGGGTAAAGAGAGGTGGGAGATGAGGAGCTGGCACCTGGGGATGGTGATGTGAGCAAATGTGAGGAAACATCTTAAGAGTTGTGGGGAGTGGGATGGGAACAAAGGATCAAATCTCCTGCAGAGGGAGAGAGTCTTCAGAAGAAGAGATAATTATGGAAGCAGAAGTGGGGTGGGACTGACTACACCAATAGGAGAGTTGGCTTCAGTGGGAATAAAAGAACTCTCTCCTGCTCTGATGTGGGAGGGTGCCAGCACGCGACAAGCTCACCATTAAAGGGATTACCAATGTGGTTTCTGTCCCATTTTTTTTTTTTTTTTTGAGACACAGTCTCATTTTGTCGCCCTGGGTAGAGTGCTGCGGCATCATAGCTTACAGCAACCTTGAACTCTTGAGCTCAAGGGATTCTCTTGCCTCAGCCTCCTGAGTAGCTGCAACTACAGGTGCTCACCACAATGTCCGGCTACTTTTAGAGACAGGGATCTTGCTCTCACTCAGGCTAGTCTCAAACCCATGAGCTCAGGAGATCCTTGTGCCTGAGCCACCCAGACTGCTGGGATTACAGGTGTGAGCCACCACTAGGCTGTCCTTTCTAATTGTTCCTGTGAAGTGTTTAGCCCTTTGAAGGATGTTTATTCTTAGGATGCTTGAGAGCACAGAGTAGGACGAAAGGGAGCAGAATCTCGCTAAGAACATGTAAAGTCCAATAGCCAATTGTTTTTGAAAACACAATTGAGTTTGGAGAACAGTGCCAGATCTGAGCTGTCAATCTGATATCCTTCAGACTAATAAACTCTTTAAAAAGAAACATTTTTCTTTTGTCTTCATACAAAGTTAAAATAGCTTATATGCATACTCTGTCTGCAGAATACCCTTTTAGGTAACACGTCACAGCTTACCTCTATAATCTTCACTTGACTGTTAATTTTGTCCAGGTCTTTGTTTAATATATATAAAATAGTGGTGTTTAATATATATAAAATAGTTCATGAGATTGTCTCACAAACTGCTCAGCTGGTTTAGTGGAGTCCTAGGGACATAGAGACTGCCAGGTGTCACCACCATAAATCCAGTATAGGTGACTATGTTGTAGGCTATAGAAAAGTAGAAAATGAATTTTCATGAAGTGCTAATGGAGATGTGAAAAATAGGGGCCATAAAAAAAAATAGGGGCTATGAGAAGGGCCACCTTTTATAGCCATGTGTTCTTTACAGAGGCACTAAGTACAGGGAATCCTTCATGCCCAAGGCCTGTGCCTGTCCGCTGCTCGGCACAATAGCTCCTAGGAAGGTCTCTTGACCATCAGTTTCTCCAGCTCATGCATAGGAGGATTAGTTACTGTGAAAAAAATTATAAGAATGTCCTGAGAACCAGCGCTAAAAGTAAATGAACCAGTGTGGGATTAGTGGGAAATGATGAAATAAAATAGATGAAATAAAACACAAAAGACAAAGATGAGAGAGACAGAGGTGGAATGGAGAGGCAAAGATGGGAGCGGGAGGTCTGGGATAGTTTTCTCTGTCACCAGCACCTGAGTGCCCAAACAGCTTTATTTTTAAGGAGGCAGCACAAAGTTGTATTTCAAGGAAATAATTTTTTTCAACTTAATTATGAGAAAAGAAACAGGCACAAATTCCCAGAAATAATTAACATAATCTATTATTACTGTGTGACCTCTAAAATACGGGCAATACTACATATCTACACGATTGGCTGGAAAATGTACATGAATTGCTGCTTTGAACTGCAGCTGTGAAGTTAAAAGCTAAAGTTTTAAGAAGGGCGGCGCCTGTGGTTCACTGGGTAGGGCGCTGGCCCCATATTCTGAGGGTGGCGGGTTCAATCTCACCCAGGCAAAACTGCAACAACAAAAAAATAGCCCAGCATTGTGGCGGGTGCCTGTGGTTCCAGCTGCTCGGGAGGCTGAGGCAAGAGAATCACCTAAGTCCAGGAGTTGGAGGTTGCTGTGAGCTGTGATGCCATGGTACTTTACCAAGGGCGATAAAGTGAGACTCTGTCTCAAAAAAATAAAAAAGTTTTAAGGAAAACACGTTTTTCTTCCGCTGGGTTAAAATTTGAAGCTTAGAGAAAATATGTTGTTATCTGTTGAGGAGGACCAGTACAGGAGGGTTCGTCTCCTGGATGTTCTCCCAAGCTACAGGGTCCCTGCTGCCTTATAGCTTGCTCTCTACAAGAATGTGCTCAGTTTTACTTGGGTTTTACATATTTAAGTATGGCATACTTGAAAAATTACTATCCAACTACAGGCTAGTTATGATCCCTTGCACCTGACAGGCACTTCAAGTATTTACTGAACACCTTCACTCTGCGCTGGGCCTGTGCAGGTTGCCTTTTATGAGTGTGAAGGTAACAATGGTATCACTTTTTATGGTGCTTTTCTCTGAGATGTCCAGTCATTCCTATGACCAAATTAATGAGGCTGGAAATCTGCATGGGTAGAGTAGACAGCAGAGATATCTGACCTACAACTGTGATTTGGCTTCTTGCTTTGGTTGACTATAAGAAGTCTCCGTAGAGGTTCGGCACCTGTATGTAGCTCAGCAGCTAGGGCACTGGCCACATACACAGGGGTTGGCAGGTTCAAACCTGACCTGGGTCAGCTAAACAATAATGACAACTACAACAACAACAAAAAAATAGCCGGGCATTGTGGCAGGTGCCAGCTACTTTGGGAGGCTGAGGCAAGAGAATCGCTTAAGCCTAAGAGTTTGAGGTTGCTGTGAGCTGTGATGCTACAGCACTCTACCAAGGGTGACAAAGTGAGACTCTGTCTCTAAAAAAAAAAAGTCTTCATAGAACATAAGAATGTTCTGTGCTCATCGGTTTAGCCAGGGGTGCTCAAACTTTTTAAACAGGGGGCCAGTTCACTGTCCCTTAGACCGTTGGAGGGCTGGACTATAGTTTAAAAACAAAACTATAAAGAAATTCCTATGCACACTGCACATATCTTATTTTGAAGTAAAAAAACAAAACAGGAACAAATACAATTATACCACCTTGTGTGGCCTGCAGGCCGTAGTTTGAGGACCCCTGGTAGGCGATTCTCTTGCCTCAGCCTCCTGAAAAGCTGGGACTACAGGCACCTGCCACAACGGCCGGCTATTTTTTTGTTGCAGTTTGGCCGGGGCTGGGTTCCAACCTGCCACCCTCGGTATATGGGGCCAGCTCCCTACTCACTGAGTCACAGGCACCACCCAACACCAAGAAATATTTTTAGGGTGGCGCCTGTGGCTCAGTTGGTTAGGCGCCGGCCCCGTATACCGAGGGTGGCGGGTTCAAACCCGGCCCTGGCTGAAATGCAACCAAAAAAAAAAAAAAAATAGCTGGCCGTTGTGGCGGGCCCTGTGGTCCCAGCTGCTCGGGAGGCTGAGGCAGGAGAATCGCTTAAGCCCAGGAGTTGGAGGTTGCTGTGAGCTGTGTGATGCCATGGCACTCTACCGAGGACCATAAAGTGAGACTCTGTCTCAAAAAAAAAAAAAAAAAAAGAAATATTTTAAAGGGTACATTGTACAACTCATGGAAATGGGCTCGGTGCCTGTGGCTCTAGCAGCTAAGGTACCAGCCATATACACCTGAGCTGGTGGGTTCGAATCCAGCCCAGGCCCACCAAACAACAATGATAGCTGTAACCAAAAAATAGCCAGGTGTTGTGGTGGGCGCCTGTAGTCCTAGCTACTTGGGAGGTGGAAGCAGGAGAATGGCTTGAGTCCAGAAGTTGGAGGTTGCTGTGAGCTGTGATGCCACAGCACTCTACTCAGGGTGATAGCTTGAGGCTCTGTCTCAAAAACAAAACAAAAACCAATAATGGAAATAGGCATAATTGGTAGTCCTTGATGTGTTACTGTAATAATCTGCTTAATAATTTGAAAAGTATTTTTTGATAGTTTTTGGCTAACATCTTAAAAGCTTACCATGAGAATACGGCACAGCAAATAATCTCCATGGCTGTCTGCCAGTTACAATCCTTTTTTTTTTTTTCCTCTCAATTACTCTGAGCCAGCTATTTTGGAGTCTTCTGCTCTAGTCTCCTCAAATTTTACTATATGCCATTTCTTTCTCCTATAGACGCCCCCCCCCATGAGTTCATTACTTCTTAGACATAGCTACCTGCTTTGCCCACAAAGTCTGTATCTTGCGTCAAGAAAAGGCTCATCATCATACATAGAGTAAGTAAGTCGACGTTTCTGAGAGATATGTCTGCCAGCAAGTCAGGAAAATTACAATCCTGTTTTAAAGGAGATACATCTGGACTTTGAAATAATTGTTTGTGCACTGATAATGTCTTAGGGCTGCTGGATTAGTGAGAAGTTAGAGCTTTACCCTGAGTCACATTGTTTGTGTGCATTTGCTGGTCTTTTCCCCCTTTTATTTGAAGACCTGTTTGTACAGAAACTGTAAGATGCAAAATATCTATAGCCTGTGTTCCTTCTCCTCCCCACTAGGAGTGTGGCCTGTATTTAGAAGTAGCCTGATGACTTGGGCAGCTTCAGGATTATCCCCACCCTACCGAAATCAGTGTGAGCAGCGCAGCCCAGGCTGACAGATTTGTGAATGACAGACTTCTGGTTTTGACCAGCCAGTGCTCATTCCACTCGGTTCCCAGGCACTTGAACAAGCACAGTGGCACATGAGGCCCTTGAGTTACTTGAGAGGGTGCAAGAAGCCCTGCAGAGTCGTGGGGCACTGCACAGATGACACTAACTAGATGCTGAAACAGCAGCTTCACAAGGGCTTCCTTCTGATCCCACCTCCCGAACTGAAGGGAGGGGCCCTCAGGGGAAGGTGGGATGATCAGGCAAAGACCCTCAAAGTACCTGTTTGACAGTGAAAACGTCTTTGTGGGTAGCATTTAGGAAGATATGAAGGAACACGTCTTGATTCTGTTCAGCAGCATAGGAAGGTCAAAATCGAGACAGGCAGTGGCAAGAATGCTTTTGTTACCTTTGCCCATTACTCCAGACAAGACTATTATTCAGAATGAGCAAACTGTATTTACAGCTGAAGTGAGAATACCTGTGACCAGGACGGGACCAGTGATTCTTGGTAGCTGTTGAAGTGGTATTTGGTGAGAAGAACTCTTCCTAATAGCAGTGGTGTAAACCAGGAGTGGGGAACTTTTTCATCTTGGAACGCTACATTATTTAGCCACATTCAATAAACTTCAATTAGAGAATGAAAGGAAACAACCGCCGGCGACAGACCTCCGCTCTTAGGCGCTGCAGGATAACTGACACCCACTCTTTCTCTTCCCCTTATTGGCGCTTCTCTCTTGCCTTCTGCCTCTGGGCCCCCGGTTTGGGGGTCTTCAGTATCTAGGAAGGCAGTTTCTGAAAATTAGGGATTTCTTAACACTTAAAGTGGCTTTCTTTTTTTTTTTTTTTAGCGACAGAGTCTCACTGTACCGCCCTCGGGTAGAGTGCCATGATGTCACACAGCTCACAGCAACCTCCAGCTCCTGGGCTTCCGCGATCTCTTGCCTCAGCCTCCAGAGCAGCTGGGACTACAGGCGCCCGCCACAACGCCCGGCTATTTTTTGATTGCAGTTTGGCCGGGGCTGGGTTTGAACCCGCCAGCCTCGGCATATGGGACCAGCGCCCTACTCACTGAGCCACAGGCGCCGCCCCTTAAAGAGGCTTTCTAAAGGCAGTTTAAAAATCATGCCAAGGTCAGTTGAACAGAAAAAAGGGCCTACGAGACAGCGCAAATGTGGATTTGGAAGTCAAATACTGACAAGCAATGTGGACAGTTACTAATATCTGAGAACCAGAAGACGGCAGCACACCGTAAGTGCTTGCTCTTTTCATCGGCTTTGCTATCATCACACTCTCATGATGAAAGTCTTGGATTTTCTATTGAAGATGTCCAAAAGGAAATTAAAAGAGGCACAAAGCTGTGTTCTTTGTGCCACTGTCCTGGAGCAACAATTGGTTGTAACATGAAAACTTGCCACAGGACATAGCACTACCACTGCACAGTGCATGATAAAGCTGAAATGTGAGAGAATCCTTCGCAATACATGGTTTATTACTGAAAACACAAGAAAACTGCACATAATTCTGAAACTGATTTAGAGGAAAGTTTCAATGAACATGAACTAGAGCCCTTGTCACCTAAAAATAAAAAGAAAAGTCGCAAAGGAAGGCCTAGAAAAATGAATTTTAAAGCCTTAAGATACCAGGTCCACATTCTCCCCTGGAACAGACAAAATGGAAATGTAAAGTAGTTCCTATAGAGATGGGTCTCCACACAGAAGCAGCTCTAGCGACATGGGGCCTAAATGTGGATTCTGTCATGTTGGGGAGGAAGAAAATGAGGCAAGAGGAAAACTGCATATATTTAATGCCAAGAAGAGAGCTGCGCATTACAAGAGCATGTTATTTTCTTCTGGCACAGTCCAGCTCACAATACCACCAAGAGCAGAATTTGGAGATTTTGATATTAAAACCGTACTTCAGGAGATTAAGCAAGGAAAAAGAATAAAATGTACCCTTTTCAGTCAAGTGGGTGCTACTATTGGATGTGAAATAAAAGCCTGTGTTAAGACTTACCATTACCACAAGACAAAGCCAAATACATTGAAAATCTGTCATGAGGAATTTACAAACTTTATTGTAAAAATCATAGTGGAAATGATGAAAGATGAAGAGGATGAGGAATAAGAGAGTAAAAGCTCAGGAAAAATAGAAATTGATCAGCAACAGCTAACTCAGCAGCAACTTAATGGAAACTAGGTATGAAAGTTAATTATATGGGATCTGTTGTCAGAATACAATATAAACTGATAAAATTCATATTGAAGTAATGGTATGCAGTATGATTTTTTTATTTTTATTTTTTTGAGACAGAGCCTCCAGCTTTTGCCCTGGGTAGAGTCCTGTGGCATCACAGCTCACAGCAACCTCCAACTCCTGGGCTCAAGTGATTCTCCTGCCTCCACCTCCCAAGTAGCTAGGACTACAAACACACACCACAACGCCCGGCTATTTTTTGGTTGCAGCAGTCATTGTTGTTTGGCGGGCCCAGGCGGGATTTGAACCTGCTAGCTCAGGTGTTATGTGGCTGGTGCTTTAGCCGCTTGAGCCACAGGTGCCAAGCCCAGTATGATTTTTTAGTCCTATTATGCTAAATTAAAAGCATGTTACTAGGGAAAAAAAAGAAACTTCAATTAGATATACTGAAAAATGTACATTATTTTTTAAAAATCAAACTACTATGTACTTAATAATTTCAAAAAATATGGGACACAATTACAAGAGGGACTTTAACAAATGGAATCAGTGTAACCTAATGTTTTGTACCCTCAAAGAATCTCAAACAATAAAAAAATTTCAAAAACTAAAAACTATTTATTTGAAAGTTTACCTTTTAATGACTTTGTTGCATCTGCTTTTTGTTGGAAAGCATTTGATTATTTGGTTGCAGTATGGAGGTCCATAGCATCAGTTGATCCTCAAGATGGGCTTCAGTCACTTGTGACTTTAAGGGTGTCTTGATTTGGGTTAGGTGGAGAATATAGATTCACAGCAATAAATGGTTGAAAAGAATTGGGGGCATATTGCCAAAGGCACAGGCATTCTACTGCATTTTTCCATATTTCCATTGGCTCTTAATTAGTATCAATGACTTTAAAATGTCATCCACTGAGAGCTCAATTTAATTTGTAGTTTTTTTTTTTTTTTGTGGTTTTTGTCTGGGGCTGGGTTTGAACCCGCCACCTCCAGCATATGGGACCGGCGCCCTACTCCTTGAGCCACAGGTGCCACCCCTCATTTGTAGTTTTTTAAAAAATTAATTAATTATTTTATTTTTTTGAGACAGAGCCTCAAGCTGTCACCCTGGGTAGAGTGCTGTGGCATCAAGCTCATAGCAACCTCCAACTCCTGAGCTCAAGTGATTCTCCTGCCTCTGCCTCCTAGTAGCTGGGACTACAGGCGCCTGCCACAACACCTGGCTATTTTTTTTTAGTTGCAGCTGTCATTGTTGTTTGGTGGGCTGGGACTGGATTTGAGCCTGCCAGCTCCGGTGTATGTGGCTGGCACCCTTGCCGCTTGAGCTACAGGCGCAGAGCCTCCATTTGTAGTTTTTTAAGTGCCTTGGTGATAACACATAGGTGAGGCTGAAATGCTAATATGAGTGTGATTTTATGAGTAGAGTGCCATGGCATCACACAGCTCACAGCAACCTCCAACTCCTGGGCTTAAGCGATTCTCTTGCCTCAGCCTCCCGAGTAGCTGGGACTACAGGCGCCCTCCACAAGGCCCAGCTATCTTTTGGTTGCAGTTCAGCCGGGACCGGGTTTGAACCCGCCACCCTCGGTATATGGGGCCGGCGCCTTACCGACTGAGCCACAGGCGCCGCCCTGAATTTCTTTAATATTGATATTGTCGTATCACAGAGCAAGGTACCTTATCTTTAGTAGAAACAAAATAATATCGCAATTCCCAATCCTCATTAAAAATTCTGTTTTAGGGCCAGACAAGGTGGTTCATGCTTGTAATCCCAGCACTCTGGGAGGTTGAGGTTGAGGTTGAGAACTCATGCCTCAAGTCATGAGTTCGATACCAGCGTGTCTCTAAAAATAGCAGGTCGTTGTGGCGGGCACCTGTATTCCCAGCTACTCGGGAGGCTGAGGCAAGAGAATTTCTTGAGCCTGAGAGTCGGAGGTTGCTGTGAGCTATGATGCCACAGTACTCTACCATTTGGGAACAAATCCATCTCCTGGCTAGGCGCTGTGGCTCACATCTGCAATCCTATCACTCTGGGAAACCAAGCTGGGTGGATTGCCTAAGCTGAGGAGTTTGAGACCAGCCTGGGCAAGAGTGAGGCCCCCCATCTCTAAAAATAGCTGGGTGTTGTGGCAGGTGCCTGTAGTACCAGCTACTTGGGAGGCTGAGGCCAGAGGATCTCTTGAGCCCAAAGAGTTTGAGGTTGCTGTGAGCTATGATGCCATGGCACTCTACCAAGGGTGACAAAGTGAGACTGTGTCTCAAAAAAAAAAAAAAAAGAAAAATATTTTTTATTCCTTCTGCACACTCTTGGTCTTCTTTGACATGATGGGCTATTAAGCAGACAGTTAAAAAATATTGTTGAACTATGCAAGTGTTCACAAATCTACTTCAAACAGAAACATAGTACAATGCACTGTTTTCAAAAGCTGATAACAGACCTGTGTCCTCGACTTCCATACATTCTCACCAACAAGCCTGGTGTGGTAGTGGCACCGTTCAGGCGGGAGAGTTAGAACTAAATCATGAGCATAGCAGCCATCAATTTAGCCCTTCTGGCTTATTAATGTTCTAATTATGCCAGTCTAACCTGGAGGATTGTTTCAATAAAACTTATTTTATTTTTTCTTTTTTAAAATACACTTTAAAAATAAAATACAAATATAAAAGATGGATAAAAATGTATCAATAAAAATGAAAAGATTTTTTCTGTAAAATTTGGATCAGTCAAGCAGGACTGAAGGACCTGGAAGGCCACATGTGGCCTTAAGGGAGCAAGTTACTGGTGTAACCTGAGCGTTCGTGTTATTGCTGGCACCTGTTTTAGCACTGTGTGTACCAAAAATGGATTTGTTTTAGCAAAGTGTGTACCAAAAATGGATTTGAAACAAATGAAGGCACTTTGGGAAAATCCTAAAGTGACTTTGATCGCAACTATTTATTATCCATCTGCAAACTTGTCCTTGAAGGAAGCAAAATTCATAATCATGAACACTTAGCCCTGTCATGAGGGGAGCTGACATTTTCTTAAAACTTGCAGCAATTAAGCTGGCTGGGAGTGCTGGTTAGGTTACCAGATCAGAGAACATGCAGATTTCCACAGATGTTAGCTCCAGGAGCAGTGCTGCTGGCTCGGCACCTGTAGCTCAGCAGCTAGGGCACCAGCCACATACACTGGGCTGGCGGGTTCAAACCCAGCCCAGCCTGCCAAACAATGACAACTACAACAACAAAAAATACCCGGGCATTGTGGCAGGCACCTGTAGTCCCAGCTACTTAGGAGGCTGAGGCAGGTGCCTGCCACAACTCCTGGCTATTTTTTTGTTTTTGTTGTTATTGTTTAGCAGGTTGGGTTCGAACCCACCAGCCCCTGTGCATGTGGCTGGTGCCCTAACCACTACACTATGGGTGCCAAGCCAAGCTTAATGTGTTCTTAATGGTTTTCCTCTTGAACCTCTACCTTTCACATAATCATCCATTAACAATTTCTTGTAATTCTATTCCCAGTTACATCTACATATACAATTCACTGATCACTTTTGACTGTCTTTTATTTACTTAGTTTGCAAGTTCATTTAAGTGTCTATTCTGTATCACAGTGAAGTCCCACAAGTATGCTAGAGCATTAGTGGCTAGGCTGAGAGATCTGACCTACAATTAGACTGTACAAGGTGTGAGCGTTTCAAGTGCTGGATCTAGGAAGGATATAAGTTTTTAATGGGGATGGTAAATTTTATGGAGCATAGTATTATTCATGACTTGTGACTTTTGGTGAGTATACAGGACAATTACAACTGAAATGGGCACACATTTAAAGTTGGCACTTACTGTCATACTTCAAAATAATGCATTTTTATAGCATAATTAATGGGTACGTGAAACAGCACATTTTGGCACTTTGCTCATTAGTCCTCTCCTATGCTCCAATACAACCCAGAACACAGTAACTAATAACAACCAGGTGGAATTAATAGCTGAAAAAACACTGTTGTAGAAGTATATGTTCATTATGTTTAAGTAGTGAATGTGCAGGTGACAGGTGATACTGCTGTTAGGAGCCTGTCATGTTGCCTTTACATCTTTGGGAGCCTCATTTTTAAACAACTTATTTAAAGTTGCACTTTGCTCCAGCAATATGATCATAGTCCTTAAAGCAGCGGTTCTCAACCTTCCTAATGCTGCGGCCCTTTAATACTGTTCCTATGGGTCACGACCCACAGGTTGAGAACTGCTGCCTTAAAGGCTCCTAACTTAGTGGTAGCTAAGGTAGCATCTCTAGCACCCGCCAGTATAAACCTCAGCAAACCAGCTGTAACTATAAATTAAAGGCATCCACACGTGTGGCTCCTCATCACTGGTACTTTTGTAAAGGTTGGAACACTTTTGAAAAATTGTACCTGTTTCTATTTGATTTTCTTTCCTGGCACATGTCTGAATTGTGTGGCGAAAAATACAAAGACTTGCATGGACCTGCCGTGGAAGGTCTGATTATTTCACCAGTATTCAGCGTTCTAATGCCGTCCCCTCTTAAAAGGAGAAGTAAGGGGCTCTAACATCATAAACTCTTCATCTGCAAAGACTGAAGAAATACCACCTCTCCTGCTAAAAAATCAGCAAAAAGAAAGACTTCAAAAGACTTGTGGGCAGTGAAGATTTTCATTCCATAGGAAAGAACAGGACTGAGTCAATGTCAAGAATAACACAATAAAAAGGCCTGTTGTCGTAAGTTGCACACAAGGGCAGGTTGGTTGCTCTTCATGCAGAATTGACATCAGGAGATTTTGGAAGCATATTTTTTTTTGGTTGTTGGCAGCTGGTGATTGTGGTATCGATGCCCTTAAAGTAAAAAGAGAACAATACTATTCTGTCCTTTGAAATGTAAACAGAGTTACAAATACTAGTCTAAAGTCAAAGTTCCCAAATCACACAGACCTTTGCTTCTGTATAGGATATTTGTGAACTATGTGAGGATTTTTAAACTTTAGTTTAATTAAATGTTCAAACTTTAAAGACACGAAGCACTTAATATGTATGTTTTTCCTATTATTTCTGTCCCTCACATTGCTGCATATGCCTTTTTTTTTTTTGAGACACAGTCTCACTTTGTCGCCCTCAGTAGAGTGCCGTGGTATCACAGCTCAAAGCAACCTCAAACTCCTGGGCTTAAGTGATTCTCTTGCCTCAGCCTCCTGAGTAGCTGGGACTACAGGTGCCCACCACAATGCCCAGTTATTTTTTGTTGCAATTCTTATTGCTGTTTTAGCTGGCCGGGGGCCGGGTTCGAAACTGCTACCCTTGGTATATAGGGCCGGTGCCCTACCCAGTGCACCACAAGCACCACCGAAGTTTTTTTTTTTTTTTTTTTGTAGAGACAGAGCCTCACTTTATGGCCCTTGGTAGAATGCCATGGCATCACACAGCTCACAGCAACCTCCAACTCCTGGGCTTACGTGATTCTCTTGCCTCAGCCTCCAGAGTAGCTGGGACTACAGGCACCCGCCACAACGCCCAGCTATTTTTTGGTTGCAGTTCAGCCGGGGCCGGTTTTGAACCCACCACCCTCGGTATATGGGGCCGGCGCCTTACTGACTGAGCCACAGGCGCCCCCCGATTTTTTTTTTTTTTGCAGTTTGGCCAGGGCTGGGTTTGAACCTGTCACCCTGGGTATATGGGACCGGTGTATATGCCTTTTTAAACAAAATATAAACCTACTTATTACATTTATAAACATAAGATTACTTTTGGGGGGGACAGAGTCTCAGTTTGTCACCCTAGGTAGAGTGCCACAGTGTCATAGCTCATAGCAACCTCAAACTCTTTGGGCTCAAGCAATTCTGTTGTCTCAGCCTCCCAAATAGCTGGGACTGTAGGTAGCTGCCACAATGCCAGGCTATTTTTAGAGATGGGGTCTTACTCTGGCTCAGGCTGGTCTCTAACCTGTAAGCTCAGGCAATCCACCCTCTTTGGCCTCCCAGAGTGCTTGGATTTCAGGCGTGAGCCACCATGCCCAGCCACATAAGATTACATTTTAATAAAAATAATCAGAACAACCTCATATAGAAAAAAGATACTAAAATCAAACATACTTAGAGTATGTACATATAAGTGATTTATACAGAAGTTGCTATACACTCAAATTTTGTCCTGTGCAATCATAATTAAACATAGTTATGAGGGAATAATTATTCCTTATATCACATGTCTATTAAATATAGGGAAAATTTTTCATTGAAAAGTCCAGGATTGGCTGGGCACCCGTAGCACAGAGGTTACTGCGCTGGCCACATACACCGAAGTTGGTGGGTTTGAACCTGGCCTGGGTCTGCTAAACAAGGATGACGACTGCAACAAAAAAATAGCCGGGCATTGTGGCAGGCACTTGTAGTTCCACCTACTTAGGAGGCTGAGGCAAGAGAGAATCACTTAAGCCCAAGAATTGGAGGTTGCTGTGAGTCATAGCTCACAAACTCTTTGGGCTCAAGCAATTCTCTTGTCTCAACCTCCTAAGTAGCTGGAACTACTATGTTTATTGCAGCATAATTTACAATCACAAAGATGTGGAAGCTACTTCCACATGAAAGAAGTGAAAATGTAGTATATGTATACCATGGACTACTACTTAGCCATAAAACAAAGATGGCTTTACCATCTTAGATGGATTATTTTTCCCAGTGTATATCTTATTTGCTTTGTCAAAGATCAGATGGCTTAGATGGACCTACCAAGGGCACTATAGTGAGAGTCCATCTCAAAAAAAATAAATCTTATTAGTATTTAATATTGCTTACATGTTAAAATCAATCATATACTTTTGGAAATTAAAATTAATTCAATATGTTTCTTTTCACTCTCTTTACTGTAGCTAGAAAAAGTTTCATTACATATGTGGGTCATATTATATTTCTTTTATTTATTTATTTAGAGACCGAGTCTCAGTATGTTGTCACCCTCGATAGAGTGCCGTGGCATCACAGCTCACAGCAACCTCAAACTCTTGGGCTTAAGCGATTCTCTTATCTCAGCCTCCCAAATAGCTGGAACTACAGGCGCCTGCCACAACACTCGTGTATTTTTTTGCTGCAGTTGTCATTGACAAAGCAAATAAAAATATACCCTGGGGAAAAGAATCCATATTCAATAAATGATGCTTGGAAACTGGATAGCCACATGTAAAAGGCTAAAACAGGACCCATACCTCTCACCACTCATAAAATTAACTCACTGTGGATAACAGACATAAACCTAAGACATGAAACTAAAACAGTCATAGAAGAAAATGATGGAGAATCTCTTATAGATATTGGCCTAGGCAAAGAATTTATGTATAAGACTCCATGGCAGCTCAGCGCTTGTAGCTCAGCGGCTAGGACACCAGCCACATACACCAGAGCTGGTGGGTTCGAATCCAGCCTGGGCCTGCCAAATAACAATAACAACTACAACCAAAAAATAGCTGGGTGTTGTGGCGGGCGCCTGTAGTCCAAGCTACTTGGGAGGCTGAGGCAAGAGAATCACTTAAGCCCCAGAGAGTTTGAGGTTGCTGTGAGCTGTGATGCCACGGCACTCTCCCAAGGACGACATAGTGAGACTCTGTCTCAAAAAAAAAAAAAAAAAAAAAAAAAAGACTTCAGTGGCAATCATAGCAAGAATAAAAATAAATAAATGGGACCTGATCAAATTTAAAAGTTTCTGCACAGCCAAGGATACAATCAATAGAGCAAATAGACAAGCTACATAATGGGAGAAGATATTTGCACTCTACACATCCCACAAAGAGTTAATAACCATAATCTACAAATAACTCAAGCAAATCAACTAGAAAAGATCAAACAACCTCATTAAAAGATGGTTATATGAGGATAGTTTCATCTCTGGGTTCTCTGTTCTGATCCATAGGTCATGTCTCTTGTTTTTGTGCCAGTGCCATGCTGTTGTGGTTACTACACCCTCGTAGTATAGCTTGAAGTCTGGTAAAGTGATGCCTCCAAATTTGTTCTTGTGGGTATTTTTTTTGAGACAGAGTCTCATTTTGTTGCCCTCATTAGAGTGCCATGGTGTCGTAGCTGTAGGAACCTCAAACTCTTGGGCTCAAGTGATAGTCTTGCCTTAGCCTCCCGAGTAGCCAGGACTACAGGTCCCGGCCACAACACCCGGCTATTTTTAGAGACAGGTCTTGCTCTACCTCAAGGTGATTTCAAACTCCTGAGCTCAGGCAATCCACCTGTCTCGACTTCCCAGAGTGCTGGGATTACAGGCATGAGCTATCGTGCCCAGCCCAGATTTATTCTTATAGTATAAGATTGCATCGGCTATTTGGGGGTCTTTTCTGATTCCATATGAAGTGTAGAATTTCTTTCTTTCTTTTTTTTTTTTTTTTTTGCAGGTTTTGGCTGGGGCCGGGTTTGAACCTGCCACCTCTGGTATATGGGGCTGGCGCCCTACTCCTTTGAGCCACAGGCGCCACCCAGAATTACAAGTTTTTAAGATCTGTGATATATGTGTTAGTATTTTAATGGGAATTGCATTGGATCTGTAAATCACTTTGAGTAGTATAGACATTTTAACAATGTTGATTCTAAAAAAAAAAAAAAACAATGTTGATTCTGCCAATCCATGAGCAAACTTAGCACTGTGCCTATGGGGTCTCTAAGAAATCCTATGGCCTGGCAACTTGCCTATGTGGGAAACCCTAGGTCAAGGTCACAGACCCTAGACAAGGTCACAGCACCCTGTCCCCTGTTGACTCTCCCTCCTCTCCAGCTGGCCAGGACTGTTGTTCTAAGAGGACATGTAGTTCTACTCAGGAGCCTCTGAGTTTTAACTGTAGCCGTCCAGAGAAGAGTGGGAGGAAGATGTGGCCTGGGGCTGGCCCTGAGGTGAGGCCACCTCATAGTTAAACCTGCCTGCAGCAGGGGAGGTGGGGGGAGAGGCCCAGGTGGCCTTTTCTACTTGGCATAGTCATGACACAGCTTAGGCAGTGTGGGGCTAGAGCTAGCAAGTAGAGTTCCCCTAGTGCTGGGGCAAAAGGTGAGAGATGGGTCCCTGGAGGCTGGGGGCTCCCTGTTACCACCCACCTCCAGCAGGGCCTGCATCATTTCTGCCCTAGAATATCTGAGGTTGAGAGTGGAGAGTTCACACTCAACTATTGGAGAAAGGGGCATGAACAAAGTCTTCCTTCTGCAGATGTAGTAAGCCCTGCAAGGTCCCAAGGAATCTTCCTTCCTGTGGTTGCAGAAACTTATCCCTGTGGCTGTCACATCAGCCTAGGGAATTTCCTTGACAGGCATTCAATTAAGGAAAACTCACCAGGGCAGTCTGGTTTTGTGGACCAGGGGTGTGGAGTGCATCTTGTTTCATCTCCTCTTTTCTCCCCAGACTTTAGGGCTCTCTGGCTCTCATCCTTTTCAGAAACCTGACACATGGCAGCCTTCCACCATGGATTGTGCTGTTCTCTTGCTGTTTATCAGAGACAGCTCACAGCAACCTCCAACTCCTGGGCTTAAGAGATTCTCTTGCCTCAGCCTCCCAAGTGGCTGGGACTACAGGCACCTCCTACAATGTCCAGCTATTTTTTGGTTGTAGTTGTCATTTTTGTAAGACCTGTAAGACAAACAAACATTTTAAAAAACTGTGACAGTAGAGCTACAAGAAAAGCAAACTGCAGGCCAGTATCCCAGTCTTAGTTCACTAGGTCTGGTAAATCCAAGATCCAGGTGCTGGTGGATCCCATGTATGGTGAGGGCCCTCTTTCTGCTACATAAATGGCATCTTCTCAATAGGTTGAAGGGCTGGGGGAGCTCTCCAGGGCATGTTTTATAGGTGTTGCCTACCCAGGCCTCCACACCTCCTAATAATATCACATTGCGGGTTAGAATTTCAGCATGTGAATTTTGTGGGGAATACCAACACTGACTCTACAGCAATTCTTTATGAATACAGAAATAAAAATCTTCAACAAAAGGAAAAATATTCCATAGCATATTAAAAAGATTATATACCATGAATATAAAAAGGGTTTATCCCCAAAGGCAAAGGTATGTCAACATATGAAAATCAGTTAACATAATATACTACATTGACAGGATGAAGGAAAAAAAATCACATGATTATCTCAGTGCAGAAAAAGCATTTGGCAAAATTCAACATTCTTTCAAGATACAAACCCTCAATTAACTAGGAATAGAAGGAAATTTCCTCAACATGGTAAAGGCCATAAATGAAAAACCCATAGCTAATATCATACTCCTTGAAAGACTGAAAACATGCCACTCTCATCTTTTCAACATTGTACCGGAAATTCTGGCTATAGCCCAGTTAGGTACAAAAAAAAGAAATACAATGTGTATGAATTATCAAAGAGGTGGTAAAGCTGTCTTTTCTCACAGATGACCTGATTTTATATATAGAAAACTTCACAGATGCCACAAAAACTCTCCAAAAAAAAAAAAAAAAGAAAAGTAGGGCAATGCCTGTGGCTCAAAGGGGTAGGGCACTGGCCCCATATGCCAGAGGTGGCAGGATCAAACACAGCCCCGGCCAGAAACTGCAAAAAAAAAAAAAAAAAAAGCTAAAAGTTGAATTCTACAAAGTGGTAGGATACAAAGTCAACACAGAAAAATCAGGGTTTTTTTTTTTTTTTGAGACAGAGTCTCCCTTTGTCACCCTACATAGAGTTCTGTGGCATCATAGCTCACAGCAACCTCAAACTCTTGGGCTTACGTGATTCTCTTGCCTCAGCCTCCCAAGTAGCTGGGACTACAAGCAACTGCCACAACACCCAGTTACTTTTTGTTGAGGTTGTTATCATTGTTGTTTAGCTTGGCCCCAGGCCGGGTTCAAACCCACCAGCTTCAGTGTATGTGGCTGGCGCCATAACCACTGTGCTATGGGCCCCTGAGCCTCAGTTTTATTTCTGTACACTTGCAGTGAAGAATCCAAAACGGAAATTGACAAAACAATCCCATGTACAATGGCATCAGAAAGAATAGGATGCTTAAGAATTAATTTATCCAACAATGTGAAAAACTCATACACTGAAAACTATGAAATACTGATGAATAAAATTAAAGACCTAAATAAGTGAAAGACATTCATATTCATGAATTGGAACATTTAATAATATTATGATGACAATACTCCCAAAAGTGGTGTGCAGATTCAATGCAATCTGTACTAAAATCCCACCAGTGTATTTCCACACAAATTAAAAAACGCATCCTAAAATTCAAATGGAATCTCAAGAGATCCTAATAGCTGGAGCACTCTTAAAGAGGAATAACAAAATTAAAGGTCTCCTACTTTCTGATTTCAACACTGCCTACAAAGATACAGTCATCAAACAATATGAACCAGTGGAATGGAACAGAGGGCCTAGAAGTAAACTCTTGCATATATGGAGAACTTATTTTTGACAGGGGTGTCAAGACCATTTAATAGGGAATGCACATTCTCTATTGTGTAGTCTTTTTGAAAAATATGCAAAAAAATGAAGTTTTACTGATACTTTACATCAAACACAAAAATTAACTCAAAAAGGATCAAAGACAAAGTGAAGAGCTAAAGCTACAAAGTTCTAGGTAGAAAGCGTAGGGAAAATCTTCCTGATCATGAAGTGGTCAAGTGACTCAGTGATGTGACTGGCACTGGCTACCCATTAGGAAAATGATACCTGGTCCCTTCTTTTCAGTCTGTGCACCAAGATAAATTCCAGACAGAGGAAATGGTTAATTGTTAAGTAAATCCGAGTTACTATTTTTAGTAGTAAGTTGAATATGCATCTCTAAAGATTACTACAGAATCCCAAAGCGATATGAAAAAGACAAACACATTTAACTTAATTCTTATGAAAGAATATGAAACACATATTTCTTAATTAAGATATAAAATGAAATGCTACAAAAAAGTTAAAAGGTATTATAGAAAATATTTGCAACAACATCACATAATTTTCCTTTAAAAGTACTGATTTCCCTAATATATAAGATTTAATAAGTGAAAAAGTTAACCAAAAATGAACAAAGAACACATGAAAATAATTCATGAAAAAATGTAAAAAGGCTGAGTGACATCAGTCTTCTCTTATAGATTAGCAAAGATTTAAAAGGTACATAATATAGCTCAGGGCCTGTAGCTCAGTGGCTAGAGCACCAGCCACATACATTGGAGCTGGCAGGTTCAAAACCAGCCCGGGCCTGCCATACAACAATGACAACTACAACCAAAAATTAGTTGGGTATTGGGGTGGATGCCTGTAGTCTCAGCTACTTGGGAGGCTGAGGCAAGAGAATCACTTAAGGTCAAGAATTTGAGGTTGCTGTGAGCGGTGATGCTACAGCACTCTACAGAGGGCACCACAGTGAGACTCTCTCAAAAATACATAAATAAATAAAAGATACATAATATCCATATCCTTGTTAATGATGGTTAATAGCCAGTCTCTTATTCTGCTCCTGAAAACATACATTGGATGTTATTGTGATAAGTATGAAATCTGGATACCTATGACCTACCAATTCTACTTCCATGAATTTGTACTATAAAAATACTATTTTTACATAAAAAAGGAAATTGTTGAATAAGAGTCCACTAATTATCTTTGCTGATTGGATAACTATTTTTTTTTTTTTTTTGGAGACAGTCTCACTATGTCACCCTCAGTAGAGTGCTGTGATGTCACAGCTCACAGCAACCTCAAACTCTTCGGCTTAAGTGATTCTCTTGACTCAGCCTCCCAAGTAGCTAGGACTACAGGCGCCTACCACAACACCTGGCTATTTTTTGTTGCAGTTGTCATTGTTGTTTAGCTGGCCTAGGCCAGGTTTGAACCTGCCAGCCTCAGTGTATGTGGCTGGTGCCATAACCACTATGCTATAGGTGCCAAACAATTTTTAATAATTCTGAAACACACAAAGAATATATAGAGAACCTTTACAGCATTCTCCATGGCATGTATTTATAGCCAAATTCTATTATTTAAATGATAAATTTCTATGTCTGAATGATTCACAGGGACCACCACTTATTTTTAAAAACAGAAATCATTATAAAGATGTACATTGTACTCTCTCCCCTTTGGCCAGCTCATGTCTGAGAGGTTACCTAAATATGAGGAAAGCAACATGAAGCACCATGGTGAAAACAGACTGTTTCCAACTGAAGTGAACTCAGAACTTACCCTGATTGTTTTCAGTCCATTTGATACTTTATTTTTTTCTGCAAGTTCCTGTGGTATTTGGAAGCACTTTGCTTGTTACAGCTTCATTGGAGTATATTAAATAAAAAATCATGCCATAATCATTGTGGTACCTTGTCACAATTTTCCATTTAGTGTCACCTGAGATGGGTAAACAAAGAGGTTATATTTACCACAAAAGCCAGGCCACCATAAAATTAAGCCCTACCAGAGAAGGGCAGAATATGCAAGCATCCATCAGGGACAAAAGCTTAATGTTCTGGGCTTGAAATACAGAAAATGTCTGCCAGAGAGTGTTCACAACATAGTGTTAAGGGTGCAGACACCAAGGGGCACAAGTGGTGGACACACTGAGGAGAGCCCTGACTCTAGAACCAGACTGCCTGGGTTTGACTCCTACCTCCTCTACTGCCATTTGTCCCACTCTGCCTGCTTTCCTCTGTAAAAGGGAGATGGTTAGTAATCATTACTATCAGAGATGGTCGCTGGAGGGTTAAGTGACAGATGTGATGTATGTTCATATAGACTGCTAAGTGGCTAACATAGGTTAGGGCACTGAGTAAATTCTTGTCATACTTAATTAGCATCTAGGCAGTCATTAACATGCACTATTATTACCTTTTTCTTTTTTTTTTAAGAGACAGAGTCTCACTTTGTCACCCTCGGTAGAGTGCCGTAACGTCACAGCTCACAGCAACCTCCAGCTCTTGGGCTTAGGTGATTCTCTTGCCTCAGCCTCCCACATAGTTGGGACTACAGGCACCCACCACACGGCCCAGCTATTTTTTGTTGCAGTTTGGCTGGGGCCGGGTTGGATCCCGCCACCCTCGGCATATGGCGCTGGCCCCCTACTCACTGAGACACAGGCACCGCCCCATGCACTATTATTACTATTATCTTCTTTCACCACCATCAATAGCAGCAGCAGCTCAGAAGGCTGGAGAATGTCTCAACAAACCTGGCACTGGAAGAGGTTCAGGGCTGGGGTAGGCAAGTCTGGGCTAGGAGCAGTGCACACTCTGAACCATTCAGAAACAGATGGAGAACAACTGTCTTCCGTGACTTCCCTGTGACTTCTCAGACACAGGAGAAACCTCGGGAACTTGGGTTATGTCAGGGGCAAGGAATCTTAGTGCTTCAGGGAACTGGAGCTCAAGCTGTCTGTGAAACCCAGTATTTAACAAATAAGACCCAGGTCAAGGAAGCAATTTGCTCCAGGTTACAAAGTCAGCTATGCAAGAATGAGCAGAAGTGTCCCCATATTCTACTAAGTCTCATGAATCAGGTTCATTAAAAAGGACACTGAACACTATCTTTCTTCAATTTAAATATATAAGAGTAGTAAGAATCTGGGACGCGGAGACATGTCAGCGGCTGCATAGCCGTCCTCAGGGGGAGCCCACCTTTAGGTAAATGTGAGTCACGTCCCTGGCCCCTCAGAGGCCCCAACCCGCACCGGCCCTGCTGCCTCCCCAGACGGTGTCTCAGTCTAACACGAGGCCGCTCCATTCTTTACCACTGCTGGCCGGAGCAGCCATACAACAGGAAATGACGCCACCTGCAATGCAACCCGGGCAGTAGGCAGCCCTGGTCTGTGCACCTCCTCGGTCCCTCCATGAAGTTCCTGGAAGGACAGCCCAGCACGGTGGGGCTGCGGCCGCTGTTGTATTCGCCCAGCGCCCACCTGCGCCTCTCCCATGCCGGCACCTTCTGAGCCCTCCTCTTCAGGGACGTCGTCTACTTCCAAAAAAAGCCCACCAGCTTTGCCCCCAGTAGCAGCGTGGCCCGCCATCTGCGGATGGGCCTACCCTCGCCAAAGGAGTCGTGCAGCCTTTGGGGACTGTTAGCAGTTGGAGATTGGCAGTTGGCACCTGGCAATTCCAGAGTAGGCGGGGCGCTTGGTGGGAGATGACATCAGGACCGGCGCTCCGGGCAGCGCGCCCCCCCCGTGGGCGGGGCATTTTTGTTCCATACAGTTTAATACTACCTGGATGGTGCAAGCTCATGGGTAAATGTTGTAGCCTGTGGCCTATTTAGTGTGGGGTCTCAGCAGGATTGGCTTGCTCAAATTCTGAAAAAAAAAAAAAAAAAATGGGGAAGTAAAACGTTGAAGAGGCGGATGGTGGTGAAGACCATCTTTTTATATGATTTCTGTGACCCCCCCAGAGGCCTGTCTAGACCCGGGTCCTGGTGAGAGCCCAGCGCCTTTCCTGGGGTGAAGACCGGAAAGGGGAGTTAAAAACACCATCTCAACAAGGGGAAGCTGCCCGCCCCTACACTTAAAGTCCTCCAAGAGCCACAGCAAAGTGGCATCAGGACCTCCCTTTGGGATGTTTTGTGAAGTTAAATGTAAAATAACGTTTATTTTAAACCAAATTAATAGCGACATCTAGATTTTGAAAAGTTACCACGAGTCAGGGAGAGGCACTAAGTGAGTGTGTCTTTCCTACCCCGGGACTGCACCCCGCCCCCCTCGCCCCGCCAAGTTGCGGGACAGGAGGCGGGACAAAGAAGACGCAAACTGCTCTGCAGAAGGGGTCTGGGGTCCCCTGTGACACTCCATAGATGCAGAGGTCGCTCCGGGTTCCCCCGCTGAACAGAAGGGAGGATCCGGGCATTCATCGCCCCCACCTGGCCTGGGGACATCCACAACCCGCGAGAGGACAGCCGGTCCTCAGGCTGTGGAGAAGCTCAGCTCCTGCTTCGCGTTCTCACTCCCTCACTTCCAGCATGGAGAGTCGGGGCCAGGGCAGGGGCATCTTGTTGGTGGAAGAGGAGCTACAGTCGCAGACAGCCAGGGGTGAAAGGATGGGCAGAGAGGCGTTGGCGGGCCTGTGGGGCGACGAGGGAGCGGCAAGATGTGATCTGCCGCCTCTTTTGTTACTTGAAGGTGTGACTGCCAGGGCCTGTCTGTGTGACCCTAAGAGCCACAGCGCCAGCGGGGACCCGCCGCATCTGCCACGATGGCCCAGGTGGTCCCAACCTCTGCTCCTGCTGCAGCCACACCTATGACCTCAGGCCGGGACTCGAAACTGGATCCGGACTCAGCCCCGGCACCTCTGACTGTGGCCTGTTGGTGCCGCTGCCACCGCCTCAGCCCCTGATAGAGCGCGAATAACCCCTGCATCCTCGGCTGCTGTCAGAGCACCCGCGAATCTCCATTTTCACTGCCGCTCTGCTTGCCCCGCTGCCCCTCTGCCGGTGCTCTGATTCTGCACTGTGGGCCCAGGAGCCAGGCCCTTTGTTCCGGCAACCGCAAGACGCCAAGAGACAGGGCAGAGGTTTGGGGGTGGGTGGCTTGGCCTGCCCTCAGCCAGCAGTTCCCAGGTGAGCACCAGTCCCCACCCTAGGAATGCAAGCCTGTCCCTCCCTCCCCCAGCCTCCCGCCCAGATCGCAGAGAGCATCCCCTCTCCAACCTGTCCTCCCCTAACCTGCCCTCACACCCATTGGAGCCTCACACCTTCTCAGCCCCCAGCCCCCAGCCTGAATTCTACGTCATTCCATGGGGGAATCCCAGACTCCTCCTGCTCAGAAGGAGAGAGGATACCCGGGAAGGGTGAGGTCTAAGAGAACAGGTCTTCTCAAGGAGACCACAAGGATACACCTGCAGGGTCCTCTCCATGGTGACTCAGCTCTTAGGAATTTGTAGACTTAACTTCCTGGAACCTGGAAATTTCCAAGTTCTGTGAAATCCTGTAGTTCTATAGAGGCGGGAATAGCATCTCCCGCTTGATTCAAACTGGCCAATGAGAAGGGTACCTTGGGGTGGAACTTTTTGACTGCCAATAAAAAGGGAAAGACCAAGGCAGTCAGGGAGCGTGGCCATTTGGAATTCTATGCTGTAAGCTCCCGGCTGGTGAATAAAGCCGATCCTCTTATAAACGTGGTGTTTGGGTGCTCTTTCTCTCCGTTGGGCCTTGTCTTCCTGCAACACCAACACCTGTCCCTCCAACCCATGCATCTCCTGCCAACTCCAGATCTGTCCCCCAACCTCACACCTGTCCCCTAAATCCACACCGGTTCCCCCAACCCAGACCTACCCTCCCCAGCCCCACACATGTTTCCCAACTTGGGCCTTAGTACCCCTGTTCCTTTCCATGCATACTCTATCTTTGCTGGTAACCACCACACCTCTGTCCTCCCATGGGCCAGAAGCAGGAAAAGAGCTGCTGGAGGCCAGCATGGAGTCAGAGAAGAGGCTCTGGCCCACTTTGGGTCATGGTGACAAGACAGAAAATAATACCCTGTATCACCTACATCCCCAGTCAACTCCCTTACAGCCAAGTGGTAGTGTAGATGGGCCTTCCTAGCTGTGGTTAGCTGCAGTGAAATTCCTGCCTGGGGGCGACCCAAATCACTAAATCTGCAGAACTCAAATGCTTTGTCCATGACTGTACAGGGCTCAGACCTAGGAGGGTGGTATGTGCGTAGGTGTGGTGCCAGTTCCTGTTCCTCCTGCCAGCCCCCCTGGTCAACTCCCTTATGGAAAATTGTGGAAAATTAAAGGTGTTGGTGTGAAAGGCTCTCCCTGTGGTGCTATGGAGAACCCTTGTATTCTCTTATATCCTAGTAAGTTCTTATACTTGCCTTTTGTCAGACATGGCATTCATTTTCATTGATAAATACCACCAAGAATAAAATTGCTGGGTTACAGGGTAGGTGTATATTTAACTTGAGGAGATATCACCAAAGAGTTTACTAGCTGAGGATGAGAGTTCCAGTTGCTCCCCATCTGTGCCCATTGGTGGTGTCATTTTGGGCACACTTAAGGGTGTGTGTGGGTATCTCACTCTGGCTTTAATTTGCATTTCCCTGACATCTGTTGATATTGAGCACCCTTTCATGTTAGCATTGGCCATTAGGAGCTCCTGTTTAATGGAGCACCTGTTCCATATCTGTTGTCCATGATTAAATTGGGATGTAGATTTTACTGTCTTGTAGGAATTTATTGTATATTCTGAAAGCCAGTGCTTTGTCTGATAAATGCATTATAAATACTGGATGGCCTTGTCAGTAATTTAATGATTTTTTTGATAATCAGAAGTTGTTAATTTCATTTTATTATTTATTTTTATTTCAGATGAATATAAGGTTATATACAATTAGGTTACGTTGTTTGCATTTGTTAGGAAAAATTCTAGTTGTTTTTGAGTCTTTCACCCAGGGATGACCACTGCTCAGTCCACGGGGCAGCCACCACCTCTTTTTTCTTTTCTTACCTTTTTTTTTTTTTTTTTTTTTGAGACAGAGTCTCACTCTGTCATCCTGGGTAAAGTGCCATAGCTGTCCTCATAGCTAACAACAACCTCAAACTCTTGGGCTCAAACAATCCTCTTGCCTCAGCCTCTCAGGTAACTGGGACTGCAGGTGTCCACCATGATGCCTGACTAATCTTTCTGTTTTTAGTAGAGCTGGGATCCTACTCTTGCTCATGCTGGTTCGAACAACTGAGTTTAAGCAATCCACCTGCCTCAGCCTCTCAGAGTGCTGGGATTATATGCATGAGCCACTGTGCCTGGCCTTTTTCTTCTCTCATTTTGATAAAACTTACTTTTGCTTTATTCTATCAGCCTTCTCTTACATTATTTCCTATGCAAAGCCAAGAACCCACTTGGCCTTCTGGCTGGACTCTAGTTTTGGGGTCCACTTTCCAATATCAATCTCATTTCTGACATTATTTTCCTCTGTCATTTCTATGTGTTTTTAATAAAATATTTTTATCATGGTAAGTACATTTATTTTTTTGCTCAATCATCACATTAATTTACCTCGTTTTTCTGTCTAGCCAAGCTATAATACTATATCTGTTAAAAGATAACTACCAGCCAGTGCCCATAGCTCAGTGGGTAGGGCACCAGTCACATACACTGAGACTGGCGGGTTCAAACCTGGCCTGGGTCAGCTAAACAACAATGACAACTGCAACAACAACAAAATAGCCAGTCATTGTGGCGGGCACCTGTGGTCCCAGCTACTTGGGAGGCTGAGGCAGGAGAATTGCATAAGCCCAAGAGTTTGAGGTTGCTGTGAGCTATGACATCAGGATACTCTACCCTGGGGGATAGTTTGAGACTCTTGTCTCAAAAACAAAAAAAAGATAACTACCCATGCAACTCCCTATCTCAGGTAACCACCATTCTACTTTTGTCTCTAAATTTGAATACGCTATATACTTATAAAAGGATACAAATTGTATGTGTATTCTTCTGATTGGTTCAAAACACTCAATCTCATTTGAGTAATATCTGAGGACATTCATGTTGCAGCGTATGTCAGAATTTCCTTCCTTTTTATGGTTGGATAAAATTTCACTGTTGCTATGGCCTGTCTGTGTGTATACCCATCAAAACTCATATGTCAAAATATTAACCCCCGGCTTGGCGTCTATAGCACAGTGGTTACAGCGCCAGCCACATACACTGAAGTTGGTGGGTTCGAACTCGGCCAAGCCAGCTAAACAACAATGACAGCTGCAACAAAAAGTGGCTGGGTGTTGTGAGTACCTGTGGTCCCAGCTACTTGGGAGGCTGAGGCAAAAGAATCACTTAAGCCCAAGAGTTTGAGGTTGCTGTGAGCTGTGATGCTACGGCACTCTACTGAGGGCAACATAGTGAGACTCTGTCTCAAAAAAAAAAAAAAATTAACCCCCAAGGTGATGGTTTTAGGGGTTGGGGCCTTGAGAAGTGGTAAGTTTCTAGGGTAGAGCCCTCATGAATGAAATTACTGTCCTTATAAAAGGAAGCTTTCTTACCCCACTGCTATGTTAGGATCCAGAAAGAAAATGGCCTGTATCTCTAACCAGAAAGTAGATCTTTACCAGACACTACATTTTCTGGTGCTCTGATCTTGGACTTCCTAGACTCCAGAATTATGAGAAATAAATTTCTGTTATTTATAAGTCACACCATTTAATGTGTGTTATGCTATAGCAGCCCAAATGGACGAAGACATACACATATTCTACACTTACTCAGTCATCCACCCACAGATACTGGGTTGCTTTCACATTTTTGCTACTGTGAATAATGTTACCATAATTATGGCTGTATAAATGTCTCCAAGACACCATGCTTCTAATTATTTTTGATATGTGCCCAAGGGTACAATTAAGGGATTATATGAGTTTAGTAATTATACTTTTAGTTTTTCCAGGAAACCCAGATGGTTTTCCACCACAATGCTACCATTTTACATTCCAACGAACTATGCATATAGTTTCTTATTTTTCTGCATCCATGCCAATATTTATTATTTTGATTTATTGTTTTATAGTACCAGTCCTAATTCATGTGATGTGGTATTCCACTGCGGTTTCCCCAAATTTAAAAATATTTGTTTATATCATTATAGAAATATAATTAATATACAGAGACATGCACATATATAATGGCAGCACCTACATTTGCAAGCAACTATTTTCAAAAATGAAGCACATTAGGAGTAAAATCAGAACCAAAAAATCTGATGAGCACCTTGAGAACTCACTGAGAATTGCAACTACATCCCTCGAACCAGATATTGATGCATTAGTTTCTAAAATACAATCGTAGTTATCCCACCAGTTTTATGTTGTCCACTTTTACTTTTATAATAAAATACTAAAAATCCCAAAGACATTTTATTACTTAGATAGGTACATTTTCTATTTTAATGATTGCAATTTGGGGACCTGTTCGATGATTTTAAAAGACTCTGAATGAGTCACTACATAATTATGATTATTATATGAGAACATTTTTGCTTATGTGTGGTGGTGGATATCTCAAAAATTATTCATGGAACTTTTTTTTGCTCATCAGCTTTTGTGTTTGTGTACTTAATGTGTGGTTCAAGACAACTCTTCTTTTTCCAATGTGGCCCACAGAAGCCAAAAGGTTGGACACCCTTGGTTTACCCTTTATCTGGCTAAGATAGAAATAGGAGGGTAAAAATGAAAGAAAATGAGAATTCACAACTATTTAGTGAGATTTTTCTGTGCTGTAAAGAAAAGAGAACTAGGATAACAGCCACATGGAGAAGTTAGATCAAGAGAGGTTGTTGTACTTTACTTTTTTTCCCAGATAGTAAAAATATTAGCACATTTCTATGAATAATAAGTATTGTATATACATGGAAGATTTGAGGTTTCAGGAGGAGAGGAAAGAGGATAGTGAGCAAATTTCATAACTTATCAATCTTTATTTGTTCTGGAGACCCTTGTAATTGCAGTATTAGTGAGATTAGAATTAAAGACTTATTTCTGACTGATTTAGAATTTGCCTTTCAGGGGCGGCGCCTGTGGCTCAGTGAATAGGGTGCTGGCTCCATATACCGAGGGTGGCAGGTTCAAACCCGGCCCCGGCCAAACTGCAACAAAAAAATAGCTGGGCGTTGTGGCGGGCGCCTGTAGTCCCAGCTACTCCGGAGGCTGAGGCAAGAGAATCACCTAAGCCCAGGAACTGGAGGTTGCTGTAAGCTGTGATGCCATAGCTCTCTACCAAGCGCGACAAAGTGAGACTCTGTCTCTAAAAAGAAAAAAAGAATTTGCCTTTCGGAATAAAGTGGTCCCATTGTATCATTCTTTTTATACCTTGTGCATTCATCTATGGCAGTCTTTTCTAAAACATTTTTCCTATTTCATAACTTGGTTCTTTTTAGATATTAGGTGCCAGTATCCAGAATTACATTTTTTTTTCTGAATTCAAAAGTGTCTTATAGGTTATATGGGCAAACTTTTATCTTTCACCATAGAATCCCAGACAGATTAGATGACAAGTGTAAAGTCATTCTTAACTACATATGCATTCTTCACTTCCCATTTACCAGCAAATCTTTGTGCTTCAGTCAGGTCTACAGATAGGTGGAGACCTTCAAAGTTAGTTGAATGGCTGATGATGGCAGGGGCTATTGTAGGTAATGGTGTATGCTGTGCCAAAGATATGAATCTTGACTTCACCCTCTCTATCATAGAAAGTTCTTGGTTCTGTAATCAAGCACAGAACGATGTAAGTGGACTCAGGCTATATTTCCAATTCTTCACTGAGTCTGTTTTAAAAAAAGGTGATTAAAAAAAAGTTAATTTCTGAAATTCCAAGATATTTCAGCCTAGCCTTTGACACTATATGTAGAATAGCAGTGAACACCCAGGTCAGAGTTTTGGACTTTAAGGCTCTTAGAGTAAAAAGGCAATTTGTCCCACGTGTCCATATGGAAGATCACTCAGTTTTATTACACACAAACTGCCCTGAAGCTGTGTAATTTGCTCTTAAATCCACCACCAGCAAGTATTTATTACTTTTCAGTTACTACTGAATTGAGTCCGTTTATCTTCATGACCATCTTCAGTAACCCACACACATTTCCTATCCACTCAGCAAATATGTACTCAGGATCTGTGTTAGCCCAGGTGCTGTCTCCTGCACTAGACAGGTGATGGTGAGCAAGATACAGTCTCCCCACCCACAGCGGCATCAGCAGGCAGCCTGCGGATTGTAACTGGATGGCAGGAGCCTCAGACATTTCTGCAGATTTTGACAAGAGATTTTATGCTTTTGTTTAATTACAAATACCATTTATTAAAACAATGTTTTCACATTATTAAAAAAATCAAAGAGAAAGAAAAAATAATCTTATTAAGTTTCTTTTACCCAGACGTAACAACTTTAAATTTTGTTGTATATACACACAGAATTTTAACTTCCACAATAAGAAAAGATTTTTCAAGAATGAGACCTCTTTCCTTGGTGGAGTGCCACTCAGGGTTTGGTGCTGTTTATTAGTGTCCTACACAACTGAGGAGGTCATTAGTGTTAAGAGAATTAATAAATTACTGAATTCTGCAGCTAAAAGATATTGGATCTCTGGCTGGGCACAGTGGCTCATGACTGTAATCCTAGCATTCTGGGAGGTCAAGGTGAATAGATTGCCAGAGCTCAGGAGTTCAACACCAGCCTGAGCAAGAACGAGACCACATCTCAAAACAGACAAACAAAAAAAGCAGTGGATCTCATTACTGTCTCTGTGAATGAAGTCAGTGTACCCAGTTGCACAGGACAGAAAGAGAAGTATTCCTAGTCCCTCCTTCTCAGTCACCACCCACTTCACCCACCACATTGCATTCTTCGCTGAGGCTTCTGGATGCCAGCTCTATTGTAGCTATCAGAGTCTTTGCCTTCCCCGACCACCACCATTGCGCTTCCGTCTTCCTCAACTGCTTAAAACCCCCTTTACTTGTTTACTCTGAGTGTATACAGGCTGCATTTTCAATTTATCATAGAAGAGAGACACACAACTTGCCACATACTTCAGTGAGTTAAAAAAAAAGAGATGAGAATTGTTAATTTCTGAAATTCCAAGAAATTTTATCTTAGCCTTTGACACTATATGATTGTAGGATAACAGTGACCATCTGGGTCAGATTTCTGGATCTTAAGGCTCAAAGACCCTCTCTTGCACACTCCAATGTATTTTATAATATATTCTCCTTTTTTTTTTTTTTGTAGAGACAGAGTCTCACTTTATGGCCCTTGGTAGAGTGCCGTGGCCTCACACAGCTCACAGCAACCTCCAACTCCTGGGCTTAAGCGATTCTCTTGCCTCAGCCTCCCGAGTAGCTGGGACTACAGGCACCCGCCACAACGCCTGGCTATTTTTTGGTTGCAGTTTGGCTGGGGCAGGGTTTGAACCCGCCACCCTCGGTATATGGGGCCGGCGCCTTACCGACTGAGCCACAGGTGCCGCCCAATATATTCTCCTTTTAACACAATTTATATGATCATATTCTTAAACCTTTCTCTTCACTCAAACTATGTCAGTTCTTTTCACCACTCACAGGATAAATATCAAAATTCTAAATGTGATATGTGAGGTTCATCATGACGTGGCCTCTCTCTACCACTCCACTTTTATTTCTTTAGCTAGTGCTGAACAACCTCATTTGCTTAATATCTGATATTTATGTTTTACTATTAGACACATGGGGAGAAGGGGCATTACCATTTCACTCATGTATCACCATTGTAAAGTATAATTTTGTGAATGTGGAATGTCTTTGGGAAATAAATGTAAAAGTATGCTGGTGATTATAATGAAATAATTTTTGTTAGGAAATTTTTCATATAACTATCTTGTTTAAACTGTTAAATGCTTTTGTTCTTTGAAGTAGAGTTTTTTTTTTCTCTAATGAAGTCAAATTTTCCTTTACTTCAAGCAGGCATTCATTCAATTCTGAGAAAATGATTTGAGCAGAATTTTAGGAAATATGAAGTAAACTGGCATGAAGTGGCTTTAGAGTTAGGGCTAATTTGCTATCAATGCTGAATTCAATTTGAATGGATTTTGTTGTATAGTCCTATTTAGAGCAGTTTTACATTTGCTCAATAGCTTCTTATGGGTGAAAATTTTGCCAAGTTTAAAAGCTGAATCAGAATATGATTCAAAAGTCAGGTTAAATAAAGACAACTTTGCAAACCCTGTCATGCTTGCCTCTAGGACAAGAGTCATAGAATTTTGCCTGATGTCTAAGATGAGAGAGGCTATGTGTAAAACCTTTGAAAGAGGTTTTGTTGATGCCATTATTGTTGTTTTGTTTTAACACAACTATCTCTATGAGGCTTTGAGGGCACAGAAAAGCACAGCTTAGGGAAAGTCGAGAGTGTCAGTTTTATCAGAGCAGCTTCCTCATTCCGTGAAAATGGCAGCTACACCAGAGCCACCTCATGTTGCAATAACATCAGGCTGATGAGTTCTAGAGGGCTCAGGAGACCTCATGGTTTGGGTTGGGGCCACTCCCTTTAAGAAAGCAGGACACACATCTATAACAGAAGAGGGAGTCTTTAGGATAGCACTGTGCACGGTATCAGTTCCGAGTGGCATTTCTCACACACTGGAGGGAGGTTTGTCTCTGTCTAGGGGAGGAGCAAGTGTTGTGTGAATGTTTCTTGCATGGGTGGTGTTGCAGAGATTGAAACTGTGATGAAATGTCAGGGAATAAAGAAGGCTGAAAGCTTGCTCAGGCAAAAGCGACTTTATTTCTTCCACTAAAGCTTATGCAGGCACATAACTTAATCAATAAACATATGACTTAAACCTTGGCCCCAGGCCTCTTACTGCCTGGCACCTACAGATTAACTGATAACCACTTCACTAACATTATCTAAAGTTATTCTTACGCTAAGCAATCAAAAACAAAACCACAAAACAAGATTCTGGGGAAATAAACTGTTTAAATGCTTGACTTTTAATGGACCATCTGAAGGCAGTTAATCATCTTTAGGGAGTCTTCTGGAAACAGCTGAGATATACAGGTATCTGCCTGCAGGCCTGCCCTGTGAAGCTGGGCCCTAAATCACTTCTATGTGATTAAGCCCTAAGCCACATGTGGAGTTCTATCCAGGTTCTTTGCCTTCCAACTCACAAAAAACTTCAAACTTGCCTTCACAAAATTGAACCATTTAAAGGTTTACTTATAGGCTTTTCACCTATAAGCAAGTGGTGTACTTTGGTATATGTCTATATTCAGTGGGACCTTTATTAGGGGTTATGATGTAGACTTTTAAAGACTCAGATCACGTTGTTCCATTGACTCTGAAAGGATCCCAGACCAGTTAACTATGATTTGCTGCTGAAATTACAATCACCTCTGATGTCAGGGCTAGTGTATTCTGGGAAATAGATGTTCATCCCACTGGGGTTCATAAATTTAGCCTATAGCCATTTCCTGGACAATGCCTAATTACCATGCTCATGAGCTTATCTAAGGATTTATCTCACTAAATGAGAATGAATCATTTAAGTATGAAATACCAAAGTAAAAATTATTACTTTTCTTCGGGAGTTTAGCTGAAAAGCAAATAAGGACATACAATTAGCAGAAAATAGTAAAAATAGTGCTGAACCTAGAGTTAAAATACTCTTTTCTCTATGTAGATAATTTAATAATTTTGGGTCACATGATGTTGTTGACATTTAAACATATTTTGATGAGGCAGCACCAGACAGTGGCTAAGCCCATATAACTACAGCAAGCATGTGAGAGGAGAATGCTCAATCTGATGATTGTTCGTTGTCTTCTTGATCATTTAAATAAGTCTACCAGGTACACGTTGCACTATTCAGATGATAGGTATATTAAAAGCTTGGACTACTGTGCAATTCAGCCATGTAACAAAAAGGCACTTGTACCTGCTGAATATATTTAAACAAAAAAGAAGTGAAAAAAATAAATGAGTGACTTTATTATTTTTGTGGAAAAAACTGGGTCAATACTAAATAGACACACTAGTTCCATTTTGTTTTCACAGGATCCTGGATATAAAAATAGAGTCATATCCTATTTTCCAGGCTCAATAACTATAAAACAGTCACCAATTTTAAAAGAATTTACAATTTGTTTCAAGGTTTATAGGTGTATGATCTTTTTAATGCTAACAGTTACTTGATACCATAGATACCCTTAGCATGGCCTTATTAGCAATTAAAAATATGCCCCAGGAGAGTAAAAACCTTTTCTGAGAACATTGAAGCTACTAGGCGATAGAGATGTCACTTAAACCTAGCCAGTCTGACTCCAGAACACATAGACTAAACATCAGGTATTTTTATCTACCTTGAGATAAACCACATGAATGAAAGAATAAACATCAAAAGGGGGTGAAGCTATTGAACTGGATTTCTCTCTTTTACTGGGACTACTTTCATTAAGTATATTGTACTGTTAGGTTTAAGGAGTAAATAACAATAGTTAACGATAATTAAGGAGTGAATACAAATAGCAATAGTTAACGATAATTAAGGAGTGAATACAAATTCGAAGAGCAAACACTGAGTAGTAAGCAACTCAGCAAACACATCAGTAAGCACAGATAAACTATTTAGACTATTTAGTTGATAGTATGACCCCAAGTGTATGCTTTCTAATTTCTCTCTGAAAATTGTGCCCCTAGCCATCTAATCTACTCTCTACCCTCAAAAAACACTAACATTTTCTGAAATAAAATCTAGTCATGATACTCATTTTCTGTATGAACCTTCAATGATTGCTTTCTTTTTTCTTTTTTTTGTAATTGAGCAATAATAATAATAATGCAAAGAAAGTAACGTTCACATTGTCAAATAAGAGTATGTTTATTGTAGAATACTTTGACTCTGAGGTTCAGTATGGAGTCATCAGTTAACTTCTTCTTATTATTTATTTCCAAAGACTCAAAAAATAGACAACTAATATTTATAAATAAAAATAAAAGATAATTTCAAAAAACAGATCATTTCAAATCTTATAGACAATAGAAAAAGAAGAAGTACTTCAAAATCATTCTACTTAACCTGGATACACCTGATATTAAAATTGGAAAAAATATATTATTGTAAAGGGGAAATTACAAACATATTTCACTTATAAATGAGAATGCAATATCCTAAACAACATATTAACAGATTGAATTAAACCTTCAATGACTTCTTAATGTTCTTAAATCATGATCAAAATACTGAGCATGGAGATAAGGGGTTACATTCCTTGGGTTTTGCCTTCTTTATACTCTTGCTGGGTTTTCTGATCATAGTCACCTGGATAAAGGATGCCTCCTCTTCTAGAGCCATGATCTCACCATTCCAGAGTCCAGTTTGTTCCCTGCTTCACACATTCTTTCCTCTCATTTATGTACCTACCTCCTTCATCACCACTAATATTAGCCCTGTTGTCACTTCCTCAGCAAATCCACAATTTGTAATGAGACCCAGTCTCACCATTACACGTTCTCATGACACCATGTATCTACCCTCTTCTATAGCATTCATTAGAATACTAAATTTGCATTTATTGTGTAAATACAAAATGTACATGTATCCCAAGATAGCAACTTCCTTTATTATTTGTTAATGTCTGATTATGGGATAGGCAGTCAGTTACCATAGGCTGAGTATCCCCATAATATAAAAATCTGAAATCAGAAATGTTCCAAAATCTGGAACATTTTGAGTGGCAACAAGAAGCTCAAAGGAAATGTGTATTAGAGCATTTTAGATTTTGAATTTTCAAACATGGGTTAGGGTTAGGGTTCATGTCTGATTATGGGATAGGCAGATATGCTCAACCAGGTAATTATAGTTCTAACACCCTCCCTAATCCAAAAAGAGTCTGAAAATAAATCTACAAATCTGGAACACTTTTGGTTCAAAAGCATTTCAGCTAGGGAATACTCAATCTGTTTACAGATAAGGAATGGCTGACCTTCACTAGATAGAACATACTAAAACTCAGAATTTCAGTCTCCATGTAGTACAAACTGATACATCTTGCCTTTATTTATGCCTAAAAACTTTCCCTCTCTTCTCCTATGAATATTCATTTCTTTTTTTAAAGCAGCATAAAAATATTTTAGTTATCTCTGAACATTTTAAATTATAAAAGGGCATTCAGTTTTATGGGGCTTTTGGCTTTCATATAATAATTCAAAAGGATCAAATCTGAAATGTTTCTTGATTTCACAGGTTTAAGCACTGACTGTCAAAAATAAATATATTTTGGGGTGGCTCCAAAATGGCAGACTAGAGACATCTCATCATCACCCACTCTTGGCAAGACAGGGGAGAAGAGACTCTAGTCACCTCCAAATTTGGTCATCCTGCCCAGAAACAACATTGAGATGGAACAGTGAGATAGCATGGGACTCCAGGTGTCAAAGAGGATAGTCCAACATCAAAGCACAGAGACAAGGAGGACTAAGGAGAAGGAGAAAGTGAGAAAAGTAAGTAAGAGAAAGAAGAAAACACATGAGGAGTAACTAACAAAAAATTCTGGCAACATGAAAAATCAGAACAGATCAACAGCTCCAATAGATCACAAAGCAGCTACCACAGATGTTCCCACCTGTAAAGAAATTATGGAAATCATTTCCATAATTCTAAAAAGAAAGGGAATTTAAAGTATGGATGGCAAAACAATGAAGAGAATTGAAGGGAAAGTAGAAAAAGGAAATCTAAAAATTGAACCAAGAAATGAAGGAAAGCATGATGAAATTAGAAAGGATGTACTGGAGTTTAAAGAAGTGAAGGAGTCATTCAGGAAGTTTCAGAATGCAGTAGAAAGTTTCAATAACAAATGAACCCTTGGAGAAGAAAGAATCTCAAGGATTGAAGATAAAGCACTTGAGGTAACTCAGTAATTTAAATAGGCAGAAAAGAAGAGAGTAAAAGTGAAGAATTTCTTAGAGAATTATGGGACGTCCTGAAGCACACAAACATATGAATTATAGGTATCTTTGAAGGAATGAAGAGACCCAAAGATATGGAAGCCTTACTAGAGGATATCATAACTGAAAATTTCCCAACCATCACCAAACATTCAAATGCACTCCTTTTAGATAGATATCAAAACCCAGTTCATCTCAGTTCAAACAGAGCATCTCCTAGACACATTGTAATTAACTTGCCCAAGGTCAGAATGAAAGAGAAAATTCTTCAAGCAGCCAAGAGCAAGCACCAACTGACTTACAGGGGCAAATCCATCAGGATGATAGATTTGTCAGCTGAAACTTTATAAGCCAGAAGAAATTGGGCTGTGAATTGCAATATAGTCACACAAAACAACTTCCAGCCTAGGATTCTGTATGCTCCTAAGCTAAGTGTCATATTTGATGGAGAAATCAAATATTTTACTGACAAGCAATCATTGAGGAAATTTGCCAAGAATATCTCTGCAGGAAGTACTGAGACCCATACTACACACAGACCATCCTAATGGATCACCAGCAAAGTAAAGACACCTAGAAACTAAAGGTTAAAGCCTAGCTTCCACAATGTCCTAAGTAATAAAACCAGGCTACAGACCTCCACACAAGAGAGTCAGAGCTCCATCATACTTATTCATTCTCTCAATAAATGTAAATGGCTTGAATTCCCCACTGAAGAGGTGTAGACTGGCTGACTGGATAAAAAAGCAAAATCCAAATATATGCTGTCTCCAAGAAATGCATCTAATCTCTAAGGGTAAAACAAGAATAAGGGTGAAGGGTTGGAAAACAATATTTCAGCTAAATGAAATCAAAAGCAAGCAGGGATCAAAATCTTATTCAGAAATACAATTGGATTTAAACCAAAAAAAATAAAGGCAAAGACCATTATATACTGGTTAAGGGAACAATACAACAAGAAGACATTTCAATCCTAAATATATATGCACCCTACTTAAATGCTCTCAAATTTA
Source organism: Nycticebus coucang (assembly GCF_027406575.1). NCBI lineage: Eukaryota > Metazoa > Chordata > Mammalia > Primates > Lorisidae > Nycticebus > Nycticebus coucang. Next base: position 13,167,083 of record NC_069799.1, on the reverse strand, counting down.
TGAAATGAATCCTAATTGGTCTGAACAATATGATATCCTACAACACAATTGTAGCTGGAAACTTCGACATCCCACTAACAGAACTGGACAGATCCTCCAAGCAGAAACTAAACACAGAAATGATGGACTTAAACATGACTCTAGACCAAATGGACTTAGCAGACATATACTGAACATTCCACCCCAATAATCCTCTCAATAGATGCAGAAAAAGCATTTGAGAAAATTCAGCATCCTTTTCTGACAAGAACACTTAAGAAAATAGGCAATATATGAGACATTTCTTAAGCTGATTGAAGCCATTTACAACAAATCCATAGCCAATATCATACTGAATAGAGTAAAACTGAAAGCCATTTCAAACTGGAACCCAACAAGGAGGTCCACCATCACCACTACTATTTAATGTAGTGCTGGAAGACCTACTCAATGCAATCAAGGCAAGAGAAGGATATCGAAGTTATCCAGATGGGGACAGAGGAGGTCAAACTTTCACCCTTTGCTGATGACATGATTTTATACTTAGAAAACCCCGGGACTCAACCATAAGACTTTGGAAGTGCATCCCTACATGTCCCAGTAACACCTAGGGATATAAAATCAATGTCCACAAATCAGTAGCTTTCATATATGACAACAATAGTCAAGCTGAGAATCAAATCAAAGGCACAATTCCCTTCACAGTAGATTCAAAGAAAATGAAATACCTGGGAATATACCTAACTAAGGATGTGAAGGATCTCTCCAGAAAGAACTATGAAACCCTAAAAAACAAAATAACAGAAGACATTAACAAATGGAAGAACATACCATATTCACGGCTGGGAAGAATCAATATTATTAAAATGTCTGTACTATCCAAAGTTATCTACAGATTAAGTGCAATTGCCATTAAAGCACCAACATCATGCTGTGAAACTTGAAAAACTAGTTCTTCATTTCATATGGAAAGAGAAATAAAACCCCAATAACCAATGCATTTCTTAGAAATGAAAACAAATCTGGAGGTACCACATCACCAGACCTCAGGTTATACTACAAGTCTACAGTGATCAAAACAGTATGGTATTAGCACCAAAATAGAGACATAGATCTGTGGAACAGAATAGAAACCCAGAGATGAAACCAGCCTCATATCAGCGTCTGATCTTTGATAAGCCAAACATAAGCATACAATGGGGGAAAAGAATCTCTATTTAATAAATGGTGCTGGGAGAACTGATAAACCATGCACAAAAGACTGAACTGGATACACACCTCTCACTACTTACAAAAATTGGCTCATGATGGATAAGAGATTTAAATGTAAGACATTAAATGTTAAAAAATATAGAGAAATCTAGAGAAAGTGTGGGAAAAATATCTTAATGATAATGGCTTGAGGAAAGATTTTATGAAGAAGACACTATTGTTAATTGTAGCAACAACTGATATATATATAAATGATATCTGATCAAACTACAAAGCTTCTGCACAGGTAAAGACACAAAATTAAAGAAAACAGACAACCATCAGAATGGAACAAGATATTTGCATGTTATGAATCTGACAAAGGGCTAAGAAACAGAATCTACAGAGAACTCAAACTAATCAGAAGAAAAGAGCAAACAATTCCATTTTAAGTGGGCAAGAGACATGAACAGAATTTTTTCCGGCCTGTGGCTCAGTGAGTAGGGCGCCAGCCCCATATACCGAGGGTGGCGGATTCAAACCCAGCCCTGGCCAAACTGCAACAACAAAAAAAAAATAGCCGGGCGTTGTGGTGGGTGCCTGTAGTCCCAGCTGCTCGGGAGGCTGAGGCAAGAGAATCACGTAAGCCCAAGAGTTAGAGGTTGCTGTGAGCCGTGTGACGCCACGGCACTCTACCCGAGGGCCGTACAGTGAGACTCTGTCTCTACAAAAAAAAAAAAAAAAAAAAGAATTTTTTTCCCAAGAAGACAGAGGAATGGCCAACAAACCTGAAAAAATGGTCATCAAACATAACCATCAGAGAAATGCAAATCAAAATCACCTTGAGGTATCACCTAAATCCAGTGAGAAGAGTCCACTTCACAAATTCCCAAAGCTGCATATGCTGACATGGATGTGGAAAGAAGGAACACTTTTATACTGCTGGTGGGATTGCAAACTAATACAGCCTCTATGGAAAGAAGTATGGAGAATCCTCAAAGAGCTCAAAGTAGACCTTCCATTTGATCCTGCATTCCCGTTACTATTATTATCTGTATCTATTATTATCTATCCAGAAGAAAAACTATCATTTTACCACGAGGATATTTGCACTAGAATGTTTATTGCAGCTCAATTCACAATTGCCAAGTTGTAGAAACAACCCAAGTGCCCATCAACTCATGAAGGGATAAACTATGATATAGGTACACCATGGAATACTGTTCAGCAAGAAAAAGATGGAGAATTTTGTATTTACCTGGATGGAGTTGGAGAACATCCTCTTAAATAAAATATCACAAGAATGGAAAAGCAAATATCCAATGTACTCAATACTAATATGAAGCTAGTGGATGAACAACTACACCTCCACTGAGAAACAGGAAAACACAACCGTATTGAAGGAGAGGGGCAGGGAGGAAGAGAGGGAGGAGAGAGGAAGAGGGAGAGATGTTGGTGTGCTCTCAAAGGGCAAAGTGTAGGGGCATATGGTACAACTCCAGGGTGAAGGGCTAAACTACAACTTGACTTTACCTAACAAATGTGAACAATCTAACCTAATCCTTTGTACCCTTATATCAATCTGAAGTTAAAAGATAAATAAAAATGTAAACTGATGTGTGCAAGAAAAAAATAAATATATTTTGATTTAGGAATCTGTTTATTAGGAAATAGGTTGGGATATTAACTAGTATCTCACTCTGGCGTACGGTTTTGGTTGAGATCACAAAGCTGAAAAAATTTGGTGCCATGTAATTATAAATACTACCCATTCTTCCCAGCACTTTCAAATGCACTGAACTAAAAGTGGCTTAGAGAGTCTCAGTTCATCACAAAAGCATTTAGGAGGAGGCCTGGAAAATAATAAGAAACTAGAATAATGAATAAGAAAGTAAGGATTTACCTTAAGGTAAAAATGTCATTAGGCAGACCATTAGGTTGCTTCACCCTCCCTTGATCCACTGAGGGTGTATGATCTTTTTAATGCTGAGTTACTCTATACCATACATACCCTTATCATGTCCATATTACTAATAAAAAATATGTCCCAGGAGGTTAAAAAAAAATGTTTGTGAGCTCATTGACTACTAGGTGATAGACATGTCGTTTAAATCCAGACAATCTGACTCCAGAGCATATAGACTAGGTATCAGTTCTTTTTCTTCACATTGCGATAAACCAAATGAATGAAAGAATAAATACACATCAAAAGGGAGTGAAGCTATTACACTGGCTTTCTCTCTTTCACTGGGACTACTTTCATTAAATGGATTGCACTCTATTAGGTTTACGTAATGACTAAGGGCTAAATCCAAATTATAAATTTGAAGACCAACCACTGAATTGTACATCAGTAATGTACAATCACTCATGGAGTGACTATTTAGACCTATTTATTCAAACTATTTCGGATGTTTATTCAGCTGATAGTTTTTTTTGTTTGTTTGTTTGTTTTTTGAGACAGAGACTCACTTTGTCACCCTTGGTAGAGTGCTATGGCATCATAGCTCACAGCAACCTTAAACTCTTGGACTCAAGTGATTCTCTTGCCTCAGTCTCCCAAATAGCTGGGACTACAGGCTTCCAGCACAATGCCCAGCTATTTTTAGAGACCATGCCTCACTCTAGCTCAGGCTGGTCTTGAACTCATGAGCTCAGGCGATCCGCCTGCCTGCGCCTGTGGATTAAACATGTGAGCCACTTGTGGCTGGCCTCAGATGATAGTTTTTCCCTTAGTGTATTCTTCCTAGTTTGTCTCTGCAAGTCATACCCCTAGCCATCTAATCTATTCCGTACTCTGAAACAATGACATTTCTGAAATAAAATCTAGTCCTGATACCTATTTTCTGCATGAATCTTTAATGATTTCATAGTGTTCTTGAATCATGATCAAAATCCTTAGCATGGTATAAGTGGCTACATTCCTTGGGATTTGCCTGCTTTGTACCCTTGTCTGGGTTTTCTGAATCAGCATCACCCAGCTAATGGACTCCTCTTCCAGGACCATGGGATCACCATTTCAGAGTTCAGTTATTCTGTATGCTTGTCCTCTCATTTACATACCTATTCCCTTCATTACCGCTAATCTCAGCCTCATCGTCACTTCCTTAGCAAATCCATAATTAATGACTAAGCCCAATCTCACTATAGCACTTCCCTCTTCCATAGCACTTAATAGAATACTAAATTCATATTTATTGTGTAAATGCAAAACGTATGTGTATCCCCAAATAGCCACTTCCCTTATTTGTTAATTGCTGATTATGGAATAGACAGTCAATTGCCACAGATTGGGTATCCCTGTAATACAAAAATCTTAAATCTGAAATGCACCAAAATCTAAAACATTTTACTTCAATAAGAGGCTCGAAAGAAATGCTTATTAGAACATTTTAGATTTTGAATTTTCAAATATGGGGATATTCAACCAGGTAAGTATAATTGCAACATCTCCCAATTCAAAAAGAATCTCAAAAAAAATTTTACAAATTAGAAACACCTTTGGTTCCAAGCATTACAGAAGAGGAATATTTGATATATGTAACAGATGAGGAATTGCTGACCTTCACTGAACGGGGCACACTAACCTCAGAGTCTCAGTCCCCATACAGCACAAACTGACACATCTTCCTTTTGTTTATGCCTAACAACCTCCTCTTCCTTCTAGTATAAATATTCATTTTTTAAATTCATCATTTTTAATATTCATCTTTTTAAAAAGTAGGATAAAAATATTTTAGTTGTTCCCAAACACTATTTTAGATTACAAAGGGGCCTTCAATTTTTTGTTTCTGTTTTTTTTTTGAGACAGAGCCTCAAGCTGTTGCTATGGGTAGAGTGCTATGGCATCACAGCTCACAGCAACCTCCAACTCTTGGGCTCAAGCTATTCTCCTGCCTCCACCTCCCAAGTAGCTGGGACTACAGGTGCCGGCCACAACGCCCAGCTATTTTTTGGTTGCAGTCATCATTGTTGTTTGGTGGGCCCGGGCTGGATTTGAACCCTCCAGCTTAGGTGTATTTGGCTGGCACCTTAGCCGCTTGAGCCACAGGCGCCGAGCCAAGGGGCCTTCAATTTTATGTGGGTTTTGGCTTTCATATAATAATTCAAAAGGATCAAGTCTGGAATGTTGTTTGATTTCAAAAAGTTTAAACATTGGCTGTCAAAAATAGTATCTTTTGATTTATGAATATTTTTTTTTAGGAAATAGTTTGGGATATCAGATAAGATCTCTTCCTGTTCTGAACTATTGGTTGAGGTCCCAGAGCTGAAAAAAATTGGTGCTACATAATTCATGTACTACCCATTCTTTACAGAAATTTCAAATTTAGTGTTCTAAAACTGACTTCAAGATTCTCAGTTCATCACAATAGAATTTAGGAGGAGGCCTGGCAAGTGATAAGAAGAAACTAGAATACCTAATAAAAAACTAAGTATTGGGCGGCACCTGTGGCTCAGTGAGTAGGGCGCCGGCCCCCGCCAAACTGCAACCAAAAAATAGCTGAGCTTTGTGGCAGGTGCCTTTAGTCCCACCTGCTCAGGAGGCTGAGGCAAGAGAATCGCCTAAGCCCAGGAGTTGGAGGTTGCTGTGAGCTGTGTGATGCCACGGCACTCTACCAAAGGCGAGGAAGTGAGACTCTGTCTCTAAAAAAAAAAAAAAAAACTAAGTATTTTTCTTAAGGCAAAGGTATCATTTGATAGAGCATTTGGGAGGGGGCTGCTTTACCCTTCCTGAGCCAATGAGGGTGGTACTTCTTTCACAGGCAAGTCAGGCAAAAAATATGGCCTTCAGGGCAGTGCCTGTGGCTCAACGGAGTAAGGCGCCGGCCCCATACGCCAAAGGTGGTGGGTTCAAACCCAGCCCCGGCCAAAAAAAAAAAGATATATACATATATATGTATGGCCTTCATTTGAACAGGCCTGAAGTCTTAAGCCACGTTCCCTGGAGTTTCAGAAATAATCAGGTTGTTTTCTGGTCCACAATTTAAATTCTTTCCAAATGGGACCCCACTTACCTGACCAACAGCCTCAGGAGCCTGGCACACTTCATCTTATACTGATTTGCTCCTCATGTTTATTCAACCCCCAGAATGAACTCTACATGGCTGCAGAATTAGAGCCAACTGTGATTTACACAGGAGTTCTCCTCAATCATCTTAACTATTAATATCTTATCCCTTTGAGCATTTCAGGCAGTAAGAGTTAGCAAATGTCCCCATCAGTCTTTCTTTTAGAAGTTTCCTAAATAGATAATAATCTGAAATGCTTTCTGGATAATTCCTAATTCATATAAATATTTTTATTTTAGAATATTAGTGGGCACATGTATTTTCCTTATGTAATTTTTTTTATGTACAAATTGAGTCAAAGTTATAAGTGTGCCTTTCACCCAGATAGTGTGTGAATTACCCAGAAGGTGTGAATTTTCCCAGCCCCTCCACTGCTCTTCCCCCTAGCTTGGCTTTTATTGAAATTTACTTCCATATATACACTTAATGTTAATCAGTTAGTTTCAACATGTTTCTCCATTCTTATGTTGTTTCACTAAGAACAATGGTTTCTAGTTCCATCCAAGTTGTCATAATATATCCTTGATCACTATTTTATTTATTTATTTATTTATTTATTTATTTTTCAAAATGCCTGGCTATTTTTTGTTGCAGTTGTCATTGTTGTTTAGCTATCCCTGGCTGGGTTTGAACCCGTCACCCTAGGTGTATGTGGCTCACGCTATACCCACTGTGCTACAGGTGCCAGACCCATCACCATTTTTTTTTTTTGAGACAGAGTCTCAAGCTGTCACCCTGGGTAGAGTGCTGTGGCGTCACAGCTCACAGCAACCTTAAACTCTTGGGCTTAAGCAAGTCTCTTGCTTCAGTCTCCCAAGTACCTGGGACTACAAGTGCCTGCCACAATGCCTAGCTATATATATATGTATGTATATTTATTTTTGTTGTTGTTGTTGTTGCAGTTGTCATTGTTGTCTGGTGGGCCTGGGTTGGATTCAAACCCGCCAGCTCTGATGTATGTGGCTGGTGCCCTTGCTGCTGAGCTACAGGCACCAAGCCACCATCACCATTTTAAAATTTTTGATGTTTTTTAAATTTCACATTGGGCTGAATGTGGTGTCTCACACCTGTATCCCAGCACTCTGGAAGGCTGAGGTGGGAGGATTATTTGAGCTCAGGTGTTGGAGACCAGCCTGAGCATGAATGAGACCTTGTATCTAATAATAGCTGGGCATTGTGTCAGCCCCCTGTTGTCCCAGCTACTAGAGAGGCTAAGGCAAGAGTATCACTTAAGCACAAGCGTTTGAGGTTGCTGTGAGCTATGATGCCATGGCACTCTACCAAGGATGACAAAGTGAGACTTTTTTTTAAAGTTTCATAATATTCCATGGTGTACATATACCACAATTTATTAATCCATTCATGGGTCAATGAGCACTTGGGCTTCTTCCATGACTTGGCAATTATGAATTGAGCTGCAATAAACAATCTGGTGCAAATATCTTTGTTGTAAAGTGATTTTTGTCTTTTGGATATACACCTAGAAGAGGAATTACAGGATTGAACAGCAGGTCTACTTTTAGATCCCTAAGCGTTCTCCAAACTTCTTTACAGAAGGAACGCATTAGCTTGCAGTCCCACCATCAGTGCATAAGTGTTCCCTTTTCTCCACATCCAAGCCAACACCTGTAGTTTTCGGATTTTGTGATGTGGGCTACTCTTCTTGGAGCTAGATGATATCTCAAAGTTGTTTTGATTTGCATTTCTCTGATGATTAAAAATGATGAGCATTTTTTCATGTGTCTGTAGGCCATGCACCTGTCTTCTTCATAGAAGCTTCTGTTCGCCCACAATGAATGGGATCACTTGTTCTTTTCTTATTAATAAGTTTGAGTTCTCTGTGGATTCTGGTTATCAAGAGACCACCACTTTTTATGGCTGAGTAGTGCTCCATAGTATGCACATACCACATTTTTATTTTTTAGACAGAGTTTCAATATGTTGCCCTTGTTAGAGTGCCATGGCGTCACAGCTCACAGGAACCTCAAACTCTTGGGCTTAAATGATTCTCTTGCCTCAGCCTCCCAAGTAGCTGGGACTACAGGCTCCCATCACAACGCCTGGCTATTTTTTGTTTGTAGTTGTCATTATTGTTTGGCTGGCCCGGGCTGGATTCAAACTGCCAAATCTGGTGTATGTGGTTGGCACCCTAGCTGCTGAGCTACAGGTGCCAAGCCATCATTTCTTTCTTTTTTTTTTTTTTGTAGAGACAGAGTCTCACTGTACTGCCCTCAGGTGGAGTGCCGTGGCGTCACACGGCTCACAGCAACCTCTAACTCTTGGCCTTACCTGATTCTCTTGCCTCAGTCTCCCGAGCAGCTGGGACTACAGGCGCCCACCACAACACCCGGCTATTTTTTTTGTTGCAGTTTGGCCGGGGCTGGATTTGAACCCGCCACCCTCGGCATATGGGGCCGGCGCCCTACTTACTGAGCCACAGGCGCCGCCCGTCCATCATTTGTTTATTAGATGTATAGCATGTGACTATTTTCTTCCATTCTATAGGTAGCCTATTTATTTGATCTTTTAATTATGTCCTTAGCTGTGCATAAGCTTTTTAAATTGATAAGGTCTCATTTGCCTATTTTCTTTTTTTTTTGTAGAGACAGAGTCTCACTTTACTGCCCTGGGTAGAGTGCTGTGGCCTCACACGGCTCACAGCAACCTCCAGCTCTTGGGCCTACGTGATTTTCTTGCCTCAGCCTCCCGAGTAGCTGGGACTACAGACGCCCGCCACAACGTCCGGCTATTTTTTTTTTTGTTGTTGTTGTTGCAGTTTGGCCGGGGCTGGGTTTGAACCTGCCACCCTCGGCATATGGGGCCGGCGCCCTACTCACTGAGCCACAGGCGCCTCCCTCATTTGCCTGTTTTCTTGTTCCTCTGATTGCTTTGGGGTGTCTTATTCATGAATTCTTTGATTTAAACTTAAGGCAGAAAACTACAACAATCCTAGAAGAAAATATTAGAAAAACTCTTATAGATATAAGAGTTAAATAAGAGGTAAATAAGCACTTTTCCAAAATATCTATTTTTATTAAAGCAGAGGTAAATAAGCACTTTTCCAAAATATCTATTTTATAAACATTTGACTGAATGTGGCTATATTACACACAGTTATATACGTATTTGTATCTGGTTTATGGAATGACCAGAAACCCACTGTGTTTGGGTAGAAAAGACTCTCATTTGATTTCACAATTAGCCCTTCAAAGAAGCATCTAGAATCCTTCTTGGGCACAGAATTTGGGTGTTAAGGCTCGGTGCCCATAGCACAGTGGTTACGGCACCAGCCACATATACCGAAGTTGGTGGGTTCAAATCCAGCCCCAGCCAGCTAGCCAACAACTCCAACAACAACAAAAAAATAGCTGGGCGTTGTGGTGGGCACCTAGTCCCAGCTGCTTGGGAGGCTAAGGCAGGAGGATCACTTAAGCCCAAAAGTTTGAGATTGCTGTGAGCTCTGACACCACAGCACTCTACCAAGGGTGACATGGTAAGACTGTCTCAAAAAAAGAAAGGAATTTGGGTGTTACACAGTCCAGCCCAAGCACTGCTCTTACTCTCACCCCAGTTCTGCTAATTTTTCTCCCTTTCCAGGAAGTTTCTTGTTCCTCTTGAGGAAAAGAACTAAATTTAGGTGGAGCAGTTATAGGATACAAAAAGGAAGGAGAACTTGTCTTACTTGAGTGTCATCTGTATGTTTAGAAGCTTAAATGATCTTTTTCTTTGAGGGTATTTTTGTAAGTTCTTTACATTCTCCAATGTTTGGCACTATTAATGCACCCTCTTGGGGGAACTGCCTACTTACAAACGCCCTTCTGGCTCCTTCATGCCACTGTTTTCTCCTGAAGTCTCAGGAAGTCTGGCTGCATGTCTGTGGGAAGGTGCATTAGGCAGCTGTGGGCCAAGGCTTTTCACCTGGACCTACCTTTGGCTCAGAGGAAGCCAGCCAGACATATGAGGTTCAGATCAGTGTAAGTTCAAGTCAGTATAGGAGATGAATTATAAGACATAAGAGATTCTGTGAAATATTAGTTTTCATATAAGACATAAGAGATTCTGTGAAATATTAGGTTTCAGATCATGTTTAAACCACAGGCTAGAAACAGTGCATGATTCACTTGTCCTACATGGTCTGGGAAAATAGAGTGAATCATTCTTCCACTCAACAGATATTTGTGATTCAGCCACCCCAAGGTGGGCACTGAGTAGGTCACTGGGACTAGTAATGAAGGACACGTGGCCCTGTCTTGTGACCTGCACAGGGCAACACACAATGCAATAAAGGGGTAAATGGCTGCATGGTCCTGAAGAACACTCAGAACCTCCTTGTATAAGTAGTTCATTATATTTTTGTTGGAGAAATAAGGTTAATCTGCAAATGATTATAAAACATTTGTTCTAGGAAGAAGGAAAAGCCAGTAGAAAGGCCTAGACAAGAGCAAATACAAGACCCTAGGGTATGCAAATGGAGTAATTTTTCCTCTTCAAGTCTTTCTCACCCAATTTTAAATGATAAAGAAGCCTAAGTCCTTTACTCATTTATATGTAACCATAAGCCTACTATTTCTCCCCAAATGAACTCAACCACCCCATTCCTTTTCCTTTTACCTTGGGTTATTTATGGTTCCTCACAGAGAGAGAGAGCACATATACACTGATGCAACAGATGCATTATTATGGTGATCACAATGAGTAACAGAGGCAGCCCCACCGTCCAGAAAATGACTCTGGAAACCAAGGAATCTGAAAAAGAACAATTATGTCACTTGAGATTCAGTGCGACATCAGGTGATCTGGCTGCTGGATAGGAGTCCTCAGATATGGTCTCCAGGGGAACATTATCAGGAAGGGCAGGGCAGGGAATCTAGGGCTCACCCATCCTCCTTGCAATTCTAAGGAACTTGGGAATCCTGAAGAGACTTCTCTTTCTCTCTTCCTCCCAGTGTGGGGAGACACATAGTGCCCTTTAAAAAATCATGAAATGGGGCGGCGCCTGTGGCTCAGTGAGCAGGGCGCCGGCCCCATATACCGAGGGTGGCGGGTTCAAACCCAGCCCCGGCCAAACTGCAACAAAAAAATAGCCGGGCGTTGTGGCGGGCGCCTGTAATCCCAGCTACTCGGGAGGCTGAGGCAGGAGAATCGCCTAAGCCCAGGAGTTGGAGGTTGCTGTGAGCTGTGTGACGCCACGGCACTCTACCGAGGGCCATAAAGTGAAACTCTGTCTCTACAAAAAAAAAAAAAAATCATGAAATGTTTGAACATGCTGAAGGGGTGTAAACAATGCCATAGATCTTCATGTACCCATGATGGCAATTTAACTAAAGCTAATGTCATTTTATGGGTGACATGTAATTTTTTACGAATAAAATGATATAAATGCAATAAGGACTTTCCTCCCATCCAACACTTCTACTTTCCTCCTAAGGTGACTTAGTGACGTGCCATCTCTGTCCAGATACTTTCTACATACACTTGCACGTAAGCTTAACAATGCATGGATTGTAACAGGCGTAAGGGGCTTTTCTGAGATTAAATGAGAAATCGTGAACGGTGTCAGATGATAAACCAAGTAGGTCCCATGTTCAAGGTACCAGGGATCGAATTCTCACTTCAATAATTAAAATTATACAAATATGAAAAAGCATTCTCTTTCTATTTTATCCCCTACCAACCTCCCTGGATATTTGAACAGCACAAGGAGGGAGCTGGATCTGTTTGTACTCAAGATAGAGAAGAACAGAACTTTTCTCTCTGGATGGTAGTTAGGACTCCGGGGCAGAGTCTGAATCTCTAGTGGTAACTGATTCCTGAACCACGGCCAATCTTAACATCTCCAGAAGGGAGGAGTGGATTAAAGAAATGTATTCTTGAAACCACATAATGTACGAAAACTCAGAAAAACCCAAAGTCACCAGGTAGACATAATGAAGGACTGTGTCTGAGCAGGTAGCTTTTGCCCTGAGCCTGACACAGTGGGATTTAACACAGCACAGCATCAGGCACCTCACTGCACTGGGATGGGCACAGGGTCCAAGGGGATCTGCACCAAGGAGAACAACCGAAGGCCCCAGGAAGCCTGGTGAGGAGGTAAGAACACTGAATTAGTATAGGACTCTGTTTTCTGTTCTATAACTTATGAAACAGAAAGACCAAAATGGAATGGTTCCCAGTTTCATCATGAAAAATGGCAGAAACACTGGTGTACCTGTTCAAGCTCCTGAATTTAGGGAGGAGACAAGTCTTTCTTTTGGAATACTAACTAGATTATTTAGAAGATATATACGACAGTTGTTATTACACTATTCGTCACAGCTTATACATGCATATTGTAACTGATATGAAGGCATTAGCCATAGCTAAAATAAGTTTGAAGGACCTATCATTTCATGAGTTGGGGATTCATCCCATGGGTAAATTCTGAAAGTTAGCATCTGCACATATTTAACTTACAAGGAATTTATAATCTGGGATATTTATACTGCCCATAATGAATAGGAGAAGGTCAATCAAAGTTCCTGAGCATCATGGGGCCACTTTGGCTTAATAAAAGGGTGAGTGGAATTCACGTGGATTGTTCATGGTAAATGCACAAAGTGCAAATAAGGAAGCATGTTATAGGCTTTACCTTATTTTAATTTAATTCAATTTTATTTTTTGCTTGGGTAGAAATCACAACTACCTTTGCATCTCTGCAAAGGGAGTTGTGTAAGAGTTCTTGCAAGAGAATCACTTAAGCCCAAGAGTTGGAGGTTGCTGTGAGCTGTGACGCCATGGCACTCTACCAAGGATGACATAATGAGACTCTGTCTCTAAAAAAAAAAAATAAGGTAGGAGATGTTTGAAGAGTCTAGCTGACAGAAACTTTAGTACCAAAAAGAAATTTGAAACTTGACAGAAAATCTATTTTCAATAACCTCCAATAATTTGTGTTGAGCCATGTGCAAGTGCCCACCTTTTATCTTGTCCCTTGGAGTCCAAGAGGCATCTATGTCCTATCCAGAGTCCCTGTCATGGACAAAGACTGCTGTCCTCATTGGTCTTCAGAACTGAGATATTGTCACAGAATGAGAGTCAGGGATATTTCCACAAAGGTCAGGGCTTCTTAGAGAGAACCTTTCTCCTTTCAATATTATTGGGTTCCTTTTGATGGATTGGTTTTGTTTCTTTGAAGGCCCACTGTAGGGGAGTATATTTAGAAACTCTTCACATAAACTTTAATTCAGAGCCCTGTGACATGAGAGAGGCTGATTCAGGCTCAGGTCATGGCTGAAAATAAAACCATCCTTACCCTTTGATCCTGGCAGGACTGAGGGGCAATGTCTTAACAGAGGTGGAATCTAAGACCATAACTTACCCAGAGATCTCAAAAAGCCAGCATGTTTCAGCAAGAGTAGGTAAGAACATATCTGACAGGCCAAGGACACATCCAGTGTGGACAGGGATGAGGTGCAGAAAACCTGAGCCTGGTGGAGGCTGGTCAGATTCTTCCTGCCTCTGTCTAGCTGCTTCTAAGATTTGGAAGTGAGACCATCATCTCTACGCTGGGATGTGTTTCTAAGAATTTCAGAGTTAAGACATACTGGACTACCTGTTCATACTTTACATGAAGCAATTATGCTGACAAAGAAAAGAGATCTGAATCCCTTTTTCTTTCTCTCTCTTTCTCTTTCTTTCCTTTCTCTCTCTCTTTTCTTTCCTTCCTTCCTTCCTTCCTTCCTTCCTTCCTTCCTTCCTTCCTTCCTTCCTTCCTTCCTTCCTTCCTTCCTTCCTTCCTTCCTTCCTTCCTTCCTTCCTTCCTTCCTTCCTTCCTTCCTTCCTTCCTTCCTTCCTTCCTTCCTTCCTTCCTTCTTTCTTTCAACAGGGGACATACTGGACGACCTGTTCGTACGTCACCTTAAGCAATTATGCTGACAAAGAAAAGAGATCTGAATCTTTTCTTTCTTTCTTCCTTCCTTCCTTCCTTTTTTTCTTTCTTTCTTTCTCTCTCCTTCCTTCCTTCCTTCCATCCTTCTTTCTTTTTTTTTTACAGAATCTCACTTTATCGCCCTGGGTAAAGTACTCTGACGTTACAGCTCACAGCAACCTCCAACTCCTGGGCTTAGGCGATTCTCTCGCCTCAGCCTCCCCAGTAGCTGGGATACAGGCACCTGCCACAATGCTTAGCTATTTTTTTTTGCAATTTGGCTGGGGCCGGGTTCAAACCTGCCACCCTTGGTATATGGGGCCAGTGCCCTACCCATTGAGCCACAGGCACTGCCCAAGATGCGAATCTATTTCTAATACAACACGGAGAAGTTGGGAAAAATGAACAAGATGAATTGATGAACAAGATGAATGTCATTCTTGACATTCCCAATGTCTGTACAGAATCAAACACCTCTGTGTCATATGCCATTATCTATTCCAACACTTCAGGTGTGTCTAGACAAAAATATACTACAAATTGCTAGTTTTAACTTAGAGGCTCACCTGTGACCAACACTAGGAATTTTGCACTGCTGCTCTGCGTAGAGCTTATAAAGAAACAGCTGTACTCTCCTTCATCTGATGGGAGGATGGGATGGATCCTTAGGGCCACCTGCCCTTTGGTGATATTCTCCTTGAGGAATTCTGTCCTCCCTTGGTACTCTTGTGTCTGCTGTTTCACATTGTTTTGGATATTTCCATGATAGTAAACCACACCTTCCAGACCGTTATGGTGCCATGTCACCTCCATGTCCTCAGCATTCATCGATGGGCTGATGTGTCAGGGAAACACAGCCTCTTCACCTGCCAAGGCAATGAGTGTTTCTGCTGGTCCAATCACCTCGAATAGCCCTGGAAGAAATTAAGAAAGTGGTAAAATTAGGGGTGGGGTGCTGTGGCTCAAGCTTGTAATCCTAGCACTCTGGGAGTTCGAGGCAGGTGGATTGAGGTCAGGAGTTTGAGACCAGTCTAAGCAAGAGCAACGCACTGTCTCTAAAACCTAGCCGGGAGTTGAGGCTGGCGTCTGTAGTCCCAGGTACTCAGGAGGCTGAGGCAAGTGGATTTCTTGAGGCCAAGAGTTTGAGGTTGCTGTGAGTTATGACACCACTGCAATCTACCCAGGGTGACAAATGGACTGTGTCTCAAAAAGGAAAAGAAAATGGTAAAATCATTGTTGAGTCTGTGATAGGCCTGCAGATGACCTTCTGATAGGAGAAGTAGACCATTTCAATTAACATGAGCTGTGGCGAGCAACTGATGAGATCTAAAATAGACATGCAAGTGGTAAAAATAGGACATGATGTCAATGTAATCGTCATATAAATAACCCAAATTTTGTTGTGTTTTCCCATTTGGCTAGGATTGAAATCAAATTCATATAAAGCATTTCATTTCAGTCTCATAAGAATTTAAAGTGTTATGCACTATTATCCTAATTTTATAGATGATATGGCATAAGTGATTTAGTACCTTGTCCAAGATACATAATTAATAAGGCATAGAATGAAATTTGTAATTCTGGCAACCAAATGTTTCCTTTCTTTTAACCAGGTATTACTCAATATGCTATAACCACATAACTAAATATGATGTGAAGGAATTAAAAATGATATTGTACTACGATAAAAACAAAACTCCAAACTATACTACAGTTTATAAAAAGAATATGTATATAAAATGAATATTTGAAAACATCACTACTGGTTATTTTGAAGTATAGCATTATGAAAAGAAAATATAAAGCTAAATATAAATAATTAAATTTTCCTATTCCTCAAAGTTACAGATCTTTTCCTCCCTCCCTCTTCTTGGAGCACTTTCTCAAGAATACTTTTTATTATTTTCCTCTCACTTTTTCTGTTTCTTCTACATATTTAAATCTTTTAAAATCTACATGCTAGTTTTATGATCCAGGGAATGTCTTTCCTAAGGGTCTAGGAACCAAAAGTTTGAAAAGTAAACATCAGTCTGGGCTCCCATAGCTCAATGGCTAGGCATGAGGGTTCAAGCCCTGCCCAGGACAGCTAAACAATGACAACTGCAACAAAAAAATAGCCAGGCATTGTGGTGGGTGCCTGTAATCCCAGCTCCTTGGGAGGCTGAGGCAAGAGAATTACTTGAGCCCAAGAATTTGAGGTTGCCATGAGCTATGACACTTCAGCACTCTACTGAGGGTAACAAAGGAGACTCTGTCTCAAAAAAAAAAAAAAAAGAAAAAAACAAAGAAAAGAAAAATAAAAAAGTAAAGAAAAGTAAACATCAAAGATAGAGCCTCATCATCCTGCCACTGTGCATGTAACCAGGCAAATGGCTCCAAGTTGTAGTTATCTACTTGTCATAACATCAGGGGAAGTTCTATTTTTCCTCTGTAAAAAGTCAGTTAACTAACACAAATGGCCCTCTAATTATCAGATAAATGTGGAGGGAATTTTCTGGCAGGATATTTTATTTTTATTTATTTTTTCAACAGTAATAGTATCTTTCTAGTTTTTCTTTTTCTTTTTTTTCTCTCTTTTTTTTTCTTTTCAAGGCAGAGTCTTACACTGTCACTCTCAGTAGAGTGCCTTGGTGTCATAGCTCACAGCAACCTCAAACTCTTGGGGTCAAGTGATTCTCTTGCACCCACCATAATGGCCCAACTATTTTTATAGATGGGGTCTTGCTCTTGCTCAGGCTGGTCTTGAACTCTGAGCTCAAGAAGTCCACTGGCCTCAGCCTCCCAGAGTGCTAGGATTGTAGGCGTGAGTCACTGTGCCTGCCCTACATTTTCTTTTGTGTGTAGATAACCACATAAATAGACTATCTCAGATTGCAATAACTACCACTCTTCAGGTTTTTCCCCCACTATTGGGTATTAATGATGGCAGGAAAATAATATGTATTATTAAGTATAATGTACTTTCTCCATTAGGAATAAATGAATTTTTAAACTTTTTGTTGCATTGTCCAAAGCTTTCCATGTAGAAGTAAGGTATTCACTACTTTGGGTGGACCAGAGGACCAAAGACTACAAAGAAGCATCTAGTCATTTGAAAGTCAGAAGGATATAATTCCATCTTTGCAGAACCTACTTTTTTTACCTGCTAAACATTTAGCTCAAAAATGTAAGAGTCATTAGTTAGAGTATAGAGGATACTATTCCAGAAATCAAACAATTTTCGGTTTTCTGATTTTATCTATTTTTTATTTTTATGGATACATAATGGTTGTACATATTTATGGGGTACACATGATTTTTTTTTTTCTGAGATGGCGTCTCACCATGTTACCCTTGGTAGAGTGCTGTGGCATCACAGCTCACAGCAACTTCAAACTCTTGGGCTTAAGTGATTCTCTTGCCTCAGCCTCCCAACTAGCTGGGACTACAGTTGCCCACCACAACACCCAGCTATTTTTCTGTTGCAGTTGTCATTGCTGTTTAGTAGGCCCAGGCTGGGCTCAAACCACCAGCCTTAGTGTATGTGGCTGGCACCCTACTCACTGAGCTACAGGTGCCTCCATGAATTTTAATCTTTTTAAAGAACCATCCTTTTCATTCTTTATGCCTGGTTGCTTGCAGAATTTTCTTTCATTCACTGACATTCCAAATGGTTCTTGTATTCTCAATTTCATTTAATTTTGCTCTAATTTTGATTATTTCTTCTGTAGAATTGGGATTGGATTACTCCTTTTCCAGCTCCTTGAAATGGTCCATTAGGTTGTTGACTTGTGCTCTTTCTGTTTTCTAGATGTGGGAATTTAATGCTATAAATTTTTCTCATAAAAAACTTTCCTTGTAGGACCTCCTTTGCAGTAAGTATCCCACAAGTTTTTTTTTTTTTGTTTGTTTGTTTTGTTTTGTTTTTTGAGACAGAATTTCACTTCGTCACCCTGGGTAGAGTGCTGTGGCAGCACACCTCACAGCAACCTCAAACTCTTGGGCTTAAGCAATTCTCTTGCCTCAGCCTCCTAAGTAGCTGGGACTGTAGGCGTCCATCACAACACCCAGCTATTTTAGAGATGAGGTATCATGCTGGCTCAGGCTGGCCTTAAACCTGTGGCCAGGCAATCCACCTGCCTCAATCTCCCAGAGTGGGGTATAAGCCACTGCGCCTGGCCCTATCCCACAGGTTTTGATAGCTTGTGGCTTCATTGTTGTTTTATTTGAGAAATCTAATAATTTTCTTCTTTATCTCCTTCTTGACCCTGCAGTCATTTAGCATAAAGTTGTTTAGTTTCCATGATTTTATGTGAGTATGAAGATTTCTGTTGGAGTTAAGTTCTATTTTTATTCTGTGATGATCTGAGAAGATAGAAGGTACAATTTCTATTCTTTTAAATTTGGTGTAGTTCGATTTGTGCCCTAACATAAAATTAATTTTGGAGAATGATCTGTGGGCTGACAAAAAGAGTGTATACTCAATTTTATTAGGATAAAATGTTCTGTATTTGTCTGTTAAGCCCATTTATTCTAAGCCTGTGTTTACGTCTAGTGCTCTTTGTTTAGTTTCTGCTGGGAAGGTCTGTCCAGTTCTGTTATAGGGGTGTTGAAGTCCTTAGTTACTATGGTACTGTAGGTTATTATAGTATCCAGATCAGTTAGTGTTTGTTTTATGTATATGGGAGCATTTAAGTTGGGTGCTTAGATGTTTAGGATTGGAACATCTTGTTGCATTATTCCCTTGATCAGTATTTAGTGTTGATCTTTGTATTTATTTTTGTTGGTTTAAATCCAATTGTACCTGCAAACAAGATTGAAACTCCTGTTTTCTTCTAATTTCCATTTGTCTGAAATATTGTTTTCCATTCCTTACCCCTGAGTCTTGTTTTATCCTTAGAGATTAAATGTGTTTCTTGAACACAACATATTTTTGACTAGTGCTTTTTTTATCCAGTCAGTCAGCCTGTGCCTCTTCAGTAGGGTATTCATGCGATTCACATTTATTGAGAGAATTGATAGATATGGTGGACTTCTGTTCATCTTGTTTTATGGAGGTCCATTGTTTAATTTTGTCTTGGGCCATTGTGGAAAGTAGGTTTTTGTTTTTTGCTTTTTGTTTTTGTTTTTATTTATTTTTTTGAGGCAGAGTCTCACTATGTTGCTCTCAGTAGAGTGCCATGGTGTCACAGCTCACAGCAATCTCAAACTCTTGGGCTTAAGCGGTTCTCTTGCTTGAATCTCCCAAGTAGCTGAGACTGCAGGCACTCGCCACAAAGCCCAGCAATTTTTGTTGTTGTTGTCATTGTTGTTTAGCAGGCCCAGACTGGGTTTGAAGCCACCAGCCCCAGTATATGTGGCCAGTGCCCTAATCATGAGCTGTGGGTGCCAAGCCTGGAAGCTAGGTTTTATCCTTTAATTTCTGGGTGTCTTTACTTAGCTGGTGGTCCATTGTAATGATCAGTGTTGAAGAATGGATCTGGGGGGCAGCGCCTGTGGCTCAAAGTAGTAGGGCACTGGCCCCATATACTAGAGGTGGTGGATTAAACCTGGCCCAGCCAAAAACTGCAAAAAAGAAAAAAAGAATGGATCTGGGTACTCTCTATCAAGTTTGTAACTTTGTTTATCAGGATACAGAGTCCTGGGCTGAAAATTGTTTTGTTTAAGGAGGATAAGTACAGGAGACCACCCTCTTCTGGTTTGAAAATTTTCAGCTGAAAAGTTTTCTGTCATCCTGATACTTTCCAGAGAGTCTCTGAGGGTTGGCCTTTCTTTCTCCAAGTTGGATAGGGTAGTGCTATGGGGCTGACCTCTGGAGTAAGGGTCCCAGGCTTGGGGTGTGTTCCTGGTTAGTGCAAACTGATTCTGTCCTGGTATCAGCCAAACCTCCACACAGTTTAAAAGTGCTGAGGTTTGTTGCTGGAGTCCCTGTCATAATAGGTTTGAACTGCTGTGGTCCCCTGCTGGTGGTGGCTGGAGGAGGGAATCGGCAGACTGTCCCTATTTTCCCCCACCACGTGAACACCCCTTACAAAAATTAATTTTAAAAAGGTGCCATTTTTCACTGGTGTCCTGGCTGTGGATTGGATACTATGTGGCTGTCACCCATGGCTTTGGGAGGTGATTTGTTTTCTGCAGGTCTGCTTCCTGGACCTTCCCAGGGCAGGTAGCCTGATGTGAGGCCTGTCTCTCTCCAAGTGGGCAAAGGGGGTTTAGGAGATGCCAGGAACCAGCACTGGACAGGGCTTTTCCAGAGGGCAGGGGAAAGAGGACCTGTTATCTCACCTCACAGGAGAGAACCGCAAAGTCCCGTATCTTCTGCACTTAGAAATTTCCACCTCTGGGTCACTATCCTGCCTGACACAAAAGTTAGAAAATTTTTTTGCCCCACTTCCCAGACCCCACAGCCTATCCCCTGGTTGCCTGATAGACTGCTCCTTGCAGAGCCCTGCTTCCCAGTGATGGGAGAGATGGAGTGCTAGCCCTGACTGAGATAACCTGTAGGGTCTGCCCCATCCCCAGGCACCAGAAAGGTGAAGGAACCCCACCCCCCACTACCACCACAGAAACAAGGATTTCGAAGTCCACTTTATCTCTGACCATAACCAGCCAGATCCTTAACTGACCACAGGAGGAGGGGAGACAGGGCACACCTCCTCCACCTAGCATGTTTGCTGAGATCTCTGAGAGTCCTCTACATTGTGTGGTCCAGGGGGCCAAGCATGTCCTGCCCCACACTGTGACAGGAAATCGAAGTTCCTCTGCACTTTACTGACTTTGATGTGGCAGGTCCTTCCCAGGTTTCCCTCCTGTTGGGGGGACCTTTTCCCTGCCCTCTGGAGGGGCCCTAACCAGTTGTGATTAGATTAATATGGCGATGCAGATTAGGTTACACTGGGGCAGAAGATTTTAACAGGAGTGATAACATAGTGAAGTTCTGAACCTAAAAGTTCACACTGAGGCATAAAAGTTCTCCAGATGATTTTCTTTAGCCTTTTGAATTTTTATTCTTTTTGAAGCTATGCTGCACAGAAATCTCAGGCTAAAGACACAGAAATAAGAAAATATGACAAATGTGGAAGAGGCCAGAAAGGGTAGGGGGGAGCATTTGATAAAATGAATAAAAATACACTGAGAAGCACTTAGCTATTAAAAGTTTCCACCTACCTAAGTCTGTTTGGTAAACCATGAACAGGAGGAGGTGTTCTTGGCAGTAAGACAGAGTGGGGTCATCTCAGCAGATTTTCCCTGAGATTCTTTTTTTTTCTTTTTTCTTTCTTTATTTTTTTTTTTGTGTGTGTGGTTTTTGGCCGGGGCTGGGTTTGAACCCACCACCTCCGGCATATGGGACCGGTGCCCTTCCCCTTTGAGCCACAGGCACCGCCCTCCCTGAGATTCTTTATAAGGAGTGAAGACAAGCCTTTTCTGGGGGTTTAGGATACACATACTCTGAAGCCCTCCCATGAACAGTCGACCTCACTACATAAGAAAACTGGAGTAATGTTTCAAAATTCAGAGGTAAAAGTTTCACCTTTATCTATTTAAACTTTAAAATAATAGTGATAGCATGACAATGGAGAAATTTTAAAGTCAACATTTAAAACGTACCAGTCTTACATGCATTTTTTTTTTTTTTTAATTATAAGGAGTAGAGACTTTACAAAACACCAGAGTAGACCAAGAAAAAGATATAGGACACAGCACAAGAAACCAGCAATTGTGAGCTACAGATTGATGCAAAAGATCAAGTGTTAGTGGATGGAGAGCTTCGAGTTAAGTGGAAATTCTGAGTTTGAATATATGTGTGTGGGTTATATATAGTTATATATGTACATATAGACATATACATACAGAAAATATCTTACAGAAAGAATCTCAGAGCTAGAAGACAATACCTTTGAATTAAAGAAGTCAGTGAAACAGTAAGAACAAATAAATAAAAGGAATCAAAAAAGCTTGTAAGAAATACGGGATTATGCAAAGAGGCCTAACATAAAAGTCACAGGGATCCCTGAGGGTAAAGAAGAAAATACACAAAAGCTGGAAAAGCTATTTGAGGAAATACTTGAGAAAATTTCCCAGGTCTTGCTAGAAATCTGGACATTTCAGGTACTACAAGCACAATGGACTGCTTGGAAATTAGTTGCTAAGAAGCAATCACATGACATATAGTCATCAGACTGGGCAAAGTTAAGAGGAAAGAGGAACTTGAACACAAAGTGAGGCAAAAGCACAGGTAACTTACAAGGAAAACTCATCAGTCTAAGACTAACTAGACATTTTGCAACTGAGAACTTATAAGCAAGGAGCAACAGAGGCTCCATTCTCAGTTTTCTAAACAGACTAATGGCCACCTTAGAATTATATATCCTGAAAAATCAAGTTTTCATATGAGGGCGAAAGAAAGAATTTCTTAAGCAAATACTGAGGGAATTTATCAAGACAAGATCCGCCCTGCAGGAAATACTCAGATCTGCATGATACAGTGAACAACACAAGAGACACCCATCAGTGTAAAACCATCTAAGCACAAAGTTCAGAGCTGAGATACAACAATGGCTCAAGAGATAAAATAAAGCAGTGAAGTTCTACTCTACAGACTAAACAGAAATCCACCCTACTTATCAATTCTTTCAACAAATGTGAATGGATTGAACTTCTTTCTCAAGAGAATAGGCTGTCTGAATGGATAAAAAAAAATTAGCCAAGAATCTGCTGTCTCCAGGATATGCATCTAATCCATGAGAACTCATTCAGAATCAAGCGTGAAGGGCTGGAAAACAATATTCCCTGCAAATGCAAACCAATAGAAAGCTGATGTATTTATCTTATATCAGATAACATTGATTTCAAAGCAACAAAAGCAAAGAAATACAAAGATGGCCATTATACAGAGGGTGCCAAAAAATGTATACACATTTTAGGAAAGGAAACAACTGCACTAAAATTGTAGTACTCAGTATATACTGACAGCAAAAGATGAACACAAGTCCTGTTTGAGCTCCTCTTGTAATTACAGAAGTCAAATGTGACTTGATTTTACAATTTTACAATTTTACTACAGTTTTTATCATTTTAAATGTGTATACATCTTTTCACCCTTTGTATAATGGTAAAGGGAACAATTCAACAAATCATAACAATTCTAAATATTTATGCACCCAGATTTATAAAGCAAACTATACTGGATCTAAACAAAATGATACACAGCAACATCATAATAGCTGAGGACTTCCACATCCCATCAACAGAACTGAACAGATCCTCTAATCAAAAAATAAAGAAAATGGCTGGGTGCCAGCCACATACACTGGAGCTGGTGGGTTTGAACCCAGCCCAGGCCTACCAAACAATGACAACTACAACCAAAAAGTAGCCAGGCGTTGTGGTGGGCATCTGTAGTCCCAGTTGCTTGGGAGGCTGAGGCAAGAGAATCGCTTAAGCCCAAAAGTTTGACGTTGCTGTGAGCTGTGATGCCACGGCACTGTACCCAGGGTGACAGCTTGAGACTCTGTCTTAAATAAATAAATAAAATAAATAAAAATGAAACATGGGACTTAAATAACTCTTTTAGTGCAAATGGGGTTACCAGACTTTTACAGAACATTCTACTCCAAAACTACTGAATTTACATTGTTTTCAGCAGCACACAAAACATCCTCCAAGATTTCTCATATCTTAGGCCACAAATATATGTCAAAAATTCAAAAAATAGATATTGTACCATGCATCTTCTCAGACCACAGTGGAATAAAATCAGTAGTCACCTACAACAGAAACATTCAATTCTACACAAAGTTGTGGAAATTAAGGAACTTGCTGCTGAACAATTACTGTGTCAAGGAAGAAATTATGATGGAAATCATAAGATTCTTCAAATTAATGACAAAGGAGACACGAGTTATCAAAACCTCTGGGATTCAGTAAAAGCAGTCCTAAAGCAAAAATTCATAGCCCTCAATGCCTACTTTGAAAAAACAGAACAATGATAAATGATCAGTCTAGTGAAGTATCTCAAGGAATTATAAAAGGCAGAGTAATACTCTCAAAACATAGCAGAAGAAAAGAAATAACAAGGTCAGATCAGAACTAATTGGAATCAGCAACAAAAGAAATGTACAGAAGAGTAAGGAAACCAAAATTGGTGTTTTTGGAAAGATGAACACAATATAAAGACCTCTTGCTAGATTAATCATTATGAGAATAAAAAGGACCCTAATAAGCTAGGTCGGAAATGAAAAAGGAGATATTACAACTGATACCACAAAAATACAAACCATCATCTCTGAATACTATAAAAACTCTATGCACATAAAGTGGAAAATGTTGAGGAAATGGACAAACTTTTGAAAACATACAACCTCCCTAGGCTCAGTCAGAAAGAAATAGAACTCCTAAACAGACCAAGTAATAAAATTAAAGCAGCAATATAAAAACCTTCCAAAAAAGGAATTCTGAACCAGTTATTTTTCACAGCTGAATTTTATAAAGAAAAGCTGGTACTTATGTTAAGCTGGTACTTACTTTTCTTCTTTTTGAGACAGAGTCTCACTTTGTTCCCCTGAGTAGCATGCTGTGGCCTTATAGCTCATAGCAATCTCAAACTCTTAGGCCCAAGTGATCCTTCTTGCCTTAGCCTCCCAAGTAGCTGAGACTACAGGCACCCGCAATGATGCCCAGCTAGTTTTTCTATTTTTAATAGTAGAGACAGGGTCTTGCTCAGGCTGGTCTTGAACTCCTGAGCTCAAACAATCCACCTGCCTCAGCCTTCCAGAGTGCTAAGATTATAGGTGTGAGCCACCATGTCTGTCCAGAAATTGTTTCATACATCAAAAAGAAAGGAATCCTCCCCAACTCATTCTATTAAGCCACTATCACCTTGATACCATGCCGAGAAAGGACACAACAACAAAAAAGAAACTGCAGAGCAATATCCCTTATAAAATAGTTGCAAAAATTCTCAATAAAATCTTGGCAAACCTAATTCAGCATCACATGAAAAAAATATCTGTAACTGTAGTTCACCACATAAATAAAAGCAAAAACAAAGACCATATGCTCCTCTCAATAGAGTCAGAAAAAAGCATTCAACAAAATTCAGAGCCATATATTATAAGAATGCTTAACAAAATAGGCAAAGGTGAGAATCATTTTTAAATAATAAAAGCTGCATAAGACAAACTCGTAGCCAACATCATACTGAACAAGAAAAAATTGAAAGCATTCCTGCTTAGATCTGGAACTTGACAAGGTTGCCCACTGTTACCACTTCAACATAGTGCTAGAAGTCCGAGCCACAGCAATCAGACGTGGGAAGGAAAGAGTATCCAAATGAGTACAGAAGAGGTCTGGCTATCTCTCTTTGCTGACGATGTATCTTCTATCAAGAAAATCTGAAGATTCTGGCAAGAAACTCCTGGAATTGATAAATAAGTTCAGTAGAGTCTCAGGTTATAAAAGTGATGTACACAGGGCGGTGCCTGTGGCTCAAGGAGTAGGGCGCCGATCCCATATGCTGGAGGTGGCGGGTTCAAACCCAGCCCCGGCCAAAAAAAAAAAAAAAAGTGATGTACACAAATCACTAGTATTCCCATACATCAATAACAGTCAAGCTGAGGATCAAATCGAAGACTTAATAACTTTCATAATAGCAACAAAGAAAACAAAATACCTAGGAATATATTTAACCAAAAAGGTAAAAGCCCTCCATAAGAAGAACTCTGACTCACTAAGGAAGGAAATTGCAGATGATGAAAAGAAAAAAGAAAAGAAAAAATATTTCATGCTCATGGATGAACAGTATAAACATTCTTAAAATGTCTATACTACCCAGAGTAATCTGCAGATTCAACACTATCCCCATTAAAATACCAGGGCTATTTTTTGCAGGTCAAGAAAAAATTATTCTATGCTTTGTATAGAGCCAGAAAAGAATGTGAATAGTCCAAGCAACCTTAAGCAAAAAAGACAAATCAAGAGGCATGACTTTACCAGATTTCAAACTATACTACAAAGATATAGGAACCCAGACAGCACAGTACTGGCACAAGAACTAATAGATTAGAACAGAACATGCAGATATAAAGCCATCCTCATATTTCCATTTGATCTTTGACAAAGGAGTCCATAACATATACTGGGGGAAAGAACCCCTATTAAATAAATGGTGCTGGGAAAATGTGATAGATACATGCAGACTACTGAGACAGTCTCCACACCTCTCACCATTTACAAAACTGGTTCACAATGGATAACAGACATAAACATAAGGCATAAAACTGTAAGAATTCTAGGCTTTACCCTAGGAGAACAATTTATGAAGAACACTCCAAACACAATTACAGCAACAACAAAAATTAACATCTGGGATTTGATTAAAAAGCTTCTGCACAGGCAAGGAAACAATCGATAGGGTGAATAGACAACCTACAGAATGGAAGAAAATATTATTTGCATGGTATCCATCCAATAATGGGCTGATAATGAGATCTGATAAAGAACTCCAGCAAATTGGTAAGAGGAGCTCAAACAGCTGCATAACAATGTGGGCAAAAGACATGAAGAGAAGTTTTTAAAAGAAGATAGACTAATGGACAACAAAAATTAAAAAAAAAATTCTCACTGTTTCTAATCATCCAGGAAATGCAAATCAACACCACAATAAAATATCACCTAAATCCAGTGAGAATGGCATTTATCAAAAAGTCCCAAAACATCAAGTGCATGGATGTGGAAAGGAACACTTTTTTAAAAATTTTATTTCCTTTTTTTTTTATTAAGTCATTTGTACATAGATCATAAAGAAAGGAATACTTATATACGGTTGGTGACAAATAGTAGTAGTTGTTGCAAACTCAATAACCTCTATGGAAGGTCATAAGGACATACCTCAAAAGATTTTCAAATAGACCAACCATTTGATCCAGTGTTAGGTATTTACTCAAAGGAAAAAAGTCATTATATAAAAAAAGACAAGTGCACTTGAATGTTTACTATAGCACAGTTTCCTATCGCAGTGATGTGGAGCCAACTCAAGTGCTTGTGAAAGCATGAGTAGATTAATGAAATGTGGTATATGTATACCATGGAATACCTACTCAGCCATCAACATAGGCTGACTTGACACCGTAACAACCTGGATGGAACTGAAGACCATTCCTCTAAGTGAAGTTTTGCAAGAATGGAAAAACAAATAACACATGCATTCACTATTAAATTGGAACTAATCAATCAATTCCCAAGTACACATTTGGTATTAAAACTCAAGGAAAGCAGGTAGGTGGGAGGGGCAATAGGAGAGGTAAACTTACAACTAATGGGAACAATGCACACTGTCTGGGTGAGGGTACAATTATAACTTTGACTCACATTTTAGAAAAGCAATTAATGTAACAAACATTTGTAGACCATAATATTCTGAAAATTTATTTCATTTTATTTATTTTTTTTTAATATTCTGAAATTTTAAAAAGTGTAAATAAAAATCAATGTAAGGCCAAAAATTAATAAAAGGTAATTGGTCTGAGGGGGAAAAGTTTTTGATGCTCCTTTCTTAGACTTTTATAATATTTATACTAAAGAGAAGTTGATATTCCCTCCTACCACTTTCTGAATAAATAATCAACTTACAGTCTAAAAGAGAAAAGAAAAGTTGGCTCGGCGCTTGTAGCTCAAGTGGCTAAGGTGCCAGCCACATACACCAGAGCTGGCAGGTTCGAATCCAGCCCGGGCCTGCCAAACAACAAGTACAACCAAAAAATAGCTGGGTGTGGTGGCGGGCGCCCTTAGTCCCAGCTACTTGGGAAGCTGAGGCAAGAGAATCGCTTAAGCCAGGAGTTGGAGGGTGCTGTGAGCTGTGATGCCACGGCATTCTACCCAGGGTAATAGCTTGAGGCTCTGTCTCAAAAAAAAAAAAAAAGCAAAGCAACGTGTCACAATCAAATATGACCTCTCATGCTGGATAGATAATTACAGAGATTAAAAAATGATACAACAACAATTCATAAACTAATGAATATGAAATTATCATTAGTAGCAACTAAAACAGACAAAAGTGTGTTGGGAGAAGGGGTGGAGAAATTTGGATTTTGAAATAAACCTTTTAAAATTATTGATGAAAAGAAAAGGGCACTTTAAAAAGAAAGCCCTACAACGCGGTTAAGATTGTACAGGCAATGGTAGACTTTTGGAGCTAAAAAAGTGAACTTTATACCATGTTCCTTACAGCAATAATAAGAGCAAAATCATTAGAACAGCAGATTTTCCAAGAACCACCCTCTAGTAGGTAAAACTTAAGTGCAGTGGTACATATTTGGGATTTATCATTTTGGGGGAAATTTAATTTATACAGTAATAGCATATATCCCAGTGCAGTGGGATATTTCATAATTCATAATCAGTTATTTAAAATTTTAGAACACTACAAAATTAATTCACTAGACTTAGATGGTTATTATTAGGTTGTAGGAAAGCAATGGATCATTTTTTCTGTCGTAACATTTAGGGTACATATTTTCTTTTTAAAAATTTCACTTTTCTGTGTCTCTGTGGATATTGTCTGAGGAATAATTGCTAGAAGAAAATTGCTAGATGAATGGATTTGGACATATCTGAGGTTTTCTTTCCACGTCTTAACATATTTATTTCTTTTAATCCAAGTCTGCTTTACCAAGGCCACTGCATATCATTTGAATTCACATTTGGACTACTTGGAAGACTAGAATGTTTTCACCTCATTAATGACTGTATTTGCATTTTTATTCCTTATTCTGAGCTTTTTAACCGAAGAGAAACTCAGAGATTTAACAGAATTTAAAAATGATATTAGAAATTCCTCTTCCAGTATATTAATTGTTTTCTGGTGTTTTTGGTAGATGATGCTTTCTCAGGTAAAGGGCACAACTAAAGTTTTAGAATTTAAAATTACCTCTTTTTTTTTGACAAACTATGAATATATATATCTCTTATTGTTTCATAGCATGTTTTTTCTTAAAATCAGAATTTAAGTTTCCAGAATTGAAGTTGAAAACTCTCATTGACTCTTCCAAATGCATAGATTTTCTCAGTTAAGGTATATTCACATTTCACTTTCACATCGATATTTTTCATTCAAATGGATCATTTATCTTTACTTCAAACAGCCCATTTCCTGGTTAATGCATCTTTCATTAATGGATGAATTTCTATATTGGAAATAGTATTTAACCTTAAGAATGCAAATACTAATGTACCTGTTAAAAGAATTTAAAGATGGATCCCAGTTTTGTTTAAAATAACAACTGAATAACTCAGTTGTATTCACCCATGATGCCTTCTTTTCACAGTCCAGTGTAATAAAAATAAAATGTGAAATTAAACAATGACAACAAAGGGAATTTAAAAACTGTGCCAAAGGTCATGCACTGGGTAAGCGGGGCATGGCTCCTTGATCCCAGAGTCTGAATTCCTGGTCCTGCTAACAGAAGACAGCAAGCTTCCTTTAGGGAGGCTCAGGCCCTTCACTAGGCTCTTCTTTGAAAAAACAATCATGCACCATGATCGCATTAATGTACACAGCTATGATTTAATTAAAAAAAAAAAAAAAAGAAAGAAAAGAAAAAAACGATCATGCAAATTTAAGCTGTCACTTTTTACTTTTCCAATATTTTCAGTCTACAAATTAGATTTCGTCAATTTCATTATTTTATCCTCACAAAAGATAAAAAACAAACAAACAAACAAACAAAAAAAAAACAGGAAAAGGAATCTGGAGAGGGGACCTGGAAAAGGAATCTGGAAACAGAGAGAGAAGAGACTAAAGTGAGTACAACCTTCAGGTCTTCAAGTTCAGGAACCAGGAAAAAGGCTGAAGCCTTAGGAGTGCTGTGTGGAATCCAGTGACTTATAATCCCATTCAGGATAAAGGAAATCCTGTGTCGCTCTCCTCACTCACTGTGGCTGGCCAGGGAAGCAGAAGTGAGAGCAGGAGGGTCCAGGTGCCCGAGGACAAGAGCCTCATCTCAGGGGGTCTCAGTGTCGGAGGGGCAGACTCCTGTCCTCTCGTGGGCTGTCGCAAGCCACAGTCTCACGTGTGGGTCACTAATGTCCACACTTTTCCTGAAACAATATGACCGTGATTCCTTAACAGAAAACAGGCTCTTCAGGACACACACATATGGCAAAGTAAAGCAGGAAGAGAATGGACTGTGAGTGAGCTGCCTCAGCCTTTACATACTAAAGGGCCAAATAAGAAAGGAAGAAACATAAAGCAGAATTACTGGTCACATGATGAAACAGACACCTCATAGCGAAGAAAACTCTGCCCCTGAACTCTTTTATTTTAGCTTTCAAATTGAATTTGAAAACTACTTATTTACTCTTTCAAGGGTATGAAACTATATTTTCACTTCTTTTTTTTTTTTTAAGATAGAGTCTCAAGCTGTCACCCTGGGTAGAGTGCTAGGGCATCACAGCTCACAGCAACCTCCAACTCTTGGGCTTAAGCAATTTTCTTGTGTCAGCCTCCCACGTAGCTGGGACTACAGGCGCCTGCCACAACTCCCGGATATTTTTTGGTTGTAGTTGTCATTGTCGTTTGGCAGGCCTGGGCTGGATTCGAACCCTCCAGCTCTGGTGTATGTGGTGGGTGCCCTAGCCGCTTGAGCTACAGGCGCCGAGCCATTTTCACATTATTAATCACTGGGAAAATCTACCTTAAAACCATATGAGAAATCACTACAAATTTATTAAAATGGCAAAAAATAGAAAAAAGAAAAGACAATTTCAAGTGCCATTGGGGATGATGAACAAAGGATATTCTCATACACTGCTGGTAGGAATGCAAATGCTACCCAACTCTGAAAAAAAGTTTGATTTTGTTCTTACAAACAGACATTTACCACATGACTCAGGTAGGAGAAATGGTAACTTATATCTATAGAAAAAAGTGTATATGCAGCATTATTCTTAGTTATCAGCGTTTACAAACAACTCAAGTGTTTCATTTGACACTACTGTGCAATAAAAAAGTAACAAAATGTTCATACCCAGAGCAGGGATTTATCAGAAAAGATAACAGGTCACAAAAACCAGTCTCAAAAGGCTACACACTATGTGATTGTATCTGTATAGCCTCTGCAATAAAGCAAAAGTAAGAGTAGCAGAGAAGAAATCCGAGGTTCACAGAGGGTAGGGATGGAAGAAAATTCTGTCTAAAGACTGAGCATAAAAGATTTTCTTGGGGGGAGATGGAAATTTTTTGTAACCTGATTAGGGTGGAGGTTATTCAAATTTATATATGTATGAAAAGTTAGAATTGTATCCTTCAAAGAAGGGTTAATTTTAAAATCTTTAAATGTATAAAAAATTGTAAAACATGGTGACCAAAATAAGAAGAGCCTTAGTAAAAAAAAGAAAAATGTGTGCTTGGGAGGCTCAGGCAAGAGAATCGCCTAAGCCCAGGAGCTGGAGGATGCTGTGACCTGTGATGTCACTGTCACAAAAACTCTCCAATGAGCATAGTCCCCAGAGGCTTTCTGAAAGGGTCCTGGCCCTTGGCCTTCACTCCCCTTCCACAATGAGAAGTTTACAGCCAGCTGGTCTAGCAACTCATAGCACTTTTTTCTGGATGCAGCACACAGGATGACAGGTTCCCAGTTCCTATTCCTGAGGCAGGGGAAACAGGGCTCACAGGGGAAACAGGACTCACATGCATTAGAAAAAAGAGCTTCAGGCTTCCCAACTGTGGGGCAGAGGTGATGAAGAAGCTGTCCTTGAGGCTGAGGAGTCTGCTGTCTTCCCAGTGAAGGAGGGTGAGACATAGCATACTGAAAATGGGGAATTATTCAGCAGGTTATAAAGCATCCTGAAATGATGGCTACCCCGTCACACACACACCCCATTTTTGGTTTTGGTGGAACATCTCTATAGTGTCAGGCCAAAGTCAGAGTAATCATTGAGAAAAGACGCACCTCTTCACCTGTGTCCTGAGAGGACAGAGTGGCTATCAGGTAATATTTCCCAGAAGGAGGGATGAGTAGTGAGTTTCCTGGAGGGCTTCTCCAGAGTGGAAGAGTGAGCTGGACCTCTTCCCTGGAAGGTGGGCCCCTCTCTCCTGCTGTCCTTCATAAAATTGAGAATATCCCCCTGGGACTGGTGAGAACTAAGGCACACTTGAGCTCCTGATCGTTCCTTAAACCCACAGTGAAGGTGTCACAGGTGTTATGTATGGCAAAGAAAGAGAATTGCCTTTCATCTTCTCTTCTAGGATTTGACTTGAGGGTTAAGGTGGTATTTATACTTTTATGTAGCATAATGATAGTAGGTCTCCTACAGTTTTTAGACTCTTGGAAATGAAAAGGGTGTAGACATTCTCTTTTATGTATGTGTCACTTTTACAACAGCTCTGATGAGTGGTCATGAGTCTACGTGGTTAATCACCTGTGATAAAGAGGTCACTAGCTTCTGTAGAGGACTATGATAAACACTGCAAACTCTGGCTGGGCTTGAATCCTGGCTCTCCCTCTTACTGCCTATAACTGGCCTCGGAGACCTATTTAATTTACTCATTTATTCAATGGGAATAATAATAATAATGGCATCCTCAAACAGGTGTTATGGAGATCAAGTTGAATTAATATCTGAAGGTCATAATATCAAGCCTGGCTTATAGTTAGCACTTATTTTTTTCATTAGAGTTATTGATATAAGGTATTTAAAAATTGAGTAAATACCAATTGAAATTTGTTAAAATGTCACTTATTACTAGGTTGAACTTTGGAATCAAAAGCTCAATCTTTAGCCACTGCAATTAGGGAAGAAAAGGCGATAAGGGTATCCATATAGGGTCAGAAGAGATCAAACTTTCGCTCTTCGCAGATGATATGATTGTATATCTGGAAAACACTAGGGACTCTACTACAAAACTCTTAGAAGTGATCAAGGAATACAGCAGCGTCTCAGGTTACAAAATCAACATTCATAAATTGGTAGCCTTTATATATACCAACAATAGTCAAGTTGAAAAAACAGTTAAGGACTCTATCCCATTCACAGTAGTGCCAAAGAAGATGAAATATTTGGGAATTTATCTAACAAAGGACATGAAAGATCTCTATAAAGAGAACTATGAAACTCTAAGAAAAGAAATATCTGAAAATATTAACAAATGGAAAAACATACCATGCTCATGGCTGGGAAGAATCAACATTGTTAAAATGTCCATACTACCCAAAGCAATATATAATTTGAATGCAATCCTTATTAAAACTCCACTGTCATACTTTAAAGATCTTGAAAAAACAATACTTCATTTTATATGGAATCAGAAAAAACCTCGAATAGCCAAGACATTACTCAGAAATAAAAACAAAGCAGGAGGAATTACACTACCAGACCTCAGACTATACTACAAATTGATAGTGATCAAAACAGCATGGTATTGGCACAAAAACAGAGAAGTAGATGTCTGGAACAGAATAGAGAACCAAGAGATGAATCCAGCTACTTACCGTTATTTAATCTTTGACAAGCCAATTAAAAACATTCAGTGGGGAAAAGATTCCCCATTTAACAAATGGTGCTGGGTGAACTGGCTGGCAACCTGTAGAAGACTGAAACTGGACCCACACCTTTCACCATTAACTAAGATAGACTCTCACTGGATTAAAGATTTAAACTTAAGACATGAAAGTATAAAAATACTAGAGGAGAGTGCAGGGAAAACCCTTGAAGAAATTGGTCTGGGTGAGTATTTTATGAGGAGGACCCCCCCGAGCAATTGAAGCAGCTTCAAGTTTGGGACTTGATCAAACTAAAAAGCTTCTGCACAGCCAAGAACACAGTAAGTAAAGCAAGCAAACAGCCCTCAGAATGGGAGAAGATATTTGCAGGTTATGTCTCCAACAAAGGTTTAATAACCAGAATCCACAGAGAACTCAAACGCATTAGCAAGAAAAGAACAAGGGATCCCATCGCAGGCTGGGCAAGGGATTTGAAGAGAAACTTCTCTGAAAAAGACAGGCGCGGGGCCTTCAGACATATGAAAAAATGCTCATCATCTTTAATCATCAGAGAAATGCAAATCAAAACCACTTTGAGATACCATCTAACTCCAGTGAGACTAGCCTATATCACAAAATCCCAAGACCAGAGATGTTGGCGTGGATGTGCAGAAAAGGGAACACTTTTGCAATGCTGGTGAAAATGCAAATTAATACATTCCTTTTGGAAAGAGATATGGAGAACAATTAGAGGTCTAAAAATAGATCTGCCATTCAATCCTGTAATCCCTCTACTGGGCATATACCCAGAAGACCAAAAATCACATCATAACAAAGATATTTGTACCAGAATGTTTATTGCAGCCCAATTCATAATTGCTAAGTCATGGAAAAAGCCCAAGTGCCCATCGATCCATGAATGGATTAATAAATTGTGGTATATGTACACCATGGAATATTATACAGCCTTAAAGAAAGATGGAGACTTTACCTCTTTCATGTTTACATGGATGGAGCTGGAACATATTCTTTTTAGTAAACTGTCTCAAGAATGGAGAAAAAGTACCCAATGTACTCAGCCCTACTATGAAACTAATTTAGGGTTTTCACATGAAAGCTATAACCCAGTTACAACCTAAGAATAGGGGGAAGGGGGAAAGGGAGGGGAGGGAGGAGGGAGGTGGATAGAGGGAAGGGGATTGGTGGGATTACACCAGCAGTGCATCTTACAAGGGTATATGTGAAACTTGGTAAATGTAGAATGTAAGTGTCTTGGCACAGTAACTGAGAGAATGCCAGGAAGTCTATGTTAACTAGTGTGATGAAAGTGTGTCAAATGGTCTGTGAAGCTAGTGAATGATGCCGCATGATCATATCAATGTACACAGCCATGATTTAATTAAAAAAAAGCTCAATCTTTGAAGGGAAGAACACATTTGATAAAGTCGTAATACCAGATTTCAAGAATTAAAGATTTTTTTTTTTGAGACAGAGTCTCACTTCATTGCCCTTGGTAGAGTGCTGTGGCATCACAGCTCACAGCAGCCTAAAGGTCTTGGGCTTAGGTGATTCTCCTGAGTAGCTGGGACTACAGGTGCCCACCATACCACCTGGCTATCTTTTTGTTCTTGTTGCCGTTTGGCCAGAGCTGGGTTTGAACCCGCCACCCTCGGGATATGGGGCCATCGCTCTACTAACTGAGCCACAGGCACCACCCAAAGTAAAGATTCTTTTAATTAAAGTAGTGTGGTATTAATTTAAACAGTGTTGTATTAATTAAAGCAGTGTGAACAAATAGAACAAGAGTCCAGACGTCAGTCCCCTCTCTACTCAGTATGTTGATTTAACAGCAAAACTTTCATGACAATTCAGGGGAGCAAAAGAAGTCAAATAATGGAATATCTGTAGGGAGAAAAACAACTTGTTCTAACATTGTACTGTACACACACAAAAAAAACAATCTAAGATGGATCATAGAGCTAAATACAAAAGGTAAAATATAATACTTCTAGAAGAAATCATAAGATAGTACCTTCATGGCCTTGAGGTAGACCAAGATACTCATCTCCATCTCTTTGGGATTAGTCAGTGGTGCCTTATTTAGTTCATTTGGTGAGGTCATGTTTTCTTGGATGTTCTCGATGCTTGTGGATGTTTGTTGGTGTCTTGGTATTGAAGAGTTAGGTTTTTATTCTAACCTTTTCAGTCTGGGCATATTTGTACCCATTCTTTTTGGTAGTCAGAGGGAACGGAGTGTTGTGATCTAAGTCTTTGGTCACTGCAGCCATGTCAGCACTAGAGGGAGGTCCAACACAGTAATGTCATGACAACTGCAGCCTCCTGATGATACTGCCTTGGTGGGGCTGAGTAAGACAGGCAAGAATTGCCTGGATTACTATCTCACTCTTTTCCTTCACTTTCCCCCATATAGAAAGAGTCTAACTCTCCATGCTGGGCTGCCTAGAGTTGGGGGAGCGATGATGCAAGCCCTTCCCAGGGCCACCACTGCTCTGGTCACACCAGACTATATAGCCTGGATTCTCCTGGTGTTTACTCAAGGCCCAAGGGCTCTTTTTGTTTGAGACAGCGCCTATGTCACTCTTGGTAGAGTGCTATGGTGTCACAGCTCACAGTAACCTCAGACTCTTGGGCTTAAGCAAGTCTCTTGACTCAGCCTCCCAAGTAGCTGGGACTACAGACTCCCACCACAATGCCCGGCTATTATTTTGTTGCAGTTGTTTAGCTGTCCCAGGCTGGGTTTGAACCAACTACCCTCGGTATATGTGGTTGGCACTGTAACCACTGTGCTTTGGGCGCCAAGCCGGCCCAAGGGCTCTTTAGTCAGCAGGTGGTGAATTCTGCCAGGGCTGTGTCCTTGCCTTCAGGGAAGCACTTCCCTTCTGGCCAGGGTTACATCTTTTAATGTAATCTGGGAGCTAATGTCTGCAATCAGGGGCTTCAGGCATCTGTGTGGTACTTTATTTTATGGTGGCTGAACTAGTACCTAAGATGTATGACAAACTTCCCTGTATTCTTCCCTTTCCTTTTTCCAAGTGGAAGGAGCTTCTTCCTGAGCTGCACTGCCTGGAGTTGGGAGAGGGGTGATATGAGTATTCCCTTCGCCACTACAGCTGGTGTTCCAGCTGTTCGCACCCCACATCCACTGGACGGAAGCTCAGAACAGTACTAAGACTTGCCCAAGAACCACAGTCTTTGTGGCCTGAATGCATTTCACATTTATTCCTGACCTCAGGCCACTTTCATCAACTGATGGTGGAGCTAGCTGGGTGAAAGATTTTCACCCTACCACTAGGGTGAAAGATTCTCTTCTGGAGCTGGTCTGAATTTTCCCTTTATGGGTGCAGCAGAATTCTACCCTGTGTTGTGTTCCCCTGTGACAGGGTGGCCCTGAGTTCCAATGCGAAGTCCCACAGTCCTTTGCTCTCCTTTCCCCAAGCACATAGATTGTCTCCCCACCCAGTGCAGGCCTGACACTGGGGGATGGTGGAGGTATTGTGAGGTTTTGTGGACAGAGCAAACCATCTTTGCTATGTTCCTCAGTGCCTCTTTCCATGTTATGATGGTAAAACTAGGTACTGTGACTGCTCGTCTGTTGTTTGGTTCTCATGAAGGTGATTTTCTGTGTGCTTAGTTATTCAATTTGATGTTCCTGCAGGGGGACAATCCCTGGAGGGTTCCATTTGGCCATCTTGCTCCACCTCTTGACTATGTAAAGGTGTTTAAACAGAACATAGCTGCACACACACAATAACAAATGATCAAGTGTAACTTATCAAAATTCAGAACTTTATTCAACAAAATTCATATAAGGAGATTTAAAGAATGAGCCACAAAATGAGAGGTGATCATCAGTATACATCCTTAATACAAGGACCTCATCTACTATTATAGTTGTATACTCAGATGAATACACACACACATATATATATAACTGTACCTATTCTTATCTATGATGTAGATAAATTGCAAATTCTTTTTTCATTCTTCATTATTACGACTTTTTTTTTGGTTTGGGTATTAAGAGTCCAGTTGCTATAAACATTTTTTTACATGTTTTTTGGTAGTCACTGCACTCAATTCTCTTGGATATGCAGCTAGGACTAGAAATGCTCTGTTACAGGATACAGGAATACTGCCTAACAATTTTCCAAAATGGTTTTACCAACATAAATTCCCACCAGCAGGGTACAAGGTTTCCAGTTACTCTGCAGTCTTGTCAACACTTAGTATTGTCAGTGTTCATTTTGACTATCTGAGCAGTAGGTAGTGGTACTCATTGTAGATTTAATTTGCCCTTTCTGTTGAGTTAATGAGGTTGAGCATCTTATCTTTGCATAATCTAGTTGATTATTTGGATCTCGTCTTTCATGATGCATTTATTTAAATCTTTTGCCCATTTTAAAATCAGTTGTTTATTTTGTAAAATGTCACTGAGTTTGAATTTTCTCCAGCTTTCTTGGGCATACTTGACAAATAAAAATTGTGTGTATTTAGAGTGTATAACTTGATATTTTGATATATTGTGGTGAAATAATCACCACAATCAAGTTAATTAACATGAACATCCATTCACGTGTCAGCATTTTCATTTGTCCCTTTGTGTGTGTGTGTGTGTGTAAAATATACAATAATAGTGGGTTTTTCACATAATTTTGAATTTTGTGTTTTAGTTAATACTCTTGAAAATTTCAATATTTTCATCATTTCATTGAATATAATATTCCAGGCCATGTACACCTGGTTCATGCCTATAATCCCCTGAGAGGTTGAGGCAGGAGGATTGCTTGATGCCACAAGTTCAAAACCAGCCAGATCAACATAGCAAGACCCTGTCTCTACAAAAATCAGAGCCAATGCATGCTTGTCATCCCAGATAGTTGGAAGGCCAAGGCAGGAAGATCTCTTGCACCCACGATTCTGAGGTTACAGTGAGCTGTGATTGTACCACTTCACTCCTGGGTGAGTGACTCTGTCTAGAAAAACAAACAAACAAAATGTATCATATTCCATGATATGAGTATAATAAACTGTAAAATAATTCCAAAGTTGTTGAAAGTTTTTTTGTCCACTTTTTGATTTTATGAATAGCCAACTAATGCACATCCCTGAGTAAGTATAATGCTATTGTGAAGAAGGAACATGATATGTGTGAACAGTTATGCCCCACAGTATCTGATTTGTTCCAGAGACCACTTGGCAGTTACAGATGCTGGGGGTAGGAAAACCTCTTCTCCACATTTGCACAGCTATTGAAGTAAGTGGGATGTACTGCTAAAACTGCATTATGAGGTCAAGTGTGGAGCCCCAAAAGTACAATGTCTGTGTCTCCTAGTTTCCAAGAGGAAATATTTCTTAAAAGAAAAACTTGATTGGGCAGCGCCTGTGGCTCAGTGAGTAGGGCGCCGGCCCCATATGCCGAGGGTGGCGGGTTCAAACCCAGCCCCGGCCAAACTGCAACAAAAAAGTAGCTGGGCGTTGTGGCGAGCGCCTGTAGTCCCAGCTGCTCAGGAGGCTGAGGCAAGACAATCATGTAAGCCCAAGAGTTAGAGGTTGCTGTGAGCCGTGTGATGCCATGGCACTCTACCCGAGGGCAGTACAGTGAGACTCTGTCTCTACAAAAAAAAAAAAAGAAAACTTGATTGAGGATGCATATCAAAGAGAGGAGAGAGTGGAAGCTGGTGGCAACAGAAGGGCTGCAGAGTTTAAGACAGACTTGAGAGTTGGGAGACAGTTCAGAGGATAGCTATCATCTGATAAAGACTTTACAAAAGAAGGTTTAGGAAAAAGGTGGAGGACTATTGGGATTATGTACACCTGACATGAAGAGCCTCAATAAAGTGTGGCATACTAGTTGAAATTTGGACGTTTGCAGGGTGATTATATAGAACAGATTTTCTCAGGCTTTGTGTGAGTGCCAAGGAACTTAGGAAAGATCATCTTCACATGGCTCATGGAAGACTCAGGTGAGGCTGCTCAAGACTAGATTCTGCTTGATGGCAGACACTCCTAGGTCCTACTTTGCTAGCATGGGCTGAGGGAGTGAACAGTTTATCACACTGTGACCTAGGCTTGGCTTGGGGAGTCGCAGACCTGTTATGAAATTAATGTAGAGGGCTGGGGCTATCTGTTCTTTAGGTAGGATTAGGAGAAAAAAAAAGTTTGGTCAATTTAATGAATGGAAGATTGAAGTAAAAGGAGGGAGCTATACATTACTGAATTTGAAAATATTGGACTCATTCATCAAAGCATGTGCATGTGTGTGTGTGTGTGTGTGTGTGTGTGTGTAGAGGATGTCTGAAGTCCTTGTACAGTTTAAGTTTCACTAACTTCAGAAAAAAAAAGTGTTCTAAATTTATCCCCAATATCACTTGAAGTTTTAATTATATACATTTATTTTATACTTATTTTAGTTTTGTAACATTGAATAATATATTATTAGTTTTATTTGAGTCAGCCACTCTGAAAACACTAAAGGCTGACTAGAAAACATTTGCTATTCAACATTTATAAAACTAAAATAAGTGTAATAGAACTTTAGGTTTTATATCTGTGTTAGTGGAGGGCAAAAAAAAAAAAATTGGTAGATAACACAGATTTGAAGATCTGTGTAATCACTAGAGTATAAATATCTGGGTACAACCAAAAATTCCAGCTGTTTCAGACTTCCAAGGTCCAAGGCTAAGGAAGGCCCACAAAGCAAAGTGGAACTCAGGTAATATCTGGGTTACAGATAAAACAAACAGAACATTTCATTGAGGCAAACATATGGCATGCAGGAAGGGTGAAGTTGTAAAATGGGGTGGCAGGGGAGGGCAGAGGGACCCAGAGGTCCCAGGAGGGGCAGAGGGATCTGCTGGGATGGTGGGTGGGGGTGGGGGATGTGGCCACGCCCTCCTCCTGTTTTCCCCTCCCCACCCTCAGAGCCCCTTTGTGACTCTCCTGTGCTCTGTGATGCAGGCCTGAGGCCACAGCCAAGCATGGGCACCCTCAGCACTCATTTCCATCAGGCAGCCCTGCTATCCTGAGAGTGCAGAAGAGTCTCTGTTTTTTGAACCACCATACTGATCCCTGGCTGAGTTCAATCTCATCTTTCTTAATATCAGCTGCTCCTCCCCTTTCTGATTAGTTTGGGGTTGTTCCTTTTGTACATCTACTACCTTGGGTTGAAAGCATTCTGGGAAAATTAAGACATCCAAAAGGTAAGGAACACCCAAGAGAGATTTCCTGTTGCTGTTTCCCATTCTTCTTCCCACATATCTAAATGAATCTGATTGGCTTGGAGAGCGATTGAGCATCACTCCTCCAGGGGGAGAGGTTGGACAGGGCTATGGGTTCAGGAGGATGAAGGCTTCCACCTTAGGCTCACAGGCTGCCTATGTGGATGTGGTGGAGGCTTCCAGGATAAATCCCAATGTAGTTCTGGATTGGCATATTTAGAAAGTGACACTTAATTGTTGCTTTTTCTTAATACATATCAATGTATGGAAGCCCACGCTTCCTTCATGTTGAGCCGACATGGAGAGCAGGAGAGCAATGTCCAGATCATCCAAGCTCTGTCCTCAGAACACAGTATCCTCTGAAGGAACAGATGTGACTGTTGGCTTCCAATTCTGTGTCTCCTTGAGCAGAGGACTTCTGAGAATACCAAGTAGAGACACAACCACCATAGCCTCCTTTGAATTTTTCAAAGAAGGAAAATGGGAAATGTATCACATTTAAAAATGACAAGAGGAGCACATTTTTTTTTTTTATTATTGTTGGGGATTCATTGAGGGTACAATAAGCCAGGTTACACTGATTGCATTTGTTAGGTAAAGTCCCTCTTGCAATCATGTCTTGCCCCCAGAAGGTGTGGCACACACCAAGGCCCCACTCCTCTCCCTCCTTCCCTCTCTCTGCTTTTCCTTCCCCACCCCCATGACCTTAATTGTCATTAATAAGAGGAACACATTTCTATTTGTGAAAAGGGAGAGGCACATTATTCTTGGATAACGAATGTCTGAGCCTCTTAGAGAAGAGGTGTGAGAGAAGCGAGTCTCAGCCTCTTATTCTTTTCCTTTTGTTCTCTGGAGACCAGGGCAGACCCAACAGGAAAGGAAGGTGGAACATTGAAA
This sequence comes from Nycticebus coucang, assembly GCF_027406575.1. Taxonomy (NCBI): domain Eukaryota; kingdom Metazoa; phylum Chordata; class Mammalia; order Primates; family Lorisidae; genus Nycticebus; species Nycticebus coucang. The sequence continues at coordinate 13,125,346 of NC_069799.1, read as the reverse complement.
GGTAAGGACGTGTGTAATTGACCGAGCTCTCCAATGGTGAGCCTTCCTGGTGCATCCATGAGGCCCCAGGTCCATGTTCTCAGAGGATGTCAGTTGCTAGATACAATCTCTCTGGGAAAACAGAGTCCTCCAAGGAAGGCTCATAAGAACATAATAAGCCCTGAGATACCTCTCAGAGTCTCTGCTTTGCCCATCTGTGGGCAGGAAGCAGTGACAGACCTGGGTACTGGGTGTTCCTCAATAGGTGGCCAGGGGAGATGTCTGGGAATGACTACAGTTTGGTCTGGAGTTGGCACTTCTCCTGACTGTATCAGCACTTTGACTTCCTGGGTGCTCGGTGTCCTCTTTGAAGGAACCACTGATGTCTGAGCTTCATGTGGTGGTTTTGAGTACCAGGTGGGGTAATGTACTTGATAAATGAAACCACATAGATGTGAACTTTGTTAATATTACTACTGACCATTTGATCTTGTTGGCTGATTTTGGGCCATCAGAGTTTAATAACCCAGGGGTCTCTCCTAAAGGAACTCCAGTATGATCCCTGTACTCCTATCTTCCTTATATATCACCTACTCTCCTGGTTTCCCAGGTTTGGAGAATTACCTAAAGAGAAGCAGAAGAGTGAAGGAAGCTGCTTTCTGCTATGAAAAGGTAATGGATCTTTCCATGTGTTTCCTGGACCCTTTTGAAAGCATGCTCTATACATGTCAGGGATTCAGTGCATCCTGCCATGATCATGATCATGGTAGCCATGGGATGGGGATGCTATGGGATAAGGATGTGAGCGATAGCCTTGGGTGGAGGGCACAGAAGGTATTGTGAAGTCATAGGTGGGGAGAGTTGAGAGGGGAGCAGGCTTCAGGTGGCCCCACCCTGCTAGGTGAGCAGGACCCCTTTTCCAGACCCCTGGATCTGGCTGCAGCTTTGTGCCTCCTGTCTTCTGAAGCCTCCAGGCCAGCATCTTGATACCGTCCACATTCATCAGTTATGTGTCCAGAACACCGCTTTGAGATGTGTCATGGAACAACTGCTAATGTCAAGCCACTGGTGTCCTGTGAGTCCCTGAAGATGCTGCTCTCTCTGCAGGTCTATTCACTCCCGTGGTTTCTGTGAGACAATCTTCACCCACTCTGCCCTCTGCACTCTCAGCGAGCCCCCCAGGAGAATTAACACCAGCCTCTCTGCCCAAGCCTTCTTCACCTCCACCATCCAATGTTGTTCCTGACCTGAGGACCACCTTATATGACTTAACTGCACCCTCACCACTCAGTCACTCTCTGCTCCCAGAGCCTGTTCCTCCCTTGGATTACACATTCCCAGTGGATTTTCTACACACCTGCCACTTGCCTTTTCCCCTCTCCCAACATGCTCAGGGAGATTTTGATCTTTGATCAGAAGCAATTTTCTCTCTGGACACCATCAAGTTATTTGACCTCTGCCTTTCTTGAGATGTCAATCCCTTACCAAGTTAGTCCCAAGCAATGGTCCCACTGATTCCTATGTTTATCATGAGGCACCACCATCCCAGTCTGCTTCACCAGCACCACGTGACACTTTAGCTGTGACTCAACCTGAACCTGTTTTGATCTATGCAAGCTTCTTCTGCAGACATTCTGTCCAGATGGTACAGATGAGCTGTCCACTATGTCCCAGCAATCAGAGACACTGACCCTCCAAGCTTAGCAGTGAAGAAATCTGGTGGCAGCCTCCATCTTCTGAATTTCTTGTCCTTCACCTTCTAAAGCTTCATTTGTGAGAGACCCTGCTTCCAACCTTGTAACATCTGGTTCTCTCTCCTGGCCCAACTCTGATGTTCTGGTGCTCTTGGAGAGACAAGTTAAAAACTGGGGTGATTTTATGATGTGGAAGAAAAAGGAAGAGAATACATGATCTTTCCCAAAAAATCTTAGACTAGACTCCCAACTACCAAAATTTGCCGTGTATAATGTGCACCTTTTTGCTCAAATTTTTGAGGTATAAACAAGGATGTGCATCATATGTAGGTAGTATGGCTTGGGAGTGGGGGTGTCCAATGGGCCTTGTACAGCTGTTGTGCTTTCCCTCTTGGGCATGCTGGGTGTATGGGGCTCCAGCCCAGGAGAAGCCAAGATTTGGTGGGAATGGGCCAGCATGGCCTCTGCCTAGTGCCTTGACCAAGGGAGGGGGATGTGGTGGGGCTGGCAAGGCAGGCCCTGGCCTTGTGGGTGGAGTCTGTGGCCCAAGGGGTTGCTGCACAGAGGGGCTTGGGAGCCCTGCGCAGAGGGGTTCTGGAGTCTTGGGTGGATCTCCAGGACTATTATGGCTGCCGTTGGGTTGAGCAGCTCTAAAGCTACTGCCCTGGTGGCCACATGTGTGGTAAAGTTGAGTGTGGCCCCAGTGTGGTATGGAAGAAATGGCTCCCAGGAGCAAGGGAAACAGCAGCCTTCACAGAGTGGGTGGCTGCTGAAGGGTGGCACAATCTCTATATTTACAGAGGAAAGTGAGCCCTCCCTACGTGTATCTCTTGTGGCCAAAACCTGAGGTGTGTTTTCATGAAAGTTTGGGCAAACGTGGGTGCACAGTATACATGGCAAAATATGGTAGATTCTTTAGGGAATAATGTTAGTATCAATTGCCAACAAGCGTGGCTCAGCAGTTTCCCTTCCTTTGTGAACCAGCAAAGACAAACCAGAGGACCTGCACATAGACAGTAGCTCCTGTGTCCTAAGACCTTTGAGGATGCCATAGAGAAAAATACATCCAGCTCTCCTGGTATCTTCTTTCTCTGCCAAGTGAGTCCCTGCACTCTGTGGTCCTTGTCCCAGGTGGCTGTTCCTCCACATGTGTGTTCTTCAATATCAAATGCCTTCATAGCTGAAGAATCCCCAGTAATTAACCATCCCCAGCTGCTCTCCCCTGTGTCAGTCCTTAACCCCCACTCAGGTCCAGTCTCAGGCCCAGTTTCAATCCCCTCTCCAAATCCTATCACTGGTTCCCTATCCCAGATTAGGGTCTGCAGAGTGTGTTTTCATAAACCTCCAAATGAGGCACAGTGTCGTATGGCATCTGACATTTCCCACCTGGTCTGGAATGTGTCACAGAAAGAACAGGAAATTGTGTCGGATTTGTAATTCAAGGCCCTCAAGGGTGAGCCTAGGTCTGAAACAACCGGAACACATGGAAACAAATTCTGAAGGTAGGATCTCCAAGCCCCCCCCCCCCCAAAGAAGCTTTAAAGCTTGTCATGAAGAATGAGTAGAACAAAAAATTCAGTTACCAGCCTGGATCATCCCCTTCTGCCTCCTCCCCTGGGAGCAAAGAAGTATATGGAGCCCTAACACCCAACATTATACCAAGCATGAGCCAACAGAGACTGTAGAGATATTTAAGAATGGCAGGCAGACACTTCTGTGCACCCATCATGGAAGCATAGATAAGATGCATGAGGACATGTGTAGGAGCACATCTTCCCCATCACTGTCACTGAATGGATGGGCTCCTTCTGAATATCTCATTAGAAAGTAAATGATTCCCTGTGAGCAGTGCATTTCTAAATGCAGAATGAAATAGAAGGGGCAAGAAGCTTCTCTGGAAAATGGCAGCCCACAATTGTGTCAGGAGCATTCCCCACCCATGACCCACAGAGAGCCTGTGCCCCATCCACGATCCCCTGCAGCTTTTAAGCTGGCCACTTGCCTTTGTGCACCTGTGGCACTGGTGAGATCACCGGGTCTCTCTGCTTCCCTCCATTTCCTGAGAGGAAAATTCTCTCCCCTAAAATAAGAATCAACAGATTATTCCCAGTAAATGTTCTCCTAAGAGCCATGTCTTTTTTCTGTGCTGTCTTGGGGGCACGGGTTTTGGGGAACCTAGAGTGTGCGCCCATTCGGGAAACGTTAAGGAGTTCAAAGGAGTTAATTTCTTCCTGTTGTTTATCTTGGCCTCCACAAATTGACCAGTGCCCAAGAGCTCTTGTCAAGGAATGAATATTAGGACTCCTACTCCCCCTTCCCTGCCTGAGGAAGTTTGAGAAGTTGGGCTGTTTCTCATCTCTGCCTTCATGGAATTATATTGCACCCCACACCTTCTCCCTTATGGTCTGTTTTATATCCTTTAGAGCGATAAACAAGGTAGGTCTTCCATACCTGTAGAGCAGGCCAAAGATAGGTATGTATTTCAAAAAATGATGGTTTAATCATGTCTAAGAAAAAGTTGTTAGTGAGCAGAGGTTCACACAGGTGGGTGAGGGTGGGTGGGAGTGTTTGAGGGGTTATCGCTGTGGTGGATACTGGGGTGGCTGAAGGAGGATCTGAGGAACAGGGTCAGTGGTGCTTAAGAATCTGTCATGTGGCTCATGCTCATGTGTCAGGGAAGCACACATGTGCTGGGACCTTAATGGTGTGGTTTCCTCTCTAGAAAGTGAGGAAGATAAAAATTGCAGAGGCTTAATTGATAACTTGGTCCTGAATGTGACCATGAATTTGGATGGCTAAGGTGTATGTTACACTGAAGGTAGGAGGTGAGATAATGAGAGCATTGCTTGTGAGGAGATTGCCAATAGGCAAAAGTTTATGTGGGTTGGGAAGAGGAAGCCAGGGGACATATATCATGCTAAGAGAAAAAGAGATTGAGGTTATAGGAAGCCAAGTAGTTAAGTGGATGGAAACAGGGATGGTCTTTAACACTATTTTGCTAATATTGTTTAATTGCCAAATGCTGCTTGTTGTGGCTTACTCAATTTGTGTCTACCTGCTCTTTGAGCTGACAGCGATTTCCAGTCTCTAAGCCTCTGTGTTTTGTGACCGGTAGCAAGCCCAGCTCCATCACTCTCATACCCTCCCCCACGGTCTAAACTCCATGGTCACATACCCTTCCAGCAAATCCTCAACCCTACAACAAGCTGCCCATACCATTGTGAAAATTTGTATTTGGCCAGGGCATAGATAAGGGAATAGCTCAAGCCCTGAGATACGAGCAGGAGGGCTTGTGTATCCCCTTATAAAAGAGGGAGATACCTCTGGGTTTGAGTGAGAGGACAGTTCCTCTTTCTGCCTGATGAAGACTGATGTTGGTGGCATTTTCCTCCACAGTGAACTACTGGGGATTAACCCCAACCCAAGGAATCTGTATGTGTGACCACAGACAGGAGGCTGCCCCCAGACATGGCTCAGGTTTCAGATTTCTCAAGGCTACTCAGACCCTTAAAGTTAATGATTATAGGAACAATAGGCATCAACATGCTTGCTCAAAGAAACTGCTGATGTTTTTGTTCCCTTCCTCAGCTTACCCTCTGGGCTGAAGAGGAAATGGCCTTCAATAAAAGCTGAGTGGAACAACCACTCAGGGCCATTTTGCCAAATCCCACAAACTAGTCATGGTCCCCTTTGTTTCCTACATTTGAAAACTCGATTCTGCATGTTCTGTCTCTTTGTCTCTCACTGCTAACTTTACTTTCTTCAGTCAATTGTTGCCAGCTCCACAGGTCTTCAAGGACCCTGACCTCAGGGCAGAACTCCTACAGTGTTCACACTCCCCCCCACCTTTTCCTGGAACTACCCCATACTGTGCCTGAGCATGAAGTTCAGCTTTGTTCATTTCTAGCAGAGTCGCCTCAAGAATAACTTTACTCAGTGGTGAGATGAGAGAGGGTAGAGTGCAGAGCCTTGCAGTGAATGCTTTCAGCACCAGAGAGGCAAATCTGTGGATTAAAGAGGACAGAAGTGGACTTCCTGATCCTCATTTAAAAGGAGGGGAGCTTCTTTGGGTGTTGACAGCCTGTAATTTGCTCCCACAGTAGAATCTGAGATCCATACTACCACTTTCTGATCAAGTAAAACCACAAGCACATAGAGGTAGTGTGGAAATGTAGTCTAGGGCTTAGTAGCTTATGGTTATTTAACCACATTGGTAGGTTGTCTTGTCCCTCTGCTAGTGTCCAGTCATGTTTACTCTGATTACAGGATCTCAGTGACTCCCACTACATCATCTGTATGTCAGCAGCCCTACAGTGGAGTCTGACCATGAATACTTCATACAGATGTAATGAATCAGAGCAAACATGCAGGGAAAGGACTTGGCTTTTCAGTAGAGGAAGCCCAGGCTCAGACTATATCTGTTGAAGAGCTTAAGTCCCATCATCACTCTTTTAGGGCATATTACGCCTTGGTTATCAGTTTTTGAAGAGTCAGAGTCTTCCTGTGACTTTTAATTCTGACTTTAGAATCAGGGAGCACCCTAGACTGAGCATCGTCCAGGGTCCTCATCTGCCACAAGTACAGTTACATTCACAGCCAGAGAAAAGGAAGGGCTGCATAAAAGATTTAGATGGAGAATCTTCTGAGCAAATACTGCCAGCCCCAAGGCCCACGATTTGCTAGAAGACAGTGTACTTTCCATCATACTGATGCCTGATGGGCTGCAATATGCCTTATATAGTCATGCCCTGGCAGCTTCAGGTCACTGAAGGGCTGGAGGTTCAGCTGCTGTAACCGAATGAGCCCAGGTGACTTGTTACAAGAGTCTACTTCCAGGCTATGACAGCCTGTTACACAGCAGGTTGTTTTGTTACACTACATATGGGGAAACATTTAGGCCAACTGAAAGTCTGTATGGCTGTAGCGTTAGCCGAACTGAATTTGGTTTAACACTCCTACAGGCAAAAAGCCTATAAGCCTCTGTGCCCACCATTCTGAGAGTGAGCAGAGACAAATTCTTACTTTGCACAGTCAGGCTGAAACTGGGTCTGAACCCTAACTAGGCTGTTAAGCCAGAGTGCTTTCTAGGTAAAAGTCCAGTGCTCAGAAGCTGGCCATGGGGCTGGGGCATGCAAACACAACATCGATAAGTCCTTAGAATCTCCAGGCCATGGTTTTGTAAGATAAGGTCTCGGCCTCTGGGTGATATGGGCCTCCAGAGAGCAGGAGAGCAATCAACGTTTTCCCTGCAGCCGTCTAATGACTTAGCACAGGAAAAATGGCTAACTGCATGTTTTTCTGGGACTACTATTTTAAATACAATAGAATGTTTAAAAGAATGAATATCAATTGATCAATAGATTAGCAGATTCCAAGAAAAGGTTAATTTGTTTTTACAATATACCTATGAAGTGATTGTGTGATTATTGATTAACAGGGTGTATATGCAGAACTGGCTATTTAACCTGGTCAGAAATAAAGCAATTTGCTACATGCCACCAGAGCTTGTAGTCCTCTTTGCCTCATACTATTTCAATAAGCAGGTCTAACCTCGGCTACATTGACCACCCAAACGGCCTTCACGCAACACACTCCCTCTGACCACATTAAGTAAAACTCAAAGGCACACTCACCACAGTCTGGAGGGTGAAATATTAAGTTCTGGGTCATAGTGTTTGTATCTCATTTTGGTTTCCTTTATTTCTCTCTGGTTTTCCAGACTCTGTTATATTTCTCATTTCTAATCTTTATTATATTCTTAGTTCTGCAAGCTTTGAATTTATTTTTTCTTTTATCCTAGTACTTTAAGGTGTAAGGGTAGTTAACTGCTTTGACAGCTTTCATCTTTTTAACTTTTAAGCCAGTATTTTTCAGCTTAAAAAAAAAATTTCAAGTACACTTGAACCTATAGCTAAAGTTCTGTAGCACACATAAATTATTTTTGATTAAAAAAAGAGTAAAAGAAAAAGAATATACTTACTGTGCTTTGAACTTCTTTTGAAAATAATTTCATTAGTGATCTTTAAAAATTTTAATGGCACACCTAAGATACTCTTGTAGCACACCAGTGTGCCATGGCACACCAGGTGAAAATCACTGTTCTAAGCTTTTACAGACAAAAATTTCCCTCTTAGCACTGCTTCACTGGGTCCACTAAGTTTTGGTATCCCAAATCCATCATCCTCCTACACACACTTCTCAAGATTTTCTTTCTTTTTCTACTTTTTAGAAACTAGAGGCTTCATCTTGTGCATATAAATTTGATTTTGAGATAGGGAACTGACAGGCCCTGCTTGATAAAGAGACATCAGACCCAAACTAAGGTCTCTGCTAAAACTGGAAACAATGTAGCATTTGCAAAACCCAAATAGAATGGAACTCAGGTTATCCTCACTGCTAATTACACCCTGCTTATAATGTATTCGCATGTTGAAAGAAACTCCCTCCAGAGCCATGAGAGTTTGCAAATGGCATGATGACTCCTGGAAGTCACCCCATATGGCTTAAACAGAAGAGAAACCACTGAATATTCTCCACCACTTCCACAGCAATCTTACCAATGAGGGTCCTTCTACTTAACATACAATTAAAGAGAAGATATAAAACAGGACTCCTGAAACTTATGAAGTGCAGCTCTCTGATTCTCTGAACTACTGCTCTATCTGTAGGGCAGCCTTCTCTATTTTCTTTTATTACCTCAACAAACCTACTTTTCCTAAATCTATTAGCTTGACCTTGAATTATTTTCTGTGGAAAGACAAGAACTCACTTGTCCTTCAGACTGGACCCTAGTTTTAGGGTCCACTTTCCTCTATCAATGTCATTTCTGATATACTTTTTTTCTGTTCATTTCTTTCATTTGTGTTTTTAGTGAAACATTATGTATCATGGTGAGTATATTTACAATTTCATTCAACCATCATATTGATCCATCTCCAAAGCTCTGGCCAAACTAAAATACTACAACCATTTAAGGGTAACCACCCACTCATCCTGCCCACTAAATGCTGAAAACCACCATTCTACTCTCTCTAACGTTGAGTACTCTAAGAACTTATAAAAGGAAACACATATTATTTGTATTTTGTGATGTGCTTACTACACTTAGTATAATATCTGAGGACATTCATGTTATAGCGTATGTCAGAATTTCCTTCTTTTTAAATGATGAATAATAATCCACTGTATTTTACCTGTGAATATTTTACTTATGAATATTTGTGTCACTTTAAAACTCACATGTTAAATTCTTAACCCGTAAGGTAATAGTTTTAGGAGATGGGGCCTTGGGAAGTGATATGTTCATTAAGGCACAGTCCTCCTGAATGGAACTGCTGCTTTTATAAAAGGGAGTTTTCTTGATCCCACTGCTATGTGAGGACACAGCAAAAAGATGAACTTTCATATACAACCAGAAAGTTGATCTTTACCACACACTAAATTTGCTAGTGCCTTGATGTTAGACTTCCTGTTCTCTAGAACTGTGAGAAATTTCTTTTATTTGTAAGTCACACCACTTAATGTGTTATAGTATAGCAGCCCAAAGAGTGAACACATATGTATATGCAACATTTGGCTTATTCATTCATCCACAGACACTTTGATTGCCTTTTTTTTGAGATAGACTCACAATTTGTCATCCTTGATAGAGTGCCATGGCTTCACAGCTCACAGCAACCTCAAACTCTTGGGCTCAAGCAATCCCCTTGCCTGAGCCTCCTGAGTAGTGAGGACTATAGGCCCCCACCACAACTTCCAGATATATTTTTAGAGACAGGGTCTCACTCTTGCTTAGGCTGGTCTCCAATTCCTGAGCTCAGCTGATACACCCACCTCAGTGTTCCTGAGTGCTAGGATTACAGGCATGAGCCACCATGCCTGGCCTTGACTTGGATTGCTTTTATGTTTTCCTACTGTGAATAATGTTACCATGAATATGGCTGTTTAAATATCTCCTAGAAACCATGCTTCTAATTATTTTGGGTATATGCCCAAGAATGAAATTGATGGATTATAACTAACTATACTTTTAGTTTTTTGAGAAGCCCAGACTGATTTCCAGCACAACTTTACTATTTCCACTCCAACTAACTGTGCATATAGGTCCCAATTTTCCACATCCATGCCAACATTTGTTATTTTGATTTATTGTTTTATAGTATAGATCTTAATTTGTGTGATGTGGTATTGAACTATGGCTTCCCCAATTGAAAAGTATTATTTATTTACATATTTATTGATGTGACATTGATATCCAAGGAATTATATATGTAATATGTGTACCATTTTACAACATTGTACATATAAACATGCTAGTTATTCCATCACAATAATCAGGGCAATACACATATCTGACTCTTTAAAAGAGTTTCCCTATGTCCCTTTGTGTTCTTGTGCGTGTGACAAGAACATTAACATTATATATACACCTTACTAAATTTAAGAATTTTTTTCTGCAATTTTAGAATATATGTGGGTATGCATTTATGAATTCCAGAGACATATAGCATGGGTTATATTTCAGAGGCACAGCTTACAATCAAGTGATTCCCTAAGGCTGAAAATTTTCTTGAATTGAGAAATACTGTTCACCATTATCTATAGGTTTTAACCTATTAAAAGAAACTCAGGCTGACCACTTACAGAATCTAAAAAAAAATAATAGTATTGGATTAGATTAAAGATGGCAGCCGAGTAACAGCTTCCCTGCAACTGGGCACCATGAGTCTGGGGAGATAAGACTCCAGACATCTCTGGCTGGTGGGATATGCCTATAATCATCCCTTTGAGGATACAGGGAGTCAGCAATGGACTTCTGGACCCCAAGAAGCGGACAAAAACAGTGGGAAACTGGCAAGTGGTTGCACGTGTTCGAATGACCTAATCACACCAGAAACCATAAGTACAAGCAGCAGTGAGACTGCCAACTGGAAAGGCCTACCTGTGAACTGTTTTGGTGTTTTTGGACTTGGCACTCAGTTGAACTGCCTTGGGGAGAGCTTGAGCAGGAGTGAGGAGAACTTTGGGCATGGTCTGGGGCCCCAGACAGAGCCACTGAGCTGGGCTGTAGGGAGCCATTGTGTGAGAGAACTGCCCCGGTAAGCTCCGCCCTCAGGGTCCCAGAGCAAGGATCAGGTGGGACCTAGTAACATAGCAACTGAGCAGCCTAAAGGTGGGGACTGAGCTGCCTTACAGCCTTAACCCTTAGGGGCAGAGTGAGATGGTTTTGGCACACTAGGGGTTCAGGCTGTTGCCCTGGGTAGAGTACTGTGGTTTCACAGCTTATAGCAACCTAAAATTCCTGGGCTTGGCATTGCCTGGACCTCCATAACATCTATGCTATGACCCCACAAAAACCAGGCCTCCACATGGCCTGACCAGGAACTGCAGGAGCTGTACAACCCTGTGTCCTCCCTCCTGTGTCCTCCCAGCCTCCACACTGGCCCGCACATCTGGCAGGGATACTGGTAGCCACGGGCCCTCTGGAGCCCTCCCTGCCTCTACGCAGAGCCCTTCTCCTGGCCAGAGACACCTGGAGCATTGGGCTCTCTGTGCCAAAGTCACTGGGTGCCAGGAACTCCCAGAACCATGCTCACCACCTCCCGCCTTGTTGCTGAATCCGGGTGTGTCACATGCCGGAGCTGCTTCCACAACCAGAACTCCCTAGCTGGAGCAGCCCCAGAGGAAATACACAGGGTCCCTCCCTACAAAGATCAAGCAATGATAGAGTGATCCCGCTGGGATCTAATCTTGGAGAGAGACCTCTCCAACTCTGAGGATGGCCAGAGGCAATGGTGAAAAATAATCATGAGGCAAAATCAACAGAAAAACTCTGGCAATATGAATAATCAGAGTAGATCAACTCGCCCAAGGATCAATGGGGCAGACACAGCACAAGATCCCAGGCACAAACAAATAGTTGAGATGTCAGAAATCAAATTCAGAATCTGGATAGAAAATAAGACATCCCCCAGACACATCATAATCAATTTCACTAAAGTTAATATGAAGGAGAAAATTCTGAAAGCTGCAATTTGAAAGAAAACCATTACTTACAAGGGGAAGAATATTAGAATAACTGCAGATCTCTCTGCTGAAAACTTTCAAGCTAGAAGAGGATGGTCATCGACTTTTAATCTCCTAAAACAAAATAATTTTCAACCCAGGATCCTGTACCCAGCTAAACTGAGTTTCATTTATGATGGAAAAATTAAATACTTCAACGACATTCACATGTTAAAGAAATTTGCCATAACCAAACCAGCTCTCCAGGATATTCTCAGACCTATCCTCCATAAAGACCAGCATAATCCACCACAAAAGTAAACTCCCCCAGAAAATTTTGGTCAAATTCCAACTTCCACAGTCACAAAAGGATTAAAAATGTCCACCGGACTCTCAAAAGGCTTATCAATATTCTCAATTAATGTGAATGGTTTAAACTGTCCTCTAAGGAGGCACAGGTCAGCTGACTGGATACAAACACTCAAGCCAGATATCTGCTGCATAAAAGAATCGCATCTTACATTAAAAGACAAATGTAGACTCAAGGTGAAGGGATGGTCATCTATATTCCAGGCAAATGGAAAGCAGAAAAAAGCAGGCGTCGCAATCCTGTTCGCAGATGCAATAGGCTTTAAACAAACCAAAATAAGGAAGGATAGTGATGGACACTTCATATTTGTTAAAGGCAATACTCAATATAATGAGATCTCAATTATTAATATTTATGCGCCCAACCAAAACGCACCTCAATTTAGAAGAGAGACTCTAACAGACGTGAGCAACTCAATTTCCTCCAGTTCCATAGTATTTGGAGTTTTTAACACCCATTTAGCAGTGCTGCATAGATCCTCCAAAAAGAAGCTAAGCAAAGAAATCTTAGATTTAAACTCAACCATTCAACATCTGGACTTAACAGACATCTACAGAACATTTCATCCCAAAAAAACTGAATACACATTTTTCTCATCAGCCCACGGAACATACTCCAAAATCGACCACATCCTAGGCCACAAATCTAACCTCAGCAAATTTTAAAACATAGAAATTATCCCTTGCATCTTCTCAGACCATCATGGAATAAAAGTTGAACTCAATAACAACAGGAACCTGCTTACCCATACAAAAACATGGAAGCTAAACAACCTTATGCTGAAGGATAGATGGGTTATAGATGAGATTAAGAAATCACCAAATTTTTGGAACAAAACAACAATCAAGACATGAATTACCAGAACCTCTGGGATACTGCAAAGGCAGTCCTAAGATGGAAATTTATAGCACTGCAAGCCTTCCTCAAGAAAACGGAAAGAGAGGACGTTAATAACTTAATGGGACATCGCAAGCAACTGGAGAAGGAAGAACATTCCAACCCCAAACCCAGCAGAAGAAAAGAAATAAACAAAATCAGAGCACAAATAAACAAAGTTGAAAACAAAAGAATTATACAACAGATCAATAAATCCAAACGTTGATTTTTTGAAAAGGTCAATAAAATACACAAACCTTTGTCCAACCTAACCAGTAAAAAAAGACTAAAATCTCTAATTTCATCAATCAGAAATGGTAATGATGAAATAACAACAGACCCCTCAGAAATTCAAAAAATCCTTAATGAATACTACAAGAAACTCTACTCTCAGAAATATGAAAATCTCAAAGAAATCAACCAATAATGTACTCAGCTCTATTATGAAGCTAATTATAGCTTTCACATGAAGGCTATAACTCAACTATAGCACAAGACTATGGGGAAAGGGCCAAGGGAGGGGGGAGGTTATAGTGGAGGGGGGTCATGGGTGGGGCCATACCTACAGTGTGTCTTAGAATGGGTACAGGCGAAACTTATTAAATGCGGAATACAAATGCCTACATGCAGTAACTAAGAAAATGCCTTGAAGGCTACATTGAACAGTTTGATGAGAATATTTCAGATTATATGTGAAACCAGTACATCGTAACCCTTGATTGCACTAATGTACACAGCTATGATTTAACAATAAAAATAAATAAATTAAAAATAATAATTCAGTAAAAATGAAAAAAAAAAAACAAGAATTTATCTGTCTTGTCATTCTACTTCAGTGTATTTTGCATTTACCAAAGATGAGTGAATTTTTATGAATATGTAAATTGGACATGCCAGATCACATTTGGTAGAAATCTGGGATGCTTCCTGGAATGCTCTTGAATTTTCATGTATGAATTAAATGTCATTTGTATATGGAAAAAAAAAAAAGAAGAGTCAAAAAATGTTAAATTTTGAAATCCCAAGAAATTTCACCCTAGCCTTTTATCCTACATAATTTGTAGGGATAACACTGAACACTGTCATCGTATTTCTGGACTTTAAGGTTAAAAGATTGAAGAAGCAATTTGTCCTAGATGTCCACATGGAGGACCATCCGGCTTATCAGAGGCAAACTTCCCAAGGCTGTGTAATTTGCTTCTTAAGTCTACCACAAACAACTCTTTTACTTTTCAGTTACTACTGTATTGAATCAGTTTATTTTCGTGACTTTACTTAGCAAACTAAAAACATTATATACTCAGCAAACATTTTTTGAGGATCTACTTTATCCCAAGGTGCTATCTTCTGTACTAGGAAGATCATCATGAGCAAGATACAGTCTCTCCACACAGGGTATCAGCAAGACACTAACAGGGGCATCAGCAGACAGCCTGTCAGTAGTAAATGGGTGCCAGGAGCCTCAGGCACTCAGGCAGAATTTTTTTTTTTTTTTGAGACAGTCTCACTTGGTAGAGTACTGTGACGTCATAGCTCACAACAACCTCCAACTCTTGGGCTTAGGTGATTCTCTTGCCTCAGCCTTCTGAGTAGCTGGGACTACAGGTGCCTGCCACAACACCTGGCTATTTTTTGCTGCAGTTTAGCTGGGGCTGGGTTTGAACCTGTCACCCTTGGTATATGGAGCCAGCACCCTACCCACTGAGCCACAAGAGCTGCCCACTCGGGCAGATTTTGACAAGAAATTTTATGTCATTGCTTAATTACAAATAACATTTATTTAAAAAGCAATGTTTTCATTTCATTAAAAAAAATTCAAAGGTAGAGAAGAAATAATCCCATTAGGTTTCTGTTACCCAGATGTAACCACTTTAAATAATTTCTGTGTAGGCAGTATTTTTATCCCCAAAACAACACAAAAAGATTATCAAAGAATATTACTTAATCTGTTCTATTTACTTAAAAAAACTAACTTTTACATTTTCTTTGAAAATAGGCAATTCTGTAACATCACTGAATGCCAAAATGGCATTCCTTTTTATAAATCATATATGATAGTTACTATTTTCTGGACACTATAGTGATATTTCTTCTTATTTTCTTTTTCCTTTTCTTTTCTTTTCTTTCTTTCTTTTTTTTTTATTGTTGGGGATTCATTGAGGGTACAATAAGCCAGGTTACACTGATTGCATTTGTTAGGTAAAGTCTCTCTTGCAATCATGTCTTGCCCCCAGAAGGTGTGGCACACACCAAGGCGCCACCTCCTCTCCCTCCTTCCCTCTCTCTGCTTTTCCTCCCCCCCATGACCTTAATTGTCATTAATTGTCCTCATATCAAAATTGAGTACATAGGATTCATGCTTCTCCATTCTTGTGATGCTTTACTAAGAATAATGTCTTCCACTTCTATCCAGGTTAATACGAAGGATGTAAAGTCTCCATTTTTTTTAATAGCTGAATAGTATTCCATGGTATACATATACCACAGCTTGTTCATCCATTCCTGGGTTGGTGGGCATTTAGGCTGTTTCCACATTTTGGCGATTGTAAATTGAGCTGCAATAAACAGTCTAGTACAAGTGTCCTTAAGATAAAAGGATTTCTTTCCTTCTGGGTAGATGCCCAGTAATGAGATTGCAGGATCAAATGGGAGGTCTAGATTGAGTGCTTTGAGGTTTCTCCATACTTCCTTCCAGAAAGGTTGTACTAACTTGCAGTCCCACCAGCAGTGTAAAACTGTTCCCTTCTCTCCACATCCACGCCAGCATCTGCAGTTTGACAATTTGTGATGTGGGCCATTCTCACAGGGGTTAGATGGTATCTCAGGGTGGTTTTGATTTGCATTTCTCTAATATAAAGGGATGATGAACATTTTTTCATATGTTTCTTAGCCATTTGTCTGTCTTCTTTAGAGAAGGTTCTATTCATGTCTCTTGCCCATTGATATATGGAATTATTGGCTTTTTTCATGTGGATCAATTTGAGTTTTCTATACATCCTAGTGAACAAGCTTTTGTCTGATTCAAAATATGCAAATATCCTTTCCCATTGTGTAGGTTGTCTCTTTGCTTTGGTTGTTGTGTCCTTAGCTGTACAGAAGCTTTTCAGTTTAATTAAGTCACATTTGTTTATTTTTGTTGTTGTTGCAATTGCCATGGCAGTCTTCATGAAATCTTTCCCCAGGCCAATATCTTCCAGTGTTTTTCCTATGCTTTCTTTGAGGATGTTTATTGTTTCATGCCTTAAATTTAAGTCCTTTATCCATCTTGAATCAATTTTTGTGAGTGGGGAAAGGTGTGGGTCCAGTTTTAGTCTTTTACATTGAGACATCCAGTTCTCCCAACACCATTTATTGAATAGGGAGTCTTTCCCCCAAGGTATGTTCTTGTTTGCTTTATTGAAGATTAGGTGGTTGTAAGATGTTAGTTTCATTTCTTGGTTTTCTATTTGATTCCAACTGTCTATGTCTCTATTTTTGTGCCAGTACCATGCTGTCTTGACCACTATGGCTTTGTAGTACAGACTAAAATCTGGTATGCTGATGCCCCCAGCTTTATTTTTATTACTAAGAACTGCTTAGCTATACGGGTTTTTTTCTGGTTCCATACAAAACGCAGAATCATATTCTCCAAATCTTGAAAGTACGATGTTGGTATTTTGATAGGAATGGCATTGAATAGGTAGATTGCTTTGAGAAGTATAGACATTTTAACAATGTTGCCCATCCATGAGCATGGTGTGTTCTTCCATTTGTTAAAATCCTCCGCTATTTCCTTTCTGAGGATTTCATAATTTTCTTGATAGAGGTCCTTCACCTCCTTCGTTAGGTATATTCCTAGGTATTTCATTTTCTTTGAAACTATGGTGAAGGCAGTTGTGTTCTTTAATTAGCTTCTCATCTTGACTTATTGGTGTATACAAAGGCTACTGACTTGTGGACATTGATTTTATATCCGGAAACATTACTGTATTTTATGATGACTTCTAGGAGTCTCATGGTTGAGTCTTTGGGATTCTCTAAGTATAAGATCATGTCATCAGCAAAGAGGGAGAGTTTCACCTCCTCTGTTCCCATTTGGATTCCCCTTATTTCCTTGCCTTGCCTAATTGTATTGGCTAGACCTTCCAGCACTATGTTGAATAGTAAGGTGACAGAGGACAACTTTGTCTGGTTGCAGTTCTAAAAGGAAAAGCTTTCAGTTTTACTCCATTCAGTAAAATATTAGCTGTGGGTTTGTCATAGATAGCTTCAATCAATTTTAGAAATGTGCCACCTATGCCTATATTCTTCAGTGTTCTAATTAGAAAAGGATGCTGGATTTTATCAAATGCTTTTTTGGCATCTATTGAGAGGATCATATGATCTTTATTTTTGCCTCTGTTAATATGGTGGATAACGTGTATGGACTTGCGTATTGAACCAGCCTTGCATCCCTGGGATGAAACCTACTTGATCATGATGTCTGACTTTTTTGATGATAAGGTGTAATCTACTGGCTAGGATTTTGTTGAGAATTTTTGCATCTATATTCATGAGTGAGATTGGTCTGAAATTCTCCTTTTTGTTTGGGTCTTTTCCTGGTTTTGGTATCAGAGTGATGTTTGCTTCATAGAATGTGTTGGGGAAGATTCCTTCTTCCTCAAGTTTTTGAAATAATTTCTGCAATACAGAAATAAGTTCTTCCTTGAAGTTTGATAGAATTCTGGTGTGAAGCCATCTGGACCAGGGCATTTTTTGGTTGGAAGATTTTTTTTATTGTTTCTTTAATCTCAGTGCTTGAAATTGGTCTGTTCAGGAGCTCTATTTCTTCCTGGCTGAGTCTAGAGAGAGGGTGTGATTCCAAATATTGATCCATTTCCTTCACATTGTCAAATTTCTGGGCATAGAGTTTCTGGTAGTATTCAGAGATGATCTCTTGTATCTCTGTGGGATCAGTTGTTATTTCCCCTTATCATTTCTGATTGAGGTTACTAGAGATTTTACTTTTCTGTTTCTCATTAGTCTGGCCAATGTTTTATCTATTTTATTTATTTTTTCAAAAAACCAACTCCTTGTTTCATTAATTTTCTGAATGATTCTTTTGTTTTCAATTTCATTGATCTCTGATTGATTTTGGAGATTTCTTCTACTGACATTAGGCTTAAATTGTTCTTCTTTTTCCAACTCCATAAGATGGCTTGTGAGTTTGTTGATGTGCTCTCTTTATGTTTTTCGAATGTAGGCATCTAAAGCGATACATTTTCCTCTCAAAACTGCTTTTGCAGTATCCCACAGGTTTTGGTAGCTTGTGCCTTCATTGTTGTTATGCTCAAGGAAGTTAATGATTTCCTGTTTTATTTCTTCCTGCACCCATCTGTTATTCAACAGAAGATGGTTTAATTTCCATGCATTTGTGTGGGGTTGAGCGTTTTTGTTAGAGTTGAGTTCTACCTTTAGTGCCTTATGGTCTGAGAATATAAAAGGTAAAATTTCAATTCTTTTGATTCTGTTGATATTTGTTTTGTGTCCCAGGATATGACCAATTTTGGAGAATGTTCCATGGGGTGATGAGAAGAATGTCTATTCTTTACCTGTGGGATGGCGTGTTCTATATGCGTCTATCAAGCAGAGTTGTTCTAGGGTCTCATTTAAATCTCTTATATCTTTGTTTAATTTCTGTTTAGAGGATCTGTCCAGCTCTGTAAGAGGAGTGTTAAAGTCCCCTGTTATTATGGTATTATCGGATATCATATGCTCAGACTGAGTAAGGTCTATTTCAAGAATCTGGGAGCATTTAAATTGGGTGCATAAATATTTAGAATTGAAATGTCTTCTTGTTGTATTTTTCCCTTGACCAATATAAAGTGACCATGTTTGTCCTTTTTGACTTTAGTTGCTTTAAATCCAAGTTATCTGAAAATAAGATTGCAACTCCTCTTTTCTTCTGAATTCTATTTGCCTGAAAAATTGTCCTCCAACCCTTGACTCGGAGCTTTAATTTGTCTTTTGAAGCCAGGTGTGTTTCTTGCAGACAGCAAATGGATGGCTTGTGTTTTTTAATCCAGTCAGCCAATCTATGTCTCTTCAGTGGGGAATTCAAGCCATTAACATTTATTGAGATAATTGATAAGTGTGGTAGTGTTCTATTCATCTTATTTTGTGAGAGTCCATTGCTTAGTTTTATCTTTCATCAGTGTGGAGGTTAGGTTCTGTTCTTTAATTTCTGAGTTTTTACTTTGCTGCTGATCCATTGTGATGGTCAGTGTATAGAACAGGCTGAAGTATTTCCTGTAGAGCTGGTCTTGTTGTGGTGAATTTCCTCAATGTTTGTATATCCATAAATGATTTGAGGTCTCCGCCAATTTTTAAGCTTAGCTTAGCAGGGTACAAAATTCTGGGCTGGAAATTGTTCTGTTTAAGTAGATTAAAGGTAGATGACCATTGTCTTCTTGCTTGGAAAGTTTCATTAGAGAAGTCTGCGGTCACTCTGATGGATTTTCCCCTGTAGGTCAACTGGCACTTACTCCTGGAAGCTTGCAGAATCTTTTCTTTGGTCTTGACTTTGGACAGGTTCATCACAATGTGTCTTGGAGAAGCTCGGTTAGAGTTGTGGCGACCTGGGGTCCGATATCCCTCTGAAAGCAGTGTGTCAGAATCTTTGGTGATATTTGGAAAATTTTCTTTTATAATATTCTCTAGTATGGCTTCCATTCCTCTGGGGCATTCTTCTTCCCCTTCTGGAATTCCTATAACTCATATGTTGGAACACTTCATGAAATCCCATAATTCTAATAGTGAATGTTTTGCTTTCTCTCTCTTCTTTTCTGCCTCTTTTACTATCTCAGTTATCTCAAGAACTTTGTCTTCTACCTCTGAAATTCTTTCTTCTTCATGGTCTAACCTGTTGCTGATACGTTCCATTGCATCTTTAAGTTCTCTAATTGACTGCTTCAGTTCCTTCAGCTCTGCTATATCATTTTTATATTCTTCATATCATTCATCTCTTTTTTTTTTTTTGTAGAGACAGAGTCTCACTTTATGGCCCTTGGTAGAGTGCCGTGGCCTCACACAGCTCACAGCAACCTCCAACTCCTGGGCTTAAGCTATTCCCTTGCCTCAGCCTCCTGAGTAGCTGGGACTACAGGTGCCCGCCACAACGCCCGGCTACATTCATCTCTTATTTGATTCTGTTTTTGGATTTCCTTTTTGTTATTTTCTACTTTATGAGCAGTTTCCTTCATTGTTTCCATCATTTCCTTCACTGTTTTCATCATGTGTATTCTAAATTCCCTTTCTGTCATTCCTAACATTTCTTTATTGGTGGAATCCTCTGCAGTAGCTACCTCACGGTCCCTTGGCGGGGTTGTTCTGGACTGGTTCTTCATGTTGCCTGGAGTTTTCTGCTTATTCTTCCTCATGAGTGATTTCTTTTATCTGTTTCCTTGCCCTAATTTTCCTTTCACTTCCTCTTGCTCTTTAAGTTCCTGTGCCTGTGGACTAAGGTTTCAATGAGTCCTTTTGGTATAGGATGAGAAGGATGAGAAGGTTGAAAAGCAAGAAGGGATGAAAGAAAGAAGGAAATAACAAAAAGAAAATAGAGAAAGGAGAGGGAGTGGGTTAAAGGAATATTGACAAAAAGAAGAGAGGCACAGAAAGAGGGAGACAGAGCAATATAGGTGTACAGTAGGGTACTTTGACACAACCTTAAAAAACCCCAACCTCTGGGTTGCAACTTGAGGTCAGCAACTCTGCTAACCTGATCAGACACAGTACCCCACCTCCACCAAATAGAGAGGAAAGACAACAATGCTATAAATCAAACCAAAACAAAAAAACAGAAAGCTTTACAGGATAAAATTGGGTGAAAAACCAAATAACGGGGGTAGAAACACTAGCAAAAATGAAGTTCTAGTGATTGGAATAGGCAGCAATGAGAAATTGTATTTATACTAGAAAACTGGAGAAAGAAAAAAAGAATCTGTACTGAAAAGGTTGAAATTAAAAAACAACAACAACAACAGCAACATCAAAATAAACAAAAAACCAACAAAATAAACAAAATAAAAAATAACCAAAAACAAAGCAGTATATATATATATCTTGTTGAATATGGTCTGGGCAACTGGTGGTCTTCTGGGCTATGAGATGTTAATTACAATGCTGATACGACTGGAGGCCTCTATTGATTTCTCAAACCCCACAGGGTATACACCCTAAGTCTCTCTTCAGCCCTCTTAAAAGGCACTTTAAGCTTCTAAACTTGCTAAGCAGAAGCTTTCCCAGGAAAGTGTTTGTCGCTGGAATCACTGCTGAAGTGGCTATCCCCTTACCCAGTGTGCCAAAACCGGTCTCACTCTGCCCCTGAGGGTTAGGGCTGTAAGGCGGCTCAGACCTTGCCTTTAGGCCACTCAGTCAACCCCTAGGGGGGACCTTGTTGGGGGCAGTTCTCTCACAATGGCTCCCTGCAGCCCTCAGCCAAACACTATTAGCTCCATCCGTCCGGCTTAGCAGCTCAGTCTGGGGTCCCAGACAACGCCCGAAGCTCTCCGCACTCCCGCTCAACCTCTCCCCAAGGCAGTTCAGCTGAGTGCCAAGTCCAAAAACACCAAAACAGTTCACAGGTAAGGCCTTTCCAGTTTGCAGTCTCGCTGCTACTGTACTTACAGCTGTCGGCGGGATTAGACCGATTGAACACATGCGACTACTTGCCAGTTTTCCACTGTATTTTTCCTCCTCTTGGGGTCCACAATTCTCCCGCTGACTCCCTGTATCCTCAAAGGGATGATTATAGGCAGATCCTGCCAGCCAGAGATTCCTGGAGTCTTATCTGCCCAGACTCACAGTGCCCAGATACAAGGAAGCTGTTACTCGGCTGCCATCTTGCTCTACACCCCTCTTTTTTTTTTTTTGAGACAGAGTCTCATCTTGTCACCTTTGGTAGAGTGCTGTGGTGTTACAGCTCACAGCAATCTCAAACTCTTGACAACCCCTTGGACCCAGTGCACATCCCAGAAATAGAGAAATATTCAATACTCTCAGAAATCTGCAGTGATTCTGTTGCCTCAGCTTCCAGAGTAGCTGAGACTACAGGCCCCTGCCACAACACCTGGCTACTTTTTTTAGAGACAGCATCTCACTCTGGCTCAGGCTGGTCTCAAACGCTTAAGCTAAAGTGATCCATCTTCCTCAGCCTCCCAGGGTGCTAGGATTACAGGTGTGAAACACTATGCCTGGCTTTTCTTATTTTCATAAAGCAATAAAAACAATTCATGTTTCTTATCTGAGAAAAAGAAAAGGCAAAAGACATATCGAAAAATCACTCCCATATAACTATTGGTTCTCATCATCTCTGTGAATGAAATCAGTGGACCCAGTTGCACATGGCAGAAATAGAGAAATACTCTTTATATCTCCTTCTCCATCACCACCCTCTTCACCCACCATATTCAATTCTTTACCAAGACTTCTGGATTCCATCTCTGTTACAGGTCTCAGACACCTTCTGTCCCCACCTCTTCCTCAGTCTTCCTCAACTACTGAGAAGCCCCTTTCCTGGTCTCCTTTATGTTCTGAGTGGACACAGGGTGTATGTTCAATTTAGCAAAGAACTTAGCAACTTCTTTGGTGAGAAATATTAATTTCTGAAATTCTAAGAAATTATTTATAGCCTTCGACACTATGCAATTTGTAGAATAACAGTGAACATCTGGTCAGGTTTGTGGATTTTAAGGCTCAAAGACTGAAAATGCAACTTGTCCTAGAGGTTACCATGAAAAGATCACCCAGTTTGTGATCTTCTAGAGAAAGACTGCCCTGAGGCCGCGTAATTTGCTTCTTACATCTACCACAAACAACTTTAGTGGTCTTCTACATCCTCTCTTGCACACCCTGGTGGATTTTATAATAGAGTCTTAGTAATCCTAAATCTCGTGATCATATTGTTAAACCTCTCTCCTCCCAAACCCCTTCAGACCTTTTCACCAGTGATGATAAATATCAAAATTGTCCATGTGGCCGTCGATATTCATCATGATCTGCCCTCCCTCTACCACTCTGCTCTCACTTCTTCTGCAAGTTATTCCAGACCTTATCTGCTTAATATCTGTTGTTCATGTTTTAATATTACACCAATGAAGGAAAGAGATATTTTTATTTTACTCATCTATGTATCACTATTGTAAAGTACAATTTCTTTTCTATAGGATTTCTCTACCTGATGATGAAGAAGAAAGAATTTTTCTTTGTCAGGAATTTTTTTATATGACTATCAGGGATGTCCACCCCGTACCCATATTATTATGTGAGGATTTCTTTTGCTTATCTGTGGTGGAAGATTTCATGAAAATTATGCACGGACCTTTGTGCTCCTCAGCTTTCATTAGCATTTGTGTACTTGAGACAAGACAACTCTTTTTCTTCCAATGCAGCCCAGAGAAATCAAAGATTGGGTACCCCTGAATGGTTAAGTGCTTTTGTTCTTCCAAGTAGATATCTTTTGAAAGGCATTCAAATTTTACTTTACTCCAAACAAGTATTTATTCATTTCTAAGGAAAGGTTTGAGCAGAATAAATGAAAATGTAAAAAAATTAACATGAAGTGGTTTTCTGATCAGGATTAATTTAATTCAGTACTGAATTCAGTGTAAATGAATCTAGTCATTGAGGCCTATATGGAGTTTTTTTTACATTGCCTCTTTTATAGGGACATTTTTTCCAGGCAAAAACCCCCCTACATCTGAATACAATTCAAAAGCCAGACAGAGCAGAGACAATGTCACAAACACAATCATATATGTCTCTTGGTCAAGAGTTATAGAATTTTCCTGATGTCTAAGGTGACAGAGTTTTTTTTTTTTTAATTTTTTTTTATTAAATCATAACTGTATACAATGATATGATTATGGGGCATCATACACTCACTTCATAAACCATTTGACACATTTTTATCACAGTGGTTAACATAGCCTTTCCGGCGTTATCTCAGTTACTGTGCCAAAATATTTACATTCTACATTTACCAAGTTTCGCAAATACCCCTATAATATGCACCACAGGTGTGATCCCACCGATTCCCCTCCCTCTACCCACCCCCCCCTTTCCCACTTCCCCCTATTGTTAAGTTGTAGCTGGGTTATAGCTTTCATGTGAGAGTCCCAAATTAGTTTCATAGTAGGGCTGTGTACATTGGGTATTTTTTCTTCCATTCTTGGGATACTTTACTAAGAAGAATATGTTCCAGCTCCATCCATGTAAACATGAAAGAGGTAAAGTCTCCATCTTTCTTTAAGGCTGCATAGTATTCCATGGTATACATATACCACAATTTATTAATCCATTCGTGGATCGATGGACACTTGGGCTTTTTCCATGACTTAGCTATTATGAATTGGGCTGCAATAAACATTCTGGTACAAATATCTTTGTTATGTTGTGATTTTTGGTCTTCTGGGTATATGCCCAGCAGAGGAATTACAGGATTGAATGGCAGATCTATTTTTAGATCTCTGAGTGTTCTCCATATATCTTTCCAAAAGGAATGTATTAATTTGCATTCCCACCAGCAGTGCAGAAACTACTTTGAGATATCATCTAACTCCAATGAGACTAGCTATATCACAAAATCTCAAGGTGACAGAGTTTTTGATGATGCCATTATGTTATTTCATTTTATCAAAATTCTCCACGAGGCTTTGAGGGCATGGAGAAGCACAGCTTAGGGAAAGTTAAGAAGTGGCACAGGGGAGGCGGAGCATGATGGCAGACGGGACGGACATGTAGCCCACCTCTCCCAAGCCACCAGGTGAGAGGAAAGGCGGTCTGGACCTTCCCTGTGTGTGGATTATTGGAGTGGACAGACAGCTGGAGATGCCCAGTGAACTGGCAGTTTGCTATATATGAGGGGTAATTTAAAAATCACAGACTCTGTTGTAGAGATTCATCCCTGCTCGGCCGTGCCGGCCAGCAGGCCCCTCCCCCACGGAGGTCAGCAGCTTGTAAATGCTGACAAAATCCAATTGACAAGTAATTAATCCTGAACTGAGGGAGGCATCCGAAAGGAGAGCCACTCAAAACCACAGGGAGCTGGGCAAACTGTTGGACATTTGAAGGGAAGGGATCCTGCCCGGGAAACAGACATTTTGAACTACCCACAAGGGCTGGCACCTTTCCCCCAGGTGTTGGAGGGGGATGGCTGTTCAGGCTGCGCAGCGAACTGGCAGACGCCCATCCAAAACTCTGGACCATAAAACTCAGAATAAATCCCACGAGCGCTCCAACCATGGAACGGCTTGCAGCCTAGGACCCGGCTTTGGCTTCTGGGGCCGCGGAAGAACTGAAGCCGTGGACCAGCTTTGGCTGCTGAAGCCCCGGGAACCAGCTACAGGAGATACCACGCGAACTCAGCACCACTCCCCTTATGGCCGATTGCTGTCGCCAGTTTGCGGGGGAACCTGGGAGCAGAGTGGAGGGACTTAGGAAGCGTGGACACCTGCACTGAGTGGGAGGGTCGGTCGCAAGTGCTGTCCGGAGGAGAACAGCCGAGGTTGCACAATTCTTAGGCGACAAACTTTTACAGAAACTCCAAAATGGCGATTGGCCATGGAAGGTGGTTACCATGGTAACGGTATAAACTGTAAACCAGGTATAAGTCTCAAAACCACTCACAGCGCCACCTGATGTCCAGAAAGTATATTGCAGTGTGAATATATTCCTACAAAAGTTGATCCCTACAGCAGACATATAGACGTTTATAGGTATATTTCTACCACAAGAATATTTTTGCAGTTGGTGCCTTTTTGTTTTGTTTTGTTTTTTTTTGTTTTCGTGGGGGTTTCTTTTGTTTTTTTTTTTGCTTTTGTTTTCTTTTTGTCTGATTTTTCCTCACCATTTTCACAGAGGAGATATCGATAATTTTTTATTATTACATTTTATATAGATATATTTTTTATTTCTATGTATTCTAATTTTAATTTCTTCTTTCTTCTCACTTAACATTCCTTCTAACACCACTTTTTTCTCTTTTTTTCCCTTTCTTTCAATTATTTTATGATTATCACTATTTTTATTGCAGTTGTTCTTATATTGCTGTTGTCGTGGCTATTGCTTGTATGTTTATGTGTTTCTGTCTATCTCTGTATCTATGGGCCCATGTGCCTGGTAACCTTTGTATCTGTTTATTTGTTCATTTGGTCTCAGTGAGCTTGGTGTTACGACCTGTGACCCTGAGCTCCTAACACCCCCCCCTCACTCCGTGATCTGAAGACCTGCCCCCTCAGGAGTCCAGATTCTTGGCTGAACTCTCAAGAGGTATAGACAGGACCTGTACTGCAGCTGGCCAGTGTTGACTCTGTAGCAAAGGAGCGAGAAGACAACGGTTGGCTGAGAGGGAATTACACTGGAGCGGTGGTGCCCCAAGGTGCAGAGCAACAGCCATCTTCAGCAATAACAAGGCTCACCCCCAGATATCCCATAGCCTCTCCTCCTGTCTTCCTGGGCAACCAGATGAGGCCGAGCATCTTCTCAGATGGCAACCACCATGGAACAGACCTTGGACTGAAACACAGGTGCCATGAGTAAAGGGTTTTCCTGAGACGGTACCGACCTGGGTGGAACACGGGGACTAGAAAACACACCCGCAGAGCCGGGAAACTCCTAGGGTGGGGCTGATCCAGAGAACCGCTCTACTGAGCCTAAGACGCACCTGGCCCTTAGGGGATCACCAGCCTATAGACAAAGGAGGCCAAGAGGCTGCAGCCAACTGATCGTGTTGCAAATACAAACCCACAGGACTAAAGACAGAGCCTGAGACACAGGTTCTAGGAACTCAAATCAGCCTCTCCTCTGCAGAGGAATCTGGCAAGGTCAGAAACAAACTCCCACAGGGTTGTTCCCTTCACCCAGTAACATAAACTAAGGGTGGGGCTGGAACTGAGTGAACACCTCCAGCCTCCATCAAGTGCCTGAGGTTGACAGGCCACACCACTCCCTACTGGATAAAGACAGAGAATAGCGGCCTAGTCGGGCAGACACAGACTACCCTGTGACTTAGGCAGGTGCAAACCCCTGGAGTATCTGCTTACTGCAGACAACTGACTGGGTCACAGCCCTGTGGGGCTAGCAGAGACTGGGTGTGACAGAGCTGCAAGATGGGGAAGGAGGCATCATTCTTCCCAGACTGATCTATTTACTGGTGGCTCTTCCTGACTCTATGCAGCACTGGAGCAAGCCATTTTACAGCAGTCACCAGACCCCTGTGACCCAGTTCCCAGCGACCTCTTGAACTCTCCCACCCGAGGCAGCTGCTGACTGAGACAATTGACTTGGACCTTTTGAACTGAGTCACTCACCTGGGGACTATCCAGGTGGTGCCCTGGGTGTGTGGTTGTAGGAAGGTTTGATTTTCCTTTTCCATTTGTTGCCTGTGGTGGGTGGGGTGACTTAATTGCTGGTATTTCTCCACAGCTGAGACTTCAACCCAGAGTAACTGTTTCACTAGGGTCACATAGAAACCAGCTGAAAACAAGACAGAACCACTTAGCCCCTCTACAGCAAACAGGGCCCCAGTTTCTCAGGCCACAGCACTATACAGGCCTTCGACAAAACACCAGAGGAAAATCAAAGGGAGTAAAACAATCATGGGGTGGAATCAGCGGAAAAACAATGGTAACATGAATAACCAGAATAGATCAACAACCCCAAGGAAAGATACGGCAGATGTAATTGAAGATCCCATTCACAAACAACTGGCTGAGATGTCAGAAATAAAATTCAGAATTTGGATGGCAAACAAGATTAACAAAATGGAATTAGGAATTCATGGAGAAATTCAAAAGCTGTCTCAAGAATTTAATGAATTTAAAGACAAAACCATGAAAGACTTAGACACACTGAAACAAGAATTTGCAGCCCTCAAAGATATGAAAAATACAGTGGAATCCCTTAGCAACAGAATGGACCAAGCAGAAGAAAGGATCTCAGACATTGCAGATAAAGCCTTTGAACGCTCCCAAATTCTCAAAGAGGAAAAGAAATGGAGAGCAAAAATGGATCACTCACTCAGAGAGCTCTGGGATAACTCGAAGAAGGCAAATATCCGTCTCATAGGAATTCCTGAAACAGATGAAGTGGCCTCACTGGGCGCAGAGGCCCTTCTGCATGAAATTATGAAAGAGAATTTTCCAGACATGCCTAGAGAACCTGAAATTCAGATAGCAGATAGCTTCAGAACCCCAGCACGACTCAACCCCAATAAGACATCCCCCAGGCATATCATAATTAACTTCACTAAAGTTAATATGAAGGAGAAAATTCTCAAAGCTGCCAGGAGAAAGAAATCTATTATCTTCAAAGGGAAGAACATTAGAATGACTGCAGATCTCTCTGCTGAAACTTTTCAAGCCAGAAGAGGGTGGTCATCAACGTTTAATCTCCTCAAGCAAAATAACTTTCAACCCCGGATCTTGTACCCAGCTAAACTGAGTTTCATTTACGACGGAGAAATTAAGTACTTTAATGACATACATATGCTAAAGAAATTTGCCATAACTAAACCAGCTCTTCAGGATATTCTCAGACCTATCCTCCATAATAACCAACCCAATCCTCGACTACAAAAGTAAACTCACTCAGAAACTTCTGATCAAACTCTAACTTCCACAACAGCAAAAGGATTAAAAATGCCCACTGGACTTTCAAAAAAACTCAATACCCCAAATTTCACCAAACTTATCAATGCTCTCCATTAATGTGAATGGCTTAAACTGCCCTCTAAAGAGACATAGGTTAGCTGACTGGATACAAAAACTCAGGCCAGACATTTGTTGCATACAAGAGTCACATCTTAACTTAAAAGACAAATACAGACTCAGGGTGAAAGGATGGTCATCCATATATCAAGGCAAATGGTATCCAGAAAAAAGCAGGAGTTGCAATTTTATTTGTGGACACAATAGGCTTTAAACCAACAAAAGTAAGGAAGGACAAAAATGGTCACTTCATATTTGTTAAGGGTAAGTCTCAATATGATGAGATTTCAATTATTAATATCTATGCACCCAACCAGAATGCACCTCAATTTATAAGAGAAACTCTAACAGACATGAGCAACTCTATTTCCTCCACTTCCATAGTAGTTGGAGATTTTCACACAACTTGATTTCCCCCAACTCTATAATAGTCGGAGATTTTAATACTCCTTTGGCAGTGCTGGATCGATCCTCCAACAAAAAGCTGAGTAAAGAAATTCTAGATTTAAATCTAACCATCCAGCGTTTAGATTTAGCTGACATCTACAGAGCATTTCATCCCAACAAAACTGAATACACATACTTTTCATCAGCCCACGGAACTTACTTCAGAATTGATCACATCTTAGGTCACAAGTCTAACCTCAGCAAAGTTAAAGGAATAGAAATTATTTCATGCATCTTCTTGGACCATCATGGAATAAAACTTGAGATGAGTAACAACAGGAATCTGCATACACATACAAAAACATGGAAGTTAAATAACCTTATGCTGAATGATAGCTGGGTCAGAGATGAGATCAAGAAGGAAATTGCCAAATTTCTGGAACAAAACGACAATGAAGACACGAACTATCAGAACCTCTGGGACACACCAAAGGCAGTTCTAAGAGGGAAATTTATAGCACTGCAAGCCTTCCTCAGGAGAACGGAAAAAGAGGAAGTAAGCAACTTAACGGGATATCTCAAGAGACAGGAAATGAAAGAACAATCCAACCCCAAATCCAGTAAAAGAAAAGAAATAACCAAAATCAGAGCAGAACTAAATGAAATTGAAAACAAAAGAATAATACAACAGATCAATAAATCAAAAAGCTGATTTTTTGAAAAGGTCAACAAAATAGATAAACCTTTGGCCAACCTAATCAGGAAAAAAAGAGTAAAATCTCTAATCTCATCAATCAGAAATAACAAAGACGAAATAACAACAGACTCCTCAGAAATCCAAAAAATCCTTAATGAATATTACAAGAAACTATACTCTCAGAAATAGGAAAATCTGAAGGAAATCGACTGTTACTTGGAAACACATCACCTTCCAAGACTTAATCAAAAACAAGTGGAAATGTTGAACAGGCCCATATCAAGTTCAGAAATATCATCAACCATACAAAATTTCCCCAAAAAGAAAAGCCCGGGACAAGATGGTTTCACGTCAGAATTCTACCAAACCTTTAAAGAGGAATTAGTACTTATACTACTCAACCTGTTCCAAAAGGTAGAAAAAGAAGGAAGACTACCCAACACATTCTATGAAGCAAACATCACCCTGATCCCCAAACCAGGAAAAGACCTAACAAGAAAAGAAAATTATAGACCAATATCACTAATGAATATAGATGCAAAAATATTCAACAAGATTCTAACAAACAGAATCCAGCAACATATCAAACAAATCATACATCATGACCAAGTCGGTTTTATCCCAGGGTCTCAAGGCTGGTTCAATATACGTAAATCTATAAATGTAATACAGCACATAAACAAATTAAAAAACAAAGACCATATGATTCTCTCGATCGATGCAGAAAAAGCTTTTGATAACATCCAACATCCCTTCATGATTAGAACACATAAGAAAATTGGTATAGAAGGGACATTTCTTAAACTGATAGAGGCCATTTACAGCAAACCCACAGCCAATATCATATTGAATGGAGTTAAATTGGAATCATTTCCACTTAGATCTGGAACCAGACAAGGCTGCCCATTGTCTCCATTGCTCTTTAACATGTAATGAAAGTTTAGCCACCACAATTAGGGAAGAAAAGGCGATCAAGGGTATCCACATAGGGTCAGAAGAGATCAAACTTTTGCTCTTCGCAGATGATATGATTGTATATCTGGAAAATACTAGGGACTCTACTGCAAAACTCTTAGAAGTGATTAAGGAATACAGCAGTGTCTCAGGTTACAAAATCAACATTCATAAATCGGTAGCCTTTATATATACCAACAATAGTCAAGTTGAAAAAACAATTAAGGACTCTATCCCATTCACAATAGTGCCAAAGAAGATGAAATATTTGGGAGTTTATCTAACAAAGGACGTGAAAGATCTCTATGAAGAGAACTATGAAACTCTAAGAAAAGAAATAGCTGAGAACGTTAACAAATGGAAAAATATACCATGCTCATGGTTGGGAAGAATCAACATTGTTAAAATGTCCATACTATCCAAAGCAATATATAATTTCAATGCAATCCCCATTAAAGCTCCACTGTCATACTTTAAAGATCTTGAAAAAATAATTCTTCATTTTATATAGAATCAGAAAAAACCTCGAATAGCCAAGACATTACTCAAAAATAAAAACAAAGCAGGAGGAATCAGGCTACCAGATGTCAGACTATACTACAAATCGATAGTGATAAAAACAGCATGGTACTGGCACAAAAACAGAGAAGTAGATGTCTGGAACAGAATAGAGAACCAAGAGATGAATCCAGCTAATTACTGTTATTTAATCTTTGACAAGCCAATTAAAAACATTCAGTGGGGAAAAGATTCCCTATTTAACAAATGGTGCTGGGTGAACTGGCTGACAACCTGTAGAAAACTGAAACTGGACCCACACCTCTCACCATTAACTAAGATAGACTCTCACTGGATTAAAGATTTAAACCTAAGACATGAAACTATAAAAATACTAGAAGAGAGTGTAGGGAAAACCCTTGAAGAAATTGGGTTGGGTGAGTTTTTTATGAGAAGGACCTCCCGGGCAATTGAAGCTGCTTCAAAAATACACTACTGGGACTTGATCAAACTAAAAAGCTTCTGCACAGCCAAGAACACATTAAGTAAAGCAAGCAAGCAGCCCTGAGAATGGGAGAAGATATTTGCAGGTTATGTCTCCGACAAAGGTTTAATAACCAGAATCCACAGAGAACTCAAACGCATTAGCAAGAAAAGAACAAGGGATCCCATTGCAGGCTGAGCAAGGGACTTGAAGAGAATGTTCTCTGAAGAAGACAGGCGCATGGCCTTCAGACATATGAAAAAATGCTCATCATCTTTAAGCATCAGAGAAATGCAAATCAAAACTACTTTGAGATATCGTCTAACTCCAGTGAGACTAGCCTATATCACAAAATCCCAAGACCAGAGATGTTGGCGTGGATGTGGAGAAAAAAGAACACTTTGCACTGCTGGTGGGAATGCAAATTAATACATTCCTTTTGGAAAGAGATATGGAGAACACTTAGAGATCTAAAAATAGATCTACCATTCAATCCTGTAATCCCCCTACTGGGCATATACCCAGAAGACCAAAAATCACACCATAACAAAGATATTTGTATCAGAATATTTATTGCAGCCCTATTCATAATTGCTAAGTCATGGAAAAAGCCCAAGTGCCCATCGATCCACAAATGGATCAATAAATTGTGGTATATGTACACCATGGAATATTATGCAGCCTTAAAGAAAGATGGAGACTTTACCTCTTTCATGTTTACATGGATGGAGCTGGAACATATTCTTCTTAGTAAACTCTCTCAAGAATGGAAGAAAAAGTACCCAATGTACTCACCCTTATTATGAAACTAATGTAGGACCTTCACATGAAAGCTATATCCCAGTTATAACCTAAGAATAGGGAGAAAGGGGAAAGGGAGAGGTGGGGGGAGAGACGGGGAAGGAGGGGGATTAATGGGATTACACCTGCGGTGCATCTTACAAGGGTATATGTGAATCCTAGTAAATGTGGAATGTAAAGGTCTTAGCAAAATAACTAAGAAAATGCTACAAAAGCTATGTTAACTAATGTGATGAAAATGTGTCAAACGATCTATGAACCAAGTGTATGGTGCCCCAGGATCATACTAATGTACACAGCTATGGTTTAATAAAAATAAATAAAGAAAAAAAAAAAAAGAAGTGGCACAGGCCTGGCAGAGCAGTTTCCTCACTCTACTGAGGTAGCAGCTACCCCAGAACCATCTCAGGTTGTAGCAACATTATGTTGACAAGTTTTAGAGGGTTCCATAGACCCCAGAAGTGGGTTAAGGCCACTTTCTTTAAGAAAGCATGACACCCAGCAGGACGGGATATAACAGTATTGGTGATATCACTGTGCAGTGGAGCGGGTCAAAGAGGTAGGTGCACTTTGGGATATGACTGCGTGCAATGAAAGCTTTATTTGGGGTTATGATGTGGATTTTAAACTCTAAAATTATGTTGTTCCATTCTCTGCTGACAGAAGCCTGGATCAGGTAACCATTGTTTGTTACTAAAATTACAATCACCTATGATGTCGGGGTTAGGGTATTCTCAGAAATAGATACACATTCCACCCAGGTTCCTAAATTTAGCTAATAGCTATTTCCTCGACAATGCCCAATTATCATGTTCATGAGATTATCTAAGGATTTATTTTCCTAAATGAGATTGATGCATTTAATTATAAAATACCAACCTACAAAATATCACTTTGCTTTGGGAGCGTACCTGAAAAGCAAACAAGCAAACACAAATCAGCAGAAAATAGTCCTGAAGCTAATGTCAAAAAATCTTTGTATTACTCTACATGCATACGTTAGTGATTTGGGGGTCACATGATATTAGTGACTTTCAAACATCTTTTGATTAGGCAGAACCAGATAATACTGGCTAAGTAAATACACCTACACCAAGCATGTAAGAGGAGAAGGTTCTCTCTGATGATTCTTTGTTGTTTACATGATCATTTAAATGAGTCTATGAGTGCACTATTCAGGTGACAGGTATATGAAAAGCCTAGATTTCAGTGCCTGTAGCTCAGTGGTTATGGTGCCAGCCACATGCACCGAGGCTGACAGGTTTGAACCCACCCTGAGCCAGCTAAACAACAACAACTGCAACAAAAAATAGCAGGGCATTGTGTAGGGTGTCTGTAGTCCCAGCTACTAGGGAGGCAGATGCAAGAGAATTGCTTAAGCCCAAGAATTTTTTTTTTTTTTTTTTTAGAGACGGAGTCTCACTTTGTCGCCCTCGGGAGAGTGCCATGGCATCACAGCTCACAGCAATCTCCAGGTCTTGGGCTTAGGTGATTCTCTTGCCTCAGCCTCCCAAGTAGTACGCCCAAGAATTTGAGATTTGCTGTGAACTGTGATGCCACAGCACTCTACCAAGGGCGATAAAGTGAGACTCTGTCTCAAAAAAAAAGAAAAAAATTCAACACTGATGCTTAGGGAAACATTTTGGCTTTTGGATTTTCAAACTTGGGATCCCCAGATAAGTAAGTACAATACAAACATCCCCAATCCAAAAATAATCTGGAAAATATCTAAAATCCAAAACACTTTTGGTTTCACACATTTCAGATAAGGTACACCTGATCTGTATACTTACTTACAAGGATCCACTGACAATCACGGAATGGAATATGCCAGACCTCAGAGTTCCAGGCTTCAAGTAGCAGAAACTGACAGGCCTTGACTTTCTCTATTTATGCCTAAATACCTTCTCTATGCTATGAAAATTCACATCTTTTTTTTGGGGGGGGGTGTTTAAATGTTTATTAAACCAAATTTTTAAATTGTATATCCACGTATCCTGTAAACAAATACAGTACACATGTAAGGAAAAGGCTAGCAGGAAGAACTTAATGGAAAAAGCAAAGTTCCCTCTGTACTATGGCACCTCATCACAATACCCTCCCGAGGTTGGTGCCTTGGGGCCATAAATACAGCCAAAAAGTTAAATGAAAAACCAGATATTTAGCTCAACTCCATCTCCTGGGGTGCATTTCAAAACAGATATTTATTCTACACTACAGTAGGGTGGATTAGAGCAGGGCGACACTGTAGTTTTTGCATTCATCAATTGGCTAAAATAGTACAAACTAAACTTCCAACTGTGGTGTCTCCCTCCTAATACCATAATTAATAAGAATTGTGAATTAAAAGACATGATGAACCACAGATAATTACAAATATAGATAACTCGCAGAATAGTAAATACCTACAGTTAACAAAGCATAAACTTATAAATTTACCTTTTCCCATAATGTGCAAAATAGCGTAAGTGTGTTCAAGAGGTACAGTCAGCAGCTGACTTCACAGTGGTAATGTTGAGGGCATTTGTTCACAGGAAAAAAATTCAAGTACAAAAGCCAGAGTAGGAAGTTGAAGGCAGATGAAAATATATAAAACACACAAAATCCTAATTCCTCATGTCATTATCCTTCTTTAATACACACCACAATTAACTTACAGCCTTTATGTATCTTAAAAAGTAACTCTGTTACCTATGTACAAACTTTTAAAAAAAGATGTATAGGAGACAAGCAAAAATTGATGAACTTAACAGTGGTTCTAAAACCGCTGAGACTTATAACATTTTGTGTGCTTTCATTTACTTCTATGTATGGGGTTTTTAAATGCCTTCTGAAATGATTTGGATAGTTTTTAAAATTCCCATGAAAATCTATTCTATAATCATTTCTGGTAAAGAAGGGAAAAAAATCCCATACTGGGGTTGGTGGGGGGCAGGTTCAACTCTTACAAAGAAACTGGAATTTCATAAGTATATAAATTACATTCACATGGTTCCTTTAACACGTATCAACTGATACATAAGGTAATTGTATAATGCTATTCTGAAATCAATTACATTTAAAAGGTGCAGCAATTCCCATTCTCATTCTAGAATTAAAAGCATTTATTCCATAATGTGCGTTTCAGCAATGTTGACATCTCCTTGGTTGTATGACAGTGTCACTTTAAAGCTTCACTAAAGATTCAGCAAGTCCCAGAGATTTAGATAGAGACATTATTGATAGGAAATTTGCCAGTGTTTTGAAGGAACACTGTTCTAGATTGAGGTGACCTTATGACAAGTCAAGTAGACCCTCACTACCTGCAAGAAATTGGGATGAGTAACTACCTGTGGTATTGTTGGTTTTGAACTTTTATGGTTCAGGACTGCTATTCACGTCTTTTTTCAAAAGTATCAGAAAACCATTTTACTTATCTTCAAACACTATTTCAGATTATAGAGGAGCATTTAATTGTATGTGGGCTTTATCTTTCATATAATAATTCAAGAACCTCAAGTATAGAATGCTGTTTGATTTCTAAGGTTTAAACACTGCCTATCAAAAATAAACATCTTTTGATTAATGAATATGTTCATTTTGAAATAGGATGGAATATGAAAGCGTATCTCTTTCTGTTGTGAGGTTTTGGCTTAGGTCACAAAGCTAAAAAAAAAAAGAGAAAAGTGCTATGTAGTACAAATGCTACCCATTATTCCTGGCACTTTCAAGTTTACTGATTGAAAACTGACTTCGAGATTCTCGGTTTATCACAATAGTAATTAGGAGGACACCTGGAAAGTGATAAGAAAAAAATAGAATTACTAATAAGAAACTCAGAATTTTGGGGCAGCGCCTGTGGCTCACTCGGTAAGGCACTGGCCCCATATACCGAGGGTGGCGGGTTCAAACCCAACCCTGGCCAAACTGCAATGAAAAAATAGCCAGCATTGTGGTCCCAGCTACTTGAGAGGCTGAAGCAAGAGAATCGCTTAAACCCAGGAAGTTGGAGGTTGCTGTGAGCTGTGTGATGCTACAGCACTCTACTGAGGCCATAAAGTGAGACTCTGTCTCTACAAGAAACTCAGAATTTTCCTTAAGGTGAAGATGTTGTTGGACTAAGCATTTGGGAGGGATTGCTTCATCCTACCTTGAGCCAATGAGGTACCTCTTCCACAGATAGTTCAGGCAAAATGGCCTGTATTTGAGCAGCCTTAAACTCTTAAGCAATATTCCCCAGAGTTTCAAAAATAATAAGGTAGTTTTCTGATCCACAATTTAAAATACTTCCAAATGGATCCTGCTTAGCTGTCTTACAGACTCAGTAGGCTGGCACACTGCATCTTGTGCTGATTTAAATCTCATGTTGTTTCAACCATCAGAATGAACTCTACATGGCTTCAGAATTAGGGCCAATTGGGATTTCCATAGTATTTCTCGTCAATCATCTTATCTAACTTAACCATTTGAGTATTTCAGACAATAAGAGTTAGCAAAGTCCCTCATGAGCCCTTCTGTGAAGTTTCCTAAGTAAGTAGGAAACATTTTTCCTGATAGTACCCAATTAATATCAGTAGGTACTTTTTCAAAATATCTCTTTAACGAACATTTGACTAAATGTGGCTATATTACATATGGTAACATATGCCTTTGTAACTGGGTTATGGAATGACCAGGAAGCTACTGGATTTAGGTAGAAAACAATCTCATTTGATCTAACAATAAGCCCTTCAAACAGCCATCCTAGCTCCTTCCTGCATACAGACTTTGAGTATTAAATTGCAGAGCCCATGCACTGTTCTCACTCCTACCCCCAGATCTGCTAACTTAACTTTCACCTCCCATGAAGTTTCTGGTTCCTCTCTGGTAAAAAAAAAAAAGCTAAATTTAGGTGGGATGAGTATAGGTTACAAAAAGGAAGAAAAGAATTTGTCTTACTTGAGTGCCACCTTTATCTTCAGAAGTTGAAATGAGTAATCTCTCTCTTGCAGGGTATTTTTGTAAAGTTCCTTGAAATTTCCTTATTGCTGGGCACTATTTATGCATTCTCATGGGAGAATAGTCTACATAAGAACACCGTTAGGGCTCCCTCATTCCACTGTTTTCTCTTGAAGTCACATGGAATCTGGCCTCATGTCTGGGGGGAGTTGAATTAGGCAGCTATTGGCCAATGCTTTTCACCTGGGCTTATCTTTGGTCCAGAGGATGCCATCTAGGCATATGAGGTTCAGATAAATATACATTCAAGTCAACATAAGAGATTAATTGTAAAATATGAGAGATTCTGTGAAATATTAAGTGTTATATTATGTTTAAACCATAGACCAAGAAAGAAACTGCTCATGGTTCTCTTGTCCTATATGATTTGGAAAAATAAAAATCATTTTTATTTCTGCCAGAACCATTCTTCCAGATATTTGTGAATCAACCACACTGAGGTGGGTACTGAACAGGCCACTGGGACTAGCAGTGAAGAACCCTGATTTATGGCCGGCACAAGGCAACGTGCAATGTGATGAGTGGTGTATGGCTGCCGAGTCCTGGAGGACATTCAAAACCCTTCCTGCATAAGTGGTTCACCATATTCTTATAAGGGAAGCCAGGCTAAACTGAAGAAGGGGTGGGTGTTCCAGAAAAGCAAAACTAGCATAGGCCAAGAGAAGATCAAATATAAGACGCCCCCAACCGTGTAAATGGAGCAATTTTCCATCTTCACGTTTTTTCCCCCAATTTCAAATGGTAAAGAATCCCCACATCTATTCCTCATTTATATGTCATCATAAGTCTATGATTCTTCCCTAAATGAAGTCAAACTCCCCATTCTTTTTCCATTTACCTCTGTCATTTCTAGTCCACCAGAGTAGAACAGAGATCATCACAGTGAACACCAGCAAAAGCACAAACACAGACAGACCCACTGTCCAGGGACTGACTTTGGGGAACAGGGAATCTGAAAAACAACTTTTATGCCACTTGAGATACAGCTTAACAT
Organism: Nycticebus coucang; assembly: GCF_027406575.1. Classification (NCBI taxonomy): domain Eukaryota; kingdom Metazoa; phylum Chordata; class Mammalia; order Primates; family Lorisidae; genus Nycticebus; species Nycticebus coucang. The sequence continues at coordinate 13,086,908 of NC_069799.1, read as the reverse complement.
AAGGTGACTTGGCTGCTGGATATGAATCCTAACATGTATGTTCCTTGGAGACAGTATCAGGAAGGCAGAGATTGTAAGCCTCACCCACCCTCCCTGTAATTCTAAGGGATTCAGGTATACTGAAGAGGCTCGTATTTCCCTCTTCCTCCCAATGTGGGGAGATACAAAGTGTCCTTCAAAAAGATGCTGAATGTATGGGAATAATGCAACAGACTCACATGTCTATGATAATAGTTTAACAAATGCTGACATAATTTTAAGAGTGATATATAATTCTTTAAATAAAATTATATAAGGATAATGAAGGTTTTTCTTCCATTTAATTCATCTCTCATCCTCCTAGGGATGATTTTGTCTTGTGTCCTTTCTATTCTATTATTTTGTACGTATTACATAATCCTAACAATATGTTGATCATTGAGGGGGACATGGAACTTTTCTTATGATTAAATGAGAAACTATTATGTCAAATGACAAACCAAATAGGTCTCATGTTCCAAGCCTTAGAAATAGAATTCTAGCTCACCTCAAGAACTCAAATTTACAAAAATGAGAAAGCATTTTTCTTTAAACTTTATGTCCTAGAATATGGTTTTCAAGGTCTTTTTACATGTAGTACTGTGACCTGAGGATTATTAATTTTTACCTTTCTCAGCCCCACATCATCATTCCCTCTAAAACATTCCTCAATCCCTTTGTTCATTATGAAAATCACAGCAGGAGACTTAGATAATTTTCCCTCCTCTAACTTTGTTTTTCCAAGGTTTTCATAAAAAAAAAAAAAACAACTTTACTCTTCTGACATCAACTATACACTCTTTCATGTCTTCAACTTCAGGTTTTCTTCTAATTATTTTTAACATGTATGACTTGCCAAACTAAAGCACATGATAAATAATAATTGAATGGCAAAAGTCCTGTAGACATCCATTTGTATATCCATTATGCAAAAGTATTTAAGATTAAGTATTAGAAAAGTAAAGGAAAGGGCTGGGGGTGTCCAAAATAGCAGACTAGAGTGATCTACTCCTCAGCCTTCTTCAGTGAAATTGAGGAAAGTGGACCCCAGCCAGCACTGGCTGGATTGCCCTGCCAAGAAACATCATCCAGGGACATAGTGAGACAGCAGGGGAGTCCAGGAGCCAAGGAGGAGGTCAGAAGCAGTGGAAGACCACCCATAAGGCCAGTGCCTGTGCGCATGCAGAGGCCAGCCAGCCCTTTGATGGACCATTAGAGAAAGGGAAGACCCATCCTGCGGTTTTTTGGGACTTGGGAGCTTGCTGGAGCTACCTTGGGAAAGCATGAGCAAGCAAACAAACTTGAATGGAACCCAGTAGCTGTGTTTAAACCAGTGGGTAGGGTGGAATTTCCAGATGGCTGGGCTGCTGGCAGGGCACCACCATTGGTAGGAAGCTTGCCAAGGAGGAACAGCCCCCAGGATTCCAGCATAAGGCTGCTTCTGGCATACATACTGAACTCCAGTGGCCAGCTTTGGGGTGAGTAGGACAGATCCCGCACCCATGTGAGGACCCCTTTATTGCCAAGCAGGACTGTTGGGAAGGTCAAGGCATGTCTCTCAAGAAGTTTGGTGAGAGTTTCAGGCTTCCATCTTGCTTCAGGTCAAATAAATCACTAGGTCTCAACAGCAACAAGATAGTGGCTTCCCATAACCATCATACACAGCAGAAATAGGAAGCTTGTTTTGCATCTCCTAACACCAGAGGTCAACCTGGTGTCCAGGCAGTATTGCAATATATGTATATATTTTTTTAATTTGTTCTTTCTTTTTAAAAATTTTTGTTTTGTTGTGTTTCATTTTGTCATTTTTACTTAGTTCAATTCCAAGATTTCCACCTTGATCATGATTTTTCTGCCTCTTTTCTTTCATTCTTTTCCATTTCTCTACCCTTTTCTTTTTTCTGTACTTTTTCACTTTTCTCATCTTCCATTTGTAAATCTCTCTAATGACAATGGACATATCCCACATATTCCAGTTTTTTTATAATTAAATTTTTACTTTTCATTTTCAATTTTTCATGGTCTGTTTTGTTCTATTTCATTCTGTATTTTATTTATGGAATGGAGCCCTCCTCTGAGACTTATGCTGGGATACCATGGCATTGGCCTAGACCAAGCAGGTCTTGAAACCCTGGACTATGGCATCCTTCTAGCTTTGGCCTTTCAAAGACTATAATGTTAGGTCCTCAGCATGACACACTGTTGTTTTATTTTATATTAGGCACAAATGGGGTCTTTCTTTTGCTCAGGCTGGTGAGGAATTCCTGACCTCAGGAAAACCAACCACCTCAGTCACATATAGTCCTGGAATTAAGGGTGCGGGTCAGCACACACATACCTTGCCGTACACCACTATTATTCCTGTTTTTATCTTTCCATCATTCTTCTCTCCTTGTTTTCATTTTTTCCTTTCACCCTTTTTTAGTTTTTCTTTCCTTTCTCCATTCTCACTCTTTGTTCCTCTCCTCTTTTTGCTTATGTAGCGAAAGGCCACTCCAGTGCCCAAGCCCATAGACAAGGAAATTTCAGGAAAAGGAGGAAGTGAGAGGAAAAATTAGGGCATGGAAAAGAACAAGGAGAAAACACATGTGTTGGGGTGGAGCAAGATGGCAATTCATGAAGACAGTTCAGCTGAGCTCTCCTAGATCAATTGAGAAACAAGAGTTAGCCAGTCTGTGTTTGGAGAGAAAATTTTGCCTTGAGAGGTGGAACTCAACTCCAGCAAAAACACTCAAAACCAGACAAAGGCATGGAAATTAAACAACTTTATGCTCAATGACAGTTGGGTGCAGGAAGTAATAAAAGAGGAAATCATTAACTTCTTTGAGCATAACAACAATGAGGACACATGTTACCAAAACCTACAGGATATAGCAAAAGCAGTCCTGAGAGGAAAATTTATCACTTTAGATGCCTACATCTGAAAAACAGAAAGAGAGCACATTAACAAACTTACAAGCCATCTTATGGAATTGGAAAAAGAAGAACAATCTAAACCTAAACCCAGCAGAACGAAAGAAATTGCCAAAATTAAACCCGACATTAATGAAATTGAAAACAAAAGAAAAATTCAGAAAATAAATGAAACAAGGAGTTGGTTTTTGAAAAAATAAATAAAATAGATAAACCTTTGGCCAGACTAACTAGAAACGGAAAAGTAAAATCTCTAGTAACCTCAATCAGAAATGATAAAGGGGAAATGACAACTGATGCCACAGAGATACAAGAGACTATCTCTGAATCCTACCAAAAACTGTACACTCAAATTTGATAATGTGAAGGAAATGGATCAATATTTGGAATTACACCCTCTCCCTAGACTTAGCCAGGAAGAAATAGAACTCCTGAACAGAACAATTTCAAGCGCTGAGATCAAAGAAACAATAAAAATCGCCCAGGAAAGAAATGCCCTGGTCCAGATGGCTTCACAACAGAATTCTATCAAACCTTCAAAGAAGAGCTCATTCCCATGCAGCAGAAATTATTCCAAAAAATTGAGGAGGAAGGAATCTTCCCCAACACGTTCTATGAAACAAACATCACTCTGATAGCAAAACCAGGAAAAGACCCAACAAAAGGAGAACTTTAGACCAATTTCATTCATGAATACAGATGCAAAATTTCTCAACAAAATCCTAGCCAATAGATTACAGCTTATCATCAAAAAAGTCATACATCATGATCAAGTAGGTTTCATTCAGGGATGCAAGGCTGGTTTAACAGTTGCAAGTCCATAAACATTATTCACTATAATAATAGTAGCAAAAACAAAGACCATATGATCCTCTTAGTAGATGCAGAAAAAGCATTCAATAAAATCCAGCATCCTTTTCTAATTAGAAAGAACACTAAAGAGTATAGGCATACATGGCACATTTCTTAAACTGATTGAAGCTATCTATGACAAACCCCCAGCTAATGTTTTACTGAATGGAGTAAAATTGAAAGCTTTTCCACGGAGAACTGGAACAACTTAAAGTTGTCCTCTGTCGCCATTACTGTTCAACATAGTGCTGGAAGTTCTAGCCAATACAATTAGGCAAGAGAAAGAAATAAAGGGTATCCAAATGGGGGCAGAGGAGGTCAAACTCTCCCTCTTTGCTGATAATATGATCTTATACTTATATGACCCCAAAGACTCAACCACAAGACTGCTGGAAGTCATCAAAAAATACAGTAAGTTCTCAGGATATAAAATCAATGTCCACAAGTCAGTAGCCTTTGTATATGCCAGTAACAGCCAAGATGCAAGGCTAATTAAGGGCACAACTCCCTTCAACATACCTTCCAAGAAAATGAAATACCTAAGGACATACCTAACAAAAACGATGAAGGAACTCTATAAAGAAAACTATGAAACCCTAAGAAAGGAAATAGCAGAGTATACTGACAAATGAAAGAACATACCATGCTTATGGTGGGGAAGAATCAACATTGTCAAAATGTCTATACTTCCCAAAGCAATGTATATATTCAATGCCATCCCTATTCAAATATCAACATCATACTTTCAGGACTTGGAAAAAATGATTCTTCATTTTGTATGGAACCAGAAAAAATCCCGTATAGTGAAGGCAGTTCTTAGTAATAAAAATAAAGCTGGGGGTGTCAGCAAAGCAGATTTTAGGCTATAATACAAGGCCATAGTGGTCAAGACAGCATGGTACTGGCACAAAAATAGAGGCATAGACATTTGGAATCTAATAGAAAACCAGGAAAGGAAACTAACATCTTACAACCACCTAATCTTCAATAAACCAAACAAGAACATACACTGGGGGAAAGACTCCCTATTCAATAAATGGTGGTGGGAGAACTGGATATCTACATGTAGAAGACTGAAACTGGACCCACACCTTTCTCCACTCACAAAAAATTGACTCAAGATGGACAAAGGACTTAAATTTAAGGCATTAAATGATAAAAATCCTTAAAGAAAGCATAGGAAAAACACTGGGATATATCAGCTTGGGAAAAGAGTTTATGAAGAAGACTTCCATGACATGCAACAACAACTAAAAAGAACAAATGGGACTTAACTAAACTGAAAAGTTTCTGTACAGACAAAGAGACAACATCAAAGCAAATAGACAATCTACATGATGGAAAAGGAGACTTGCCTATTTTGATTTAGACAAAAGCTGGATAACTAGGATCTACAGAGAACTCAAATAAATCCACATGAAAAATGTCAACAATCCCATAGATCCATAGGCAAGAGACATGATTAGAACCTTCTCTAAAGAAGACAGACGAATGGCTAGCAAACATATGAAAAAATGCTCATCATCCCTAATTATTAGAGAAATGCAAATCAAAACCACCCTGAGATATCATCTAACCCCAGTGAGAATGGCCCACATCTCAAAATCTCAAAACTGCAAATGCTGGCATGGATGGTGGAGAGAAAGGAACACTTACACTGCTGGTGGGACTGAAAACTAATACAACCCTTTTGGAAGGAAGTATGGAGAACCCTCAAAGAACTCATGCTAGACTTCCCATTTGATCCTGCAGTCCCATTACTGGGCATCTACCCAGAAGGAAAAGAGTCCTTTTTTCTTCAGGACATTTGCATTAGACTGTTGCAATTCAGTTTACAGTCGCCAAAATGTGGTAACAGCCTAATTGCCCACCAACCCAGGAGCAGATTAACAAGCTGTGGTATATGTATACCATGGAATACTATTCAGCCATTAAAAAAGATGCAGACTTTACATCCTTTGTATTAACCTGGATGGAAGTGGAACACATTGTTCTTAGTAAAGCATATTCTTAGTAAATGGAGAAGCATGAATCCTATGTATTGAATTTTGATGTAAGGACAATTAATGACCTAATGCATAGTGGAGGGTGGGGGAAGGGGAGAGTAGGGAGAGAGAGAGAAAGAGGGAGAGGGTGGAGGATGGGAAGAGCAGAGAGAGGGAAGGAGAGAAGGGGGTGGGATATTGCTGTGTGACAGTAAAAAAAAGAAAAATTATGGGAAATGACAGAAAGGGAATTTAGAGTACGGATGTCAAGAATGATGAAGGCAATTGAAGGAAAATTTTAAAAATCACAAAGACCAAATTGAAAAATTGACTCAAGAATGAGTGAAAGACATGATAAAATGAGAAAGGATATATTGAAGCTTAGGAATTGAAGGAGTCAACCAAGAAACTTAAAGGTGCACTAAAAAGTATCAACAACAAATTAGATGAGGGAGAAGAAATAATCTCAGAGGAAGAGGATGAGGCTCTTGAGCTAACTCGGGCATTTAAAGAGGCAGAGAAAAAAAGAGTAAAATCAGAGCAATAGCTTAGAGAATTATGGGACTTCATAAAGTGTTCAAATTTATGAATTACAGGTATGCCTGAAGGGGAAGAAGAACACCCCAAAGGCATAGAAGCTCTACTGGAGGATATCATAAATTAAAATTTTCTAACCACCACCAAAGATGCACTCCTTTTAGATGTATAACAAACCATGATTAAAATCAATATAAATAGAGTATCTCCTCAACAAATTGTAATGAACTTGGCTGAGGTAAAAATGAAAAAGAAAATTCTGAGATCAGCCAGGAGTAAGCACCAATTGACTTCAGGGGAAGATCCATCAGGGTGGCAGCAGATTTTTGAGCTGAAACTTTTCAAGCCAGAAGAGGGTGGTCATCTAACTTTAACCTTATTAAACAAAATGACTTACAGCCCAGGATTATATATCCTACTAAAGCAAACTTTACTATATACTACTATCCTATATATCCTACTAACTATATCCTACTAAAGCAAACTTCAAGTTCAGTAGAGAAATTAAATCATTTACTGAACATGCAAACATTGAGAAAATTCAACACAGTAAGACAAGCTCTGCAAGAAATACTCAGACCTGTTATCCACACTGATGATCACAGTGATGGCTTGTGCTATTTTCCTGGGGTCTCTATATCTGGTCTCATCCTGACAGTTTTAGATGCCAAATAGATCTCTGAGGTGTTCCCTAAGGGTCCCAAATTAGATTATTTCTCAGTAACTATTCATGTGCACATGAATTTCAGCTTATAAAAAGCTATAATCAATATAGAAAATACACGTGAGGAGGAACCAGCAGAACATGCTTAGCAAAATGAAAAATCAGAACATATCAACTTCCCCCAAGAAATTACAAAGGAGCTACAGTAGAAAATACCATCCATACAGAAATCATTGAAATGTCAGAAATAGAATTCAAAAGATAAGATGATTGGGATTGAGAAGATGATGAAATAGAAATATAAAAAGTGGTCTAAAAGTTATCTCAACAAATTAGTGAAATTGAAGACAAAGTCATGAAGGATCTGGACCTAATTAGGAAAATAAAACAGAGCTTAAGGAATTAAAAGACACATTCAAGAGATTCAAGACATAGTAGAGAGACTCTGTAACAGAATAGAAAACAAAGTAGAAAGAATTTCAGAAATTGAACACAAGACTTCTGAACTAATACAAATATTCAAAGAGGCAGAAAAATAAAAAAAGAACAAAAACAGGTATTCCCCGAGAGACTTAGGGGATTACTCTAAAAGACCAAACATCCAAATTGCAGGGATTACTGAAGGTGAAAAAAATGGCCCTAAAAGCACGGAAGCCCTACTTCAGGAAAAAATGGCAGAGAATTTCCCAAGCATTGTGAGAGACACAGAGATTCAGATAATGGATAGTTTCAGAACCCCAGCACAACTCAACCAAACAAAGCATCTTCCAGACACATTCTGATGAACTTTGCCAAAGTCAATAAGAAAGAAAAGGAATCCTGCTGGCAGCCTGTTGTAAGAAAAATCTTACAAAGGAAAAAATATCAGCTTTAGCTGAAACTTTTCAAGAAAGAAGAGGGTGGTCATCAGCCTCTAACCTTCTTAAACAAAACAATTTTCAGCCCAGAAAACTGTATCCTCCTAAACTGACTTTCATCTGTGATGGAGAAATCAAATATTTTTCTGACATGCAAATATTGAGGAAATTTGCCACAACTAGACCGGCTCTACAGGAAGTACTTAGACCCATTCTTCATACTGACAAGCAGTATGGTCAGTCACCAAAGTAAACACCCCAAGAATTAAAGAACAAAGCCTATCTTCTACAAAGCCTAGCTTCCACAAGCATGCAAGGGATAAAACTAAGCTCTGGACCTCTACAGAACAAGATGAATAAGACTCCACAATACCTATCAATTCTCTCAATGAATCTGGATGGCTTGAATTCCCATCTAAGGGGTACAGGCTGTTTGACTGTGATACAGGATTCCCCTACTCAGTGCTGGGCAGGGATCCCTCCCCCATTCTCTAGGCCCAGGTGAGCTCAGAAATAAGACCCCAATTTTAGGCATAAACAGGCTATCTTTTTGAGGCCAGACCCCCTGGGCTCTAGCAAGGTCACTAATAAAGCAACCTGAAACATTTTGGGGTGGGTCCACCATGAGAAGAGAGTACATACCCCAATCCCTTCCTTGAGACCAAAACTTCAAAGACCTAATAACCTTGCCTCAGTGGAGGGACTCCATTCATTCATTTGTTAATACCCTCATTAACTTTGAAAAAACGTTTTTCCACTTACCAAGTCCTAGACAAAATGTGATATAAACCCGTAGACATGTGAGAGACTTCCGACTGTGTCTTCCCCTTTGCCAGATGCTCTGGTGCTTTTTTACTTCTTCTGTATTTCTTTCTAATGAAATGCTGTATTACCACTTATCCATGCATTCATTCTTCAAATCCCCAAGACCAAAGACATACTGGAGAAAGAAATTTCAGTAACAACTGGATACAAAAGCTCAAACACACCTCTAACCTCTAAAGATAAAACAAGACTCAGGGTGAAGGGATGGAAAACAATGTTCTAGGCAAATGGAAATTAGAAAAAGAAGGAGTTAAAATCTTATTTACAAATACAATTGGACTTAAACCATTTTTGGAGAGAGAAAACCAATGAGGAGAGAAAAGGACAGACACTACATACTCTTCAAAGGAAACACACCTCCTGAAGAGATTTCAATCATTAACATTTATGCACTCAACTTAAATTTTCCTTGATAACACAAAATGAACTATAAATAATGTGAACTATGTAATATCTGCCAGCTCTATAATAGTTGGCAATTTCAGCACATCTCTGACAGAACTGGACAGATCCTCCAAGCAGAAACTTAGCAAAGAAAGTTGGAGTTGAACATGACCCTAGAACAAATGGACTCAACAGATATACACAGAACATTTCTTTTTTTTTTTTTTGTAGAGACAGAGTCTCACTTTATGGCCCTCGGTAGAGTGCCATGGCATCACACAGCTCACAGCAACCTCCAACTCCTGGGCTTAAGCGATTCTCTTGCCTCAGCCTCCTGAGTAGCTGGGACTACAGGCGCCCGCCACAACGCCCGGCTATTTTTTGGTTGCAGTTCAGCTGGGGCCAGGTTTGAACCCTCCACCCTTGGTATATGGGGCCGGTGCCTTACCAACTGAGCTACAGGTGCCACCCAGAACATTTCATCCTAATAAAACTGAGTGCACATTTTTCTCATTAGACCTTGGATCATCCTCCAAAATTAATCATATCTTAGGGCACAAGACTTAATAACTTAATAACTTTCATAATAGCAACAAAGAAAACAAAATACCTAGGAATATATTTAACCAAAAAGGTAAAAGCCCTCCATAAGAAGAACTCTGACTCACTAAGGAAGGAAATTGCAGATGATGAAAAGAAAAAAGAAAAGAAAAAATATTTCATGCTCATGGATGAACAGTATAAACATTCTTAAAATGTCTATACTACCCAGAGTAATCTGCAGATTCAACGCTATCCCCATTAAAATACCAGGGCTATTTTTTGCAGGTCAAGAAAAAATTATTCTATGCTTTGTATAGAGCCAGAAAAGAATGTGAATAGTCCAAGCAACCTTAAGCAAAAAAGACAAATCAAGAGGCATGACTTTACCAGATTTCAAACTATACTACAAAGATATAGGAACCCAGACAGCACAGTACTGGCACAAGAACTAATAGATTAGAACAGAACATGCAGATATAAAGCCATCCTCATATTTCCATTTGATCTTTGACAAAGGAGTCCATAACATATACTGGGGGAAAGAACCCCTATTAAATAAATGGTGCTGGGAAAATGTGATAGATACATGCAGACTACTGAGACAGTCTCCACACCTCTCACCATTCACAAAACTGGTTCACAATGGATAACAGACATAAACATAAGGCATAAAACTGTAAGAATTCTAGGCATTACCCTAGGAGAACAATTATGAAGAACACTCCAAACACAATTACAGCAACAACAAAAATTAACATCTGGGATTTGATTACAAAGCTTCTTCACAGCCAAGGAAACAATCAGAATGGAAGACAATCTACAGAATGGAAGAAAATATTATTTGCATGGTATCCATCCAATAATGGGCTGATAACGAGATCTGATAAAGAACTCCAGCAAATTGGTAAGAGGAACTCAAACAGCTGCATACCAATGTGGGCAAAAGACATGAAGAGAAGTTTTTAAAGAAGATAGACTAATGGCCAACAAAAATTAAAAAAAATATATTCTCACTGTTTCTAATCATCAGGGAAATGCAAATTAACACTACAGTGAAGTATCACCTAAATCCAGTAAGAATGGTATTCATCAAAAAGTCCCAAAACATCAAGTGCATGGATGTGGAAAGGAAAACTTTTTTAAAAATTTTATTTCTTTTTTTTTATTAAGTCATTTGTACATAGATCATAAAGAAAAGAACACCTATGTACAGTCAGTGACAAATAGTTGTAGTTGTTGCAAACTCATATAACCTCTATGGAAGGTCATATGGAGATACCTCAAAAAAAATTTCAAATAGACCATTTGATCCAGTATCAGGTATTTACTAAAAGGAAAAAAGTCATTGTATAAAAAAGACAAGTGCACTTGAATGTTTACTGTAGCACATTTCCCTATCGCAGTGATGTGGAGCCAACTCAAGTGCTTGTGAAAGCATGAGTAGATTAATAAAATGTGGTATATGTATACCATGGAATACCTACTCAGCCATCAACATAGGTTGACCTGACAGCATAACAACCTGGATGGAACTGAAGATCATTCCTCTAAGTGAAGTTTTGCAAGAATGGAAAACAAATAATACATGTTTTCACCATTAAATTGGGACTAATCAATCAATGCCCAAGTACACATTTGGTATTAAAACTGAAGGAAAGCAGGTAGGTGGGAGGGGCAATAGGAGAGGGGTAAATTTACAACTAATGGGAACAATGCACACTGTCTGGGTGCCTTGACTCACATTTCAGAAAAGCAATTAATGTAACCAAACACTTGTAGTCCATAATATTCTGAAATTTTAAAAAGTGTAAATAAAAATCAATGTAAGGCCAAAAATTAATAAAAGATAAGTGGTCTTGAGGGAGAAAAGTTTTCGATGCTCCTTTCTTAGACTTTTATAATATTTATACTAAAGAGAAGTTGAAATTCCCTCCTACCACTTTCTGAATAAATAATCAACGTATAGTCTAAAAGGGAAAAGAAAAGTTGGCTCAACGCCTGTAGCTCAAGTGGCTAAGATGCCAGCCACATACACCACAGCTGGTGGTTTCGAATCCAGCCTGGGCCTTCCAAACAATGACCACTACAACCAAAAAATAGCCAGGTGTTGTGGCAGGTGCCTGTAGTTTTAGCTACTTGGGAGGCTGAGGCAAGAGAATCGCAAAAGCCAGGAGTTGGAGGGTGCTGTGAGCTGTGATGACACGGCTTTCTACCCAGGGTGACAACTTGAGACTCTGTCTCAGAAAAAAAAAAAATAGCAATGTGTCACAATCAAATGTGACCTCTCATGCTGGTTAGACAATTACAGAGATTAAAAAATGATACAACAACAATTCATAAACTAATGAATATGAAATTATCAGCAGCAGCAACTACCCTGTTCCCCCGAAAATAAGACCTACTTACAGGAAAGATAAGACGTCCCCTGAAAATAAGACCTAGCGCATCTTTGGAGCACACCTTAAAATAAGACACTGTCTTATTTTCGGGGAAACAGGGTAAAACAGACAAAAGAGTGTTGGGGGAAGGGGTGGAGTAATTTGGATTTTGAAATAAACCTTTTAAAATTACTATTATTTTTTGGGGGGGTGCGCTGAACCACTTTCTTTTTTATTAAATCATAGCTGTGTACATTGACATGATCATGGGGCATCATTCACTAGCTTCACAGACCGTTTACCAAGTTTCACATATACCCTTGTAATCCCACCAATCCCCTTCCCTCTACCCACCTCCCTCCTCCCTCCCCTCCCTTTCCCCCTTCCCCCTACTCTTAGGTTGTAACTGGGTTATAACTTTCATGTGAAAAACCTAAATTAGTCTCATAGTAGGGCTGAGTATATTGGGTACTTTTTCTTCCATTCTTGAGATACTTTACTAAGAAGAATATGTTCCAGGGCGGTGCCTGTGGCTCAAAGGAGTAGGGTGCTGGCCCCACATGCTGGAGGTGGTGGGTTCAAACCCAGCTCTGGCCAAAAGCTGCAAAAAAAAAAAAAAAAAGAAGAAGAATATGTTCCAGCTCCATCCATGTAAACATGAAAGAGATAAAGTATCCATCTTTCTTTAAGGCTGCATAATATTCCATGGTGTACATATACCACAATTCATTAATCCATTCGTGGATCGATGGGCACTTGGACTTTTTCCATGACTTAGCAATTATGAATTGGGCTGCAATAAACATTCTGGTACAAATATCTTTGTTATGATGTGATTTTTGGTCTTCTGGGTATATGCCCAGTAGAGGGATTACAGGATTGAATGGCAGACCTATTTTTAGATCTCTAAGTGTGCTCCGTATCTCTTTCCAAAAGGAATGTATTAATTTGCATTTCCACCAGCAGTCCAAAAGTGTTCCCTGTTCTCCACATCCACGCCAACATCTCTGATCTTGGGATTTTGTGATATAGGCTAGTCTCACCGGAGTTAGATGGTATCTCAAAGTGGTTTTGATTTGAATTTCTCTGATGATTAAAGACGATGAGCATTTTCTCATATGTCTGAAGGCCGCGCACCTGTCTTCTTCAGAGAAGTTTCTCTTCAAGTCCCTTGCCCAGCCTGCGATGGGATCCCTTGTTCTATTCTTGCTAATGCGTTTGAGTTCTCTGTGGATTCTGGTTATTAAACCTTTGTCAGAGACATAACCTGCAAATATCTTCTCCCATTCTGAGGGCTGTTTGCTTGCTTTACTTACTGTGTTCTTGGCTGTGCAGAAGCTTTTTAGTTTGATCAAGTCCCAGTACTGTATTTTTGAAGCTGCTTCAATTGCCCGGGGGAGTCCTCCTCATAAAATACTCACCCAGACCAATTTCTTCAAGGGTTTTCCCTTCACTCTCCTCTAGTATTTTTATAGTTTCATGTCTTAAGTTTAAATCTTTGATCCAGTGAGAGTCTATCTTAGTTAATGGTGAAAGGTGTGGGTCCAGTTTCAGTCTTCTACAGGTTGCCAGCCAGTTCACCAAGCACCATTTATTAAATAGGGAATCTTTTCCCCACTGAATGTTTTTAATTGGCTTCTCAAAGATTAAATAATGGTAAGTAGCTGGATTCATCTCTTGGGTCTCTATTCTGTTCCAGACATCTGCTTCTCTGTTTTTGTGCCAATACCATGCTGTTTTGATCACTATCAATTTGTAGTATAGTCTGAGGTCTGGTAGTGTAATTCCTCCTGCTTTGTTTTTATTTCTGAGTAATGTCTTGGCTATTCGAGGTTTTTTCTGATTCCATGTAAAATGAAGTATTGTTTTTTCAAGATCTTTAAAGTATGACAGTGGAGTTTTAATAGGGATTGCATTGAAATTATATATTGCTTTGGGTAGTACGGACATTTTAACAATGTTGATTCTTCCCAGCCAATAGCCTAGTATGTTTTTCCATTTGTTAATATTTTCGGCTATTTCTTTTCTTAGAGTTTCATAGTTCTCTTTATAGAGGTCTTTCACGTCCTTTTTTAGATAAATTCCAAAATATTTCATCTTCTTTGGCACTACTGTGAATGGGATGGAATCCTTAACTGTTTTTTCAACTTGACTATTGTTGGTACATATAAAGGCTACCGATTTATGAATGTTGATTTTGTAACCTGAGATGCTGCTGTATTCCTTGATTACTTCTAAGAGTTTTGTAGTAGAGTCCCTAGAGTTTTCCAGATATACAATCATATCATCTGCGAAGAGCGAAAGTTTGATCTCTTCTGACCCTATATGGATACCCTTGATCACCTTTTCTTCCCTAATTGCAGTGGCTAAAACTTCCATTACAATGTTAAAAAGCAATGGAGACAATGGGCAGCCTTGTCTGGTTCCTGATCTGAGTGGAAATGATTCCAATTTAACTCCATTCAATATGATATTGGCTGTGGGTTTGCTATAGATGGTCTCTATCAGTTTAAGAAATGTCCCTTCTATACCGATTTTCTTAAGTGTTCTGATCATGAAGGGATGCTGGATATTATCAAAAGCTTTTTCTGCATCGATTGAGAGAATCACGTGGTTTTTTTTTTTAAATTTGTTTATGTGTTGGATTACATTTATAGATTCATGTATATTGAACCAGCCTTGAGACCCTGGGATAAAACCAACTTGGTCATGATGTATAATTTGTTTGATGTGTCGCTGGATTCTGTTTGTTAGGATCTTGTTGAGTATTTTTGCATCTATATTCATTAGTGATATTGGTCTATAATTTTCTTTTCTTGTTGGATCTTTTCCTGGTTTGGGGATCAGGGTGATATTTACTTCATAGGACGTGTTGGGTAGTCTTCCTTCTTTTTGTACCTTTTGGAACAGGTTGAGTAATGTAGGTACTAATTCCTCTTTAAAGGTTTGATAGAATTCTGACATGAAACCATCTGGTCCTGGGCTTTTCTTTTTAGAGAGGTTTTGTATATTTGATGCTATTTCCGAACTTGATACGGGCCTGTTCAACATTTCCACTTGATTCTGACTAAGTCTTGGAAGGTGACTTGCTTCCAAGTATCGGTCAATTTCCTTCAGATTTTCATATTTCTGAGAATAAAGTTTCTTGTAATATTCATTAAGGATTTTTTTGATTTCTGACGAGTCTGTTGAAAAACCAGCTGTTTGAGTTATTGATCTGTTGTATTATTCTTTTGTTTTCAATTTCATTTAATTCTGCTCTAATTTTGGTTATTTCTTTTCTTCTACTGGGTTTGGGGTTGGAATGTTCTTCCTTTTCCAGTTTCTTGAGATGTCCCATTAAGTTGTTAACTTCCTCTCTTTCCGTTCTCTTGAGGAAGGCTTGCAGTGCTATAAATTTCCCTCTTAGAACTGCCTTTGTGGTGTCCCAGATGTTCTGATAGTTTGTGTCTTCATTGTTGTTTTGTTACAAAAAATTGGTGATTTCTTTCTTAATCTCATCTCTGACCCAGCTATCATTCAGCATAAGGTTATTTAACTTCCATGTTTTTGTATAAGTATGCAGATTCCTGTTGTTACTCAGCTCAAGTTTTATTCCACGGTGGTCCGAGAAGATGCATGGAATAATTTCTATTCCTTTAAATTTACTGAGGTTAGACTTGTGACCTAAGATGTGATCGATTTTGCGGTAAGTTCCATGGGCTGATGAGAAGTATGTGTATTCAGTTTTGTTTGGGATGGATGGTTAGGTTTAAATCTAAGATTTCTTTGCTCATAATCTTGTTGGAGGATCGATCCAACACTGCCAAAGGAGTGTTGAAATCTCTGACGATTATGGAGCTGGCGGAAATCAAGTTGCTCATGTCAGTTAGAGTTTCTCTTATAAATTGAGGTGCATTCTGGTTGGGTGCATAGATATTAGTCATTGAAATCTCATCATATTGAGTATTACCCTTAACAAATATGAAGTGACCATTCTTGTCCTTCCTTACTTTTGTTGGTTTAAAGCCTATTGTATCTGCAAATAAAATTGCAACACCTGCTTTTTTCTGATTACCATTTGCTTGAAATATGGATGACCATCCTTTCACCCTGAGTCTGTATTTGTCTTTTAAGTTAAGATGTGATTCTTGTATGCAACAAATATCTGGCCTGAGTTTTTGTATCAAATCAACTAACCTATGCCTCTTTAGAGGACAGTTTAAGCTGTTCACATTAATGGAGAATATTGATAAGACTGGTGAAATTTTGGGTATCAAGTTTTTCAAAAGTCCAGTGGGCATTTTTAATCCTTTCACCAGTGTGGAAATTGGAGTTTGATCCAAAGTTTCTGAGTGAGTTTACTTTTTTGGTATAGGATTGGGTTGGTCATTATGGAGGATAGGTCTGAGAATATCCTGAAGAGCTGGTTTGGTTATGGCAAATTTCTTCAACATATGAATATCATTAAAGTATTTAATTTCTCCATCTTAAATGAAACTCAGTTTAGCTGGATACAAGATCTGAGGTTGAAAGTTATTTTGCTTTAGGAGATTAAAAGTCAGTGACCACCCTCTTCTGGCTTGAAAAGTTTCAGCAGAGAGATCTGCAGTCATTCTAATATTCTTGCCTTTGAAGGTAATGGTTTTCTTTCTGCTGGCAGTTTGAGAATTTTGTCCTTCATATTAACTTTAGTGGAGTTAATTATGATATGCCTGAGGGATGTCTTATTGGAGTTGAGTCATGCTGAGGTTCTGAAGCTGTCCGCTATCTGAATTTCAGAATCTCTAGGCATGTCTGGAAAATTCTCTTTCATCATTTCATGCAGAAGGGCCTCTGTGCCCAGTGAGGCCACTTCATCTGTTTCTGGAACTCCAATGATTCGGATATTTGCCTTCTTCGAATTATCCCAGAGCTCTCGGAGAGAATGATCTGTTTTTGCTCTCCATTTCTCTTCCTCTTTGAGAGTTTGGGAGCGTTCAAAGGCTTTATCTTCAATGTCAGAAATCCTTTCTTCTGCTTGCTCCATTCTGTTGCTGAGGGATTCTACTGTATTTTTCATATCTTTGAGGGCTGCAAATTCTTGCTTCAGTGTGTCTAAGTCTTTGGTGGTTTTGTCTTTAAATTCATTAAATTCTTGAGACAACTTTTGAATTTCTCCTCGAATTCCTAATTCCACTTTATTAATCTTGTCTGCAATCCAAATTCTGAATTCGATTTCTGACATCTCAGCCAGTTGTTTATGAACGGGATCATCAATTAAATCTGCCATATCTTTCCTTGGGGGCGTTGGTCTATTCTGGTTATTCATGTTACCAGAGTTTTTCCGCTGATTCCGCCCCATGGTTGTTTTACTCCTTTTGATTTTTTCCCCTGGGGCTTTGTCAAGGGCCTGTACAGTGTTGCGGCCTGAGAAACTGGGGCCCTGTCTGGTGTGGTGGGGCTAAGTGGTTCTGTCTTGTTTTCAGCTGGTTTCTGTTCCACCCTAGTGAAACAGATACTCTGGATTGAAGTCTCAGCTGTGGAGGAATATCAGCACTTAAGTCACCCCGCCCCCCACCGGCAAACAATTGTAAAAGAAAAATCAAACCTTCCTACCACCATGCACCCAGGGCACCACTTGATTTGTCCTCAGGCGATTGGTTCAGTTCAAAAGGTCCAAATCAATTGTCTCAGTCTGCACCTGTCTCGGGTGAGAGAGTTTAAGAAGTCTCTGGGAACTGGATCACAGGGGTCTGGTGACTACTCTGGTGTGGCTTGCTCCAGTGCTGTGTGGAGACAGGAGGAGCCACCCAGCCAATAGATCAGTCTGGGAAGGTTGATGCCTCCTTCCCTACCTTGCACCACTGTCACACCCAGTCACTAATAGCCCTGCAGTTGGCTGACCCAGTTGCTGGTAGTGAACTGGTACTCCAGGAGGTTACACCTGCCTGAATCACAAGGAAGTCTGCCAGGCCGCTGCGCTCTGCCTCTCTCTAGGAGGAGGAGGTGAGGCCTGACAATCTCAGGCACTTGATGAAGGTTGGGGGGTTTTCACTCAGGTCCAGTCTCGCCCCTGATTAATGTTACTGACAGAACAGAACAGAACAAGTTTGCAGTTCCCCTGCAGAAGAGAAGCTGAATTGAGTTCCAAATCAGCTTGTCTTTGCTCTTGTATTGTCTATAGGCTGACAATCCCCTGAGGGCCAGGTGCATCTTAGGTTCAGTAAAGTGGACCTCTGGGTCAGCCCTGCCCTGGGAGTTTCCCTGGTTTGTAAATTGGAGTTGCCTCAGGCAAATCCTATACTCAGAGTCTCTGGTTGCCCAGGGAGACAGGGGGTGTGGCTCCAGAATATTCGGTAGTGAGCCATATTGCTAGCAAAAGAGGGCTGCTCTTTCATGCCTCAGGCAACCGCTGCTCCGGTGCAGCTCCCTTCTGGCCAACCGTCCTCGCTCCACTCCCGTAGCCCAGAGTCTGCACTGACCAGCTGCAGCCCAGCACTATCTACACCCCTTGAGCAATCGCCCAAGATTCTGGACTCCTGGGGGATAGGCCTCCAGACCTTAGAGCGAGAGCAGAGGGGAGTGCAGGGAATACTGGGAGCCTGGGGTTGCAGGCAGAGAACACGCACAGTTTTACACAGTTTTATGCCTGGCCGTATTGTCACCAAAACACGGATGTCGCACTGTGTTTCAGGGAACTGCCACTCCGGTGTGGTCCCCTCTCCGCTGACTGTCCTCTCCTCACTCCCATGCCCCAAAGTCGGAGCCAACCAGCTGCAGTCGAGGCCCCATCCGCACCCCTCGAGAAATCACCCAAGACTCTGAACTCTTGGGGGACTGGCCTCTAGACCTCAATGTGAGTGAAGGGGAGTGCTGGGAGCTCAGAACTCCAGGTAGAGACTATATACAGTTTATACAGTTTTATGCCTGGCAGGAGGACACCGTGGCACCCTAGTAGGGGAGGTAGGTCCAGTTTTTAGAGGGTCTCTCCCGTGGAGTGTAGTGGGAGGACCTTTGAACTCTGCCCAATTGTTTGTGGGGCACTCTGAGCTGTTCTCATGGGGGAGGAGACTCCTGTCCACTTGGTGATGTATTTTGTACCTTTTGTTTGTATCCTTGGGGTTGCAGCTCACCTCAGTGGGGTTGACGTGCATTCTTCAACCTTCTCTGTTAGTGCGGCTCAAATCCACCAGGTTACTTGCTGAATTTTTGTCCTTTTACTCTCCTACTGGACGGGAGCCTCTGTGGAAAGCTGGCTTCAGTCAGCCATCTTGTCTCCTCCCCCTCCCTTTTAAAATTATTGATGAAAAGAAAAGGACATTTTAAAAAGAAAGCCCTACAACGTGGTTAAGATTGTGCAGGCAATGGTGGACATTTGGAGCTAAAAAAGTGAACTTGATTCCGTGTTCCATACAGCAATAATAATAGCAAAATCATTATAACAGCAGATTTTCTGAGAACCACCCTCTAGTAGGTAAAACTTAAGTACAGTGGTACATATTTGGGATTTATCATTTGGGGGGGAATTTAGTTTATACAATAATAGCAAAAATCCCAGTGCAGTGGGATAGTTCATAGTTCATAATCAGTTATTTAAAATTTTAGAACACTACATAATTAATTCACTAGACTTAGCTGGTTATTATTAGGTTGTAGGAAAGCAATGGATCATTTTTTCTGTCCCATAGATTTTCCTAGCATTTGGGACACATATTTTCTTTTTAAAAATTTCACTTTTCTGTGTCTCTGTGGATATTTTCTGAGGCATAATTGCTAGAAGAAAATTGCTAGATGAATGGATTTGGACATAGCTAAGGTTTTCTTTCCCCTCTTAACATAGTTATTTCTTTTAATCCAAGTCTGCTTTACCAAGGCCACTGCATATCATTTGAATTCACATTTGGACTACTTGGAAGACTGGAATGTTTTCACATCATTAATGACTGTATTTGCATTTTTATTCCTGCTGGGAAATATCTTTTTTTTTTTTTTGTAGAGACAGAGTTTCACTTTATTGCCCTTGGTAGAGTGCCGTGGCGTCACACAGCTCACAGCAACCTCCAACTCCTGGGCTTAGGCAATTCTCCTGCCTCAGCCTCCCTAGTAGCTGGGACTACAGGCACCCGCCACAACACCCGGCTATTTTTTTGTTGCAGTTTGGCCGGGGCTGGGCTTGAACCCGCCACCCTCGGTATATAGGGCCGGCGCCCTGCTCACTGAGCCACAGGCGCCGCCTGGGAAATATCTTTTTATGTAATTTGACAACTTGTTCTGAGATTTTTAACTAATGAGAAACTCAGAAATTTAACAGGATTTAAAAATGATATTAGAAAATCCTCTTTCAGTGTATTAATTGTTTTCTGATGTTTTTAGTAGATGATGTTTTCTCTGGTAAAGGGCACAGTTAAAGTTTTAGAATTTAAAATTACCTCTTATTTTATGGCAAAATTTGAATATATATATATATATAATATATATCTTATTGTTTAATAACATGTTTTTTTCTTAAAAACAGAATTTAAGTTTCCAGAATTGAAGTTGAAAACTACTCATTGACTCTTCCAAACACATTGATTTTCTCAGTTAAGGTGTATTCACATTTCACTTTCACATCAATATTTTTCATTTAAATGGATCATTTATACTTATTTCAAACAGCCCATTTCCTGGTTAATGCATCTATCATTAGTGGATGAATTTCTATATTGGAAATAGTATTTAACCTTAAGAGTGCAAATACTAATGTACCTGTTGTTAGGTAATTCCCCCAGAGAAAGCCCCTCCCCCAGAAATGGTAACTTGTATCTATAGAAAAACGTGTATATGTGTATTTATGCAGCATTATTCTTAGTTATCAGAGTTTACAAACAACTCAAGTGTTCGTTAACTAGTAAAAGGGGACATTAGACACTACTGTGCAATAAAAAAGTAACAAAATGTTCATACCTGGAGCAGGAATTTATCAGAGAAGAATTCAGCTTCAACAGGTCACAAAAACCAGTCTCAAAAGGCTACACACTATGTGATTGTATCTGTATAACCTCTGTAATAAAGCAAAAATAAGAGTAGCAGAGAAGAAATTAGAGGTTCACAGAGGGTAGGGATGGAAGAAAGTTCTGTCTAGAGATTGAGAGCATAAAAGATTTTCTTGGGGGGAGATGGAACTTTTTTGTAACCTGATTATGGTGGTTATTCAAATTTATATACGTATGAAAAGTCAGAATTATATCCTTCAAAAGAGAGTTAATTTTAAAGTCTTTAAATGTATAAAAAATTGTTAAACATGGTGACCAAAATAAAAAGAGCCTTAGTAAAAAAAAAGAAGAAAAATGTGTGCTCGGGAGGCTGAGGCAAGAGAATCGCCTAAGCCCAGGAGTTGGAGGCTGCTGTGAGCTGTGATGTCACGCATTCTATCAAGGGTGATAAAGTGAGACTCTGTCTCTAAAAAAAAAAAAAATAAAGTATATATGTAGCCTTTCAACTCATGCTAATAAATAATAATGACCTTTTTTTCTAATGGCCCAAAGATCCTAAGAAACCAAAGATACAAGGGCCCCAATCTCAACAAATTTAAGATTTCTTAAGTAAGGTGTTGATGAAGAGTTAAAGAATTTTTTTTCTACTACAACACATAAGACAATGATGCTCATATAAACAAAAAGCAGAACTCTTATTACTCACAGTCCCGAGGTGGCGAGACCATCAGTCAGGGCCACACAGGGAGTAGAAATCAGGTGTAGGGCAGCAGAAAGCTGGAGCTGTAGTGGAGCAGCTAGTGTATGACAAGTGGGGTGGGGTTAGCTGGGTTTCTCTGGTTTCCTGGGGATTGGCTAATTTGAATAATTTTCTGGGTTGTAAGACATGAGGACTGTCCCTAGTCATGATAGGGTGGGGTGATACGGTGGGTACATGTTGGCCCTGAGTCTGAGCCTGATACGAGAAATGGTTGGGGTGTGGACTTAATCAGCTACTTAAAAGAAGAGCTGACCAGGGGCTGAAAACTACATCAAGACACCATGTTATTTTTAAAAAGTGACATTATTATTGGCCCCTTGATGTCTTTGAGCTTATTTGTTTTTGAGCTCAATTATTTGTGCTATGTGAGTGGACTTTTAAGAAAGTAGAGAGTAAGTTACTCTAAGTAGTGAAGCAACATTTTAGTATGAGTAAAAAGGAGAAAAGAAATGCTGGTATAAATAAGGAGTCTTTGTAGGCCGGAAGTAACCAAGATTCTCATTTGCATGGCATTAGACAGGAAACAGATCTGACATTTTGGGATATGCTAAATATATATATATACACACACATATATAAAACATATATATGCATATATACCCTATCACCCCACCCTATCATGACTAGGGACAGTCCTCATGTCTTACAACCCAGAAAATTATTCAAATTAGCCAATCCCCAGGAAACCAGAGAAACCCAGCTAACCCCACCCCACCCCACTATATATATATTTTTATATATGTATATGTATTACAATATATATACATATATAAAACATGTATATATGTTTTTAAATTAAATCATAGCTGTGTACATTAATGGAATCATGGGGTACAATGTGCTGGTTTTATATATAATTTGAACTGTTATCATCACACTGGTTAACATAGCCTTCACGGCATTTTCTTAGTTATTGTGTTAAGACACTTATATTCTACACCTAGTAAATTTCACATGTACCCTTGTAAGATGCACTGTAGGTGTGATCCCACCAATTACTCTCCCTCCACCCATCCTCCCCGCTCCCCTCCCCCCTCCTCTTTCCCAGTGCTCAAAATGTGTGACTATTTAATGGTAATACTCAGGTGCCTTTGTTGGGTCAAGGTGGTAGGTGTGTCAGTCATGCTGTTGGCAGGTATGAACTGATAGCTCAGAGATGTACATGTAAAGGTGAGGCGGTGTCTCTGTGTTACTTAGGAGGGGTGGCTGTGGTGGTCGTGGTTGGGGAAGACATCCTGGTAGAAAGGTGAAGTGAGACACTCAGGAGTGGTGGTCCTTTCCCCACAGGATTGAGGAATGAAACAATATGATGCAGTTGCCTCTTGTGTAAAATAACAATCTCTGCTCATTTGGAGAGTGGCACAGTCAGGAGTCACCTTTATAAGATTTCCCTTTAGGCTGTGGTTCTCAGCCTTCCTAATGCTGCGAAACTTTAATACAGTCCAAAGGGGTCATGACCCATGAGTTTAGAACTGCTGCTTTTAGGCATGGAGGAATAGGGGTATATGTTTTGGGGAAGAGCAAAGAATATACCAGGATCATGTGCCAAGGAGACAGTAAACTCCAGAAATGTAATAGATGTCCTGATATCAAAGGAAATGAAACAAGAAATGTCCTATGAGAAATTTATCAACACCTTACCAGGGGCAGACCTTGTGTATCCTATTAATGGGGTGAGGGTTTGATGTCTGAGGTGAAGTCACTTCTAGCACAGGGGTGATGGCATCTCCAATGGTGAGCTTCTGCGTTGGGGCTGTACCACGTGGGATGAGAAACTGTGGTGTCCTTTGTAAGTGGATACTCAGTTGGGTTGATATGGGTCATGCTTTTGTCACTCTCTGGTATTATAGCAGTGCTGAGCCATGTGTAATAATCCAAGCAGGTCTGAGTCTAGGACTTGACTCATAAATAACTTTTCAGTTAAAGTGCTTTATGAGATCACAGCAAAGGGGTTGCTAGCATCTGTGATACTGCCATAATTGGACCAAAGTGATAGAACTTGAGTAGCACAATTAAGGGATCAGAGAAGAGATACTTTACCTATATATCCCCAATACTCCAAAGTTTTGCCCAAATGGGTGATGACTTGTACTGTAGCTAGGTCTTAATTCATATAGACTGATTTGAATGTATGATGTTAAGAGGTATTTTAGGCTGTTGTTTGTTAATAAAAAATCTCTGGCTGAGGTCAGTGCACCAGCATTAGCCTGTAGGTAGGCCCTCTAACTTGGCCAATCACTATGGGCCCTTTACCTCTGTTTACCTGGCAATGGACAAGCCAGTGACATTGTTGGGCTGCTGAACTACCATTTGTCAAATCTGACTGCATGTGGGCCTCAGTTTGGTGGGAAAATTGGCTTCCTTGGAGGCTGTAGTTCTCCAGATTATAAAACATGAAAACACCCAGACCTATAGTATTTTTTTTTTTTTTTTTGCAGTTTTTGGCTGGGGCCAGGTTTGAACCCACCACCCCAGGTATATGGGGCCGGTGCCCTACTCCTCGAGCCATAGGCACCGCCCAGACCTATCAGTATCAATATCTGCAGTGAACATTCTTAGTGTATGGCTGCCCTTTCCCCGCTTTGTTTGTTTGTTTATTTGTCTGATGTTGATCTTCCATCATTATTATCATCAAGGAGGACTTGATTGGCTTCATTATTTTGGGATATATTTTAATTTCACTGTTTTTTGTTTGTTTGTTTTGTACAGACAGAGTCTTACTTTATTGCCCTCGGTAGAGTGCTGTGGCATCACACAGCTCACAGCAACGTCAAACTCCTGGGCTTAGGCGATTCTCTTGCCTCAGCCTCCCGAGTAGCTGGGACTACAGGCACTTGCCACAACACCCAGCTATTGTTTTGTTGTTGTTGTTGCAGTTTGGTTGGGGCTGGACTTGAACCTGCCACCCTCAGTATATGGGGTGGTGCCCTACCCACTGAGCCACAGGCACCGCCCACAGTGTTATCTCCAAATGTGATTTTGTTTTATTTTCTAAGTAGAGTTTTCCATTTCGTGTATTGGTGTTCAAAACTGTCTAGGGGAATGGATTAGGATAACTGATTTTCATTCTACAGAGGAAATCAGAATGGGAGTATAGATAAGTTATACACACATATGACTGAAATATTGAGGCTCAAGTGGGCCCCGGAGGAGATGAGCAGGATCCTGACCTATGTGGTTAAACTGCCATCCAGAAATGGATATGTTCATAAAATGACCTTCTTTTACGATGGGGACAAGATTGAAAATAAAATAACTGGGGAAGACATCAAATATTCTCATCTGTAATGAGTGTCTATATACCTGGGCGAAATATACGATAATATTTTAATGGGTAATGGAAAGACTTTAAAAGTTGGGGAGAGTTAAGAGTCAGCCAGCAACGTTGAATTAAGAGAGAGTAAGGCCTGGGTCATGCTGGGAATCCCCTGGAAGGTTTATTTGTCATTTTGTATCTTAAGTTTTTGGGAGATCATTGAACTAGCTCTCTGGGATCTATCAGGGAAATAAAAGTTGCCTTGACTGTATTTTTTTGTGAGCTTAGCATTGTGGATTTTTAGAAAGGAAACATGTTTCTTAATGATTAACTGTAATTCTGAAAAGGTAAAAAAGGGAAGTGGTAAGTCCTTGTATTGTCACATTTGTGTATGTGGAGTTACATGTAGCTTCGAGTTCTATTTTAGATATCTGCGAGGCAGAGATACCCAGAGTTTATCACCCTGAAGTGGACACTTTAACATGACAGTGAGGATGGGGCCATCTGTTGGCAGGATGACTATCTGTGGGTAACTGCACTGGCCTCTGCCTCCTATTATTTAGAAGGAAATTCCCAGTGAAGGAATGAAAGCAAGTAGATCCTGCTGAGCTTCATCATTTCTGATGGTTGACAGTCTGCCAACTCTCATTGCTGTTCACTTAGCTAATGCCAAGAGGCACCCCTATCAGCTGTGGGGTCTGGGCAAGGGTGACCTCCTCCAGTATCATGGCATCTTGCTAGCAAAGGGGGCAGGAGGGAATACACCTGAGGGCACAAGGTAAGTTTGTCTCAGTAGCCATGCCCCGCTTGTGGGGTCTGCTTTTATGATCCAAAGTATGATGGACAGCTGGGTGTTTAGGGTCTCTGACTCAAGATCTCTGAGAACTACTATTTTTAGGGAAGTGCACTGGGTGGCCAGGAATTTTTACTCTAATTGTGTTTAGAATGGAGTTAAGAAGTGAAATTTTTTTGTACCAGAAACCCAGCTTACGGTCATGGTAATGACCATGGTAATGACCTTATGGACTTACTTAATGGTCCATTCATCATTCCTTGATGAATGGCCCAGAGATGACAGCAGGCACAAGAAGAGGTTGCCAAAGCCGCTTTAACGACTCTGAAGGTATCAAAGATAGTGTCTATTGATTTAATTTGGACAGATTGTACAGCTTTTCGCTGAAGGGGACGCACATAGTGTGGGGTGATTTGCAAGTAGCAGCATTGGGTGAGATTAATTCGAGATTAATAATGGGGAATATATTTTTCTCCAGAATCCAAAGTACACTCAAAATATGGACTTCTATGTCCTTAATGAGGAAATCAATTTCCCTGAGATAGGACACCATCAATGTCATGTCATGCCTGTCCTCCTGGATGGAGAGAATTCTGCTCTTGTCTGCAAAAACCGTATGTGATGGCACAGCAGTTGAGGAGCTTCATCAGCATCATGGAAATGGTTATTGGATGCCTTTGGAGGTGCAGGCAAACTGTGGCTGAGAGGCTGTTGAAATAGGCTTTGAAGAGAACATATTAGCAAATCTACAAGAGCAGATAATTTATTGGTTGCTGATGGGAATTAGCCATTTCGATATTATTGGGCAGTTATCTTCCTCAGGGTTAAAACGAGGCAAAAATTAGCTACCTAATAGAGAATCAGTGAGAATAATTACCAATCCATTACTTTGGTTTTATTAGTAATAAATTATAGTCTTTCAATCCTCTGTTTTAATCCTCTGACATTGGGGCTTCTTAATGCTTTTAACTGTGGGGCAGGTCCACAGAGCCCCCCACCCCCCTTTCTTTCGGTTTTAAAATTATGTGGTCTTTCCATGTTACTCAGGCTGGTCTCAATCTTCCGTCCTCAAAGAATCTTCTTGTCTCCACCTCTCACAGTGCTGGGACTACAACCACGAGCCATCAGGCCCAGCCACAGGATCCCATTTTGTCAAGGTAATTTGTAAGTGCCAAGATTTAATGGAATTTTTAAAGATATTTTTACATTTCATAATATTGAGGGGATTCAGATATTGTTAATACATGGCTGTGTCAGGGCTATAAATGTGTCATCATCTGAATAGTGTTCATTGCACCTGTTAGGTGAGACTTTGCCCTTCCTCTGTTTTTACTTTCCTTTGTGTACTGAGTGCCACTTATTTAGGCTGAATGTATTGGAGAGTACACATGGTGTTTGTTCTTCACTCTTAATTTACTTTGCTTATGTTTAATTTATTTTGCTGCTTTCTGCATTAGAACATCTATGCCTACTGTGGAGGATTTTCTGACAATAAGCGCTGATTGTGGAAAATAAAAGCAAAGCTACAGTTAAGGCGAGTCATGCTTATTTTCTTTTATTTTGTATTTGGCTATATTATCAAGATTATACTAAATGTTATATTTAATTTTAGTGGTATCCACAGGTATAACTACAATTTAGGACTTTACAATTTGGTAAAGTCCAATGAAGCTTTATCACTTGTTGTGTTGAGCAAATGCCATAGTCAATTCACAACTGATGCATCAGGCTTGAAAGCCAATCAGTGTTCTTTCTATCTTTTTGTTTTGTAAATTCTTTTAATGAATTCTAGATTTTCTACTTGGTCAATATGCGGAACTTTAATTCATGCACACACTTAAACACAGACACACAAACATGTACACATATATATGTATTCCCCCGTGTTATTCTCTTTCTTTTTAATTTGTTTTGGGTTTCTAGGTGTGTAAAGCCATGGTTATCAGTCTCTGTTTCTGTCTGATGACTCATAGTG
This sequence comes from Nycticebus coucang, assembly GCF_027406575.1. Classification (NCBI taxonomy): domain Eukaryota; kingdom Metazoa; phylum Chordata; class Mammalia; order Primates; family Lorisidae; genus Nycticebus; species Nycticebus coucang. The sequence goes on along the minus strand of NC_069799.1, from coordinate 13,059,232 downwards.
AGGACCCTCTAAGTGTTTATAGGACAAGGGGAAGGGAAGGGAGGGTGACCTGCCTCATATGCAGCCCTCTCATTCTCTAGCTTCCAGCTCACATCCCTGGGCCTGGGGTTCATTTGGGGAGTCAGAGCAGCCTCTTCTGCAGCTGCCCAATGGGCCCTCTGCCTGCTGTCTGAAGCTCAGTCCCTCTGCACATTGATATGAGGCAGCCCTTACTGAGCTGTGGTTGTAGGAGGAGGGTTATGTAGGGCGAGTGCGCTGGGTATAGCTCCCTGTGGATTAACATGAAGAATTCCTGGTTTCCAGGGCAAAGGATGTTCCTGTTTGTCTGTTATCTCACTCTGAGGCAATTAGGGCTGGTGCAATTGTCAGGAGTGTTCAGTCAGATAAGGGAAGTGGTTGGGGTATGGCCTTAATCAGAGGCTTCAGGAGGGGAAGTGACCTGCTTCTAGCCAGTGTATCAAAACTGGGTCAAAATCAGTACTTTTAAAAATAACCGTATTATATAAAGAAAGGAAGAATGGAAACTGAATAGTCAATTTGTAGTCTCAGCCACTGTTTCCTATATTTACAAATTGTGTAGTTTTATATGCAGTATTTGTGGCAAACTTGTCTCTGTGCAAGATGGAGACAGGCAACAGACTCTATAGGGTAACATAAGTCATATTTCCTAAAGAGTATGTACAATGTATATGTATGGGTGGAAGAAAAATTCACTATTCCATCATATCTCAGATGCCATCATTTTTAATATGCATCATTTTTAAAACCACTAAGTAAAAAGAATACTATTAACTCAATTGGCACAATGATTTGAAATGTTGCATTTTAATTTATTATTAGAATATACCTTTCTGTCTTAAATTTTATACATATGTCACTCTTGTGAATGCATGGAAATTAAAATGATACTAAAAAAATTTGTCTGAAATATGTCTGTTACAATGACAATTATATCACTTTAGACAATAATAATTTAAAATATTCAAAATTAAATGCCTGGGTGCTGCCATATGGTTTACAAAAATAGAACAATTACCAGCACTGTTGAACTATTTAGGTTTATTTTCTGATGACATCTACTTCAGTCCCACTCTGTACATACTTGTTTCTCTTGAATTACAGAAACTGCCAATAATGCATGCTAAAAATTTAGTTTCATCTGTTTGTGACTTTTAAAGTGGATCTATAGTATATATAGTTTTTGTTTCTTCTTTTACTTAAAAGTAAGTATTTGTCATGCCAGTGTACACAGTTACCAGTAGAGTAGCCAGACCACTACATAGATACACCATGCCTAATGTAGGCATCTGACTTAACATGTATGTCAATGTACCATCAGTGAGAAGAAGAGGCAAGGGAGGAAGTTGTGTCTTCCAGCTCAAAGGGTATTTCTTTCAACTACAGCTTGGGGGAAATAGAGGCAAGCAGTTAATAAAACAAGATGACAGACTCCTCTGGCTCTGTGGGGCAAGGGTGTATGATGAGACCCCACTAGGAGGAGACTGGGGTCTCAGGCAGCACAGAATTCACCATGAGATCACTCTGTGTTGTCAAACAGGTAAATTCCAAAACCAGTTTTGTTGTGAGACATTAAATATTCACTGTGGTAAGCAAAGTTATTTTTGTAATATGAAAAAGGGAGAATCTCTATGCCTTGGCACCTTGGGATTCCAATGTTACCAACTCCTTGACCACAAATGTCTCAGTATCCCTACCCAAAGCCCCTCCCATTCTGCTGACTGCATGAGAGAGAGAGAGAGAGAGAAAGAGAAAGGAGGGATTTATTTAAAGAAATAGAACACAGATCTTCCCAAAACTAAATAAAGATACCAATTTGGGAGTATAAGAAGATATAAGAAAACTAAGCAGATTTATCCCAGAAAAGACTAGGTCAAGGCATTTAATCAGGAATAAAGAAAAAATCCTTAGGGAAGCTAAAAAATTTATAAAAAATGATAAAGGAGCCTTTAGTATGTCTGGTGGCAGACTATTCAGTGGAAACTTTATAGGCCAGGAGAGACGGGCATGGCATATTTAACATGCTGAAGGAAAATAACCTTAACCCAAGAATATTACACCTTTCAATAATATTCTTCAAATGTGAAGGAGAAAGACAATTATTCCAGACAAACAAAAGCTGAGGGATTTCCTCAACACCAGGCCTGTCCTACACAAAAAGCTAAAATGAGTTCTTTAATCTAAAAGAAAGGGATGCTAAGGACGTTAATGAATAATAAACAACCATCTGAAGGTATTAAACTCACTGGTAACAGTAAGTACAAAAATACAGAGGATACTATTGCTGCAATTATGGTGTGTACACCACTTTTATCTTAAATAGAGAGGTTAAAAGAGAAATCTATCAAAAATAACTACAACAACTTTTTGAGAGAAAGACAGTAAGAAAAGACATAGATGGAAAGAAGGAAAAGTTAAAAAATGAGAGGGATGGAGTTAAAGTCCAGAATTTCTGTTAAGATTTCTTCTCTCTGTTTGTTTGTTTGTTTGTTTCTAAATAGAGTTGTTATATGTTTAAAAAATTAGGTATAAATATTTTTCCAAGCCTTATAAATAAAGCCAAATAAAAAAACTTGCAACAGAAACAAAAAAATAATAAGGCCAAAAAAAATTAAAATGCGGGCTCGGTGCCCGTAGCTCAGTGAGTAGGGTGGTGGCCATATACACAAAGACTGGCGGATTCCAGCCCAGCTCAGGCTGCTAAACAACAATAACTGTAACCAAAAATATAGCCAGGCATTGTAGCAGGCGCCTGTAGTCCCAGCTATGTCGGAGGCTGAGGCAAGAGAATCACTTAAACCCAGGAGTTTGAGGTTGCTGTGAGCTATGACCAAAAGCACTCTACCAAGGGTGACAAAGTGAGACGCTATCTCAAAAAAAAAAAAAGAAAGAAATTAAAATGCACAATCATACAAAATCATTTTATTAAAAAAGAAAAACAGGACGGAAGGAATAAAGGAAGAGAGGAACACAAAAAACAAAAAATCAGATAACAACATGGCAGTAGTGAATCCTTTATTTATTAATAATAACATTGAATGTGAATGAATTAACTTTCCAATCCAGACTGAATAGATTAAGACTGAATAGAAAAGACTGAGTGGCTGAATGTTTAAAAAAATAAGACGAAACAGATGTTGTCTACAAGAAACATTATTCTCCAATAAAGACACACATAGATTGAAAATTAAAGAATGGAGAAAAGATAGTTCATGCAGAAGGAAGCCACAAAATAGCAGTAGTTATACTTCTATCAGATAAAATAAATGTCAAGATAAAAATTGTTAAAAAAGGCAAAGAAGGGCGGCTCCTGTGGCTCAAAAGAGTAGGGCGCCCGCCCCATATTCTATGAAGACACAGGTGTCAATTTGGCAAGAGGATATAACAATTCTAAAGACATAGGTACCCAAAATTTGAATCCCCAAAGAAATAAAGGTAACCTGAGAAATAAAATGAAACAAAACATAGTACAATTCCTGAGAGGTACTCAGTATTGTTTCTGTGATATAGATATAGCACAACCTGAGATCAGTCATAAAAAATTAGAGAAAATAGGCACAGATGGGACATTTCTTAAACTGATAGAAGCCATCTATCAACAAACCCACAGCCAATATCGTACTGAATGGAGAAAAAGTGAAAATGTGTCCATTTAGAACTGGAACCAGACAAAGATGCCCATTATAACCACTACTATTTATCATGGTGCTGAAAGTCCTAGCAAATGCAATCAGGGAAGAGAATGATATCAAAGGTGTCCAAATGGTGACAGAAGAGGTCAAACTTTCACTTTTTGCTGATGATCCTATCCTTAGAAAAGCCAAACAACTTGCTATGAGATGCCTGGAAGTGATTAAGAAATACAGTAATGGCAGCACCTGTGGCTTAATGGAGTAGGGCGCGGGCCCCATATGCCAGAGGTAGGGGGTTCAAACCTGGCCCCAGCCAAAAACTGCAAAAAAAAAAAGAAATACAGTAACACTGCACCTGGGAGGTGGTGTGTTAAATAAATTAAAAAAAAAAGAAATACAGTAATATCTTAGGTTATAAAAAGTAATATCGTAAGTTATAAAATTATGCCCCTGATTAGTAGCCTTCATACATGCCAACAATTGCAAAGTTCAGAATCAAATCAAAGACACAATACCTTTCATGGTAGATTCAAAGACAATGAAGTACCTTAACAAATGATGTGAAGGACCTCTACACAGAGAACTATGAAACCCTGAGAAAAGAAATGGCAGAAGATGTTAACAAATGGAAGAACATCCATGCTCATGGCTGGGAAAAATCAATGTTACTAAAACTTCTTTATTACCCACAGCAATGTACAGATTCAATGCAATACTCAATAAAATATTAATGTTGTACTTTGAAGAATTTGAAATAATAGTTCTTCATTTTGCATGGAACGAGAACAAACTCCAATAGGTTACACAATTGTACAAAATAAAAACACAACTGGAGGCATTATTTTATCAGACATCAGATTATAAGTCTATAGTGATCAAAACAGCATGATATTGGCATAAAAATACAGATTTAAATCTACAGAACTGGCTAGAGAACGTAGAGATGAAATCAGCCTCCTATCACCAACTAACTCTCAACAAATACCACAAATAAAAGCATACACTGGGGACAAAAATCTGTTTAAGGTATGGTTCTGAAAGTACTGGTTAGCCACTTGTAAAAGACTGAAACTGGATCTGCACCTCTCGCCACTTATAAAAATTAACTTCTGCTGGATATAAGGTTTAAATCTACATCACAAAGCTATAAAATCTCTAGAAGAACGTATGGAAAAAAACTCTTTACAACACTGGCTTTGGGAAAGAATTTATGAAGGAGACAGTATTGCAAATTGCAGCAACAAGACGGAGTCTTACTATGTGACCCTCGGTAGAGTGCTGTGGCATTACAGCTCACAGCATCACAGCTCACAGCAACCTCAAACTCTTGGGCTTAAGAGATTCTCTTGCCTCAAGCTCCCAAGTAGCTGGGACAACAGGCACCTGCCGCAATGTCCAGCTATTTTTTTGGTGCAGTTGTCAAGTCGTCATTACTGTTTAGCAGGCCCAGGCAGATTCGAACCTGCCAGCCTCAGTGTGTATGGCTGGTGTCCTAACCACTGAGCTATGGGCGCTGAGCCCAAAATGAAGATTTTGATATCTAAACCCAATTTTTCAACAAAAAAAGAATATGGCTCCTTGGAGAAGTGGTTGACTACGAGGCTGAGACAGAAAAAATATGAGTTGGAGTATCTTATAATGCCAGAAAGTGCTTTAAAAATGAGGCAGCTTGTGGAAGGATGACAAGAGTCAAACTGATGAAGCTTATAATGGCCTTAGGTGAAATAATCAAAGCAAGAAAAATTGATGGATTATATTCCATATAATAAAGTAAATATCCATGAATAATAAATAACTGTGTGTAAAATAAAGGAGAAAGAATTGTTTCTAACAGTAAAATTACAATTAATAAATGCACACAGCCCCATGTCCTAGATTCTGTGCAAATGTTTAAAATTAGGCTCTTCCTCCCCTCAACCATCAACACAGATATATGTTGATCTGAGACAGTGATCTACATGGGAGACGCTGCTGGGAAAGAAATGGACTCTCACACACAGTCGCAGTGCATAAAAGCTTGAGAGCTCAGAGGGCTGTTCAGAGTGGCATGCACAGCCTCTACTGCCTGATGGCGAGTCAAGATTGTGCAGCCCCTGCTCAGCATCCACTGCTCCTTTTATTGTGCTCCAAATGAATACATGCAGGCAAGAACGCAAGTGGGGTGATTAAGATAAAAGCAGGAGAGTGGTGCCTGTGGCTCAGTGGGTAGGATGCCAGCCCCATATACCGAGGGTGGCAGGTTCAAACCCGGCCCTGGCCAAACTGCAACCAAAAAATAGCCGGGCATTGTGGCGGGCGCCTGTAGTCCCAGCTACTCGGGAGGCTGAGGCAGGAGAATCGCCTAAGCCCAGGAGTTGGAGGTTGCTGTGAGCTATGTGATGCTATGGCACTCTACCAAGGGCGATAAGGTGAGACCCTGTCTCTACAAAAAAAAAAAAAAAAAAGGTAAAAGAAAGCAAAGGGTAATGGTTGAGCAAGCAAAAACGTAAGTTATGGAAAGTCCTGAAATGGGTAGATAATGTATGGGAGGAAGGCACGTGGGACAGCAAGTTCTTTCTTGTTGTAACCTCCTTATTCTAAACTGTACCCCTGGAGTTCAAAGATCTCTGCTGGTGCTGACATGGTTCTGACTTCTCAAGGGAAGCTTCTCTGTGCAAGCTGTTTTTCCTCCTTCAGCTAGCTTCAGGCCCCTAAGGGTGGAGGCAGGAATGACCTCCCTGTGTGCTTTGCCCTGTTGTGGAGGGGCTTTCAGGGAAAATAGCCTCTTGGTTAGCCCTGGGCCTCATTAGCTATATAAATAGTGTTGTACACTAGTTCAGCATGGGAACCAGGGCAGGCCTCTGCTACGAGTCTCAGGAGGTACGCCATGTCTTCCCAAGAAGCAAACAGATTTTCTTTTACATCTGAAGGGGGCACAACTGTAAGTAGAAAGCAGAACCACTGTCAGCCTTTAAATGTAACTTTTTTTCCTTAGGATAATAAATGGACAACTTTACAAACTTCAAGGGAAGCAGCCCATAGGGACCAACGGAGTGAAAGATTAGTTGAGAATCAAGAGGATGGAAGACACTGTGAGCATCTTGGCCTAGGCAGGGTCCACTCCCATTGTTAAATGACATTCTGAATTCTGTCTGTGGGACATTGTCTCTCACATTCTCCCCTTCTCACTCATAGCTGCTGCCTTAATTCAGCACACATCACTAATCTCATCACCCTACTTGACATTTTTATAGCTCCTTACCAAAAGTGCATATGCTAATCCTGTATTTTCTCTGCCATACTCAGTTCTCCCACTTTATGTTCCCAGTCTCCCTTTTTCTGGTATTATTGCCATAACCTTCTTTCCAAACTCAGTCAGTGGTGACCATCCCCAGAAAGCCTGAGTGAACCCCTATGGCGGTGCCTGATCTCTTCCTTTAAATCCACAGCACAGTTGCTGATCATGTTTGGGGGTCTATGTCATGATGTGTTAAGTTTGTCACAATCTTGGTCCTGTTGTACATTTTTTATAGGGAAGGACTAAAATGCTCAGACTCATCTGGCCATCTCCAAACTCTTCATAGACGTGTGGCCTCTTCACTGGCTGTTTTTGTCTGTCTGGCATTCTCTGCACATTCCACAGCTGGTCACACAAGCAGCCTGACATCAGGTATTACTGGGCTGGGGCCAGTGAATGTGATGCCCATGGTCAGCACTTGCATACTATTTGCACAGGAATCACTTCCTTCTTGTCTTCTGCTGATCAGTGATTGAGAAAAAGAGGTAAGCAGCCTTCTCTCACATTCTCCTCCTTATCTTTCCTCCTTTGTCTCAGTCCTAAATCAAGTGTCTAGCACAGTTCCTGATGTGCTGCATAAGTGTAACGAGATCTCAGTTTCCCCACTCACCTAGTTCAAGCCCCGGATCACAGCAGGAGCTCTGACTCCCTTCTCCCTCTCTAGTCTAAACCCTCATAGGAACCAAATTTCATATCCTCGACATATCTGTAATCATACATTTTCCTACTCTGATGGGCCTATGATCACCACTAAATTACCAAATTCATATACAGCCTGATACCCAGAAATTCTCTGAAAATTTGTTCTACCTTTACCTGCACACACATACAAAAGTGATGATGTACAAAGTTATTCATTACCACAATTTCTGTAGCATGAGATTCAACATAACCAAACACTTATCCCTAGGGGTGTGGCAAAATCAACTTTAGGATTTTCAAAAAATGGACATTACCAAACAAAAATAACCTTTTGGCATGAACACTGCCACTGCAAAAGATAATTAAGTGTAAACAGAGCATTTCAGACCAAAGGAATACAGAATTATAGTCATGAAATGTGATACCTTATTCCATATTGAGAAAAGCATAAAAACATTATAGGAATAATTGAGAAAGTTTAATGCATACTGAATACTTCATGATAGCATTGCATCTGTGTCTAATTTCATTAAATCATACCATGGCCATGTAAGCAAATGCCCATGTTCTCAGAAGATACCTATAGAATTCGTGATAAAGTGTCATGCTATTGGCCTCAAATGGTTCAGTGAGATTATTAATCCAGGTGTTGTATCCATCCATGCATGTGTGTGTGCATATTTAGTGAGTCCCAATTCTGCCCTAACATTACCATAAACTGGTACCTTTGAAACAGCCTTCCACTCTGACTGGCCCAGGACATCACACTAGAATTTCTGGAGATGTGTCCGGGCATGAGTGTTTTCTACACTTTCCAGGTAATTCCAAAGAGCAGCCAAGGTGAGAATTGATGATGGATGTGAAGTCATGGCGCCCCCGGGCCGATGATCACTTGTCTGCCCCTCTTTCTACTCTGCTGATTCCTTCTCTCTTGCAAGAATGTGATTGTTCAGATCTGAAGTCTTTTCCTCACTATAGTGACATCCTCCACACAGACATCCAGAAAGGAGCACAGAGTGGGAACATGTTTAGCTTGAAATCAGAAAGCCTGGGCCTTGGCTACTTTGTGGTCTGGGCAAATCACTTCACTCCTTGGAACTTACTTAGTTCCTGAGTAGAATGGAGATGCTCTTTGTTCTGCCTCCATAAAGAGGTTCTTGCGAGTCTCACAGGAAATGGATATCAAAGTGGTGGGACACTGCAGAGCACCACATAAATATAAGGGAATATTAGGAGCCACACGTGCCAACAGAGAGAAATTTTTAGAACATGCCACATGGGAAATACCAAGCTTTGGAAGGCACATCAGTACAATTTCATGTCTAAAGGAGACAATTTGGTAAAAATTCGTGTGTAAATCAGTACAGTACTTTTTATAAATAAGCAAATATGTTTTCACACACACATTGGTTGAAAATTCACTGAAGACAATGTTGCATAATCACCACATAATGGATCCTCAACCAAATTTTAGGGAAAAAAATGGGAGGAAGAAAAGAAATGGAGGCCGGAGCTGTTAGAATGAATGAGGGTGTTGCAGGATTAGTATGGAATCATTCACCTGCACAAGGTCACTCTCAATCTTTGGAGCAGACTCAAGCACAGCATACTCTCCATCATACAGCTGCTATGACAGTTTCCATGTAGAGGTATTGACCGTGTCCTGTGCATGGCTGTTGATTATGGTCAGTCTTACCCTTTCTCCCTGAACCACCTCAACACACACAGTGCCCAACTGTGAACTTCAGCTTTGTTACTTCCTAGCAGAGTCACGTCAAGAGCTGCACTTTCCTTTACTCAGTGGTGAGGTGGGAGATGGCAGGTGCCAAGCCTTGGAGCTAATGCTCTCAGCACCAGATAGTGAGGCTCCCATGTGGAGTTAGGAAAATAGGAGTGGGCTTCCTCATTCTCATTTAAAAGTAGCCCCTGGATGAGGGAGTTTTGGGTCCTCACCGCCCATGAATTTGTTCCCACAGCAGAATTTGGGGTCTGCACTTTCACTTCCCAGTCAGTGTTCCCCCGACCCATCTTCTCCTCTTACCTCCTCCAGATTTTACTCCCCACTGCAGTCCTCAGCTAGGGTCCCCTCCATGGCAGGGACTCCCCATTGTGCACTCATATTCTGTGGCTTTCATCAGGGTCCCTGTCTACACTCCACTGCACTCACTGTCCTTCCCACACTCACACGCTCCCAATCCTCCAGACTCCCAAATATATTGGTAAGTGCCATATTTGTGGGCCCATGCCTCAGAACACAACAGAGGGTGCTGAGAACTGGTTGGTGGGTGCCTAGGACTGATAGCTTGGCCTTTGGGTGGGCATAGTTTATCTGGGAACGAATCCATCTTCTGAGGGCTAAGAGAAGGGGCTATTCTATCCAACATGCACATCCCAACAGCCTGTGTCCTGATGCCCCGGTAAAAATGACTCATACCTACTTGTCCTCTCCCTAACTTCTGTCTTGGCCAGACATGCCAGTGCACTGCCTTTAAACCTCCCCAGACCATTGTATCCTGGTGGCATTACACAAAACTGTGCCCATATCACCATCTCCACAAAGCTGCCCTGGCATAAAAGGACATTATCCTCTCAAAGATTGTGACACTGAAGCAAAATGGCCCCCTGCAGAAGTTATGGACACACACTGCTTACCCTGAAAATGAACAACTTTCTGCAGTACAAGAACATGTGCCTAGACTCACCTCCAAATGAAAAATATATCACTAAGTAGGCTAGGCCTATACATATGTGCAGTCACCGTCTGCACTGGGAGTGACCCCCTCAACCACCATATGTGGGCAGGTGAAGCAAGCACGTGTAGATACTGCCTCTGCAAAGAATAGACAGCCCTCCCAACAAGGGTGAGAGGGGGCAGTGGGGAAGAATAACACTGCTTCTACAGGGAATAGCTCAAGCCACGTATATAATGGGTAGCATTTGATGAATTTGGATGTATAAAATACCTTTGGCTCCATCACAACAATCAATGCAATAGTCATATCCAGCACCTTTGAAAAATTCCTGCTGTCTCTTTGTGTTTTCTTTGGTGTGTGTGTGTTAAAAATATTAATCTGATATATACATCTTACCAAATTTAGGATTTTTTTTCTGTAATTTTGGTGTGTATGGGCGGGCATTTAGTCTCTTCTGGGTTTAATAGCATGGATTCCAGAGGCAATTAGCATGTGTTCTATCTTAGAGGCACAGCTTACCATCATGTGGTTCCCCAAGGCTGGAGATTCCCTTGAACTGAGAAATACTGGTCACTATGACCATAATTTTCACCCTATTAATGGAAATTCAGGTTGACCACTTACATGGGGTATCTGGAAAAATATAAAATATTTGAACTCAGAAGCAGAGAGTAAAGCAGTGATTATCAAGAACTAGAGAAGGGGGGCTGGGGAGTTATAGGCCAAAAGGTACAAACTTTAAATTATAAGATGAACACATTCTGGGAATCTAGTTTGATTGTGGTAGCTGGTATTCTCTCTCTCTAGATACACACATACGCACACACACACACTATATATATAGATATATATATGCACAAACATATATTTATCTCAAATCATCTATGTTATACTTAAATATATATAATCTTTATTAGACAATTAAATCTTTTAAAATTAAAAAATAAAGGCTCGATGCCTGTGGCTCAAGCGGCTAAGGCGCCAGCCATGTACACCTGAGCTGGTGGGTTCGAATCCAGCCCAGGCCCGCCAAACAACAATGACGGCTGCAACCAAAAAATAGCCGGGCGTTGTGGCAGGTGCCTGTGGTCCCAGCTACTTGGGAGGCGGAGACAGGAGACTCGCTTGAGCCCAGGAGTTTGAGGTTGCTGTGAGCTGTGATGCCACAGCACTCTACCCAGGGCAACAGCTTGAGGCTCTGTCAAAAAAAAAAAAAAAAATTAAAAAATAAGAAAACAAAAAAATAACTTGGGCGTGGCCTATGTACAATGACAGTTGCTGTATGAAAATGACTAACAGAGCATAGGTTCGTTTGCTTGTTGGTAGATTTCATTATTTTACTCAATTGAAAGATATCCATGTCTAATGTTACTGATTTTGGCACAGAAGTGGTTAAAAAAATAAATAGCACTTGATCTCTAGCCTTGAAGAGCCCCCAAATTATTGGTAAAATAGAAAATACTATTAATCTGGCTAAGGCATGCTGAGAAATGTAACAGTGACTTGGGTTTTTTTGTTTGTTTGTTTGTTTGTTTTTTGAGACAGAGTTTTACTCTGTCACCCTGGGTAGAGTGCTGTGGTGTCATCGTATTTCACAGCAACCTCAGACTCTTGGGCTTGAGCAATCCTTTTGCTCCAGCTTCCTGAGTAGCTGGGACTACAGATGCCTGCCATCATGCCCGGTTAGTTTTTCTATTGTTAGTAGAGACAGGGTCTCTCTCTTGCTCAGGCTGGTCTTGACTTCTGAGCTCAAGTGATCCACTCATCTCAGCTTCCCAGAGTGCTAGGATTACAGGTGTGAGCCAGAGCACCTGGCCCATAACAGTGATTTGTTGAGGAAAGTAATCAGGCTCGGCGCCTATGTTCAGGGGTTATGGTGCTGGCTACCTACACTGAGGCAGGCAAGTTTGAACCCAGCTAGGGCCAGCTAACCAACAATGACAACTGTAATCAAAAAATAGCTGGGAGTTGTGGTGGGCGCCTGTAGTCCCAGCTACTTGGGAGGCTGAGGCAAGAGAATCGCTTAAGCCTAAGAGTTAGAGGTTGCTGTGAGCTGTGACATCATAGCACTCTACTGAAGGCGACATACTGAGACTCTGTCTCAAAAAAAAAAAGAAGGTAATCAACTACTAATAGTTTCAAAATCTCAAGCTCAAATCTAAGAAGGATGGGAGAGTTTGCATTTCTTTAAGCTAAAAAGGGGAGGATGGTTGTGGAGATGAACAGTGCCAATGGTTCAATGAGAGGGATCCTGCTTAGTTTCCCACTAGACAGGAGACTGGGGCCTCCTTGGCACATCCTGATACTCTCAGCCTAAAGTGTCCTGGTTGGGAAATGGCTCCTGCTGTCATGGTCTGTGAGAATGGTGCTACACAAATCTACCTGACTTGTGCTTTAGTGAGGGACTTTAGGGTCTATTACATCTTGCTTTACTGAAAAGGATATAATGTTTTTCCCATCATTTGACACATGAAGGAGAGGGTGAGTATTACCTCCTCTGCAAAAGAAGAAAGTAGATTAAGTAATTGCAGGCCTTACGCTAAAAACCGCCACCTTCTAAGAGAGGGCTCAAAGCAGGGATGAGGAATAAAGCAGATCACATCAATGGTCCTTTTCTTAAATAAAAGGATAAGATATATGTGGATATGTATATATATATAAAATCTCTATGTCATTGCCCATGATGCCACTCCAATCCCAAATCTGAAGTTCTTTTTTTTCCAGGAAAACATCTCCACATCATTTCATCTGTGAAACTGATCCACAGTATATCAGAGGTTCCAAGGACACAGTCCACTTCTCAAAATATGTCCTCACTACTTGTACTAGGAATACCATAATCACCATGTATAGAGTGAAAAGTGTACCAGAAAAAACAGAGGAAAACCAGGCAGACAGTGCCCTGTGCAAAGAGCAGGAAATCAGCCAGTGCAGCTGAGAGAGAGTAAGGGAGGGAGAGGAGGGAGATGAAGTTAGAAAGGTCACAAGGCAGGAGGGTGCAGGACATTTAGATACATGAAGATTATTTTTAGGGTGTAGGCCTTTATCTGGCCAAGATAGAGAAATGGGAGAGTAAGAGTGAAAGAGAAGGAGGATTTACAACTACTTAGTGAGATTTTTTTTTTTTTTTTATTGTTGGGGATTCATTGAGGGTACAATAAGCCAGATTACACTGATTGCAATTGTTAGGTAAAGTCCCTCTTGCAATCATGTCTTGTACTTAGTGAGATTTAACCATAAAGAAAAGAGAAATAGGATAGCAGCCACATGGGGAAAGTAGATTAAGAGAGGTTATATACTTTATTTTTTTCCCAGATGTAGAAATACCACCACATGTTTATAGAGATGATAATTATCTGATAGATATGGAAGAGCTGAGGTTTCAGGAAGAGAGGAGAGAGAGAAGAAAGGCAATTCCATATGTTAATCAGCGTTGTTGTTGTTCTGGAGATTCCTGCAGTTGTGCTATTGGTGGGATTAGAATTTGAATGAAGACTTATTTCAGATTGGTTTAGAACTTGCCTTTCAGAATGACATGATGCCATTGTATCAGTTCTGTGTATCTTCTGCATTCATTTAAGAATTGCAGTCTTTCTAAAACCATTTCCCTCATTTAGTGATTTGGTTCTTATTTAACATTAGGTACATATATCCAGAATCAAATGATTTTTTGAGTGGAAAATTACTTATAGATTATTTGAGCAAAACTTTTTATTTTTTCCACAATAGAATCCCAGAGAGATTAGATAAGTGGCAAGTCATTCTTACCTACATACTCATTATTCACTTTGCATTTACCTGTAAAGTTTTGAGCATCATCCAGATCTACAAAGAGATGGAGATATTCAAGGTTATCTGGATGACTGGGCAGCCAGGGGCTGTTATAGGTAATGGTGCATGCTGTGTCAAAGGTGAGAATCTTGACTCCGCTTACTCACTACTCCCAGGAATTTTCCTTGCTCTGCAATCAATCACAGAGAAAGATTAGCGTTTTGAGTGGACGCAGGCTGTATTTTAATCAAGCATAGAAGAGAAACACAGAATTTACAAAGTGTGCCCCTGAATTTGTCTAAAAGAAAAAAAGAGGTGAAAAATGTTAATTTCTGAAATTCTAAGAAATTTCATCCTAGTGTTTGATACTATATGAGTTATGGGATAACAGTGGTCATAGTTCTGAATTTTAAGGCTCAGAGATTAAAAAGGCAGGTTGTCCTAGATGTCTCCATGGACGATCACCCAGATTGTTAGAAACAAACTTCCCAGAGGCTTGTGAAATTTGCTTCTTATGTCTACCACAAGCAACTCTTCATTTCTTTTCGGTTACTACTGCACTGAGTCAGTTTATCTATGACATTCCCAAATAAAGTGCAAATATTTCCTACCCATTCAGCAGTATTTTCTGAGGATATACTTTATCCCAGGTGCTGTCTCCTGTACGAGGCACAGCATGGTGAGCAAAGTACAGTTTCCCTGCCCACAGGGGTGTCGGCAGCAGCTACGGGCCTGCAATTCTGAAATTCCAAAAGGGCTGAGCAGCGAAGGGTTTCATGTTTGTGTTATTGGTTTTTGGTGGCAAAACTTGATCTGAACCAGCCTACAGCTACTATACCTTTATTTATCCACTTAGCATGGACCTTCATATTAGTGGGTGATAATTAACGAGTGCTGCCCCATAACCGTGGGGTATTAGTGGGTGATAACTAATGAGTGCTGCCCCATAACCATGGGGTGTGTTCTGTAATATACCACGTATATGCCATATTATCTTGCTAAAACATGAACTCCGAACTTGGACACAATCCCAGCCCATGGGTTTCAGATAGGGGATTGTGGATGGATACTTAACTCTCCTTCACTGGGAACACATTAGCAATTTCTGAATTTGCTTTGGTATATCCACTAAATCATAAAATAGAATGTGATTGTCAACTTTCATGTGTCCCTTCCCTCATAGAAAAGTAGTAAACATTACATTTTACAACTACATTGATATAAAAAATAAATATAATTAAAAAAGATATTTACTTTTGACAGGCAGTATTGAAAACTTTGAAATCAAACATTTCACACTTGACATTTTTGAATTATTATTGTTAGTTTTTCTTTTTTTTTTTTTTGAGACAGAGTCTCACTTTGTTGTCCTTGGTAGAGTACCATGGCATCACAGCTCACAGCAACCTCAAACTCCTGGGCTTAAGCAATTCTCTTGCCTTAGCCTCCCAAGTAGCTAGGACTACAGGTGCCCGCCACAACGCTCAGCTGTTTTTAGAGACAGGGTCTCACTCCAGCTCAGGCTGGTATCGAACCTGTGTGCTCAGGCAATCTACCTGCCTTGGCCTTCCAGTTGAATTATTATATAAAAGCCAAAAACCCACATAAAAGTAAATGCCCCTTTACAATCTAAAACTGTGTTTGGAGACAACTAAAAAAATATATATGTATATATATATATATTTTTTTTTTTTTTCTTTTTTCAGTTTTTGGCTGGGGCTGGGTTCGAACCCACCAACTCTGGCATATGGGGCCGGTGCCCTACTCCTTTGAGCCACAGGCACCACCCTAACTAAAACATTTTTAAGCTACTTTAAAAATACTTTATGCTACTTTTAAAAAGGGGAAATGGATATTCATAGCATCAGGTTGTTAGGCATAATAAAGGCCAGATGTGTCAGTTTATGCTACATGAGAACTGGGACTCCGAAGTTAGTATGTTCCATTCAGTGAAGGTCAGCAATTTCTTTTCTGTACACAGATCAAGGATTCCTTATCTGAAATGCTTGGGACCAAACTATTTAGGGCTGAGTATTTGAAAAGTAATGCGGATATAAAATAATGAAGATCTTGTGTCCTTAAAGGGCTTATACCCAACCTCGTGAGACAGAAAAACACACAATACAAAGAACAATAGGGAGAAACAGAGAGCACTACATACACAGGGGGTCGAGGTGGTCTCCTAGTAAAGGCCATATCTGAGTGGTCTTGAAGGACCAGAGGGAAACTCTTAATTGTGACAAGACAGAAGGGATGTGGTATCAGTGCACGTGAGGGGTCTGGGCTGTGTATGTGTACAGCAATGTTCAACCAGAGTGCTGGTTAATAATTAATACCATTAATTAAAGTATTTTCTAAAGAAGTTCAAAGTACACTGAGTGTATTCTTGCTTTTGGATCAACATTATTTGAGTGTGCTACCAAAGTTTAAGGTTCAAGTGCACTGTGAGATAAAAAGGTGGAAAAACACTGGTCTATAGGGTTGATGTGGGGTATGGAAAGGAGGATAGAGAAAGAGAGGAAGGGACTAAAGACGAGGACAGAGAGACAACAAAGGAAAGAGAAAAGCCTTGTTACAGGCTTCAGTGTTTCTCCTTGAATAACAAAAACAATTAAAGAAACTTATAGGGAAGCATTTAGCCAAGCTTCATTTTTTTCAAGCGGCACTTTGGGTAGCTGTAGAGGATAGAATGGGTGCCTGAGCTCTTCTCTGCTTGTGATATGGATTACATGAATTACTACTCATAACAATCTTTTGAGATAAACCCCATTATTATGTCTTTTTAACAGCAGGGAACCAGGCCCAGGAAGGTCAATGACCAGGAAGGTCAATACTAGTCTAGAGTCACAAAGCTGGTAGGTGGTGACGTCTGCCAGGATTCAGACTCCCTTAACAATGAGAGAGTAAATTCCAAATCATCATCAATGGTTTTCCCTGCCCAGAGGGATTAGGGGATGGTTAGACTTCAAAATAGTTTGTTACCCTTTGAATGCTTTTGCATATCCATGCATTCACTTTTAGAAAGTAAAATAATGACACACCTTTTTCACAGAGAAGAATACAAAAGAAGAAAATAGGTCAATTTTATAGCTTCCAACATAGGAGATACTAGTAGGTGAACCAGAACATTTGCCTAGATCTCTTGGATCTTATCCAGTTACACTTTCTTGATCAACTGTGACACCTAAGGTTGCTGACTTTGTAGAAAAAACTCATGTGCAATGGAGATGTGCGATCCCTTCTCCACATTCAGCACTGGGTTCCTTATGAGACAGGACATACCTCCTCCTGAATGTCCATACACTGTGATAGATGTTTCCACAGAAACCAGGCCATTCTCTTCTGTTGTTGTTCTCTTAGTGTCTGGTACCAAAAGCCGTCCTTGCAGGTCCTTCCTTTGCACCTCAGGCTCTGGGTACCACCCTGTGGATGTGCAAATCAGCTGAATGTCTCTGGTGCCACCAGGTTCAATGTTAATACGAGGAGCTATACCTGAGGCTGGGAAAGTCAAAGAAAGACAGAGAATGAATGTATCTTTAAGAATTTCATAACCATTTACTTGAACCAGTAAATCTGTACTTTGGAAAAAAAAAAAAGAAGAAGAAGTTAACTGATAACTCCATACTGAACCTGAGAGTCAAAGCATTCTATGATAGACATACATTTATCTGACAATGTGAATGTTACTTTTTTTGCATTATTATTATTATTGCTCAATATTTCATTGCAGCAATTATCTGATTTCTTTTCTGAATGTATTTATCTTTGTTTGTTCTTTATCATATTTTTGTTTCTAGTCCTTATCCTAAACATTGTTATTGTTATTAAATTTTAAGCCTTTTTAATTCTGTGAAGGCAAAAAATGGAAACCAAATAAACACATGTGTATGTATAGAGAAAATAAAAAATCTGTACTTATCAATTAACCTGTATGCACCTCAGTTCTCTTATTTGTGAAAACTGGGATGCAAAAATATTGACTATTTGGGGTATATGGTGGTTATGAGGATAAACTCCAGAATCAAAGCATCAGGTTAGTACCTGCAGACAATCCCTAACAGTACAAATAATGACGTCAACTCTAGGTGCCTGAATTCTCTCTGAAAAATGCTGGTAAGTCTCAAATCCTGAGTTGATATAAGAATTATGTCAAATAAAGTGCTTTGTGCTTTTTAATAAATGACTTTTTCCTATGTTAAAAAGTTAATCAGTTAAGAATACAAAGGAAAGATTTATATTTTCATTTGTCCTTTGAGCTTTTTCAATTTGAAAGGATGTCCCATTCCCTGTATCTCACGGATTCTGGCAGTTGAAGAAAAATTGATTGCATTAAGACTTTATTACATTTTACATCTTGTCTTTGTTTTTTTTTTTTGAAACCGGGTCTCAAGCTGTCACACTGGTTAGAGTGCCATGCCGATACAGCTCACAGCAACCTCCAACTCTTGGGCTGAAGTGATCCTTTTGCCTCAGCTTCCCAAGTAGCTGGGACTACAGGTGCCTGCCACAACACCCAGCTATTTTTTGGTTGCAGTTGTCATTGTTGTTTAGCAGGCCTACGCCAGGTTCAAACCCACCACCCTTGGTGTATGTGAATGTGGCCAGCGCCCTACTCACTGAGCTACAGGCATTGCCTTTACATCTTTTCTAAAGACTTAATTACATCTAACAAAATTTCATGGACACCTAATACATGTTTTATTGATTCACCATATTCTCTGCATGGACATGGGTAAAATTTTTCTTTGAATCATGCCATTTTACTTCTTATTAAATATATGGTTTAAATTTAAACACAGTCTCAGGAAGTTGCTTATTATTATTCCAATCTTGTCCTGGCATCCATTAGAGAAATAAAAGGGTGTGGGGGATATGCACAATTTAAGAGACATGAGAAGGGCTTTTCAGGGTTGTCTAAACCATGAGTGGTCTAAATTGAGTTACTAGTTAGAAAGAATTGGTCAAGAAGAGAAAAAGTCTCAGTACCAGAGGAAAGCCAGGTTGCTTGCTTCTCCCTCTCTTGTAGGATTTAGCTGCACACACGAGGGCTGGATGGCTACAGCCACGGCACAGGCTGGAACGACTGACTCCTTCATTTCACCAGTTTTCAGAGTCTAGGAATTTTACTCTTTTGCCTCCAGAGTGTGGAGAAAAAAAGGTTTGATTCTCATCAGCACAATAATAATGTCTGACTATGCAATTTGATACAAAAGCTTGCAATGTTTCTTCATTTACCTCAGAATTTGGTGAAGTTTGCACCATGTATTTGTGGTTTCCTTTACAATTGTTAACTGATGGAGTTTTCTACTTGTAGCCTGCTAGTGATTAGCTAGCCAGATAGTATGAGACAGTGATGAGCAGTGACTGTGTAAGATTTCACTTCAGAATTCTCAGAAGTCCTGGCTTCTACAAGAATTTTATTACCCACAACCACCCTGGATATTTAAACAGCGCAAGCACACATACACACACACACACATACACAGGATTCAGAAGGTGTTGGGACCTTTGAGCTGGGTAAACTAATCAGAACAACCCTTTGCTGACCCTGTTCTAATGGACAAGAACCCAGTAAGAAGCATTATCAGAAGGGGGCAGTCCTCTCACTATCCCGCTCTCTTTCTCTGTCTGTCTCTTTCTATACATTTTTGGCATCTGGTCTTGAGAATCAGTGGAGTGGAGTCAGGACAATGTATGAGTCCAAATTTTACCATTAGCTTTTGGTGTGACTTTAGATAACTCTATTCACCATTTTTTCATCTGATAAATGACATAATAATTCTACTTACCTCTTGGAGGTGTTGTGCGGATCAAAGGAGATAGAGAATGTAGTGCTGTTCCTGGTTATGTGTCCCTTGATGTCACTGTCACAAAAAATTTATTCTCTAACGAGCATAGCCCGCAGAGGCTTTCTGGAAGGGTCCTGGCCCTTGGCCTTCACTCCTCTTCCACAATGAGAAGTTTACAGCCAGCTGGTCTAGCAACTCATAGCACTTTTTTCTGGATGAAGCAAACAGGACAACAGGTTCCCAGTTCCTATTCCTGAGGCAGGGGAAACAGGGCTCACAGGGGAAACAGGACTCACATGTGTTAGTGAAAAGAGCTCCAGGCTTCCCAACTGTGAGGCAGGGGTGATGAAGAAGCTGTCCTTGAGGCTGAGGAGTCTGCTGTCTTCCCATTGAAGCAGGGTGTGATGTAGCATACTGAAAATGGGGAATTATTCAGCAGGTTATAAAGCATCCTGAAATGATGGCTCCCCACATCACACACACCCCATTTTTGTTTTTGGTGGAACATCTCTATAGAAATAGTGTCAGGCCAAAGTCAGAGTAATCATTGAGAAAAGACACACCTCTTCACCTGTGTCCTGAGAGGACAGAGTGGCTATCAGGTAACGTTTCCCAGAAGGAGGGATGAGTAGTGAGTTTTCTGGAGGGCTTCTCCAGAGTGGAAGAGTGGGCTGGACCTCTTCCCTGGAAGGTGGGCCCCTCTCTCCTGCTGTCCTTCATATAATTGAGAATATCCCCCTGGGACTGGTGAGAACTAAGGCACACTTGAACTCCTGATCATTCTTTAAACCCACAGTGAAGGTGTCACAGGTGTTATGTGTGGCAAAGAAAGAGAATTGCCTTTCATCTCTTCTAGGATTTGACTTGAGGGTTAAGGTGGTATTTATGCTTTTATGTAGCATAATGATAGTAGGTATCCTACAGTTTTTAGACTTTCAGAAATGAAAAGGGTGTAGACATTCTCTTTATGTATGTGTCACTTTTACAACGCTCTGATTAGTGGTCATGAGTCTACGTGGTTGATCACCTGCTATGATAAAGAGGTCACCAGCTTCTGTAGAGGACTATGATAAAGACTGTGAGCTCTGGCTGGGCTTGAATCCTCCCACTTACTGCCTATAACTGCCTACGAAGAGCTATTTAATTTACTCATTTTTTTTTAATTGTTGGGGATTCATTGAAGGTACAATAAACCAGGTTACACTGATTGCATTTGTTAGGCAAATTCCCTCTTGTAATCATGTCTTGCCCCCAAAAGGTGTGGGATGCACCAAGGTCCCACCCCCTCCCTCCTTCTTTCTCTCTCTGCTCTCCCCTTCCCCCATCCCCACCATGTCCTTAATTGTCCTCATATCAAAATTGAGTACATAGGATTCATGCATCTCCATTCTTGTGATGCTTTTCTAAGAATAATGTGTTCCCCTTCCATCCAGGTTAATACAAAGGCTGTAAAGTCTCCATTTTTTTTAATGGCTGAATAGTATTCCATGGTGTACATATACCACAGCTTGTTAATCCATTTCTGTGTTGGTGAGTATTTAGGCTGTTTCCACATTTTTGTGATTGTAAATTGAGCTGCAATAAACAGTCTAGGGCAAGTGTCCTTATGATAAAATAATGTTTTTTCTTTCTGGGTAGATGCCCAGTAATGGGATTGCAGGATCAAGTGGGAGGTCTAGCTTGAGTTCCTTCAGGTTTCTCCATACTTCCTTCCAAAAAAGTTGCATTAGTTTGCAGTCCCACCAGCAGTGTAAAAGTGTTCTCTTCTCTCCACATCCATGCCAGCATTTGGAGTTTTGAGATTTTGTGATGTGGGCCATTCTTGCAGGGGTTAGATAGTATCTCAGGGTGGTTTTGATTTGCATTTCTCTAATAGATAGGGATGATGGACATTTTTTCATATGTTTGTTAGCCATTCGTCTGCCTTCTTTAGAGAAGTTTCTATTCATGTCTCTTGCCCATTGATATATGGGATTGTTGGCTTTTTTCATGTAGATTAAATTGAGTTCTCTATAGATTCTAGTTATCAAGCTTTTGTCTGATTCAAAATATGCAAACATACTTTTCCATTGTGTAGGTTGTCTATTTGCTGTGGTTGTTGTCTCCTTAGCTGTACAGAAGCTTTTCAGTTTAATTAAGTCACATTTCTTTATTTTTATTGTTGTTGCAATTGCCACGGCAGTCTTCTTCATGAAGTCTTTCCCCAGGCCAATATCTTCCAGTGACTTTTCCATGCTTTCTTTGAGGATTTTTATTGTTTCATGCCTTAAATTTCAGTTCTTTATCCATCTTGAATCAATTTTTGTGAGTGGAGAAAGGTGTGGGTCCAGTGTCAGTCTTTTATATGTGGATTTCCAGTTCTCCCAGCACCATTTATTGAATAGGGAGTCTTTCCCCCAAGGTATGATCTTGTTAGGTTTATCGAAGATTAGGTGGTTGTAATATGTTAGTTTCATTTCCTGGTTTTCTATTGGATTCCAAATTTTGTGCCAGTGCTGTCTTGACCACTATGGCTTTGTAGTACAGCCTAAAATCTTGTATGGTGATGCCCCCCAGCTTTATTTTTATTACTAAGAACTGCCTTAGCTATATGGGTTTTTTTCTGGTTCCATACAAAATGCAGAATCATTTTTTCCAAATCTTGAAAGTACGATGTTGGTATTTTAATAGGGATTGCTTTGGGAAGTATAGACATTTTAACAATGTTGATTCTTCCCATCCATGAGCATGGTATGTTCTTCCATTTGTTAATATTCTCTGCTATTTCCTTTTTGAGGATTTCATAATTTTCTTTATAGAGGTCCTTCATCTCCTTTGTTAGGTACATTCCTAGGTATTTCATTTTCATTGAAGCTATGGTGAAGGGAGTTGTGCCCTTAATTAGCTTCTCATCTTGACTTTTATTGGTGTATATAAAGGCTACTGACTTGTGGACATTGATTTTATATCCTGAAACATTACTGTATTTTTTGATGACTTCTAGGAGTCTTGTGGTTGAGTCTTTGGGGTTCTCTAAGTATAAGATCATGTCGTCAGCAAAGAGGGAGAGTTTGACCTTCTCTGCTCCCATTTGGATTCCCTTTGTTTCCTTGTCTTGCCTAATTATATTGGCTAGAACTTCCAGCACTATGTTGGAAAGTAATGGTGACAGTGGACAACCTTGTCTGGTTCCAGTTCTAAGAGGAAAAGCTTTCAGTTTTACTCCATTCAATAAAATATTAGCTGTGAGTTTGTCCTAGATAGCTTCAATCAGTTTCAGAAATGTGCTACCTATGCCTATACTCTTCAGTGTTCTAATTAGAAAAGGATGCTGCATTTTATCAAATGCTTTTTCTGCATCTATTGAGAGGATCATATGGTCTTTATTTTTGCTTCTGTTAATACTTATGTATGTTAAACCAGCCTTGCATCCCTGGGATGAAACCTACTTGATCATGATGTATGACTTTTTTGATGATAAGCTGTAATCTATTGGTTAGGATTTTGTTGAGAATTTTTGCATCTATATTCATAAGTGAAATTGGTCTGAAATTCTCTTTTTTAGTTGGGTCTTTTCCTAGTTTCGGTATCAGGATGATGTTTGCTTCGTAGAATGTGTTGGGGAAGATTCCTTCCTCCTCATTTTTTTGGAATAATTTCTGCAGTATGGGAATAAGCTCTTCCTTGAAGGTTTGATAATATTCTGGTGTGAAGCCATCTGGACCAGGGAATTTTTTTATTGGAAGTTTTTTTATTGTTTCTTTGATCTCAGTGCTTGAAATTGGTCTCTTTAGGGCATCTATTTCATCTGGTAAGTCTAGGGAGAGGGTGTGAATCCAAATATTGATGCATTTCCTTCACATTGTCCAATTTCTGGGCATAAAGTTTTTGGCAGTATTCAGAGATGATCTGTTATATCTCTGTGGCATCAGTTGTTATTTCCCCTTTATCATTTCTGATTGAGGTTACTAGAGATTTTACTTTTCTATTTCTAGTTAGTCTGGCCAAAGGTTTATCTATTTTATTTATTTTTTCAAAAAACCAACTCTTTGGTTTATTAATTTTCTGAATGATTCTTTTGTTTTATAATTTCATTGATCTCTGATTGAATTTTGGAGATTTCTTTTCTTCTGCTGGGTTTAGGCTTAGATAGTTCTTCTTTTTCCAATTCCATAATATGGCTTGTGAGTTTGTTGATGCGCTCTCTTTCTGTTTTTCAAATGTAGGTATCTAAAGCAATAAATTTTCCTCTCAAAACTGCTTTTGCAGTATCCCACAGGTTTTGGTAGCTTGTGTCATGTTATGCTCAAGGAAGTTAGTGATTTCCTGTGTTATTTCTTCCTGCACCCATCTGTTATTCAACAGAAGGTTGTTTAATTTCCATGCCTTTGTGTGGGGTTGAACGTTTTTGTTGGAGTTGAGTTTCACCTTTAGCGACTTGTGGTCTGAGAAGATACGAGGTAAAATTTCAATTCTTTTGATTTAGTTGAGGTTTATTTTGTTTCCTAGGATGTGATCAATTTTGGAGAATGTTCCATGGGGCTATGAGAAGAATGCATATTCTTTATCTTTGGGATGGAGTTTTCTATATACATCTATCAAGCACAGTTGCTCTAGGGCATGGGTCCTCAGACTTTTTAAACAGGGGGCCAGTTCACTGTCCCTCGGACCATTGGAGGGTCAGACTATAGTTTTAAAAAAAAACTATGCACACTGCACATATCTTATTTTGAAGTAAAAAAAACAAAATGGGAACAAATACAATCACACCGCCTCATGTGGCCCGTGGGCCCTAGTTTGAGTACCCTTGTTAGGGTCTCATTTAAGTTCCTTATATCTTTTTTTAATTTCTGTTTAGAGTATCTGTCCAGCTCTGTAAGAGGAGTGTTAAAGTCCCCTGTTATTATGGTATTATAGGATATTATATTGCTCAGACTGAGTAAGGTCTGTTTCAAAAATCTGGGAGCATTTAAATTGGGTGCATAAATATTTAGAATTGAAACGTCTTCTTGTTGTATTTTTCCCTTGACCAATATAAAGTGACCATCTTTGTCCTTTTTGACTTTAGTTACTTTAAATCCACATATGTCTGGAAATAAGATTGCCACTCCTCTTTTCTTCTGAATTCCATTTGCCTGAAAAATTGTCTTCCAACCCTTAACACAGAGTTTGTTTGTTTGTTTTTTTAATATTAAATCATAGCTGTGTACTTTAATACAATCATAGGGCACCATACACTGGTTTTATGTTTTATATACCATTTGACATATTTTCATCACACTGGTTAAAATAGCCTTCATAGCCTATTCTTAGTTATTATGTTGAGACATTTACATTCTACATTTAGTAAGTTTCACATGTACCCTTGTAAGATGCACTGTAGGTGTGGTCCCACCAGTACACCCTCTCTCCACCCATCCTCCCTCCTCTCCACCCCTCCTTCCGCCCTTCCCCATACTCTTAGGTTATAATTGGGTTATAGCATTCATATGAAAGCTATAAATTAGTTTCATAGAAGGGCTGAGTACATTGGATATGTTTTTTTACATTCTCGAGATACTTTACTAAGAAGAATATGTTCCAGCTCCATCCATGTAAACATGAAAGAGGTAAAGTCTCCATCTTTCTTTAAGGCTGCATAATATTCCATGGTGTACATATACCACAATTTATTAATACATTCGTGAATCAATGGACACTTGGGCTTTTTCCATGATGTAGTAATTATGAATTTGGCTGTAACAAACATTCTGGACAAATATCTTTGTTATAATGTGATTTTTGGTCTTCTGGGTATATACCTAGTACAGGAATTGTAGGATCAAATGGCAGGTTTATTTTTAGACCTGTAAGTGTTCTCCAAACATTTTCCCAAAAGGAATGTATTTGTTTGCATTCCCACCAGCAGTGTAAAAGTATTCCCTTTTCTCCACATCCACGCCAACATCTCTGGTCTTGGGATTTGTGATATGGGCTAATCTTACTGGTGTTAGATTATATTTCAAAGTAGTTTTGATTTGCATTTCTCTGATGATTAATGATGATGAGCATTTTTCCATATGTCTGTAGGTCGTGTGCCTGTCTTCTTCAGAGAGGTTTCTCTTCAAGTCCCTTGCCCAGCCTGCGGTGGGATCACTTATTCTTTTCTTCCTAATATGTTTGAGTTCTCTGTGGATTGTGGTTATTAAACCTTTCTCAGAGACAAAACCTGCAAATATCTTCTCCCATTTTTTTTTAAGAGGGCCAAAAGGCTTTATATAGGCAAGACATGATGATTAAACCAGACACAAAGCAAGCCCTAATTTCCTGGGATGTGGTCATGCTTTGCCCTGTCCTCCATCCAAGACAGAATGGCTAATAGAAAGCACACCACAGGAATGAATTGAGCACTCCTCAGTTCCTCTGGCATCCACAGCAGACTTATTCATCACTGGATTATCTTCTCCCATTTTGAGGGCTGTCTGCTTGCTATACTTACTGTGTTCTTGGCTGTGCAGAAGTTTTTAGTCTGATCAAGTCCCAGTAGTGTATTTTTGAAGCTGCTTCAATTGCCCGGGGGGGCCTCCTCATAAAGTATTTGCCCAGGATGATTTCTTCAAGAGCTTTCCCTGCACTTTCTTCTAGTATTTTTATAGTTTCATGGCTTAAGTTTAAATCTTTAATCCAGTGAGAGTCTATCTTAGTTAATAATAAAAGGTGTGGGTCCAGTTTAAGTCTTCTACAGGCCACCAGCCAGTTCACCCAGCACCATTTGTTAAATAGGGAATCTTTTCCCCACTGAATGTTTTTAATTGGCTTGTCAAAGATCAAATAACGGTAAGTAGCTGGATTCATCTCTAGGTTCTCTATTCTGTTCCAGACATCTACTTCTCTGTTTTTGTGCCAGTACCATGCTGTTTTGATCACTATCAATTTGTAGTATAGTCTGAGGTCTGGTAGCGTGATTCCTCCTGCTTTGTTTTTATTTCTGAGTAATGTCTTGGTTATTTGAGGTTTTTTCTGGTTCCATATAAAACAAAGTATTATTTTTTCAAGATCTTTAAAGTATGACAGTTGAGCTTTAATAGGGATTGCATTAAAATTATATATTGCTTTGTGTAGTATGGACATTTTGACAATGTTGATTCTTCCCAGCCATGAGCATGGTATGTTTTTCCATTCGTTAACATTTTCAGCTATTTCTTTTCTTAGAGTTTCATAGTTCTCTTTATAGAGATCTTTCAAGTTCTTCATTAGATAAATTCCCAAATATTTCATCTTCTTTGGCACTACTGTGAATGGAATAGAGTCCTTGACTGATTTTTCAGCTTGACTATTGTTGGTATATATAAAGGCTACCAATTTATGAATGTTGATTTTGTAACCTGAGATGCTGCTGTATTCCTTGTAGTAGAATCCCTGTTGTTTTCCAGATATACAGTCATATCATCTGCAAAGAGTGAAAGTTTGATCTCTTCTGACCCTATATGGATACCTTTGATCACCTTTTCTTCCCTAATTGCGATGGCTAAAACTTCCATTACAATGTTAAAGAGCAATGGAGACAATGGGCAACCTTGCCTGGTTCCTGATTTGAGTGGAAATGATTTTAATTTAACTCCATTCAATACGATATTGGCTGTGGGTTTGGTGTAGATGGCCTCTATCAGTTTAAGAAATGTCCCTTCTATACCAATTTTCTTAAGTGTTCTGATCATGAAGGGATGCTGGATATTATCAAAAGCTTTTTCTGCATCAATTGAGAGAATCATATGGTCTTTGTTTTTAATTTATGTGCTGAATTGTATTTATAGATTTACATATATCGAACCAGCCTTGCGACACTGGGATAAAACCCACTTGGTCATGATGTATAATTTTTTTGATGTGTTGCTAGATTCTGTTTGTTAGGATCTTGTTGAATATTTTTGCATCTATATTTATTAGTGATATTGGTCTATAATTTTCTTTTCTTGTTGGATCTTTTCCTGGTTTGGGGATCAGGGTGATGTTTGCTTCATAGAACGTGTGGGGTAATCTTCCTTCTTTTTCTATATTTGGGAATAGGTTGAGTAATATAGGTATTAGTTACTCTTTAAAGGTTTGGTAGAATTCTGATGTGAAGCCATCTGGTCCTGGGCTTTTCTTTTTAGGGAGATTTTGTATGGTTGATGCTATTTCAGGAGTTGATGTAGGCCTTTTCAACATTGCCACTTGATTCTGGGTAAGTCTTGGAGGGTGCCGTGCTTCTAAGTATTGGTCAATTTCCTTCAGATTTTCATATTTCTGAGAATAAAGTTTCTTGTAATATTCATTAAGGATTTTTTTAATTTCTGAGGAGTCTGTTGTTATTTTGTCTTTGTCATTTCTGATTAATAAAATTAGTGATTTTACTCTTTTTTTTCCTGGTTAGGTTAGCCAAAGGTTTATCTATTTTAGAGACCTTTTCAAAAAACTAACTTTTTGATTTATTGATCTGTTGTATAATCCTTTTGTTTTCAATTTCATTTAATTCTGCTCTAATTTTGGTTATTTCTTTTCTTCTACTGGGTTTGGGGTTGGAATGTTCTTCCTTTCCAGTTGCTTGAGATGTTCCATTGAGTTGTTAGCTTCCTCTCTTTCTGTTCTTGTTGGGATAAAATGTTCTGTAGACGTCTGTTAAATCCAAATGTTGGATACTTAGGTTTAGATCTAAAATTTCTTTGCTCCGCTTCTTATTGGAGAATCTAGCCAACACTGCCAAAGGAGTGTTAAAATCTCTGACTATTATGGACTTGGAGGAAATCAAGTTGCTCATGTCTGTTAGAGTTTCTCTTATAAATTGAGGTGCATTCTGGTTAGGTGCATAGATATTAGTAATATGAAATCTCATCATATTGAGTATTACCCTTAACAAATATGAAGTGACCACTCTTACCCTTCCTTACTTTTGGTAGTTTAAAGCCTATTGTATCTGCAAATAGAATTGCAACACCTGCTTTTTTCTGATTTCCATTTGCCTGAAACATAGATGACCATCATTCACCCTGAGTCTATTTTTATCTTTTTTTTTTTTTTTTTGTAGAGACAGAGTCTCACTGTACCGCCCTGGGGTAGAGTGCCGTGGCGTCACACGGCTCACAACAACCTCCAACTCTTGGGCCTACGCGGTTCTCTTGCCTCAGCCTCCCGAGCAGCTAGGACTACAGGCGCCCACCACAACGCCCGGCTATTTTTATTTTTATCTTTTAAGGTAAGATGTGATTCTTCTAGGCCGCAGATATCTGGCCTGAGTTTTTGCATCCAGTCATCCAACCTGTGTCTCATTAGAGGACAGTTTAAGCCATTCATATTAATGGAGAATATTAATAAGCCTGGTAATATTTTGGGCATTGAGTTTTTCAAAAGTCCAGTGGACATTTTTAATCCTTTAGCCACTCTGGAAGTTGGAGTTTGATCAAAAATTTCTGAGTGAGTTTACTTTTCTGGTAGAGGATTGTGCTGATCATTATGGAAGATAGGTCTGAGAATATCCTGAAGAGCTGGTTTAGTTATGGCAAATTTCTTCAACATGTGAATGTCATTAAAGTATTTAATTTCACCATCATGAATGAAACTCAGTGTAGCTGGATCCAGGATCCTGGGTTGAAAGTAATTTTGTTTTAGGAGATTAAAAGTCGATGACCACCCTCTTCTGGCTTGAAAGGTTTCAGCAGAGAGATCTGCAGTCATTCTAATATTCTTCCTTTTGTAGATTATGGTTTTCTTACATCTGGCTGCTTTCAGAATTTTCTCCTTCATATTAACTTTAGTGAAGTTAATTATGATGTGCCTAGGGGATGTCTTATTTGGGTTGAGTCATGCTGGGGTTTTGAAACTGTGTGCTATCTGAATTTCAGAATCTCTTGACATGTCTGGAAAATTCTCTTTCATTATTTCATGGAGAAGAGCCTCTGTGCCTTGAGAAGCCACTTCATCACTTTTAGGGATTCCTATGAGGCAGATACCCTGGTTCCCCGAAAATAAGACATCCACCTAAAATTAGACCTACTTACAGGAAGGATAAGACGTCCCCTGAAAATAAGACCTAGCACATCTTTGGGAGCACACCTTAAAATAAGACACTGTCTTATTTTTGGGGAAACAGGGTATTAGCTTTCTTCCAATTATCCCAGAGATCTCTGACAGAATAATCTGTTTTTGCTGTCCATTTCTCTTCCTCCTTGAGAGTTTGGGAGTGTTCAAATGCTTTGTCTTCAATGTCAGAAATCTTTCTTCTGCTTGTTCCACTCTGTTACTTAGGTATTCTATTGTATTTTTCAGATCTTTCAGGGCTTCAAATTCTTGCCTCAATGTGTCAAAATCTTTGGTGATTTTGTCTTTAAATTCAGTGAATTCTTAAGACAACTTTTGAATTGCTCCTCGAATTTCTAATTCCAACTTTTCCTCCATTCTATTAATCTTGTTTGCAATCCAAATTCCGAATTCGATATCTGACATCTTGGCCATTTGTTTATGAATGGGATCTTCAGTTCAGTTGTGTCTGCCATATCTTTCCTTGAGTGGATTTTTCTACTCTGGTTATTCATGTTACCAGAGTTTTTCCACTGATTCTGCCCCATGATTATTTTACACCATTTGACTAGATGAGCAGATAAAGATAAGTTGTGTTGCAGGCTCCAGGAGTAGTGATTAACCAGCCCTTTGCCCAAAATCTGGGACTGGTGCCTGTACATTTTCCCCTGAAGCTTTGCCAAGGACCCATACAGTGCTAAGGCCTGAGAAACTGGGGACCTGCTTGGTGTGATGGGGCTAAGTGTCTCTCTGTCTTGTTTTCAACTGGTCTCTGTCCTACCTAGTGAATCAGTTACTCTGGGTTGAAGTCTCAGCTGTGGAGAAATACCAGGAATTAAGTCACCCCGCTCCCCACAGGCAACAATTGGAAAAGGAAAATCAAACCTTCCCACAACCACACACCCAGGGTACCACTTGGATAGTCCTTGGGTGATTTGCCCAGTTCAAGAGGTTCAAATCAATTGTCTCAGTCAGCACCTGTCTCAGGTGGGAGAATTCAAAAGGTCTCTGGCAACTAGATCATAGGGGTCTACTGACAACTCAAATATGACTCACTCCGGTGCTCCATGAGGTCATGAGGACCCACCCAGCAAATAGATTAGTCTGGGAAGGTTGATGCCTTCTTCCCCACCTTGCATCTCTGTCACACTCAGTTACTGATAACCCTGCAGGGCTGTGATCCAGTTGTCTCCAATGAGCAGATACTCTAGGGGTTGGCAGCTGCCTGAATTACAGTGAGATCTATGTCTCCTCTGCCAGGCTGATGCTTTCTGCCACTATCCAGCAGTGGAAGGTGAGATCTGACAACCTCAGGTGCTTAATGGAGCCCCACCCCTGATTGATGTTGCTGACAGAACAGAACGACTTCACAGAACTTGTTTCTATCCCGGCTATAGTCCACTACAGAAGAGAAGCTGTTTTTAGTTCACAGAATCTGTGCCTCAGGCCCTGTCTGTGCCACGGCCCGGTCTCAGCTGCACAGTTGTATTTGCGGCACAGCCTCAAATCAGTTCCAGCCTCTGCCTGTCCTTCTTTGTCTCAGCTAATGATCCCCTGAGAGCCAGGTGCCTCCCAGGCTCAGAAAAGCAGTCCTCTGTGTCAGCCCTGCCCTGGGAATCTGCAAGTTCTGCACATGAGTATTCTAGTCCCCACGCTCCACCCAGGCCGATACCGCCTCAGGGAAACCCTTTACTCATGGGTCCTGCATTTTCCTCCCAGATTAGTTCTGCCAGTGGCTGCCACCAGAGAAGATGCCTAGCCTCCTCTGGTTGCCCAGAGAGATGGGGGTGTGACTCCAGAATATCCAGGGGTGAACCCTATTGTTGCCACTGTGGCTGCTGCTTTGTGCCTTGGGGGACCGCCGTTCCCATATGGTTCCCTCTCAGCTGACTGTCCTCTCCTGACTCCTGTGCTGCATCATCAGCACTGACCAGCAGCAGTCCATGCACTGTCCATGCTTCTTGAGAAAATACCCAAGAAGCTGGACTCCTGGGGGACAGGCTTCCAGACCTAAGAGTGGGAGTTGAGGAGAGCGCTGGGGGTTTAGAATTGCAGGTAGAGAGTATAGAGAATATATATAGTTTTATACAGTTTTATTCTGGCAGGAGAGTGCCATGGCACTCTAGTAGGGGAAGTAGGTCCAGTTTTTAGAAGGTCTCTCCTGTGGGATATAATAAGAGGACTTTGAACTCTGCTCATTTGTATGAAGTACTCTGAGCCGTTCTCATTGTACACTTGGCGATGGATTTTTTACCTTTTGTTTGTATCCTTGGGGTCGCAGCTAACCTCAGCAGGGTTGATGTGTATTCTTCAACCTTCTCTCTTGGAGCAGCTCTAATCCACCAGGTTACTTGCTAAATTTCTGTCCCTTAACTCTCCTTCTGGACAGGAGCCTCTGTGGAAAGCTGGCTTCAGTCAGCCATCTTGCCTCTGCCTCCTTAACTCAAAATTTTAATTTGTCTTTTGAAGCCAGGTGTGTTTCCTCCAGACAGCAAATGGATGGCTTGTGTATTTTAATCCAGTCAGCCAAACTATGCCTCTTCAGTGGGGAATTTAAGCCATTAAGATTTATTGAGATAGTTGATAAGTATGGTAGTGTTATATTCATCTTATTTTGTGAGAATCCATTGCTTAGTTTTATCTTTTGCATCAGTGTGGAAGTTAGGTTCTGTCCTTTAATTGCTAAGTTCTTACTTTGCTGTTGATCCATTGTGATGGTCAGTGTGTAGAACAGGTTGAAATATTTCCTGTAGAGCTGGTCTTGTTGTGATGAATTTCCTCAATGTTTGTATATCAGTAAATGATTTGTATTGTCTGTCAATTTTAAAGCTTAAATTAGCAGGATATAGAATTCTGGGCTGGAAATTGTTCTATTTAAGTAGATTAAAGGTAGATGACCATTGTCTTCTTGCTTGGAAAGTTTCATTAGAGAAGTCTGCAGTCACTCTGATGGATTTGCCCCTATAGGTCAACTGGTGCTTAGTCCTGGCAGCTTGCAGAATCTTTTCTTTTGTCTTGACTTTGGACAGGTTCATCACAATGTGTCTTGGAGAAGCTTGGTTAGAGTTGAGGCAACCTGGGGTCCAATATCCCTCTGAAAGGAGTGTGTCAGAATCTTTGGTGAACTTTGTGAATTTTTCATTTATAATATTCTGTAGTATGGCTTCCATTCCCCTAGGCCATTCTTCTTCCCCTTCTGGGATATCTATCACTCATATGTTTGAACACTTCATAAAGTCCCATAATTCTGTCAGTGAACGTTCTGCTTTCTCTCTCTTCTTTTCTGCCTCTTTAACTATTTGAGTTATCTCAAGAGCTTTGTCCTCTACCTCTAAGATTCTTTCTTCTGCATGGTCTAATCTGTTGTTGATACTTTCTATTGCATCCTTAAGTTCCCTAATTGACTGCTTCAGTTCCTTCAGCTCTGCTATATCCTTTCTATATTCTTCATATCGTTCATCTCTTATTTGATTCTGTTTTTGGATTTCCTTTTTGTTATTTTCCACTTTATGAGCAGTTTCCTTCATTGTTTACATCATTTCCTTCATTGTTTTCATCATGTGAATTCTAAATTCCCTTTCTGTCATTTCTAACATTTCTTTATAGGTGGAGTCCTCTGCAGTAGCTACCTCATGGTCCCTTGGGTGGTTGCTCTGGACTGATTTTTCATGTTGCCAGGATTTTTCTGCTGATTATTTCTCATGAGTGATTTCTTTTATCTGTTTTCTTGCCCTAATTTTCCTTTGACTTCCTCTTGCTCTTTAAGTTGCTGTGCCTCTGGACCAGGGTATCGATGAGTCCGTGCCCAGTTGCAAGGAAGCTGTTACTCAGCTGCCATCTTGCTCCCCCTCAAGAATATTGAATTTACTCCTTTGTTAAATGGGAATAATAATAATAATAATGGCATCCTCAAATAGTTGTTATAGGGATCAAGTTGAATTAACATCTAAACGTCCTAATATCAAGCCTGGCCTATAGTTAGCACTTGGTTTGTTTTTTTTTTTTCATTAGAGTTATTGAAATAAGGTATTTAAAAATTGAGTAAATACCAGTTGAAATTTTTTAAATGTCATTTATTACTAGGTTGAAATTTGGAATCAAAAGCTCAATATTTGAAGGGAAGAACACATTTGATAAACTCATAATAACAGATTTCAAGAATTAAAGTGGTTTTTGTTTCTTTCTTTGTTTGTTTGTTTGTTTTGAGACAGAGTCTCACTTTATCTCCCTTGGTAGAGTGCCATGGTGTCACAGCTCACGGCAACCTCCAGCTCTTGGGCTTAGGTGATTCTCTTGCCTTGTATTCCCGGGTAGCTGGGAATACAGACACCTGCCACAGTGCCTGCTTATCTTTTTGTTGCTGTTGCAGTTTGGCTGGGGCTGGGTTTGACCCCACCACCCTTGATTTATGAGGCCAGTGCTCTACTCACTGAGCCACAGGCACCGCCCAGAGTAAAGATATTTTTAATTAAAGTGGTGTGGTATTAATTTAAACAGTGTAGTATTAATTAAAGCAGTGTGAACAAAGAGAACAAGAGTCCAGATGTCAGTCCCCTCTCTATTCAGTATGTTGATTTAACAGCAAAACTTTCATGACAATTCAGTGGAACAAAAAAAAGTCAATACCTTATTGACTTTTTAATCAAATATCTGTAGGGAGAAAAACAACTTATTCTAACATTGTACTGTACACAAACAAAAATAATCTAAGATGGATCATAGAGCTAAATATAAAAGTTAAAATATAATACTTCTAGAAGAAATCATAAGATAGTATCTTCATGGCCTTGAGGTAGACCAAGATATTCATCTCCATGTCTCTGGGATTGGTCAGTGGTGCCTTATTTAGTTCACTTGGTGAGGTCATGTTTTCTCGGATGTTCTTGATGCTTGCGGATGTTTATTGGTGTCTGGGTATTGAAGAGTTAGGTATTGGGCGGCGCCTGTGGCTCAAAGGGGTAGGGCACCGGTCCCATATGCCAAAGGTGGTGGGTTCAAACCGAGCCCCGGCCAAAAAAAAAAAAAAAAAAATTAAGAGTTAGGTATTTATTCTAACCTTTTCAGTCTGGGCATATTTGTACCCATTCTTTTTGGTAGTCAGAGGGAGTGGAGTTTTGGTATCTAAGTCTTTGGTCACTGCAGCCATGACAGTACTAGAGGGAAGTCCAGCACAGTAACTCCAGGACTCCTGCAGCCTCCTGGTGGTACCGCCCTTGGTGGGCCTGAGTAAGACAGCCAAGAATTGCCTGGATTACTATCTCACTCTCTTCTTTCACTTTCCCCCAAATAGGAGTCTAATGCTGGGCTGCCTGGAGTTGGGGGAATGATGATGCTAGCCCTTCCCATGGCCACCACTGCTCTGGTCACACCAGATTATGTAACCTGGAGACTGCTGGTGTTTATTCAAGACCTTAGAGCTCTTTTTGTTTGAGACAGTGCCCATGTCACCCTCAGTAGAGTGAAGTGGCATCACAGCTACAGCAACCTCAGACTCTTGGGATTAAGCGATTCTCTTGCCTCAGACTCTCAAGTAGCTGGGACTAAAGACTCCAGCCACAATGCCCAGATATTTTTTTGTTGCAGTTATTTAGCTGGCCCACACTGGGTTTGAACCCACCACCCTCAGTGTATGTGGCTAGCGCTGTAACCATTGTGTTATGGGTGCCAAGCCTGCCCAAGGGCTCTTTAGTCAGCAGGTGGTGAATTCTGCCAGGGCTCTGTCCTTGCCTTCTGGGAAGCACTTCCCTTCTGGTCCAGGGTTATATCTCGTAATGTAATCTAGGAGCTAATGTCTGCAATCAGGGGCTTCAGGCATCTGTGTGGTACTTTATTTTATGATGGCTGAACTAGTACCTAAGATGTATAACAAACTTCCCTGTATTTTTCCCTTTCCTTTTTCCAGGTGGAAGGATCTTCTCCCTGAGCTGCACTGCCTGGAGTTGGGGGAGGAGTGATGTGAGCACTCCCTTCACCACTACAGCTGGTGCACCGCACATCCACTGGATGGAAGCTCAGAATAGCACTAAGACGTGTCCAAGGACCACAGTCTTTGTGGCCTGACTGCATTTCACATTTATTCCTGACCTCAGGCCACTTTCATCAACTGATGGTGGAGCTAGTTGGGTGAAAGATTTTCACCCTACCACTAGGGTGAAAGATTCCCTTCTGGAGCTGGTCCGAATTTTCCCTTTTTGGGTGCCAGAAGAATTCTACCCTGTATTGTGTTGCCCTGTGATAGGGTGACCCTGAGTTTCAATGCAAAGTCCCACAGTCCTTTGCCCTCCTTTCCTCAAGTACAAAGATTCTCTACCCACCCAGTGCAGACCTGACACTGGGGGATGTTGGAGGTGTTGTTAGGTTTTGTGGACAGAGCAAACAATCTTTGCTATGTTTCTCAGTGCCTCTTTCGATGTTATAATGGTAAAACTAAGTACTGTGGTTGCTCATCTGTTGTTTGTTTCTCATAAAGGTGATTTTCTGTGTGCTTAGTTGTTCAATTTGATGTTCCTGCAGGGGGAGAATCCTTGGAGTGTTCTATTTGGCCATCTTGCTCCACCTCTTGACTATGCAAAGGTTTTTAAACAGAAGATAGCTGCACACACACACTGGCACACACACAGTAACAAATGATCGATATAACCTATCAAAACTCAGAACTTTATTCAACAAAATTCACATAAGAAGATTTAAAGGATGAGCCACAAAATGAGAGGTGATCATCAGTATACATCCATAATACAAGGACCCCATCTTTTATTATAGTTGTATAGTCAGATCTATATATATATATATATATATATACACATATATTCTTATCTATGATGTAAATCAATTGCAAATTCTTTTTTTATTCTTCATTATTAGGAATTATTTTTTGGTTTGGGTATTATGAGTCCAGTTGCTATGAACATTCTTTTACATATTTTTGGTAGTCACTGCATGAAGGGGCACAGTCCCCTGCACCCTTGTAAGGTGAATCTGTCTCATTTGTGCTCCTTGAGGTATGAGGCCCTGAGAAGGAACATTTCCAGTACTTGGGCTAGATGTGAGTTTTGGGGGATATTCTCTCTTGTCTCGCAGAAGTGGCTTTGCTGAAAAATGTAGGCAGTCACGCCTTAAAGGAAAGAGTGTGCCAGAGGGCCCTCGCAGAGTCATAGCTGGAGGCAGATCATTGGCCTGGGGCAATGGACCATTGCACTTAATCCCCTACATCTATTTACATGATAACTTTCAGTTAGTCGTATAGGGAAGTGGGCAAACAGAACAGACAACCCAGCCCTTTGTGGTTCATCTCCATTTTTGTTTATCTCCAAACTTGATATTCTTAATTTAGAAAGGTGCTACATACTTTGCTGTATTAACACTGATAAGAAATCTTGATGACAGTTTTGTTACCTTTTTTCTTCTTTATTCTTGGATTATTTTTATCTAATGATTTTGGGCATATAAGAGAGTGATATAAGACTAGTGATTGCTGTTGTGCCTGAGCGAGCACCAGCCATCCCTTTTAAAATCATTCATTTCATCTGCGGTGCTGCCTCTGCGTCATCAACTAGAAACCCAGTGGACAGCAACAGCTGCACTCTTGGGCAGGGGTCCTCAAACTTTTTAAACAGGGGGCCAGTTCACTGTCCCTCAGACCATTGGAGGGCCGGATTATAGTTTAAAATAAAACAAAACTATGAACAAATTCCTATGCACACTGCACTTATCTTATTTTGAAGTAAAAAAAAAAAACAAAAAACGGGAACAAATACAATATTTAAAATGAAGAACAAGTAAAGATAAATCAACAAACTTACCAGTATTTCAATGGAACCTGTGAGCCTGCTTTTGGCTAATGAGGTGGTCAATGTCCGGTTTCACATTTGTCACTGTTAGTCCTAACAAGTGATGCAAGTGTGCATCAGTTAGTCTAGATCTGGTTGGAGATTTCAGATGTTTCATTCTGGAAAAAGTCTGTTCACAGATATAAGCGCTGCCAAAGATGGTTGCCATTTTGAGTGAGTGGTTCCTGAGATCAGGATATGTCTCAGAGGGGAGAGATGCATAGAAATTAGGAAGGCTGCTTGACTTGAATGCATCTTTCAGAGATTCACAATTCTGCAGTTCAGCCAGTTCCATTTGGTAAATTGTATCCACATTTTCAATGTCAATAGAAAACAGGTTACAGAAAAGCTGTATGTTCTGTTCATGGAGATTAAGCTCTTTAAATCTAAATTGGAACTCCTTTTGCAATTTTTCCAGTGAATCCACACATGTTTTATTTGGGGATGCAATCAATGGATTTTCTGCTAACAGATTTTGAGTTGTGGGGAGATGGCAGAAATTTTCCTCCTTCACTTGTTTGATGAGGAGGCCTAATTTTACTTCAAATGTTTTCACATGTGATTGCATATCACAGATGAGCTTCCCCTTTCCTTGAAGTTGCACAATGAAACTGCTGAGTAGCTCTGTTACATCTGTCAGAAAGGCAAGGTGCCATTTCCATTCTGCATCGTTGAGCTCTGGTACTTCTTTGTTTTTTAAAAGCAGAAAAGCTGTAATCTGTGGAAGTAAGTCATAGAAATGTTTCCAAACTCCCTTGGCTCAGCCAATGGAGTGGTGTGGAACATCTTCACAGGCAACTTTTAACTCAAACAGAAATTCCTGAAATTGTCTGTGGTTTAGTACATTGGCTGTAATGATGTAACACAAGATACCACAGTTTACATAACACAGTTTCACTTCAGTGATTTACTACACAGCGCTTGTTGGTGGATGAGGCAGCGTATGGCTATTTGATGAGAATGGCTATGTTTGTCCATCTCTTGGTTAATGCAAGTAATTACTCCTTTTTTAGACCCCACCATGCTAGGAGCACCATCAGTTGTCACACTGGCTAGTTTTGCCCAGTCCATCTCCAAACTATTCACAGTTTGGCAAACCTTTTCATAAATATCCTCTCCTGTAGTTCCTTTGATACTTTGCAGTATAGCAAGCTCCTCTGTGACTTCAAAATATTCATTTGTCCCACGAATAAAAATTAGAAGTTGTGCGGAATCACGAACATCATTACTTTCGTCAAGTGCCAAGGAAAAATAGGAAAGTTTTTTTGCAGAGTTTTGCAAATGCTGATGCAAATTGTCTCCCATTTCTTCAATCCTTCATGTAATTGAAGTCCTGAAAGACTCACTGTACTAAATAAATCAGCTTTCTCTGGACACATCTCTTTGGCAACAGAAAGAAGGCATTCTTTAACAAATTCTCCCTCCATGGATGGTGTGCCAGTGCACACCATTAGCTTGGCAAGTTGAAAACTTGCTCACAGTGATGAAGTATATAGCTGTTTCTGCTTCGCAAAAGTATTTTGCTGAGTTGTCAATGTATATTTCAGTTTTAATATTTTATCTTTTCTCACTTCTCTGACCAAACAATCATATTTATCTTTATTCTGAGTTTGATAGTGTCGATGCAAATTGTATTCTTTGAACACAGACACTATATTCTGGCATATAAAACACACAGATCTTTCCTTGTACTGCACAAAAAAGTAATCATAAGTCCACTGTTCTTTGAATATACTACACTCCGAGTCAATTTTTATCTTTCTTGATATCATTGTTTCCTAGGGATTCCAAATTTCTATTAGCAAAATACCAATATATATACATACAGCACTCCAAAAACAGTATATCAGCAGTAACTTTGCCCACACAGAGACATAGAGGCTGCACTGCCCATCAATTAATACAAAAAATTAAACCTTTTATGAAGGATACAATTCTGAGGATTTTTAAAAATAATTCTGAGTTTTGTCACATGTGTCTATTAGAATAGACTCCACCAAAACCAGAATGCCAATACATCCATCACCACCCCAAAAAAGATTTATGCTGTCAGTGCATAGTGAGAACTTCCATCCCTACCCTTTGTAAACCTCTGATTTCTTCTCTGCCACTCCTGTTCTCCTGTTTTGTTTTAATATAGAATGTCATAGAAATAGAATCTTACACTATGTAGCTTTTTGGGACTGGCTTTTTTCACCCTGTTTAAGCTGAATATCTTTCTGACAAATCCCTGCTCAAAGTATTAATAGTTTGTTGCTCTTCTATTATAGAGTAGTACTTCTGAAGTAGAGACATTTGGGTTGTTTGTAAATCCTGACAATTAAGAAAAACACTGGATATGTATGTAGACATTTTTCTAAGGACCTAAGTTATCATTTCTCCTATCAGGGTCATGTGGTCACTGTATGTTTATAAGAAACCATCAGACTTTTTTGTCAGTTGCATTCCTGCCAGCAGTGTATGATTATATCAGTTTTTCAACATCCCCAATAGCACTTGGAATTGTCTTTTTCCCCCCTATTTTTTTTGTCATTCTAATAAATTTGTAGCTATTTCCTAAATGGTTTTATGGTAGATTTTTCCAGACTAATAATGTGAAAATATGGTCCCTTAAAGTTGCTCCCAAGCCTTAGAAGAGCAACTAGTTTTCAATTTCAGTTCTGAAAACTAAAATCGAGAGAGTTGGGGCAGAGTTTCCTTCACACTATGAGGTGTCTGTTTCATCATTGGATTAGTAATTCTGCTTTATTTTTCTTTTTTTCTTATTTGGCCCTTTAAGATGTACAAAGTTGAGGCAGTTCACTCACAGTCCACTCACTTCCCACTTTATTTGCCATATTTGGGTGTCCTGAAGAGCCTGTCTTCTGTTAAGGAATCATGTTCATCCTGTTTCAGGAAAAGTGTGGACATTAGTGACCCACAACTGGGACTGTGACCTGCAATAGCCCACAGGAGGACAGGAGTCTGCCCCTCCAACACTGAGACCCCCTGAGATGAGGCTTTTGTGCACCTGGACCCTCCTGCTCTCACTCCTGCTTCCCTGGCCAGCCACAAGTGAGTAGGGGGAAGGACACGGGGTTTCCTTTATCCTGAATAGGATTATAAGTCACTGGATCCCACAGAGCACTCCTAAGGCTTCAGCCCTTTTTCTGGTTCCTAAACCTGAAGTCCTGAGGGTTGTTCTCATTTTAGTCTCTTCCCTCTCCTAGTCCA
Source organism: Nycticebus coucang (assembly GCF_027406575.1). Classification (NCBI taxonomy): domain Eukaryota; kingdom Metazoa; phylum Chordata; class Mammalia; order Primates; family Lorisidae; genus Nycticebus; species Nycticebus coucang. The sequence continues at coordinate 13,018,357 of NC_069799.1, read as the reverse complement.
GATTCCCATTTCCCTATTTTATATTTTCTTTGTGAGGATAAAATAATAATACAGTTATGCATAGTTGACACATAAAATAACAATATTAGAAAAGTGAAAAGCGATAGCTTAAGTCATTTTTTATTAATTAATTCTGCTCAGTTTTACATGCCACCTTTCTCCAGCTGAGGCTAGTGAAGGGCATGAGCCTCCCTGAGAGATGCCTGCTGTCCCCTGATCGCAGGACCTGGAATTAAGACTCTGGAATCAAGGAACCATGCCGCACCTTACAGAGGGTGTGACCTTTGGCAGAGTCTATAAATTCCTTTTTGTTGTTCACTTTCACATTTTATTTTCATTGCATTGTACTGTGAGTAGGAGTCATGGAAAAATACAGTTGATTTATTCAGTTGTTATTTCAAACAGAATCGGGATCCATCTTTGAATTCCTTTGTTTATCAGGTGCCATTATATTCCACATGAGTATTTGAGTGGTTAAGGTTAAATACCACTTCCAGAATAAAATATGCCCACTAAGGATAATCACACTTACCAGGCAATAGGATGTTTGAAATAATTATAAGTGATTAACTTAAATGAAAATGCTCATGTGGAAGTGAAATATCAACACAGCTCAACTGAGAAAATGTAAACCCCTGGAAAAGTAAATGAGTTGTTTTCGACTTCAATTCTAGACACTAAAATTCTGATTCTATTGAACAATAAGGTTTATGTATTCATACTTTTCCAAAAAATAAGTGAGATAATTTTAAATTCTAAAACTATAGCTCAACCCTCTACCTCAGAAAACATCATCTACTAAAAATTCTAGAAAGGCCATTGATACACTTGAAGGTGTATTTGTAATGCAATTAAAACATATCTTATACTATGTAACCAAAATATATGACCCTCTGTAATATTTTAAAATTGAAAAAATTAAAGAAATCCTGTTATATCTGAGTTTCTCTTCAATTGAAAAGCTCAGTATGAATTGACAAATTACTTAAAAAAATACTTCCGAACAGAAAAAAAGTCAAATACTGTCACTAAGTAGGCAAAAATATTTAGCTTTATTTACTAGTAGTTTAGATGTAAATTAAAATGAGATGTGGTTTTTGTCAGTGGACTTGGTAAAGCAGACTTCCATTAAAAGATAGAAATATGTTAAGATGGAGAAAAAACCCTTAAATGTGTCGAAATACATTGACCTAGCAATTTTTTTTCTAGGATCTATTCTTCAGAAAATATTCACAAAGATAAAATGAATTTATATATATGTATATATATACACATACATATATTTACAGGGTGTCTGTAAAGTTCATGTGCAATTTACTATGTTAAACTACTTTAAACTGCATGTGAACTTTATGTCCACCCTGTTTGTATGTGTATATATATATACATAGACATATATATATAATTATATACACACACACATACTAAAATACATACATAGGGTGTCAAAACCTGTATACACATTGTAAGACAGGAAAAAAATTCTGCATTAAAATTGTGATACTCAAGTCACCTTTGACTTCTACAATTACAAGAGACACAAGCAATACACAAGATAGCAAACATTATCAGTATATACTGAGTATTACAATTTTAATGCAATTTTTCCTTTCATAAAATGTGTATACATTTCTGACACCCTCTGTTTTATATATATGCAAAATATTAGAAAAATCAATGGAAGAGAAAAACATCACTTTTTCCCTAAAAACTAGTAATACTCAGTTAAGCCTTGTGAATTAATTTTTTGGTGTTGTAAAACTTTAAATCACTGATTATGAATTCTGGTGCCCTGGGATTGTGCTATTATTATATTAATTAACGTTCCAGAAAATAATGCTTCCCAAATATGTACTATCTCTATACTTAAGATTTACCTGCATCTACTAAGGGTAGCTCTGGGAAAATGGGCTGTTCCTATGATTTTGCTGTTATTATTTCTTTAAGGCACCTGGATTTAAGTTCATTTTGTTTAGCTGCAAATGTCTACTCTTTCCTGTAAAATCGTAACCACATTATAGAGATTTCTTTTTAAAGTGCATTTTTCTTTTTATCAATATTTTACAAAGTCATTACTGAAAGGTTTATTCCAAAATCCAAATTCCTCCACCATACCTACTCTAAATTCTCTGTTGACTGTTTTAACTGTTGCTTCTGATAATTCCATATTCTTAAATATGTCAGTTATATCATTTTTCAATTTTCAGCATGATCATTACAGCATGAAAAATCACATCTTGATTATTTATTAAACATCTCTGTGCTCATTTCCCTTTTTCACATTATACGTCTCAATAGAGTTTGCAATTTTAAATCAAACTCATATTAATCTTTTTTTATTGTCTTGCCTAGGCAAATCCCATCGCTGTTAATTCAATGGTGGTCTACCGCAAAGCAACCTGTCTGGAACTGTCCTTCATTTTCCCAAAGTTGGCATTGGCCTTTATATTCTCAATTGTATGTTTTCAATAATTTCAGCTTTCTAAGTACCCCATTTTTCTGTAAAATATTTTCTGTATATACTTTTTTCATGTATTCAAACTCAGCTTATTAAGCTCTCCATCCACCATCACTCCGTCTTCTATATAAATCTGGAACTTGCATTTGCTAGTTCCTTGTGCCGAATTTCCTATCTTCTGTACCTTTCTCTTGGTTCATTATGGTATTTTGATGAGGCACTACTTACAGAATTCAAAAAAGTGCATGTAGAGATGGTATGTTTTTAGACTTTGCCATAGGAAAGTAACTTTCAATGTTGGGAGCCACTTGAAGTCCTAGCGAATCCTTAGCTTTGCACAAGAAGGAATTCAGGAGTGAGCTGAGAGGATAAAGTGAAAGTGAGATTCATTCAGAAAGTATAGAAAGTCTATTCCACAGTCAGAGCAGAGACTAATTCTCCCTGGAGAAGTGAACTGGGCCCTTTGGTTCCTGCCACACTTTTATTTAAGCAATGGCTTAATTACAGGCTAAACAGGGGAGGAATATACTTGGAAGCACGGAAGGAGTGGTGTTTTCCTGGAAATCAGGGTGACACCTTCCTTTTTCTCCACCATCCTGGTTCTAACCGTTGGACCTTGCTCTGCCTCCATCCTCCTGATTAGGGTAGTTTCAGACTTTGTCGTGAGACTTCCTGATGCAGGTAACGCTGCAGCAATGCCCAAAGCAGTACCTAATGCAGTACCTGCCAGTTCTCTGTCTTATTTTGGCATTAAATGTTTTCATTGTCATGTCATCACCATTATTTTAAGGTTTGACTGGCTAACATTAAAAACTTTACCTCTGGCTGGGGAGATAGGACTCCAGGCATCTCTGGCTGGTGGGAACTGCCTATCATCACTCCTATGAGAATACAGGGAGTCAGTGAGAGACTTCTGGACCCCAAGAGGAGGACTAAAACAGTGGAAAACCGGCAAGTGGTCGCGTGTGTTCAACCCGTCTAAACCCGCCCACAACTTCCACAGGCACGAGAACTTAAAGAGCAAGAGGAAGTGAAAGGAAAATTAGGGCAAGGAAACAGATAAAAGAAATCACTCATGAGGAAGAATCAGCAGAAAACTCCAGGCAACATGAAGAACCAGTCCAGAACAACCCCGCCAAGGGACCATGAGGTAGCTACTGCAGAGGATTCCACCTATACAGAAATGTTAGGAATGACAGAAAGGGAATTTAGAATACACATGTTGAAAACAATGAAAGAAATGATGGAAACAATGAAGGAAACTGCTAATAAAGTGGAAAATAACCAAAAGGAAATCCAAAAACAGAATCAAATCAGAGATGAACGATATGAAGAATATAAAAAGGATATAGCAGAGCTGAAGGAAATGAAACAGTCAATCAGGGAACTTAAAGATGCAATGGAAAGTATCAGCAACAGGTTAGACCATGCAGAAGAAAGAATTTCAGAGGTAGAAGACAAAGTTTTTGAGATAACTCAGATAGTAAAAGAGGCAGAAAAGAAGAGAGAGAAAGCAGAACGTTCACTGTCAGAATTATGGGACTTTATGAAACGTTCCAACATACGAGTTATAGGAATTCCAGAAGGGGAAGAAGACTGCCCCAGAGGAATGGAAGCCATACTAGAGAATATTATAAAAGAAAATTTCCCAAACATCACCAAAGATTCTGACACACTGCTTTCAGAGGGATATCGGACCCCAGGTCGCCTCAACTCTAACCGAGCTTCTCCAAGACACATTGTGATGAACCTGTCCAAAGTCAAGACCAAAGAAAAGATTCTGCAAGCTGCCAGGAGTAAGCGCCAGTTGACCTACAGGGGCAAATCCATCAGAGTTACCTCAGACTTCTCTAATGAAACTTTCCAAGCAAGAAGACAATGGTCATCTACCTTTAATCTACTTAAACAGAACAATTTTCAGCCCAGAATTCTGTACCCTGCTAAGCTAAGCTTCAAAATTGATGGAGAAATCAAATCATTTACGGATATACAAACATTGAGGAAATTCACCACAACAAGACCAGCTCTACAGGGAATACTTCAACCTGTTCTGCACACTGACCACCACAATGGATCAGCAGCAAAGTAAGAACTCAGAAATTAAAGGACAGAACCTAACCTCCACACTGATGCAAAAGATAAAACTAAGTAATGGACTCTCACCAAATAAGACGAATAGAATACTACCACACTTATCAATTATCTCCATAAATGTTAATGGCTTGAATTCCCCACTGAAGAGACATAGATTGGCTGACTGGATTAAAAAACACAAGCCATCCATTTGCTGTCTGCAAGAAACACACCTGGCTTCAAAAGACAAATTAAAGCTCCGAGTCAAGGGTTGGAAGACAATTTTTCAGGCAAATGGAATTCAGAAGAAAAGAGGAGTTGCAATCTTATTTTCAGATACATGTGGATTTAAAGCAACTAAAGTGAAAAAAGACAAAGATGGTCACTTTATATTGGTCAAGGGAAAACTACAACAAGAAGACATTTCAATTCTAAATATCTATGCACCAAATTTAAATGCTCCCAGATTCTTGAAACAGACCTTACTCAGTCTGAGCAATATGATATCTGATAATACCATCATAACAGGGGACTTTAACACACCTCTTACAGAGCTGGACAGATCCTCTAAACAGAAATTAAACAAAGATATAAGAGATTTAAATGAGACCCTAGAACAATTATGCTTGATAGACGCATATAGAACACTCCACCCCAAAGATAAAGAATATACATTCTTCTCATCACCCCATGGAACATTCTCCAAAATTGATCATATCCTGGGACACAAAACAAATATCAACAGAATCAAAAGAATTGAAATTTTACCTTGTATCTTTTCAGACCATAAGGCACTAAAGGTGGAACTCAACTCTAACAAAAATGCTCGACCCCATCCAAAGGCATGGAAATTAAACAATCTTCTGTTGAATAACAGATGGGTGCAGGAAGAAATAAAACAGGAAATCACTAACTTCCTTAAGCATAACAACAATGAAGACACAAGCTACCAAAACCTGTGGGATACTGCAAAAGCAGTTTTGAGAGGAAAATTCATCGCTTTAGATGCCTACATTCGAAAAACAGACAGAGAGCACATCAACAATCTCACAAGAGACCTTATGGAATTGGAAAAAGAAGAACAATCTAAGCCTAAACTCAGTAGAAGAAAAGAAATCTTCAAAATCAAATCAGAGATCAATGAAATTGAAAACAAAAGAATCATTCAGAAAATTAATGAAACAAGGAGTTGGTTTTTTGAAAAAATAAATAAAATAGATAAACCATTGGCCAGACTAACTAGAAATAGAAAAGTAAAATCTCTAGTAACCTCAATCAGAAATGATAAAGGGGAAATAACAACTGATCCCACAGAGATACAAGAGATCATCTCTGAATACTACCAGAAACTGTATGCCCAGAAATTTGACAATGTGAAGGAAATGGATCAATATTTGGAATCACACCCTCTCCCTAGACTTGGCCAGGAAGAAATAGACCTCCTGAACAGACCAATTTCAAGCACTGAGATCAAAGAAACAATAAAAAAGCTTCCAACTAAAAAATGCCCTGGTCCAGATGGCTTCACTCCAGAATTCTATCAAACCTTCAAGGAAGAGCTTATTCCTGTACTGCAGAAATTATTCCAAAAAATTGAGGAAGAAGGAATCTTCCCCAACACATTCTATGAAGCAAACATCACCCTGATACCAAAACCAGGAAAAGACCCAAACAAAAAGGAGAATTTCAGACCAATCTCACTCATGAATATAGATGGAAAAATTCTCAACAAAATCCTAGCCAATAGATTACAGCTTATCATCAAAAAAGTCATTCATCATGATCAAGCAGGCTTCATCCCAGGGATGCAAGGCTGGTTCAACATACGCAAGTCCATAAACGTTATCCACCATATTAACAGAGGCAAAAATAAAGATCACATGATCCTCTCAATAGATGCAGAAAAAGCATTTGATAAAATCCAGCATCCTTTTCTAATTAGAACACTGAAGAGTATAGGCATAGGTGGCACATTTCTAAAACTGATTGAAGCTATCTATGACAAACCCACAGCCAATATTTTACTGAATGGAGTAAAACTGAAAGCTTTTCCTCTTAGAACTGGAACCAGACAAGGTTGTCCTCTGTCACCTTTACTATTCAACATAGTGCTGGAAGTTCTAGCCAATACAATTAGGCAAGACAAGGAAATAAAGGGAATCCAAATGGGAGCAGAGGAGGTCAAACTCTCCCTCTTTGCTGACGACATGATCTTATACTTAGAGAACCCCAAAGACTCAACCACAAGACTCCTAGAAGTCATCAAAAAATACAGTAATGTTTCAGGATATAAAATCAATGTCCACAAGTCAGTAGCCTTTGTATACACCAATAACAGTCAAGAGGAGAAGCTAATTAAGGACACAACTCCCTTCACCATAGTTTCAAAGAAAATGAAATACCTAGGAATATACCTAACGAAGGAGGTGAAGGACCTCTATAAAGAAAACTATGAACTCCTCAGAAAGGAAATAGCAGAGGATATTAACAAATGGAAGAACATACCATGCTCATGGCTTGGAAGAATCAACATTGTTAAAATGTCTATACTTCCCAAAGCAATCTACCTATTCAATGCCATTCCTATCAAAGTACCTACATCGTACTTTCAAGATTTGGAAAAAATGATTCTGCGTTTTGTATGGAACCGGAAAAAACCCCGTATAGCTAAGGCAGTTCTTAGTAACAAAAATAAAGCTGGGGGCATCAGCATACCAGATTTTAGTCTGTACTACAAAGCCATAGTGCTCAAGACAGCATGGTACTGGCACAAAAACAGAGACATAGACACTTGGAATCGAATTGAACACCAAGAAATGAAACTAACATCTTACAACCACCTAATCTTCGATAAACCAAACAAGAACTTACCTTGGGGGAAAGACTCCCTATTCAATAAATGGTGTTGGGAGAACTGGATGTCTGCGTGTAAAAGACTGAAACTGGACCCACACCTTTCCCCACTCACAAAAATTGATTCAAGATGGATAAAGGACTTAAATTTAAGGCACGAAACAATAAAAATCCTCAAAGAAAGCATAGGAAAAACACTGGAAGATATTGGCCTGGGGGAAGACTTCATGAAGAAGACTGCCATGGCAATTGCAACAACAACAAAAATAAACAAATGGGACTTCATTAAACTGAAAAGCTTCTGTACAGCTAAGGTGACGATAACCAAAGCAAAGAGACAACCCACACAATGGGAAAGGATATTTGCATATCTTCAATCAGACAAAAGCTTGATAACCAGGATCTATAGAGAACTCAAATTAATCCACATGAAAAAAGCCAACAATCCCTTATATCAATGGGCAAGAGACATGAATAGAACTTTCTCTAAAGACGACAGACGAATGGCTAACAAACACATGAAAAAATGTTCATCATCTCTATATATTAGAGAAATGCAAATCAAAACATCCCTGAGATACCATCTAACCCCAGAGAGAATGGCCCACATCACAAAATCTCAAAACTGCAGATGCTGGCGTGGATGTGGAGAGAAGGGAACACTTTTACACTGCTGGTGGGACTGCAAACTAGTACAACCTTTCTGGAAGGAAGTATGGAGAAACCTCAAAGCACTCAACCTAGACCTCCCATTCGATCCTGCAATCCCATTACTGGGCATCTACCCAGAAGGAAAAAAATCCTTTTATCATAAGGACACTTGTACTAGACTGTTTATTGCAGCTCAATTTACAATCGCCAAAATGTGGAAACAGCCTAAATGCCCACCAACCCAGGAATGGATTAACAAGCTGTGGTATATGTATACCATGGAATACTATTCAGCCATTAAAAAAAATGGAGACTTTACATCCTTCATATTAACCTGGATGGAAGTGGAAGACATTATTCTTAGTAAAGCATCACAAGAATGGAGAAGCATGAATCCTATGTACTCAATCTTGATATGAGGACAATTAATGACAATTAAGGTTATGGGGGGGTGCAGAAAGAGGGATGGAGGGAGGGGGGTGGGGCCTTAGTGTGTGTCACACTTTATGGGGGCAAGACATGATTGCAAGAGGGACTTTACCTAACAATTGCAATCAGTGTAACTGGCTTATTGTACCCTCAATGAATCCCCAACAATAAAAAAAAAAAAAAAAACAAAAAAAAACTTTACCTCTGAATTTTGAAACATTAGTCTTTTTATGCAGTGAGGTGAACATTTCTTGGGAGGGTTTTAAAATATTTGTATCACAAACCCCCAGAGAAGATCTTTCTGGAATGAAAAAATGACTCTTCCTGTCTTACTGCCAAGCACACCCCCTCCTGTTCCTGGCTTCTCAGGCAGATTCAGGTAGGTGGAAACATTCAGAATCTAAGTTGAATCTCAGTGTATTTCTATCTATTTCATTTAATGCCCTTCCCAACCCTCTCTGGCCTATTCTGGGCTTTGTCATATTTTCTTATTTCTGTGTCTTTAGTCTGAGATTTAGCACAGCTTCCAAGAGAATAAAAACGCAAATGGCTGAAGAAAATGATGTGGAGAACTTCAGTGCTTTAGTGTGATCTTTTAGGTTCAGAACTTGGCCGAGATATCACTCTTGTGAAAGCTCTTTGTCATTACCAGAAATGCCCTAAGCTGTTAGTGTTTCTAGATACCCTTTGACATTAATGGTCATATAAGGTTGAGAGTTCTAGGAAAGGTGGCATTTGGCTTTGCAAGTTTTTTTCTCTAGATCCTAGAGTTACCAGTTAAAGAGTGGGTTCAATCCTCAGGAGACTGGGAGCTGAGAAAAGGCCACCTGTGTGATTCCCTTGGGCATTTAAAGAGAGAGGCTGTGTCCAATTGCTTATCTCATCACATAGGAAGACTTAAAGGAAGAGATTATTTCTGATAGCCTGTCTCATCTACTTACATGAGGGACCATCTACTTAATCTCTCTACCTAATGCTGTTTCTAGAAAAAAAATTATGAGTTGGTTGAATCTGTCATTGAGCACAGGGTGAATGTTCTTTGATCTCCTTCATCTCCTGCCTTGACATTTTAATTAGCAGCTATCCAGAGAATATTAGGGAAGTGACAAATTGCATAAAGTATCTTTTCTTACTTGTCAGAGAATGAGCAGATTGTATTATGTCAGAATTATTTGAATTTCTTTGTTATTGTTAATTATTTTACTGTGCCTCCCATCAGGTTCTGATAACATCTGCCAATCTAGTCATAAGAATTACAAGAGTAATATTTTTAAAATCTTTTTATATATTTTTTATAATTTTTTGTTTATTTTTATTTATTATTATTTTTTGTTCTTAGACAGAGCCTCAAGCTGTTGCCCTGCATAGAATGCCATGGCATCACAGCTCACAGCAACCCTTCAACTCTGGGGCTTAAGCGGTTCTCTTGCCTCAGCCTCCTGAGTAGCTGGGACTGCAGGTGCCCACCACAACGCCCGGCTATTTTTTGGTTGTAGTTGTCATTGTTGTTTGGCAGGCCTGGGCTGGATTCAAACCTGCCAGCTCTGGTGTATGTGGCTGGCACCTTAGCCGCTTGAGCTACAGGCACCGAGCCTGCAATAGTAATATTGACAACACATTTTTTCACACACTCTTGATCACAATACATATACCTAAAATACTCTAATAATCATACCTCAGGAAAATAGTCAGTTTATGTTTTCAAATTTGGAAATACCCTTTTAAAAACAAAGAGGATAAGATTCCTGCGTGTGAGCTTTTCCTGTGTCCTCTGCTGCTCTCTTGTTTGTTTTCCTTTCCATGAGGATGAAGTGATTTGATTAAACAGTTAACGTTCATTCTAATGGAAAATTGAAACTCAGTCATAAATTTGGCAGAATTGTTTTTGTATTTTTAAATTCTCTCCTGGGTCACTTATTTCTTTTTGTAACACCAGTAAATTCTAAAATTCTGCACAGCAGCTGGTGTCTATCACCCATTCAATTCTAACAGTAACAACTCAGAGTTATTGCAGACCCAGTAGATAGAGAGGTTCATTTGCACAAAACTGTCCTCATTTCAGATGCCAGCTGCAAATAGGGTCCCCAAGCAGCAGCACCTGCAATTTTGCTCTGCTGTCCACAGATTTACAGTAACCACAAGTCAGAAATGAATAAGGCAGAGTCCTAATTGTTCTTACTCTTGTATTGAAGTCATGAGAGATTTTCAATACTTGAGAAAAATGTTTATTTCAATTTCTAAATTTACTAACTGCATATGTAATGCCCAATTATTTGATGGCTTTTAGTGATTTTGCAACTCCCTCTGGGAAATGGGCTTCTTATATGTCGAGTAGCTTGAGGACTAGAAAATCAATTTTCATATCTGTTCAAGACTTTTTGGAACACAAACACTTCTGATTTAATATGCTCATAGTAAAATATAATATGCTTGTAGCTGCATTAACAGATGATATATGCCTTCCAGTTCTTTTTCTGGTGTAACTAGACCCTATCTCCCATGATTATTTCTTCTTCTGATCTCCATTTGTTACCTATTCCAATTGTATTAAATTATTCAAGCATTTATAAAATGACATTATTAAAGTATGATTGACATGTAAAATGTTGCACATATTTATCATACGCATATTGATGAGTTTAAGTATACACACATGAAAGTGTTGCCATTATCAAGGCAGTAGATATATGCTTTCCTCAAAATTTTCTCTTTAGTAATAATAATATTGGGGTTTTCCCACAATTTGGTGGTAAGAACATTTAACAAAAAAAAGATCCAGCCTCTTAGCAAATTTTATGTGTACATTATTGTTAGCTATGACACTGTACCATACAGTAGACCTCCAGAATTTACTTGTCTAAGATAATCAAAACTTCGTGCCCTTTACTATCACTGCCCATTTTCTCTCCTCCAGCTCGTGGTCACCTCCATTCTATGCCTGCTTCAGTGAGTTTGACTATTTTCCATTTCACATGAGTGAGAGATACAGTTTGGATTCTTGTCCCCTTTTCGCCTTTTCCTGATGATTAGTGATGTAGCCCACCTTTTCCTATGCCTGTTAATCATTTGCTTGTCTTTCTAGGAGAAATGTTTATTTATGTCTTTTTGCAATTTTTATTATTTATTTTATTTATTTATTTATTTTTGAGACAATCTATGTTGCCCTCAGTAGACTACTGTGGCATCACAGCTCACAGCAACCTCTAACTCTTGGCCTTAAGTGATTATCTTGCCTCAGCCTCCCAAATAGCTGGGACTACAGGCACCCACCACAACACCTGGCTATTTTTTTGTTGCAGCTGTCATTGTTGTTTAGCAGGCCCCAGCCGGTTTCTAACCTGCCAGCCCTGGTGTAAGTGGCCGGCGTCCTATCCACTGAGCTATGGGCCCCAAGCCTTTTTGCAGTTTTTAATGCAGTTATTTTGTATACTTTTTGCTATTCAATCATATGACATCCTTGCTTGTTTCTGTTATTAGCTTCTTATGAAATATATGGTTTGCAAATATTTTCTCCTCTTACCTAGATTGTCTTTTCATCTCATTGTTTTCTTTGTTGTGCATGACTTTTTTTTTTATTTTTTTTGCCCTTGGTGTCCTTGATCCATTTAGAGTTGAGTTTTTATATAAGGTAGAAGATAATCTTCATTCTTTTGCCTCTGTCTATCTAGTTTTCCCTACATCATTTATTGTATTGTTTCCACGTTGTATATTTTTGATCACCTTATCAATAATTAGTTGGTGATGTATGTTTGGGTTTATTTCTGAGGTCTCTATTATGCCCCATTGGTCTGAAGTCTGTTTATATTCCAGTGCTAAAAAAATAGTGTTTTGCTTGCTAGAGCTTGGTGCTATAATTTGAAGTCTGGAAGGGTGATGTGTCCAGCTTTATTCTTCTGGCTCAAAATTGTTGACCTTTCATGGACTTTGTGCTTTTCCATGAACTTTAAGAATTGTTTCCCCTTTATCTTTGAAAAATGTCAATGGAATTTTATAGGGATTGCATGGCTTATGTTGAGTCCAATGTGTAGAACAGATATTTTAAAAAATTAAGCCTTCTAGTCTATAAACATGGAATATTTCTTTATTTATTTTTGTCTACTTTAATTGCTTTTATCAATGTTTTATAACTTTTGGTAACTTTAAGATAGGTCTATCCTTCAGTGTCGATTCAACTCTTATGACAATTTCTGGTGCTCACGGCTTATGCTACTCTTTGTGGTGCATCTCGGCCTCCTTAGAAAGCCTCTTGGTTTCTGTCTGTCAGGTCCCTCTCTTTACCTTCCCTGTGTGTAGCATCAGGATCCTCTTAAGATAGCACACACAGCGTTGAAAAGCACATCCTCTGGGGTTCTGTTCAGAGCAGATGAGATGCTCCTGTCACCCCTTATCTAGCATCATCATTCTTCATAGCTATTATCATGACATGACATTTTCTATATTCAGTCACTCACCTGGACTGAGATCTAGTGTGCATTAGTATAACAGGGTGATTATAATTACCATAATTATTGTGTGTATCAAAATAACTACAAGAGTAGCATTAGAACGTTCTTAACACAAAGATAAATGTTTGAGGTGATGCATACTCCAATTACCCTGAATTTATCATTGCACATTGTACGTGTGTATCAAAATATCACATGTACCCTGTAAATATGTACAACTCTTAAGTAATCATAACAATTAAAAATGAATAAAATCAGAAAAAAGGACTTTGTTTTGTTACTTGATGAATCTCTAATTCCTAGAGTTGTGTCCACACTACTGTATTAATGACTCTTAAATATTTTAGATAAATGTTTAGCAGGTGGAGAAATTTGATTCTGCAAAGATATAATTGCATCTTTCTGATTTTACAGGGATAGATGTTTCTATTGCAGTCTTTGTTCCTCTGGCTATACAGCCAAAGCACTGGATAACTTACTTCCAAAAAACGCTTTGAACAAGTACTATAAGAAGTTGAGAAATTCATTTATTCCAAATGGGGAAAATGCATCTTGCTTGATAATATTAACTTCCCTGTCACATTTTTTTTTTAAATAAAAAACTTGAAGAGTGATAGTTGTTGCAACATGAGATATTCTCTTTATGAGGTTACCTATATAGAAAATAATGAAGAAAGAAAAATGTGATTATTGTTGGGAAAATAAATACAAATAAAATCTGCCAGAAAATTTTCTTCACAAATACAGATAAGAACTGAGCAGTTGTATTGTTTACATAAGCATTAAATCAGACTGAAATGCACATCACAAGCAATTTGCTGATGAAATTAGCACATCACAAACATTCCACTGATGAAATTGCAAAGACAGAAAGACATCTTTCCCACTCATCTAGTGAGCCAGATATAATCCATTATATGCATGTTCTCAAAAACAAATGGTTAGGTATCTTATTCTCTGTTAGGCTTTGACAGCATCATTTGCTACACATCTTTCTTCTCACATTTATCTCATAATTGGGGTGGCCATTTATGTTAGCTAACTACCTCTTTCTGGAGAAAAACAGAATTTATCCTACTCCTATGCCAAGTAGAGCCAGGTACCTGGTTAACATGAACAGGAACAGGGAGATAAGGCTGTATCTTCTTTGGTGTTTAAATTTTAAACTTTTGGCTCCCAGATCCTTAAGACATTCCTGGGTTATAAATCTGGTATGTAGCTTTTTAAAAGATTTGTCTACATATCAAAAGGACAATAAAAGGGACAGAGAAAGAATAACAAGTATTCTTCAAAAAGAATACTGAATGGATTAACAAGCTGTGGTATATGTATACCATGGAATACTATGCAGCCATAAAAAGATGGAGACTTTACTTCTTTTGTATTAACCTGGATGGAAATGGAACACATTATTTTTAGTAAAGCATCACAAGAATGGAGAAGCAAGAATTCTATGTGCTCAATTATGATAAGAGGACAATTAATGACTTAGTATGTGGTGGGGGGTGGGGGAAGGGGAGAGCAGAGAGAGGGAAGGAGGAAGAGGGTGGAGGTCACAGGTGTGTGACACACCTTTTGGGGGTGGGGCACCATTATAAGAGGAACTTTACCTGACAAATGCAATCAATGTAACCTGGTTCTTTGTACCCTCAATGAATCCCATAAAATAAAATAAAATAAAATAAAATAAATAAGATAGCTAAAGGAAAAATAAAAGTTCTCCAAGTGCCTGGCATGGTGGCTCACTCTTGTAATCCCAGCACTCTGGGAGGCTGAGGCAGCTCAAGCCTGAGCTTGAGCTCAGAAGTTGGAGACCTGCCTGAGCAAAAGAAAGACTTCCTGTCTACTAAAGATACAAAAACTAGCCGGGCTGTGGCAAGCACCTGTAATCCCAGTTACTCAGGAGGCTGAAGCAAGAGGAACTCTTGAGCCCAGAGTCTGAGGTTGCTGTGAGCTGTGATGCCACAGCACTCTACCCAGGGCAACAGAATGAGACTCTTTGTCTCAAAAAAAAGAAAGGAAACAAAAAAGTTCTCCAAGGAGGGAGGAAAAGGTCTGTCACTTTGGACAGCAGGAAAAAAAATCAATTCTTTAAGTTTAGTTTTGTGTTTACCTTTCATAATGCTATGCTTAGAGATAATCTTTTTGTGTGTGTGTGTGTGGTTTTTGGCCGGGGCTGGGTTTGAACCCACCATCTCCGGCATATGGGACCGGCGCCCTACTCCTTGAGCCACAGGCGCCACCCAGATATAATCTATAGTAATGTTTTTGAGTATTTCATACACATATTCTCATATTAATTTTATAAGCTGAGAAAAATAGTAGAACATTCTATTTTTATCCTAGTTCAAAATGTCATTTTTGATTCTTTCACACTATATGTAATTATGTAGTCACAGCATGGGGACTAATGCATGGTTTAGAGAGAAATATTTGGTGACTAATATTATAAGCTTATTTTATGTCTCACTAATTATTTATTTTGGGCAAGGTATTAAATCACCCACTGACTCAATGTTGTCTGTAAAATTAGGATAATACTGCATAATACATTGAGTTTCTATGAGACTTAAATAAAGTTATTTATATGAATTTGATGTTTAAACCTAGTCAAATAAGAAAACACAACTAATTTTTGGTTAAATCATCTGAAATTGGACATTAACATCATATCCTGTTATTACCTTTTTTGTGTGTGTTAGAACTGCTCATTAACTAGCCACGACGCACTGCATTAATTAAGATGTCTACTTCCTCTCCCATCAGAAGGTCACATGCACCCCTGTCACAGACTCATCAATGACTTTACCCTTTTCTTAATTATTTCCAGGTGTATTCCATGTTATAGGACCAATAAAACCAGTCATT
The DNA here is from genome assembly GCF_027406575.1 of Nycticebus coucang. NCBI lineage: Eukaryota > Metazoa > Chordata > Mammalia > Primates > Lorisidae > Nycticebus > Nycticebus coucang. Next base: position 13,002,580 of record NC_069799.1, on the reverse strand, counting down.
GCCTTGGTGGGAGGAGAGGCTGTGTTGCCCTGCCACCTCAGCCCATCGATGGATGCTCAGGACATGGAGGTGATGTGGACATGGCACCTTAACCATCAGTCAGAAGTGGTTCATTATTATGGGAATTTCCAAGATAATTTGCAGCAGCAGAGTCCAGAGTACCAAGGGAGAACAGAATTCCTCAAGGAGAATATCACCAAAGGGCAGGTGACCCTGAGGATCCATCCTATTGATGTGTCAGATGAAGGAGAGTACAGCTGCTCTTTTGTAAGCTCCACACACTCTGACATAGCACAGTTGGAAGTGATGGTCACAGGTGAGACTCTGAAATGAAAGATCTGGCAATTTGTAATACGCTTCCAACCCTAGATTGTTGGAACAGATGCTGGCATATGTGTGCAGAGGTGTCTGAATCTATACAAATGCAATAATAGAATGTCAACTGATAAATCAGTTGAAATCTATCCATCCATTTTTTCCCAACTTCTCCAGGTTACAGAAGAAATATATTCACATCTCTTTTCTTTGACAATATAATTCCTTAAGGGGAGTGAACAGGATGTATAGCATAGCCTAATGCTGAGGAATTTTAAAAACACATCATAGTCTAGAAATGTCAGCCTCAATTCCAAATCTTAGAAGCAGCTAGACAGAGGCAGCAAGATTCTGACCCAAATCCACCAGGCCCTGGTTTTCTGCACCTCATTCCTGTCCACACTGGATGTGTCCTTGTCCCATCAAATATGGTCTTACCTACTCTTGCTAAAACATCCTTTTTTTATTCAGAACCCCTGTGTAGGTTTATAGTATTATATCTTAAGGCATCCCCCCCACTTACTGCTAAGATGAAAGGATAAGGAAGGTTCTATGTTTAATATATGAACTGAACCAGAATCCATCTCTCTCTACAGATGTCAACAGACTCTAAATTAAAGCTTAGGTGACAAGTTTCTAAATAGAACTTTTGACAGTGGACCTTAAGATAAACAAACTAAATCCATCAAAAGAAATCTAGTAACCTCAACAGGAAAATGTTACCTCTAATACCCTGACCTTTGTGTTAATATTCTTCTCTCCCATTCAGTGACAACCTCTGAAAGCCAAAAGCAAATAAGAAGAGTAGCCTTTGTCCATTGCACATATTCTGGATAAGCCATAAAACCCCTAGACTAGAACTGACATGATAAATGGTGGGCACTTATACCTGGTTCTTCACAAATTACTTGAGGCTACTGAAAGAATACTTGCTGCAAAGTTTTAAATAGTTTTTTTTTTTTTTGTAGTAGAGTTTCTGTCAAAAAGACACTTTATACATCTCTGACTTTAATCTCTGCCATCTCATACAAAAACAGTTTTTGTTGTTTATAAAAGCCCTCATCCTTTCATAGATATACTGAGGTTTTTTACAACAAGTATCTTGTCCATGCAAATGAGGACCCCTCCCTCTGGAGCATTTTGTCCAGGAACCCCCAGAGCCAAAGAGTGAGCCCAACTGCGCTCATCGCCTATTAGGTGTCACCTTCTGGGCAGGGATTTTCACTCTGCTGTAGTAATTTCCAGGGAAATCCAGGTATGAGATGTCCACTTCTAGAGGATTTTAAAACATTTTCCAAACTTAGGGAAAGTCTTATCAATGGTTTTGAATTTAGGAGCCAGCTTCTACCTTTGCTTCTTCAGTAAGCAATATGTCACTTCTCTGGATCAGCTTGATTTGCCCTACCCTAGATGCTCCTGCTCTTAGCACACAGTAATCCTATCACTGCATAGAAAATAGTTCCCCACTGCGCTCCCATTTTTATCTCTGAATTCTTTAGAAGGACGAATTTCCCTTTTGAAGATATTGGAAGCTACTCCAGCATCATGCTTACACCTGAGTTTCTTCCTAGCCTCCAGGATGGTAATTAATACACTTCCTAGAAGCTATTTTTTTTTTTTTTTTTTTTTTTTTGGCCGGGGCTGGGCTTGAACCCGCCACCTCCGGCATATGGGACCGGCGCCCTACACGTTGAGCCACAGGCGCCGCCCGCTAGAAGCTATTTTTAATTTACTTTATCCCAGAGGTGAGATTCTGTGATAAACCACTTCCTTGACGTCACCAAATCAGAAACGCAAATGTAGTTGCATTTTCTATCTGAGGAAAAATATTAAATTCAATTAAATGAAAATAAAATAAAGCCTATACAGTGCTTTCCAATTTGCACTGTGTGCTTCTTCCATGAACAACACAACGTGAATTCTACTCACTGTTTATTAAACCAATATGGCCCCACCATACCAAAGAACTTTGAGTGACCTTCTCATGTCCCTTACTGGCAGGAGAAATATCCCAGATTTTAAACCCCTGCTCAGTACAGTATTTTCAGAAGCAAACTTTCACAATTTACCAATGGGATAAATTCCAAATTCATGACATAATAGGTCCTTGAAATGTACTTGGGCTATTGCTACTGCATTCTGGCCAATTACAATATAAACTATAAAAATACTGCAATAATAAGTTGTCACATATATGTTCTAAACAATCTAGGTACTATTCTTTTTTGAAACAGAGTTTCACTTTGTTGCCCTTGGCAGAGTGCCATGGCATCATATCTCACAGCGTGCTCAGACTCTTGGGCTCAAGCAATCCGTTTGCCTCAGCCTCCCAGGTAGCTGGGACTACAGGCACCTGCCACAACATCCTGCTAGTTTTTCTACTTTTAGTAGAGATGGGATCTCATTCTTGCTCAGGCTGGTCTCCAACTCCTGAGCTCAAGTGATTTGCCCGCCTCAGCCTCCCGGAGTGCTAGGATTACAGGCATGAGCCACTGTGCCTGGCTCAATCTAGTAACTATTCTTTAAAAAAAAAACTTACCTTCTACCAAAATTCAGGGGCTGACACTTGATATGTTTCCCAGGTGGGCTGCTGTTTCCCTGTTTTCTTGATTGGAGTAGGAACCATTCCATTTTGGTCTTTGCTATTTTCATGCAGTGTAAACCAGAAAAATAGAGTCCTATGCTGGTTCTATGTTCTTACCTCATCACCAGACTTCCTGGGACTTTGAGTTGTTCTTCTTGGGACAGATCCCCTTGGTCCCATTTTCCATCCCAATGCAGTGAGGTGCCCGATGCTGTGCTGCATTAGATCCCACTGTGCCAGGCTCAGAGATCATGCTGTCCAATCAAAGTCCTGGGTTCTGTCTAACAAGTGAAGTCAGGGTTTCTGTGCTTTCCTACATTGTGTGGTATAAAGAACATATTTCCTTAACCCACTCCTCTCATCTGGAGAAATGAAGTTGGGCCCTGGTTCAGGGGTCAGTTTCTACTAGAGATCTAGTCTCTGTAGCAGCCCCAGTGTTGTAGCTGTCTTTCAGATAAAAAAATTCTTCTACATCTTGAGTCCAAGAAGACCCATCTCACTCCTTGTACTGTTCAAAGCCCAAGAAGGTTATATAATAACATTTTTTGCAGAACCCAGGGCTTCAGTGAGTTCTGAAGTGGAATTTTACATAGGCAATGCTCGTCACTGTCTCTTACTATCCAGCCAGCTGATCTATAGTGTGTTGCAGGTCAGAAAATCCATCAATCTACAGTTATAAAGGAAAACCCAAATATATGCTGCAGACTTAACCACAATTCTTTCTAAGGCATAAGAAGTAAAATGAGAAGCTTTTGAATCAAATTACATAATCTGACATTATCATCGCTGATAAAAACTATACATTTTTCTCTCCATACATTTTGTGGTCACAAAAGTATAAAAATCCTAGACTGAAAATTGGTAAAAGGAAACATTCATTCAAGTCAGCCTGTGCCATGGCAGCAGCCATCTAGGCCTCAAGTGTGCCAGCTAAATCCTGCTAGAGTAGGAGAACCAAGCAACCTGGGTTTTGTATAATACTAAGACTTCTTGTTCCTTTTTCACCACTCTTATTGACTGATAACTCAAATTAGGTCATCAGTTGCTTATACAATACTTGAAAACCCTTTCTAAGCCTCTTAAAATATGCACATCTTCCACTCCTCTTTCTTTTTCTAGTTGACATTGGACCTCATTGTTTTTATAACATAATAAGCATTTTGCCAAGGTTGTGCCTAACCTTAGCCTATATATTTTATAACATAAACAGAATGGCCTGTAGTCCCAGATACTCGGGAGGCTGAGGCAAAAGAATCGCCTAAGCCCAAGAGCTAGAAGTTGCTGTGAGCTGTGATGCCATAGTACTCTACAGAGGGCAACAAAGTGAGACTCTGTCTCTAAAAAAATAAATAAGTAAAATAAACAGAATGGCATTATTTGAAGGAAAACTTTACACCTTTATCTTCAGAGAATGTCTAAATCAATAAAACATGTATAAAACATCTATAAAGTTCCGTTAAATGTAATTTAATCTTTAGAAAATACAATCATTTTTTCCTCACTCCTAGAGTTCATGAACTACAACAGGGCATCCTTTTAAATTGAAAAATCCCCAAATTAAAACTAAGGGGAGATTAAAGATGACAGCTGAGTAATAACAGCTTCCCTGCAACTGGGCATAGTGAGTCTGGGGAGATAAGACTCCAGGCATCTCTGGCTGGTGGGATCTGCCTATAATCATCCTTTTGAGGACACAGGGAGTCAGCAAGGGACTTCTGGACCCCAGGAGGAGGAAAAAAACGGTGGAAAACTGGCAAGTGGTTGCATGCATTCGATTAACCTAATCCCACCTGCAACCATAAGTACAAGCAGCAGTGAGACTGCAAACCGGAAAGGCCTTGCCTGTGAACTGTTTTGGTGTTTTTGGACTTAGCACTCAGTTGAACTGCCTTGGGGAGTGCTTGAGCAGGAGTGCAGAGAACTTTGGGCAGTGTCTGGGGCCCAAGACTGAGCTGCTGAGCTGGGCCACAGGGAGCCATTAGGACAGAAATGCTCCTGCAAGTTCCGCCCTCAGGGTCCCAGAGCAATGATCAGGTGGAACCTAGTAACCTAGTGACTGAGCAGCCTAAAGGCGGGGACTGAGCTGCCTTACAGCCTTAACCCTTAGGGACAGAGTGAAGCGGTTTTGGCACACTGGAGCCTTGGGCTATTGCCCTATGTTGAGTACTGTGGCATCACAGCCCATAGTAACCTCAGACTCCTGGGCTTGGTGCCGCCCGGATCTCCATAAGAGCTGCGCTGCAACCCCCAACCCCCACCAACTGGACCTCCGCATGCTCTGACCAGGAACTGTGGGAGCCTTGAAACCTGGCGTCTTGCCTCCTGTGTCCTCCCAGCCTCCACACTGGCCCGCTCGTCTGGTCAGGGATACTGGTAGCCACGTACCCTCTACAGCCGTCCCTGCCTCTGTGCAGAGCCCTTCTCCTGGCCAGAGACTGCTGCAGCCTTGGGCTCACTATGCCAAAGTAACTGGGCACCAGGCACTCCCAGAACCATGCGGACCACCTCCCAACCTGTTGCTGGATAGAGGTGTGTCACATGCCAGAGCTGCTTACACAACCAGAACTCCCTAGCTAGAGCAGCCCCAGAGGAACTACACAGGGTCACTCCCTACAAAGATCTAGCAACAATAGAGTGATCCTGCTGGGGTCTAATCTTTGAGAGACACCTCCCAAACTCTGAGGATGGCCAGAGGCAACGGTGAAAAACAATCATGAGGCGAAATCAACAGAAAAACTCTGGTAATATGAATAATCAGAGTAGATCAACTCCCCCCAAGGATCAATGGGGCAGACACAGCACAAGATCCCATGCACAAATGAATAGCTGAGAAGTCAGAAATCGAATTCAGAATCTGGATAGCAAATAAGATCGAATTAGAACTGCAAGCACTAACCCAAAAGATATCTCAAGAATTCAACAAATTCAAAGACCAAATGACCAAAGATTTTGACACATTGAGACAAGAAGTTGCATCCCTCAAAGATCTGAGAAACACAGTAGAATCCCTCAGTAACAGAATGGAGCAAGCAGAAGAAAGGATTTCTGACATTGAGGACAAAGTTTTCAAATGCTCCCAAACTCTCAAAGAGGAAGAGAAATGGAGGGCAGATCACTCTCTCAGAGAGCTCTCGGATAATTCGAAGAAAACCAATACTCGTCTTATAGGGATCCCCGAAAGTGACAAAGTGGCTTCACAAGGCACAGAGTCTCTTCTCCATGAGATAATGAAGGAGAACTTTCCAGACATGCCAAGAGATTCCGAAATTCAGATAGCAGACAGTTTCAGAACTCCAGCACCACTCAACCCAAATAAGACATATCCCAGACACATCATAATCAATTTCACTAAAGTTAATATGAAGGAGAAAATTCTGAAAGCTGCCAGATGAAAGAAAACCATTACCTACAAAGGGAAGAATATTAGAATAACTGCAGATCTCTCTGCTAAAACCTTTCCAGCTAGAAGAGGATGGTCATCAACTTTTAATCTCCTAAAACAAAATAACTTTCAACCCAGGATCCTATACCCAGCTAAACTGAGTTTCATTTATGATGGAGAAATTAAATACTTCAATGACATTCACATGTTGAAGAAATTTGCGATAACTAAACCAGCTCTCCAGGATATTCTCAGACCTATCCTCCATAAAGACCAGCATAATCCTCCACCACAAAAAGTAAAGCCACCCAGAAAATTTTGATCACATTTCAACTTCCACAGTCACAAAAGGATTAAAAATGTCCACCAGACTCTCAAAAGGCTTATCAATATTCTGAATTAATGTGAATGGTTTAAACTGTCCTCTAAAGAGGCACAGGTTGGCTGACTGGATACAAAAACTCAAGCCAGATAACTGCTGCCTACAAGAATCGCATCTTACATTAAAAGACAAATATAGACTCAAGGTGAAGGGATGGTCATCTATATTCCAGGCAAATGGAAAGCAGAAAAAAGGAGGCGTTCCAATCTTGTTCACAGACACAATAGGCTTTAAACCAACCAAAATAATTAAGGGTAAGGATGGACACTTCATATTTGTTAAAGGTAATACTCTATACGATGAGATCTCTATTATTAATATTTATGCACCCAACCAGAATGCACCTCAATTAATAAGAGAAACTCTAACAGACATGAGCAACTCTATTTCCTCCACTTCCATAGTAGTTGGAGATTTTCACACCTCTTTAGCAGTGCTGGAAAGATCCTCCAAAAAGAAGCTAAGCAAAGAAATCTTAGATTTAAACTCAACCATTCAACATCTGGACTTAACAGACATCTACAAAACATTTCATCCCCCAAAAACTGAATACACATTCTTCTCATCAGCCCACGGAACATACTCCACATCCTAGGCCACAAATCTAACCTCAGCAAATTTTAAAAAATTGAAATTATTCCTTGCATCTTCTCAGACCATCATGGAATAAAAGTTGAACTCAATAACAACAGGAACCTACATACCCATACAAGAACATGGAAGCTAAACAACCTTATGCTAAAGGATAGATGGGTTATAGATGAGATTAAGAAGGAAATCGACAAATTTTTGGAAGAAAACAACAATCAAGACATGAATTACCAGAACCTATGGGGTATTGCAAAGGCAGTCCTAAGAGGGAAATTTATAGCACTGCAAGCCTTCCTCAAGAAAACGGAAAGAGAGGAAATTAATAACTTAATGGGACATCTCAAGCAACTTGAGAAGGAAGAACACTACAACCCCAAACCCAGCAGAAGAAAAGAAATAACCAAAATCAGAGCAGAACTAAATGAAATTGAAAACAAAAGAATTATACAACAGATCAATAAATCCAAAAGTTGGTCTTTTGAAAAGATCAATAAAATAGATAAACCTTTGGCCAACCTAACCAGGAAAAAAAGAGTAAAATCTCTAATTTCATCAATCAGAAATGGCAAGGATGAAATAACAAGAGACCCCTCAGAAATTCAAAAAATCCTTAACGAATACTACAAGAAACTCTACTCTCAGAAATAAGAAAATCTGAAAGAAATCGACCAATACCTGGAAGTACACCACCTACCAAGACTTAGCCAGAACGAAGTGGAAATGTCAACAGGCCTATATCAAGTTCTGAAATAGCATCAACTATACAAAATCTCCCTAAAAAGAAAAGCCCAGGACCAGATGGCTTTACATCAGAATTCTACCAAACCTTTAAAGAAGAATTACTACCTATACTACTAAACCTCTTCCAAAATATAGAAAAAGAAGGAATATTACCCAACACATTCTACGAAGCAAACATCACCTTGATCCCCAAACCAGGGAAAGACCCAACAAGAAAAGAAAATTATAGACCAATATCACTAATGAATTTGATGCAAAATTACTCAGTAAGATCCTAACAAACAGAATCCAACAACACATCAAGAAAATTATACACCATGACCAAGTTGGATTTATCCCAGGGTCTCAAGGCTGGTTCAATATATATAAATCTATAAATGTAATTCAAAACATAAACAAACTAAAAAATAGGGTGGGGGTGAGGATAACAGGACAGATCATACAATTGGGTTAGATATTCGAATTCTTGAGTGTATTTTGTGGGATATGTGGAGAATGAACCTAGTTTCTGACTTACGTGGGACAGGTCTGAGAGAGAAAAAGGGACATGAACCCTGATGATACTTCTGTTCCCACAACTTCTTGGAGAGGGCTACAGAGGTTGTGGTGGTCCAGAAGTGGAAGGTCCAAAGGTGTGGCCAGATCTAGTATGAGGTGGGGAAGTTGGGTCCACCATCTTTCCTTTTCTGCCTGCAGACAGTGGAAGGCAGAGGGAGGACAGGGTGGAATTTTGAGGGTAGGGAGGAAGCTGAAGGGGAAGGTTGTGGGTGAGACAGAAGGGGGAAGGTTGTCCGCTGGGTTGAACAAAGATAGGGGAGAGTTGGGAGGTTCAAGGGGTTACGGGAGGGCTGGTTTGGCCCATGCAAGAAAAATTTGAGAAGGTTCACCAGATGAACACAAAGAAGCAATGTTTCAGAAGAGGAGGAAGTCCTGGATGTAAAAGACTTCTGACCATTTGTCCAATCTCTGACGGTAATTGTCAAGGTCAGTGAGGACTGAAAGGTAAAAGGTGCCACTTTCAAGTGCTTGTGAGCCATTGTCTTGTTTGTATATAGACCAAGTAGTATTACGGAAAAAGATGCAATATTTAGGTTTAAGGTCAGGAAAGGTGTGAAGGCTTGAGATGAGTTAAGAGGCAGCCTAAAGGTGAAGAAAGGGGAACCCTTTCTGAGGGTTACTGAGTGGTTCCCATAAGGGAAATTGGAGGTAGAAAATAGATGAGGCTAAAGTGAGGATTTAAAGGGAACTTACAAGGAGGAGGGGTAGGAGGTGACCAATCCTGGGGCTGGGAAGGTTACCATGCATCCTTGGCAAACCTCTAACCAGCCTGAAAAGAGTGGTCCAGGCTGGGGGTGAGGTATCCCCCATGCACTAGGCATTGGATGGGTAAGTCTGACATGCCAGGGTTAGTCTGTGATCCATGCCAGATTTAGGAACCACAGACTATCGGAATTTTTGGCCCAGAAATGGAGGAAGAGGGAGAGAGGAGTTGGAGTGGAGAGTAAAAGAAAGAGAATCTGAAAGGCTCAGAGAGGGGCTATAAGAATTGAAGAAGAGAATAAGAGAAGGATCTTAAGGCTCAGAGAAAGGCAACAAACGAATGCTCACCTCACTAATAAATGGATAGATTCCAGGTGGGGGGTTGGAGGAGTGCCACCAATTCCCTTCATCCCATGGGAATAAGAATCCGTCTAGTCAGGAAATAGTCCAACGGGGTGTATCTCAGTCCCCCAAAGGGCCTTCTCCCCTTTCCAGGTTTTGGGCACCACAAATAAGAGGTTCTTCTGAGATGTGAACAAAAGGAAATGGAGTCCAGGTACTGTGTGGGCAACTAGGCCATATATTCACTCAGGCGCTAGTGGGCTGAATTCGAAAAGGAGTCAGTGTAAGGGACAAGGCAGGATGGGAACATAAGTGTCAGGGGTTCCCAGGTCGGTGCACTCATCCCTTTCTGGGCAGAACTTGTGTGATCTGCCCTGTTCGGTGGGCTTCTGTGCTCAGTTCTCTTTTGGGGGTCCTTTGCACTCAGCCTTATCAGTGGGTCTTTTGTCTAGGAATTTATATGCCCCTTGTAAACAGGGAAGTCTTGGGACTAAAACTTTACACTTGGCCAAGAGATGGCAGACAGAAAACATCTTTCCCATATTGATTAGCAAATGAGTGTATTAACAAATGAATGCAGGCTCTCTAGTTCCAGGCTGTATCCTTTCCACTTCAGGAAAGGCCTGCCTACTGGAATATGGGCCAAACTGCTTTTCTCCTATATTTCTTGTATTCAGAGAGTATGATTTGCAGATAAAAAGTCTGTTTGCTCAGGCCTAGAAAATGGGGATTCCTGTCCGGCCCTTAATGGCGAAATCTTGTATAATGATTCTCACCTGTTCTGTCGCAATAATGACAGTGCTTACTTCATAAGATTGTTATGAGGAATAACAGTATTCCTGATATAATTTGTATCACATGCATAGAGGAGCTCAGGCACCCATTCTGTCCTCTGTCGGTACCAAAAGTGAAGGTGAAAGAAATAAACTTTGCCTCAAATACTTTAATTTTCTTTAATGGTTTTTATTATTGAAGGGGAAACATTGAAACCTGTCAACAAGGCTATTCTGTTGCTTTGTTGTCTCTCCATATTCATTTTATGCACTTTCCTTTGTGCCCCCTTTGAGTCCCCTTCTACCAGTGCTATATATCAATACTGTAGACATACCCAGCACTCTGACTTCTCACAGGCACTGACTGCCACATTTATTGTATCTTCTCACAATTAAAAGTTTTCCACTGATCCTTTAAGACTTCACCCAGACATCCCTTTTACCAGGAAACAACTGCCAACTCAGAGTGTATTAATTGCCCTCTATTTCTCCCTATGGTGTTTTAGACTATATGTTTTGCTCTCCCTCCAGGTTGATTATAAGCCCATTGAGGACATTGGATCTTAATTATATATTGGCACTACATTTATTTTCTTTTACTTCAGAATAATATGAGGGTACAAATGATTAGGTTAAAAGTTTGCATTTGTTAGGTGAGGTCACTATTGTAGTTGTGTCCCACAGCCAGGAGGTGTGCCATACATCCTTACATCATGCCCATTAGGTAGGAGCCTACCAATCACTTTCCCTCCTTCCCGCTTCACCCTCCTTTCTACCTCCTTCCCCCAACTCAAATTAAATTTAGTGTTTCTCTCATGTGTCCATGTATTAGTTCATCTACTGGCTTCATATTAGTATTGAGTACACAGGATACTCGCTTTTCCATTCTTGTGATACTTTACTAACGAGAATGTTCTTCAACTCTATCCAGGCTAATACAAAAGATATTATGTCTACATCTTTTTATGGCTGAATAGTATTCTGTGGAATAATTATACCACAATTTATTAATCCATTCTTGGGTTGATCAACACTTGGTTTGTTTACACTTTTCCTTCTTTGTTTTCACATCATGGCAATATGAGCTCTGATAAACAATGTCATGCAAATATTCTTATAAAAATATTTTTTTCTTCTGGGTAGATGTCTAGTAATGGGATTGCAAGAGGAAATGGAAGGTCTATTTTGAGTTCTTTGAGGATTTTTCATACTTCTTTGCAAAGAGGCTGTATTATTTTTCAATCCCATCAACAGCATAAAAGTATTCCCTTCTCTCTACGTGTGTGCCAGCATCTGTGATGTTGGGACTTTTCAATATGGGCTATTCTCAGTGGGGTTAGGTGATATCTTGGGGGGCTTTTGATTTGCATTTTTCTGATGATTAGGGATGATGATCTTTTTTTGTTTGTTAGCCATTCATCTGTCTTCTTCAGAGAATGTTCTGTTCATGTCTCTTGCCCAGCAATAGATGGGATTGTTTGTTCTTTTTGTGTTGATTAACTTGAGTTCTCTGTATATTCTAGTTATCAACCTTTTGTCAGATTTGTACTAGGCAAATATCTTTTCCCATTCTGTAGGTTGTCTATTTGCTTTAATTGTGGTGTCCTTAGATGTGCAGGAGCTTTTTAGCTTAATTAAATCCCATTTGTTTATGTGTTGTTATTGAGATTGCCAATGAAATCTTTCCCTGGGTCCATGTCCTCAAGAGCTTTTCCCACATTTTCTTCCAGGATTTTTATCATTTCATGTCTTAGATTTAAATCTTCTATCCATCTTGAGTCAATTTTTGTGAGTGCTGATAGGTGGGGGTCAAGTTTCACTCTTTTACATGTGGTTAACATGTGGTTATGCAGTTCTCCCAGTACTGTTTATTTAATAGGGATTCTTTTCTCCAATATATACTTTTGTTTGGTTAATCAGAGATCAGATAGTGAAAAGAAGCTGATACCATCTCTAGATTTCTATTTTGTTCTGTGTGTCTATGCCTATATTTTTGTACCAACACAATGCAGTTTTGATCACTGTGGACTTGTAATATAACCTGAAGGCTGGTACAGCAATTCCTCTGGATTTATTTGTATTACTAAGAATTGCCTTGGCTATACAGGTTTTTTTATTTATTTATTTTTTTCTGGTTCCACATAAAATGAAGATCTGTTTTTCTGAGGTCTTCAATGTATGACTTTGGCTCTTTAAATGAGTATTGCAGTGAAACTATAGATTGCTTGTGTAGTATAGACATTTTAACCATGTTGATTCTTCCCAGCCAAGAGCGTGAAGAGTTCTTCCATTTTTTTAAATTTCAGATTAATGTGAGGTTACAAATGTTTAGGTTACTTTGTTTTCATTTCTAAGCTAAAGTTCAAGTTGTAATTGAGCCCTTCACCCAGGGGGTATGCTGAACAGACTCACATTGTGAACATTAGGTGACATCCCATTAATTGCCTTCCTTCCTCCTCCCTCCCCTTTCCTCTGCTCTCCTCCCCTCTTCTTTCTCTTCCCCTCCCCTTGCTAGATTATACTTGTGTTTTTTCTTTCATGTGGGGATGTACTTTATATATTCATTTCATATTAGGATTGAGTACATTAGATACCTTTTCCCCCCTTTCTTATGATACTTTACTAAGAACTATGTAAAGATAAAGCTAACTGCAAAGATAAAGTCTCCATTTATTCTTATGGCTGAATACTATACCATGGTAAATATATACCAAGATTTGTTAATCCATTCATGGATTGCTGGGCACTTAGGTTCCTTCCACGACTTGGCAATTGGGAATTGAGTTGCAATAAATATTCTAGTGCAATTGTCCTTGTGGTAAATAATTTTTATTCTTTGGGTAGATACCTAGTAATCTGATTGTGAGATTAAAGGTGAACTTTTAGCTCTTTGAGGATTCTCCATACTTCTTTCCACAGAGACTGTATTAGCTTGCAATCTCATCAGGACTGCAAATGTGTTCCCTTCTCGCCACATCTACGCCAGAATCTGCAGAATTAAGACTTTGTGATGTGGGCTATTATCATTGGAGTTAGGTAATATCTCAGAGTGGTTTTGATTTGCATTTCTTTGATAACTAGATGGAGACTTTATCTTTGCAGTTAGCTTTATCTTTACGTAGTTCTTTACATTTCTCTGACAATGAGCATTTTTACATGTGTTTGTTGGCCATTCATCTGTGATCTTCAGAGTTTTTGTTCAAGTCTCTTGCCCACTTATAAATGGAGTTGTTTGCTGTTTTCTTGAGTTTTTCTTTGTTTTGTTTTGTTGTGTTTTTTTTTGACACAGAGTCTCACACTGTCATCCTGGGTACAGTGTTGTGGCATCATAGCTCATAGCAACCTCAAACTCTTAGGCTCACGTGATCCTCTTGCCTCACCCTCCCAAGTAGCTGGGAATACAGGTGCCCACCACAACACCTGGTTATTTTTTTTGTTTTTTGAGACAGAGCCTCAAGCTATTGCCCTGGGTAGAGTGCTGTGGCATCGTAGCTCACAGCAACCTCAAACTCCTGGGCTCAAGAGAGTCTCCTGTCTCCACCTCCCAAGTAGCTGGGATTACAGGTGCCCGCCACAACGCCTGGCTATTTTTTGGTTCCAGACGTCATTGTTGTTTGGCAGGCCTCGGCTGGATTTGAACCCGCCAGCTCAGGTGTATGTGGCTGGTGCCTTAGCTGCTTGAGCCACAGGCGCCGAGCCAACACCTGGTTATTTTCATAGATGGGGTCTTTCTCTTGCTCAGGCTTGTCTTGAACTCCTGTGCTCAGGAAATCCACCTGCCTCAGCCTCCCAGAGTGCTAGGATTATGGGTGTGAGCCTCTTCACTCAGCCTTTGTTTTTCTTCTGGTTTGATTTGAGTTTTCTATAGATTCTAGTTATCAACACTTTGTGAGATTTATAGAATGCAAACATCTTCTGTCATTTTGAAGGCTGTGTTTTTTATTTAGTTGTGATACTGTTTTTAGCCTGATCATGTCTCATTTATTTATTTTTGGTGTTGCTGCAATTGCCAAGGGGGCAATTTTTCCCAGGTTGATTTTGTCAAGCATTTCCCCCATATTTTCTTGCAGAATTTTTATTGTTTTACATTTTACATTTAAATCTTTCATCCAGTGAGATACAATTTTTGTCAATAGTGAAAGTTGTCGGTATAGTTTCAATCTTCTACATGTGGCTAACCAGTTCTCCCAGCACCATTTATTAAATGGGGGTTATTTCCCCTAGTGCATGCCTTTTTTTCTTTTTTTAAAGATCAGATGGTGATGTGTGGCTGGAGTCATCTCTAGGTTCTCTATTCTGCTTCATAGATCTATATCTCTCTTTTTTTGTGTGTGCCAGTACCATGCTGTTTTGATCCCTGTAGACTTGTGGTATAACCTGAAGTCTGGTAACTTGATGCCTCCAGATTTGTGTTTATTTCTTAAATTTGTTTTAGCTATTTAGGGTTTTATCTGGTTTGGTGTGAAATTAAGTACTAGTTTTTCAAGTTCTTCAAAGCGTGATATTGGTGCTTTGAAGGGGATTGCATTAAGTCTGTAGATCACTTTAGGTAGTATGGGCATTTTAATAGTGTTGATTCTTCCCTGCCATAAGCATGTTATGTTCTTCCATTTGTTAATGTCTTCCACTATTTCTTTTCTCAGGGTTTCATAATTCTCTTTGTGGAGATCCTTCATGTTCTTTGTTAGATATATTCCCAGGTATTTTCTTTTGTGGGGAGGTACAGTGAAGTGTATTTTGTCTTTAATTTGATCTCAGCTTGACAGTTATTGGCATATATGAAGGCTACTGATTTGTGGACACTGATTTTTTTTTTTTATCCTGAGATGTTACTATATTTCTTCCTTCCTTCCTTCCTTCCTTTCTTTCTTTCTTTCTTTTTTTTTTGTAGAGACAGAGTCTCGCATTACACAGGGGGCCTCACATGGCTGTCAGCAACATCCAGATGATCTTGGGCTTACACGATTCTCTTGCCTCAGCCTCCCGAACAGCTGGAACTACAGGTGCCTGCCACAACACCGAGCTATTTTTTTGTTGCAGTTTGGCTGGGGCCGGGTTTGAACCCGTTACCCTCAGTATATGGGGCCGGTGCCCTACCCACTGAGCCACAGGCACCACCTTTTTTTTTTTTTTATTAAATCATAGCTGTGTACATTAATGGAATCATGGGGCTGCTTTTATATACAATTTGAAATGTTTTCATCAAACTTGTTAACATAGCCTTCATGACATTTTCTTAGTTATTGTGTTAAGACATTTATATTTACACCTAGTAAATTTCACATGTACCCTTGTAAGATGCACTGTAGGTATGGTCACACCAATTACTCTCCCTCCACCTATCTTCCCCCTCTCCTCTCCCCTTGTTACTATATTTCTTGATAACTTCTAAGAACTTTGTAGTTGATTCCTGGAGGTTTTCCTCATATAAGGTCATATCATCTGTAAAGAGTGAGATTTTGACCTCCTGTGTCCCCATTTGAATATCCTGATCTCATACTTTTGCCTGGTAGCATTGGACTTCCAGAAAAGGATATTTAATTTTGTCCAATGCCTTTTCTGCATCAATTGAGAGAATCATATGGTCTTTGTTTTTCACTTTACCTGTCTAGTAGATTTCATTTGTGGATTTACATATGTTGAATCAACTTACATACCTGGGGCAAAACCCACTTCATCATGATGTATAATTTTTCTTAATGTGTCACTGTATTCTGTTTGCTAGGATCTTACTGAATGTAATTGCATCGACATTCATTAATAATGTTGATATATACACACCATACACACACACACATATATATATATATATATTTATTTGGTATGGCTTTTCCTGGTTTTAGAATCAGATTGATATTTGCTTCACAGAACATGTTGGGGAGGATTTCTTACTCTTTTATGTTTTAGAATAGGTTATGCAATATAGGTACTAGTTCCTCTTTGAAAGTTTGGTAGAATTCTGGTGTAAAACCATCTGGTCCTAGGCTTTTGTTTTTGGAAGATTTTGTATTGCTGATGCAACTTCAGTGCTTGATATAGGTCTATTCAAAATTTCTAATTCTTTCTTGTTGAGTTTAGGAAAGTGTTTCCAGGCATTGTTCCATTTCCTCTACATTTTCAAATTTCTAGGCATATTGTTTTTTGTAGTAATTGTTGAGAAGTTTATATTTCTGTGGTATTTGTTGTTATTTTTCCTTTTTTGTCCTTACTGGGGTTATTAAAAATCTTTTTTTTCTATTTCTTGTTAGTGAAGCCAATGGTTTAGCAATTTTGTCAATCTTTCAAAGAACAAACTTTATGTTTTGCTGATCATTTGAATGATTCTTGTGTTCTCAATTTCATCTAATTCTGCTCTGATTTTGGTTATTTCTTTTCTTCTGCTAGATTTGGGCTTGGATTCTTCTTCCTTTTCCAGTTGATTGTTTGATATGTTCAATTAGTTTGTAGACTTGTGCTGTTTCTGTTTTCTGGATGCAGTCATCTAATGTTATAAATTTCCCTCTGAGGACTGCCTTTTCAGTATCCCACACTGTTTGATAGCTTGTGGCTTTATTGTCATTTTGTTTCAGAAATCTAATGATTTCTTTCTTAACCTCATTCTTTAGCCAGCTGTCATGTATCATAAGGTTACTAATCAGCTGTCATGTATCATAAGGTTACTAATATCCATGATATTATGTGGATATAAAGAATTCTGTTGATGTGAATTCAATTTTATTCTGTGATGATCAAGGAAAATACAGGGAATAATTTCTATTCTTTTAAATTCGTGAAGGTTTGACTTGTCCCCTAAGATATTATTAATTTTGGAGGATGATCCAAGGTCTGATGAGAAAAATGTGCACTCAGTTTTATTAGGATGAAATGTTGTGTATATATCTGTTGAGTCCATTTGTTCTAGGGTCATGTTCAACTCCAACTTTCTTTGCCAAGTTTCTGATTAGAGGATCTGTCCAGTTCTGTCAGAGGGGTGTTGAAATCTCCAACTATTATACAGCTGGCAGATATTACATAGTTCAGATTATTTATAGTTCATTTTGTGTTATCAAGGAAAATTTAAGTTGAGGTATAAATGTTAATGATTGAAATCTCTTCATGAGGTACGTTTCCTTTGAAGAATATGTAGTGTCCATCCTTTTCCCTCCTCATTGGTTTTATCTCTCCAAAAATGGTTTAAATCCAATTGTATTTGTAAATAAGATTTTAACTCCTTCTTTTTCTGATTTCCATTTGCCTGGAACATTGTTTTCCATCCCTTCACCCTAAGTCTTGTTTTATCTTTAGAGGTTAGGTATGTTTGAGATTTTGTATCCAGTTGTTACTGAAATTTCTTTCTCCAGTACGTCTTTGGTGTTGGGGATTTGAAGAATGAATGCACAGACCACAGATCAGTGGTAGTATAATATTTCATTAGACAGAAAGAAATACAGAAGGAGTAAAAAAGCACCGGAGCATCGGGTAAAGGGGAAGGCACAGTCATAAGTCTCTTACACGGGCCCTTTGTCTACGGGTTTATGTCGCATTTTGTCTAGGACTGGGTAAGTAGAAAAATGATTTTTCAAAGTTAATGAGTATATTAACAAATGAATGAATGCAATCCCTCCACTGGGGCAAGGTTATTAGGTCTTTGAAGTTTTGGTCTCAAGGAAGGGATTAGGGTATGTGCTCTCTTCTCAAGGTGGACCCACCCCAAAATGTTTCAGGTTGCTTTATTCATGCCCTTGCTAGAGCCCAGGAGTCTGACCTGGAAAAGGCAGCCTGTTTATGCCTGGAAATGAGGTCTAATTTCTGAGCTTACCTGGGCCTAGAGAATGGGGGTGGGAGGGGTCCCTGTCCAGCCCTGAGTGGGGGAATCCTGTATCACAGTCAAACAGCCTGTACCCCTTAGGTGGGAATTCAAGCCATCCAGATTCATTGAGAGAATTGATAGGTATTGTGGAGTCTTATTCATCTTGTTTTGTAGAGGCCTTGCACGCTTGTGGAAGCTAGGCTTTGTAGAAAATAGGCTTTGTTCTTTAATTCCTGAGGTGTTTACTTTGGTGACCGACCATACTGCTTGTCAGTATGAAGAATGGGTCTAAGTACTTCCTGTAGAGCTGGTCTAGTTGTGGCAAATTTCCTCAATATTTGCATGTCAGGAAAATATTAGATTTCTCCATCACAGATGAAAGTCAGTTTAGCAGAATACAGGATTCTGGGCTGAAAATTGTTTTGTTTAAGAAGGTTAAAGGCTGATGACCACCCTCTCCTTTCTTGAAAAGTTTCAGCTAAAGCTGATATTTTTTCCTTTGTAAGATTTTTCTTACACCAGACTGCCTGCAGGATTCTCTCTCTTTCTTATTGACTTTGGCAAAGTTCATCAGAATGTATCTGGAAGATGCTTTGTTTGGTTGAGTTGTGCTGGGGTTCTGAAACTATCCATTATCTAAATCACTGCATCTCTCACAATGCTTGGGAAATTCTCCACCATTTTTTCCTGAAGTAGGGCTTCCATGCTTCCACGCTTTTAGGGCCATTTTTTTCACCTTCAGTAAGTTGTTTTGTTTAAAAAGGTTAAAGTTAGATGACCACCCTCTTCTGGCTTGAAAAGTTTCAGCTCAAAAATCTGCTGCCACCCTGGTGGATCTTCCCCTGAAGTCAATTGGTGCTTACTCCTGGCTGATTTCAGAATTTTCTTTTTCATTTTTACCTCACCCAAGTTCATTACAATTTGTTGAGGAGATACTCTATTAATATTGATTTTAACCATGGTTTGTTATACATCTAAAAGGATTGCATCTTTGGTGGTGGTTAGAAAATTTTAATTGATGATATCCTCCAGTAGGGCCTCCATGACTTTGGGTTGTTCTTCTTCCCCTTCAGGCATACCTGTAATTCATAAATTTGAAAACTTTATGAAGTTCCATAATTCTCTAAGCAATTGGTCTGATTTTACTCTTTTTTCTCTGCCTCTTTAAATGCCCAAGTTAGCTCAAAAGCCTCATCCTCTTCCTCTGAGATTATTTCTTCTCCCTCATTGAATCTGTTGTTACTTTTTAGTGCATCTTTAAGATTCTTGATTGACTAATTCAATTCCCAAGTTTCAATATATCCTTTCTCATTTTATCATGTCTTTCACTCATTCTTGAGTCAATTTTTTGATTTGTTTTTTGTGATTTTTAAAATTTTCCTTCAACTGCCTTCATCATTCTTGCTATCCATACTCTAAATTCCTTCTGTCATTTCCATAATTTTTCTTTTTTTTACTGTGTCACACACCAATACCCCACCCCTCCCTCTCTATGCTCTTCTCATCCTCCACCTCCTCCCTCTTTCTCTCTCTCTCTGCTCTCCCCTTCCCCCACCTTCCACTATGTACTAGGTCATTAACTGTCCTTATATCAAAATTCAATACATAGGATTCATGCTTTTCCATTCTTGTGATGCTTTACTAAGAATAATGTGTTCCACTTCCATCCAGGTTAATACAAAGAATGTAACATCTGCATCTTTTTTAATGGCTAAATAGTATTCCATGGTATACATATACCACAGCTTGTTAATCTGTTCCTGGGTTGGTGGGCAATTAGGCTGTTACCACATTTTGGCTATTGTAAACTGAGCTGTGACAGTCTAGTGAAAATGTCCTGATGATAAAAGGACTTTTTTCCTTCTGGGTAGATGCCCAGTAATGAAACTGCAGGATCAAATGGGAAGTCTAGCTTGAGTTCTTTGAGGGTTCTCCATACTTCCTTCCAAAAGGGTTGTATTAGTTTGCAGTCCCACCAGCAGTGTAAAAGTGTTCCTTTCTCTCCACATCCATGCCAGCATTTGCAGTTTTGAGATTTTGAGATGTGGGCCATTCTCACTGGGGTTAGATGGTATCTCAGGGTGGTTTTGATTTGCATTTCTCTAATAATTAGGGATGATAAGCATTTTTTCATATGCTTGCTAGCCATTCATCTGTCTTCTTTAGAGAGGTTCTATTCATGTCTCTTGCCTATTGATCTCTGGGATTGTTGACCTTTTTCATGTGGATTTATTTGAGTTCTCTATACATCCTAGTTATCAAGCTTTTGTCTGAATCAAAATAGGCAAATATCCTTTTCCATTATGTGGGTTGTCTATTTGCTTTGGATGTTGTCTCTTTGACTGTACAGAAACTTTTCAGTTTAATTAAGTCCCATTTGTTCAGTTTAGTTGTTGTTGCAACTGTCATGGAAGTCTTCTTCATGAAGTCTTTTCCCAAGCTGCTATCTCCCGGTGTTTTTCCTGTGCTTTCCTAAAGGATTTTTATCATTTCATGCCTTAAATTTAAGTCCTTGTTTATCTTGAGTCAATTTTTGTGAGTGGAGAAAGGTGTGGGTCCAGTTTCAGTCTTCTACATGTAGATATTCAGTTCTCCTACCACCATTTATTGAATAGGGAGTCTTTCCCCGAGTGTATGTTCTTGTTTGGTTTATTGAAGATTAGGTGGTTGTAAGACATTAGTTTCCTTTCCTGGTTTTCTATTAGATTCCAAATGTCTATGCCTCTATTTTTGTGCCAGTACCATGCTGTCTTGACCACTATGGCCTTGTATTACAGCCTAAAATCTGCTTTGCTGATGCCCCCAGCTTCATTTTTATTACTAAGAACTGCCTTCGCTATATGGGATTTTTTCTGGTTCCATACAAAATGAAGAATCATTTTCTCCAAGTCCTGAAAGTATGATGTTGATATTTTAATAGGGATGGCATTGAATATATACATTGCTTTGGGAAGTATAGACATTTTAACAATGTTGATTCTTCCCAACCATGAGCATGGTATGTTCTTCCATTTGTCAGTATCCTCTGCTATTTCCTTTCTTAGGTTTCATAGTTTTCTTTACAGAGGTCCTTCACCGTTTTTGTTAGGTATGTTCCTAGGTATTTCATTTTCTTCGAAGGTATGTTGAAGGGAGTTGTGTCCTTAATTAGCTTTGCATTTTAGCTGTTACTAGCATATACAAAGGCTACTGACTTGTGGACATTGATTTTATATCCTGAGAACTTACTGTATTTTTTGATGACTTCCAGGAGTCCTGAGGTTGAGTCTTTGGGGTTCTCTAAGTATAAGATCATATCATCAGCAAAGAGGGAGAGTTTTATCTTCTCTGCCTCCATTTGGACACCTTTTATTTCATTCTCTTGCCTAATTTTATTGGCTAGAACTTCCACCACTATGTTGAATAGTAATGGCGACAGAGGACAACTTTATGTTGTTCCAGTTCTCAGTGGAAAAGCTTTCAATTTTACTCCATTCAGTAAAATATTAGCTGTGGTTTGTCATAGTTAGCTTTAATCGGTTTATGAAATGTGCCGTGTATGCCTATACTCTTCAGTGTTCTAATTAGAAAAGGATGCTGGATTTTATGGAATGCTTTTTCTGCATCTACTAAGAGGATAATATGGTCTTTGTTTTTGCTACTGTTATTATGGTGAATAATGTTTATGGACTTGCGTATGTTAAACCAGCCTTGCATCCCTGAATGAAACCTACTTGATCATGATGTATGACTTTTTTGATGGTAAGCTGTAATCTATTGGCTAGGATTTTGTTGAGAATTTTTGCATCTATGTTCATGAGTGAAACTGGTCTAAAGTTCTCCTTTTCTTTGGGTCAGTTCCTGGTTTGGTATCAGAGTGATGTTTGCTTCATAGAACGTGTTGGGGAAGATTCCTTCCTCCTCAATTTTTTGGAATAATTTCTGCTGTATGGGAATAGGCTCTTCTTTGAAGGTTTGACAGAATTCTGTTGTGAAGCCATCTGGACAATGGCATTTCTTTCCTGGGAGATTTTTGTGTCTTTGATCTTAGAGCTTGAAATTGTTCTGTTCAGGAGCTCTATTTCTTCCTGGCTAAGTCTAGGGAGAGGGTGTGATTCCAAATATTGATCAATTTCCTTCACATTATCAAATTTTAGAGTGTACAGTTTCTGGTAGGATTCAGAGATAATCTCCTGTATCTCTGTGGCATCAGTTGTTATTTCCCCTTTATCATATCTGATTGAGGTTAGTAGAGATTTTACTTTTGCATTTCTAGTTAGTCTGGCCAAAGGTTTATTTATTTTATTTATTTTTTTAAAAACTAACTCCTTCTTTCATTTATTTTCTGAATTTTTCTTTTGTTTTCAATTTCATTAATCTTGGGTTTAATTTTGGCAATTTCTTTCCTTCTGCTGGGTTTAGGTTTAGATTGTTCTTCTTTTTCCAATTCCATAAGATGGCTTGTAAGTTTGTTGATGCGCTCTCTTTCTGTTTTTCAGATGTAGGCATCTAAAGCGATAAATTTTCCTCTTAGGACTGCTTTTACTATATCCCATAGGTTTTGGTAGCTTGTGCCTTCATTGTTGTTATGCTCAAAGAAGTTAATAATTTCCTGTTTTATTTCTTCCTGCACCCAACTTTCATTGAGCATAAAGTTGTTTAATTTCCATGCCTTTGTGTGGGGTTGAATGTTTTTGTTGGAGTTGAGTTCCACCTCTCCAAGCAAATTTTTCTCTCCAAACACAGCCTGGCTAACTCTTGTTTCTCAATGGATCTAGGAGAGCTTGGCTGAACTGTCTTCATGAATTGCCATCTTGCTCCACCCCAACATATGTGTTTTCTCCTTGTTCATTTCCATGCCCTAATTTTTCCTCTCACTTCCTCCTTTTCCTGAAATTTCCTTGTCTATGGGCTTGGGCACTGGAGTGACCTTTTGGTACAGGGGCAAAAAGAGGAGAGGAATAAAGAGTGAGAATGGAGAATGGAAAGAAAAACTAAAAAAGGGTGAAATGAAAAAATGAAAACAAGGAGAGAAGAATGATGGAAAGAGAAAAATTGGAATAATACTGGTGTACGGCAAGGTATGTGTGTGCTGACCTGCACCCATAATTCCAGGACTATGTGTGACTGAGGTGGTTGGTTTTCCTGAGGTCAGGAGTTCCTCACCAGCCTGAGCAAAAGAAAGACCCCATTTGTGCTTAATATAAAATAAAACAACAGTTTGTCATGCTGAGGACCTACCATTATAGTCTTTGAAAGGCCAAAGCTAGAAGGATGCCATAGTCCAGGGTTTCAAGACCTGCTTGGTCTAGGCCAATGCCATGGCATCCCAGCATAGGCCTCAGAGCAGGGCTCCATTCCATAAATAAAATACAGAATGAAAGAGAACAAAACAGACCATGAAAAATTGAAAATGAAAAGTAAAAATTTAATTATTAAAAAACTGGAATATGTGGGATATGTCTATTGTCATTAGGGAGATTTACAAGTGGAAGATGAGAAAAGTGAAAAAGAACAGAAAAAAGAAAAGGGTAGAGAAATGGAAAAGAATGAAAGAAAAAAAACACAGAAAAATCATGATCAAGGTGGAAATCTTGAAATTGAACAAAGTAAAAATGACAAAATGAAACACATAAAAAAAATTTTTTAAAAGGAAAGAACAAATTAAAAAAATATATACATATATTGCAATACTGCCTGGACACCAGGTTGACCTCTGGTTAGGAGATGCAAAACAAGCTTGCTATTTCTGCTGTGTATCATGGTTATGGGAAGCCACTATCTTGTTGCTGTTGAGACCTAGTGATTTATTTGACCTGAAGCAAGGTGGAAGCCTGAAGCTCTCACCAAACTTCTTGAGAGACATGCCTTGACCTTCCAAACAGTGCTCCTTGGAAATAAAGGGTTCCTCACAGGGGTGCAGGATCTGTCCTACTCACCCCAAAGCTGGCCACTGGAGTTCAATGTATGCCAGAAGCAGCCTTATGCTGGAATCCTGGGGGCTGTTCCTCCCTGGCAAGCTTCCTACCAATGGTGGTGCCCTGCCAGCAGCCCAGCCATCTGGAAATTCCACCCCACCCACTGGTTTAAACACAGCTACTGGGTTCCATTCAAGTTTGTTTGCTTGCTCAAGCTTTCCCATGGTAGCTCCAGCAAGCTCCCAAGTCCCAAAAAACCTCAGGATGGGTCTTCCCTTTCTCTAATGGTCCATCAAAGGGCTGGCTGGCCTCTGAATGCACACAGACACTGGCCTTATGGGTGGTCTTGCACTACTTCTGACCTCCTCCTTGGCTCCTGTACTCCCCTGATGCCTCATTATGCCCCCTGGATGATGTTTCTTGGCAGGGCAATCCAGCCAGTGCTGGCTGGAGTCCACTTTCCTCAATTTCACTGAAGAAGGCTCAGGAGTAGATCACTCTAGTCTGCCATTTTGGACACCCCCAGCCCTTTCCTTTACTTTTTTAATACTTCATCACTTTTGCATAATGGATATACAAATGGATGTCTACAGGACTTTTGCCATTCAATTATTATTTATCATGTGCTTTAGTTTGGCAAGTTATACATGTTAAAAATAATTAGAAGAAAAACTGAAGTTGAAGACATGAAAGAGCGTATAGTTGATGTCAGAGGAGTTAAGTTTTTTGTTTTTTTGTTAAATGAAAACCTTGAAAAAACAAAGTTAGAGGAGGGAAAATTATCTAAGTCTCCTGCTGTGATTTTCATAATGAACAAAGGAATTGGGGAATGTTTGAGAGGGAATGATGATATGGGGCTGAGAAAGGTAAAAATTAATAATCCTCAGGTCACAGTACTACATGTAAAAAGACCTTGAAAAACACATTATAAGACATAAAGTTTAAAGAAAAATGCTTTCTCATATTTGTAAATTTGAGTTCTTGAGGTGAGCTAGAATTCTATTTCTAAGGCTTGGAACATGAGACCTATTTGGTTTGTCATCTGACATAATTAATAGTTTCTCATTTAATCTTAAGAAAAGTTCCATGTCCCCCTCAATTATCAACATATTGTTAGGATTATGTAATATGTAGAAAATAATAGACTAGAAAGGGCACAAGACAAAATCATCCCTAGGAGGAACTGAGATGAATTAAATGGAAGAAAAACCTTCATTATCCTTATATAATTTTATTTAAAAAATTATATCTCACTTTAAAATTATGTCAGCATTTGTTAAATTATTATTATAGACATGTGAGTCTGTTGCATTATGCCCATACATTCAGCATCTTTTTGAAGGACACTTTGTATCTCCTCACATTGGAAAGAAGAGGGAAACATGAGCCTCTTCAGTATACCTGAATCCCTTAGAATTACAGGGAGGGTGGGTGAGGCTTACAGTCTCTGCCCTCCTGATACTTTCTACAAGGAGATTACATGTTAGGATTCATATCCAGCAGCCAAGTCACCTTATGTCAAGCTGTATCTCAAGTGGAATAATTGTTGTTTTTCAGATTCCCTGTTCCCCAAAGTCAGTCCCTGGACAGTGGGACTGTCTGTGTTTGTGCTTTTGCTGGTGTTCACTGTGATGATCATCCCTGTTCTACTCTGGTGGACTAGAAAAGACAGAGGTAAATGGGGAAAGAATGGGGAGTTTGACTTCATTTAGGGAGGAATCATAGACTTATGATGACATATAAATGAGGAATAGATGTGGGGATTCTTTACCATTTGAAATTGGGGGAAAAAACGTGAAGATGGAAAATTACTCCATTTCCACGGTTGGGGGTCTTATATTTGATCTTCTCTGGGCCTCTGCTAGTTTTGCTTTCCTGGAACTCCCTACCCCTCTTTTTTTGATAATTTTCAGTTTAGCCTGGCTTCCCTTATAAGAATATGGTGAACCACTTATGCAGGGAGGGTTTTGAATGTCCTCCAGGACTCTGCACCCATACAGCCCTCATCACATTGCACGTTGCCTTGTGCTGGCCATAAACCACGGTTCTTCACTGCTAGTTCCAGTGGCCTGCTCAGTACCCACCTCAGGGTGATTGTGTCACAAATATCTGGAAGAATGGTTCTGGCAGAAATAAAAACGATTCTTATTTTTCCAGATCATATCAGACAAGAGAACCATGAGCAGTTTCTTTCTTGGTCTATGGTTTAAACATAATATAACACTTAATATTTCACAGAATCTCTCATATTTTACAATTAATCTCTTATGTTGACTTGAATGTATATTTATCTGAACCTCATATGCCTAGATGGCATCCTCTGGACCAAAGATAAGCCCAGGTGAAAAGCATTGGCCAATAGCTGCCTAATTCAACTCCCCCCAGACATGAGGCCAGATTCCATGTGACTTCAAGAGAAAGCAGTGGAGTGAAGGAGTCCTAAGGGTGTTCTTATGTAGACTATTCTCCCATGAGAATGCATAAATAGTGCCCAGCAATAAGGAAATGTCAAGGAACCTTACAAAATACCCTGGCAAGACAGCGATTACTCATTTAAACTCCTGAAGATAAAGATGGCACTCAGGTAAGACAAATCTTTTCTTCCTTTTTGTAACCTATATTCATCCCACCTAAATTTAGCTTCTTTTTACCAGAGAGGAACCAGAAACTTCATGGGAGGTGAAAGTTGTTAGCAGATCTGGGGGTAGGAGTGAGAACAGTGCATGGGCTCTGCAATTTAATACTCAAAGTCTGTATGCAGGAAGGAGCTAGGATGGCTGTTTGAAGGGCTTATTGTTAGATCAAATGAGATTGTTTTCTACCTAAACCCAGTAGCTTCCTGGTCATTCCATAACCCAGTTACAAAGGCATATGTAACTGTATGTAATATAGCCATATTTAGTCAAATGTTTGTTAAAGAGATATTTTGAAAAAGTACCTATTGATATTAATTGGGTACTACCAGGAAAACTGTTTCCTAATTACTTAGGAAACTTCACAGAAGGGCTTATGAGGGCCTTTGCTAACTCTTATTGTCTGAAATACTCAAATACTCATCTTAAGTTAGTTAAGATAATTGAGGAGAAAGGCTATGGAAATCCCATTTGGCCCTAATTCTGAGGCCCTGTAGAATTCATTCCGATGGTTCAATCAGCATGAGATTCAAATCAGCACAAGATGCGGTGTGCCAGCCTCCTGAATCTATAAGACAGCTAAGCAGGATCCATTTGGAAGTATTTTAAATTGTGGATCAGAAAACTACCTTATTATTTTTGAAACTCTAGGGAATATTGCTTAAGAGTTTAAGGCTGCTCAAATACAGGCCATTTTGCCTGACCTATCTGTGGAAGAAGTACCCAGAGAAGATTGGCTCATTGGCTCAAGGTGGGATGCAGCAATCCCTCCCAAATGCTTAGTCCAATGACATCTTCACCTTAAGGAAAACTCCGAGTTTCTTATTAGTTATTCTATTTTTTTCTTATCACTTTCCCGGTGTCCTCCTAATTACTATTGTGATAAACCGAGACTCTCTAAGCCAGTTTTCAATCAGTAAACTTGAAAGTGCCAGGAATAATGGGTAGCATTTGTACTACATAGCACTTTTCTCTTTTTTTTTTTAGCTTTGTGACCTAAGCCAAAACCTCACAACAGAAAGAGATACGCTTTCATATTCCATCCTATTTCAAAATGAACATATTCATTAATCAAAAGATGTTTATTTTTGATAGGCAGTGTTTAAACCTTAGAAATCAAACAGCATTCTATACTTGAGGTTCTTGAATTATTATATGAAAGATAAAGCCCACATACAATTAAATGCTCCTCTATAATCTGAAATAGTGTTTGAAGATAAGTAAAATGGTTTTCTGATACTTTTGAAAAAAGACGTGAATAGCAGTCCTGAACCATAAAAGTTCAAAACCGACAATACCACAGGTAGTTACTCATCCCAATTTCTTGCAGGTAGTGAGGGTCTACTTGACTTGTCATAAGGTCACCTCAATCTAAAACAGTGTTCCCTGGAAACACTGGCAAATTTCTTACCAATAATGTCTCTATCTAAATCTCTGGGACTTGCCGAATCTTTAGTGAAGCTTTAAAGTGACACTGTCATACAACCAAGGAGATGTCAACATTGCTGAAACGCACATTATGGAATAAATGCTTTTAATTCTAGAATGAGAATGGGAATTACTGCACCTTTTAAATGTGATTGATTTCAGAATAGCATTATACAATTACCTTATGTATCAGTTGATACGTGTTAAAGGAACCATGTGAATGTAATTTATATACTTACGAAATTCCAGTTTCTTTGTAAGAGCTGAGCCTGCCCCCCACCAACCCGTTTGGGATTTTTTTCCTTCTTTACCAGAAATGAATATAGAATAGATTTTAATGGGAATTTTAAAAACCATCTAAATCATTTCTATCTAAATCATTTCAGGAGGCATTTTAAAACCCCATACATAGAAGTAAATGAAAGCGCACAAAATGTTATAAGTTTCAGCGGTTTTAGAGCGACTGTTAAGTTCATCAGTTTTTGCTTGTCTCCTATACATCTTTTTTTTAAAGTTTGTACATAGGTAACAGAGTTACTTTTTAAGATACATAAAGGCTGTAAGTTAATTGTGGTGTGTATTAAGAAGGATAATGACGTGAGGAATTAGGATTTTGTGTGTTTTATATATTTTCATCTGCCTTCAACTTCCTACTCCGGCTTTTGTACTTGAATTTTTTTCCTGTGAACAAATGCCCTCAACATTACCACTGTGAAGTCAGCTGCTGACTGTACCTCTTGAACATACTTACACTATTTTGCACATTATGGGAAACGGTAAATGTATAAGTTTATGCTTTGTTAACTGTAGATACTTACTATTCTGCGAGTTATCTATTTTTGTAATCATCTGTGGTTCATCATGTCTTTTAATTCACAATTCTTATTAATTATGGTATTAGGAGGGAGACACCACAGTTGGAAGTTTAGTTTGTACTATTTTAGCCAATTAATGAATGCAAAAACTACAGTGTCGCCCTGCTCTAATCCACCCTACTGTAATGTAGAATAAATATCTGTTTTGAAATGCACCCCAGGAGATGGAGTTGAGCTAAATATCTGGTTTTTCATTTAACTTTTTGGCTGTATTTATGGCCCCATGGCACCAACCTCGGGAGGGTATTGTGATGAGGTGCCATAGTACAGAGGGAACTTTGCTTTTTCCATAAGTTCTTACCTGCTAGCCTTTTCCTTACATGTGTACTGTATTTGTTTACAGACTAAATGTGGATATATAATTTAAAAATTTGGCTTAATAAACATTTAAACACCCCCTCAAAAAAGATGTGAATATTCATAGCATAGAGAAGGTATTTAGGCATAAATATAGAAAGTCAAGGCCTGTCAGTTTCTGCCACTTGAGGCCTGGCACTGTGAGGTCTGGCATGTTCCATTCCGTGATTGTCAGTGAATCCTTGTAAGTATACAAATCAGGTGTACCTTACCTGAAATGTGTGGAACCATTGTTCCACACACCATGTGTGTTTTGGATTTTAGATATTTTCCATATTATTTTTGGATTTGGGGATGTTTGTATTGTACTTACTTATCTGGGCATCCCAAGTTTGAAAATCCAAAAGCCAAAATGTTTCCCTAAGCATCAGTGTTGAATTTTTTTTTTTGAGACAGAGTCTCACTTTGTCACCCTTGGTAGAGTGCTGTGGCATCACAGCTCACAGCAATCTCAAATTCTTGGGCTTACTACTTGGGAGGCTGAGGCAAGAGAATCACCTAAGCCCAAGACCTGGAGATTGCTGTGAGCTGTGAAGCCATAGCACTCTACCGAGGGCGACAAAGTGAGACTCCGTCTCTAAAAAAAAAAAAAAATTCTTGGGCTTAAGCAATTCTCTTGCATCTGCCTCCCTAGTAGCTGGGACTACAGACACCCTACACAATGCCCTGCTATTTTTTTGTTGCAGTTGTTATGGTTTAGCTGGCTCGGGATGGGTTCGAATCTGTCAGTCTCGGTGCATATGGCTGGAACCATAACCACTGAGCTACAGGCACTGAAATCTAGGCTTTTCATATACCTGTCACCTGAATAGTGCACTCATAGACTCATTTAAATGATCATGTAAACAACAAAGAATCATCAGAGAGAACCTTCTCCTCTTACATGCTTGGTGTAGGTGTATTTACTTAGCCAGTATTATCTGGTTCTGCCTAATCAAAAGATGTTTGAAAGTCACTAATATCATGTGACCCCCAAATCACTAACGTATGCATGTAGAGTAATACAAAGATTTTTTGACATTAGCTTCAGGACTATTTTCTGCTGATTTGTGTTTGCTTGTTTGCTTTTCAGGTACGCTCCCAAAGCAAAGTGATATTTTGTAGGTTGGTATTTTATAATTAAATGCATCAATCTCATTTAGGAAAATAAATCCTTAGATAATCTCATGAACATGATAATTGGGCATTGTCGAGGAAATAGCTATTAGCTAAATTTAGGAACCTGGGTGGAATGTGTATCTATTTCTGAGAATACCCTAGCTCCAACATCTTAGGTGATTGTAATTTTAGTGACAAACAATGGTTACCTGATCCAGGCTTCTGTCAGCAGAGAATGGAACAACATTACTTTAGACTTTAAAATCCACATCATAACCCCAAATAAAGCTTTCATTGCATGCAGTCATATCCCAAAGTGCACCTACCTCTTTGACCCGCTCCACTGCACAGTGATATCACCAATACTGTTATATCCCGTCCTGCTGGGTGTCATGCTTTCTTAAAGAAAGTGGCCTTAACCCACTTCTGGGGTCTCCAGAGCTCTCTAAAACTTGTCAACATAATGTTGCTACAACCTGAGATGGTTCTGGGGTAGCTGCTACCTCAGTAGAGTGAGGAAACTGCTCTGCCAGGCCTGTGCCACTTCTTAACTTTCCCTAAGCTGTGCTTCTCCATGCCCTCAAAGCCTCGTGGAGAATTTTAATAAAATGAAATAACATAATGGCATCATCAAAAACTCTCTCACCTTAGACATCAGGATAATTCTATAACTCTTGACCAAAAGACATATATGATGGTGTTTGTGACATTGTCTCTGCTCTGTCTGGCTTTTGAATTGTATTCAGATTTAGGGGGTTTTTTGCCTGGAAAAAATGTCCTCATAAAAGAGGCAATGTAAAAAAAACTCCATATAGGCCTCAATGACTAGATCCATTTAGACTGAATTCAGTACTGAATTAAATTAATCCTGATCAGAAAACCACTTCATGTTAATTTACTTACATTTTCATTTATTCTGCTCAAACCTTTCCTTAGAAATGAATAAATACTTGTTTGGAGTAAAGTAAAATTTGAATGCCTTTCAAAAGATATCTACTTGGAAGAACAAAAGCACTTAACTATTCAGGGGTACCCAATCTTTGATTTCTCTGGGCTGCATTGGAAGAAAAAGAGTTGTCTTGGGCCACACATCAAGTACACAAATGCTAATGAAAGCTGAGGAGCACAAAGGTCCGTGCATAATTTTCATGAAATCTTCCACCACAGATAAGCAAAAGAAATCCTCACATAATAATATGGGTACGGGGTGGACATCCCTGATAGTCATATAAAAAAATTCCTGACAAAGAAAAATTCTTTCTTCTTCATCATCAGGTAGAGAAATCCTATAGAAAAGAAATTGTACTTTACAATAGTGATACATAGATGAGTAAAATAAAAATATCTCTTTCCTTCATTGGTGTAATATTAAAACATGAACAACAGATATTAAGCAGATAAGGTCTGGAATAACTTGCAGAAGAAGTGAGAGCAGAGTGGTAGAGGGAGGGCAGATCATGATGAATATCGACGGCCACATGGACAATTTTGATATTTATCATCACTGGTGAAAAGGTCTGAAGGGGTTTGGGAGGAGAGAGGTTTAACAATATGATCACGAGATTTGGGATTACTAAGACTCTATTATAAAATCCACCAGGGTGTGCAAGAGAGGATGTAGAAGACCACTAAAGTTGTTTGTGGTAGATGTAAGAAGCAAATTACACGGCCTCAGGGCAGTCTTTCTCTAGAAGATCACAAGCTGGGTGATCTTTTCATGGTAACATCTAGGACAAGTTGCATTTTCAGTCTTTGAGCCTTAAAATCCACAAACCTGACCAGATGTTCACTGTTATTCTACAAATTGCATAGTGTTGAAGGCTATAAATAATTTCTTAAAATTTCAGAAATTAATATTTCTCACCGAGGAAGTTGCTAAGTTCTTTGCTAAATTGAACATACACCCTGTGTCCACTCAGAACATAAAGGAGACCAGGAAAGGGGCTTCTCAGTAGTTGAGGAAGACTGAGGAAGAGGTGGGGAGAGAAGGCGTCTGAGACCTGTAACAGAGCTGGAATCCAGAAGTCTTGGTAAAGAATTGAATATGGTGGGTGAAGAGGGAGGTGATGGAGAAGGAGATATAAAGAGTATTTCTCTATTTCTGCCATGTGCAACTGGGTCCACTGATTTCATTCACAGAGATGATGAGAACCAATAGTTATATGGGAGTGATTTTTCGATATGTCTTTTGCCTTTTCTTTTTCTCAGATAAGAAACATGAATTGTTTTTATTGTTTTATGAAAATAAGAAAAGCCAGGCATAGTGTTTCACACCTGTAATCCTAGCACCCTGGGAGGCTGAGGAAGATGGATCGCTTTAGCTTAAGCGTTTGAGACCAGCCTGAGCCAGAGTGAGACACTGTCTCTAAAAAAAAGTAGCCAGGTGTTGTAGCAGGGGCCTGTAGTCTCAGCTACTCTGGAAGCTGAGGCAACAGAATCATTGCAATTTTCTGAGAGTATTGAGTATTTCTCTATTTCTGGTATGTGCACTGGGTCCAAGGGGTTGCCAAGAGTTTGAGGTTGCTGTGAGCTATGACACCACAGTGCTCTACCAAGGGTGACAAAATGAGACTCTGTCTCAAAAAAAGAAAAAGAAAAGAAAAAGAAGAAATATCACTATAGTGTCCAGAAAATAGTAATAGTAATAGTAAATCATATATGATTTATGAAAAGAAATGCCTGTCTTGACAAAGTAACTAGGAAAATGCCAGGAGGGCTATGTCAACTAATGAGATAAAAATGTGTCAAATATTCTATGAAACAAGTGTATGGTGCCCCATGATCATATTGATGTACACAGCTATGATTTAATAAAAAAAAAAATAAATGCCATTTTGCCATTCAGTGATGTTACAAAAGTGCCTATTTTCAAAGAAAATTATAAGTTAGTTTTTTTAAGTAAATAGAACAGATTAAGTAGTATTCTTTGATAATCTTTTTGTGTCGTTTTGGGGCTAAAAATATTGCCTACACAGAAATTATTTATGGCGGCGCCTGTGGCTCAAGGAGTAGGGCGCCGGTCCCATATGCCAGAGGTGGCGGGTTCAAACCCAGCCGTGGCCAAAAACCAAAAAAAAAAAAAAAAAAGGAAAGAAATTATTTAAAGTGGTTACATCTGGGTAACAGAAACCTAATGGGATTATTTCTTCTCTACCTTTGAATTTTTTTTAATGAAATGAAAACATTGCTTTTTAAATAAATGTTATTTGTAATTAAGCAATGACATAAAATTTCTTGTCAAAATCTGCCCGTGTGGGTGGCGCCTGTGGCTCAGTGAGTAGGGCGCCGGCTCCATATACCAAGGTGACAGGTTCAAACCCGGCCCCAGCCAAACTGCAGCAAAAAATTGCCAGGCATTGTGGCAGGCACCCGTAGTCCCAGCTACTCGGGAGGCTGAGGCAAGAGAATCACCTAAGCCCAAGAGTTGGAGGTTTCTGTGAGCTACGACGTCACAGTACTCTACCAAGTGTGACAAAGTGAGACTCTGTCTCAAAAAAAAAAAAAAAAAAAATCTGCCTGAGTGCCTGAGGTTCCTAGCACCCATTTACTACTGACAGGCTGTCTGCTGATGCCCCTGTTAGTGTCTTGCTGATACCCTGTGTGGAGAGACTATATCTTGCTCATGATGATCTTCCTAGTACAGAAGATAGCACCTTGGGATAAAGTAGATCCTCAAAAAATGTTTGCTGAGTAAATAAGAAATGTTTGTAGTTTGCTAAGTGAAGTCACGAAGATAAACTGATTCAATACAGTAGTAATTGAAAAGTAAAAAAGAGTTGTTTGTGGTAGACTTAAGAAGCAAATTACACAGCCTTGGGAAGTTTGCCTCTGATAAGCCGGATGGTCCTCCATGTGGACATCTAGGACAAATTGCTTCTTCAATCTTTTAACCTTAAAGTCCAAAAATATGATGACAGTGTTCAGTGTTATCCCTATAAATCATGTAGGATCAAAGGCTAGGGTGAAATTTCTTGGGATTTCAAAATTTAACACTTTTTGCCTCTTTTTTCTTTTTTTTAAGACAAACTCAGTGAAGAACTTGGTAAGTTTTGTGTTTTTCTTCTATAGTAAATTGAAAATTTAAGGTGTTCTGTGTCCACTCAGAACACTTATCTCTATTTGTAATTGATTGCAGGTCAAAGAAAATTCCTGGGATTTTGGGGTAAGTGAAATCAAGATTCTCACCTTTGACATGGCATATACCATTCTCTACAATAGCCCCTTCACTGCCCAGTCATTCAGCTAACCTTGAATGTCTCCATCTATTTGTAGGTCTGCTTGAAATGCATGAATTTACAGGTAAATGAAGGTGAATAATGTGTATGTAGTTAAGAATGACTTTGCACTTGTCTCTAATCGCTCTCTGAGATTCTATGGTGAAATAAAAGGTTTTCCTCAAGTAATTTTCCTCAGAAAGTCATTTGGTTCTTGGTATACGGACCAAATGTTAAATTAAGAACCAAGTCACTAAATGGTTTTAGAATGCAGAAGACACGCAAAGAACAGATGCAATGGGATCACCTTGTTCTGAAAGACCTGTTTTAAATCATTCATAATTAAGACTACTCGCTTCTAAAATCACCAGTACTAAAGTTACAAGATTCTCCAGAGAATATGAATATGATAAAATATGAAGTTTCATTTCTGTTCTCTGTCTTCCCTTCCTGAAACCTCAAGTCTTCCATGCCTATCAGGTAATGATTTTCTAAGTAGTGTGAATAAATACGTGCTAATATTTCTTCTACCTGGAAAAGAATGTAAAGTATGAAGCCACCATTTATTGGTCTAATTTCTCCATGTGACTGCTATCTTATTTCTCTGTTCTTTACAACAAAACCTCACTAAATAGTTGTAAATCCTCATTCTCTTTAATTTTTATCCTCCTGTATTTCTCTCCATCTTAGTCAGATAAAGGCCTAAACTCTAATAGTCTTTATGTGCCTAAATGTTTCTGCACCCCTACTGCCTTGTTCCCTTTCTAACTACATCTCCTTCTGATTTCCTCTCTTATTCTCTTTCAAGTGCACTGGCAGGTTACTCACACTTTGAAGATACTGAACGTGTTCCTGACTCTTTGCACATGGCATTGTCCTCCTGATATTTCTCTATCCTTCTGTTTACACTTCACTCCATTTCACTCTATACTAAGTACACAGTGGTTATGATATTTCTAGTGTAATTAGTGAGAGCACAGGTTTGAGATGTGGACAATTGTTAAAGGTGTTTTACAAGGCAGTGTCTATGCCTTTGGAGCCTCTGATACAGTATGGATCAGTTTCACAGACTTAATAATTTGGTGCTTAAGAAAAGAATTATTGAAAGTCATCTTATTTGTTCTTCATCCCTGTTTTGACCTCTGTCTTAGACGTTGAAACGTCTTACCTTAAGGGCTGCAATTAATTGATCTATCTTCTTCTTCTGCAGAAGATATAAAACTGGACGATGCCACTGCTTACCCTTTGCTTGCTGTGTCAGAAGATGGCAAACTTGTAAAATGTATTTCACAAATGCGAGATGTTCCTGACAATCCTGAACGATTTGATTCTATGCGGGCTGTGCTGGGTCAAAACAGCTTCTCTGATGGTCAGCATTATTGGGAAGTTGATGTAGGAGGGAAGAACTGGTGGAAAATAGGACTGTGTTTGGATTCAGTTAAGAGAAAAGGAGTCATTTTAACTTCTCCTGAGAATGGTTTCTGGGTTCTTTCCCTGCTAGATGGTGCATACCGGGCCCTTTCCAGCCCCCCTATTTGTCTTAATGTCCCTACACCACCCTCAAGAGTGGGAATTTTTTTGTAGTATGAGAAAGGGTTGATTTCTTTCTACAATTTGACAGATTTAAGTATTCTCTACACTATCAAAAGCAACTTCCCTGGGACCCTAAAGCCATATTTCAACCCTGGACCTCTTATTTCAGGAAACCAATCTGGCCTTTACATCCCTCACTAGAGCACAGCTGAGGTACATTCCATAGGGATCCTCCTCGTGGACCACAGTACCACATAGTCATTTTCCTACAAGGACATGGGTAGGCTGGGGGTGTCAGGATGACAAGGATGTCCACATCTCCGTTCCAGTACAGTGGGAAATCAGAATGCTCCCTCCCACTGGACCATTGCCCTTACTCCTCCCCACAACCCCTCTTCCCTTTAAAACATTTTCTTTTATAACTTTTAGGGTTAAAAAATGCAAACTCTCCCACCCTTCTTAGAGTTGATCTTGAGCTTTTGAAAGGAGTTGGCTAATCTCCTCAACAAATCACTGTTATGCATTTCTCAGCATGATTAACCAGATTAATAGTATGTTTCTTTTTTTACCATTAATTGGTGAGCTCTTCAAGGCTACATATCAAGTGTTATTTATTTTCATCAGTATTTCTGTGCCAAAATCAGTGTCATGAGACCTGGATGTCATTAAACTGAGTACCATTCAATCCTACCAACATCAAGACTAACCCATACCCTCAAAGTAATTTTCATACAGTAACTATATTGTACCAAGGCACCTCCCAGTTTCTTTCTTTTTTCTTATTTTTTATGTTAAAAGATTTAATTGACAAATAAAGATTATATATATGCAAGGTGTGGAACATGATGATTACCACAAAAAATTAATTAATTAACATGCATCGTGGCCCACACTGCATACTAGATCCCCAGAGTGTGTTCACCTTATAATTTAAAGTTTGTACTCTTTGACCAATATTGCCCCATCCCACCTTTAGCTTCTGGTAACCACTGCTCCTTCTCTGCTTCTGAGTTCAATTTTATTATATTTTCTTTAGATTCTGTAAGTAGTCAGCCTGAGTTTCTTTAATAGGTTAAAAGCTATAGGTAATGGTGAACAGTATTTCTCAGTTCAAGAAAATCTTCAGCCTTAGTGAATCACCTGATTGTAAGCTGTGCCTCTGAAATATAACTTGTGCTATATGCCTCTGGAATTCATAAATGCCTACCCAAAGATATCCAAAAATTGCAGATAAAATATCCTAAATTTAGTAAGGTGTATATATAATGTTAATGTTCTTGTCACACACGCACAAACACAAAGGAACATAGGGAAACTCTTTTAAAGAGTCAGATATGTGTATTACCTTGATTATTGTGATGGAATAACAAGTATGTTTATATATACAATGTTGTATAATGGTACACATTATATATATAATTCTTTGGATATCAATGTCACATCATTTACATATGTAAATAAATAATTACATACGTATACATATGTAAATAAATAATATTTTTCAATTGGGGAAGCCACAGTTCAATACCACATCACACAAATTAGGATCTATATTACAAAACAATAAATCAAAATAATGAATGTTGGCATGGATGTAGAAAATGGGAACCTATATGCACAGTTAGTTGGAGTGGAAATAGTAAAGTTGTGCTGGAAATCAGTCTGGGCTTCTCAAAAAACTAAAAGTATAATTAGTTATAATCCATCAATTTCATTCTTGGGCATATACCCAAAATAATTAGAAGCATGGTTTCTAGGAGACATTTAAACAGCCATATTCATGGTAACATTATTCACAGTAGGAAAACATAAAAACAATCCAAGTCAAGGCCAGGTGTGGTGGCTCACACCTGTAATCCTAGCACTCTGGAACACTGAGGTGGGTGGATCAGCTGAGCTCAGGAATTGGAGACCAGCCTAAGCACAAGTGAGACCCTGTCTCAAAAAAAATATCTGGAAGATGTGGTAGGGGCCTATAGTCCTCACTACTCTGGAGGCTCAGGCAAGGGGATTGCTTGAGCCCTAGAGTTTGAGGTTGCTGTGACCTGTGAAGCCATGGCACTCTATCAAGGATGACAAAGTGAGACTCTGTCTCAAAAAACAAACAAAAAAAGCAGTCAAAGTGTTTGTGTATGAATGAGTAAGCCAAGTGTGGAATATACATATATTTTCATCCTTTGGGCTACTATACTATAACACGTTAAATGGTGTGACTTATAAATAACAGAAATTTATCATAGTTCTAGGGAACAGGAAGTCTAACATCAAGGCAGCAGCAAATTTAGTGTGTGGTAAAGACCAACTTTCTGGTTGTATATGAAAGTTCATCTTCTTGCTGTGTCTTCATATAGCAGTGGGATCAAGAAATCTCCTTTTATAAAAGCAGCAGTTTCATTCAGGAGGGCTGTGCCCTAATGAACTTATCACTTCCCAGGACCCATCTCCTAAAACCATCACCTTATGGGTTAAGAATTTAACATGTGAATTTTAAGGTGACACAAATATTCATAAGTAAAATATTCACAGGTAAAATAAAGTGGATTATTATTTGTCCTTTAAAAAGAAGGAAATTCTGATATGCACTATAACATGAATGTCCTCATATATTATACTAAGTGTAGTAAGCCCATCACAAAATACAAGTAGTATGTGTTTCCTTTTATAAGTACTTAGAGTACTCAACTTTAGAGAGAAAGTAGATGGTGGTTTCCAGCATTTAGTGGGCAGGATGAGTGGGTGGTTACCCTTAAATGGTTGTAGTATTTTAGTTTGGCCAGAGCTTTGGAGATGGATCAATGTGATGGTTGAATGAAATTGTAAATGTACTCACCATGATACATAATGTTTCACTAAAACACAAATGAAAGAAATGAACAGAGAAAAAGAATATCAGAAATGACATTGATAGAGGAAAGTGGACCCCAAAACTAGAGTCCAGTCTGAAGGCCAAGTGAGTTCTTGTCTTCCCATGGAAAATAATTCAAGGTCAAGCCGAAAGATTTAGGAAAAGTAGGTTTATTGAAGTAAGAAAAGAAAATAGAGAAGGCTGCCCTACAGATAGAGCAGTAGTTCAGAGCATCAGAGAGCAGCACTTCATAAGTTTCAGGAGTCCTGTTTTATATCTTCTCTTTAATTGTATGTTAAGTAGAAGGACCCTCATTGGTAAGATTGCTGTGGAAGTGGTGGAGAATATTCAGACCTGAGGGTTTCTCTTCTGTTTAAGCCATATGGGGTGACTTCCAGGAGCCATCGTGGCGTTTGCAAACTCTCATGGCTCTGGAGGGAGTTTCTTTCAGCATGCTAATACATTATAAGCAGGGTGTAATTAACAGTGAGGATAACCTGAGGTCATTTTTTATGGCCATGCCGGTTCTATTTGGGTTTTGCAAATGCTACATTGTTTCCAGTTTTAGCAGAGACCTTAGTTTGGGTCTGATGTCTCTTTATCAAGCAGGGCCTGTCAGTTCCCTATTTAAAAATCAAATTTATATGCACAAGATGAAGCCTCCAGTTTCTGCAAACTAGAAAAAGAAAGAAAATCTTGAGAAGTGTGTGTAGGAGGATGGTGGATTTGGGATACCAAAATTTACTGGACCCAATGAAGCAGTGCTAAGAGGGAAATTTTTGTCTGTAAAAGCTTAGAACAGTGATTTTCACCTGGTGTGCCATGGCACACTGGTGTGCTACAAGAGTATCTTAGGTGTGCCATTAAAATTTTTAAAGATTGCTAATGAAATTATTTTCAAAAGACGTTCAAAGCATAGTAAGTATATTCTTTTTCTATTACTCTTGTTTTTAATAAAAATAATTTATGTGTGCTGCAGAATTTTAGCTATAGGTTCAAGTGTGCTGTGGGATTTTTTTTAAAAGTTGAAAAATACTGCCTTAAAAGTTAAAAAGATGAAAGCTGTCAAGGCAGTTAACTACTTTACACCTTAAAGTACTAGGATAAAAGAAAAAATAAATTCAAAGCTTGCAGAACTAAGAATATAATAAAGATTAGAAATGAGAAATATAACAGAGTCTGGAAAACAAGAGAGAAATAAAGGAAACCAAAATGAGATACAAACACTATGACTCAGAACTTAATATTTCACCCTCCAGACTGTGGTGAGTGTGCCTTTGAGTTTCACTTAATGTGGTCAGAGGGAGTGTGTTGCGTGAAGGCCGT
This sequence comes from Nycticebus coucang, assembly GCF_027406575.1. Taxonomy (NCBI): domain Eukaryota; kingdom Metazoa; phylum Chordata; class Mammalia; order Primates; family Lorisidae; genus Nycticebus; species Nycticebus coucang. The sequence goes on along the minus strand of NC_069799.1, from coordinate 12,962,215 downwards.
TTGGGTGGTCAATGTAGCCGAGGTTAGACCTGCTTATTGAAATAGTATGAGGCAAAGAGGACTACAAGCTCTGGTGGCATGTAGCAAATTGCTTTATTTCTGACCAGGTTAAATAGCCAGTTCTGCACATACACCCTGTTAATTAATAATCACACAATCACTTCATAGGTGTATTGTAAAAACAAAGTAACCTTTTCTTGGAATCTGCTAATCTATTGATCAATTGATACTCATTCTTTTAAGCATTCTATTGTATTTAAAATAGTCCCGGAAAAACATGCCATTAGCCATTTTTCCAGTGCTAAGTCACAAGACCACTGCCAGGAAAAGGTTGATTGTTCTCTTGCTCTCTGGAGGCCCAAATCACTCAGAGGCCGAGACCTTATCTTATAAAACCACAGCCTGGAGATTCTTAGGACTTACTGATGTCGTGTTTACACGCCCCAGCCCCATGGCCAGCTTCTTAGCACTGGACTTTTACCTCCAAAGCATTCAGGCTTAACGGCCTAGTTAGGGTTCAGCCCCAGTTTCAGCCTGACTGTGCAAAGTAAGAATTTGTCTCTGCTCACTCTCAGAATGGTGGGCACAGAAGCTTATAGGCTTTTCGCCTGTAGGAGTGTTAAACTGAATTCCGTTTGGCTAACGCTACAGCCATACAGACTTTCAATTGGCCAAAATGTTTCCCCATATGTAGTTAAACATAACAACCTGATGCGCAACAGGCTGTCACAGCCTGGAAGTAGACTCTTGTAACAAGTCACCTGGGCTCACTCGGTTACAGCACTGAACCTCCAACCCTTTGGTGACCTGAAGCTGCCAGGACATGACTGTATAAGGCATATTGCAGCCCATCAGGTATTTGTATGATGGAAAGTAAACTGTCTTATAGCAAATCGTGGGCCTTGGGGCTGGCAGTATTTGCTCAAAAGATTCTCCATCTAAATCTTTTATGCAGCCCTTCCTTTTCTCTGGCTGTGAATGTAACTATGCTTGTGGCAGATGAGGACCCTGGACCATGCTCAGTCTAGTGTGCTCCCTGATTCTAAAGTCAGAATTAAAGTCACAGGGAGACTCTGACCCTTCAAAAACTGATAACCAAGGCGTAATATGCCCTAAAAGAGTGATGAAGGGACTTAAGCTCTTCAACAGATATAGTCTGAGCCTGGGCTGCTTCTACTGAAAAGCCAAGTCCTTTCAGATTAACCCTGCATACTTGCTCTGATTCATTACATCTGTATGAAGTATTCATGGTCAGACTCCACTGTAGGGCTGCTGACATACAGATGATGTAGTGGGAGTCGCTGAGATCCTGTAATCAGAGTAAACATGACTGGACACTAGCAGAGGGACAAGACAAGCTACTAAGCCCCAGACGACATTTCCACACAGCCTCTATGTGCTTGTAGTTTTACTTGACCAGAAAGTGGTAGTATGGACCTCAGATTCTGCCTTGGGAGCAAATTACAGGCTGTCAACACCCAAAGAAGCTCCCCTCCTTTTAAATGAGGATCAGGAAGTCCACTTCTGTCCTCTTTAATCCACAGATTTGCCTCTTTGGTGCTGAAAGCATTCACTGCAAGGCTCTGCATCCTACCCTCTCTCATCTCACCACTGAGTAAAGTGATTCTTGAGGTGACTCTGCTAGAAATGAACAAAGCTGAACTTCATGCTCAGGTACAGTATGGGGTAGTTCCAGGAAAAGTGTGTATGTGTGTGTGTGTGTGTTTGTATGTGTGTGTGTGTGTGAACACTGTAGGAGTCCTGCCCTGGGGTCATGGTCCTTGAAGACCTGTGGAGCTGGCAGCTATTGACTGAAGAAAGTAAAGTTAGAAGCAGTGAGAGACAAAGAGACAGAACATGCAGAATAGTTGTCAAATGTGGAAACAGAGGGGAACATCACTAGTTTGTGGGATTTGGGGAAACGGCCCTGAGTGGTTGTTCTACTCAGCTTTTATTGAAGGCCATTTCCTCTTTAGCCCAGAGGGTAAGCTGAGGAAGGGAACAAAAACATCAGCAGTTTCTTTGAACAAGCATGCCAGCTCCTATTGATTGTACAATCATTAACTTTAAAGGTCTGAGTAGCCTTGAGAAATTTGAAACCTGAGCCCTGTGTGGGGGCAGCCTCCTGTCTGTGGTCACACATACAGATTCCTTGGGGTGGGGTTAATCCCCAGTAGTTCACTGTGGAGGAAAATGCCACCAACATCAGTCTCCATCAGGGAGAAAGGGGAACTGTCCTCTCATCTCAAACCCAGAGGTACCTCTCTCTTTTATAAGGGGATACACAAGCCCTCCTGCTCGTTATCTCAGGGCTTGAGCTATTCCCTTATCTACGCCCTGGCCAAATACAAATTTCCACAATGGTATGGGCAGCTTGTCCTAGGGTTGAGGATTTGCTGGAAGGATGCGTGACCATGGAGTTTAGACTGGTGGGGGAAGGGTATGAGAGTAATAGAACTGGGCTGCCACCGGGCACAAAACACAGAGGCTTAGAGACTGGAAATCGCTGTCAGCTCAAAGAGCAACTAAACACAAAGTGAGTAAACTGCAACAAGCAGCATTTGGCAATTAAACAACATTAACAAAATAGTGTTAAAGACAATCCCTGCTTGCATCCACTCAACTATTTGACTTCCTATAACTTCAATCTCTTTTTCTCTTAGCATGATATATGTCCCCTCACTCCCTCTTCCCAACCCACATAAACTTTTGCCTATTGGCAATCTCCTCACAAGCAATGCTCTCGTTATCTCACCTCCTACCTTCAGTGTAACATGCACCTTAGCCATCCAAATTCATGGTCACATTCAGGACCAAGTTATCAATTAAGCCTCTGCAATTTTTATGTTCCTCGATTTCTAGAGAGGAAACCACACCATTAAGGTCCAAGTACATGTGTGCTTCCCCGACACGTGAGCATGAACCACATGACAGATTCTTAAGCACCACTGACCCTGTTCCTCAGATCCTCCTTCAGCCACCCCAGTATCCACCACAGCAATAACCCCTCAAACACTCCCACCCACCCTCACCCACCTGTGTGATCCTCTGCTCACTAACAACTTTTTCTTAGACATGATTAAACCATCATTTTTTGAAATACATACCTATCTTTGGCCTGCTCTACAGGTATGAAAGACCTATCTTGTTTACTGCTCTAAAGGATATAAAACAGACCATAAGGGAGAAGGTGTGGGGTGCAATATAATTCCATGAAGGCAGATGAGAAACAGCCCAACTTCTCAAACTTCCTTAGGCAGGGAAGGGGGAGTAGAGCACCTAATATCAATTTCTTGACAAGAGCTCCTGGGCACTGGTCAACTTTTGGAGGCCAAGGTAAACAACGGGAAGGAGTTAACTCCTTTGAACTCCTTAACTTTTCCCGAATAAGCACACACTCTAGCTTCCCCAAAACCCATGCCCCCAAGACAGCACAGAAAAAAGACATGGCTCTTAGAAGAACATTTACTGGGAATAATCTGTTGATTCTTATTTTAGAGGAGAGAATTTTCCTCTCAGGAAATGGAGGGAAGCAGAGTCACCTGGTGATCTCACCAGTGCCAGGGGTGCACAAAGGCAAGTGGCCAGCTTAAAAGCTGCAGGGGATCGTGGATGGGGCACAGGCTCTCTGTGCATCATGGGTGGGGAATGCTCCTGACACAATTGGGGGCTGCCATTTTCCAGAGAAGCTTCTTGCCCCTTCTGTTTTATTCTGCATTTAGAAATGCACTGCTCACAGGGAATCACTTACTTTCTAATGTGATGTTCAGAAGGACCCCATCCATTCAGTGACAGTGATGGGGAAGATGTGCTCCTACGCATGTCCTCATGCATCTTGTCTATGCTTCCATGATGGGGGCACAGAAGTGTCTGCCTGCCATTCTTAAATATCTGTACAGTCTCTGTTGGCTCATGCTTGGTGTAATGTTGGGTGTTAGGGTTCCATATACTTCTTTGTCCACAGGGGAGGAGGCAGAAGGGGATGATCCAGGCTGGTAACTGAATTTTTTGTTCTAAATGTTCTTCATGACAGGCTTTAAAGCTTCTTTTGGGGGGCTTGGAGATCCTAGCTTAAGAATTAGTTGTTCCCATGTTTTCCAGTTGTTTCAGACCCAGGCTCACCCTTGAGGGCCTTGAATTATTCCCTGATTTCTAGGTCTTTCAGAGAGTTAGTCCCAGACCCTTATCTGAAACCCTCTCTGGGTCACTCAACAGGTGATCTTTTGGGCCACTCTTCAGTCTAAGTTTCTGATCCTTCTGAGCATCTTTTTTAAGTGAAAGCATTTCTGAGCACCTCTCTTGGAAGCTTCCAGTTTGGCTGTATCCAAAATTCCTTCATGAAATGGAGCCCTGTTTTATTTTTTGTTTTTTTTTTTTTTTTTTTTTTCAGCTCAGTGCTAAGAGAAAAATCCCCAAGAAGGATATGGGTTGGACTGGCTGAGCAATGTGAGTTTTGGAACTGGAGGGCCAAATTCCTCCTGGGATTTCTTGATCACAGACTATAAATCCGACACAATTTCCTGTTCTTTCTGTGACACATTCCAGACCAGGTGGGAAATGTCAGATGGCATAAGATACTGTGCCTCATTTGGAGGTTTATGAAAACACACTTCGCAGACCCTAATCTGGGATAGGGAACCAGTGATAGGATTGGGAGAGGGAATTGAAACTGGGCCTTAGACTGGACCTGGAGTGGGGGTTAAGGACTGAGACTGGGCAGGGTTTGACACAGGGGAGAGCAGCTGGAGATGGTTAATTACTGGGGATTCTTCAGCTATGAAGGTATTTGATATTGAAGAACACACATGTGGAGGAACAGCCACCTGGGACAAGGACCACAGAGTGCAGGGACTCACTCAGCAGAGACAGAAGATGCCAGGAGAGCTGGATGTATTTTGCTCTATGGCATCCTCAAAGGTCTTAGGACACAGGAGCTGCTGTCCATGGGCACTTCCTCTGGTTTGCCTTTGCTGGTTCACAGAGGAAGGGAAACTGCTGAGCCACGCTTATTGGCAATTGATACTTAACATTGTCCCCTGAAGAATCTACCATATTTTGCCATGTATACTGTGCACCCACGTTTGCCCAAACTTTCAGGAAAACACACCTCAGGTGTTGGCCAGAAGGGATACATGTGGGGAGGGCGCACATTCAGAATTTGTTGTTCTCACGTGTTCCAGTTATTTCAGACCTAGGCCCACAACATACAGATTGTGCCACCCTTCAGCAGCCACCCACTCTGTTAAGGCTTCTTTTTCCCTTGCTCTTGGGAGCCATTTCTTCCATGCCACATCAGGGGCCACACTCAATGTTACCACACATCATGTGGCCTCCAGGGCAGGAGCTTCAGAGCTGCTCAACCCAAGCGCAGCCATAATGGTCCTGAATATCCACCCAAGACTCCTGAACCCCTCTGTGCAGCAACCCCTTGGGCCACAGACTCCACCCACAAGGCCAGGGCCTGCCTCGCCAGAACCACCACAGCCCCCTCCATTGTTCATGGCACTAGGCGGAGGCCACACTGGCCCATTCCCACCAAATCTTGGCTCCTCCTGGGCTGGAGCCCCATATACCCAGCATACCCAAGAGGGAAAGCACAACAGCTGCACAAGGCCCATTGGACACCCCCACACTCCCAAGCCATACTACCTACATACGATGCACATCCTTGTTTATACCTCAAAAATTTTGAGCAAAAAGTTGCATGTTATACACAGCAAATTTGGTAGTTGGGAGTCTAGCCTAAGGTTCTTTGGGAAAGATCATGTATTCTCTTCCTTTTCCTTCCACATCATAAAATCACCCCAGTTTTTAACTTGTCTCTCCAAGAGTGCCAGAACATCAGAGTTTGGCTGGGAGAGATAACCAGATGTTACAAGGTTGGCAGCAGGGTCTCCCACAACTGAAGCTTTAGAAGGTGAAGGGCAAGAAACTTAGAAGATAGAGGCTGCCACCAGAATTCTTCACTGCTAAGCTTGGAGGGTCAGTGCCTCTTGTTGCTAGGACAGAGTGGACAGCTCATCTACACCATCTGGAGAGAACATCTCCAGAAGCAGCTTGAGTAGATGAAAATAGGTTCAGGTTGAGTCACAGCTAAAGTGCCATGTGGTGGTGGTGAAGCAGACTGGGATGGTGGTGCCTCATGATGAACATAGGAATCAGTAGGACCAATTCCTGGGACTAACTTGGTAAAGGATTGACATCTCAGGAAAGGCAGAGATTAAATAACTTGACAGGTCAAGAGAGAAAATCACCTCTGGGGCGGCACCTGTGGCTCACTGAGCAGGGCACCGGCCCCATATACCGATGGTGGTGGGTTCAAACCCAGCCCCAGCGAAACTGCAACAAAAAAAAAAAATAGCCGGGCGTTGTGGCAGGTACCTGTAGTCCCAGCTACTGGGGAGGCTGAGGCAAGAGAATTGCCTAAGTCCAGGAGTTGGAGGTTACTGTGAGCTGTGATGTCATGGCACTCTACCAAGGGTGACAAAGTGAGACTCTGTCTCTAAAAAAAAGAAAGAAAATCGCCTCTGATCAAAGAACAAAATCTCTCTGAGCGTGTTGGGAGTGGAGAAAAGGCAAGTGGCTGGTATGTAGAAAATCCACTGGGAATGTGGAATCCAGAGGAACAGGCTCTGAGAACAGAGAGTTACTGAGTGGTGAGGGTGCAGTTAAGTCACATAAGGTGGTCCTCAGGTCAGGAACAACATTGGATGGTGAAGGTGAAGAAGGTGTGGGCAGAGAAGTTGGTGTTAATTCTCCTGGGGGGCTCGCTGAGAGTGCAGAGGGCAGAGTGGTTGAAGATGGACTTACGGAAACCACGGGAGTGAACAAGCCTGCAGAGGGAGCAGCATCTTCAGGGACTCACAGGACACCAGTGGCTTGACGTTAGCAGTTGTTCCATGACCCGTCTCAAAGGGGTTCTGGACACATGGCTGATGAATGTGGACAGTATCAAGATGCTGGCCTGGAGGCTTTAGAAGACAGGAGGCACAAAGCTGCAGCCAGATCCAGGGGTCTGGAAAAGGGGTCCTGCTCACCTAGCAGGGTGGGGCCACCTGAAGCCTGCTCCCCCAACTCTCCCCACCTATGACTTCATAATACCCTCGGTGCCCTCCACCCAAGGCTATTGCTCACATCCCTATCCCATAGCATCCCATCCCATGGCTACCATGATCATGACCATGGCAGGATGCACTGAATCCCTAACATGTATAGAGCATGCTTTCAAAGGGGTCCAGGAAACACATGGAAAGATTCATCACCTTTTCAGAGCAGAAAGCAGCTTCCTTCACTCTTCTGCTTCTCTTTAGGTAACTCTCCAAACCTGGGAAACCAGGAGAGTAGGTGATATGTAAGGAAGATAGGAGTACAGGGATCATACCGGAGTCCCTTTAGGAGAGACCCCTGGGTTATTAAACTCTGATGGCCCAAAATCGGCCAACAAGGTCAAATGGTCAACAGTAATATTAACAAGGTTCACGTCTATGTGGTTTCATTTATCAAGTACATTACCCCACCTGGTGCTCAAAACCATCACGTGATGCTCAGACATCAGTGGTTCCTTCAAAGAGGAAGCTGAGCACCCAGGAAGTCAAAGGGCTGATACAGTCAGGAGACAGAAGTGCCGACCCCAGACCAAACTGTAGTCTTTCCCAGACATCTCCTATGGTCACCTATTGAGGAACACCCAGTACCCAGGTCTGTCACTGCTTCCTGCCCGCAGATGGGCAGAGCAGAGACTCTGAGAGGTATCTCCAGGCTTATTATGTTCTTATGAGCCTTCCTTGGAGGGCTCTGTTTTCCCAGAGAGATTGTATGGACTTGGGGCCTCATGGATGGACCAGAAAGGCTCACCATTGGAGAGCTCGGTCAATTACACGTCCTTACCTTTCACTGTTCCACCTTCCTTTCCCCTGTTGGGTCTGCTCTGGTGCTGCAGAGAACAAAAGGAAAAGAATGAGAGGCTGAGACTTGTTTCTGTCACGCCTCTTCCCTAAAAGGCTCAGACATTCGTTATCCAAGAATAATGTGCCCTTCCATTTTAACAAATAGAAATGTGTTCCTCTTGTCATATTTAAAAGTGATACATTATTTCCCATTTTCCTTCTTTGAAAAACTCAAAGGAGGCTATGGTGATTGTATCTCTACTTGGTGTTCTCAGAAGTCCTCTGCTCAAGGAGACACAGAATCGGAAGACAACAGTCACATCTGCTCCCTCAGAGGACACTGTGTTCTGAGGACAGAGCTTGGATGGTCTGGACATTGTTCTCCTGGTCAGCTCAACATGAAGGAAGCATTGGCTGAGTTATATGTATTAAGAAAAAGCAACAATCTGGGCGGCGCCTGTGGCTCAAAGGAGTAGGGCGCTAGCCCCATATGCCAGAGGTGGTGGGTTCAAACCCAGCCCTGGCCAAAAACTGCAAAAAAAAAAAAAAAAAGAAAAGAAAAGAAAAGCAACAATCAAGTATCACTTTCTAAATATGCCAACCCAGAACCACAAAATCACGTGTTTGGGGCTTTATCCTTGAAGCCTCCACCACACCCACATAGGCAGCCTGTGAGCCTAAGGTGGAAGCCTTCATCCTCCTGAACACCTAGCCCTGTCCAACCTCTCCCCCTGGAGGAGTGATGCTCAATCGCTCTCCAAGCCAATCAGATTCATTTAGATATTTGGAAAGAAGAATGGGAAACAGCAACAGTAAATCTCTCTTGGGTGTTCCTTACCTTTTGGATGTCTTAATTTTCCCAGAATGCTTTCAACCCAAGGTAGTAGAGGTACAAAAGGAATAATCCCAAACCAATCAGAAAGGGGAGGAGCAGGTGATATTCAAGAAAGCTGAGATTGAACTCAGCCAGGGATCAGTATGGTGGTTCAGAAAACAGAGACTCTTCTGCACTCTCAGGATAGCAGGGCTGCCTGATGGAAATGAGTGCTGAGGGTGCCCAAGCTTGGCTGTGGCCTCAGGCCTGCATCACAGAGCACAGGAGAGTCATAAAGGGGCTCTGAGGGTGGGGAGGGGAAAACAGGAGGAGGGCGTGGCCACACACACCCGCCCCCACCCACCATCCAGCAGGTCCCTCTGCCCTCCCCTGCCATCCCATTTTACATTTTACATCCCATTTTACATTTCACCCTTCCTGCATGCCATATATTTGCCTCAATGAAATGTTCTGTTTGTTTTATCTGTAACCCCAATATCACCTGACTCCCACTTTGTGGGCCTTTCTTAGCCTTGGACCTTGGAAATCTGAAATAGCTGGAGTTTCTGGTTGTACCCAGACTTTTATACTCTCGTGATTATACAGATCTTCAAATCTGTGTTATCTACCAAATTTTGTTTACCCCACACTAACACAGATATAAAAGCTAAAGTTCTATTACACTTAGTTTTATGAATGTTGAATAGCAAATGTTTTCTAGTCAGCCTTTAGTGTTTTCAATCAGAATGGCTGACTCGAATAAAACTAATAATATATTATTCAACATGACAACACTAAAATAAGTATAAAATAAATGTATATAATTAAAACTTCAAGTGATATTGGGGGTAAATTTAGAACACTTATTTTTCTGAAGTTAGTGAAACTTAAACTGTACAAGGACTTCAGACATCCTCTACACACACACACACACACACACACACACACACATGCACATGCTTTGATGAATGAGTCCAATGTTTTCAAATTCAGTAAGGAATAGTTCCCTCCTTTCACTTTAATCTTCCATTTATTAAATTTACCATACTTTTTTTTCTTCTAATCCTACCTAAAGAACAGATAGCCCCAGCCCTCTACATTAATTTCATAACAGGTCTGCGACTCCCCAAGCCAAGCCTAGGTCACTGTGTGATAAACTGTTCACTCCCTCAGCCCATGTTGGTAAAGTAGGACCTAGGAGTGTCTGCCATCAGGCAGAATCTAGTCTTGAGCAGCCTCACCTGAGTCTCCCATGAGCCATGTGAAGATGATCTTTCCTAAATTCCTTGGCACACACACAAAGCCTGAGAAAATCTGTTCTATATAATCACCCTGCAAACGTCCAAATTTCAACTAGTATGCCACACTTTATTGAGGCTCTTCATGTCAGGTGTACATAATCCCAATAGTCCTCCACCTTTTTCCTAAACCTTCTTTTGTAAAGTCTTTATCAGATGATAGCTATCCTCTGAACTGTCTCCCAACTCTCATGTCTGTCTTAAACTCTGCAGCCCTTCTCTTGCCACCAGCTTCCACTCTCTCCTCTCTTTGATATGCATCCTCAATAAAGTTTTCTTTTAAGAAATATTTCCTCCTGGAAACTAGGAGACATGGACATTATACTTTGGGGGCTCCACACTTGACCTCATAATGCAGTTTTAGCAGTACATCCCACTTACTTCAATAGCTGTGCAAATGTGGAGAAGAGGTTTTCCTACCCCCAGCATCTGTAACTGCCAAGTGGTCTCTGGAACAAATCAGATACTGTGGGGCATAACTGTTCACACACATCGTGTTTCTTCTTCACAATAGCATTATACTGACTCAGGGATGTGCGTTAGTTGGCTATTCATAAAATCAAAAAATGGACAAAAAAACTTTCAACAACTGTGGAATTATTTTACAGTTTATTATACTCACATCATGGAATATTATACATTTTGATTGTTTGCTTTTCTAGACAGAGTCACTCACCCAGGAGTGAAGTGGTACAATCACAGCTCACTGTAACCTCAGAATTGTGGGTTCAAGAGATCTTCCTGCTTGACCTTCCAACTATCTGCAACTACAAGCATGCATCAGCTCTAATTTTTGTAGAGACAGGGTCTTGCTGTGTTGATCTGGCTGGTTTTGAACTCGTGGTCTCAAGCAATCCTCCTGACTCAGCATCCCAGGGGATTATAGGCATGAACCACGTGTACATGGCCTGGAATATTATATTCAATGAGATGATGAGAATATTGAAACTTTCAAGTATATTAACTAAAACACAAAATTCAAATTATATGAAAAACCCACTATTGTTGTATATTTTACACACATACACAAAGGGACAAATGAAAATACTAACACATGAATGTTCATGTTAATTAACTTGATTATGCTGATTACTTCACCATGAAGACATACATCAAAATATCAAGTTATACACCCTAAATACACACAATTTGTATTTGTCAAGTATACCCAAGAAAGCTGGAGAATATTCAAACTCAGTGACATTTTACAAAATAAACAACTGATTTTAAAATGGGCAAAAGATTTAAATAAATGCATCATGAAAGACGATATCCAAATAATCAACTAGATTATGCAAAGATAAGATGCTCAACCTCATTAACTCAATAGGACAGGGCAAATTAAATCTACAATGAGTACCACTACCTACTGCTCAGATAGCCGAAATGAACATTGACAATACTAAGTGTTGGCAAGACTGCAGAGTAACTGGAAACCTTGTACTCTGCTGGTGGAAATTTATGTTGGTAAAACCATTTTGGAAAATTGTTAGGCAGTATCCCTGTATCCTATAACAGAGCATTTCTAGTCCTAGCCACATATCCAAAAGAATTGAGTGCAGTGACTACCAAAAAAACATGTAAAAAAAAAAACATTCATAGCAACTGGACTCATAATACGCAAACCAAAAAAAAAAAAAAAAGTCCTAATAATGAAGAATGAAAAAAGATTTTGCAATTTATCTACATCACAGATAAGAACAGGTATTGTTTTGTATATATATTCATTTCAGTATACAACTATAATAGTAGATGAGGTCCTTGTATTAAGGATGTATACTGATGATCATCTCTCATTTTGTGGCTCATCCTTTAAATCTCCTTATATGAATTTTACAATTGATCATTTTACATTTGATCATTTGTAATTGTGTGTGTACCAGTGTGTGTGTGCAGCTATGTTCTGTTTAAAAACCTTTGCATTGTCAAGAGGTGGAGCAAGATGGCCAAATAGAACCCTCCAAGGATTCTCCCCCTGCAGGAACATCAAATTGAACAACTAAGCACACAGAAAATCACCTTCATGAGAACCAAACAACAGATGAGCAGTCACAGTACCTAGTTTTACCATCATAACATGGAAAGAGGCACTGAGGAACATAGCAAAGATGGTTTGCTCTGTCCACAAAACCTCATAACACCTCCACCATCCCCCAGTGTCAGGCCAGCACTGGGTGGGGAGAGAATCTATGTGCTTGGGGAAAGGAGGACAAAGGACTGTGGGACTTCGTATTGGAAGTCAGGGCCACCCTATCACAGGCAACACAACACAGGGTATAATTCTGCTGGCACCCATGAAGGTAGCATTCAGACCAGCTCCAGAAGGGAATCTTTCACCCTAGCAGTAAGGACCTGAGTTCCAGTTAGCTCCACCACCAGTTGATGAAAGTGGCCTGAGGCCAGGAATAAATGTGAAATGCAGTCAGGCTACAAGGACTGTAGTCCTTGGGCAAGTCTTAGTGGTGTTCTGAGCTTCCATCCAGTGGATGTGGGGTGCAAACAGCTGGAACACCAGCTGTAGTGGCAAAGGGAGTACTCGTATCACCCCTCCCCCAACTCTAGGCAGTGCAGCTCAGGCAAAGCTCCTTCCAATTGGAAAAAAGAAAGGGAAGAATACAGGGAAGTTTGTCATACATGTTAGGTACTAGTTCAGCCACCATAAAATAAAGTACCACACAGATGCCTAAAGCCCCTGATTTCAGTCATTAGCTCCTAGATTACATTACGAGATGTAATCCTGGACCAGAAGGGAAGTGCTTCCCTGAAGGCAAGGACAGAGCCCTGGCAGAATTCACCACCTGCTGACTAAAGAGCCCTTGGGCCAGCTTGGTGCCCGTGGTACAGTGGTTACAGTGCCAGCCACATACACCGAGGGTGGTTGGTTCACACCTGGGCCAGCTAGCAACTGCAAAAATAAAATAGCCAGGCATTGTGGTGGGAGTCCGTAGTCCCAACTACTTGGGAGGCTGAGGCAAGAGAATCGCTTAAGCCCAAGAGTCTGAGGTTACTGTAAGCTGTGACACCACTCTACCAAGGGTGATATGGCCATTTCTCAAACAAAAAGAGCACTTGGGTCTTGAATAAACACCAGCAGTCTCCAGGCTACATAATCTGGTGTGACCAGAACTGTGGTGCTATGGAACAAGCTTGCATCATCACTCCCCCAACTCCAGGCAGCCCAGCATAGAGAGTTAGACTCCTTCTATTTGGGGGAAAGTGAAGGAAGAGAGTGAGACAGTAATCCAGGCAATTCTCACCTGTCTTACTCAGGCCCACCAAGGCAGTACCACCAGGAGGCTGCAGGACTCATGGCATTGCTGTGCTGGACCTCCTGCTAGTGCTGACATGGCTGCAGTGACCAAAGACTTAGATCACAACACTCTGTTCCCTCTGACTACCAAAAAGAATGGGTACAAATATGCCCAGACTGAAAAGGTTAGAATAAATACCTAACTCTTCAATACCCAGACACCAACAAACATCCACAAGCATCAAGAACATCCAAGAAAACATGACCTCACCAAATGAGCTAAATAAGGCACCACTGCATAATACCAGGAGATGAGTATCTTGGTCTACCTCAAGGCCATGAAGATACTATCTTATGATTTCTTCTAGAAGTATTACATTTTACCTTTTATATATAGCTCTATGATCCATCTTAGATTGTTTTTGTGTGTGTACAGTACAATGTTAGAACAAGTTGTCTTTCTCCCTACAGATATTCCATTATTTGACTTTCTTTTGCTCCACTGAATTGTCTGGAAAGTTTTGCTAAATCAACATAATGAGTAGAGAGGGGACTGACGTCTGGACTCTTGTTCTATTTGTCCACACTGCTTTAATTAACACTACGCTATTCAAATTAATACCACACTACTTTAATTAAAACAATCTTTAGGGGTGGAGCAAGATGGTGGCTGAGTAACAACTTCCTTACAACTGGGCATGGTGAGTCTGGGGAGATAAGACTCCAGGCATCTCTGGCTGGTGAGATCTGCCTATAATCATCCATTTGTGGATACAGGGAGTCAACAAGGGACTTCTGGACCCCAAAAGGAGGACAAAAACAGTGGAAAACTGGCAAGTGGTTGTGTGTGTTTGATTGACCTAATCCTGCCGGCAACCATAAGTACAAGCAGCAGTGAGACTGCAAACTGGAAAGGCCTTAACTGTGAACTGTTTTGGTGTTTCTGCACTTGGTACTCAGTTGAACTGCCATGGAGAGAGCTTGAGCAGGAGTGCGGAGAGCTTTGGGCATTGTCTAGGGCCCAAGAATGAGCCGCTGAGCAGGACAGAGCTAATAGTATTCGGCTGTGGGCCCCAGGGAGACATTGTGAGAGAACTACCCTGGGAAGCTCTGCCCTCAGGGTCACAGAGCAAGGATCGGGTGGGAACTACTAACCTAGTGACTGAGCAGCCTAAAAGCAGGGACTGAGCTGCCTTACACCCTTAACCCTAAGGGGCACAGTGAGACCGGTTTTGGCACACTGGAGCCTCGGCTGTTGCCCTGAGTAGAGTACTGTGTCATCACAGCTCATAGCAACCTCAAACTCCTGGGCTTGACACTGCCTGGACCTCCATAAGAGCTGCGCCCACTGGGCCTCTGCATGCCTTGACCAGGAACTGCAGAAACCACACCACCCTGTGTCTTCCCTCCCTCCTGACCCTCCCAGCCTCCACACTGGCCCACTCATCTGGCCAGGGACAAAGTAGCTGCGTGCCCTCCGGAGCCCTCCCTGCCTCTGCACAGAGCCCTTCTCCTGCCCAGAGACTGCTGGAGCCTTCGGCTCTCTGTGCCAAAGTCACTGGGTGCCAGGCACTGCCAGAACTGTGTGCACCACCTCCCACCCTATTGCTGGATCCAGGTGTGTCACACTCCTGAGCTGCTTCCACAATCAGAACTCCCAAGCTGGGGCAGCCGCAGAGGAATTACACAGGGTCACTCCCTACAAAGATCCAGCAACAATAGAGTGATCCCACTGGGGTCTAATCTTGGAGAGACACCTTTCCAACTCTGAGGACAGCCAGAGGAAACAGTGAAAAACAATCATGAGGCAAAATCAACAGAAAAACTCTGGCAATATGAATAATCAGAGTAGATCAACTCCCCGAAGGATAAATGGGGAAGACACAGCACAAGATCACATGCACAAACATATAGCTGAGATGTCAGAAATCGAATTCAGAATCTGGATAGCAAATAAGATCAAATTAGAATTCCAAGCAGTAACTCAAAAGGTATCTCAAGAATTCAACGAATTGAAAGACTAAATGACCAAAGATAATGACACATTGAGACAAGAAGTTGCATCCCTCAAAGATCTGAGAAACACAGTAGAATCCCTCAGCAACAGAATGGAGCAAGCAGAAGATAGGATTTCTGACATTGAAGACAAAGCTTTCGAACTATAAAAGAGGAAGAGAAATGGAGAGCAAAAACAGTTCACTCTCTCTGAGAGCTCTTGGACAATTTGAAGAAACCCAATATTCGTCTTATAGGGATCCCCGAAAGCAACAAAGTGGCTTCACAAGGCACAGTCTTTTCTCCATGAGATTGTGAAGGAGAACTTTCCAGACATGTCAAGAGATTCCGAAATTCAGACAGCAGACAGTTTCAGAACTCCAGCACGACTCAACCCAAATAAGACATCCCCTAGACACATCATAATCAATTTCACAAAAGTTAATATGAAGGAGAAAATTCTGAAAGCAGCCAGACAAAAGAAAATCATCACCTACAAGGGCAAGAATATTAGAATAATTGCAGGTCTCTCTGCTGAAACCTTTCAAGCTAGAAAAGGATGGTCATCGACTTTTAATCTCCTAAAACAAAATAACTTTCAACCCAGGATCCTGTACCTATCTAAACAGAGTTTTATTTCTGATGGGGAAATTAAATACCTCAATGACATTAACATGTTGAAGAAATATGCCATAACTAAACCAGCTCTCCAGGATATTCTCAAACCTATACTCCATAAAGACCAGCGTAATCCTCCACCACAAAAGTAAACCCACCCAGAAAATTATGATCAAATTTCAACTTCCACAGTCACAAAAGGATTGAAAATGTCCACCAGACTCTCGAATGGCTTATCAATATTCTCAATTAATGTGAATGGTTTAAATTGTCCTCTAAAGAGGCACAGGTTGGCTGACTGGATACAAAAACTCAAGCCAGATATCTGCTGCATCCAAGAATTGCATCTTACATTAAAAGACAAATATAGACTCAAGGTGAAGGGATGGTCATATATATTCCAGGGAAATGGAAAACAGAAAAAAGCAGGCGTTGCTATCCCATTCACAGACGCAACAGGCTTTAAACCAACCGAAATAAGGATGGATAAGGATGAACACTTCATATTTGTTAAAGGTAATAATCAATATGATGAGATCTCAATTATTAATATTTATGCACCCAACCATAACGCACCTCAATTTATAAGAGAAACTCTAACAGACATAAGCAACTTGATTTCCTCCAGTTCCATAGTAGTTAAAGATTTTAACACCCGTTTAGCAGTGCTGGATACATCCTCCAAGAAGAAGCTAAGCAAAGAAATATTAGATTTAAACTTAACCATGCAACATCGTGACTTAACAGACATCTACAGAACATTTCATACCAACAAAACTGAATACACATTCTCCTCAACAGCCTACGGAACATACTCCAAAATCGACCACATCCTAGGCCACAAATCTAACCTCAGCAAATTTAAAAAAATAGAAATTATTCCCTGCATCTTCTCAGACCATCATGGAATAAAATTTGAACTCAATAACAACTGGAACCTGCATACCCATACAAAAACATGGAAGCTAAAGAACTTTATGCTGAAGGATAGATGGGTTATAGATGAGATTAAGAAGGAAATCACCAAATTTTTGGAAGAAAACAATAATCAAGACACGAAATATCAGAACCTCTGAGATACCGCAAAGGCAGTCCTAAGAGGGAAATTTATAGCACTGCAAGCCTTCTTCAAGAAAACAGAAAGAGAGGACATTAATAACTTAAAGGGACATATCAAGCAACTGGAGAAGGGAGAACACTCCAACCCCAAACCAAGCAGAAGAAAAGAAATAACCAAAATTAGAGCAGAATTAAATGAAATTGAAAACAAAAGAATTATACAAAAGATGAATAAATCTAAAAGTTTGTTTTTTGAAAAAATCAATAAAATAGATGAACCTTTGGCCAACGTAAACAGGAAAAAAAAAAGAGTAAAATCTCTAATTTCATCAATCAGAAATGGTAACAATGAAATAACAAAAGACCCTCTCAGAAATTCAAAAAATCCTTAATGAATACTACAAGAAACTATACTCTCAGAAATATGAAAATCTGAAAGAAATTGTCCAATACCTGGAAGTACACCACCTACCAAGACTCAGCCAGAACTAAGTGGAAATGTCAAACAGGCCTATATCGAGTACTGAAATAGCATCAACTATACAAAATCTCCATAAAAAGAAAAGCCCAGGACTACATGGCTTTACATCAGAATATTACCAAACCTTTAAAGAAGAAGTAGTACCTATATTACTAAAACTCTTCCAAAATATAGAAAAGGAAGGAATATTACCCAACACATTCTACGAAGCAAACATTACCTTGATACCCAAACCAGGGAAAGACCCAACAAGAAAAGAAAATTATAGACCAATATCACTAATGAACATTGATGCTAAAATACTCAATAAGATCCTAACAAACAGAATCCAACAACACATCAAAAAAAATTATACACCACGACCAAGTGGGATTTATCCCAGGGTCTCAAGGCTGGTTCAATATAAGTAAATCTATAAATGTAATTCGGCACATAAACAAACTAAAAAATAAGGACGATAAGATTCTTTCAATTGATGCAGAAAAAGCTTTTGATAATATCCAGCATTGCTTCATGATCAGAACACTTAAGAAAATTGGTATAGAAGGGACATTTCTTAAACTAATAGAGGCCATCTACAGAAAACCCACACCCAATATTGAATTGAAATCATTTCCACTTAGATCAGGAACCAGGCAAGGTAGCCCATTGTCTCCATTGCTCTTTAACATTGTAATGAAAGTTTTAGCCATTGCAATTAGGGGGAAAAAGGTGATCAAGGGTACCCACATAGTGTCAGAAGAGATCAAACTTACACTATTCGCAGATGATATGATCGTATATCTGGAGAACACTAGGGATTCTACTACAAAACTTTTAGAAGTGATCAAGGAATACAGCAATGTCTCAGGCCACAAAATCAACACCCATAAATCTGTAGCCTTTATATATACCAACAATAACCAAGCCAAACAAACAGTCAAGGACTCTATTCCTTTCACAGTAGTGCCAAAGAAGATAAAATATTTGGGAGTATACCTAACAAAAGATGTGAAAGATCTCTACAAAGAGAACTATGAAACTTTAAGAAAAGAAATAGCTGAAGAAGTTAACAAATGGAAAAACATACCATGCTCATGGCTGGGAAGAATCAACATTGTTAAAATGTCTATACTACCCAAAGCAATATATAATTTTAATGCAATTCCTGTTAAAGCTCCATTGTCATACTTTAAAGATCTTGAAAAAATAATACTTCATTTTATATGGAATCAGAAAAAACCTTGAATACCCAAAACATTACTCAGCAATAAAAACAAAGCAGGAGGAATCATGCTACCAGACCTGAGACTGTACTATAAATCGATAGTGATCAAAACAGCATCGTAGGGCACAAAAACAGAGAAGTAGATGTCTGGAACGCAATAGAGAACCAAGAGATGAATCCAGCTACTTACTGTTATTTGATGTTCGACAAGCCAATTAAAAACATTCAGTTGGGAAAAGATTCCCTATTTAACAAATGGTGCTGGGTAAACTGGCTGGCAACCTGTAGAAGATTGACACTGGATCCACACATTTCATCATTAACTAAGATAGACTCTCACTGGATAAAAGATTTAAACTTAAGACATGAAACTATAAAAATACTTGAATAAAGTGCAGGAAAACTCTTGAAGGAATCGGCCTGGGTGAATATTTTATGAGAAGGACTCCCCAGGCAATTGAAGCAGTATCAAAAATACCCTATTGGGACCTGATCAAACTAAAAAGCTTCTGCACAACCAAGAACATAGAAAGTAAAGCAAGCAGACAGCCCTCAGAATAGGAGAAAATATTTGCAGGTTATACATCTAATAACCAGAATCCACAGAGAACTCAAACGTATTAGCAAGAAAAGAACAAGTGATCCCATCACAGGGTGGGCAAGGGACTTGAAGAGAAACTTCTGTAAAGAAGACAGACGCACGATCTACAAACACATGAGAAAAAGCTCATCATCTTTAATCATCAGAGAAATGCAAATCAAAACTACTTTAAGATATCACCTAACCCCAGTAAGAGTAGCCCACATAACAAAATCCAGATGTTGGCGTGGATGTGGAGAAAGGGGCACACTTCTACACTGCTGGTGAGAATCCACACTAATACGTTTCTTCTGGAAGGATATTTGAAGAATACTTAGAGACCTAAAAATAAACCTGCCATTTGATCCTATAATTCCTTTACTAGGTTTATACCCAGAAGACCAAAAATTACAACATAACAAAGACATCTGTACCAGAATGTTTATTGCAGCTCAATTTATAATTGCTAAGTCATGAAAGAAGCCCAAGTGCCCATCGACCCACGAATGGACTAGAAATTGTGGTACATGTATACCATGGAATATTATGCAGCCTTAACGAAAGATGGAGACATTACCTCTTTCATGTTTACATGGATGGAGCTGGAACGTATTGTTCTTAGCAAAGTATCTCAGGAATGGAAGAAAAAGTATCCAATGTACTCAGCCCTACTATGAAGCTAATTTATAGCTTTCACATGAAGGCTATAACCCAACTATAGCACAAGACTATGGGGAAAGGGCCAAGGAAGGAGAAGGGAGGGGGGAGGTTAGGGTGGAGGAAGGGTAATGGGTGGGGCCACACTTATGGTGCATCTTAGAATGACTACAGGCGAAACTTACTAAATGCAGAATATAAATGTCTACATACAATAACTAAGAAAATGCCATGAAAGCTACATTGAACTGTTTGATTAGAATATTTCAGATTGTATATGAAACCAGCACATTGTACCCCTTGATTGCACTAATGTACACAGCTATGATTTAACAATTAAAAAAAAATCTTTACTTTAATTCTTGAAATCTGGTATTATGAGTTTATCAAATGTGTTCTTCCCTTCAAAGATTGAGCTTTTGATTCCAAAGTTCAACATAGTAATAAGTGACATTTTAACAAATTTCACTTGGTATTTACTCAATTTTCACTTGGTATTTTACTCAATTTTTTAAAGACCTTATATCAATAACTCTAATGAAAAAAAAATAAGTGCTAGCTATGGGCCGGGCTTGATATTATGACATTCAGATATTAATTCAAATTGATCCCCATAACACCTGTTTGAGGATGCCATTATTATTATTATTCCCATTTAACAAATGAGTAAATTAAATAGCTCTCCGAGGCCAGTTATAGGAAATAAGTGGGAGGATTCAAACCCAGCCAGAGTTCACAGTCTTTATCATAGTCCTCTACAGAAGCTAGTGACCTCTTTATCACAGGTGGTCAACCATGCACTCATGACAACTGATCAGAGCTGTTGTAAAAGTAACACATACATAAAAGAGAATGTCTACACCCTTTTCATTTCCAAGAGTCTACAAACTGTAGCAGACCTACTATCATTATGCTACATAAAAGTATAAATACCACCTTAACCCTCAAGTCAAATCCTAGAAGAGAAGACAAAAGGCAATTCTCTTTCTTTGCCATACATAACACCTGTGACACCTTCACTGTGGGTTTAAGGAATGATCAGGAGCTCAAGCGTGCCTTAGTTCTCACCAGTCCCAGGGGGATATTCTCAATTTTATGAAGGTCAGCAGGAGAGAGGGGCCCACCTTCCAGGGAAGAGATCCAGCCCACTCTTCCACTCTGGAGAAGCCCTCCAGGAAACTCACTATTCATCCCTCCCTCTGGGAAACATTCCTGATAGCCACTCTGTCCTCTCAGGACACAGGTGAAGAGGTGCGTCTTTTCTCAATAATTACTGTGACTTTAGCCCGACACTATTTCTATAGAGATGTTCCACCAAAAACAAAAATGGGGTGTGTGTGATGTGGGGAGCCATCATTTCAGGATGCTTTATAACCTGCTGAATAATTCCCCATTTTCAGTATGCTACATCACACCCTGCTTCAATGGGAAGACAGCAGACTCCTCAGCCTTAAGGACAGCTTCTTCATCACCCCTGCCCCACAGTTGGGAAGCCTGGAGCTCTTTTCACTAACACATGTGAGTCCTGTTTCCCCTGTGAGCCCTGTTTCCCCTGTGAGCCCTGTTTCCCCTGCCTCAGGAATAGGAACTGGGAACCTGTCATCCTGTGTGCTGCATCCAGAAAAAAGTGCTATGAGTTGCTAGACCAGCTGGCTGTAAACTTCTCATTGTGGAAGAGGAGTGAAGGCTAAGGGCCAGGACCCTTCCAGAAAGCCTCTGCGGGCTATGCTCGTTAGAGAATAAATTTTTTGTGACAGTGACATCAAGGGACACATAACCAGGAACAGCACTACATTCTCTATCTCCTTTGATCCGCACAACACCTCCAAGAGGTAAGTAGAATTATTATGTCATTTATCAGATGAAAAAATGGTGAATAGAGTTATCTAAAGTCACACCAAAAGCTAATGGTAAAATTTGGACTCATACATTGTCCTGACTCCACTCCACTGATTCTCAAGACCAGATGCCAAAAATGTATAGAAAGAGACAGACAGACAGAGAAAGAGAGCAGGATAGTGGACTGCCCCCTTCTGATAATGCTTCTTACTGGGTTCTTGTCCATTAGAACAGGGTCAGCAAAGGGTTGTTCTGATTAGTTTACCCAGTCCAAAAGTCCGAATACCTTCTGAAGCCTGTGTGTGTGTGTGCTTGCGCTGTTTAAATATCCAGGGTGGTTGTGGGTAATAAAATTCTTATAGAAGCCAGGACTTCTGAGAATTCTGAAGTGAAATCTTACACAGTCACTGCTCATCACTGTCTCATACTATCTGGCTAGCTAATCACTAGCAGGCTACAAGTAGAAAACTCCATCAGTTAACAATTGTAAAGGAAACCACAAATACATGGTGCAAACTTCACCAAATTCTGAGGTAAACGAAGAAACATTGCAAGCTTTTGTATCAAATTGCATAGTCAGACATTATTATTGTGCTGATGAGAATCAAACCTTTTTTTCTCCACACTCTGGAGGCAAAAGAGTAAAATTCCTAGACTCTGAAAACTGGTGAAATGAAGGAGTCAGTCGTTCCAGCCTGTGCCGTGGCTGTAGCCATCCAGCCCTCGTGTGTGCAGCTAAATCCTACAAGAGAGGGAGAAGCAAGCAACCTGGCTTTCCTCTGGTACTGAGGCTTTTTCTCTTCTTGACCAATTCTTTCTAACTAGTAACTCAATTTAGACCACTCATGGTTTAGACAACCCTGAAAAGCCCTTCTCATGTCTCTTAAATTGTGCATATCCCCCACACCCTTTTATTTCTCGAATGGATGCCAGGACAAGATTGGAATAATAATAAGCAACTTCCTGAGACTGTGTTTAAATTTAAACCATATATTTAATAAGAAGTAAAATGGCATGATTCAAAGAAAAATTTTACCCATGTCCATGCAGAGAATATGGTGAATCAATAAAACATGTATTAGGTGTCCATGAAATTTTGTTAGATGTAATTAAGTCTTTAGAAAAGATGTAAAGGCAATGCCTGTAGCTCAGTGAGTAGGGCGCTGGCCACATCCACATACACCAAGGGTGGTGGGTTTGAACCTGGCGTAGGCCTGCTAAACAACAATGGCAACTGCAACCAAAAAATAGCTGGGTGTTGTGGCAGGCACCTGTAGTCCCAGCTACTTGGGAAGCTGAGGCAAAAGGATCACTTCAGCCCAAGAGTTGGAGGTTGCTGTGAGCTGTCTCGCCATGGCACTCTAACCAGTGTGACAGCTTGAGACCCGGTTTCAAAAAAAAAAAACAAAGACAAGATGTAAAATGTAATAAAGTCTTAATGCAATCAATTTTTCTTCAACTGCCAGAATCCGTGAGATACAGGGAATGGGACATCCTTTCAAATTGAAAAAGCTCAAAGGACAAATGAAAATATAAATCTTTCCTTTGTATTCTTAACTGATTAACTTTTTAACATAGGGAAAAGTCATTTATTAAAAAGCACAAAGCACTTTATTTGGCATAATTCTTATATCAACTCAGGATTTGAGACTTACCAGCATTTTTCAGAAAGAGAATTCAGGCACCTAGAGTTGACGTCTTTATTTGTACTGTTAGGAATTGTCTACAGGTACTAACCTGATGCTTTGATTCTGGACTTTATCATAACCACCATATACCCCAAATAGTCAATATTTTTGCATCCCAGTTTTCACAAATAAGAGAACTGAGGTTCATACAGGTTAATTGATAAGTGCAGATTTTTTATTTTCTCTATACATACACATATGTTTATTTGGTTTCCATTTTTTGCCTTCACAGAATTAAAAAGGCTTAAAATTTAGTAACAATAACAATGTTTAAGATAAGGACTAGAAACAAAAATATGACAAAGAACAAACAAAGATAAATACATTCAGAAAAGAAATCAGATAATTGCTGCAATGAAATATTGAGCAATAATAATAATAATGCAAAAAAGGTAACATTCACATTGTCAGATAAATGTATGTCTATCATAGAATGCTTTGACTCTCAGGTTCAGTATGGAGTTATCAGTTAACTTCTTCTTCTTTTTTTTTTTTTCCAAAGTACAGATTTACTGGTTCAAGTAAATGGTTATGAAATTCTTAAAGACACATTCATTCTCTGTCTTTCTTTGACTTTCCCAGCCTCAGGTATAGCTCCTCATATTAACATTGAACCTGGTGGCACCAGAGACATTCAGCTGACTTGCACATCCACAGGGTGGTACTCAGAGCCTGAGGTGCAATGGAAGGACCTGCAAGGACGGCTTTTGGTACCAGACACTAAGAGAACAACAACAGAAGAGAATGGCCTGGTTTCTGTGGAAACATCTATCACAGTGTATGGACATTCAGGAGGAGGTGTGTCCTGTCTCATAAGGAACCCAGTGCTGAATGTGGAGAAGGGATCGCACATCTCCATTGCACATGAGTTTTTTCTACAAAGTCAGCAACCTTAGGTGTCACAGTTGATGTAGAATGTAAATGTTTTGGCACAGTAACTGAGATAACGCCGGAAAGGCTATGTTAACCACTGTGATAAAAATGTGTCAAATGGTTTATGAAGTGAGTGTATGATGCCCCATAATCATATCATTGTATACAGTTATGATTTAATAAAAAAATAAAAAAAAAAAAAGAAAGTGTAACTGGATAAGATCCAAGAGATCTAGGCAAATGTTCTGGTTCACCTACTAGTATCTCCTGTGTTGGAAGCTATAAAATTGACCTGTTTTCTTCTTTTGTATTCTTCTCTGTGAAAAAGGTGTGTCATTATTTTACTTTCTAAAAGTGAATGCATGGATATGCAAAAGCATTCAAAGGGTAACAAACTATTTTGAAGTCTAACCATCCCCTAATCCCGCTGGGCAGGGAAACCATTTATGATGATTTGGAATTTACTCTCTCATCGTCAAGTGAGTCTGAATCCTGGCAGACATCGCCACCTACCAGCTTTGTGACTCTAGACTAGTATTGACCTTCCTAGGCCTGGCTCCCTACTGTTAAAGCGAGATAAAAATGTGGTTTACCTGAAAAGATTGTTATGAGTAGTAATTGATGTAATTCATATTACAAGCAGAGAAGAGCTCAGGCACCCATTCTATCCTCTACAGCTACCCAAAGTGCTGTTTGAAAAAATGAAGTTTGCTCAAATACTTCCCTGTGAGTTTTGGTAATTGTTTTTGTTATTCAAGGAGAAACAATGCAGCCTGTAACAAGGCTTTTCTCTTGCACTTTGTTGTCTCTCTGTCCTCTTCTTTAGTCCCTTCCTCTCTTTTTCTCTCCTCCTTTCCATACCCCACATCAATCCTGTAGACCAGTGTTTTTCCACCTTTTTATCTCACAGCATACTTGAACCTTAAACTTTGGCAGCACACTCAAATATTGTTGACCCGAAAACAAGAATACACTCACTGTACTTTGAACTTCTTTAGAAAATACTTTAATTAATGATCTTAATTATTAACCAGCACTCTGGTTGAACATTGCTGTACACATATACAGCTCAGATCCCTCACGTGCACTGATACCACATCCCTTCTGTCTTGTCACAATTAAGAGTTTCCCTCTGTTCTTTCAAGACCACTCAGATATGGCCTTTACTAGGAGACCACCTCGACCGCCTGTGTATGTAGTGCCCTCTGTTTCTCCCTATTGTTCTTTGTATTGTGTGTTTTTCTGTCTCATCAGGTTGGATATAAGCCCATCAAGGACACAAGATCTTCATTATTTTATATCCGCATTACTTTTCAAATACTCAGCCCTAAATAGTTTGGTCCCAAGAATTTCAGATAAGGAATCCTTGATCTGTGTACAGAAAAGAAATTGATGACCTTCACTAAATGGAACATACTAACTTCAGAGTCCCAGTTCTCATGTAGCATTAACTGACACATCTGGCCTTTATTTATGCCTAACAACCTTCCTGATGCTATGAATATCCATTTCCCCTTTTTAAAACTAACATTGGGTGGAGACAAGATGGTTGACTGAAGCCAGCTTTCCACAGAGGCTCCCATCCAGAAGGAGATTTAAAGGACAGAAATTTAGCAAGTAACCTTGCAGATTAGAGCTGCGCCAAGAGAGAAGGTTGAAGAATGCACATCAACCCTGCTGAGGCGAGCTGTGACCCCAAGGATACCAACAAAAGGTACAAAATCCATCACCAAGCAGACAGGAGTCCCCACCCCCATGAGAACAACTCTGAGTACCCAATAAACAAATGAGCAGAGTTCAAAAGTCCTCCCATTATACTCCACGGGAGAGAACCTCTAAAAACTGGACCTACTTTTGCTGCTAGGGTGCCATGGTGCTCTCCAGGCATAAAACTGTGTAAAACTGCATATATTCTCTACTTGCAATTCTGAGCTCCCAGCCCTCCCCTCCACTCTCACTCTAAGTTCTGGGGGCCTGTCCCTCAGGATTCCAGATTCTTGGGTGATTTCTGAGGAGTGCAGACAGGGCCTGGACTGCAGCTGGTCAATGCTGATTCTGCGGCACGGGAGTGAGGAGAGGACGGATGGCTGAGAGGGAACCGCACTGGAGCAGCAGTGCCAGAAGGCGAAGAGCAGCAGCTGTTTTTGGTAACAATAGGGCTCACCCCTGGATATTCTGGAGTCACACTCCCTATCTCTCTGGACAACCAGAGGAGGCCGGGCATAATCTCAGGTGGCAAAAACCAGGGAAACAGATCTGGGACGGAAATGAAGGCCCCGTGAGTAAAGGGTTTGCCTGAGGCAGAACCGGCCTGGGTGGAATGAGGGGACTAGAAAACACACGCATAAGGATAGAGTAAGATGGCAGCCGAGTAACAGCTTCCCTGCATCTGGGCAGTGTGAATCTGGGGAGATAAGACTTCAGGCATCTCTGGCTGGTGGGATCTGCCTATAATCATACCTTTGAGGATACAGGGAGTCAGCGAGAGACTTCTGGATCCCAAGGGGAGGACAAAAACAGTGGAAAAGTGGCAAGTGGTCGAGTGTGTTCAATCGGCCTAATCCCGCTGACAGCTGTAAGTATAGTAGCAGCGAGACTGCAAACTGGAAAGGCCTTACCTATGAACTGTTTTGGTGTTTTTGGACTTGGCACTCAGTTGAACTGCCTTGGGGAGAGTTTGAGCAGTAGTGCAGAGAATTGGGCATTGTCTAGGTCCCCAGACTGAGCTGCTGAGCTGGACAGAGTAAATAGTGTTCAGCTGTGGGCCGCAGAAAGCCAATGGGAGAGAACTGCCCCAGCACGGTCCGCTCTCAGGGTTGCAAAGCAAGGATCAGGCAGGAACTAGTAACCTAGTGACTGAGCAGCCTAAAGGCGGGGACTGAGCCGACTTACATTCCTAACACTCAGGGGCAGAGTGAGACTAGTTTTGGCACACTGGCTAAGTGGATAGTCACTTCAGCAGTAATTCCAGTGACAAGCACTTTCCTGGGAAAGCTTCTGCTTAGCAAGTTTAGAAGTTTAAAGTGCCTTTTAAGAAGGCTGAAGAGAGATTTAGGGAGTCTACCCTGTGGGGTTTGAGAAATCAGCAGAGGCCTCCAGTCGTATCAGCATGGTGATTAACACCTCATACCCCAGAAGACCACCTGTTGCCCAGACAATATTCAACAAGATATATATACTGCTTTGTTTTTCGTTGTTTTTTTCTTCTTGCTTGTTTGTTTTTTATTTTGATGTTGTTGTTTTGTTTTTTAATTTCAACCTTTTCTGTAAAGATTTTTTTCTTTCTCAATTTTTCTAGTTAAAATACAATATCCCATTGATGCCTTTTTCAATAACTAGAACTTCATTTTTGCAAGTATTTTTACCCCTATTATTTCGTTTTTCACCCAATTTTATCCTGTAAAGTTTTCTGTTTTTTTTTTGTTTCGGTATGATTTATAACATTTTTGTCTTTCCTGTCTACTTGGTGGAGGTAGGGTACTGTGTCTGCTTAGGTTAGGAAAGAGGTGCTGACCTCAAGGGAACCACCCAACCAGTAACCCCCAGACGTTGGGTTTTTTTTAACATTGTACAAAAGTACACTACTATACACCTGTATTGCTCTGTCTCCCTCTTTCTGTGCCTCCCTTATTTTTCTCAATATTCCTTTTACCCACCCCCTCTCCTTTCTCTATTTTCTTTTTGTTCTTTCCTGCTTTCTTTCATCCCTTCTTGCTTTTCAACCTTCTCATCCTTCTGGTCCTATACCAAAAGGACTCATTGAAACCTAAGTCCACAGGCACGGGAACTTAAACAGCAAGAGGAAGTGAAAGGAAAATTAGGGCAAGGAAACAGATAAAAGAAATCACTCATGAGAAAGAATCAGCAGAAAACTCCAGGCAACATGAAGAACCAGTCCAGAACCAGTCCAGGGACCATGAGGTAGCTACTGCAGAGGATTCCACCTACAAAGAAATGTTAGAAATGACAGAAAGGTAATTTAGAATACACATGATAAAAACAATGAAGGAAATGATGGAAACAATGAAGGAAACTGCTAAGAACATGGAAAATAACCACAAGGAAATCCAAAAACAGAATCAAATAAGAGATGAACAATATGAAGAATATAGAAAGGATATAGCAGAGCTGAAGGAACTAAAGCAGTCAATTTGGGAACTTAAAGATGCAATGGAAAGTATCAGCAACACATTACACCTCACAGAAGAAAGAATTTCAGAGGTAGAAGACAAAGTTCTTGAGATAACTCAGATAGTAAAAGGGGCAGAAAAGAAGAGAGAGAAAGCAGAACATTCACTGTCAGAATTATGGGACTTTATGAAGCGTTCGAACATACAAGTTATAGGAATCCCCGAAGGGGAAGAAGAATGCCCCAGAGGAATGGAAGACATACTAGAGAATATTATAAAAGAAAATTTCCCAATTATCACCAAAGATTCTGACACACAGCTTTCAGAGGGATATCGGACCCCAGGTCGCCTCAACTCTAACCGAGCTTCTCCAAGACACATTGTGATGAACCTGTCCAAAGTCAAGACAAAAGAAAAGATTCTTCAAGCTGCCAAGAGTAAGCGCCAATTGACCAACAGGGGCAATTCCATGAGAGTGACTGCGGACTTCTCTAATGAAACTTTCCAAGCAAGAAGTCAGTGGTCATCTACCTTTAATCTACTTAAACAGAACAATTTGCAACCCAGAATTCTGTACCCTGATAAGCTAAGCATTAAAATTGACAGAAAAATCAAATCATTTACAGATATACAAACATTGACGAAATTTGCCATAACAAGACCACCTCTGCAGGAAATACTTCAACCTGTTCTACACAATGACCACCACAATAGATCCGCAGCAAAGTAAGAACTGAGAAATTAAAGAACAGAACCTAACCTCCACACTGAAGCAAAGGATAAAACTAAGACATGGACTCTCAAAAATAAGATGAATAGAATACTACCACACTTATCAATTATCTCAATAAATGTTAATGGCTTGACTTCCACACTGAAGAGACATTGATTGGCTGACTAGATTAAAAAACACAAGCCATCTATTTGCTGTCTGCAAGAAACACACCTGGCTTCAAAACACAAATTAAAACTCCAAGTCAAGGGTTGGAAGACAATTTTGCAGGCAAATGGAATTCAGAAGAAAAGAAGAGTTGCGATCTTATTTTCAGATACATGTGGATTTAAAGCAACTAAAGTCAAAAAAGACAAAGATGGTCACTTTATATTGGTCAAGGGAAAAATACAACAAGAAGACGTTTAAATTCAAAATATTTATGCACCCAATTTAAATGCTCCCAGATTCTTGAAACAGACCTTACTCAGTCTGAGCAATATGATATCTCATAATACCATAATAACAGGGGACTTTAACACTCCTCTTACAGAGCTGGACAGATCCTCTAAACAGAAATTAAACAAAGATATAAGAGAATTAAATGAGACCCTAGAACAACTGTACTTGATAGATGCATATAGAACACTCCATCCCAAAGATAAAGAATATACATTCTTCTCATCATCCCATGGAACATTCTTCAAAATCAATCATATCCTGGGACACAAAACAATTATCAATAGAATCAAAAGAATTGAAATTTTACCTTGTATCTTCTCAGACAATAAGTCACTAACGGTGGAACTCAACTCTAACAAAAACGTTCGACGCCACACAAAGGCATGGAAACTAAACAATCTCCTGTTGAATAACAGATGGGTGCATGAAGAAATAAAACAGGAAATCATTAACTTCCTTGAGCATAACAACAATGAAATCACAAGCTACCAAAACCTGTGGGATACTGCAAAAGCAGTTTTCAGAGAAAACTTTATTGCTTTAGATGCCTACATTCAAAAAACAGAAAGAGAGCGCATCAACAAACACACAAGCCATCTTATATACTTGGAAAAAAAAGAACAATCGATGCCTAAACTCAGTAGAAGAAAAGAAATATCCAAAATCAAATCAGAGATCAATGAAATTGAAAACAAAAGAATCATTCAGAAAATTGATGAAACAAGGAGTTGGTTTTCTGAAAAAATAAATAAAATAGATAAACTATTGGCCAGACTAACTAGAAATAGAAAAGTAAAATCTCTAGTAACTTCAATCAGAAATGATAAAGGGGAAATAACAACTGATCCCACAGAGATACAAGAGATCATCTCTGAATACTACCAGAGACTCTATGCCTAGAAATTTGACAATGTGAAGGAAATGGATAAATATTTAGAATCATACCCTCTCCCCAGACTTAGACAGGAAGACATAGAACTTCTGAACAGACCAATTTCAAGCACTGAGATAAAAGAAACAATAAAAAATCTTCCAACCAAAAAATGCCCTGGTTCAGATGGCTTCACACCAGAATTTTATCAAACCTTCAAGGAAGAGCTTATTTCTGTACTGCAGAAATTATTCCAAAAAAATCAAGGAAGAAGAAATCTTCCCGAACACATTCTATGAAGCAAACATCACCCTGATACCAAAACCAGGAAAAGACCCAAACAAAAAGGAGAATTTCAGACCAATCTCACTCGTGAATATAGATGCAAAAATTCTCAACAAAATCCTAGCCAACAGATTACAGCTTATCATCAATAAAGTCATACATCATGATTAAGTAGGTTTCATCCCAGGGATGCAAGGCTGGTTTAACATATCCAAGTCCATAAATGTTATCCACCATATTAAAAGAGGCAAAAATAAAGATCATATGATCCTCTCAATAGATGCAGAAAAAGCATTTGATAAAATCCACCATCCTTTTCTAATGAGAACACTGAAGAGTATAAGCATAGGTGGCACATTTCTAAAACTGACTGAAGCTATCTATGACAAATCCACAGCTAATATTTTACTAAATGGAGTAAAACTGAAAAGCTTTTCCTGTTAGAATGGGAACCAGACAACGTTGTCCTCTGTCACCTTTACTATTCAACATAGTGCTGGAAGTACTAGCCAATACAATTAGGCAAGACAAGGAAATAAAGGGAATCCAAATGGGAGCAGAGGAGGTCAAACTCTCCCTCTTTGCTGATGACATGATCCTATACTTAGAGAATCCCAAAGACTCAACCACAAAACTCCTAGAAGTCATCAAAAAATACAGTAATGTTTCAGACTATAAAATCAATGTTCACAAGTCAGTAGCCTTTGCATACGCAAGTAACAGTGAAGATGAGAATATAATTAAGGACACATCTCCCTTCACCATACTTTCAAAGAAAATGAAATACCTGGGAATATAACTAATGAAGGAGGTGAAGGACCTCTATAAAGAAAATTATGAAATCCTCAGAAAGGAAATAGCAGAGAATATTAACAAATAGAAGAACACACCATGCTCGTGGATGGGAAGAATCAATATTGTTAAAATGTCTATACTTCCCAAAGCAATCTACCTATTCAATGCCATTCCTATCATAATACCAACATCATACTTTCAAGATTTGGAAAAAATGATTCTGCGTATTGTATGGAACCAGCTAAGGCAGTTCTTAGAAATAAAAATAAAGCTGGGGGCATCAGCATACCAGATTTTAGTCTGTACTACAAAGCCATAGTGGCCAAGACAGCATGGTACTGGCACAAAAATAGAGACACAGACACTTGGAATTGAATAGAAAACCAAGAAATGAAACTAACATCTTACAACCACCTAATCTTAGATAAACCAAACAAGAACATACCTTGAGGTAAAGACTCTCTATTCAATAAATGGTGTTGGGAGAACTGGATATCTACATGTTAAAAAGACTGAAACTGGACCCACACCCTTCCCCACTCACAAAAATTGATTCAAGATGGATAAAAGACTTAAATTTAAGGCATGAAACAATAAAAATCCCCAAAGAAAGCATAGGAAAGACACTGGAAGGTATTGGCCTGGGGAAAGACTTCATGAAGAAGACTGCCATGGCAATTGCAACAACAAAAATAAACAAATGCGACTTAATTAAACTGAAAAGCTTCTGTACAGCTAAGGAGACAATAACCAAATCAAAGAGACAACACACACAATGGGAAAGGATATTTGCATATTTTGAAACAGACAAAAGCTTGATAACTAGGATCTATAGAGAACTCAAATTAATCCACATGAAAAAAGCCAACAACCCCATATATCAAAGGGCAAAACACATGAATAGAACCTTCTCTAAAGATGACAGACGAATAGCTAACAAACATATGAAAAAATGTTCATCATCTCTATATATTAGAGAAATGCAAATCAAAACAACCCTGAGATATCATCTAACCCCAGTGAGAATGGCCCACATCACAAAATCTCAAAACTGCAGATGCTGGTGTGAATGTGGAGAGAAGGGAACACTTTTACACTGCTGGTGGGACTGCAAACTAGTACAACCTTTCTGGAAGGAAGTATGGAGAAATTTCAAAGCACTCAAGCTAGACCTCCCATTTGATCCTGCAATCCCATTACTGGGCATCTACCCAGAAGGAAAAAAATCCTTTTATCATAAGGACACTTGTACTAGACTGTTTATTGCAGCTCAATTTATAATCGCCAAAATGTGGAAACAGCCTAAATGCCCACCAACCCAGGAATGGATTAACAAGCTGTGGTATATGTATACCATGGAATACTATTCAGCCATTAAAAAAAATGGAGACCTTACATCCTTCGTATTAACCTGGATGGACGTGGAAGACATTATTCTTAGTAAAGCATCACAAGAATGGAGCAGCATGAATCCTATGTACTCAATTTTGATATGAGGACAATTAATGACAAATAAGGTTATGGGGGGTGGAAAAGCAGTGAGAGGGAAGGAGGGAGGGGCCGGAGCCTTTGTGCGTGCCACACCTTCTGGGGGCAAGACATGATTGCAAGAGGACACTACCTAACAAATGAAATCAGTGTAACCTGGCTTATTGTACCCTCAATGAATCCCCAAGAATAAAAAAAAAAAAAAAAGAATAGAAAAAGAAAGAAAATGCCGCATATTGCAGTAGACTCCCATGGTGGGGCTGACCCTGAGGACCGTATTACTGAGCCCAAGATGCACCCAGCCCTCAGGGGATAATCAGCCTAGACAAAGGAAGGCAGGAGGCTAGAACTAACAGCTAACTGTGCTGCAAATACAAACCTGCAGGAGCAAAGACAGGGCCTGAGGCGCAGGTTCGGGGAACATGAAACAGCTTTTCTTTTGCAGGGGAATTTAGCAGGGACAGAAAAAAATTCCTGCAAAATTGTTCTCTCTCAGTAACATCAATCAGGGGTGGAGCTGGAACTGAGTGAATACCCCCCATCCTCCATCAAGCGCCCAAGGTTGTTAGGCCTCACCTCCCCCTGCTGGATAGAGGCAGAGAACAGCGGCCTGGCTGAGCAGAAATAGATTTCCTTGTGATTCAGGCAGGTGCAACCCCCCGGAATATCTGCTCATTGGAGGCAACTGGATCACAGCCCTGCGGGGTTATCAGTGACTGGGTGTGACAGAGGTGCAAGGTGGGGAAGGAGGCATCAACATTCCCATACTAATCTCTTTGCTGGGTGGGTCCTCCTGACTTCACAGAGCATCACAGCAAGTAATATTTGAGTTGTCAGCAGACCCCTGTGATCTAGTTGCCAGAGACCTTTGAAACTTTCCCACCTGAGACAGGTGCTGACTGAGACAATTGATTTGGACCTTTTGAACTGAGCCAATCGCCCGAGGACTATCCAAGTGCTGCCCTGGCTGTGTGGTTGTAGGAAGGTTTGATTTTTCTTTTCCAGTTGTTACCTGTGGGGGGCGGGGTGACTTAATTGCTGGTATTTCTCCACAGCTGAGACTTCAACCCAGAGTAACTGTTTCACTAGGGTCAAACAGAAACCAGCTGAAAACAAGACAGATCCACTTAGCCCCACCACACCAAACAGGTCCCGAGTTTCCCAGGCCTTAGCACTGTACGGGTCCTCAACAAAGCTCCAGGAGAAAAGTCAAATGGTGTAAAATCATGGGGCAGAATCAGCGGAAAAACTCTGGTAACATGAATAACCAGAATAGATCAATGCCCCCCAAGGAAAGATATAGCAGATGTAAATGAAGATCCCATTCATAAACAGCTGGCCACAATGTCAGAAATCAAATTCAGAATTTGGATTGCAAACAAGATTAGTAGAATGGAGGAACATTTGGAATTAGAAATTCAAGGAGCAATTCAAATGTTGGAATTAGAAATTCGAGGATAAATTCAGAAGTTGTCTCAAGAATTTAATGAATTAAAAAAAAAAAACCACCAAAGATTCTGACGCACTGAAGCACGAATTTCCAGCCCCCAAAGATCTGAAAAAATACAGTAGAATCCCTCAGTAACAGAGTGAAGCAAGCAGAAGAAAGGATTTCTGACATTGAAGACAAAGCTTATGAATGCTCCCAACCTCTCAAAGAGGAAGAAAAATGGAGAGCAAAAACGAATCATTCTCTCAGAGAGCTCTGGGAAATTTTGAAGAAGGCTAATATCCACCTCATGGGAATCCCTGAAACTGATGAAGTGGCTTTGCAAGGCACAGAGGCCCTTCTCCATGAAATTATGAAAGAGAATTTTCCAGACATCCTAAGAGATTCTGAAATTCAGATAGCATATAATTTAAGAAAGCCAGCATGACTCAACCCAAATAAGACATTCCCCAGGCACATAATTAACTTCACTAAAGTTAATATGAAGGAGAAAATTCTGAAAGCAGCCAGACTTAAGAAATCCATTATCTACAAAGGGAAAAATATTAGAATGACTGCAGATCTCTCTGCTGAAACTTTGCATCCAGAAAAGGGTGGTCATCAACTTTTAATCTCCTAAAACAAAATAACTTTCAACCCCGGATCCTGCATCCAGCTAAACTGAGTTTCATTTATGATAGAAAAATTAAATACTTTAATGACATTCACATGTTGAAGAAATTTGCCATAACCAAACCAGCTCTTCAGGATATTGTCAGACCTATCCTCTATAATGACCAGCCCAATCCTATACCACAAAAGTAAACTCACCAGAAACTTTTGATCAAACTTCAACTTCCACAGTGGTGAAAGTATTAAAAATGTCCACTGGACTTTCGAAAAACTTGATACACAAAACTTTACCATACTTATCTATATTCTCCATTAATGTAAATGGCTTAAACTGCCTTCTAAAGAGGCACAGGTTGGCTGACTGGATACAAAAACTCAGACCAGATATTTGTTGCATACAAGAATTACATCTTACCTTAAAAGATAAATACAGACTCAGGGTGAAAGGATGGTCATCCATATTTCAGGCAAATGGTAATCAGAAAAAAGCAGGTGTTGTAATTCTATGTGCAGACACAATAGACTTTAAACCAACAAAAGTAAGGAAGAATAAGAATGGTCACTTCATATTTGTTCAGGGTAATACTCAATATGATGAGATTTCAATTATGAATATTTATGCACCCAACCAGAATTCGCCTCAATTTATAAGAGAAACTCTAACAGACATGAGCAACTTGATTTCCTCCAGCTCCATAATAGCTGGAGATTTCAACACTCCTTTGGCAGTGTTGGATAGATCCTCAATAAGAAGCTGTGCAAAGAAATTTTAGATTTAAACCTAACCATCCAACCTTTGGATTTAGCAGACATCTACAGAACTTTTCGTCCCAACAAAATTGAATACACATACTTCTCATCAGCCTTCAGAACATACTCCCAAATCGATCACATCTTAGGTCACAAGTCTAACCTCAGTAAATTTAAAGGAATTCAAATTATTCCTTGCATCTTCTCAGACCACCATGGATAAAAGTTGAACTCAGTAACAACAGGAATCTGCATACTCATACAAAAACACAGAAGTTAAATAAACTAATGCTGAATGATAGCTGGGTCAGGGATGAGATTAAGAAGGAAATTGCCAAATTTTTGGAACAAAACAACAATGAAGACATGAATTATCAGACCTTCTGGGATACCGCAAAGGCAGTCCTAAGAGGGAAATCTATAGCACTGCAAGCCTTCCTCAAGAGAATGGAAAGAGAGGAAGTTAACAACTTAATGGGATATTTCAAGCAACTGGAAAAGGAAGAACATTCCAACCCCAAACCCAGTAGAAGAAAAGAAATAACCAAAATTAGAGCAGAATTAAATGAAATTGAAAACAAAAGAATTATACAACAGATCAATAAATCAAAAAGCTGGTTTTTTGAAAAGGTCAATAAAATAGATAAACCTTTGGCTAACCTAACCAGGAAAAAAATAGTAAAATCTCTAATTTCATCAATCAGAAATGACAAAGACAAAACAACAACAGACTCCTCAGAAATTAAAAAAAATCCTTAATGACTATTAAAAGAAACTTTATTCTCAGAAATATGAAAATCTGAAGGAAATTGACCAATACTTGGAAGCACGTCACCTTCAAACACTTAGCCAGTATCAAGTGGAAATGTTGAACAGGCCTATATCAAGTTCTGAAATACCATCAACCATACAAAATCTCCCTAAAAAGAAAAGCCCGGGACCAGATGGCTTCACATCAGAATTCTACCAAAACCTTAAAGAGGAACTCGTACCTAGATTACTCAACCTGTTCCAAAATATAGAAAAAAAAAGGAAGACTACCCAACACATTCTATGAAGCAAACATCACCCTGATCCCAAAACCAGGAAAAGACCCAACAAGAAAACAAAATTAGAGACCAGCATCACTAATGAATATAGATGCAAAAATATTCAACAAGATCCTAACAAACATAATCCAGCAACACATTAAACAAATTATACATCATGACGAAGTCCATTTTATCCCAGGGTCTCAAGGCTGGTTCAATAAATGTAAATCTAAAAATATAATTCAGCACATAAACAAACTAAAAAACAAAGACCATACGATTCTCTCAATTGATGCAGAAAAAGCTTTCGATAATATCCAGCATCCCTTCATGATCAGAACACTTAAGAAAATTGGTATAGAAGGGACATTTCTTAAACTGATAGAGGCCATCTACAGTAAACCCACAGCCAACATCGTATTGAATGGAATGAAATTGAAATCATTTCCACTCAGATCAGGAACCAGGCAAGGTTGCCCATTGTTTCCACTGCTCTTTAACATTGTAATGGAAGTTTTAGCCATCGCAATTAGGGAAGAAAAGGCAATCAAGGGTATCCATAGAGGGTCAGAAGAGATCAAACTTTCACTCTTCACAGATGATATGATTGTATATCTGGAAAACAACAGGGATTCTACTACAAAACTCTTAGAAGTGATCAAGGAATACAGCAGCATCTCAGGTTACAAAATCAACAGTCATAAATCGGTAGCCTTTATATATACCAACAATAGTCAAGCTGAAAAACCAGTGAAGGCCTCTATTCCAGTCACAGTAGTGTCAAAGAAGATGAAATATTTGGGAGTTTATCTAACAAAGGACGTGAAAGATCTCTATAAAGATAACTATGAAACTCTAAGAAAATAAATAGCTGAAAATGTTAACAAATGGAAAAACATACCATGCTCATGGCTGGGACAATCAACATTGTTAAAATGTCCATACTACCCAAAGCAATATACAATTTTAATGCAATCCCTATTAAATCTCCACTGTCATACTTGAAAGATCTCAAAAATATAACACTTTGTTTTATATGGAATCAGAAAAAAACTCAAGGGCAGTGCCTGTGGCTCAGTCGGTAAGGCGCCG
Source organism: Nycticebus coucang (assembly GCF_027406575.1). Taxonomy (NCBI): domain Eukaryota; kingdom Metazoa; phylum Chordata; class Mammalia; order Primates; family Lorisidae; genus Nycticebus; species Nycticebus coucang. The sequence continues at coordinate 12,924,292 of NC_069799.1, read as the reverse complement.
GCCCCATATACCAAGGGTGGTGGGTTCAAACCTGGCCCCGGCCAAACTCCAACCAAAACATAGCTGCGCGATGTGGTGGGCGCCTGTAGTCCCAGCTACTCGGGAGGCTGAGGCAAGAGAATCGCTTAAGCACAGGAGTTGGAGGTTGCTGTGAGCTGTGTGATGCCATGGCACTCTACAGAGGGCCATAAAGTGAGACTCTGTCTCTACCGAAAAAAACTCAAATAGCCAAGACATTACTCAGAAATAAAAATAAAGCAGGAGGAATCACGCTACCAGACCTCAGACTATACTATAAATCAATAAATGATCAAAACAGCATGGTACTGGCACAAAAACAGAGAGGTCGATGTATGGAATAGAATAGAGAACCAAGAGATGAACCCAGCTACTCACCGTTATTTGATCTTTGACAAGCCAATTAAAAACATTCACTGGGGAAAAGATTCTCTATTTAACAAATGGTGCTGGGTGAACTGGCTGGCAACCTGTAGAAGACTAAAACTGGACCCACACCTTTCACCATTAACTAAGATAGACTCTCACTGGATTAAAGATTTAAACTTAAGACATGAAACTATAAAAATACTAGAAGAGGGGCGGCGCCTGTGGCTCAGTGAGTAGGGTGCCGGCCCCATATGCTGAGGGTGGCGGGTTCAAACCCAGCCCCGGCCAAACTGCAACAAAAAAATAGCCGGGCGTTGTGGCGGGCGCCTGTAGTCCCAGCTGCTCGGGAGGCTGAGGCAAGAGAATCACGTAAGCCCAAGAGTTAGAGGTTGCTGTGAGCTGTGGGATGCCACGGCACTCTACCCGAGGGTGGTACAGTGAGACTCTGTCTCTACAAAAAAAAAAAAAAAAAAAAAAAAATGCTAGAAGAGAATGCAGGGAAATCTTTTGAAGAAATCGGTTTGGGTGAATATTTTATGAGGAGGACCCCCCGGGCAATTGAAGCAGCTTCAAAAATACACTACTGGGACCTGATCAAACTAAAAAGCTTCTGCACAGCCAAGAACAGAGTAAGTAAAGCAAGCAGACAGCCCTCAGAATGGGAGAAGATATTTGCAGGTTATGTCTCGGACAAAGATTTAATAACCAGAATCCACAAAGAACTCAAATGTATAAGCAAGAAAAGAACAAGTGATCCCATCGCAGGCTGTGCAAGAGACTTGAAGAGAAACTTCTCTGAGGAAGACAGGTGCATGGCCTACAGACATATGAAAAAATGTTCATCATCCTTAATCATCAGAGAAATGCAAATCAAAACTACTTTGAGATATCACCTAACTCCAGTAAGATTAGCCCATATCACAAAAATCCCAAGACCAGAGATGTTGGCGTGGATGTGGAGAAACGGGAACACCTTCTACACTGCTGGTGGGAATGCAAATTAATATATTCCTTTTGGAATGATGTTTGGAGAACACTTAGAGATCAAAAAATAGATCTGCCATTCAATCCTATAATTCCTCTATTAGGTATATACCCAGAAGACCAAAAATGACATTATAACAAAGATATTTGTACCAGAATGTTTATTGCAACCCAATTCATAATTGTTAAGTCATGGAAAAAGCCCAAGTGCTCATCGATCCACGAATGGATTAATAAATTGTTATATGTACACCACGGAATATTATGCAATCTTAAAGAAAGATGGAGACTTTACCTCTTTCATGTTTACATGGATGGAGCTGAAACATATTCTTCTTAGTAAAATATCTCAAAAATGGAAAAAAAGGATCCAATGTACTACTATGAAACTAATTTATGGCTTTTATATGAAAGCTATAACCCAGTTATAACCTAAGAATAGGGAGAAGGGGAAGGGGGAGAGGGAGGGGAGGGAGGGGGGAGGGGCGGAGAGAGGGTGATTGGTGGGATTACACCTGTGGTGCATTTACAAGGGTACATGTGAAACTTAGTAAATGTAGAATATAAATGTCTTAACACAATAACTAAGAAAATGCCAGGAAGGCTATGTTAACCATTGCGATGAAAATGTGTCAAATGGTCTATAAAACCAGTATATGGTGCCCCGTGATCGCATTGATGTACACAGCTATGATTTAATGAAAGAAAAAAAAGAGGCGAATTCAGTTAACTGTAACAGACTGTTATTCTGGTGATAATTTATACTCTTGTGCACACATAGAATTTATACTTTTTCAATATTTAATCTGAAAGAAATATTGGCAAAATAGGACATTTTAGGCAACAGAAACTATCATTGGTTAGCTATGACTTCCTCCTCTTTGTGTGTGTTCGTTTTCATTTATAGGAGTGGATTCATTGTAGATATATTTCTTCACTTTCTTACGTTCAGCATTGAGATCTCTATGTTCCTTTATCAGGCTCATTAGAATGTTTCTAGATTTTTATTCATTTTAGATTTATAAATGGTTGTAATGCATATTCCTCTGTCTTCTAAGTACAAGGTAATACAGCTGGTTCATAACATTCACTACTTTCAATTACATAAGATGATCAAATTGGTCTTCACAGTTGCTATACTTACTGATGTTTATTTCTAAGAATAATGAATAAATGTAATTTTCTTCCCATTATCCATCAAAATATTTAAAATATTTTAAATTATTTCCAATTTTAATAGTTTAAAAAGTCTCCTCCTGTTTTATTGTGTTTCCACAGATTCCCAACATGAGAATATATATCTATTCTATTATCTGTCACTTATTATATACCATTCCCTTGTCCTCTTCCTTAAATTCATTCTTTGTATCATTAGCCCATTTTTCAGTTGTTTACTTTCATTTTAAAAAATATTTATTATTTCTTAATATTCAACATTTGTTCATTAGATATCATGGAAAGATTTTTTTTCTCAATGTCTTTTGTTTTCATCTATGGTATATATTACAAATCTAGGAGTATTTGATTTGTCACATTTAATTTTTTTCATATTTTTCTATGGGACCTATGCTTTTTCTTTTCTCTAAAATTTTTATTTTCCCTTTAAATATCCTCCAGTAAAATACTCTATCAATGTTATTTTTTTCCAGATACACTGTCCTATCCCACCCAGTTAGCCTCAGACCATCAGAGACACACGTACACTCTGATGACATAAGGTGCATAATACCATTATAATGAGGGAGACCACAAGCAAAGGAAGAGGCAGCATTTCACTAAACAAGAAAGAGTCAGAATTATTATAGGAATTTGGGGAAGAGTGGCATGTTAGTAAGATTTAAATAAAGCAATGTTTTGATGGCTCAAAACCAAGCAGGGGTCTGTTTAAAGGGTTGACATGAGGTCTGGATTGCAGAGTCAACCCAAGGGCCCTTTCCTTAAAAATGATAAATTTAAAGGAGAAAGAATTATCATGTCCAGAAACTCCTGGGTTAGAAATTGGCTTCTTGGGGCGGCGCCTGTGGCTCAGTGAGCAGGGTGCCGGCCCCATATGCCGAGGGTGGCGGGTTCAAGCCCAGCCCTGGCCAAATTGCAACAAAAAAATAGCCGGGCGTTGTGGCGGGCGCCTGTAGTCCCAGCTGCTCTGGAGGCTGAGGCAGGAGAATCATGTAAGCCCAAGAGCTGGAGGTTGCTGTGAGCCGTGTGATGCCACGGCACTCTACCAAGGGCAGTAAAGTGAGACTCTGTCTCTACAAAAAAAAAAAAAAAGAAAAGAAATTGGCTTCTTCTCTGTATCAGAGTAACCAAGAAAGGAGGACACATTTTATTTGTAATGATGAAGTTCCCATCAGGAAAATGGCGTATAGTTTATTTTAAAGCTTTGGTCTTCCGAGTAAGAAAGCAGTAGGGTATTGTTAAGACACTATAGCTGTGGAGTATCTTCAGGACAAACAAAGCTTCCTGTTACTTTAAGGTTGGCTCTATTTGTATCTGCTACTTCAACCTTATGAATGGCAGGCAGGTTTTTACTTCCTCAGTATTTCCTCAATATTTAGGACTATAATTTATATGAACCAATGGCAGGAAAAAAAATTTTGTATATTAATCTTTAATAAGAGAAAAATATGTCATATTTGAGAGCTACTCTTTTTTTATTACTGTTTTGTGACAATATCATAATAATCACATTTTATATGGGTTTCTGCACGTCTACATGTCTCTAGGTTTTATGTTATTCCTTTTCTACTTTTTAAAATTTTTATACTGATACATAATATTTCTATATTTCCTGGGACATTTTTGATATTTTGTAACCTGAATGAACATGGAATGATTAAAGCATGGCCTTTAGGGGTAACAATCTCAATTATTTATTATTTCTATGTGTGGGGAAAATTTCACGTTTTCTCTTCTAGGCATTTTGAAATATAATGGAAGAATGAAAACAGGATAGTTAATGGGTACAAATATGCAGTTAGAATGAAAAAGTTCTTCTTACCATTCCTTTTCTGTCCTTTTTTTTTCTTTTGCAGAGTTTTTGGCCCGGGCCAGGCTTGAACCTGCCACAACCAGTATTTGGGGGCCAGTGCCCTATTCCTTGAGCCACAGGTACTGCCCTCTTTTCTATCCTTCTTTTCTTCATGAACTCATTGTTAGCCTTGTTACTAGACATTTATGGTAACAACTGGTATCTCAGGCTGAGTTGCTTGGTTATTCTTTCTCAATATTAGCTGTTGGTGGATTTTTTATCTTTAAACGTTAGTATCATTTTATGATAAAGTTCTCCTTGTGATTATGTCATTTATGAAAAATAAGAATCTTTTGAAGATTAACTAAAATTTGAATATATCCAGAAAAATCTCTATTTACGTATCACTAGAATAGGGAGATAAACACATTTATTAAGCTGTTTATCAAAACACATTTAATGTAGTATTAGTTAGAAAATGACCCCTCTCATGGTGAAAAAGGTAAAAGTGAAGACTGTGTCCACTGCTACTTCATTAACAATGTAAGTGGCTTATACTAGATTTTTTTTTTTTTTTTTTTTGAGACAGAGAGTCTCACTGTGTCGCCCTGAGTAGAATGCCATGGCATCATCATAGCTCACAGCAACCTCAGACTCTTGGGCTCAAGTGATTCTCCTGTCTCAGCATCCCGAGTAGCTGGGACTACAGGTGCCCACCATAATGCCTGGCTACGTTTTAGAGATGGAGTCTTGCTTTTGCTCAGGCTGGTCTTGAACTCCTGAGCTCAAGCAATCCACCCATCTCGTCCTCCCAGAGTGCTGGGATCGTAAATGTAAGCCACTGCACCTGGCCGATAAATATGATTTGTAAACTGTTGGTGAAATCTAGATAGGTTGTATTTCATTACTTCATATGCGTCCCTCAAAATCAAGATTCAAATCAAGCTCAGAATCAGAAAATCAATTTCATAGAATAGCAATTATTTTACATATCTGAGAACAAATTACTTAATTTTCATTGGGGTATCAGAAAACTTATGGAGAGGCTGGGCACATTGGCTCACACCTGTAATCCTAGCACTCTGGGAGGCCAACTGAATAAACAGAAACATACCTAATGTTCAAGGATAACAATATAATATACAGTTAAGATATCAATGTAACAACATGCTACAAAAACTGATTACAAGTCCTCTCTGGTGTGTTAAAATAACAAAATAGAAGGCAATAAGCCTGAAATGGTCTCTATTGCCCTGGGTTCCTATCTAATAATACCAACATCTAATTCAAATGCATTTTTTGTAAATTACTAACTTAGACACAAAATTTAGGCTTCACCAACCATAAACCACCAGTTAACTGCTTATTACATAACCAGAAACTAGCCACCTGGATGATCCAATAAAGCAACTACATAACTATGACAAATTACTGAATTTGGTTTGCTTCCTCTTGTGCCTTGTAAAAGCCTTTCCTGGCTGGTGCGGTGGTAATCCTAGTACTTTAATCTTAGCACTCTAGGAGGTCGAGGCAGGTGGATGGCTTGAGCTCAGGAGTTCTACACCAGACTGAGCAAGGGCAACACAGTATCTCTAAAAAATACTAGGCAGGCCCAGTGTAGTGGCTCATGCCTGTAATCCTAGCACTCTGGGAAGGCCAACGTAGGTGGATCCCTTGAGCTTAGGAGTTCGAGATCAGCCCGAACAAGAGTCAGACCCCATCTCTACTAAAAAGAGAAAATCTGACTGGGCATCGTGGCAGGCCACCTACAATTCTAGCTATGTAGTAGGCTCAGGCAAGAGGATTTCTCAAGCCCAAGAGTTTGAGGTTACTGTGAGCTATGATGATATCACAACACTCTACCCAGGGTTACAGAGTTAGACTCTGTCTCAAAAAAAATTTTTGTTTAAGATGATGACTTTTCTGTTTGTATCACAATTTATTTCTTTAAAAACAGATGACTAAAAGAGATGCAGTTATAAGACATCTCCCTCCAAATTACCTGCAAATCACTAAAATGTTCCTCTTACACAAAGAAAATATAGATTCATTGATAAATACATGATGAAATTAAGATTATTCCCATGACTACTCACCTAGACAAGACAAAACAACCAAAGCCAAAAGAAGAAATATACAAGATAAGCCATGAACAAAGTTTGAATTATATTTATAGATAAACATATGTAATTTAATTGTGATGGACCTATAGCTGATTCATATTTGAATTAAACCCTATGTGGGCTTAAATCATATATACAATGTTACAAATTCTTATTAAAAATTGTAAGTAGGTAAAACCAAAAACAAAAAATTAATGTCAAGAAGCAACTGCCCCTAAAAATCAGTTACATGGCAATGAAAAACAATAAGAAACATTTGCCCATCTGGGCGCAGTGGCTCACGCCTATAATCCTCATACTCTGGGAGGCCAAGGTGGGTAAATCGTTTGAACTCATGAGTTCGAGACCAGCCTGAGCAAGAGTAAGACCCCGTCTCGACTAAAAATAGAAAAAATGAGGCAAGAGGATTGCTTGAGCCCAGGAGTTGGAGGTTGCTGTGGGCTATGACACCATGGCACTCTACCCAGGGCAACAGCTTGAGACTCTGTCTTCCCCTCTAAAAAAAAAAAAAAGAAGAAACATTTACCCATAAAATTGTGTATGCAAAATTGATATATTAAAAATTTTTTTTCTAGGTAACTACAATGTTCAACTGTGACAGTGTACCTACAGTAAGCAGGAATTTTGAATCACTGGTATGCAGTGTATGGCAATAAAATTTCATAGAAAATAAATTACAATGTTTAATAAAATCCTCTAATGAGAAAATTTTAATAAGTAAGCCGTGTGTTTGGTCAAACCCTGGGGCCTCAGAATCCTTGGAAAGGTGTGCCAAGTGAGGCCAACACAGGTGTCAGCAGACTCAGACCCTCAGCAATCACTGCACCATCCCTGTGTCTTACTAATGTGGGGTGGTGAGCACTATTCCCCTGATGCTCATTACCAATTGTGGGTGCCCCACTCACGAGATCCCATGCCCAGACCTATCTGTGCTGTGTTAGGAAAGCACCCGGATACAAATTACCAGTTTCATTATGAAGAACCCATGGGACATTCTACTCCCTTTGTGGCTTGTCTCAAAATGGCTAGTGCCAGTGGGCCTCCATCTAGTGCAGGGGTCCTCAAACTTTTTAAACAGGGGGCCAGTCCACTGTCCCTCAGACCATTGGAGGGCCAGACTATGAACAAATTCCTATGCACACTGCACATATCTTATTTTGAAGTAAAAAAACAAAATGGGAATAAATACAATCACACTGCCTAATGTGGCCTGTGGGCCATAGTTTGAAGACCCCTGATAGTGGAACAGATCCACCCAGGATTTGGTGGAGGTTTTCTGGTGCTCACATCCCCTAGCAATTCCCAATGCAGGCTCTGCTCCTGGGTAACCACATTCACTTTCACCTGCTTTCCCTGCTGGCTCCTCTCTCTTGTTCTCTTTTCTGCTCCTAGTGTCCTACTCTGTCATTCTGTGCCTTTACAATGCTGTTTATGAGCTGGACTACCCAGTTACTGGTAGCTGATTGCACTTCTCAACTTTCCCAGGAGAGGCTGGTGAGAAGATGCCTCTAGTCAGCCATCTGGAAGTACTCTCTACGCAAAATAATCTACAGATTTAATTCATTCCACAACAAACTACCAATGGCATATTCCACAGATCTGAGGAAAAATATTCTATGCTTTTTTGTGAAACCAGAGAAGAGCCCAAATAGCCAAAGCACTCATTAGCAATAAGAAGAAAGCTAGAGGTCCGGGCATGGTGGCTCATGCCTATATTCCCAGCACTCTGGGAGGCCAAGGCAGGTAGATTGCTTGAGCTCAGGAGTTTGAGACCAGCCTGAGCAAGAGGGAGATGATGTCTCTAAAAAATAGCCAGGCATTGTGGTGGGTGCTTGTAGTCCCAGCTACTTGGGAGGCTGAGGCAAGAGAATCACTTGACTCCAAGAATTTGAGGTTGCTGTGAGCTATGAAGCCATAGCGCTCAACTCCAGGGCAACTGACACTCTGTCTAAAAAAATAGAAACAAAGCTAGAGGCATCACATTATCAGATGTCAAATTATACTAAAAGGCCATAGTAACCAAAACAGCAACAAAGCAAATTAACAACCTACAGAATGGGAAAAAGAACATTTCCAATCTATACTTCCAATAAAGGTCTATGTCTAGAATTTCAACAAACTTCATTAAAAAGTGTCAAAAGGCCTGACACAGTGGTTCACACCTGTAATCCTAGCACTTTGGGAGCCAAGGCGGGTGGATTGCCTGAGCTCATGAGTTCGGCACTAGCCTGAGCAAGAGTGAGACCCCCATCTCTTAAAAAACTAGAGAAAACTAGCCAGGCATTGTCATGGATGCCTATAATCCCAGCTACTCAGGAGGCTCAGGCAAGAGGATCACTTGAGCCCAGGAGTTTGAGGTTGCTGTGAGCTATGACGCCATGGCACTCTACCCAAAGGGACAAAATGAGACTCTGTCTCAAAAAAATAACATGCTACAAAGCTATAGTAATCAAAAATAAATAAATAAATATGGCAAAAGACATGAACAGAAGTTTTTTGAAAGAAGCATATGGCTAACAAACATACTTTTAAAATCCTCATCATCACTAATTATGAAATGAAAATTAAACCATGGAAATGAAAATTAAAACCATGAAGTTATATCACCTTACTCTTGTTAGAATGTATTTTATTAAAAAGTTCCAAAAAACATAGATGCTGGCATGGATGCAGAGAGGAAGAATGTTTATACACGCTTGTTGGGACTGAAAATTTGTACAACCCCTGTGGAAAAAAGTATAGTGCTTTCACAAAGAACTGAAAATAGACTTACCATTCAATTCAGCAATCTCAGTACTGAGTATATACCCAAAGAAAGTCTTTCTATCAAAAAGACACACCCACTCAAGTGTTTATGGCAGCACAATTCACAATTGTAAAGATTTTAAATCAGAGAGACAGAGTAAGATGGAACTCTAAAGACAGCTTCTTTGCAGCCCTGTGTAATGAGATTGGGGATAAAAGACTCTAGGCACCTCTGGCTTGTGGGCTCTGCCCAGAAACATCCCTTCAGGGGCACAGGGAAGCAGCAGGAGAGTTCAGGAACCCAAAAAGGAGAATGGAAGCAGTGAAGAAGCGGCAAGTACTAGCATGCAGGTGGAGGCTGGCTGTAGACAGAGAAGGCCTGCCCAGTTGTTTGTTTTTGGATCTGGGGACTTGGTTGAATTACATTGGGAAAGCTTAGGAGAGTGAATGAGTGTTTTGAGCAACATCCAGGAGCCAGGACTGAGCAACCAGGTGGAGCAAAGCTTTCATCATTCAGCTACAGGCCCAGAGCAGCCATTGTTGGAAAGCAGCCTGGCAGGTCCGGCCTTCAAGGTCCTAGTGTGAGGTTGGTTCTGATGCACCTGAAAAGCAGGGCACACACTTCTGCAGAGATTGGGGTGACACGATTTCCTGGGAAAGCCACTGCATGGCCAAGGAACACATTTTGAAAAGGCCAGGAGGTGTCTATTAAGCAGATTAGGGAGAGCTCCAGGCTCCAAACCCTGCGGGGATTAAGGGGATAGAGGTCAGAAACATGGGACCAGGTCTCCTCAACAAGATGGAGGCTTCCAGTTTCCATCTTATACAGTTGTATCAGTTTGAAGTTGCTATGAGCTGTGATGCCACAGCACTCTACCAAGGGTGACATTGTGAGACTATCTCAAAAATAAAATAAAATAAACGCAGAAAAAGCATTTGAAAAAATTCAGCATCGTTTTCTAACAAGAATACTTAAGAAAATATGCATAGGTGGCACATTTCTTAAGCTGATTGAAGCCATCTATGACAAACCCACAGTTAACATCATACTGGAGTAAAACTGAAAGCTTTTCTCCTTAGAACTGGAACCAGATAAGGATGTCCACTATCACCACTATTACTCAACATTGTGTTAGAAGTTGGAAGTTCTAGCCAATGCAATCAGGCAAGAAAAGGATATAAAGGGCAAAGTTGCTGATGATATGAGCTTTTACTTAGAAACCCCCAGAGACTCAACTACAAAACTCTTGGAAGTGATCAGGAAAAACAGTAATGTCTCAGAATATAAAATCAATCTCCACAAATCAGTACCCTTTGTATATGCCAATAATAGCCAAGTTGACAAGCAAATCAAGGACACAATTCCCTTCACAGAAATATCAAAGAAAATAAAATACTTAAGAATATACCTAACAAAAGAGGTGAAGGATCTTTTCAAAGAGAATTATAAAATCCTAAGAAAAGAAATTACAGAAGACACTAATAAATGGAAGAACATACCATTCTGTTGGCTGGGAAGAATCAACATCGTCAAAATGTCTATTCTACCCCAAACAATCTACAGATTCAATGCAATAATCACTATTAAAATACCAACATCATATTTTGAATAACTGGAAAAAATAGTACTTAATTTTGTATGCAACCAGAAAAAAAAAAAAAAAACATATGGCTAAGACTATTCTTAGTAATAAAAGCTGGAGGTATCACCCTACCAGATTTCAGGCTATATTAGAAGTCCACAGTAATATAAACAGCATGATATTAGCACAAAAATAGAGACATAGGCATATGGAAGAGAATAGAAAACCAAGAGATGAAACCAGTCTCTAGTTATCATCTGATCTTTGATAAACCAAACAAAAGCATACAGTGGGGAAAGAATCCCTATTCAATAAATGGTGCTGGGAGAACTGGATAGCCACATGTTAAAAGACTGAAACTCAACCCACACCTTTCACCACTTACAAAAATTGACTCATGATGGATAAAACACTTAAATCTAAAACACAAAATGATAAAAATCTTAGAAGAAAGCATGGGAAAAACTCTTGATGATGTTGGACTGGAGAAAGACTTCAGTGGCCATCACAATAACAACAAAAATTAACAAATGGGACTTAATTAAGGTGAAAAGCTTCTGCCCAGCCAAGGACACAAGTAAAGCAAAAAAACAACATACCTGGGAAAAGATATTTCCCAGGTATGAATATGACAAAGGGTTGATAAATAGAATCTACACAGAATTCAAATTAATCAACAACAACAACAACAAAAAAAAAAAAAACCCCAAAACAGTAAAATAGCCCATCTACCACTGGGCAAGAGATGTGAAAAGAACCTTCTCTAATGGAAGACAGATGAATGGCTAATAAACATTTGAAGAAATGCTCAACATCCCTGATCATCAGAGAAATGCAAATCAAAACCACCCTGAGACATTTTACTTAATCCCAGTGAGAACAGCCACATTGCCAAGCCTCAAAGCTCAAGATGCTGGTGTGGATATGGAGAGAGGGTAACACTTTTACACTGCTGATGGGACTACACCTACAACCTTTTTGGAAGAAAGTATAGAGAATCCTCAAAAAAGTCAAATTAGACCTCCCATTTGATCCATCCCATTGCTAGGCATCTATGCAGAAGAAAAAACAATCCTTTTATCGTAAGGACATTTGCACTAGACTGTTTATCACAACTCAATTTACAATTGCCAAAATGTGGAAATAATCTAAGTGCCCACCATGCCAGGAATGGATTAACAAACTGTGGTATATGTATACCATGGAATATTATTCACCCTTTAAAAAAGATGAAGACTGTGGCTCAGTGAGTAAGGCGCCAGCCCCATATACCGAGGGTGGCGGGTTCAAACCCAGCCGCGGCTGAACTGCAACCAAAAAATAGCTGGGCGTTGTGGTGGGCGCCTGTAATCCCAGCTGCTTGGGAGGCTGAGGCAGGAGAATCACGGAAGCCCAAGAGCTAGAGGTTGCTGTGAGTCCTGTGTACATCATGGCACTCTACTGAAGGCGGTAAGGTGAGACTCTGTCTCTACAAAAAAAAAAGATGAAGACTTCACATCTTTTGTATTAACCTGGATTGAGCTGGAACACATTCTTCTTAGTAAAGCACCACAAGAATGGAGAAGAAAGAATCCAATATACTCAATTCTAATGTGAAGGCAGTAGATGATCTAATATAAAATGGAGAGTAAGGGAATGAGGGAGTAGGGAGAAAGGAGGAGGAAGGGGAATGGGGGGGGTCACAGTGTAAGGCACACCTCATGGGGACAGGACATAATTATAAGAGGGACTTTGCCGGGCTGTCCGGCAGGTCCAGAATAGGGGAGAGTAGGGCCAGCTGACTCTGTCCCCGGGACTGAGCGGGATGGTGAGCGTCGGTGGCCCGAACAGGAACACACGGACCCAGGAGTCTGTCGAAGCAGGAACTCAACTTTATTGCGCCAAGCAGCCGCTTATATAGGGCATGGGAAAGGGGCGGGGAAAGGAGGTGGGGGATGAGGTACGTGAAATGGTGTGATGGGTGGTATAACAGGGTTGGGCCAATGGCATGGTACCACGGAGTCTGTCAAAGCAGGAACTCAACTTTATTGCCAAGCAGCCGCTTATGTAGGGCGTGGGGAATGAGGTATGTGAAATGGTGTGATGGGTGCTATAACAGGGTTGGGCCAATGCCATGATACCACATTGGCTGTATCTAGGTAGAGGCAGTTTCAGGCCTTGCTGAGTCATTGCTATGCGGAAGTAGCTCAATGAATCTACTAGTCAAGCTTGGGAAGTTGCACTAGGCCTCAGGCACATGGCAGGGTGCAACAGGACTTTACCTAACAAATGCAACCAGTGTATCCTAATTCTTTGTGCCCTGAATGAATCCCCAATAATTTTTTTAAAAATCTCAAATTGCTAGGTGTGATGGCTCACACCTGTAATCCCAGCACTTGGGAGGCTGAGGTAGGTGGATTGCCTGAGCTCACAAGTTTGAGACCAGCCTGAGCAAGAGCAAGACTCTGTCTGTAAAAAAATAGCTATGCATTGTGGTGGGCACATGTAATCCCAGATACTTTGGCGGTTGAGGCAAGAGTTTTAGGTTGCTGTGAGCTAAGATGCCATAGCACTCTACTGAGGGTGACCAAATGAAACTCTGTCTCAAAAAATAAAAATAAATAATTTAAAAAACGTCAAATCGACCCAGGAGCCCATCAGCTCATAAGTGGATTAATAAAATGTGGTTTATGTATACAGTGGAACAGGATGTGTTTGCTATAGGAGGTGTGCTGTACACTATTCAGCCATAAAATGAACAAACTAATGCCTTTTCCACCGATTTGGAGACCATTACCCTTTTTTATATATGATTAATATGTATTTACTTGCAAAAGTAAAACTTTTCTTTTGAAATGTTAGTACACAGGCTCAGCACCCGAAGCTCAGTGATTAGGACGCCGGCCACATACACAGAGGCAAGCAGGTTTGAACCCAGCCCAAGCCTGCTAAACAACAACGACAAATGCAACAAAAACATAGCCAGGTGTTGTGGTGGGTGCCTGTAGTCCCAGCTACTTGGGAGGCTGAAGCAAGAGAATCACCTAAGCCCAAGAGTTTGAGGTTGCTGTGAACTATGACAGCACAGCACTCTACAGAGGGTGACATAGTGAAACTCTGTCTCAAAAAAAAAAAAAAGGAAAAAGTAAAATGTTAGTACATAGTTGAGTTTTAAAGTGCTGATACAGCAGAAGTAAACTGATAATTTTTTACAAATTATCAGACTTCCCATCTTGTCAGTTGCCAGCATGGGCTAATGCTTCATGAACCCACAGGGCCCACTTGAGGCCAGGAAGTCACCAGGAGGCTCTTCTCTCCAGTGAGAACCATGCTCATTGAGCTCAGGTAGAGCTGAATAATGCATCCATGGCTCTAGAAGTAGATCTGCATTTTCTTGTTAACAGGGCCCATGGGGTGGTTGTCTGTTCAGCAGTCAGGCTCAGTATGATGCTAGACACAGAGGATTTGCAGGCTTCATTGAATCACCTTGAGGATTAAAGATATGATGATTCACAGATGAAGAAATTTTATAGATGAAATACCAGGCCATTTCCCCCCCACCCCCAGAGATCTTTTTATTGATCTCATGAAGGTAACCTAATTCCTCAAGGCTGTCTGGGCGTATCTGAAAATATGCCACTGTAGTCAAAGCCTTGGTAAATAGTGTTCTACTGTTTCACATTTCTGGGAAGCCATGAATTGTTAAACAGAAGAAAAACAGTTTTCTTGTCTTTTTAAGTTAATTTGATATCATAGACAAATATGTGTTGAGTTCAAGGCAGCTGACTGCATCCTAAAATGCTAGGGTACCAGACAGCTTCATGGGTGCTTGATTCCAGGAGTGCTCTTGGTTGAAAAATGACCAGACACCCAAAGTAAAGTAACCATGAAACAAAGTTTATTTAGGAAGATAAAGAAAAGTTTACGGAGTAAGAATGTTTAGAAGTCAGGATGTGTGGTTAGGACGTCAGCCATATGCACCAGGGCTGGTGGTTTCTATCTCAGCCCAGGCCTGCTAAGCAAGTAAACAAAATAGCCGGGCGTTGTGGCAGGCGCCTGTAGTCCCAGCTACTAGGGAGGCTGAAGCAAGAGAATCGCTTGAGCCCAAGAGTTTGAGGTTGCTGTGAGCTGTGATCCCACAACACTCTACCAAGGGCAACACAGTGAGACTCTGTCTCAAAACAAAAAGAAAGAAAACAGGATGTGTTTGCTATAGACAGTGAACAGACCTCCATTGCCAGGGCAAGCAGGCAAAGAGATCAGTGACTATTATTCTAAGTGGAATACCTTAAGAGTGGAAAAAGAAACATTACATGTTTTTGCTAATAAATTGGAGATAACTAATGAGCAGACACATGCATAGAAGACTAAAAGTCCTTAGAAATCTAACAAGGTGATGGGGAAAACGGGTGGGCCCAAAGCCCCCTTAATTGATACAATAACATTATGCAGGTGAGGGGCACAATTAAAGCCCTGACTCAAGCCATGTAACAAAATTATTTGTACCCCTTTAATATTTTGAAGTAAAAAAAATTTTTTTTTCTAGAATTAGGTTTCTAGAATTACCTCTAATCCAACACCTCAAAAGAAGATGGATGTCAAGATAAAATATTTTAAAATTTTCTTTTCTGGGCAGCGCCTGTGGCTCAAAGAGGTAGAGCGCCGGTCCCGTATGCTGAAGGTGGTGGGTTCAAATCCAGACCGGGCCAAAAAATAAATAAATAAATAAAATGAAATAAAATTTTCTTTTCTATACCAGGAAATCCCCAAGTTTTCCTTGAAGGCAAGGATTAGAAACTCATTAATAAAAAATCAAAAAATTTCCAAAAAGACTTTACAAAGAAAAATGGAAGTTTTCGTGTGAAGTAGCTATATGTACTGAAGTGATTCTCACCCAGGGAGACCAGGTTTCTGTAGTTCTCTAAAATCACGTTTCTATACAAATTCTGCTGACCAGGATCCAAGCATTTGAATACCTCCAGAGAAAAGTCTACACCCATGGCGGCTCCTGTGGCTCAAAGGAGTAGGGCACTGGCCCCATGTGCCAGAGGTGGCGGTGTGAAACCCAGCCCCGGCCAAAAACTGCAAAAAATAAAAGTCTACACCCACATCCTTGAATGGGGCCATGGGCAAAGTTTTTAATTTGCCTGCAAGTGAACAGAATGAACAGAAGAGGTTCTAATTTATATAACTGACTGAAATTATCAAATGAGATACTTTTTAACACAGAAATATTCTAACATATTTTCTAACTCCAAGGACAGAGCATGGCATGTTCATAAAACAAGTATACAAGCTATATTTTTGTGGATGATACAGTATGAAATTAATCAACATAGGCACATATGCTTATGTTTGTATCATATAGGATAGGTCATGACTATTTCTTATATATTGAAGTCATACTAAGAAACCTCTGAAAATTTCTTAAGGTATAAATTATATATTTTTTAATTTTTATTTTAGATTAACGTAAGGGTACAAACACTTAGGTAATAATGTCAACTGCAACAAAAAATGGCCGGGCGTTGTGGTGGGCACCTGCAGTCCCAGCTACTTGAGAGGGTGAGGTAGAAGAATCACTTAAGCCCAAGAGCTTGAGGTTGCTGTGAGCTGTGACGCCACAGCACTCTACCGAAGGCAACATAGTAAGACTGTCTCAAAAAAAAAAAAAAAAAAAAAAATGAAATAGCTAAGGTAGATACCAGTCAGACCAATAAGCATAAGATGTCAAAGCACCCATTTCCTATACTAGATAAATCAACACAGGAGAACAGTCATGTCTGCACTGTGTAATGTTTTATAACTTTTTCCCTGTAACATTTTCTGTACACTAGAGTCACGGCCGCACTGCCATACTGTGACAGTATCTGGGAACCTAGAGTCAGGGCCGCACTGCCATACTGTGACAGTATCTGGCCCCCAAGACCTTCACTCACATGGCTGTTATTAACACTGAGTATTTCATGCCTTCTCTCTACTGCACATTCCCAGATACCTAGAGGCTCCACCCTGCTGGGGGCCACCTATTCCACAGTTACAGGAAAAAAAAAAAGGTAACCATTAGAACAATACTGTCCAATCACTAAAATGTTTAGGTACTCAGAAATGAGTTTCGATTAGAGAAGTCATTCCATTATGTTACCTAATAATTCTTGGACAAATTAAGATAGTGTAATATTCATGGCATGGTTACATTTTATTTATTGTACAGTCATCAAAAAATTGTAAACTGGGTCAGCGCCTATAGCTCAGAGGCTAAGGCACCGGCCACATACACCGGGGGTGGCGGGTTCAAACCCAGTCCAGGCCTGCTAAGCAACAATGACAACTACAACAAAAAAATAATCAGGCATTGTGGCGGGCGCCTGTAGTTTCAGCTACCTGGGAGGCTGAGGCAAGAAAGAGTTTGAGGGTACTGTGAGCTGTCACTCTTAGTAGAGTGACGCTGGGCACTCTACCAAGGGCAACATAATGAAACTTTGTCTGAAAAAAAAAAATTATAAACTATTCAGTTGTATTAATCAATACAAATGCCTCAACCCATAGCATAAATAGTGCATTTTGAAATTCACTACGTTTTCTAGTAACAAGCAGCCAGAAAGCATTATTTTTTTGTCTAACACAGTAATCTTAGAGTTAAGATTTAATTGAAAAATGAGGCTAACTAATGAACATTAAGGTGAATATTTATCTAGCCTTTCAAACAAGTTATATTCACTTTCCTTTAGTGTCTGTAATGTTTTTATTTTGGGCTGGGTGCCCATAGCTTAGCGGTTAGGTCACCGGCTGGCCACATGCACCAGGGCTGGGGGGTTCGAACACAGCCCCAGCCTGCTAAACAAACAAAAAATAGCCAGCCACTGTGGCAGGCGCCAGTAGTCTCATCTACTAGGGAGGTTGCTATTAGCTATGAAGCCACAGCACTCCACCGAGGGTGACTCTGTCTCAAAAAAAAAAAATTAAGTTTTTATTTTGATATCAAATAACATTCAAGACTTTTATGTCCTCTATCACATCAAATAATGCTAAGGATTTTTGTTTTATCTACTATAAGGATTTACCAATTTTTAACCAACTGGCCATGTTTTTCCCATACAGGGAACAACTGGCAAAATGATTTATGTTGACAATTTAGAATTTTCTTACCCTAATATAGCAGGAAAATGCCCTGAATACATATTGTATACTTATATGCATCAATGTTTTACAATTTAAGCACAAAATTCATCTTTCTTTAGATTTTTTTGTTGTTGCAGGTTTTGGCTGGGGCCAGGTTTGAACCTGCCACCTCAAGTATATGGGGCCGGCGCCCTACTCCTTAAACCACAGGCGCCACCCACTTTCTTTAGATTTTTATGTATTTTAAATTCGCTATTCAACCTTCAAAGAATAAATGTCATCAGTCATATTCATCTAGTATTTAATAGCCTCTAATAGGTCTTATGGAGAAACTAGAGATTCCATATTTTCTTACAAAAACTAGGGACTAAAATACAGAAATCAAGTAATTTGAGAACTGAATTACATCAATAATACTTGCTTTTAAAAAAATTTTTTGAAGTTCTAGGCAGCTCCTGTGGCTCAGTGGGTAAGGCACTGGCCCCATATACCAAGAGTGGCAGGTTCAAACCTGGCCTAGCCAAATTGCAACCAAAAAATAGCCAGGGGCAGCACCTATGGCTCAGTGAGTAGGGCGCTGGTCCCATATGCCAAGGGTGGTGAGTTCAAACCCAACCCTGGCCAAACTGCAACCAAAAAAAAAAAAAAAAAAAAAAAAAATTTACTGAAAAAATAGCCAGGCATTGTGGCAGGCACCTGTAGTCCCAGCTACTCCAGAGGCTGAGGCAAGAGAATCACCTAAGCCCAGGAGTTGGAGGTTACTGTAAGCTGTGACGCAACAGCACTCTACCAAGGGCAATAAAGTGAGACTCTGTCTCTACCAAAAAAAAAAAAAAAAAAAAAAAAATGAAAAAAGAAAAAAAAATTAAAGTTCTATCTATTCAAAATGCATACAGAATAGATTATACCTGTTCAAACTTCGATGTTGTTGCTCTTTTAAAAAATACACTCAAATAAATTATCTAATTGCTTTGACTGCATAATTTTCTACAATATATACACTGGGTTAGTGTAAAATCTGAAAGTATGCTTTAGTTTTTACTTATGTGAATTACCTGATGCACACAGACGTATGTTATTATCCTATACTTCCCCATATTTATTACACCATAAAGTTTATTTTCTTATGAACTCTATGACATATAATTTGTATAGAGGGTTACAAAATGTGCACAGGTTTTAAGAAAGGAAAAAATTATTAAAATTGTAATACTCAATATATACCAGTAACTATTGTTATCTTGTATCTCTTGTAGTTGTGGAAATGAAATGTGACTTGTGTATTACAATTTTAATAGTTTGTTCCTACCTTTTTTCCCCTCTTTTTTTGGAGAAAGTTTGTCACCCTGGGTAAAGTACCCAGGAGTCATAGCTCACAGGAGCCTCAAACTCTTGGGCTTGAGCAATCCTCTTACATCAGACTCCCAAGTACCTGAGACTACAGTTGCCTGCCATGACACTTGGATAATTTTTCTATTTTTATTTATTTTGTTTTTTGTAGAGACAGAGTCTCACTTTATTGCCCTCACTAGAGGACCATGGCATCACACTACTCACAGCAACCTCCAACTCCTGGGCTTAGCTGATTCTCTTGCCTCAGCCTCCCGAGTAGCTGGACTAAAGGTGCCCACCACAATGCCCAGCTAAATTTTTCTATTTTTAATAGAGACAGGGTCTCACTTTTGCTGAGGCTGATCTCAAACTCCTGAGTTCAAATAATCCATTTCCCTCAGCCTCAGATAGTGCCAGGATTACAGGTATGAGCCACCATGCCCTGCCTTTTTCTCCTCTCTTAAAATGTACATACATTTTCTGACACACTCTGTATTTTAGGTAAAAGGGTTTTGACAAATATTACATCTATATCGTTTTTGTACTAGGAATTCTTTTTGTCTTTTTCTTTGAGACAGTTTCACTATGTTGCCCTGGATAGAGTGCCATGGCGTCACAGCTCACAGCAACCTCAAACTCTTGGACTTAAGCGATTCTCTTGCCTCAGCCTGCCAAGTAGCTGGGACTATAGGCACCCGCCACAGCATTTGGCTATTTCTTGTTGCAGTTGTCATTGTTGTTTAGCTGGCCCGGGCTAGGCTTGAACCTGCCAGCATTGGTGCATGTGGCTGGCACCATAACCACTGTGCCGCAGACACCAAGCCTGTATGAATTCTTAGATGTCAAGCAAGGTGTGCAATATAGTAAAAGGTTTTGTCAAATTCTTTCCATTAGTAGGGTTTCTCTTCAGTATCAATTATTTTCATGTTTTTGAAGGTCTGAAGCCTAGGCATATGATCTGAGACAGTCTTTACATTTGCAGGGCTTCACTCTAATATAATATTTTTGATGTTTTCTATGGTTTGAAGACTGAGCAAAGGATTTACAACACTCATAACATTTGTAGGTTTTCACTCCATTATCAGTTCTCTGATGCTGAGTAGGGTATGGACTAAAGGGATTTGCCACATTTTTTAGATTTGTACGGGTTTCACTCTGTTATGATTTTTCTGATGCTGAGTAAGCTGTGACCCACGGAAAAAGGCTTTGCCACATTCTTTACATTTGTAGGGTTTCACTCCAGTATGAATTCTCTGATGCCGAGTAAGGTGTGAACCACGGGAAAACACTTTGCCACATTCTTTACATTGGTAGGGTTTCACGCCAGTATGAATTTTCTGATGCCGAGTAAGGTCTGAACTACGGCAAAAGGCCTTACTACATTTTTTACATTTGTAGGGTTTCACTCCAATATGAATTCTCTGATGCTGAGTAAGGTGTGAACCATAGGAAAAGACTTTGCCACATTCTTTACATGTGTAGGGTTTCACTCCAGTATGTATTCTCTGATGCTGAGTAAGGTCTGAACTATAGTAAAAGGCTTTGCCACATATTTTACATTTGTAGGGTTTCACTCCAGTATGAATTTTTTGATGTCGATTAAGGTGTGAACAACTAGAAAAGGCTTTGTCACATTCTTTACATATGTAGGGTTTCACTCCAGTATGAATTTTTTGATGTACAGTAAGATTTGAGGAATGAGTAAATAATTTATTATTTCTTTTACATTTGTATGGTCTTTCTGAAGTATAAATTTTCTGATGTTCTTGAAGCTGTGGACGCTGATTAATGGTTTTGCCACATTCTTTGTATTTGCAAAGATTTTCTTCATTATGGAGTATGTTATGTTTTCTTAGATTAGATGAGTGACTAAAAACTTTCCCACATTTTTTACATATGGATGAGTTTTCTCTAATATGAATTCCCTGATTTTGAGAATGTTCCCCTGAATGTGTAAAATCTTCTACACATTCATTACATTTGTGACAATATCCTTGAATATGGCCATTCTCATTGCTAAAAAACTTTAAACCTTGATTAAAGACTTTCCCACATTTTTTGCCTTTGCATGGGCTCTCTGCATACTGACATTTCTGATGTTTTCTTGAACAAGAGTCTTGGTACAAGGTTTTATCAGGTTCATCACATTGATCATTTCCCTTGTCAATATAAATATCTTGGTAATTATTTAGAGAACATTCCTGGATAATAGACATCAAAGCCTTATTGAATATGTAATGTTCTCCTGAATTATCAATTTCCTGATATTGATTAAGCAATGATGATTGGGTAAAAACCTTACCATATTGATTACAGTCATATATTTTGTCACAAAATGGTATTATATGTTGTTGAAAGAATTCTAAACTTTTTACAAAGGACCCATCAAATTGACCACATGTAGAAATATTCTCTTCAATTGTAAATCTCTGGTCTTCAGATATATTTGACTGAACAGTTAATCCAGCACTACATCCAATAGCTTGGGTTTCTCTGGGGCTTTCCAAAGACTGTGTGTTGCATTCTTTAATATGTAGTGCTGAAAACAAACACAGATATAGTTTAAATGACATGTTGAGTCTACTGAGAACAAAGATAGTAACTTTTATAGCAACAGAAAGATAGCAGAATATATGGAATCTCTGATGGAAGGTTTTACCTTAAGATTAAGCATACTTAAGAGGCAAACCTTCTTAAATAGAAAATACAGAAATCCAGAAAAGACACATCTTCCCAACAGATTAGCAAAGTGTCTAGGATGTTTAGTGAGGTTGTATGGTGCCAAATGTTCCCTGTATAAAGCCATTCCCTAAATGACAGAATAGGTAGCTGTTTTTTATATGACCCAAATCTCAACACATCAAACAAAGCAAGTAATATAGTCAAATGAAAGGACAAAAATAAATATTCAACTGACCCTAAAGAGGTGAAGATCTATAACATATTTTTTTTTTCCTTTTTGAGACAGAATCTCACTATGTCGCCCTGGGTAGAATGTCATGGTGTCACAGCTCACTGCAACCTCAAACTCTTGGGCTTAAGCAATTCTCTTTCTTCAGTCTCCAAAGCAGCTGGGACTATAGGCACCTGCCACAATGGCTGGTGACTTTTTTTGTTGTAGTTGTCATTGTTTAGCAGGCCCAGGCCAGATTCAAACCCAGCAGCCCTAACCACTGGGGACCTAACCACTGAACTTCAGGCACCAAGCCATATAATATAATTTTAAAAGAATTTAAAGTATCTATTTTAAAAAATGCTCTATCAGCTAAATGGGAACACAAACTACTAAATAAGAGGAAGAAAACCATGCATAAAGAAAATAAGATTATTAATAAAAATATTAATATTTCAAAAACAAATATAAAGTATAAAGCTGAGAAATAAAATAACTAAATTTAAAGATCTCTAGGTAGGACTGAGAGCTCATTTGATGTAGCAGAAGAAAAAACAGCAAGCTTAATAATAGGTCCTTTAAAAGGATAGCGAAGACAGCAAAAGGGAAAAAAAAACGAAGAAAAGTGAAGAGAACATAAGGGACTTATTACATTCAATCACAGAAAAATAGTCACTCTAATGAGAGTCCTATAATAATAGAAGAGAAAAAATGGCTGAGAACATTCTAAATTTGAGGGAGAAAATTATGTAAAATTTAACAAAGATCAATCTACTTTAAGAACAACACAGACAGACACAAAACAAGACACGTTATAATCAAAGATTTAAAAGTTACAAACCAAGAAAATCTTAATATCAGCAAGAAAAAAATGTGACACATCATAAAAAAGGCACACTTATACAAGAGCAACACATTTTTTTTTTTTTTTTTCTGGCCAGGGCTGGGTTTGAACCCACCACCTCCGGCATATGGGACCGGTGCCCTACTCCTTGAGCCACAGGCGCCGCCCAAGAGCAACACATTTTTTTTTAACCAAAAAAACTTACAAGCAGCTCAGCACCTGTAGCACAATGGTTACAGCATCAGCCACATACACCAAGGCTGGTGGGTTCGAACCCAGCCGGGCCAGCTAAATAACAATGACAACTGCAACAAAAAAAAGCTGAGCATTGTGGTGGGCGCCTGTAGTCACAACTACTCGGGATTGAGGTTGCTGTGAGCTGTGATGCCATAGCACTCTACTGAGGGCAACTTAGTAAGACTCTGTCTCAAAAAAAAAAAAAAATTCTTACAGGCCCAAAAGGTGTAGGATGATATATTTAAAATATTAAATGACAACTACCAACCAAGAATGCTTTCTGGCAAAATTGCTGTGAGCTATGATGCCACAGAACTCACTCTACTGAGGGGGACATAATGAGACTGTCTCAAAAAAAAAAAAGTCCTAAGAACAAAAACAAGCTTAAAAACTTCATATCCAAAGGATATACCCTACATGAAATGCAAAAGAGTCAGTTCTTCACAATAGAAAGTAAAATATGAACTACACAGGTGAATATGTACAGGTCTACGGTAAAGGTTATTATATGCATGATGTAGTAATCTATGTTATCGTAATGATAATGCATAAAATACATTCAATTCTGCTATAAATATGGAAAGACAAACCCTTAAAATTACAAGAAATTGTGTTAATGGGCACATAATACAAAAAGAAGTAATTCAGGTCATCAATAAAATGCCCTTAGGGGATGTAAAAAGGCAGAAATTTTGTGTGAAATTAATTTTAAGCTTATAATAATCTATCATTTTCAGATGTTTTATGCAAACCATTGTAGCCACAAAGGAAATATCTAACACAGATACAAATCCAATTCTCCTATAGTTTCAAAGAAAAAAGAAAAGGGGTGGCACCTGTGCCTCAGTGAGTAGGGCACTGGCCCCATATACCAAGGGTGGAGGGTTCAAATCTGGCCCGGCCAAACTGCAACAAAAAATAAGCCAGGTGTTATGGCAGGCACCTATTGTCCTAGCTACTTGGGAGGCTAAGGCAAGAGAATCGCCAAAGCCCAAGGGCTGGAGGTTGCTGTGAGCTGTGACGCCACGGTATTCTACTGTGGACAATAAAGTGAGACTCTGTCTCTAAAAAAAAAAAAAGAAAAGAAAAAAGAAAGAAAGAAAAGAAAAAAATTATTAAATATATAATTTAGACACAAAAAGAAATCAGAAAACAAAAAATCTAAATGTGGTACTACAAAGCCCAACAAAATACAGAGGAAAACAGTAAAAGGAAACAAGAAGAAAATAGTTGTAAGACATGCATAAATAAATAAACTGCAATAATGACTTACACTCTTCCAGTAATTATTTCCTATGTACACAAATCAAATCAATGAAAAAACATATTTTGTCTGAATAAATTGAACAAATAAAATCTAATGCTACCCTTTCTACAAGAGGTCCACTTTAGATGTAAAGACACACATATGCTAGAAGAATATATTAAATTCAACACCAAAAATCCTTTATTTATTTATTTTTTTTTGAGACACAGTCTCACTCTGTCAACAGGGGTAGAGTACCATATCATCAGAGATCACAGCAACCTCAAACTCTTGGATTCAAGCGATCCTCTTGCCTCAGCCTCCCAAGTAGCTGGGACTTACAGATGCCTGCCATGAAAAACTGTCAGACTGACAAAATACATGCTATAAGGGACAACAAAGTGTATTAATCATGAAGCTGTCACAAATATTAAAACAGAGGTACTTACCATGAGAGCTCCATTTGATGAAGCAATCCTACAGATTTGAAGCAAGAGGAAGACTGTAGTACAATAATGGTAGGAGAATTTGATACCCCACATTCAATGTGGAAAAGAAAGCAAAAGGCAAAAATACAAAAAGGGAAAAGAAGATTTGAAGATCACTACAGATCATTTACACCTAAACCTCATCTATTTAACTCTCCACCCAATAATAGCAGAACACACAATACTTATAAGCAAAGAGTACAGTATATCAGATAGAGAGCCTATTAAGCCACAAAATCTGTCTTAACAAATCCAAGCAAATAAAAAGCACCCAAAGCATTATTTCTGACTACAATAGAATAAAACTAGAAGTAAAAATCGAAAAATATAACATGTCCACAATAAAAATTAAATGAAAATCTGTTGAAAATACTCTTGTTCAAAGTAACAAGAATTATTAATAATCTGTCAATACTACCCAAAGTGATCTACAGATAAGATAAAATCTGTATCAAAATACTAATGGAAGTTTTTGTGTAAGTGTTAAAGTATTCTAAAGTTCCTATAGAATATCCAAAGAACAAAATAAAAAATACTGAAATAGAAAAATAAAGTTAGAGCCATCATCATTTCAAAATATATTACAAAGCTGCTGTATTTTAAAAAGTGTGGTACTAGCATAAAGACAGAAAAAGGGTGATGAAACAGATTAGAAAGCTCAAAAATAAATTCCCATGTATACAGTCATCTTCAACATTGGCTCCAAAATATCACAATGAGGAAAGGACAGTCTCTCAACAAATAAAATAGAGAATACTGGAAATCCAAATTAAACAAATTGAATTTATACCTTACCCTGCACTACATACATACATGAACTCAAAATGTGCAGGGTGCATGTGGGAATACTCAAGGGGAGAGTCATATCTTGATGTGCTTGCATTATTAGTAATGATTTTATAAGCTTGAAACCAATATTCAATTATTAGTTATAAGTAGATTAGGAATTGAAGTAGGAATATGATGTGAAATGGACAAAGAAAAACAGAGAAAGGAGAAAAGTGATTCAGGAAAGCCCTAGTTTCAGCTCAAAGCATTGTCTAAGGCCTGCCCCTTTAAAACTGAAAGCTGTCTTGCTGGAACTTTCCCTCTCCGGTGGTGGTGGTGGTGGTGGTGGTGGTGGTGGTGGTGGTGGTGGCGGTGGTGCTGTTGCTGCTGCTGCTGCTGCTGCTGCTGCTAGCTGCAAAGGTTTTCTGCTCTGGTGGGGCTCTCCAGGAGAGTTATTTTGGGGAGTTGAAAATAGGATGTTTAAACAGAGTCTCACTTTATTGTCCACAGTAGAACTAGTTGAAAGTAGGATGTTTAAACTTTGTTGAACACTGCAAGAATTGCTCCAGACCAGATAAGGAGATAAAAATACCTCTTTTCCTCTGTCACCCTTGCATGGCTAAAGGAGTCAGTCCATCTGGATGTAAGGCTTTCTGAATGTTAACAATCACTTTTGTGATATGTGTGCATAGCCTAATGGGGTTTTTTCTCTGATGCCCTGCTTCTGGACTGTTTTTACTGTTCCAAACTCTCTTTGTATTAAAATCATAAATACCTTAAAAGCAACAAAAGTAACAAGTAAATCCATCAGCACAGCAAAAACCCTGACGGGATTGTTTGCCTTGCCTCCATGGGATTTATGATTGAAACACTGGTATATGAAATAAATACAGAGCTAGCCTGGAATTCTGGGCCACAAGCTGGAATCCTTGCAAAGAAGGGCTTGTAGCCTCTTGACTCCAGCTACTCTAAAACTAGCTTTTGTCTCTTCTTATTTTTTCATTTTCTTCATCCTCTCATTAGACCAAGCCACTGGAAAGGAACCCATGGTGTGATCGGGGCTGGTTCCAAACAAAAATGGACTGACTTATTTGGTGGTAGCCATTATAAATGAAATTTCGTAATTTATTTTTCAGTTCACTATTATGGTACTGAAATGCTATTAATTCTTATGTTAGTTTTGTATTCTATAACTGGACTGATTTTTTAGTAGTCCAATAGGGTTTTGTAGTATAGTCTTTAGGAGCTTTTCTTCATGTAAATATTTGTCTGCGAACAGTAACAATTTGATTTCTATTTTGCAATTTTTTTTTTCTTTTTTTTTGAAGAGACAGAGTATCACTGTATGGCCCTCGGTAGAGTGCCGTGGCGCTACACGGCTCATTAGCAACCTCTAACTCTTGGGCTTACACGATTCTCTTGCCTCAGCCTCCCGAGTAGCTGGGACTACAGGCTATTTTGCAATTTTAATGACTTTAATTCTTACTCCTTTTTAAATGCTTTCATGAAGACTCCCATTAGTATGCTGAGTAACAGTGTTAAAAACTAATATTCTTGTCTTTTTTCAATGCTCAAGAGAAAAAGCCTCCAACTTTTCCCTGTTCACTATGTTAACATTGCTTTGTCATATATGGCCTTTGCTGTGTTGTCACGCATAACTTCTATATATAATTTCATCAGTGTTTTTATCATAAAGAAACGTTGTCAGGCACATCAACACCGCTGAGGCAAGCTGTGATCACAAAGACGCAAACAAAAGCAAAACGGCTCACTTCTGGATATTCTGAAGCCACATCCCCTGTCTCCCTGGGCAACCAGAGGGGGCCACCAGTGAGCAAAGGATTTGCCTGACGCTGCTCACAAACCGGGGAAGCTTCCAGGGCAGGGCTGACTCAGAGAGCTAATCGGACACAAACCTCCACCAGCAAAGACGTCTGAACTCAGAACAACCCGTCTTCTGTAGGCAATTTTAGCAGAAACAGAGACAGAACCCCGCAAAGTTGTCTGTTCTGTTCTATTCTGTTCTGTTCTGTTAGCAACATCAATCAGGGACGGGGCTAAGCCTGAGTGAACACCCCCCCACCACCACCACCTGCATCAAGAACTCAAAGATGTCAGGCCCCATCTCCTCCTGCTAGATAGCGGCAGACTGCAGGGGCCTGGCAGACTTCCTTGCAATTCAGGCAGGTGCAAACCCCTGGAATATCTGTTCACTACAGGCAACTAGGTTGGCCATCTGCAGAGATACCAGTGACTGGGTCCGATGGAGGGGCAAAGTGGGGAAGGAGACATCAACCTTCCCAGACTGATCTATTTGCTAGGTGACTCCTCCTGACTCCACGCAGCACTGGAGTAAGCCATATCAGAGAAGTCACCAGACACCTGTGATCCAGTTCCCAGAGACCTCTTGAACTCTCCCACCCGAGACAGGTGCCTATTGAGACAATCAATATGGACCTTTTGAACTGAACTAATAGACCGAGGACTTTTCAGGCGGTGCCCTGGGTATGCGGTTGTAGGAAGGTTTGATTTTCCTTTTCCATTTCAAATTGGTGCCAGAGGTGGGTGGGCGGGGTGACTTAATTGCTGGTTTTTCCACACAGCTGAGACTTCAAGCCAGAGTAAATGTTACAATAGGATCTAACAGAAACCAGCTGAAAACAAGACAGAACCACTTCGCCCCACCACCCAAGACAGGGCCCCAGTTTTTCAGGCCACAATACTGTACGGGCCCTGGATAAAGACCCAGGGGAAAAGCCAAAGGGAGGAAAATAACCATGGGGCGGAATCAGCGGAAAAACACTGATAACATCAACCCCCCAAGAAAAGATTCGGCAGATATATTGAAGATCCCATTCATAAACAACTGCTGAGATGTCAGAAATTGAATTCAGAATTTGGATTGCAGACAAGATTAATAAAATGGAATTAGGAATTCGAGGAGAAATTCAAAAGTTGTCTCAAGAATTTAACGAATTTAAAGACAAAACCACCAAAGACATAGACACACTGAAGCAAGAATTTACAGCCCTCAAAGATATGAAAAATACAGTAGAATGCCTCAGCAACAGAATGGAGCAAGCAGAAGAAAGGATTTCTGACATTGAAGATAAAGTCTTCGAACGCTCCCAATCTCTCAAAGAGGAAGAGAAATGGAGAGCAAAAACGGATCATTCACTCAGAGAACTCTGGGATAATTCGAAGAAAACCAATATACAAATAATTAGGATTTCTGAGAATGATGAAGTGGCCTTGATGGGCACAGAGGCCCGTCTGCATGAAATTAAGAAAGAAAATTTTCCACACATGCCTAGAGAATCTGAAATTCAGATAGGAGACAGCTTCAGAACCCAAGCACGATTCAACCCCAGTAAGTCATCCCCCAGGCATATCATAATTAGCTTCACTAAAGTTAACATGAAAGAGAAGATTCTCAAAGCAGCCTGGCGAAAGAAAACCATTACGTACAAAGGAAAGAATATTAGAGTAACTGCAGATCTCTCTGCTGAAACTTTTCAAGCCAGAAGAGCATGATCATCGACTTTAAATCTCCTAAAGCAAAATAACTTTCAACCCAAGATCTTGTATCCAGCTAAACTGAGTTTCATTTATGATGGAGAAATTAAATACTTCAATGACATTCATATGTTGAAAAAATTTGCCATAAGTAAACCAGCTCTTCAGGATATTCTCAGACCTATCCTCCACAAGGACCAACCCAATCCTATAACATAAAAGTAAACTCACGAAGAAACTTCGGATCAAACTCCAACTTCCACACTGGCGAAAGGATTAAAAATGTCCACTGGACCTTTGAAAAACTTGATACCCAATATTTCACCAGACTTATCAATAATCTCCATTAATGGGAACGGCTTAAACTGTCCTCTAAAGAGGCATAGGTTAGCTGACTGGATACAAAAACTCAAGCCAGATATTTGCTGCATACAAGAGTCACATCTTAACTTAAAAGACAAATACAGACTCAGGGTGAAAGGATGGTCATTCATATTTCAGGCAAATGGTAATCAGAAAAAAGCAGGTGTTGCAATTTTATTTGCAGATACAGTAGGCTTTAAACCAACAAAAGTAAGGAAGGACAAGAATGGTCACTTCATATTTGTTAAGGGTAATACTCAATATGACGAGATCTCAATTATTAATATCTATGCACCCAACCAGAATGCACCTCAATTTATAAGAGAAACTCTAACAGACATGAGTAACTTGATTTCCTCCAGCTCCATAATAGTTGGAGATTTCAAAACTCCTTTGGCAGTGTTGGATCGATCCTCCAGCAAGAAGCTGAGCAAAGAAATCTTAGATTTAAACCTAACCATCCAATATTTAGATTTAGCAGACATCTACAGAACATTTCATCCCAACAAAACTGAATACACATACTTCTCATCAGCCCACGGAACTTATTCCAAAACTGACCACATTTTAAGTCAGAAGTCTAACCTCAGTAAATTTAAAGGAATAGAAATTATTCCGTGCATCTTCTCGGACCATCATGGAATAAAACTTGAACTGAGTAACAACAGGAATCTGAATACTCATACAAAAACATGGAAGTTAAATAACCTTATGCTGAATGATAGCTGGGTCAGAGATGAGATTAAGAAAGAAATCGCCAACTTTTTGGAACAAAACGACAATGAAGACACAAACTATCAGAACCTCTGGGACACCACAAAGGCAGTTGTAAGAGGGAAATTTATAGCACTGCAAGCCTTCCTCAACAGAACAGAAAGAGAGGAAGTTAACAACTTAATGGGACATCTCACGCAACTGGAAAAGGAAGAACATTCCAACCTGAGACCCAGTAGAAGAAAAGAAATAATCAAAATTAGAGCAGAATTAAATGAAATTGAAAACAAAAGAATAGTACAACAGATCAATAAATCAAAAAGCTGGTTTTTTAAAAGGTCAATAAAATAGATAAACCTCTGGCCAACCTAATCAGAAAAAAAAGAGTAAAATCTCTAATGTCATCAATCAGCAACAACAAAGACGAAATAACAACAGACTCTTCAGAAATCCAAAAAATCCTTAATGAATATTACAAGAAACTTTATTCATAGAAATATGAAAATCTGAAGGAAATTGACTGATACTTGGAAGCACGTCACCTTCCATGTCTCAGCCAGAATCAAGTGGAAATACTGAACAGGCCCATATCAAGTTCAGAAATAGCATCAACTATACAAAACCTCCCTAAAAAGAAAAGCCCGGGACCAGATGGTTTCACATCAGAATTCTACCAAACCTTTAAAGAGGAATTAGTACCTATATTACTCAACCTGTTGCAAAAAATAGAAAAAGAAGGAAGACTACCCAACACGTTCTATGAAGCACACATCACCCTGATTCCCAAACCAGGAAAAGACCCAACAAGAAAAGAAAATTATAGACCGATATCACTAATGAATATAGATGCAAAAATATTCAACAAGATCCTAACAAACAGAATCCAGCAACACATCAAACAAATTATACATCATGACCAAGTTGGTTTCATCCCAGGGTCTCAAGGCTGGTTCAATATACATAAATCTATAAATGTAATTCAGCACATAAACAAATTAAAAAACAAAGACCATATGATTCTCTCAATTGATGCAGAAAAAGCTTTTGATAATATCCAGCATCCCTTCATGATCAGAACACTCAAGAAAATTGGTCTAGAAGGGACTTTTCCTAAACTGATAGAGGCCATCTACAGCAAACCCACAGCCAATATCATATTGAATGGAGTTAAATTGGAATCATTTCCACTCAGATCAGGAACCAGACAAGGCTGCTCATTGTCTCCATTCTTTTCAACATTGTAATGGAAGTTTTAGCCACCGCAATTAGGGAAGAAAAGGTGATCAAGGGTATCCATATAGGGTCAGAAGAGATCAAACTTTCGCTCTTTGCAGATGATATGATTGTGTATCTGGAAAACACTAGGGACTCTACTACAAAACTCCTAGAAGTGATCAAGGAATACAGCAGCGTCTCAGGTTACAAAATCAATATCCATAAATCGGTAGTCTTTATATACACCAACAACAGTCAAGTTGAAAAAGCAGTTAAGGACTCTATCCCGTTCACAGTAGTGCCAAAGAAGATGAAATATTTGGGAATTTACCTAACAAAAGACGTGAAAGATCTCTATAAAGAGAACTATGAAACTCTAAGAAAAGAAATAGCTGAAAATGTTAACAAATGGAAAAACATACCATGCTCATGGCTGGGAAGAATCAACATTATTAAAATATCCATACTACCCAAAGCAATATAAAATTTCAACGCACTCCCTATTAAAGCTCCGCTGTCATACTTTAAAGATTTTGAAAAAACAATACTTCGTTTTATATGGAATCAGAAAAAACCTCGAATAGCCAAGACATTACTCAGAAAAAAAGCAAAACAGGAGGAATCACACTACCAGACCTCAGACTTTACTACAAATCAATAGTGATAAAAACAGCATGGTATTGGTACAAAAACAGAGAAGTAGATGTCTGGAACAGAATAGAGAACCAAGAGATGAATCCAGCTACTTACCATTATTTGATCTTTGACAAGCCAATTAAAAACATTCAGTGGGGAAAAGATTCCCTATTTAACAAATGGTGCTGGGTGAACTGGCTGGCAACCTGCAGAAGACTGAAATTGGACCCACACCTTTCACCATTAACTAAGATAGACTCTCTTTGGATTAAAGATTTAAACTTTAGACATGAAACTATAAAAATACTACAGGAGAGTGCAGGGAAAACCCTTGAAGAAATCGGTCTGGGCAAGTATTTTATGAGGAGGACCCCCCGGGCAATTGAAGCAGCTTCAAAAATACACTACTGGGATCTGATCAAACTAAAAAGCTTCTGCACAGGCAAGAACACAGTAAGTAAAGCAAGCAAACAGCCCTCAGAATGGGAGAAGATATTTGCAGGTTATATCTCTGACAAAGTTTTAATAACCAGAATCCACAGAGAACTCAAACGCATCAGCAAGAAAAAAACAAGGGATCCCATCGCAGGCTGGCCAAGGGATTTGAAGAGAAACTTCTCTGAAGAAGACAGGCGCACGGCCTTCAGACATATGAAAAAATGCTCATCATCTTTAATCATCAGAGAAATGCAAATCAAAACTACTTTGAGATATCATCTAACTCCACTGAGACTAGCCTATATCACAAAATCTCAAGACCACAGATATTGGTGTGGATGTGGAGAAAAGGGAACACTTCTGCACTGCTGATGGGAACGCAAATTAATACATTCCTTTTGGAAAGATATATGGAGAACACTCAGAGATCTAAAAATAGATCTGCTATTCAATCCTGTAATTCCTCTGCTGGGCATATACCCAGAAGACCAAAAATCACAACATAACAAAGATATTTGTACCAGAATGTTTATTGCAGCCCAATTCATAATTGCTAAGTCATGGAAAAAGCCCAAGTGCCCATCGATCCACGAATGGATTAAGAAATTGTGGTATATGTACACCATGGAATATTATGCAGCCTTAAAGAAAGATGGAGACTTTACCTCTTTCATGTTTACATGGATGGAACTGGAACATATTCTTCTTAGTAAAGTATCTCAAGAATGGAAGAAAAAGTACCCAATGTACTCAGCCCTACTATGAAACTAATTTGGGGCTCTCACATGAAAGCTATAACCCAGTTACAACCTAACAATAGGGGAAAGTGGGAAAGGTAGGGGAGGGAGAGGGGTGGGGGTAGAGGGAAGGGTATTGGTGGGATTATACCTGTGGTGCATCTTACAGGGGTCTTTGCGAAACCTGGTAAATGTAGAATGTAAATGTTTTGGCACAGTAACTGAGTAATGCCAGGAAGGCTATGTTAACCATTGTGATGAAAATGTGTCAAATGGTCCCAGCTGCTCGGGAGGCTGAGGCAAGAGAATTGCGTAAGCCCAAGAGTTAGAGGTTGCTGTGAGCCATGTGACGCCACGGCACTCTACCGAGTCTTTTGTGAGACTCTGTCTCTACAAAAATAAAAAGAAAGAAAGAAAATGTGTCAAATGGTCTATGAAGCGAGTGTATGATGCCCCATGATCATATCAATGTATACAGTTATGATTTAATAAAAAAAAATAAAATTTATGAAAAAAAAGAAACGTTGTCGAAGGGGTTATAAAATAGTGATAAAATTTAAGATATCTAGCAATGAACTTAATTCAAATTGTGAAATATATCTACATTAAAATCCATAAAACGCAAATGAAGAAATTGAAATACGCATGAATAAGTGGAACATTCTCCTGTGGTTATGGATTAAGAAATAATTTTTAAATGAACATACTACCCAAACTTACGTACAGATTCGTTGCAATTTCTATCAAAATTTCAATGACATTATTCATAGAAACATTTAAAAACCTAAAATGTACATGAAAGTAGAAAAGATCCCAAATACACAAGGAATCCCAGGCAGAAAGAAAAAGCTGGGAGCCTAGAAAGTATCTGACTTCAAAATTTAGTAAAAAGCCAGTCACCAAAACAGCATGGTACTGGGAAACAAACATGGATGAGAGACATCATGTTAAGTGAAATAAGCCAGACACAAAAACACAAAATACTGCATGATGACTCTCACACGTAGAATCTTAAACAAACAAACAAAAAAAAGTTGATAACCAAGAAGTACAGAGCAGAACGCAGAACAGTGGTATCAGAGACTGAGGGGGGGGAGGATAAGGTAAGGTTTGTTAACAGTACAAAAGTACAATGAGAACAGAACAAGTATTGTTTTTATTGGACAGTAAGATAGCAATGGTTAACAGTAAAATACTGTATACCAGTACATAGCTACAAGTGTGGTTTGTGGATGTTCTCACTACAACAAATTAATAAATGCATGAAATAATAAACAAATATCATCTCATCATCACGTACACATGAAACATCAAATTGTTTCCCATAAATATGAACTACTACCATGTGTCAATTAAAAACAGTAAAACCTTCTGGCTGGGCGCCTGTGGCTCAAGCAGCTAAGGCCACATACATCTGAGCTGGCAGGTTTGAATCCAGCCCAGGCCCGCCAGTTAACAATGACAGCTGCAACCAAAAAATAGCCAGGCGTTGTGGCAGGCACCTGTAGTCCCAGCTACTTGGGAGGCAAGAGAATTGCTTGAGCCCAGGAGTTGGAGGTTGCTGTGAGCTGTGACACCACGGCAACATAGTGAGACTGTCTCAAAAAAAAAAAAGGAAAATACACAGAGGAAACTTCATGACAATTAGTCTTTACAATGATTTCAGGGATATAAGGCCAAAGGATTAGGCAACAAATCAAGAACATACATGGTTCTAAATCAGTGTACCTAGGATATTACAAACATATTCAAAATACAACAAGGAATAGATTCTTGCACATTTATGTGCATTGCACATTATTCTCAAAACACAATACCCTGTTTCCCCGAAACAGTGTCTTAAAATAAGACAGTGTCTTATTTTAAGGTGTGCTCCCAAAGATGCGCTAGATCTTATTTTCAGGGGACGCTTTATCTTTCCTGTATGTCTTATTTTCGGGGAAACAGGGTACTTGGAAGCCACTCACAGGCCTTTTTCAGGATAAGAAGACAAAGAAAATGTGGTACATACATACAATGAAATATTATTCAGCCTTTTAAAAAGGTCATTTTGCCATATATTATACAAGGACAAAGTCTGAAGATATAATAAGTAAAATAGGATAGCAAAAAAGAGACATTATATTATATGTAAAATATCCAAAGTTAGTCAAACTCATAGAAACAGAAATCAGAATGATGTTCTTCAGGAGCTAGAGAGAGATGGAAAATATAAATTGTTGTTTAAAGGGAAGTCACTCTTAATTTTATAAGGTAAAAATGATCTAGAAATCTGTGGAAAAACCATATGAATGTACTTAACACTACTAAACTGTAAATTCTCATCTCAAACTGTAAAATGTTTGTGACAATTGTGTTTTTTACCACAATTATAAATTTGAATCTCTAAAAAAGATAATTACAAAATGTTTCAAAAATCACCTACAAATAAAAAAAGTTTTCTCTCACATAATAATATAGATTCAAACAATAACTACAATGTAAATTTGAGACTATTTTCTTCACTACTCACCTAGAGAGTATAAAACAGTTATTGAAAATTAATATGCATGTGTGTGTGCATGCATGTGTGGACATACCTGTAGGTGGGACGCACCTGTGGACGCATGTACACACAAAAAAAAATTAGTCCTGAACCAAGTATGGGCAAAATTGATAAAGGCAAAAAAATCCAATTTTTTTTTTTTTTTTTGTAGAGACAGAGTCTCACTTTAGCACCCTCGCTAGAGTGTCATGGCATCACACAGCTCACAGCAACCTCCAATTCCTGGGCTGAAGCGATTCTCTTGCTTCAGCCTCCCGAGTAGCTGGGACTACAGGCGCCCGCCACAACGCCCAGCTATTTTTTTGGTTTGTAGTTCAGCCGGGGCGGGTTTGAACCCACCACCCTCGGTATATGGGGCCGGCGCCTTACCGACTGAGCCACAGGCGCCGCCCGAAAAATCCAATGTTTTTATAGGCAACCGAACATATGCTAATGCATATAAGTTTAACTATATACTACATCAACTTAAAAGTGTACAGACTATATAACATTCTCATCCAACTCATAATATTAACATTAAAAATGAAAAACAGTTAATTCATCTGAGGAAATGAACACTCAAGACAGAAACATGGTAATTTGGACTTGAAACCAAACACAAGAGGAATTTTGATGCATAAAATATTAAAGATAGGGCGGCGCCTGTGGCTCAGTCGGTAGGACGCCGGCCCCATATACCGAGGGTGGCGGGTTGAAACCTGGCCCCGGCCAAACTGCCGGGTGTTGTGGCGGGCGCCTGTAGTCCCAGCTACTCGGGAGGCTGAGGCAAGAGAATCGCTTAAGCCCAGGAGTTGGAGGTTGCTGTGAGCTGTGTGAGGCCGCGGCACTCTACCGAGGGCCATAAAGTGAGACTCTGTCTCTACAAAAAAAAAAAAAAAAAAAATATTAAAGATAATATAGAAGATAATACAGATATACCATTAAAAATAATTCTTTAGCCAGCATCTTTTACTACATTGGAAAGACTGATGAAATCTCTTGGAAGGGTAGGGACATGTAGCTGGAAAAGTACTTTGGGAAAAAATAATAATTCTTTAGCCTCAGCACCTGTAGCTCAGCGGTTAGAGCACCGGCCACATGCACTGGGGCTGGTGGATTCGAACCTGGCCCAGATCTGCTAAACAAACAAACAAGAACAACAACAAAAAAAAATAGCTGGGCATTGTGGCCGGCAACTGTTGGGCCCTGACATGTGCCTGAGGCCTAGTGCAACTTCCTGATCTTGACTAGAAGTAGATCCATCGAGCTACTTCCAGATAGCAATGACTCAGCAAGGCCAGGCCTGAAACTGCCTCTACCTAGATACAGCCAACGTGGCATCATGCCATTGGTCCAACCTTGTTACCACCCATCACATCACCTCAGTCCCCGCCTCCTTTCCCGCCCCTTCCACACGCCCTATATAAGCGGCTGCTTGTCACAATAAAGTTGAGTTCCTGCTTCGACAGACTCCCGGCTCCCTGTGTGGAAGCTCACCATCCTGCTCAGCCCCTGGGACAAGATCGGGCTGGCCCCGATCTTCCCTCAACTGCGACTGCCGGAGGACCCGGCAGATTGGTGCCCCGTGTGAGGAACTCGGCTCCCAACACAAAGATCACTGACGGGCCTGTCGGTCTGCGGGTGAGTGTACCCCGTAATTTATGGGAAAGTCCAATTCCAAATTTGACCCTGCTTTGGAATCCCTTAAAATCTTACTCAAAAGCAGAGGACTAGACCTCTCTGATAGTCAGACCCTTCAAGCCTGGGAATGTTTACTTAAGGTAGCACCCTGGCTTCCAGAGAGCAACCTCTTTGACTGGGACACCTGGGATAGGGTTGAAAGATTAATCAGAAGAGCACATATAAAAAGGGAGGAGATTCCCCCACTTGGGACACTCCCTATTGTATCTGCCTTAAAGGGCTGTCCCCCCCCATCCCCCCCAAGAAAATGGAGGGAGCATCAACCCTTAGAGAAGCGGAGAATCTAAAAGTCCCAAAGCAGAACCGAGCCCAGATCAGAGCCCTGAGTCTGCGGACCTCATTGGCCTGCCAAGTCAACCCAAACCTCTCTATCCTTCCCTCAACCCTTTTGGGAATCCTCCAACTAATCCTTTCCGGGCCCCCTCTGCACCTCCTCCATATGATGGAGAAAGCGGTACTGAGGGCGGAGCTACCAACCTTTTTCCGGTTAATATTAATCCCGGAGGTAATCGCCCTGCAGCCTGGTACCCCTGGGAGGCTCAAGATCTCAAAGATCTAAAAAAGGCAGTTTCTAAGGACGGCCCTAACTCACCCTGGGCAGAAACCATACTTGAAGGGCTAGCGCACCAAGCGTGTGTAGCCCAAGACTGGAAAGAACTAGCCAAAGCGGTACTCCCAGGCCCCACATTCCTTAAGTGGATGGCCTACTTCCAGGAGGAGTGCCGTTCAGGGAGAACGTAATCAGAGCGCCCAACCTCCCATACTCATAACTTATGGCATGCTTTATGGTACGGCTGATCAATTTTCCACTGGTCTCCAGCAGGCAGCTATTCCTACTCCTTCCCAAGATCAGGTCAGAGACAGTGGCCTAGCTGCATGGAAGAAATCAGACAAAGGCCCCACTGAATCCCCCATAGCGGGAATCAATCAGAAACACACAAGAGGACCTCTCCACCTTTATAGACAGAGTCCAAAAAAGCCTAAAAAGAAAGTTCCCTGCTGGAGAGTTACAGGACCGATTTGTCCGTTCTTTAGTGTGGGATGGCATAACCACTGATTGTAAGCTCGCCTGCGCCGGGTTAAGAAACCAGGCAATGGAGAGGTGGATCATAGCTACTTGAGATGTTGGTTCCACGTCTCATCAAGCAAGGGCGATGGTTTCAGCACTTCAGGCAGACCACCAGGAAGAACTCCAAACACTTATTAATGCCCTTCAATTAGCCCCTACTGCAGGCAAGCGGACATGTTTCGGGTGTGGTAAAGAGGGCCACTTCAAGCGGGAATGTCCTAACCAAACCAAACGCCCCCCCCGACCCACCAGGGGGGAATGGCCCCAGCACCCCCTGCCCTCGCTGTAAAAAAGGCTTTCATTGGGCCCACAATTGCAAATCTAAATTCAATCTCAAAGGTGAGCCTTTAAACTCCCTGTGGGGCTGTTAAAAAAGGGGAGCAGACCAGTACAAACTCATTGGACCATTCCCCTAGTTGTGGGCGTGAGACCAAAAATAACCCTTACAATTGGAGATAAATCCTTCAAATTCCTCATCGACACTGGGGCAGACCGCACAGTTATCAGGAAAGAGGAAGTACCCCAATCTTGGCAACTAATACCTGGACCACCCCTGTTAGGCGTGGGTGGCCGATCTACCTCCTGGGAGACTGGCGCCTGGCTCCCCTGGGTGGACCCTAGTGGAAACCATGGGGCAGTGCGCCCGCTTGTGGTCCCGGGCCCAACCACCAATCTCCTGGGTCAAGACATTTTAGGTGAGGCGGAGGCATTTATCACCACGGACCATAACAACTCTCAGGATGATCACCCCCAAGATAAACTGGAAAAGCAACTTCAACAAAAACAGAGAAGGCAGTACTATTATCCAGATGACCCATACCTCGAACCAATCAATCAAGAACACTCCCGGGTTCACCTCCAATTCTAAAGGCCACTGCTCATCCCCCCATATTCCAAATTCGATGGACACCCGGGGGTAGAGCAGTGGCCTCTCCCTTCAAATAAACTCCAACATCTACATTTGTTAGTCAACCAACAATTAGACCAAGGGCATTTAAGACCATCTACTAGCCTTTGGAACTCTCCAGTATTCATAATCAAGAAGCCCAATGGCTCTTGGAGACTCCTGCAAGACCTCAAAAAATAAATGACAGGATGGTCCCTCTCGGAACCCCCCAGAGAGGTCTCCCCTGGATTCCCGCAATTCCCACAGCTTACTACCTCACAGTCATAGACATTAAAGATTGTTTTTTTTCTATTCCCCACCATCCAAACGATATGGAAAGGTTTGCCTTTTCCATACCTTCAACCAATTTCCGAGGGCCAGATTTGAGTGGACGGTCCTACTCCAAGGAATGGCTAAT
The DNA here is from genome assembly GCF_027406575.1 of Nycticebus coucang. Classification (NCBI taxonomy): domain Eukaryota; kingdom Metazoa; phylum Chordata; class Mammalia; order Primates; family Lorisidae; genus Nycticebus; species Nycticebus coucang. The sequence continues at coordinate 12,884,376 of NC_069799.1, read as the reverse complement.
AGCCCCCCATCTGTCAATATTATTTGACACACAGCTTCACTTCATTACTAACGCGACCTAACATACTATTCTACATTTATATGGATGATACAATCTTAGGAAGCCACAATTCAGATAACCTCCAAGAACTCACCACTGAGTGCTTCACTATCCTCCGCCAGAATAATTTTCAAATAGCTCCTGAAAAGATACAAACCATCCCCCCATTTAAAATCTTGGGGTCCGTCCTCTCCCTAGATACAGTTTCCCCTATTAAGCCCCAACTGGTCCTTCAAGAAACTTATAGTTTGCCCCAGCTGCAGAAATTACTTGGGGAAATTAATTGGCTAAGACCTTGGATCCCTATCTCCACTGAGGAGATAATTCCCCTGTTTAATCTTCTAAAAGGCCTAGATTTAACCTCTCAAATAACATTACCACCTCATTGTCAACACATACTGACTAAAATTCAAGAATCCATAAACCAAGCTTCTTTAAAAAGATTCAATCCCCACATACCCCTTATCCTCTACCTCTTTCCCGGAGAAACTTTATGTACCGCCCTCTTAGCCTAAAAGGGGGAGCCTATCCAGTGGATTCATCTCTCGGTGGGAGGAGTCCCTAGAGTCTATTCCATAAACAATCAGATTGCCAACTGCATAGTTAAAGGAAGGGACATAGCAGTCAGATTGTTTGGCATTGAACCCCATTCCATCATCACCCCATATAAACTCTCAGATTTTTCCTGGCTTCAGAGAAATAACGATAGAATTGCACTGGCGCTTGAAGGATTCTCAGGCCGAATTGATTGTCACTACGGTCCTTACAAATGGATGAACTCCTTTGCCAAACTAACTTGGGAACCACCACAACTTTTTCTCCTGCATCCTAATCCCACCTTCCTCACCGTCTTTACAGACAGAGGGCGCCCAGGAGCTTCCATTATTATTTATCCTCCCCTAGTGCAAGATCAAAAACCCACCCCCTTAAAATCCATCCTACATGAGCTTGAAGGATCGGCTCAATTCAAAGAACTTTTTGCTGTTGTCATGGCCCTTAATTCCATACCCGAACCCTTTAACCTATTTTCAGATAGCCTTTATGTAGTTAACCTACTACCCAATTTAATAGAGGCTCATATTAAATTAGATTCCAATCCCATATCCCCATTAATGATCCAGGTTAGAACTCTACTCAAACAAAGAACCAATCCAATTTACTTACCACACCTTAGAGGACATCAAAACCTACCAGGATTTTTAGCTACAGGCAATAAATTAGCAGATCAGCTAGCCTCCATGCCACAATGCAATACAGTAACAGAAGCAACACAATTTCACCAACTAACTCATATCAATTGGAGAGGGCTTAAACACAAGTATCCCCACATACCTGTTAAGGATCTGAAAAAAATCATTCGTACTTGTCAGTCATGCCAGCCTTTCCTTCAAGTTTCCCCTCTGCAGACCTTGGGCACCAACCCCCGAGGCCTTCGACCCAATCATCTATGGCAAATAAATGTTACTCACTATGCCCCTTTTGGGAAACTTAAATACATTTTCGTGTCCATTGACACCTTCTCCCATGCCTGTTGGGTGTCAGCACATGCTGGAGAAAAAACTAAACATGCCATTAGCCATATGCTCCTATGTTTCGCTACCCTTGGTCTACCTGATCAAATTAAAACTGACAATGGCCCTTGCTTTACAAGCAAATCCTTTACAAATTTCCTACAAACATGGAAAATTTCACACTCCACTGGCATACCACACAACCCCCAAGGTCAAGCTGTCATTGAAAGATCCAATCAAACCCTTAAGGGTCAATTACGAAAACAAAAGGGGGAGTCTATACCCCCTCATGATCAATTGAAAAAGGCTCTATTCACACTAAATATCTTAAATTTTTCCAAAGAAGACCCAAACTTATCTCCCTTTCAAAAGCATTGGTCTTCACCGGTGACCTATAGCTCCATCTGGGTCCGATGGCAAGATCTTCTTACGGGAGGGTGGAGAGGACCAGACCCACTCCTTACAGCAGGGAGAGGTTTCGGATGTGTTTTCCCTCAAAACGAGAAAAAACCCATTTGGGTTCCGGCAAGAGACCTTAAATACTTGCCCCAACAAGAAGGGGATAACCTTAATTTATCCAGGGGGGTCTAATGCCCCTCAGAAGTGTCTTTCTACTTCCCCCCCAGAAGGAGCCCCCAATGAGGAAGCAACTGCTTCCACTGCTGATGATGCTAATGATGTTCACCCACCCACCCCCAGTGACAAGGGAATGGACAACCCCAACCCTATCCGGAGTCTCATAGCATCTAGGGAGGCATCTGTTTATTTTTGCAGGAGAAGTGCTGCTTTTATGCCAACAGATCTGGGATCGTGCAAAACAAGATCAAAACACCCCAAGAAGATCTAGAAAAGAAAAGAAAGGACAGGCCTACATGGTTTTTTACCCTACCTTCTTCCCCTGACCCTTACTTACCCTTATGTTAGTTATCACCTTTGGACCCTGTTAAAAAGGTTAGAGGCAATAAAAATCAGGTCGAGGTCTGATATCACCAGCTCATTAACCACGAATCTAACTATTATTCTTAACCGCCCTCCATAGCACCGATGACGGGTAAGATCCCAAAAATGGGACACCCTAAGACAGTCTATGAAGAGGCTGCACGGTGGATTACATTCATAGTACCCAAAGACGGGTAAGATCACTCTGCATTCAGTCAACCTAAAACAGGGACCAAATCGTTGACTTTGTATCCCCATGACGGTAAGACTGAAACTGCAAGAGTAGGCAACCTAAGACAGGGACTATGTTTTTCTGCCATACAAAAAACAAAAGGGGGAATTGTTGGGCCCTGCATGTGCCTGAGGCCTAGTGCAACTTCCCCATGTGACTAGAAGTAGTTCCAACGAGCTACTTCCGCGCAGCAATGACTCAGCAAGGCCAGGCCTGAAACTGCCTCTACCTAGATACAGCCAATGTGGCATCATGCCATTGGTCCAACCCTGTTACCACCCATCACACCACCTCAGTCCCCGCCTCCTTTCCCTGTCCCTTCCACACGCCCTATATAAGCGGCTGCTTGTCGCAATAAACTTGAGTTCCTGCTTCAACAGACTCCCGGCTCCGTGTGTTTGGCTCCCTGTGTTCCTGTTCGGCCGTCGATACTCACCATCCCACTCAGCCCCTGGGACGAGATCGGGCTGGCCCCAATCTTCCCTCAACTGCAACTGCCGGAGGACCTGGCAGCAACTGTAGTCCCAGCTAAGAGGGAAACTGAGGCAAGAGAATCGCTTAAATCCAAGAGTTTGAGGTTGCTGTGAGCTGTGACACCATAGTACTCTACTGACAGCAACATAATGAGACTTTGTCTCAATAAATAAATAAATAAATTCTTTAGCAACACAGTGAGACCCCTTCTGAAAAGAAAAAGTTTAATATCTCCCATTTCCAATAGCATGCACCCTTGAAGATTGGTACTATTTTTATACAACTTGTAGCAGCAATAGTACTGCCTTTAGAAGCAAAGAAGAGCTTGATATTTCCAAAGGAAGGAAGAACATGTTGTAAATATGGTGTGAATTACTAAAATAATAAGTACACGTTTGGGATTAAGGTATACCATCATTTAAATATAGGGTGATAAAAATAGATAGTAACCTCATTTACTTCTTACATAATATGTAAATTCAGCATTGTATTTTGTAACTTTTTTATATATAACAGTTCAGAAAGTGAAACAGTGAGGAGAGGAACTTGAGAAAGATGACAGAATAAGGAATCTCCCACTCATATCCCCCATAGCATGATGTGACAGCCAGACCCAAACAAAGCAGCATTTATAGGAGTTTTGGAATCCATGTCAGAGTTTGTGACAACCTGGTAAAACCCAAGATCAAGGAGGAACATTTTAAAAGGACAGGTCAATTCGGTGCCTGTAGCTCAATAGTTAGGATGCCAGCCACATATACCGGGGTTGGTAGGTTCAAACTTGGCCGGGGCCTGCTAAACAACAATGACGACCACAAAAAAAAAAAAAAAAAATAACTGGGCATTGTGACTAGCACCTATAGTCCCAGCTACTTGGAAGGCTGGGGCAAGAGAATCGCTTAAGCCCAAGAGTTTGAGGTTGCTGTGAGTTGTGACACCATAGCACTCTACTAAGAGCAACATAGTGAGACTCTATCTCTAAAAAAAAAAAAAAAAAAAAGAACAGGCCTAAGGCCAAGTGGCAGATTTGCCATTACTAGTCCTAGCAACAAAATACAAAATGACCACAATCTACTGTACAAGTAGCGAAAGCCCATTTGAACTTGGTTCTATCACTAGTACCATCTGCCAAGATACACAAGAAAAATCATATCCACCTGTGTCTCAGAAGACAGGCTTGCTAGCCTCAACATCAGTCACATTGTGAATCTAAAAACTTTCCATTTACCCCAGCTCGAGTGTGTCAGCTAGTCTACAAGAGTCTTCTTGACTCCAAAACCTCAAGCAACTCATGCTATGGACCCAGAGGCAGATGTGAATTCTTTTCTCCTAGTTGTGTATACCACAGCAGCCCTATATATCAGTTTCAGCCTGTCTCAGCCATCATCAGGGGTCATTCCTACCCACCCAGGAACTTATGCAAAACTGAGAGCACTCCTTAACCCAGAAGGAGCCATGCTTTGTCCACATCCATTGTAACAGTGCTTCATCTGCAGAAACTGCAGTTCCTTGTCTCAGCACCAATCCTCCTAATCAAGATCCTGAAAAAAATCAGTCTTCTCAGGAGATAGCCAGAATCCACAATAGTTTGATTGCTTGATAATAATTCTACCAAGCATGAAACCTACTGCAGACCCAGTAACAGTCATATGACTTAACTCCAAACGTACTAACTATAATGTCAGAAAAAAATCTCATCAGTTTAGGAATGATGAGAAATTAGAAAAGGTGTTTACCTCCCAAAATTTGTTTCTACTGTCAGGAAGAAGAGTTTGTTTCTCCAAATTCAGAGAAAGACACCTAAGACAATTCAGATAAAAGAGTCAGGCAGATATCTTTTCTTTATTTATTATTCCTTTTTGAGTCAGAGTCTCACTACCTCGCTCTGGGTAGCATGCTATGGCCTCACCAAAACTCACACAACCTCAGAGTCTTTGACTCATGTGATCCTCTTCCCTTAGCCTCTTGAGTAGCTGGGACCACAGGCGGCTGCCATGATGACTGACTAGTCTTTTCTATTTTAGTAGAGACAGGGTCTTTCTCTTGCTCAGGCTGGTCTTGAACTCCTAAGTTCAAACAATCCACCCATCTGGGCCTCCTAGACTGCTAGAATTACAGGCATAAGCCACTGTGCCTAGCTCAGGTAGATATCATAACCAATAAAAAAAAATTAATCACACTTATGAAATCATCTTCAAAGAAATGAAGATCTAAAAGCTAACTGACAAAGGATTCAACTCAGTAAAATACAAAGAACACATGTAGATAACTTGAAAAAATATAAAACAATGCATACACAAAATGAGAATTTTAGTAGAGAAATAAAGAACTGAACAGAAGTCCTAGAACTGAAGTATTTAATGGCAGAATTAAAAAAAGGTAATAGAAAACTTTCAGAAAAGACTAAATTATTCAGAATTAAAATGTAGTAGACTCAAAGACAAGTCACTTGAAAACAGCTAATTATAAAGATAATACATGAAAGAGCAAAGAAAGCATATGGGTCTCATAGTACATCATTAAGTGAAAAAATATGTGTATTTTTTTTTATTTTAGATGTAGAGGAAAGAAAAAAATATTTAAAAATATAATGTTTTTTTGGGGGGGAAGGAAAAGCAGAGAGAGGGAAGGAGGGAGAGGGGTGGGGCCTTGATGTGTGCCACACCTTCTGGGGGTAAGAGATGACTGCAAGAGGGACTTTACCTAACAAATGCAATCAGTATAACCTGGCTTATTGTACCCTCAATGAATCCCCAACAATAATAATAAAAAAAAAATAGTCCCCAAATCTAGGAAAACAAGTTGGCATCCAATTTCCCAAATCTCAAAACACCTGAAGCAAGAAGAACACAATGAGCATTGTGCCAGGACACAGTATAATTGGAAAACTGCAAAGACAAAGTGAGAATTGTGAAAGCAGCAAGAAATCGCAGATTCTTTTTTTTTTATTATTAGTATTAGATCATAGCTGTGTACATTAATGCGATCATGGGGCACCATACACTGGTTTTATAAACAGTTCAACACATTTTCATCAGAGATCGCAGATTCTTCACATTCAAGGAAACTTTTATAAGATTATCAGATTTTTTTCACAAAAACTTGGTGGGCCAGATAGAAGTAACACTAATATATTCAAAGTGTTAAAGGAAGAAAAATAAACTCTGAGAAATAGGAAGATTACATTTGACAAAGCTGTCCTTCAGAACTGAAGAAAAGATCAAGATTTTCACATACAAAAAAGGTTGAGGGAATTCATCACTACTACACTTGTCTTATAAGAAATGCTGAAAGTAATTCTTCAACATGAAATGATGTAATATGAACAATATTAAAACACATACAACTATAAATCTCACTGGAAGCACTAAATACAAAGTGAAATCAAGATAATCTAATATTGTGATGATGGTGCGTAAATCATCTTTACCTCTAATATAAAAGCTATTAAAAATAAAGATAGTGGTGGCTCCTGTGGCTCAAAGAGTAGGGCGCCAACCCCATATACGGGGGTGCGGGTCAAGCCCAGCCCTGGCCAAAACTGCAAAAATAAATAAATAAAAATAGCTAAAATAGTTTGTTGGTGGATACACAATATAGAAAGTTATAAAATAGAACATAAATAGCATAAAATACATGGAAGGGAAAATTTTAATGAGTTTTTATGCATGAAAGTTAAATTGTTAATCATATTCAGCTACACTGTTATAGGTGTAAAATGCTCTATACAAGTCTTACGATAACCACTAGAAAAATCACTGTAGTACATAAACAAAATAAAGAGGGAGTATTCAAAGCATATACCACCAACAAAAACAAATCAAAAAAGTAAAAAAAAAGCATAAATAAACCACAAAATGAATTTAAAAGCCAAAATTACAACAGAAAGTCCTTTTCTAACCATAATTACATGCAAAGGGACTGTTATACACTGATTGCTACCTCCTAAATGTGTTAAAATTTATTTACCATTATGAGAAATTAAGAGGAGGTACCTTTAAAAAATGATTAGGCCAAGAGGGCAAAATAAACAAATGACCTTTTTTTTATTTTTTTTATTAAATCATAACTGTATACATTGATACGATCATGGGGCATCATACACTCGCTTCATAGACCATTTGACACATTTTTATCACAATGGTTAACATAGTCTTTCCGGCGTTATCTCAGTTACTGTGCCAAAACATTTACATTCTACATTTACCAAGTTTCGCAAATACCCCTGTAAGATGCACCACAGGTGTGATCCCACCGATCCCCCTCTCTCTACCCACCACCCCCCACCTCCCTATTTGGGGCTCTCAAATGAAAGACTTTTTTTTTTAAATCATAAAAGTGCGTTAGTCATCATGAGCATAGGTCTGTTGGTGAGGCATCTCTGTATAGTGCACACTCTCCCTCTCCTTGAGTTCTTATGAATCTTATGTTGCAACTAAAAGGCCTTCATCAGATGCCAATATCATGCATTTGGCCTGCCCAGCAGCCAGAATTATGAGCCAAATGAACTTTAATTCTTCCTAAGTTACCCAGTCTGTGGTATTCTGTAATAGTAGCAGAAAATGGGATAAAACAGAGTAGATAAATTTTTCAAAAAACTTAAATACAATAAAATGCTGCTCACAATAGACTCACTTATGATATAAGAATGAATGGCGTAAGAGTGAAAGAACGGAAAAGAAGGTTCCATAGAAATTATGAAGAAAAAAGAGTAGGGGTGGTTATACTTATATTTAACAAACTAGGCTTTTAGACAAAATCTAACAAAAATTAGTAGTTCACTATACAATAGCAAGAAGTTTATTTGTGAAGAGGATATACAATTAAACATATACATGCATGCAACACTGAAGTTTCTAAATACATAAAGTGAACATTAACAGAACTGTAGGGAGAAATAAAAACATAATAATAAAAGGAGATTTTACTACCCTACTAAAAACATTCATATGGAAAACTAATAAAGAGTGTACTCATAGGCTCAGTGCCATAGCACAGTGGTTACGGCACCAGCCACATACACCGAGACTGACGGGTTCAAAACGGGCCTGGGCCAGCTAAACAATGACAACTGCAACAAAAAATAGCCAGGCGTTGTGGCGGGTGCCTATAATCCCAGCTACTTGGGAGGCTGAGGCAAGAGAATCGCTTAAGCCCAAGAGTTTGAGGTTGCTGTGAGCTGTGACGTGACAGCACTCTACCAAGAGAGACATAGTGAGACTCTGTCTTAAAATAAAAGAGTGCACTCATAAAATCAAGTGGCCCTAACAGACATATATAGTAACATTCCATCCAACAGTATCAGAATACGTATTCTTCTCAGGAACACATGGAGTATTCTCCAAGATAGAACATACATTGGGACACACAAAAAAAACTTTCCAATTTTTTATATCAAGTTTTTCTTTCTGATCACAGTGGTATAGTATGAAACTAGAAATCAGGCTTGGCGCTCACAGCACAGTGGTTATGGTGCCAGCCACATAGGCCAAGGGTGGCAGGTTCGAACACGGCCATCTAGACAACAATGACAGCTGCAAAAACAAAAAAAATAGCTGGGCATTGTGGCAGGCACCTGTAGGCCCAGCTACCTGGGAGGCTGAAGCAAGAGAATTGCTTAAGCCCAAGAGTCTAAGGTTGCTGTGAGCTGTGACGCTACAGCACTCTATCAAAGACGACATAGTGAGACTCTGTCTCAAAAAAAAATAGGCATCTTTAGGGTAGAGCTAAATTTTCAAAACAAAATGAAAAGACAGGAGGTAAAGGTCAGGCAGGACCTAAGCCAACCAGACCAGCCATGTCATGTCTGCACTAGCCTTGCAGACTCTATCTTATCCTTACTACATGTGCTTTCATTTCCCCTAGTTTCTTTCACTCTTTCATATCCTCTTTTTTACACTAGAAGATTAAATAAAGCATATACTTCTATATTCCAGCCTTGACCTAGAGAAAGTCTTTTCTCATACAAGGAATACTTACTGAGCTTTCCATCCTCAGATCTGGACAGTAAAAACATGCCTCTAGGGGCGGCGCCTGTGGCTCAGTCAGTAAGGTGCCGGCCCCATATACCGAGGGTGACGGGTTCAAACCCGGCCCTGGCCAAACTGCAACCAAAAATAGCCGGGCGTTGTGGCGGGTGCCTGTAGTCCCAGCTACTCAGGAGGCTGAGGCAAGACAATCACTTAAGCCCAGGAGTTGGAGGTTGCTGTGAGCTGTGTGAGGCCACGGCATTCTACCGAGGGCCATAAAGTGAGACCCTGTCTCTACAAAAAAACAAAACAAAAAACGTGCCTCTATATAACTAATGGGTCAGCAAAGAAATCCAAAAAAGTATTTTAAGACAAATGAAATTATAAAAACCACAAGTAAAACTTCTGCCATGCAACTAAAGTACTAAGACAGGTTTATTATACTATGTAAAGGTTTGGCATTTAGAGAAAAGCAAAGAACTTAAATAAACAAACTAACTTTAATCCCTAAGGAACTTAAAGAGGAAGAACAAAATCATTCTCATGTTCACATAATGAATAATAAAGATTAGAGCAAAAACAAATTAAAGAAAGGCTAGAACGACAATAGAAAAGATCAAAGTAAGTAACAGTTGACAGCCCCTGTAGAATATTTAGAAAACATTTGACATTTGTGAATCCCATGCTGTTTTTTCTTTTTTTTCTTTTTCTGAGACAGTCTCAAGGTGTCACCCTGGATGGAATGCCGTGGTGTCCTAGCTAACAGCAAACTCCAACTCTTGGGCTCAAACAATCCTCTTGCCTCAGTTTTTCTATTTTTAGTAGAGACAGGGTCTCACTCTTGCTCAGGCTGGTCTCGAACCTATGAGCACAAGCAGTCCTCGGCCTACCTCGGCCTCCCAGAATGCTAAGATTACAGGCGTGAGCCATCGTACCCGGCACCATGCTTCATTTGTAAACATGAGTGAATCAAAAATAAAAAGGAATTCAATTTTAAGATATAGTCAACAATATTTTATGTCACTGAATTTCTAGAATCACCATTAACTTGCAAGTCACCTCAACAAAGAAGAGAAATATCAAGCTCAAGCATAAAGGTTATTTTACATCAACCCTCAATTATTTTTCTGAAAGCAGGAATCTGAAACTCATTCATACAAAGCACAAGCTCCCAAGAGACATTCTACAAAGGAAATAAATATTTTGTGTATATTAAATATTCCAGAGGTCAATTATTCTCACCCAGAAAGACCAGGTTGCTGTAGTTCTCTAACATCACTTCCCTATACAAATTCTGTTGAGCAGGGTCCAGGTATTTCCACTCCTCTGGAGAGAATTCTATGGCCACATCCCTGAGTTCCAACAGTACCTGAAATAGAAATAAGTGAATACATAAGTGTTGACCATGTGGTCAATGGCAGAGCTCACAACTGAGAGAGTTGTGGGACCACTCCAAAAAAGCAAAAATTCACTTTATTGAAATTCCTGAAGGTGAGACTTCTGAAAGGCACAGATGCTCTACTCCAAGAGATTTTAGAGGAAAACTTTCCAAAAATGGCAAGAGATACTGAAATTCACGTAGCAGAGAGTTTTAGAACCTCATTATGACTCAATCCAAATAAGACATCCCCTAGACACACTGTAATTAACTTCACCAAAGTTAATGATAGAGAAAATCCTGTAAGCAGCCAGACGTAAGAAAATCATAACCCAGCTAAACTGAGTTTCATTTATGATAAAGTCAAATACTTTAATGAGATTCACACGTTGAAGAAATTTTCCCTAACTAAACCAGCTCTTCAAAATATTCTCAGACCAACCAGAATCCACAGAGAATTCAAACATATTAGCAAGAAAAGAACAAGTGATCCCATCTTAGGGCGGGCAAGGGACTTGAAGAGAAACTCCTCTGAAGAAGAAAGGAGGATGGCCTATAGACACATGAAAAAATGCTCATCATCCTTAATTATCAGAGAAATGCAAATCAAAACTACTTTAAGATACCATCTAACTCCAGTAAGATCAGCCCACATCACAAAATCCCCAAACCACAGATGTTGGCGGGGACGTGGAGAAAAGGGAAAACTTCCGCACTGCTGGTGGGAATGCAAACTAATACGTTCCCTTTGGAAAGATGTTTGGAGATCACTTAGGGATCTAAAAATAGACCTGCCATTCGATCCTGCAATTCCTTTACTAGGTATATATATAGAAAACCAAAAATCACTTTATAACAAAGATATTTGTACCAGAATATTTATTGCAGCCCAATTCATAATTGCTAAGTCATGGAAAAAGCCCAAGTGCCCATCAAGCCATGAATGGATTAATAAATTGTGGTGTATGGAATATTATGCAGCCTTAAAAAATGGAGACTTTACCTCTTTTATGTTTACAAGGATGGAGCTAGAGCATATTCTTCTTAGCAAAGTATCTCAAGAATGGAAGAAAAAGTATCCAATGTACTCAGCCCTACTGTGAAACCAACATATACGCGCTCACACTTCTATTATGAAAGCTATAACCCAACTGCAGCCCAAGATAAAGGGGAAAGAGGAGGGAGAGGGGAGGGGAGCAAAGAGGAAGGGAGGAGGAAGGGTGGAGGGAGGATCACTGGTGGGACCACACCTATGGCACATTTTATAAGGGTACATATTAAATCTACTAAGTGTAGAATATAAATGTCTTAACACAATATCTAAGAAAATGCAGTGAAAGCTATGTTAACCAGTTTGATGAAAGTATTTCAAACTGTATTTAAAACCAACATATTGGCTAGATGCCTGTAGCTCAAGCAGCTAAGGCACCAGCCACATACACCAGAGCTGGCAGGTTCATATCCAGCCTGGGCCTGCCAAACAACAATGACAGCTACAACCAAAAAATAGCCAGGCATTATGGCAGGAGCCTGTAGTCCCAGCTACTTGGGAGACTGAAGCAAGAGAATCACTTAAGCCCGCGAGTTGGAAGTTGCTGTGAACTGTGATGCCATAGGCACTCTACCCAGGGTGACAGCTTTAGGCTCCGTCTCAAAAAAAAAAAAAAACCAGCACATTGTACCCCACAATTGTATTCATGTATACAGCTATGATTTAATTTTAAAAAAATGCAAAAAAAAAAAAAAAAAAACTAGTCAGGTTATGGTGGCTTATGCCTGTAATCCTAGCACTCTGGGAGGCCAAGGCAGGACAATCCCTTGAGCTCAGCCAGAATGACATCCCAAGACCCCATCTCTACTAAAAATAGGGGGTGATGCCTATAATCCTAGCACTCTAGGAAGCCGGGGCAGGTGGGTTGCTTGAGCTCACAAGTTCAAGACCAGCTTGAGCAAAAGTGAGACTCCATCTCTACCAAAAATAGAAAAACTGAGGCAAGAAGATCACTTGAGCTTAAGAGTTATAGGTTGCTGTGAGCTATGATACTACAGTACTCTATCCAGGGTGACCCTCTAGATCACTGTCTAAAAAAAAAAAAAAATGAGAGAAAGAAAATACAATTTCAGACGACATCAATTTTGCTAATCTGCAGATACAAAGACAGGAAGACTTTTCAGATTATAGGGAAGAATATAAGAACAGATTTCTATAAACATGAAAGGTAAAGAATAAAAAGTGTAAAAGTGAAGTGGTGTGTAAGACACAAGTGGATTTATGCCAATTATTTGTTGTTGAGTCTTATTAGCATAAAATTTTGTTCATTTCATATTTACAAATACAATAATCTTATATGGCTATCTCACTTCTGGGTACTAAATATTAAAGCATAAAATGTAGAAGAGAAATTTTTCTAAAGGGAGAAAGCCATTGGTCTAATCGGAGTGTAGTGAGCACTGTGTACAGGCAAGATTATGAATTTGCTGGTAGGTGTGTGTGTAATATTTGGTAGAAAATAATACGTGGGTTGTATTTTGAATAATTTATGTATGCTAGTCAGGATTATAAAAAATAAATGGGTAAAGTAAAAATGATGGCAATGGGTGACAATTTTGACAATTGAAAAAAAGAATGCTGGGCGGCGCCTGTGGCTCAAGGAGTAGGGCGCTGGTCCCATATGCTGGAGGTGGCGGGTTCAAACCCAGCCCCGGCCAAAAACAACAAAAAAAAAGAATGCTGATGATGTGAAGTTTACTGATTTTTCTTCATAGTATAGAAACTATGAGGGCTAAGCAGAAAGTATCCAGCCATGCAGTATGAAAAATACTATTAACAATGGCTGGATAGTTTCTGCCCAGGCCTCCAATGTTTCCTCCCTGACATCAGTTGAGTGTACCACTTAAGTTACAATTGAAAACGACCTTGATTTTCATGCTGGTACTGGAATCTCAGCCAGCACCTTCCTTCTCTTCTTTTATATTTTCACACTCCCAGACAGCAGGGAGAAGCCATTGCCCTGATCACCTGTCACTGGACTTTCATCCACACACAGTGATGCTCCTCACTGTACTGATTTTTCTTTTTTTTTTTTGAGACAAGAGTCTCACTTTGTTGCCCTCCATAGAGTGCCATACCGTCAGAGCTCACAGCAACCTCAAACTCTTGAGCTCAAGAGATTCTCTTGCCTCAGCCTCCCAAGTAGCTAGGACTCCAAGTGCCTGCCACAATGTCTGGCTATTTTTAGAGGCTGGGTCTCACTCTGGCTCAGGCTGGTCTCCAAACCATGAGCTCAGGCAATCTACCTGCCTTGGCCTCTCAGAGTGCTAGGATTACAGGCATTAGCCACTGTGCCCCGTCCACTGTACTGATTTTGTTTTTTTCCAGGTCTGTTTGGACCATTGAATTTTCAGAATGACTTAAAATTTAAATCATTTCTTTCTCTATGAACAGGGTGATGATGGGCTACTCCAGCTGCACCACTTGCCTCCTGAGCATGTTCTAGGCTTTCACCACCAGACCTGGTACCACATGATTGCTGAGCAGTTTTTTTTTTGTTGTTGTTTGTTTGTTTTGTTTTTTTGAGACAGAGTTTCATTATGTTGCCCTCTGTAGAGTGATCTGGTGTCACAGCTCATAGCAAACTCAAACTCTTGGGCTTAAGTGATTCTCTTGCCTCAGCCTCCCAAGTAGCTGGGACTACAGGCGCCCAGCTATTTTTTGGTTGCAGTTGTCATTATTGTTTAATCAGCCTGAACCCGCCAGCCTGTGGCTGGTGCCCCACCCACTGAGCTACAGATGCCACCTAAATATATTTTTAAATCTCTCCAATCACGGGGTAGCGCCCATAACTCAGTGGGTAGGGTACCAGCCACATACACCCACGCTGGCCGGTTCGAACCCTGCCCGGGCCAGCTAAAACAAACACCTGTAGTCTCAGCTACTTGAGGCTGAGGCAAGAGAATCACTTAAAACCCAAGAGTTTGAGGTTGCTGTGATCTGTGATGCCACTGCACTCTACCGAGGGTGACATAATGAGACTCTGTTTCCAAAAAAATAAATAAAAATAAAATAGAATAATTGAGGCAAGAGGATTGCTTGAGCCTAAGAGTTGGAGGTTACTGTGAGCTATGACATCAAGCACTCTACTGAGGGTGACAGAGTCTCACTTTATATATATAAAATACACTTTACATGTTTTTGTCTTTTTATAGTTCCTCAGTCTGTCCTGCAGTAGCTACCTGAGCTTCAACACCATAGCTTCTTCCACTGGAACCCAGACCAATCTTTGGATTCTCAATAAACACTCCTCACTCCCCACCCCACCCCCCAGCTACATCATCAGCAATGTGATATTCACCCTGACAACATCCAGGGATGTCTTCCATGTAGGAGTTATAGTTCTCACGTACCCAGACAGTGATATTTTGTCCAGGCATCAGAAGTGCTCCTGGCACCTTCACAGCTCTACCCTCTCCCTAAGAGTTTCCCCAGAAAAAAGGGCCTCCTAGATTATGTTCCTGATGCTGTTACTTTTTTTTTTTTCCGAGACAGAGCCAACTCTTGGGCTTAAGCGATTCTCTTGCCTCAGCCTCCCAAGTAGCTGGGACTACAGCGCCAGCCACAATGCCCAGCTATTTTTTGGTTGTAGTTGTCATTGTTTGGCAGGCCCAGGCTGGATATGAACCTGCCAGCTCTGGTGTATGTGGCTGGCGCCTTAGCCGCTTGAGCTACAGGCGCCAAGCCAAGGTGAGTTTCTTTGTAGTCATGTTCTGGGTAAATTCAATCATACAGTCTACTGTACCTGCTATAAATGTACAATCAAGTCGTCCTGAGCATCCAGGGTATAATGGTCAAAATCTATGCAGCTGTTAAGTCTTTTGGTGCCTACTGGTTCTAATAAAAGAATAACCAATATTCTGCAAAATATGCAATGGAAGTCCCATCAATTTGAAAAACAGCTATAAATACTTTTTTCTGAAAGTGATTATTTTTTCAAAGGTTAAATTATTAAATTATCAAAGAATGTGCTATCCGATTCAATAAAAATATACAGAATTTTACTTTTAATAGTCTACGTGTCACAGCGTCGCAGCGCGTGGGCGGCCATGACAGAGCCAGCGAAAGCTCCGCAGCGCTCCGCAGCCCGCAGCAGCCGCCGCCTGGCCACAGCCAGGCCGAAGAGTGCCGCGGTGGGCACGCAACCTGTGAGGGCGGCTGGAGCGGCACCAAATGTCCTGTCAGGCAATCCAGGGCGCCGCGGACCCACGCCGTGATGATGCCGATAAGGGGTCTTCCTATGTTGCCCTGGCTGGATTAATCCTTATACTGCATCCTTCCCAGTAGCTGGGACCGTAGATGATATTAACCGTTCTCTTAAGCAACAACGAACAGATTTTAACAGAAGTTCCTATAACACCAGAAACAACCTGTCAAGATGTTGTAGAATTTTGCAAGGAACCTGGAGAAGGCAGTTGCCATTTAGCTTAAGTGTGGAGGGGAAATGAGCGCCCCATACCCTTTGATCACATGATGTATGAACATCTGCAGAAGTGGGGGCCACACAGGGAAGAAGTGAAATTTTTCCTTCCACATGAGGACTCACCAACAAATAGCAATGAGCAAGTTGGCCATCAGACCCAAGAGCAACGAACTCAGAGAAATATTATAAATGTACCTGGAGAAAAACGCACTGAAAATGGGGTTGGGAATCCACCTGTTGAACTCACCCTGTCAGAACTCCAAGATATGGCAGCTAGGCAGCAACAACAAATTGAAAATCAGCAACAGATGTTGGTTGCCAAGGAACAGCGTTTACATTTTCTAAAGCAACAGGAGTGCTGTCAGGAGCAATCTATTTCTGAAAATGGAAAGCTTCAGAAATTGAAAGAACAAGTTGAAGCCCAGGAAAAAAAGCTGAAGAAAATCTGTGCCATGAGAGGACAAGTTGACTACAGCAAAATCATGAATGGCAATCTGTGTGCTAAAATAGAGCAGTTCAGTGCCATGTTCCAGGTGAAGCAGCAGGAAGTAAATAGAGCGGTTCAGTGCCATGTTCCAGAAGAAGCAGGAAGTGCAGACTGCAATTTTAAGAGTGGATCAGCTGAGACAGCAGTTGGAAGATTTAAAAAAAGGAAAACTGAATGGGTTCCAGTCTTACAATGGCAAGTTGACAGGACCAGCAGCCGTGGAGCTAAAAAGACTATACCAAGAGCTACAGATTCGTAACCACCTTAAGCAAGAACAGAATTCAAAACTCCAGCAGCAGAAGGAACTCCTAAATAAACGGAACATGGAAGTGGCTATGATGGACAAGCGAATCAGTGAGCTCTGTGAACGTCTTTATGGGAAAAAGATCCAGCTGAACCGTGTGAATGGCACATCGTCACCACAGTCACCCCTGAGCACATCTGGCAGGGTCGCTGCTGTGGGGCCTTACATGCAAGGTTCCTAGTACCGGAAATTATCCTGTCCCAGGAGACCCCATAAAGCCCCAGTCTCTCACTATTGCTTCAAATGCCACCCATGGAAGATCCAAATCCGCTAATGATGAAAACTGGCCAACATTAAAACAGAATTCTAGCTCTTCAGTGAAACTAACACAGATGGCCAGTGCAGACTGGAAGGAGCTGAGTGTGGAGGGAGCTCTCAGGCCAGGCACCATCTCAAGCCAGCCTTTGCCCTTCTCAGCATTAGGAGCCACGGAGAAGCCAGGCATTGAGATTGGTAAAGTACCTCCCATCCCTAGTGGGGGCAAGCAGCTTCCCCCAAGCTATGGGACATATCCAAGTCCTACGCCTTTGGGTCCAGGGTCAACAAGTTCTCTAGAGCGGAAGAAAGAAGGAAGCTTGCCCAGACCTGGTGCAGGCCTGCCAAGTCACCAAAAGCCCACTCCACTGCCCTCGGCAGCCAGCGCACCTCAGCCAGGCTCCTTACAACAGATTCAGCAGAGGATTTCTGTGCCACCAAGTCCTATCTACCCGCCAGTGGGGCCACCTGCATTTCCAGCTGGAGACGGCAAACCTTAACTCCCACTGACAGTGGCCATTAGGCCCTTTCTGGCTGATAAAGGGTCAAGGCCACAGTCCCCTAGGAAAGGCCCTCAGACAGTAAATTCAAGCTCCATATACTCTGTGTACCTCCAACAGGCCACACCACCTAAGAATTACCAGCCACTGGTGCATAGCACCTTGAATAAATCAGTTAAAGCAGTATATGGTAAACCCGTTTTACCGTTGGGTTCAACATCTCCATCACCATTACCATTTCTTCATGGGTCCCTGTCCACAAGCACGTCGCAGCCTCAGCAGTCTTTAGAATGTGCTGACAAAGAGGCCGAGCAGGATGGCCATGCCCCACCTACAGATGGCAGCACTGTGGAGAGCCTGCCACGGCTGCTCAGCCCCACCAAGCTCACACCCATCATGCACTCTCCACTGTGCTACCAGAGCGACGCTGACCTGGAGGCCCTCCGCAGGAAGCTGGCCAGTGCACCCCTGCCCCTGAAGAAGCGTAGCTCCATCACAGAGCCTGAGGGCCCTGGTGGGCCTAACATCCAGAAGCTGCTGTACCAGCGCTTCAATACCCTGGCTGGTGGCATGGAGGGCACCCCTTTCTATCAGCCCAGCCCCTCACAGGACTTCATAGGCACCTTGACCGATGTGGACAAAGGAAATACCAATGCCAATGGAAACCTGGAAGAGCCCACCCCTCTGCAGCCCACTGCCCCACTCTCTTGATGAGCCTGCCCCTTCATCAGATGCCAATGACAATAAGTTACCTTCCCCTGAGCCAGAGGAACTCATCTGTCCCCAAACCACTCACCAAACTATCCTACAGAGGATAATAACAACAACGTGGCCACAGTCCCTTCCACAGAACAGGTCTCAAGTCCTGTGGCTAAGGCACCATCGCCAGGGGAAGAGCATGTTTCTCCACCATCTCTTCCCCTTGTTGTACACCCTCCTGCAGCCTCCACGAGCAAAGAGACCAACCTGAAGAAGCCCAATTCTGAGAGAACAGAGCATGGCCTGAGGGTCCAGTTTAACCCCCTGGCGCTGCTCCTAGGTTCTTCTCTGGAGGGAGAGTTGACTTGGTGCAAAGGGTCATCCATGAGGTGGAGGATCCCAGCAAGCCCAATGATGAAGGGATCACCCCTTTGCACAATGCCGTCTGTGCTGACCACCATCACATCATGAAGTTCCTGCTAGACTTCGGGGTCAAAGTGAATGCTGCTGACAGTGATGGATGGACACCGCTGCATTGTGCTGCTTCCTGTAACAGTGTTCACCTCTTCAAACAGCTGGTAGAGAGTGACGCTGCCATTTTTGCCTCAACCATCAGAGACATTGAAACTGCTACAGACAAGTGTGAAGAGATGGAGGAAGGCTATATTCAGTGCTCATAGTTTCTGTATGGAGTGCAAGAGAAGCTGGGTGTGACGAAAAAAGGCGTGGTGTATGCTTTGTGGGACTATGAGCCCCAGAATAGTGACGAGCTGTCCTTCCATGAAGGGGATGCCCTTACCATCCTGAGGCGCAAGGATGAAAGTGAGACCGACTGGTGGTGGGCTCGCCTCGGTGACCGGGAGGGCTACGTGCCCAAAAACCTGCTGGGGTTGTATCCACGGATCAAACCCTGACAGTGAACACTTGCCTGAGCTTCCCTTTGAGCACTGCAATGTCTTGCCAGCCACTGAAGAGATTATTCTGAGTCCCCAGGAAAGCCGAAGCTAGAAACGGTTTTAATGGTGCTCACTTTAGCAGATGGCATCCACAATGTGAATCCCTGCAGTTCTGGGTGAGGCCCTTTTTCCAGTTTGCCTGTAACTGGGAGAGGTTACCTCCAAGAGGACTGAACTTTGCCAATTACTGGAAACCCAAATAAATACCCAGCTTTCAAAACTAACAAAAAAAATAGTCTATGTGTTTTTTGGATGTCTCCAAACCTTTATTTCTTTGATTTCTCTGATTTCTGTTAAAGTTTTGGAAATTTTGCTTTCACTTTTGTAGATTATCTATCTCACTGTTTCTAATTTTTTCACTTCTCTTGGTGTTACGCAATTTCACTTTTTTTTTCTTTTTGAGACAGTCTCACTTTGTCACCTTGGGTAGAGTGTCACAGCTTCATAGCTAACAGTAACCTCGAACTCTTGGGCTCAAGTGATTCTCTTGTCTCAGCCTCCCAAGTAGCTGTGACTATGGGCACCCGCCACGTGCAGCAATTTTTATCCGGGTCTCACTCTGACTCATGATGGTCTCGAACTTCTGAGCTCAGAAAATCCACCTGCCTCGGCCTCCCAGAGTGCTAGTATTACAGGGGTGAGCCACATTCCCCGGCCAATTTCACTATTCTTTTTATTGTTAAGTAGTTTTTCTCTCTTTTGACACAAATCCTGAATTCATGAATTTACTTATGGTTATTTTTAGAAATGTATAATTTATTGGTTTTTTGGTCGATGTATAATTTATTAGTTTTTTATCTTTCATTCATGGCTTATAGCAACCTCAAACTCCCCAACTAAAGCAATCCACCCCCCTCCACCAAACCCGCCAGCGTGGGTGTATGTGGCCAGTGCCCTACTCACTGAGCAACAGGCACTGCCAATCAGTCAGATTTTCTAAGAAAACTGTTTAACATTTTTTGTTCATTTATATATTACATACCAAAACATTTTACCTCTATAATGGCTTTAGTGTCACCTAATGTTATTATAAATATGTCGATGTAGCATAACTTTCTCTATAAATCATATTGTACTTATTATAAACTCTTAGGAAGTCTATATATATATGACTTAGAATATTATATTATAATAATATTGTACTTATTATAAACTCTTAGGAAGTCTATATATATATATGACTTAGAATACTAACACAGTGAGGCCAGAAAAGCAGCCCACAAGATAGTCTGAGATGCTAAGCTAAAGCAGTATAGTGAATGTAGTCTGCTGACTTTACATTCCCCACACATGCCCTTCCCCTATAATCATCTACTTAAGGTTCCACTATGATCATGAGGATGGTTACCTCAGAAGACTCTAAGAGGGCAGTCACACATAGACAATAGGTATTGTGCTATTGGTAAAGGTTACTTTGATGATATGACATTTTCCCTGATGATACTCTTACATTATTTTGCTAAAGTGAAAATCACTTTTCTGTTGTTTAAACATTTTGCACTGTTAGAATAGAGACCACACTGACGTTATTTCCTATCAAATGAACATTCTAGATTGGTTTCCTTGTATTTCATTGTAAAAGTTATATAAGAATTGTAATGTATATCTTATATTGTATAAAATATAAGAATTGTAACTGAGGCAGACCAGAATTGAGAAGCTACTCTCACTGTTCTCCAGGATCGCTGGCATTCTGACAAAGTTTCTAGGACCTAAAAACCTGTCTCTGCATATTGGCTGACAGTAACAGGCAGCTGGCCCCTCTTCATCTGGTAAAAACAGTATATGGACAAAATAATCATTTACCACTCTGATTACCAAATTTCCATTTGACCATACTATTCATTATTAAGCATATGTTCTTATTAAAATTTATTTTATTGTCCTATCTAAATATTGATGAAAATTAAGAGGAAGGCTCAGTATGTTCTCTCGATAAAATGGCAAGTACCACTATTTTTTTTAGGTTAAATAACACATTTTGGCGGCACCTGTAGCTCAGTCAGCAGGGCGCCAGCCACATACACCTAGGGTGGCGGGTTCAAACCCAGCCCATGCCTGCTAAGCAACAATGACAACTACAACCAAAAAATAGCCGGGTGTTGTGATAGGTGCCTGTAGTCCCAGCTACTTGGAAGGCTGAGGCAAGAGAATCACTTAAGCCCAAGAGTTTGAGGTTGCTGTGAGCTATGATGCCAAGGCACTCTACCGAGGGCCACGTAGTGAAACTCTGATTCAAAAAAATAAATAACACATTTTGCTAATATAAATAGTAAGTAGAGCAATTATAGTTATATGTTTCATCCTATAACAAAAATAATTTTAAAGATCATTCATAGATTAAACCAAAGGCTCCTTGTACATTTTACTGCCTGAACTTTCAGTGATAACTATTTAGAAAAACTTAGAAACACAGAATACTACAAATTTGAAATGAATATTTAGATAGGAAAAAAATTATCAAAGTTAATTCAAAAAGTAAAGTATATAGGCTTGGGGCCCGTAGCTCAGTGATTAGGGTGCCGCCTACATACACTGAGGCAGGTGGGTTTGAACCTGGTCCAGGCCTGCTCAACAACAATGACAACTGCAACAAAAAAATAGCCAGGTGTTGTGGCAGGCACCTATAGGCCCAGCTACTTGGGAGGCTGAGGCAAGAGAATTATGTAAGCCCAAGAGTTTGAGGTTGCTGTGAGCTGTGATGCCACAGCACTCTACCAAGGGCAACTCAGTGAGACTCTGTGTAAAAAAGAAAAAGAAAAAAAACTAAAATATAGACATACAACATGTAAAATGATAAAATTAATTAAAAATCTATCCACAGAGATAAGGCTAGAGCCACATTTCATAACTGGGAAATTCTACTAAATATTTAGTGAAGAATGGGCGGCGCCTGTGGCTCAGCGGGTAGGGCGCCGGCCCCATATGCCGAGGGTGGCGGGTTCAAACCCAGCCCCGGCCAAACTGCAACAAAAAAACTAGCTGGGCATTGTGGCGGGCACCTGTAGTCCCAGCTACTCGGGAGACTGAGGCAAGAGAATCGCCTAAGCCCAAGGATTTGGAGGTTGCTGTGAGCTGTGTGACACCACGGCACTCTACCAAGGGCGGTAAGGTGAGACTCTGTCTCTACAAAAAAAAAAAAAAAATATTTAGTGAAGAATGAATACCAACTCTTCAGAAAACTCTCCAAATGATAGAAGAACATTACTGGCAATGCCTTCCAACTCATTCTATAAGAATTCTATTACACTGATACTAAAGCCAGATAAAAACATTCAAGTAAAGAAGACTATGGAAGGCCAGGTGCAGTGGCTCACGTCTATAATCCTAGCACTCTAGAAGGTCAAGGCTGGTGGATTGCCTGAGTTCAGGGAGACCAGCTTGAGCAAAAGTGACACTCCATCTCTAAAAATATCCAGGCATTCTGGCAGGTGCTTGCAGTGCCCCCTACTTGGGAGGCTGAGGCAAGAGGATCACCTGAGTCCAAGAGTTTGAAAATGCTATGAGCTATGACACCACGGCACTCTACCAAGGGCAACAAAGTTAGGCTCTGTGTCAAAAGATAAAAGAAAAATAAAGAAGACAATGGAATAATATCCAGGGTGAATATTTAGACAAAAGCCACCAAAAAAAAACCTTAGCAAATTTAATCTAGCCATGTAAAAGAATTTTTGGTGTATCATTACCAAATTGGATTAATTCACAGATGCAACATTGACTTAACCTTCAAAAATCAATCAGTGCAATATACAAACCCAGAATAAAGAACAAAAAAAATAATTCTAATAGACACTGAAGAGTATTTGTCAAATCCAACACCTATTTATGATTCAACTTCCAGCAAACTACTAACACAAAGAAACCTTTTTAAACCTGGGAAAGGGACAATATAAAAACCTACAGGTAACATCATTAAAAAGGACTGGTCTTTGAAGTTTGGGAACAAAATCCTATTCATCATAGGACTAAAAATATTCTTCACAAAAATTATTAGATATAGGCTCGGCGCCTGTGGCTCAAGCGGCTAAGGTGCCAGCCACATACACCTGAGCTGGCGGGTTTGAATCCAGCCCAGGCCCGCCAAACAACGATGGCTGCAACCAAAAAATAGCCCGGCGTTGTGGCGGGCGCCTGTAGTCCCAGCTACTTGGGAGGCAGAGATAGGAGACTCGCTTGAGCCTAGGAGTTTGAGGTTGCTGTGAGCTATGATGCCATAGCACTCTAACCAGGGCAACAGCTGGAGGTTCTGTCTCAAAAAAAAAAAAAGGGCAGCGCCTGTGGCTCAAAGGAGTAGGGCGCTGACCTCATATGCCGGAGGTGTTGGGTTCAAGCCCCAGCCCAGGCCCCCCCCCCCAAAAAAATTATTAGATATAGTGAGGGATATTCAGGCTTTACTAGGGATGAGGTGGGCTCCCTGCCTGGTGCTCCCTAAACACATTGTCCCTACCTGGGAAGAAGGATAAAAGTGGGCAACCAGTCTAGGTGCTGCCCCATTTTGATTCTGCCTCAAGCAACTGCCACACCAGGGAGAGATGTGGCAGAAAAGTGCACAATAGGATTAGCAAAGTCACCTCGAGTAACAGAAGGGTAATTATCATGTACGTAACCATCCAGCAAAGTAATATCTTTATTTAGTGATGCTATCTAAACTAGAAGAAGGAGCCATTCCAAACACTACAAAAAAACACCCCACATTGTACCTCAGGCCTCTTGTTACACCCAACATAAGACCAATCATTCCTTGTTTGTGGTGAGGGTACCCTGCTCTTGTTCTATAAACCTATCTGGCTCTTCCCCAGTAAATCTCCTTTCTTGCTTACCTTGCTTTCAGTAAGGCTGGTCATTCTTGACACCAGAATCTGAGAACAGACAATTCCCCACCTAATGAAATCACATAAAAATAAATTAATTAAATATTCCAAAGAAGAAAAAAAGAAGTTGAATTGTATTTTTTTTTTAAGACAGAGTTTCACTGTCACCCTCATTAGAGTGCCATGGCATCACAGTGCACAGCAACCTCAAACTCTTGGGCTTAAGCGATTCTCTTCCCTCAGCCTCCCAAGTAGTTGGGACTACAGGCACCCGCCACAACAACTGGCTATTTTTTTTTTTTTTTTTTGAGGCAGAGTCTCAAGCTGTCCCCCTGGTAGTGTGCCATGGCAACATCATAGCTCAGAGTAACCTCCAACTTTTGGGCTCAAGTGATCCTCTTGCCTCAGTTTTTTGTGTTTTTTGTATTTTTTGTAGAGATGAGGTTTTGCTCTGGCTCAGGGTGGTCTGGAACCTGTGAGCTCAAGCAATCCACCCAACTAGGCCTCCCAAAGTGCTAGGATTACAGGCATGAACCACCGCACTCAATCTTGAATTATATTTTTAATCAAAGATGACATAAACTTGCATGTGTAAGTTTGTAAGAAATTCAGTACAACTCAGCAGAACAAATATGAGCTCAGCAGTGACAAGGTTCAAGACAAACACAAAAAAAATCAATTGTACTTTTACATACTACCAATGAGTTCCACTTGTTATAACATAAAAAGAAACATTTAGAAATAAACTTAACAAAATAAGTGCCAAGCTTTTCCACTAGTTTTTTGTTGGGTTTTTTTGGGGGAGGGGGGGGTAAGGAGGGGTTGTGACAGAGTCTCACAGTCACCCTGGGTACAGCGCTATGTTGTCATAACTCACAGCAAACTCAGAATCTTGGGTGTGCCCAATCCTCTTGCCTGAGCCTCCCAAGTAGCTGGGACTACAAGCACCTGTCACAACATCCAGCTACTTTTTTAATGTCTATTTTTAGTAGAGACTGGGTCTCACTCTTGCTCAGACTCGCCTTGAACTCCTGAGCTCAAGCAATCCACCAGCCTCCACCTCCCAGACCCAGAGTGCTAGGATTAAAGGTATGAGCCTCCACTCCTGGTCAACACTGATTTTTACTAATTTTTGATTAAAGAAATCAAAGAACTTAATAAATGGAAAGCTATCTAATGTTCAAGTAGAACAACATGTAGTATAGCTAAGATGTCAATACTCCAACGCTCCACAAATTGGAATGATCGAAGTTCAAATAACAAGACAATCACATTTGCATCTTTAAAACTATTTATTAAAGTAAATGGAATATAACAATTCACCTTATTCCTCAACCAATTTTGAATGCCTGTGTTGTATTTCTAAATAAATTAATCTGGAGAAAAAAAAAAAAAAAAAAAGACAATCAGACTGAACTAACACTAGTGCCCTAGGTTACTACCTAATGATACCAGTATTAACACAAATGCATTTTTCTGTAAATAACTGCCTTAAAAACAAAATCTAGGTCTAACCAACCATCAACACCATTAAACTCTGGTTACATAATCAGAAAATAGCCACCTTGAGTGGAAAGTCATTTACCTTGAAGTTAGTTTTAAAATGGAAATAATATCTCATGGAGAAGTTGGCATAATTTTAAAATATTTAGCAAATTTGTTTCATATGTACTGCCTTATTTCTAGATTTGCAAAAAATTGGGCTATAAAAAATGGATAAAACTAGTATGAAAATAATCTAATTTGTATTATATTGAGAGAACCAGACCAAAGCTATCTTAGGCCGGAATATTGCTATATTAGGTATTAAGTTCCGGTTCCCCCGCCATTTTGTTTTATAAGTTTCACTTTCCAGTAAGCCCAGAAATCATGAGACAGCTATCCCCCAATCAGACACTGCCCTCTGGATCAAGTTGTATACACCCCGCCTAGCGCCGCATTATAAAAGTCCCCTGTTCCAGAGCTCAGGGCTCCTGGCTCGGATCTGTTGCAGCGGAGCCCCCGGCGGAAGAGCTTGCAATAAAAGGCTTTTTTGCTTTTGCATCGGACTTGGCTCCTTGGTGGTCTTTGTGGGGGATTTCGAGATCTGGGCACAACAATATATAATTATGAATTCGCTCTTGATTCTGTTCATCATTACCAACAAAATTGTGTCCGCAAACATTTTGTTAACGTTCTGTGAGTTTTCTGTAAATAAAATTCTTTCTAAAAGTCAAAAAAAAAAAAAGAGAAAAGAAAATAGCCACCCTGATATTCCAAATAATGTGATTACAGAACTGTAACCAGTCAATAATTGATTTTCTCATGTGCCTTCTAAAAGCCTTTTCAAGCCCTTCTGGGAGACCCACAAATAACAAAGTATAGCTCTGATTCACAAGTTGCTACTTGCCCAAATAAATGCTGTAATGTTTTCATGATGCCTACGTACAGCTTTTAACAAGAGAAAAGAAGGACCGGGGACCCCACGGACCACGCACCAACTCGCACACCAAGTCGAGACCCTCCCGTCATCACCGCACAACCCGAGGGAGACACAGGTCTCCAGCACAAGGCTGCACAGACAGGGCTCCCGGCCGCGGTCAAAGTCACCCTGCAGGGACAGGGCAGGCTGCCCCAGTCCCACATGCCAGCCCAGTCCCACCAAGGGAAGAGGGGACCGAAGGCCGACCTTCACCACTGGTCAGCGTAGAATGAGGTCCACTAACCCCAAACCTGACGACAGGGCAGGCCTAGGTCCGCTACAGCCAGTTCTGGAGGGTTCCCACCGGCTCCTTCCCCATCTCCGGTCACGCAGCCGCAACCGGCCATTTCCTGATTTCAGGCCTCCCAACATCTACCTGACCAATATCCCAGTACCTGCTGGTCACAGGGTGACAGGGGCTGCAGCAGAACCACCCAGACCTCCTCTGAGCTGAAGAGAAAGGAGTGGTGAAGACAGTCCTCAGAAGCAACAGGCGGACATGAAGGGAAAAGACCCACACACATACCGGAAGCAGCCCTGTCCTTCCGGATTCGCTGCAGCGCAGACAAGCCCCACCCCAGCGGCCTCGATTGGACGGCACTCCAGGTCCCGCCTCCTCATGTTTTGAGTGACAGGAGACCTGATGGAAGAACTGGCTGAAGGCTTTAAAGCTCTGCACCCCACCCAGTCAGTCCTTTTTTTTTTGAGACAGAGTCTCACTATGTCGCCCTCGGTAGAGTGCCTTAAGCGATTCTCTTGCCTCAGCCTCCCAAGCAGCTGGCACTACAGGCATCAGCCACAATGTCCAGCTATGTTTTGTTGAAGTTGTCGTTGTTTACCTGGCCCAGGCGGGTTTCGAACCCTTGACGTGGCTGGCGCCCTAACCACTGTGCAACAGGTGCCGAGCCCTTTTTTTTTAATCCACATTTATTTTAAGCAGAAGTCCAAGAAAAATGTATCAATCCTTTGTAGACAAAAGGAGATGTATTAATAAGCAAATGTATATTGAATACCTACTTTTACTTGGATCATAGATTCTAACTGAAAAATAATCAATAAACACGTATTCATTTGAATAGCTTTTAAAAAATTAACAACTCAATAAATTAACCAGATAAATTCATACCCTCTGTGAAGAAAATAAATGAAAGTGATATGTTAAGGTAATGGGGGATTGTGTATGGTGGCTACTTTTGGTGAACAAAGTAGTCTTCCTCAGGAAGTTGGTACAGGATTCCACCACTCAGGGCTGGAAGAACGCCACTCTCTAGGCCCAGGTGAGCTCAGAGGTCAGACCCCCATTTCCAGGCACAAGCAGACGGTCCTTTTTGGGACACACCCTCTGGGCTCTGATGAGATCATGAACAAAGCAGCCTGTGATGGTTTTTTGGGTGGTTCCACCTTGGGTAGGAGCACACACCCTAATTCCTTCTCAGGAACAAAGCCCAGTTCAGAGGTTAAAAGAAGGCACTTCCCACGTGTTCCACAAATTCCTACCACTCTCAAACAACCCAGCAAATGGCCAATCTGCCCAGCCAAGAATCCACAGTCACCAGCAGCCCCACTGACAACCACTGTCTGATTAGATCCGCAGTTATGTAACCTTTTTCCTGTATCCCAATCAAGAAAGTCAAACCAGGCATACCTACAGCTCCAAGAAAATATGAAAGGTGTCCATCCACAAGTTGTGGGTCTACCTTTTCACGGCTGTTTCCATCCAGAATAACCTTGGTTTGCAAAGGCCAGTAAAAAGAAGTCACAAAATTGCCTTTAATTAAATTTATGTGTTTGCTTTCTTCTATAATTCCAATACCTCCACCATCAACCACTTGAAACAGCTGCCAAGGTGTTATATAATCAGAGGCAGTGTCTTCATTCCTTCTGCAGACTTTTTTTGGAGACAGTGTTTCATTTTGTTGCCCTTGGAAGAGTGCCCTGGTGAGAGGATGACCTCACTTTCCAAAGTGAGGAAGTGCTCACAGCAACCTCAAACTGTTGGGCTCAAGCCATCCCCTTGCCTCAGCCTCCCAAGTAGCGGGGACTACAGGCACCTGGGACAACACCGTCTATCAGTACCTTTTTTTTTTTTCCTGAGACAGAGTCTCAAGCTGTCACCCTGTTGCCCTAGGTAGAGTGCCATAGCATCATAGCTCACAGCAACCTCCAACTCTTGGGCTCAAGCGATTCTCTTGCCTCGGTTTTTCTATTTTTACTAGAGACAGGGGTCTCCCTTTTCCTCAGGCTGGTCTTGAACCCATGAGCTCAGGCAGTTCACCTGCCTCAGCCTCTCAGAGTGCTAGGATTACAGGCATGAGCCACTGCGCCCGGCCTATCAGTCCCTTTTTAATCAGGACTTACTTTTTGTGCTGGAATCTAGCACTGCCTGAGGCGTTCCTGTTCAACCTTATATAGAAGTTTATATCTGTTCATGACTAATACTGTAGAGGAACGAACACCATGCTTACAAAGGACAGTTACTGACTTTTTTTTTTTTTTTGCAGTTTTTGGCCCGGGCTGTGTTTGAACCTGCCACCTCCAGCATATGGGACCGATGCCCTACCTCTTTGAGCCACAGGCACCACCCCAGTCACTGATTCTTATCACATTAAAAGGAAAGATTAAGAAAAGGACAGTCTCCTGGCAAGCCTAGAGACGTTTTGTGAGTTAGGAGCAGTTCCCCAAGTAACTCGGTGTTTCAGAATGAGTTAAGATTGGTCACTCACTAGTAAGCATGTGTTAAACATTGATGCTCAGTACTCCTTCATGGGGGTTGTGGGGAAAGAACACGTGAGGAAAGAGCATGTGGCAATCCTTACGCATGCAGCCCTCATATTTAATTACCTTAACTCTCCACGCCTGTTGTGTATAACCTCAATAAATAGCCATTGCAGAGGTGGTTCAGGGCTACCCTGCACTTTAGGTTAGCCAGTCTCCCGCAAGCTTGTACTTCTAATTCGTGTCATGCCTGGTTCCTTCGTGTGGCAACCAAGACCAGGGCCTTAGGGGGTCACGACATAATACATAATATTTTAAATTGGAAACAATATAATAATTAGTTTAAATTTCAGATTACATAACCTTCATAGCCTCTCCTTTTTTGTGGAAGCAGCCGGAGCTTTGGAAAGTGAGGCCATCCTCTCAGGCAGTAATAAGCAGTGGAAATACAATGTGAGCCATGTGTCATTTTAAGTTTGCTAGCAACACATAAAACAAAACAGATGAAAGTACTTGTAATACTTTACTTAATGCAATATATCCTAAGTATTATCATTTAAATATGTGATCAATATAATATTATCAAGAAAGGATTTTTTTCATATAAAATCTCTCACAGGCACTCTATGTTTTAAGCTTCCACCACATCCCAATTCAGACCAGCCACACATTCCAGGTGCTCAGAAGCCAGTAGCTGCCACGTGGAAGTGCAACTCCTAGGTCTCTGACTCCTCTGACCTCACAGAGATAAATGGCCTGATCTGCTCTTTTCTTCCAGATGTCAAAGGACACCCACTTCCTGCCAACAGCTCTCCTCAGGCCCAAGTGAGGGAGAAGCAGTGCCCAGAAAAAGAAACCTGCTGCTTGGAAAGGGCAATGTCTCTTTTAAAGACCACAGCCTGAACAAAGAATGTGAGGACTGGGGAGGAAGAAACTCTTGTCTTCAGAGTTGTGCACAGTCTGCCAGTCTGCTCACGCTCTGTGGAAAGAGGGGACTGAGGGCAGACCTGCGCCATTGGCCAGCATAAACCGAGGTTCACTAACACCAGAGCTCACCTCCAGGACTTTTTACACTAACGGTAAACTTCTTATTTACAATTTGGCCTTTATCTTAATGATCAGACTGTTGTTGTCTGTTTCCTCTTAAGGTATGGGCACTGTGTGAGTTTAAGCATTAATCACATGTACACATGTCTACAGGCATTCTGTACAACTAAACAGAAGTTATATAACAAGAGATCCAATTTTATTTTTTTTTTTATTGTAGAGACAGAGTCTCACTTTATGGCCCTTGGTAGAGTGCTGTGGCCTCACACACCTCACAGCAACCTCCAACTCCTGGGCTTAAGCGATTCTCTCGCCTCAGCCTCCCAAGTAGCTGGGACTATAGATGCCTGCCACAACGCCCGGCTATTTTTTGGTTGCAGTTTGGCCGGGGCAGGGTTTGAACCTGCCACCCTTGGTATATGGGGCTGGCGCCTTACCGACTGAGCCATAGGCGCCGCCCAAGAGATCCAATTTTAAATTAAGGAGAAAATAAAATCAATACTGGCCCGGCAACGTGGTTCATGCCTGTAATCCTAGCACTCTGTGAGGCCCAGGTGTGTGGATTACCAGAACTCACAGGTTTGAGACCAGCCTGAACAAGTGGGAGACCCCATCTCTAAAAATAGGTTGGTGTTGTGGCAGGTGCCTGTAGTCCCAGCTATTTGGTAGAGTGCGGCAGGAGAAACACTTGAGCCCAAGAGTTTAAGGTTGCCATGGCACTCTACCGAGGGCAAGAAAGTGAGACTCTGTCCCCCCACTGAGGGAAGGGGAGGGAAGGGGAGGGAAGAGAAGGGAAGGGAAAACAAACCAGTACCTGGCAGGGCCTGTGGATCAGTGGGTAGGGCATTGGCCCCAAATACCGGGGGTGATGGGTTCAAACCTGGCCTCAGGCAAACTGCAAACAAAAAGTAGCCGGGTGTTGCAGCGGGCACCTGTAGTCCCACCTACTCAGAAGGCTGAGACAAGAGAATCACCTAGCCCAGGAGATTGAAGTTGCTGTGAGCTGTGACGCCATAGCACTCTACCAAGGGTGATAAAGTGAGACTATGTCTCTAAAGAAAAGAAAAGAAAAGAAAAGAAAGGACCAGTACTTATAGGTGCTTTCTGTTTCTCAAGTAACTAGTAAACAACCTGTCATTTAATCCTAGTATTTTTTTTTTCAAACCAAGTCTCACTCCATTGCCCTGGGGAAAGTGCTGTGGCATCATGGTAGCTCACAGCAACCTCAGACTCTTGGGCTTGAGGAATCCTCTTTCCTCAGTCTCCCAAATAGCTGGGACTCTAGGCATGTGCCAATATACCTACCTAGTTTTTCTATTTTTCTTTTTTGTAGAGACAGAGTCTCACTGTACTGCCCTCGGGTAGAGTGCCATGGCGTCACAAGGCTCACAGCAACCTCTAACTCTTGGGCTTACGCGATTCTCCTGCCTCAGCCTCCCAAGCAGCTGGGACCACAGGTGCCTGCCACAACGCCCAGCTATTTTTTTGTTGCAGTTTGGCTGGGGCTGGGTTTGAACCCTCCACCCTCGGCATATGGGGCCGGCGCCCTACTCACTGAGCCACAGAGATAGGTTCTCTTTCTTCCTCAGGACAGTCTCAAACTCCTGAGATCAAATAATCCACCTGTTTCAGCCTCCCAGAATTACAGGTGTCAGCCACTGCACCCACCACAGCCATCTCATCTACATAACAAACCACCCCAAAACTTGGCTTCTTGTTGAGCTGCCAGCCATTTAGTCTGGACACAGCTAGGCCACTCTTCAGGTCTTATTTGGGCTTCTTCAGCCATGTATGGTCAGCTGCTGGTTGACGAGTTAGTTCTGCTTCCTGGGGAGAACTGGCTGTCAAACTGAGGTACTTTAGTTCTTTTCTCTGTGGTATCTCAAGATCCATCAGGCTAATATGGGCTTGTTCTCGTGAAGATGGCAATGCAAGAACTTTTGTCCTAGGCCAAAAATTGGCACAATCCTCATATTCATAGCTTTCTAGTACCCTGAGTAAATAAGGTTGACCAGATTAAATGTCCCAGAAACATTCTATGATGGAAGCAGCTGTAAAAAGACCATTGCCAAGAGAATGGATACAAGGAAGTATGAAAAATTATTGCCATTTTGCAATGTATATTGTGATATCTTTTCTTACACAAAATACAAGCAGAGATTCTTAAACATGTAATACTCTTGACTACTGGAATAATTCCTTCCAGAGAATGCTTCTGAAGTGTCTTGGAAGGATGTGGAAGAATTTGAGGAAATGGTTGGGGGTTTATTTTAAGAAATCACAGACTAGGTCAGTCATGGTGACTCACGCCTATAACCCCAGCATTCTGGGAAGCTGGGATGGGTGTATCACCTGAGCTGATGAGTTCAAGACCAACCTGAGATATAGCAAGACCCCATCTCTAAAAATAGCTAGGCATTGTGTTCTATAAAAATAGCAAGGCACTGTGGCAGGTACCTGTAGTCCCAGCTACTCATGAGGCTGAGGCAAGAGAATCACTTGAGCCCAAAAGTCTGAGGTTGCTGTGAGCTATACAGTGCTCTATCAGGGGTGACAAAGTGAGATTGTGTTGCAAAAAAAAAAAAAAAAAAGAGAGAGAGAGAAAGAAATCACAGCCTAACATTACATTTTTCATTTCTCATTAGAGGAGAAATTTGAAAGCACATATAATGCATCCCACATGTCTGAAAATTCTTTTCACCTCTTTTGGTATTTGTAGGCTACTTATGATTTTCTTTTTCTTTTTTTTATTTTTGAGGATTCATTAAGGGTACAAAGAATCAGGTTAAACTGATTGCATTCTTTAGGTAAAGTCCCTCTTATAATTGTGTCCCACCCCCAAAAGGTGTGTCACATACTGTGACCCCCCACTCTCTTCTCTCCTTCCCTCTCTCTGCTCTTCCATTTTCCTACCCCCTCCCTGCTATTTATTATTTTCAATATAGCCAAATTAAACCACTGTACCTTAAACAACCTCTTACTCTGAAAGTAAGTGACATAAAACCAGATATACTAGAGAACATATTTCCTTCTCTGAAATTTAGCCAGGAGGTGATCTTGCATTGATGTTACCCTTTATTTTACCATGGCAGAACTATTTTCCAAGACCCCAAGATATTACATGAGATTTAAGGTAATGATATCATTTCAGATCACTCATGAAACAGATTGTAAGTCTGGTAGTAGGATAGAAAGGGGACCCAGACAAGTAAGTGAGTGGCTATAGGCCCATAGGCGAGAACGATTCATTAGGTGATATGTTTTAGGTTTTGATGTTCATGAAAAAAATTAAATGTATATTTCTAAAGTAAACTAATAACATTAAAAATAATGCATCTCTATCTAAAATAAGCATGTCAATAATTACAATTACTATTTTTATATACTCTAGTTTCTCTTCAGATCGCACAATTACTATTTTTACATATTGTTACTATAATTATTAATCCTCATTATTACCAGTATTAGAAGTAGTAGTTGATGCTGGTGTTGTTGTTTTAAAAATGTCAATAAAGGCTCGGTGCTTGTAGCTCAAGCAGCTAAGGTGCCAGCCACATCCACTAGAGCTGGCGGGTTCAATTCCAGCCCGGACCTGCCAAACAACAATGACAACTACAACCAAAAAATAGCCAGGCATTGTGGCAGGGGCCTGTAGTCCCAACTACTTGGGAGGCTGAGGCAAGAAAATCGCTTAAGCCCAAGAGTTGGAGGTTGCTGTGAGCTATGACACCACTGCACTCTACTGAGGGTGACAGCTTGAGACTCTGTCTCAAAAAAAAAAAAAAAAAAATAGAATGAGCCTGCTACTATACCCTGCAATCTCAGTTTCTACAGACCAAGCAGATATTCTCATGAGGAAAACTCCACAATAATTCAACCACATCCTGATGGTATGGTATCATTGTCTCTATTCTTTCACTTTTTCCTTCCCCATTCCTTTATTGTACATAAACAATCTTGCATAGGCACACCTAAATATTACTGCTTTCAATTGTACTTAATGACTAATAGTAAGTATTGATGGACATCAAATAGACATAGGGTGGAGAAATACTGATTCTGTGAAGACTCCCTTCCTCCACTGACTAGAGTGGAAAGTGAATGGCAATTTGTAGAAATATGATTTATTTTTCTCTTTAGTTTTATCTTTGTTTTGATTCATATATTTTTTCTCTTTTGTTAGATGAATTTGTTTATAATTGTTATATATGAATATATCACATAAAGCATATATGAGTTTATGATGAGCTTCAAAACATTTATTTACTCATTTATTTTTTGAGACAGAGGCTCACTTTGTTGCCCTTGGTAGCCGTAGTGTCATGGCTCACAGCAACCTCAAACTCTTGGGCTCAAGTGGTCCTCTTACCTCAGTCTCCAGAGTAGCTGGGACTACAGGCACCTGCCACAACTCTCAGCTATTTTTAGAGATGGGGTCTTTCTCTTGCTCAGGCTGGTCTCCTGGGCTCCTGAGCTCAGGTGATCCACCTGCCTTGGCCTCCCAGAGTACTAATATTACAGACATGAGTCACAGTGCCCAGCCTTTCATTTATTTTTTTTTTTAAGGCAAGCATGAAATAAAGTTTATTGAGGAAGGGTAAAATAGGCCTACAAAATAAGAAAACATTGCCACGGACCACCCTGTCGGTGGGCTCCAGTCCGAGGGAAAGCAGGGAGAAGGAACGAGGAAAGTTGAGAGGTCGGCGCAGGAATGACAGTCTGACACACAGCACTTGGTGAAGTATGCAGCTGCAAAATTTACTGAGAGCACATGTTGGTATTTATACATTTTCTTTCCAAGGTTCAAACAATGCAATCTTTACTTTGCTTATGTTTGCAAATTATCTTTGTGTCTGCATATGCGGTTTATCATGCATTACATGTTTTCAAGGTTTTCGCTCTTCGGAGGGTGGTTTATCAGTAACACCTGCTTACTCCCTCTTTAGGAATGTCAAGGCTTACAACTCTTCTCAGTCTTGTAACTCTTTTCAGTTTCTTATAATCTTTTTTTAGAACAGCTTGATATATTCCTTTATGTATAATGCTTGACTACTTCTATATATATTTTCTATATATTTTTACTCTTATTAGTAACTATTCTTTGATTCATAATTGATTGTTTGTTAAACATTAAACTACTCTATTGATTTGTATTACATATGAAAATTAGTGAAGCAAGATGTTTTTCTAAGTAAAGTTTTACTGCAGGTGGTGATGGTGCATGTCGTGATGGAACATCTTGTTTGCTGTGCCTGCATTGTCTCAGTTCACTGACATTTATGGTGGGGACGTGCTGTTTGGAGCCACTGAGTCTGGCACAGTCATACTTCTTGTGCTGTTTCTGGATCAACTATCATTGTGTTCATTCTGACAAGACTTATTGCTTACTTATCAGGACAAACAGACATTCAGCTTAACATACACGTACACTGTAACAGAAAGCCATACCCTTAGGTTAATGCGATAGAAAACAGCATGCTGGGCAACATCTCTGTTGCTGCGCACACTGGGGGTGCTGGGGGCTCAGCTCCGGGGAGCACAAACCTCCTTTCCGTCGTCTTACAACGCGGACAGCGCCATCTCGCTGCGGCTCGGTGCCGAGGGTGCGGCAAAACATACAAAGCAGTGTACATCCATCATAGACAGAGAACAGATAGAGCGCTGTTATGTCACAGCTCACAGCAACCTCCAATTCCTGGGCTTAGGCAATTCTCTTGCCTCAGCCTCCTGAGTAGCTGGGACTATAGGCACCCTCCACAACGCCTGGCTATTTTTGGTTGCAGTTTGGCTGGGACCAGGTTTGAACCTGCCACCCTTGGTACACGGGGTCGGCGCCCTACTCACTGAGCCACAGGCACCACCCAAGTTCCTCTTTATTTTTTAACGTAAAACATAAAAACAAATTCAGCACAATATTTCAATGCTTTAACTTTATGCAAATGTTTTCATCCAAATATTTTACACATACTAATACTTATATAAAAACTGATTCATGTTCTATTTACCCTTTTTCTCTGTACTGATAGCTGCAGAAATATAGCTTTATACCAAGACAATTTAGTTTAAACCTTCAAAAAGTGTATTCATTTGCACTGCTCTGACTTTACCCACATTCTTGATTGCTATTCTCTGGTGAAATGTTGCTAGATTAGGCAGTTGATGCGTAATCCGTACAGGAGGACTCTGGCCACACTGAGGCTATAAAAACTGCATTTTAAAAAGCAATGATACCTTTCTTTTCTCCTGGTATATCTACTTAAACAGCCCAGTTAGTTAAGATGTGCTCACAGAAAAACTGGATTGTTTCCTAAGATAACAGATATAGATAATAAAAGTTAATAATAGCAACAGACAGGATACATTGTTTTCTGTTATTTATTTTCCATAATTAAACACCTTTAGTAAAATTACTTTAGAAAATTACAAAAAAAATTTTAAAGAGCATTCTCTGAAGAGTTTGATAAAGTACATCAAAGAATGGTTGCTATTATTTTGAATATAATAACCAATTATTTTCTACAAATTACATTGACCCACTGTCAGACATCTTACTGAAAAGACAACTGTCATGGTTTGCATACATTTTACATTACACATATTACTTTCAAGCATTTTTGCAGTAAGATTTCTAAGGTGGAGAAAAAACTAAAGGGCTTATTGTTGTATTTATTAAGTTCTATTTTATTAAAATTTAATCTTCAAAGAATGTTTTATCTAACTGTCCAGACTGCTAGCGTGAAATGATGGCTACATTCCTTGTATTCAGAATAAAGAAAGGCATTTAAAAATAACATAACTGTTCTCTCTCTCACCTCTTTCATGAGATGGACCAACTTTCAACTCTCTTTGGAAGTGTTCTAAACTTTCTCTTTGTTCTTCTTCTTCTTTCTTTTTTTTTTTTTTTTTTTTTGAGACAGAGCCTCAAGCTATCACCCTGGGTAGAGTGCTGTGGAGCTCACAGCAACCTCCAACTCCTGGGCTTAAGCGATTCTCTTGCCACAGCCTCCCAAGTAGCTAGGACTACAGGCGCCCACCACAATGCCTGGCTATTTTTTGGTTGTAGTTGTCATTGTCTGGCAGGTCCGGGCTGGATTTGAACCCACCAGCTCTCGTGTATGTGGCTGACACCTTAGCCGCTTGAGCTACAGGCGCCACCTGTTCTTCTTAAATAAAAATTTGTTTTGTTACACAAAAAAAGAAAAAAATGCTATGACATATATTTTTCTTTTTTTCTTTTTTTCTTTTTTTGGCCGGGGCCAGGTTTGAACCTGCCACCTCCGGTATACGGAGCCGGTGCCTTACTCACTGAGCCACAGGCGCCGCCCATATGACATATATTTTTCAAGCATGACTTCAATTTGAAACATTAGCACATTTAAGAATTCTAAAGATTGGCTTGGTGCCTATAGCTCAGTGGCAGATTCGAACCCGGCCAGGGCCTGCCAAACAACTACGACCAAAAAATAGCTGGGCATTGTAGAGGGTGCCTATAGTCCCAGTTACTTAGGAGGCTGAGGCAAGAGAATCACTTAAACCCAAGAGTTTGAGGTTGCTGTGAACTGTGATGCCACCACACTCTACTGACACAGTGAGACTCTGTCTCAAAAAAAATTTTTTTCTAAAAATTATTATATCACCATTGTACCAGAATTTTTTTCACTTATTTATTTCATTTATTCTTTTTTCTTTTTTAGAGACAGAGTCTCACTATGTCACCCTCAGTAGAGTGGGCTTAAGCGATTCTTTTGCCTCAGCCTCCCAAGTAGCTGGGACTACAGGTACCCACCACAACGCCTGGCTATTTTTATGTTGTAGTTGTCATTGTTGTTTAGCAGGCCCAGGTTGGGTTCAAACCCACCAGCCTCGGTGTATGTGGCTAGTGCCCTACCCACTGAGCTATGGGCACTGCCTTTATTTATTTATTTTTTGAGACAGAGTCTCACTATGTCACCCTCAGTAGAGTGCCCTGAGTCACAAGCTCACAACAACCTCAAACTCTTGGACTTAAGCGATTCTCTTGCCTCAGCCTTCCAAGTAGCTGGGACTATAGGTGCCCACCAAAAAATGCCCGGCTATTTTTTGGTTATATATTATATATATATATATATATTTTTTTTTTTTTTGGCTGGGGCTGGGTTTGAACCCGCCACCTCCAGCATATGGGGCTGGTGCCCCTACCCCTAACCACAGGTGCCGCCCCTATTTTTTAGTTGTAGTTGTCATTGTTGTTTGGCAGGCCTGGGCTGGGTTGGAACCTGACTGCCCCAGTATATGAGGCCAGTGCTCTAGCTGCTGAATGAACTACAGGTGCCGAGCCTGCACCATAATTTTTTAAATATTCCAACTACTAAAAGGAATTTTTACTAGTACTTCTAAAACTTATACTAAAACTAAATTTAAGAAAATAAGTGAATTACAAACTATAACAAAGGACAAATATTTAGCCAGAAATATAAGACTCCCTGCAAAAAAGTGCTATATTCACCTCCTCTTACTGAAACTTTTCTGCAAGTTGTTTTTTGTTGTTGTTGTTGTTTGTTTGTTTGTTTTGAGACAGAGTCTCACTCTGTGGCTCAAGTGAACCTCTTGCCTTGGCCCCATCAGGAGCTGGAACTACAGGTGCCTAAAACAACCTCCAGTTAATTTTTTTTATTTTCAGTAGAGACAGGTCTCACTGTTCCTCAGGCTGGTCTTGGAGTCCTGAGCTTAAGCAGTCCACTCGCCTGGGGGTTCCAGAGTGCTAGGGACCCTGAGCCACAGCCACTTTTTTTTTTTTTTTAATTTTTCAGACAAAGTCTCACTATGTGGCTCTTGGTAGAGTGCTGTGGCGTCACAGCTCACAGCAACCTCTAACTCTCTTGGGCTTAAGCGATTCTCTTGCCTCAGTCTCCCAAGTAGCTGGGACTACAGGCGCCCGTCACAACGCCCAGCTATATATATATATATTTTTTGTAGTTGTCATTGTTGTTTGGCAGGCCCTGGGCCGGGTTCGAACCTGACAGCTGTGGTGTAGCGGCGGAGCTACAGGAGCCAAGCATTCTGCAGGCATCTTAACGATTTCAGACAGAAATTAAACT
Organism: Nycticebus coucang; assembly: GCF_027406575.1. NCBI lineage: Eukaryota > Metazoa > Chordata > Mammalia > Primates > Lorisidae > Nycticebus > Nycticebus coucang. The sequence continues at coordinate 12,845,048 of NC_069799.1, read as the reverse complement.
TCGCTTTAAAAATAGAAACAAAAACTAATAAAAATAAACTTACTGACAGAATTCTGGGTGTGTTATACAATAATTAGACTCTACCAGTTTTAATTAAATAGGGAAAAAATAATTACAAAATCAGTCTCTACAGCAGGGAAACAGGTAGTTTTGACAAATCCTGGTCCCCAGCCGCTAGCCAGTAAGGGCATCCCCTGAAGCAGCAGCAGCGACAGCACCTGGTCTGGCCGGAGCTTTCCGCCCCGGCCTCTAGCTACAGAGCCCCGCGAGTTACCAGCCGGAGTGACCGCGTGGGCGGAGGCTACACCGCTGCCAACTTTGGACGCCGCGGGGTGGGGGGCAGGAGCGCAGAGCGGCGGAGACACGACCAAGGGCCTGGATCCCCAGTAGTCCCCTTAGTGGAGTTGAGATGTCAAGGTCGCTGGTGTCTCCTTTCAGAAGGCACAATCAGGCAATGGACAGTGCTGTGTCCTTATGGTCTCCCAACTTTGGGAGACAGCCTCTGCAGCAGCCTCTAAGGCTCTCTGTGCCGCCTAAGCGGGTCTCCTGTCACTCAAAAGCATAGAGGTGGGGCCTGGAGACTTATCCAACCAGGGGCTCTGAGATGAGGACTGACCAATCAGGTGCACAGCCAGAAAGAAGGAGAGGATTCCGGGACATGGCTCGCCCTTTGTCTCTAGTCCTAGCAACAATACCCTCTGCTTTTCTTTTTTTTTTTTTGAGACAGTCTCACTTTGTCGTCCTTGGTAGAGTGCTGTGACGTCACAGCTCATAGCAACCTCCAGCTCTTGGGCTTAGGCGATCCTCTTGCCTCAGCCTCCCGATTAGCTGGGACCACAGGCGCCCACCAGAACCACCGGCTATTTTTGTTGTTGCAGTTTGGCAGGGGCCAGGTTTGAACCCGCCACCCTCGGTATATGGGGCCGGCGACCTACTCACCGAACCACAGGCACCTGCCCCCCTCGGCTTTTCAATCTCCAAGAAGTCGCAGGTGTCTCTACCACATCTTCTGTTACCCCGTGACCCTCAGGTACACCAGGACACCCTGAAGTCTAGAAATGAGTATGTGGGGCCAGGTGTGCTGGATTGGGGGAGGGGCTGGTTGGAGCTGCCTGGCAGCAGCTTTGGCCAGACCCAGGCCTCTTGGCCTCAACGCTGGAGTCTTGAGACCAAAATTTTCCAGTGCAATACAGTGGCCATCCTGTCCCTCCCGGCACAGGCCACAGATTAGGGCTGAGTGGAGAAGTGGGACTCTGAGCATCCTGTCCTGTTCCTGCGCGTTTACTTAGGCGCCCGCCCTAGGTTGCCTTTGAGCAACTCTGCACCCACAATCCCAGTTCTCCACGACCAAAGATCCTAGGGGGACAATGGGATAGTTATAGAGGTGAATCTTTTTTTCTTGCTTTTTTTTTTTTGATAGAGTCTTACTTTGTCACCCACGGTAGAGTGCTGTGGCTTCATATCTCACAACAACCTCAAACTCTTAGGCTCAAGCAGTTCTCTTGCCGCAGTCTCCCAAGTAGCTGGGATTACAGGTGCCCTCCTCAACGCCCGGCTATTTTTAGAGACGGGGTTCTCGCTTTTGCTCAGGCTGCTCTTGAACTCATGAGCTCGGGCAATCCACCCGCCTCAGCCTCCTAGAGTGCTAGGATTGCGGGCGTGAGCCACAGTGTCCAGCCCCTAACAAAGTCTTTTCTAATGTATGAAATAGGTCACTGTTTTTTAAATGACCAAAATTACATTAAAAATGAAAATACAAAGGAACCAAACAAGATAGTACAGTGAAGGAACAAAACATATTAAAGTGACCATAAAGGGAACAGCTATGAAGTAATTTTAAACTATTTAAAATATCTGTCTTACTGATGTGCTATCATCTCAATGAGAACGCTGACAACTAAATAAAAGAAGAAAACTATGTGCAAAGAAAATGAGATTGTTTACATGTAGATTAAAACTAATTAAGAAAGGGCGGCGCCTGTGGCTCAGTGAGTAGGGCGCCAGCACCATATACCAAGGGTGGTGGGTTAAAACCCAGCCCCAGCCAAACTGCAACCAAAAAATAGCTGGGCGTTGTGGCAGGCGCCTGTAGTCCCAGCTACTCGGAAGGCTGAGGCAAGAGAATCGCTTAAGCCCAGGAGTTGGAGGTTGCTGTGAGCTGTGTGATGCCATGGCACTCTACCGAGGGCCATGAAGTGAGACTCTCTCTACAAAAAAACAACAACAAAAAAGAAAGACCTTTAGCAGGGTATTGTGGCGGGTACCTGTAGTACCTGCTACTGGGGAGGCTGAGGCAAGAAAATTGTGAGCTATGATGCCATGGCCCTCTACCCAGGGTGACAAAGTAAAACTTTGTCTCCAAAAAAAGAAAAGAAAAAGAAAGGAAAAGGACCAATAATGGATTGAGCTCAAGAATGAAATAAAAATATCTAAAAATTCACTAGAAAGGGTTAACAGCAGACTTGATGTGGCTATAAAAAATATTCAGACAGCTTGATAACAGGTCATCAAAAATTATTAGCCAAGAAAGCAAAAAGAAAATAAGAAAACTGAAGATATCCTTACAGATTTATTCCCAACAAGACTGCATAAATATTTATTACTGGAGGTCTATAATGAAAGAAGAGAAAAAAAGGACCAGGGAGATTATGGAAGAAATAATGGGCTTAAGCAATTCTCTTCCCTCAGCCTTCCAAGTAGCTGGGACTACAGGCGCCCCCCACAACGCCTGGCTATTTTTATTTGTTGCAGTTTTCAACTCGCCAGCCTGGATGCATATGGCTGGTGCCATAACTGTGCTACGAGTGCCAAGCCAGCTATTCTTTTTTTTTTTTTTTTTTACCTTTTGTTGTTGTTGTTGTTAAATCATAGCTGTGTACATTAGTGCAATCAAGGGGTACAATGTTCTGGTCTCATATACAATCTGAAATATTCTCATCAAACTGTTCAACGCAGCCTTCATGGCATTTTCTTAGTTATTGTATGTAGACATTTGTATTCTGCATTTAGTGCCTGTACCCATTGTAAGATGCACCACCCTTTGCCCTCCCTCCACCCTAACCTCCCCCCTCCCTTGGCCCTTTCCTTATACTCTTGTGCTATAGTTGGGTTGTAGCCTTCATGTGAAAGCTATAATTTAGCTTCATAGGAGGGCTGAGTACATTGGATACTTTTTCTTCCATATTTGAGATACTTTGCTAAGAAGAATATGTTCCAGCTCCATCCATGTAAACATGAAAGAGGTAAAGTCTCCATCTTTCTTTAAGGCTGCATAATATTCCATGCTATACATGTACTACAATTTGCTAGTCCATTCGTGGGTCGATGGGCACTTGGGCTTCTTTCATGACTTAGCAATTATGAATTGGGCTGCAATAAACATTCTGGTACAGATGTCTTTGTTATGTTGTGATTTTTGGTCTTCTGGGTATAAACCTAGAAGGAATTATAGGATCGTATGGCAGTTCTATTTTTAGGTCTCTAAGTATTCTCCAAACATCCTTCCAGAAGGAACGTATTTGGGTGAATTCCCACCAGCAGTGTAGAAGTGTGCCCTTTTCTCCACATCCACGCCAACATCTCTGGTTTTGGGATTTTGTTATGTGGGCTACTCTTAATGGGGTTAGGTGATATATCAAGGTAGTTTTGATCTGCATTTCTCTGATGATTAAGGATGATGAGCTTTTTTTCATGTGTTTGTAGATCTTGCGTCTGTCTTCTTTAGAGAAGTTTCTCTTCAAGTCCCTTGCCCACCCTGAGATGGGATCACGTTCTTTTCTTACTAATTTTTTGAGTTCTCTGTGGATTCTGGTTAGTAGACCTTTATCGGAGGTATAACCTGCAAATATTTTCTCCCATTCTGAGGGCTGTCTGCTTGTTTCACTTACTATGTTCTTGGCTGTGAGAAGCTTTTTAGTTTGATCAGGTCTCAGTAGTGTATTTTTGATACTGTTTCAATTGCCTGGGGAGTCCTCCTCATAAAATATTCACCCAGGCCGATTCATTCAAGAGTTTTCCCTGCACTTCCTTCGAGTATTTTTATAGTTTCATGTCTTAAGTTTAAATCTTTTATCCAGTGAGAGTCTATCTTAGTTAATGGTGAAAGGTGTGGGTCCAGTTTCAACCTTCTACAGGTTGCCAGCCAGTTTACCCAGCACCATTTGTTAAATAGGGAATCTTTTCCCCACTGAATGTTTTTTTTTTTTTTTTTTTTTTGTAGAGACAGAGTCTCACTTTATGGCCCTCAGTAGAGTGCCATGGCCTCCCACAGCTCACAGCACCCTCCAACTCCTGGGCTTAAGCGATTCTCTTGGCTCAGCCTCCTGAGTAGCTGGGACTACAGGCGCCCGCCACAACGCCCGGCTATTTTTTGGTTGCAGTTTGGCTGGGGCCGGGTTTGAACCCACCACCCTCGGCATATGGGGCCGGTGCCCTACCGACTGAGCCACAGGCACTGCCCTCCCACTGAATTTTTTTTTTTTTTTTTTGTAGACACAGAGTCTCACTTTATGGCCCTCGGTAGAGTGCCATGGCCTCACACAGCTCACAGCAACTTCCAACTCCTGGGCTTAAGAGATTGTCTTGCCTCAGCCTCCCAAGTAGCTGGGACTACAGGCCCCTGCCACAGCGCCCGGCTATTTTTTGGTTGCAGTTTGGCCGGACTGGGTTTGAACCCGCCACCCTCAGTATATGGGGCTGGCGCCCTACCAACTGAGCCACAGGCACTGCCCTCCCACTGAATGTTTTTAATTGGCTTGTCAAAGATCAAATAATGGTAAGTAGTTGGATTCATCCCTTGGTTCTCTATTCTGTTCCAGACATAGATCCTGTTTTGCCGAAAATAAGACAGTGTCTTATTTTAAGGTGTGCTCCCAAAGATGCGCTAGGTCTTATTTTCAGGGGACGTCTTATCTTTCCTGTAAGTAGGTCTTATTTTCGGAGGATGTCTTATTTTCAGGGAAACAGGGTACTTCTCTGTTTTTGTGCCAATACCATGCTGTTTTGATCACTATGGATTTATAGTACAGTCTCAGGTCTGGTAGCGTGATTCCTCCTGCTTTGTTTTTATTGCTCAGTAATGTTTTGGCTATTCGAGGTTTTTTCTGATTCCATATAAAATGAAGTATTATTTTTTCAAGATCTTTAAAATATGACAATGGAGCTTTAATAGGAATTGCATTAAAATTATATATTGCTTTGGGTAGTATAGACATTTTAACAATGTTGATTCTTCCCAGCCATGAGCATGGTATGTTTTTTCATTTGTTAACATCTTCAGCTATTTCTTTTCTAAAAGTTTCATAATTCTCTTTGTAGAGATCTTTTTTTTTTATTAAATCATAACTGTATACATTGATATGATCATGGGGCATCTTTGTAGAGATCTTTCATATCCTTTGTTAGGTATACTCCCAAATATTTCATCTTCTTTGGCACTACTGTGAAAGGAATAGAGTCCTTGACTGTTTTTTCGGTTTGGTTATTGTTGGTATATATAAAGGATACAGATTTATGGGTGTTGATTTTGTAGCCTGAGACATTGCTGTATTCCTTGATCACTTCTAAAAGTTTCGTAGTAGAATCCCTAGTGTTTTCCAGATATACGGTCATATCATCTGCGAAGAGTGATAGTTTGATCTCTTCTGACCCTATGTGGATACCCTTGATCACCTTTTCTTTCCTAATTACAATGGCTAAAACTTCCATTACAATGTTAAAGAGCAATGGAGACAATGGGCAACCTGGCCTGGTTCCTGATCTCAGTGGAAATGATTTCAATTTAACTCCATTCAATATGATATTGGCTGTGGGTTTGCTGTAGATGGCCTCTATTAGTTTAAGAAATGTCCCTTCTATACCAATTTTCTTAAGTGTTCTGATCATGAAGAGATGCTGGATATTATCAAAGGCTTTTTCTGCATCAAATTGAAAGAATCATATGGTCCTTATTTTTTAGTTTATGTGCTGAATTACATTTATAGATTTATGTATAGTGAACCAGCCTTGAGACCTTGGGATAAATCCCCCTTGGTCGTGGTGTATAATTTTTTTGATGTGTTGTTGGATTCTGTTTTTTAGGATCTTATTGAGTATTTAGCATCAATATTCATTAGTGATATTGGTCTATAATTTTCTTTTCTTGTTGGGTCTTTCCCTGGTTTGGGGATCAAGGTGATGTTTGGTTCGTAATATGTGTTGGGTAATACTCCTTCTTTTTCTATATTTTGGAAGAGGTTTAGTAATATAGTTCTTCTTTAAAGGTTTGGCGGAATTCTGACGTAAAGCCATCTGGTCCTGGGCTTTTCTTTTTAGGGAGATTTTGTATAGTTGATGCTATTTCAGAACTTGATATAGGCCTGTTCAACATTTCCACTTCATTCTGGCTAGTGTTGGTAGGTGACATACTTCCAGGTATTGGTAGATTTCTTTCAGATTTTCATATTTCTGAGAGTAGAGTTTCTTGTACTATTCGTTAAGGATTTTTTGAATTTTTGAGGGGTCTATTTTATTGTTACCATTTCTGATTGATGAAATTAGACATTTTACTCTTTTTTTCCTGGTTAGGTTGGTGAAAGGTTTATCTATTTTGTTCATCTTTCAAAAAACCAACTTTTGGATTTATTGATCTGTTGTATAATTCTTTTGTTTTCAATTTCATTTAATTCTGCTCTAATTTTGGTTATTTCTTTTCTTCTGCTGGGTTTGGGGTTGGAGTGTTCTTCCTTCTCCAGTTGCTGGAGATGTCCCATTAAGTTGTTAACTTCCTCTCTTTCCATTTTCTTGAGGAAAGGTAGCAGTGCTATAAATTTCCCCTTAGGACTGACTTGCAATATTCCAGAGGTTTTGGTAATTTGTGTCTTGATTGTTGTTTTGTTCCACAAATTTGGTGATTTCCTTCTTAATCTCATCTATAACCCATCTATCCTTCAGCATAAGATTGTTTATCTTCCATGTTTTTGTATGGATATGCAGGTTCCTGTTGTTATTGAGTTCAACTTTTATTCCATGATGGTCTGAGAAGATGCAAGGAATAATTTGTATTTTTTAAAATTTGCTGAGGTTAGATTTGTGGCCTAGGATGTGGTTGATTTTGGAGTATGTTCCGTGGGCTAATGAGAAGAATGTGTATTCAGTTTTGTTGGGATGAAATGTTCTGTAGATGTCTGTTAAGTCCAGATGTGGAATGGTTAAGTTTAAATCTAAAATTTCTTTGCTTAGTTTCTTTTTGGAGGATCTATCCAGCACTGCTAAAGGGGTGTTAAAATCTCCAACTACCATGGAACTGGAGGAAATCAAGTTGCTCATGTCTGTTAGAGTTTCTCTCATAAATTGAGGTGCATTCTGGTTGGGTGCATAAATATTAATAATTGAGATCTCATCATATTGATTATTACCTTTAAGAAATATGCATCCTTATCCTTCCTTATTTCAGTTGGTTTAAAGCCTATTGCATCTGCAAATAGGATTGCAATGCCTGCTTTTTTCTGCTTTCCATTTGTCTGTAGTATAGATGACCATCCATTCACCTCGAGTCTTAACGTAAGATGCGATTCTTGTATGCAGCAGATATCTGGCTTGAGTTTTTGTATCCAGTCAGCCAACCTGTGCCTCTTTAGAGGACAATTTAAACCATTCACATTAATGGAGAATATTGATAAGCCTTTCAAGAGTCCAGTGCATATTTTTAATCCTTTTGCGACTATGGAAGTTGGAATTTGATTAAAATTTTCTGGGTGGGTTTATTTTTGTGGTGAAGGATTACACTGGTGTTTATGGAGGATAGATCTGAGAATATCCTGGAGGGCTGGTTTAGCTATGGCAAATATCTTCAACATTTGAATGTTATTGAAGTATTTAATTTCTGCATCATAAATGAAAATCAGTTTAGCTGGGTACAGGATCCTGGGTTGAAAGTTATTTTGTTTTAGGCGATTAAAAGTCAATGACTATCCTCTTATAGCTTGAAAGGTTTCAGCAGAGAGATCTGCAGTTATTATAATATTCTTGCCCTCGTAGGTGTTGGTTTTCTTTTGTCTGGCTGCTTTCAGAATTTTCTCCTTCATATTAACTTTAGGAAGTTGATTATAATGTGTCTGGGGGATGTCTTATTTGGGTTGAGTCTTGCTGGAGTTCTCAAACTGCTATCTGAATTTCAGAATCTCTTGGCATGTCTGGAAAGTTCTCTTTCATAATCTCATGGAGAAGGGAGTCTGTGCCTTGTGAAGCCATTTCGTCGTTTTCGGGGATCCCTATAAGACACATATTGGTTTTCTTTGAATTATCCCAGAGCTCTCTGAGAGAGTGATCTGGTTTTGCCATCCATTTCTCTTCCTCTTTGAGAGTTTGGGAGCATTTGAAAGCTTTGTCCTCAATGTCGGAAATCCTTTCTTCTGCTTGCTCCATTCTGTTACTGAGGGATTCTACTATGTTTCTCAGATTTTGAGGGCTGCAACTTCTTGTCTCCATGTGTCTAAATCTTTGGTCATTTTGTCTTTGAATTCGTTGAATTCTTGAGATATCTTTTGGGTTACTGCTTGGAATTCTAATTCGATCTTATTTGCTATCCAGATTCTGAATTCGATTTCTGACATCTCAGCTATTTGTTTGTGCATGGGATCTTGTGCTGTGTCTGCCCCCTTGATCCTTGGGGGAGTTGATCTACTCTGATTATTCATATTACCAGAGTTGATTTCGCCTCATGATTGTTTTTTACCGTTGCCTCTGGCCATTCTCAGAGTTGGAGAGGTATCTCTCCAAGATTAGACCCCAGCAGGATCACTCTATTGTTGCTGGATCTTTGTAGGGAGTGACCCTGTGTAGTTCCTCTGGGACTGCCCCAGCCAGGGAGCTCTGGTTGTGGAAGCAGCTCCGGAGTGTGACACACTGGGATCCAGCAACAGGGCAGAAGGTGGTGCGCACAGTTCTGGGAGTGCTTGGCATCCTGTGACTTTGGTACTTTGGTACAGAGAGCCCAAGGCTTCAGCAGTCTCTTCGCAGGAGAATGACTCTGTGCAGAGGCAGGGAGGACTCCGGAGGGCATGTGGCTACTAGAGTCCCTGGCCAGACGAGCGGGCCAGTGTTGAGGCAGGGAGGGTACAGGAGGAAGGACGCAGGGTTGCACAGCTCCTGCAGTTCCTGTTCAGGGCATGCTGGAGGCCCGGCATGCGTGGGTCATGGGTTGGGGTGGCAGTACAGGTCTTATGGAGTTCCAGACGGTGCCAAGCCCAGGAGTTGGAGGTTGCTATGAGCTGTGACACCACGGCACTCTACCCAGGGCAACAGCCCGAGGCTCCAATATGCCAAAACCGGTCTCACTCTGCCCCTGAGGGTTAAGGCTGTAAGGCAGCTCAGTCCCCGCCTTTAGGCTGCTCATTCACTAGGTTACTAGCTCCCACCCGATCCTTGTTCTGTGACCCTGAGGGCAGAGCTTGCCAGGGCACTTCTCTCACCATGGCTCCCTGCAGCCCACAGCTGAACACTATTAGCTCCGTCCGGCCCAGAGGCTCAGTCTGGGGCCCTAGACAATGCCCAAAGTTCTCCGCACTCCTGCTCAAGCTCTCCCCAAGGTAGTTCAACTGATTGCCAAGTCCAAGAACACCAGTTCTCTGGTAAGGCCTTTTTGGTTTGCAGTCTCACTGCTGCTTGTACTTACGGCTGCCAGCAGGATTAGGACGATTGAACACACACATCCACTTGCCAGTTTTCCACTGCTTTTGTCCTCCTCTTGGGGTCTAGAAGTCCCTTGCTGACTCCCTGTATCCTTAAAGGGATGATTATAGGCAGATCCCACCAGCCAGAGATGCCTGGCGTCTTATCTCCCCAGACTCACCTTGCCCTGTTGTAGGGAAGCTGTTACTCAGCCGCCATCTTGGATCTTCTCCCCAGCTATTCTCATTGTTAAAACACAGGGTAATAATGTAGGATATTGTAAAATCATTTTTAATCATTGTTCACACATGTTGGTTTATTATAAAAATTATTTTTCTAGATATTCAGGTTTTTATCACAATTCTAGTATTGCAAAATTTCAACCATGATGGGTCAAGATGGTGAAGAATTTTTCAGTGAATTATTTACAGATGCTTTATCTGATTGTCCCAGTGATTTTGAAATATTTTGTAGTAATCTGGAAAATGACAGTTTATTGGAAGATAGTTATGAATCTGATATTAGACCACCGTAATAGAAAAAAATATAATAGAATCTAGTATTGACAGTGATTTTGAAGAAGACGGGATTGAATGTAATACACCAACCTTGGAGGAATGTACAAATATTTAGTTGTAACTGTCAAACTTACTAATTTATAGAGTATCAGCAAAGTGCCAGACTAAATTCAATAAGATATATAAAAGTGCCTTCTATGACGAATGTCCCCATTATTAACAAAATAGTACCAGGCTGGGTGTGGTGGCTCACACCTGTAATCCCAGCACTTGAGAGGCTGAGGGAGGTGGATTGTCTGAGCTTATAGTTTTGAGACCAGCCTAAGCCAGAGCAAGACCTCATCTCTAAAAATAGTTGGGTGTTGTGGCGGGCAGCTGTAGTCCCAACTACTTGGGAGGCTAAGGCAAGAGAATCACTGGAGCCCAAGAGTGTGAGGTTGCTGTAAGCTATGACATCACGGCACTGTACCAAGGGTAAACAAAATGAGACTCTGTCTCAAAAAAAAAAAGAAAATAAAAAAGTAAGTAGTACCAGACTTCGAAACATAAAAGGAATGGTGTCAATGAGACCAGTTTCTTAAGCAGCCTCCAAAGTATCAGAATCAGATCTAGTAACTGAAATTGCTCACAGCTTCACTGGAGCAGATGAACATGGCTACAACACAGTAAGTTTTTGACAGTGTACAGCGACTTAGGTAGTGAGGGTGGAAGCCTTAAAGACCCTGTGACATATAGTTACATCATTGGCTCCCAGGAAACATCTGGATAAAAAGACAACTTAGCAGGTGATTCCAGCAATGAGATAAGCAGGGGAGAGTTAGAGCCACAAAATGTAAACAGGTGACAACCAACCACAAGTAACACTCAGCTCTGTGAACAGCTGCTGTGATTGCATCAGGACAGACCTCAGACACTGTAGAAACTGCTTAGTGTCTTGTAGCCACACTGCCAACAGCAGTGCCTCTGAACACAGATTACAAAATTCTCCTTTCCATTTATCCTACTTTTAATATGATGGGTATTTTTATGTTATAACATCCACATCTAACACCTGTGGGATTTTAGAATCTTCCACCTAAATAGGGCACAGGAAGATGTAGGAAGAAAATACTCAGCTACAGAAAGGAATGCATGCCCTGGGCCACACAGACTTGGTGTGAGCCTTATTTATTTATTTATTTGAGACAGGGTCTCACTATGTTACCCTTAGTAGAGTGCCGTGGCGTCACAACTCACAGCAACCTCAAACTATTGGGCTTAAATGATTCTCCTGCCTCAGCCTCCCAAGTAGCTGGGACTACAGGTGCCTGCCACATTGTCTGGCTTTTTTTGCTGTTATTCTTGCAGTTGTCATTGCTATTTAGCTGACGCGGGCTGGGTTCTAACCTGCCACCTTTGGTGTATGTGGCTGGTGCTGTACCCATTATGCTACGGGCACCAAGCCTATATATATATTTTATTTATTTATTTATTTATTATTATTATTTTTAGACAGAATCTCACTTTGTTTCCCAGGATAGAGTGCCTTGGTATTAGCCTAGCTCACATCAATCTCAATATTCTGGGTTCAAGTGATCCTTCTGTCTCAGCCTCCCAAGTAGTTGAGACTATGGGCACCTGCCACAACACCCAGCTAAATTTTCTGTTTTCAGTAGAGATGAGGTCTCACTCTTGCTCAGACTGATCTTGAACTCCTGAGCTCACATGATTCTCTGGCCTCAGTGTCCCAAAACACTAGGATTACATATGTGAGCCACCATGCCTAGCTCTTTCACCAGCCTTATTTAAATATAAGAGTAGTATTGTCCTGTGGTCTCCCGTTCATCTTGCTACGTTTGAAGAGGGCAAAATGCTGATGAACTCATGAATAATTATTCTCTTATTACAAAGTGATGATTATTTCTCTAAAGGAATAAATTGTTTACTCCTTTAGGAAGCAAAGTAGTAGAAAGTAATAGGGACCAATTTTTACAAGTTTTAGTTCTTTTGCTAGTATGCCACATTCAAAAATCACAAGTGAGGCTGTAGGGTGATCTGGCTGTGACATCTGTCACCCCACTGATCACCAGGGTTGATTTGTCTGATCAGACTGACTTGGCAGGTGTTCTTTTCCACCCTCACCACTCCACATGTGTCCCTTCTAAAGCTGTGTGCTCAAAGAGGACCACTTTGCACAATGGAGAAGGACCATTCTTTGGTCAAGAGTATACAAATAGCTACAGTCACCTGCGGGAACTTCCAAAACAAACTCTCAAAAATCACAAATGATGGTGGTGCCTGTGGCTCAGTGAGTAGGGCACCGGCCCCATATGCCGAGGGTGGCGGGTTCAAACCCAGCCCCGGCCAAACTGCAACGAAAAAATAGCCGGGTGTTGTGGCGGGCGCCTGTTGTCCCAGCTGCTTGGGAGGCTGAGGCAAGAGAATCTCGTAAGCCTAAGAGTTAGAGGTTGCTGTGAGCCGTGTGAAGTCATGGCCCTCTACCTGAGGGCAGTACAGTGAGACTGTCTCTACAAAAATAAAATAAAATAAAATAAAAATCACAAATGAAAGCTATTGGAACATGTGCTATAAATAAGCTCTTATTTTCATGTAGATTATCATCCAAGTATTTAGAGATCAGAAATTACAACCTGAAAGCTGGAACACTATCCCTGAGGGCAAGAGAAATACAGCAATATCAATTATTAAGAGGCTTCATGCGAGCAGAAGTGCTCCTGTATGTTTCCTTTGTCTAGACAAAAACATTCAACAGAACAGCCTCAGGACTTAAGATACATCCCTCACTGGTATGGGTAATGATCTTTGCACCCAAAGTAGACATACAAGACTTGATGAGTTTCAGATTTCCTTAAATACTCCATACTTGGAAAGTTACTTCCTTGAAGCTCAACCACCATCTCTTCTGATCAGGTCACCACCTGTGTTTCAGAGACACTGACAAGTCAGGCCCAAGTTGAGAGGAGGGTGATCACTTTCACTTGTGAAGGACTTGAGCCATAGTTTATTTGGGGGGACTTGTCCATATAAGTGGGTCGGTGAAAGTGTCCAAACACAATGCCTGAGAACTGGGGTTTTCCTTTCTACTCTTAGTAAATCCTGGGCAACCCAATAATTACCTTACCGCATTCCTCACCTGCTACATCTGCAAAGAAAATATCAAGAGTGTCATTTCCACAATGGGACAGCCCATGTCACACACTGCAAAAGTTGTTCATAGGCAGGCCAGGTGGTGGATTTCTCCTAAAAAAGGATAAACTCTAGTCCTCTGGCTGGAGAAAACAAGGGCCACTGGCATAATGGACAGTATCTAAAGCATCAGCCAGTTCCCATAACACTTTAGGGAAGTTGGTCTCTCCATGGACTGGAGGATGCAGATGCTTTGGAAGCATCCTTATGTGTGAACGGAAGAGAAAACAAGCAGCAAAATGGGAGGTGGAGTGAAGAGACCCGCCAGATTCAAGTGGACTTCACAGCCTCACTCCTCACAGTTTCACTTGGAACTGTCCCTGTTGTCCCAGCCTGGATTTAATCACAAAGGTGTGGCAGGAAGCCAGCAGCCAACAGCTTTTGGAAAGAGTGAGGGGCACACCTCACTACCCCTCCCCCCAGAGCAGGGCATTACCCTCCAGCCTGAGACGCGCAGGGATTGTAGTCCTGCGACCCAACACCTGGTAGCCTCGAAGAGACTACAGCTCCCAGAATACCCAGCAAGGAGCGCACCTCCCTATCCCTCCCTCCAGGGCTGGATTCCACCCCTGAGCCTCATGCAAAAGTGCTGGGATCTGGTGAAGTATTACAATGCACTATACACCCTGCAAAGCTCCCACCTGTTGAAAGGCCTAATTAGGCTCTAAAAGAAGCCCCCCTTCTCTCATCCTCTTCTCCTAAGACGAGGAACACTAAGAACCTAGTTCGCCCTACCTCCAAAATTCGTGCCAAAGGACTAATTCACAAAGCTTTCCAGTAAATTGTGGAATTTGCCCATCCCCTAGCGCCCCATAAGAATGGAGTCTCTAACTACCCCAATGCAAGACACTATCTTTGCCCTGCTCAGGCTGCTCGCCATCCTTTTTTCCTTTTTCTTTTTTGAGTCAGAGTCTCACTTTGTCGCCCTCGGTAGAGTGTCGTAGCGTCATAGCTCACAGCAACCTCAAACTCCTGGGCTCAAGCGATCCTCTTGCCTCATCTTCCCAAGTAACTGGGACTACAGGTGCCCGCTACAACGCCCGGCTATATTTAGAGACGAGGTCTCGCTCTGGCTCAGGCTGGTCTAGAACACGTGAGCTCCGGCGATCCACCCACCTCGGCCTTCCAGATCGCCATCCCTTTTCAATAAACCTGACCTAAACTTTACCTCTCTGGTCTCTGGGCGCTGCTTCCACCTTTGTCCCTTTCACCCACCCCTACGTGCCTCACCAGAGCAGTTTTCCCCTTTTGGACATGTGCTGCCGCTCCATAGGAATGGAGCTAAAACTCACCCGCCTGGAAATTCTCAGGCTTCTTGGCAGCCCAGGCAGGTTCCCTAGTGAATATATGATACTGTCAGTTCACTGCCTAAAGTGAAAATACCAAGTCCCTGGTAACCTGGCCTTTGTCATTTATTTATTTATTTATTTAGAGACCAGAGTTTCACTATGTGGACCTCGGTAGAGTGCCTTGGCGTCACAGCTCACAGCAACCTCAAACTCTTGGGCTTAAGCGATTCTCATGCCTTTCCCTTTCAACACCACCATTCTCTCTATTCCCCCAGGCTGTCAGATTTCTGTCTGCACCCCAGGAGCACCCTTGAATGCCTAGGTTGGCAGCATGGTTCACACCTGGGTCAGGTCTCTCAGAGGGACACTCCTGCTACTGTTAGAAAAAGGAGAAAACATCACAAGAGAAAGGATTTACTCTGCTTCATACAGTCATGAAGTTCAGGCCCCACCAGGATGGGACCCCACTAAGCTGCTTTGAAAGCCACATCCACCACTCCTCTGACTCTCATACAGGCAGGTTCCCAGGCCTTTGGTGTCGTACTCCAAGCCTCTTGGCCATAATTAACGCAGACCAACAGGACCTAAAGTGCCCATGATCCTTCTGAAAACATTAGAAAAATGTACCATGGTAATAATACAATGTCTGCGTTTTTGACCTGAATAAGTCTCCCTTGGAAGGGGGAAACTCTTTTAATATTCCTTTTTAAATGTTCCTTTGGAGTCACTTTTAATAATTTGCTGTGGGGCGGCGCCTGTGGCTCAGTCGGTAAGGCGCCGGCCCCATATACCAAGGGTGGCGGGTTCAAACCCAGTCCCGGCCAAACTGCAACCAAAAAATAGACGGGCGTTGTGGCAGGCGCCTGTAGTCCCAGCTGCTCTGGAGGCTGAGGCATGAGAATCGCTTAAGCCCAGGAGTTGGAGGTTGCTGTGAGCTGTGTGAGGCCACAGCACTCTACAGAGGGCCATAAAGTGAGACTGTCTCTACAAAATAAATAAATAAATAATTTGCTGTCAAAAGTTAACAGTGATACTTTTCTTTTTTCCGTAGAGACAGAGTCCCAGTCTATGGCCCTTGGCAGAGTGCTGTGGCCTCACACAGCTCACAGCAACCTCCAACTCCTGGGTTTATTCTCTTGCCTCAGCCTCCCAAGTAGCTGGGACTACAGGCGCCCGCCACAATGCCCGGCTATTTTTTGGTTGCAGTTTGGCCGGGGCCAGGTTTGAATCCGCCACCCTCGGCATATGGGGCCGGCGCCCTACCGACTGAGCCACAGGCGCCACCCGGTGATACTTTTCTTAATTCATTATTTCCTTTAGCTGCTCAGCTTGAGTACCATAGCACTACCTGCTTCTAAAGTTGGAGTATGAGCAGCCTCAATTCTGTGCAGGGAGGATGAACATGACCAGAATATCCACTGCACATTTCTCTTGAGGATCAGGTTTACTGCAATATTTGGCAGAAAGAAATTTATTTCCAAGGAAGAAATTTAAAAGTTAAAAAAAAAAAAAAAGGCTGAAAAGTCATCTTTCATAAGTAACTATCAGTAATGTGTCTGGTATGTCAAACTTCAAGAGAAAAAAAAGCCTCTAAAAAATACTGTATTTCCCATTATTACAAATAGTAAAAGTTGAAAATCATAGCAAGTCAATTCAAAACCCTGTCCTGTGTACTGCCAGTGACTTGGGAGGCTGAGAAGGGAGAAACACTAGAGCTCTGAAATTGGATGCTAGAGTGATCTATCATCACACCACTGCACTTAAGCTACAGGGAGAGAAAAAGATCCCACCTTACAAAACAAAATAAAAGAAAAAAAAAAAGAGAGAAAAGAACAAACCACTCTGCCCTGCCAGTTTCCTAAATAACAATATGGACTTGGTCTGCTTTTATTTGCACTTTTTTGGGGATTCACTGACAGTTTTGAATATAAAAAATTATGTTTTGAACCAATTTTTGCAGGCTGTCATAGTTGTTGATTAACTTTTGTCCTACATTTAATTGCTTTCTTACTCCCCTCTTTTTCTCTGACTCAATCATTCTACAGGTCTCTAAGAATCCATTTTTTTCTAATTTTTCTTCACTTTCCTGGATAATTTCTATTGCTTTTTGTTCTATTTCTTTCTTTTTTTTTTTTTTTATTGTTGGGGATTCATTGAGGGTACAATAAGTAAGGTTACACTGATTGCAATTGTTAGGTAAAGGCTTTTTGTTCTATTTCTAATATACAAAACAATTGTGTATGGGTTATACAATGAGATGTAATATTTTATCCAGATTTTATTTTATTTTTTCTATGAGCTCGGTAGTTCCACAACATACTGTACACCATTACTAAAAGCCAGAATCTCAATTTTGTTTGCTTTTCTGATTTTATGGAAATGAAATTATATATGACATACACTTTTACATCTATTTCTGTTATGCAACATTATGTTTGGGCTACTTATCTATGCTATTGTAGAAATCTATAATTTGTTCATTTAAATTTATTTTTACATTGTGGCAAAATATACATAAAATTAACATTTTAATCATTCACATTATATTGTAACCATCATTTTCATCCCATGCAAAAATAGGGAAATTTGGCTCGGTACCCATAGCTCAGTGGTTAGGACACTGGCCACATACACCTAGGCTAGTGGGTCCGAACCCGGTCAGGGCCTGCTAAACAATGACAACTACAACAATAAAAAATAGCTGGGCATTGTGGGGTGCGCCTGCAGTCCGACCTACTTGGGAGGCTGAGGCAAGAGAACCGCTTAAGTCCAAGAGTTGGAGGTTGCTGTGAGGTGTGACACTGCAGCACTCTACCAAGGGCAACATATTTGAGACTCTGTCTCAAAGGGAATTTTTTCTTTTTTTTTTTTTTTGTAGAGACAGAGTCTCACTGTACCGCCCTTGGGTAGAGTGCCAGGGCATCACACGGCTCACAGCAACCTCTAACTCTTGGGCTTACGCAATTCTCTTGCCTCAGCCTCCCAAGTAGCTGGGACTACAGGCGCCCGCCACAACGCCTGGCTATTTTTTTGTTGCAGTTTGGCTGGGGCTGGGTTTGAACCCGCCATCCTCGGCATATGGGGCCGGCACCCTACTCACTGAGCCACAGGTGCCGCCCTCAAAGGGAATTTTTTCATCTTACAAAATTCAATATATTTGTACTCGTTAAACAATATGTCTTTGTTTCCACCCCCTTAACCTCTAGGATCTTCTGTTCTATTTTATATTTCAATTAATTTAATGACTCTAAGTACCTCATATGAATCAATTCATACAATAAAGGAAAGAAATCATGAAGAATGATACACACTGTATAACATATGTCTTTTGAATTAAACTAACAGAAATCAGTAATACACAGCAGTTATAGACAAATATAGATAAACGAGAAAGTGATTGGAAGGGCATATTTAATTTATAAGAATTGTGCATCAAGTGCCAGAGCAGTGAGGTCCTCACCTCCCTCACAGGAGCTGGGAGCCCAGGTTGACTGTCTGACTCCCAGAGCCCACACTTATCCCAAATTTCAATGAGCTCCGATGCACTCTGCCTCTGCTTCCCAGGCACTGAATCACTCCTGCGATTTCACATGGCCTGTTCTCCTGGGATTTGAGGGTGTTACTGGACTACTGAAATAGTGGCTCCAGCTTGCACCGTATTGCTATCTACAAGAGAGAGAGGCAGTTGTGAGGCTACCAGGAACCACACTTCAGGTCCTCCTCCCATTGCCTGCCCAGCATCTGGAGTCCTGATGTCCCAGGAATCACTATGCAACAGGGCCTAATGCTCTCCAGGGATCCACAGCTGTAGGGTCTTTGCACCTGTCCACAAGACTGCCTCCTCTGTATGCTCTGCTAATCCTCTAGGCTGCCACCTGTCATTGTGACTTAGCTACAGGACTAGAAGCACACCCTCAGGCTGAAGATGATTGTCTGCAGCCCTCTGGAGCAACTGAATCTTCTGCAGAATTTTTTTTTTAAATCAATTTTAGCTTTTTTATTGTTTCAGGTTAATTTGAGGGTACAAAGAATTAAGTTACAATGTTTGCATTTTTTAGGTAGAGTTCCTTTTATAATTGTGTCCCGCCCCTAAGAAGTGTGCTATGCCCCTCTTCTGCAGAATTTTGACCACTTGGAGGCAGGGAAAAATACAGGATGCTGACAGGGTCTCCACGGGAGATGAACAGGGTCTGTGGGAGAGGAAGGAAGCAAAGACTGGTATCCGGGGCTTTTTCTTAAGAGTCCCTGTTCCCCTCCAAATCCAATGCAACCTACCCTGTTCTCAGAGTTGGATAAAAACAGCCCCTTCTCTAGAAATTAGTGCTTGATTTAAGTCCCTAACTGCAACTTCTTTTGGAATGAGTCTCCTCTCTGTTAAACTCTTCAAAGAAATTTTAAATGCAAAGGATGTTGGCAAGAAATGTCCTACCCAGGGTGGGTCTTATTTCCACATCCCCATGGTCCCCCAAAAATGAAACTCCAAGCTACTATCATTTTTCTCATAATGCTGAACACAACTTCCCTGGAAGGCAGACAGCCAAAGTCCATGGAGAGGCCCGCTAGCCCATGACTAGCCCCACCCATGTTGCACTACTGCCTGGGCCACGGGGGGCAGGGCATGGGCTTAAAACAGCACTCATGCCTGCATTATTCTCTCAGTAGAGAAGGAGTCATGGCAGCTGAGGCTTCTATTTGAACTCTCTCTGATGACAGACAAGGACCCTGAGACTCTGAATAAAAACAAAGTGTTCAGCAACTTAGGGGTAGCTTGACATGCAAGGGCCCAACTCTACTCTTCTGTATGGTCACCACTTGAGGATGAAGCTAGTTTCATCAGATCTTCAAGCAGCTCTGTAACTTCCACCATTCAGGTAACAGAGATGGGCAACTAATGTAGACCCCATGGTTTACAGAGGGCATGATGCCTCAGCTCACAGGGGCAGCTGTGAATCTTTAATGAGAGGTTTGCTGAGCTCTGAGATCTAAGTGCTCACTGCAGGGCTCTATCTTCTCAAAGCTCAGTTTCCTGGTTCCTGACCTGCCAATACTGGCTCACTCATGTTCACATAATCCTCCATGGTAGTGTTCAGCATCACCAGCTCATTGAAGAATGTGCTGAGGAAGTGGATGACACCCTGTGTCATTGATGTGGTAATGGTGATAAGCATCCATCCTCAAGTGCCTACCCAAGGCCTATCCCTGTAATTTTGTCAATTCCTGTCTTCTGGATTCCCCTACTCAGGCCCTCCACTCACAGCATCCAAAGAACCTCGGCTGCCTTTTCGAATTCTCTTTCCCCCCAAGCTTGTGTCCAAGGTCACCAAGAGCCCTCTAAAGTTCTCTCTACGGTGGGATTTCAAAAAGTCAGAATATCTTCCAGTCCTTAGCTCCACCCTTCCCCAATCGACTGTGCCCAACTTTTCCAGGCCTTTGCTCTGATCTCTCTGATGGAGGCATTTCAGTCACTGTCCCAACAGGGATGAAGTATTGGGAAGGAAGGCCCCCACTTATCCATATGCAGGCTTCCAGCTAAAAGGAAGGTGTTCCTGTCCTCTGAGTCCCTGAAGTCCCTTTCTGCCACAAAAACACATTCTTCTGCCTATGCTGCCTCACTGGAGGGTCTCTGGGGGTTCTTCTGCAGGGTGCCCAGCTTGGTTCTACACCTGCCAGGGTCCCAGATAAGGTCAATGAGATTATCCTTTACTCAATCATTCACTCAAATTACAACCCAGCCACTTCACCTTGTACCCTGGATAACTGTCCTGAGTCAGCTGGTATAATGCTACTGCAACCTCCAGCCAACTGTCATTCTAGATCCACTCCCAGGCCCACCACTAATTAGATGTGTCACCTTGGACATGCAGCCCGGCCTCCCTGAGACTGCTATTCATCTGAAAGGGGCAATGAGATCTCTATCTACCACACTATTTATCCCGAGGACTGTTTTAAGTAACTATTATCATTCTTCTCACCATTATTCACCAGAGGAAGAGAAAGGCATACACACTCTCAAACTTCTATCCTTTCTTGAACCCCATTACAAACCTGTGACACCTGTGCAACAGTCTCATCACTCGTACACACTCCAGATGAGGTAACACAGACTCAACGAGCAGAGACTTGCCTAGAGAAGGCTTCCCCAACCTGACATTTTTGTTCAAGCTGCCTCCACCCCAAACCCTAGAAACCACCACTAACCGAGGTTCCTCCGGGATCTCTATGCTTGTCTAGTTCCCTAGCCAAATACAGCCATGCTGGATGGGATAGGGTATACTGGGAGGCCTGGTTGAGTACCTCCTGCCTACCCCAGCTCCACTGGAATTGCTTCTACAGAGACCATACTGAAGTCTTTAAAATTCTAAGGTAGTCTGCACAGAATTACCTTTTCTTTTTTTTTTTTTTTTTTTGTAGAGACAGAGTCTCACTTTATAGCCCTTGGTAGAGTGCTGTGGCATCACACAGCTCACAGCAACCTCCAACTCCTGGGCGTCAGTGATTCTCTTGCCTCAGCCTCCCGAGTAGCTGGGACTACAGGCGCCTGCCACAACGCCTGGCTATTTTTTGGTTGCAGTTCAGCCGGGGCTGGGTTTGAACCCGCCACCCTCGGTATATGGGGCTGGCGCCTTACCGACTGAGCCACAGGCACCGCCCTAGAATTACCTTTTCTACCATTCAGAAAGCAGAAACCCAAATTACTACCTGTGACTAATAAACAGGGTCTTCTCAAGGTAATTTGTGGTGAGACTTTGCTTCTCCTTTACACGGAATATTCTGAGGTCTGGTCAGTAAGAATCCCGTAGGAATGCCTGATTCCCCCAGATCCTTCTCATAAGCCACCTGGAACACATGTCACTGCTAACTGGACAGTGGGCTAAGTATTATGTGGTTGATTGGCAGTGTCTGCAAAGCAGCAGGGTGGGGAGTCTCAGTATGCCCATGGGAACTCAAAGCTGGGCAACTTAACTGCCCACCTAGCCATGGGATTTCTCTGCCATTCCTGTCTTTAATGTAGGCAGCCACCCTTCCATGTACAGTGCAGTCATAAGCATCAGAGTAAGACTGGATTCCTAAGGAATTGTTAGGATAATTTGGGGTAGGAAGTAACCATCCCTATCACATCTACTCAGCAGCTTGCAGAGAGCTATCTTCCAATAGGATAGCCCAGCATTGGAGCCAGAGACCTGTTAATTCTACCAGTTCATCACTCCTGCACAACCCAGCTGCCATCACCAAGGCCATTGCCACCTTCGACTTTCCTGGGCAAACACATTACTCTTCCTGTTGTCCTAGATTAGACATGATGGGTGATGTGTATTTTAAAGTAAGTTTTCAGTGACAATGTAAAACACATACACACACGATCCGATATTTCTTCCAATCTGCCATTTTTTCTTTTCCCTCAATACTTGTTTTACATCTCCTGGCCTCTACTTTTACTTGATAAGTAGACCGTGCTTAGTGTATTGTGTGTGTGTGTGATGTTTAAATTTCCCGGAGCTTTTTCTGTGGAGAGGAAAAGATAATGAATTTGGGCATAACAGGGACTTGTACAAGTTCAATTGGCTATACATGAGAACTTAGTGAATCCAAACTGCCTGGTTGAGAGTTTTCATTGAGTTACCCTGAACCCCTAAAGGCTCCATGGTACTGGAGAGTGAGCTTTTGTGTAGATTAAAATACCTCCCTCTTGGATGCTAATATGCCGTATTGACTTCTGATTAACCCTTGCTGTGCAGATACCTCTCAGATGTTTACGTTATCAACTGTTTCTTGTGTAAGAGCACATATTACCAAAAATGCTTTTCTTAAGTCAAACTAACCTTGATATTATAACACATTCCAAATGATGAAGCACACAGAATTGGCATTTTTCTCCAGGAAGGCCAACATTAATTTTCCTGCACTATTAACATCCATACCTTTTTCCTATGCCATACAAACTGGCATATAAGAACATAGAGGTCCACCCATCTCGTGGCCACCCATGACCATGCACTTCTTCAGAAATTCTTCAATAAATCACCCACTTCTGATAAACTGGATTCATCTGCATTTCCCTTTGGTTTCTTGGCATTTGGGCATCGCTTTCCATGTATGGACCTTTTATAAAACAATTAAGAGCTTGTCAGCACAAGACCAGTAACCAAAGTATGGGCAAGGATAAGAAAGTCTGAGCATGGAAAATCTGGGGTGTTATTCCTCATCCATTTAGGGTCATTTTGGCCACTGGTAAGATGCATGTGGACTACTGAATACATGATCCTAAAATGGCCATGGGATTAGAAAACTTGGCAGTAGAATACTGCGTTATACCCTAGGGTAAAGATCCACCAGGTGGCATTAACAATGGATTGGGAATTACTAAGAATTCTGCAAGTGGCCGAAGTCAGTTCTCTGCTGAAAATCCAAAACTAGATGAAGAATTACTGTTGGGAAAAATAAGAAAATATCGGGGCGGCGCCTGTGGCTCAAGGAGTAGGGCACTGGCCCCATATACTGGAGGTGGCAGGTTCAAACCCGGCCCTAGCCAAAAACTGCAAAAAAAAAAAAAAAAAAATTGACATCTGTATTACCATTTACCTTTGTGGAGAAGTTTGCAACTGAGAAGTTGCAGTTGAAAATCACTGGCAACATACACTGAGGCTGATGGGTTTGAAGCCAGCCCGGGTCAGCTAAAACAACAATGACAACAACAAAAAACAACAAAAAAAATAGCCAGGCTTTGTGGTGGGCACCTATAGTCCCAGCTACTTGGGAAGCTGAGGCAAGAGAATCGATTAAGCCCAAGAGTTTGAGGTTGCTGTGAGCTGTGACACAATGGCACTCTACCCAGGGTGACAGCTTGAGACTTTGTCTCAAAAAAAAGAAAAAAGAAAATTCTATCCTGCTGCATTGTGCAGCCTGGAGGGTGGAATATTCCCCAGGCTAAAGTGTGTGAGCATGTGACAGTCCATCTACATTCAGCAATTTGAAGACAAATAATAATGTATTTTGTATACTCTAACAGAGTACGTAAGTGGCAAGCAAAAAACACAGTATCTGTATGGGGGTGATTCTGCACCCTGAAAACATAAGATATTTTAACAATAAATTTAATGTAATGTAGGAAACTTTGCTTTGATAATCTGGAAAGTCTACTTTGCTTGGAAATGATCAACTCTTCTGAAATTATCTGTTTTGACTTACTATTTCCATTTTCTTCTGAAGATACCTACACACACATGCTTTTCCCTTTCTACAATCCTCACACACAATTTATCTTGATATATTGCATGTTGTAGTCAATCTAAATCAAAACAAAACATCTCTATGTCTTTACCAGGTCTAGAAAAGGGCCATATCCAAAGAAAAATGTTGGATATTTTATGAATAGTAATTTTGGGTTGAAAGCTATGGCTTCAAATTTTACTCCCATATAATCTTTATTATAATAACATTCTTCTACTAACTAAGAAGAAAAAAGAACACAAAACAGTAATGTGGAGTACAATATTTTGAAAATATTGAACATTTAGATCCTCAGGGGGGAAAGGTCACTAAAGTAGTTATTCCACTGCATTACCCAAATTGTACATTTTCACCTGTTAACTACAATCTTGGACAAGAAAGTTTAATTAGTGGCAGGATTACATTTCATTCATTGTGCATCAGTGTTAAAACATTAAAAACCATGTAATTTTATTAATCAAGACAAGTTTTTTAGCCCAGAGCCTAAATGAAAGCATTTTTAAATCCACTATGTGCACAAGTGCTCCAGAGGAATTATTCTAATCTAATACAGTAATCTCAGTAATCTCAGGCTTTCTTGAAAAATTGAGGCTAATTATCCAGTGCATCTATTTGAATGCATTTATGACCTTTAAATAGGAGTTATCTTTCCTGTCCTCTGATAGCTGTAATTATGTGGGAATTATCTTGATTTTCTGCTGACATTTGTCAAGATGTTTTTCTTCCTACTCATATCACATCAATTACCAGTCACAATTTCTATGTTCCCTATCACATCAAATAATATTCAAGACTCGTATTTTGTTTTACAATAAAGATATATCAGTATTTTAACTAACTGGCCTCATTTTTCCTACTTAAGACATAACCAGTGAAATATTTTCAAAATGTTGAACAACATCCCAATTATACAATGTATGCTTACATGCATCATTGTTTTATGATTAACCCCCCCCAAAATCTTTGTGTGTTTTTATTGTGGCTTATATTGGCCATTAAGTTATTCTAATAAAATTGATACTAATAACATTCACAAAATATTAAATGGCCTCTCAGAGCCCTGAGACAGAAGAAACAAATAACATGTTTTCATATAGATATTAAGAATACCAAGGGTGGTGGGTTCAAACCTGGCCCCAGCCAAACTGCAACAAAAAATAGCCAGGCTTTGTGGCTGACACTTGTAGTCCCAGCTACTTGGGATAATTGAATTACATCAATATTTGCTTTTGAATAATTTTAGTACTTTCAATATAAAGCATCCTAAATATATTAATAATTATACCTGTATAAGTTATCGGTCATATGTAAAAAATGATCAAATTATTTTGAATGCACATTCCCAATAACAAACATGCAAAAATAAAGCCTGAAAATGTGTTAGTTTTTACTTGTGTGAATTCCCTGATGCACTTAGAGTGAAGTTTTAATTAATTAGATTATGCGCCTTTATAGTAACTATAAATTCTCTCTTTGTATGAACTCCCTGGTGATGCCTAAGTTGTATATTTGAGATAAACTCTTTTCACGTGTATTATAAGGTTTTTGTAGTATGAATTCTGTGATATATTTTACATTTGTAGGATTTCTCTTCAGGACGAATTTCCTGGTTTTGTCTAAGGCCTGAACACTAAGGAAAGAATATGCTGCAGCCTCTACATTTTCAAGGTTTCCTTATGGTATATTTTTTGATGTTCACTAAGGTTTAAAAGACAGTTAAAAGCTTTGCCACATTCCTGGTATCGGTAGGGGCTCTCTTCAATATTATAGATTCTTTGATGTTGAGTAAAATGTGAAAAAGGCTTTGCCATATTAGTCACATTAGTGGTGTTTTTCTATAGTATAAATTTCTGGTGTCTACAAAAGTTAAAATGAGAAGTAAAGATTTTTGCATGTTGTAGGCCAGGTGTGGTGACTCATGACTGTAATCCTAGCACTCTGGGTAGCCAAGGCGGGTGGCAAACTCACTGCCTTAACTCACAGGTTTGAGACCAGCTTGAGCCAGAGTGAGACCTTGTCTATAAAAATAGCCAGGCATTGTGGTGGGTGCCTGTAGCCCCAGCTACTTGGGAGGCTGAGGCAAGAGAATTGCTTAAGCCCAAAAGCTTGAGGTTGTCATGAGCTGTGACGCCATGGCACTCTATTGAAGGCGACAAAGTGAGACTCTGTCTCAAAAAAAAAAAATAATAATAATAATAAAAATAAAAATTTTCCACATTATTCACATTTGTATGGTTTCTCTCCTGTATGAATTCTCCGATGTACTCTAAGTATTGTACTACGATTAAAAGCTTTGCCACATTCATCACATTTGTAGGGTTTCTCTCCAGTATGAATTCTCTGATGTCGTCTAAGTGGTGAACTATGGGTAAAGGCTTTGCCACATTCGTCACATTTGTAGGGTTTCTCTCCAGTATGAATTCTCTTATGTATCATGAGGTATGAACACCACTTAAAGGCTTTGCCACATTCTTCACATTTGTAGGGTTTATCTTCAGTATGAATTCTCTGATGTTTTCTAAAAGATGAACTATAGTTAAAGGCTTTGCCACATTCTTCACATTTATAGGGTTGCTTGCCATTGTGAGTTACCTGATGCTGTGTGAGGGTTGACCTATGGCTAAAAGCTTTCCCACATTCTTCACATTTGTAGGTTTTCTCTCCAGTATAAATTCTCTTATGTGTCATGACGTGTGAACACTGGTTAAAGGCTTTACCACATTCCTCACATTTGTAGGGTTGTTCTCTAGTATAAGTTCTCTCATGTTCTCTAAGGGTTGAACTACACTGAAAGGCTTTTCCTTCTTCACATTTGTAGGGTTTCTTGCCATTGTGAGTTAGATGATGTTGTGTAAATGTTGACCTATGGCTAAAGGCTTTGCCACATTCTTCACATTTGTAGGGTTTCTCTCCAGTATGTATTCTCTTATGTATCATGAAGTATGAATACCGGTTAAAGTGTTTGCCACATTCTTCACATTTGTAGGGTTTCTCTCCAGTATGAATTCTTTTATGTATCACAAGGTACCAACACCGGTTAAAGGATTTGCCACATTCTTCACATTTGTAGGGTTTCTCTCCAGAATGAATTATCTGATGTTTCATAAGGTCAGAGCACTGGTTAAACGCTTTGCCACATTCTTTACATTTGTAGGGTTTCTCTCCCGTATGAATTCTCTTATGTATCCTCAGATATGAATACTGATGAAAGGATTTGCCACATTCTTCACATTTGTATGGCTTCTCTCCAGTATGAATTCTCTGATGATTTCTAAGGGTTGAACTCTGCTTAAAGGTTTTGCCACATTCTTTACATTTGTATGGTTTCTCTGCAGTATAAAACCTGGGATGTCTTTCAAGCTTTGAAGAAAGACTAAAGGATATTCCACATTGTTTACCTCTACAACATTTTTCTCCACTATGAACCATGTTATTTGTCAGATTGGATGACTCACTAAAAACATTTTCACATTTATTATGTCTGTATGAGTCTTCTCCAGTATGAATTCCCTGATTTTCAGAACGTTCCCCTGACTGGTGTAAGGCTTCTACACATTCAGTACACTTGTAGGAATACTCCTGAGTATGGATATCATCATGGCTGATGAACTTTAACCTTTTATGAAATACTTTTCCACATTTGTTACATTTGTATTGGACCTCTGAATGTTGAGATTTCAAATATTTCATAGAGCATGAGACTTGATTTATGGCCTTTTCAGGTTTATTGCATTGATAAATTCTCTCATTAGTATGAACATCTAGGTAATTATTTTGGGTAAAATTCTGGAAAGGGGATATTAAAATTTTATTTGATATGTCATATTTTTTCCAATTATTTACACCCTGATTTTCAATAAACAATGACGACTGGAGAAACATCTTACCATACTGATCCCAGTTGTAGATGTTGGTATGTGAAGGTAATATTGATTGGTGGAAGAATAATAAAGTTTTAATGACAGACTCATAAAATTGATGACAGTCATAAATATCCTCTTCAATTTTAATTCTCTGGTCTTCAGAAGCATTTGACGGGACACTTAATCCAAATGTGCACCCAAAATTCTGGATTTCTCTGAGGCTTTCATAAGACCGGTTTTTGCTGCCCTCAATAGGTAATGCTGAAAAAAAAAATGCAGATATGGTTTAAATGACATGCAGAGTCCAGGGAAAATAAATAGGAAAAACTACTGCAGCAACAGAGACTGAAAACTACAAAACATAATTCAAGAAATTATGAAACATGTGAATAAATGGAAAGTTATCTTGTGTTAATGAATTGAAAAATATATATTATATAAAAATATATATACTATATAAAAATTTATATATACTATATAAAAAATTTTATATAGGCTTGGCACCTGTGGCTCAAGCGGCTAAGGTGCCAGCCACATACATGGGAGCTGGCAGGTTCAAATCCAACCTGGGACTGCCAAACAACAATGATGGATGGCTGCAACCAAAAAATATAGCCGGGCGTTATGGCGGGTGCCTGTAGTCCCAGCTGCTTGGGAGATGGAGGGAAGACAATCGCTTGAGCCCAGGAGCTGGAGGTTGCTGTGGGCTGTAATACCATGCACTCTACCCAGAGCAACAGCTTGAGGCTTTGTCTCAAAAAAAAAAAAAAAAAAAAGAAAGAAAGAAAGAAAAAAATTATGTAGTATAAAATATGTACTATAAAAATATATAATTATAAATATATACATTTATTTATTTTAGAGACAGAGTCTCACTTTATCGCCCTTTGTAGAGTGCTGTGGTGCCACAGCTCATAGCAACCTCCAACTCCTGGGTTTATGCGATTCTCTTTGCCTCAGCCTCCCGAGTAGCGCGTACCACAACACCCGGCTATTTTTTGTTGTTGTTCTTGCAGTTTGGCCGGGGCCAGGTTTGAACCCACCACCCTCAGTATATGGGGACGCCCTGAAAAAATATTTTTAATGAACACAAGACCCAAAATCATCTACAAATGCAATGCAATTTCTATCAATGATACGGCTCGGCTCCTGTTGCTCAGTGGTTAGGGCGCCAGCCACATACACCTCGGCAGGAGGGTTCAAACCTGGCCCGGGCCTGCTAAACAATAATGACAACTGCAAGAAAAAAATAGCCAGGCGTTGTAGTGGGTGCCACTAGTCCCACTAGCTCCTAGCTCCTTGGGAGGCTCAGGCAAGAGAATCACTTAAGCCCAAGAGTTTGAGGTTGCTGTGTGAGCTGTAACACCACCACACTCTATCGAGTGTGACAGAGTAAAACTCTGTCTCAAACAAACAAACAAAACCCAATCGTGTCTGTATAGAATTACATTTAAAATCCCAAAATATTCATGAAATGAGAAAGTGTCCCCCATAACCAAAGTGATCCTGTCCAAAAAGAACAAACATGGAGGCATAAGAACCAAAACATTATGGTTCTGGCATACCAACATGGATGGACCTGAAGGACATCATCATAAGTGAAATAAGCTATATGCAAAAAGACAAATATCATGATTTTACTCACATACAGAATCTTTATAAAGTTTCCATCTTTAAAAAAAAAAAAAAAAAGAAAGAAAGAAAGAAAAAAGAGGCCAGGCAAGGTGGCTCACATGTGTAATCCCAGCACTTGGGAGGCTGAGGTGGGTGGATTGCCTGAGCTCACAGGTTCAAGACCAGCCTGACCCAGAGCGAGACCTTATCTAAAAAAATAGCTAGTCATTGTGGCAGGTGCCTGTAGTCTCAGCTACTGATGTATGATATCACGGCACTCTACTGAGGGTGACAAAAATGAGACTCTGTCTCAAAAAAAAGAGAGAAAAAAATCCTAAAAGGAGGAAGTAGAACAATGGTTTCCAAAGATTAAGAGAAGGGGTGGGTAAAGCAATGTTCCTTAGGAGGTAGAAAAGAAAGAATAAGTTTTGTTTTCTATTGCACAGTAATATGAAAATCATTAAGAGTAAAGCATTAGGGCGGCGCCTGTGGCTCAGTGAGTAGGGTGTCGGCCCCATATACCAAGGGTAGCAGGTTGAAACCCAACTCCAGCCAAACTGCAAGAAAAAAAATAGCTGGGTGTTGTGGCGGGCTCTTGTAGTTCCAGCAACTCTGGAGGCTGAGGCAAGACAATTGCCTAAGCCCAAGAGCTGGAGGTTGCTATGGTACTCTACCAAGGGCGACAAAATGAGACTCTGTCTCTAAAAAAAAAGAAAAAAGAAAAGAGTAAAGCATTAAATATTACAAAATTTTTAGTAGATTGGCTTGTGGATGTTCCCGCCATAAAGAACTAATAAATGCATGAGGAAATGGATACAATACCATGATTTCATTATTATACTACATATATATATGAAACAACAAATTATACCTCATATATATGCACAATTACAATGCGTTCATTAAAAACATAGACAAACACTTAAATATAAGACCTATGACTATTAAATTCATAGAAGCATGTACAAGAGACAGTTCATGACAACTGGTCTTTGTAATTATTTCTTGGATACAACAAAGGATTAGTCAACAAAAGCAAAAACATGCAGCTGTTACTCATCAGTGTATCCACAATATCTCAAACATTTTCAAAGAAAAACATGGAGTGTATAAATGTAACTGGCAACATTATTCACTAAACATAATACCTGGAAGCAAATGCAAAACCTACAAGCAATCAAATGTTCCTTGATCAATGAGTAAAGAAAATGTGATACATGCATACATGAAATATTATGTAGCCTTAAAAAAGACATCTTGACATACGGTAAGGAAAAACATTGAAAATATATTAAGTAAATTAATACATTCACAAAAATGTTATTATAGTCACATAACATATAAAGTAGTCCAACTCATAGAAAGGGAAAGTTTTAGAATGATGTCATTTAGATGGTAGAGAGAGGAAGAAAGCATAATATGTCTTTCAGTCAGTATTGACTTTAATATTTGTAAGATAAAATGATCTTAGAAATCTGTTGAGGCTCGGTGACTGTAGCTTAGGTGGCTAAGGCACCAGCCACATACACCAGAGCTGGCAGGTTCAAATCCAGCCTGGGCCTGCGAAGCAACAACAACTACAACAAAAAAATAGCTGGGCGTTGTGATGGGGGCCTATAGTCCCAGCTACTTGGGAGGCCGAGTCAAGAGAATCGCTTGAGCCCAGGAGTTGGAGGTTGCTGTGAGCTCTGATGCCACGGCACTCTACCCAGGGCAACAGCTTAAGGCTCGTCTTAAAAAAGAAAATAAATAAATAAATGATTTAAAAATCTGTTGAAAAACCTATTTAATATACTTCATAATACTGAACTGTGCACTTAAAAATATTTGATGACAATTTTGTTTTTTATCACAAATAATAATTTGATTACCAGTAAGAAATGATTTTAAACTTTTCAAAAAATTGTTTCTCATAAAATAATATAGATTTAAGGAATAAATATGATGTCAATTTAAGACTATTTTCTTCTCTGCTCACCTAGACAGGATAAGAAATTCACTGAATATATATATATATAGTCATACATGTATATATATGCATACACACACACATACAAAATAATTTCTAAATAAGTATGGACAATGTAGGTCCTGAACAGATATTTTTATAGGCAATAGCTATATGCCCAATGCATATATAAATTATATACTACGTTATCTTAAAGTGTATAGACTTGAACAGTACCATCCAGTTGATAATACCTATGTTTAAAATAAAAAATATAATTAACTCATCTGATGAAACATACATATCAAAAAGAAACAAAGTAATATCAACTTGGAAAGAAGAATATAAGAAATTTTGATACATAAACACTAAAGATAACATAGATATACAATTAAAATAATTCTTAGCAACAGAATAAGGAGTAGGGCGCCGGCCCCATATGACAGAGGTGGCAAGTTCAAACCCAGCCCTAGCCAAAAACAAACAAACAAACAAAAAAAACAATAACATTCAAAAAATTAATGGGCGGCGCCTGTGGCTCAAGGAATAGGGCACTGACCCCATATATCGGAGGTGGTGGGTTCAAACCCGGCCCAGCCAAAAACTGCAAAAAAAAAAAAATTGTACATTTAATATCTACTATTTTTAATTCTGTGCACCCACAAAGATTGGTGCCATTTTACACAAAAATACAGCAGCCATAATACAGCCTCTGAAAATTAAGAAAAGCTTGAATTTCCAAACGGAATAACATAAATGTTATAAACTATGGTGTGAATTACTGAAATACAAAGTGAACATTTGGGATGAAATCATACCATCATTTAAATATAGTCTGAGAAAATTGATACAAATTTTATGACTCCTTGTTGCCTACAATAAACTTGAACTTACAAACATTTTAATAATTTTTTTTTTGAGACACAGTCTCACTTTATTGCCCTTCGTGCTATGCTAGCACTATTGCTAGCATCATAGCTCACAGCAACCTCAAAGTCTTGGACTCAAGTGATTCCCTTGCCTCAGCTATTTTTAGAGATGGGGTCTCGCTCTGTGGCTCAGACTGGTCTCAAACCCATGAGCTCTGGCTCTCAGAGTGCTGGAATTACAGGCATGAGCTACTGTGCCCGGTCCTCATTTTAATAATTTTTAGGCTTCCACTACTAACACAGTTTAATTCTTAGGTAACATGTAAATTTAGCATTTTATTTTAGGAGTTTTGAATCTGAAAACCATGGACAAATTTTACATACATTTCAGAAAGTGAACATATAGGGGAGAAACGTAAGGAAGATAACAGACCATGAGGTCTCCCACTCATAACCCCCACAGCATATTGTGACAGTCCTGGCCAAGGAAGCCTTTATGGGAATTTTGGGATTTAGGTGGGTGTTTCTGAAATCCTGGTAGAGACCAAGATTGAAGACTATCATTTTGAGAAAGCTGGACCATGACCCATTACCACACTTTCCAGTGACAGTCCTGGCAAAAGAATAAAAAATGACCACATTCCACTGCAGACGTAGCTATATATAGCTTATGTGACATTGGTTCTGCCACTAGCACTATTTGCCAAGATATACAGGAGGATTCATATCTATGTGTACCTCAGGTAAACAGGACTTCAAACCTGGATCCTATCTTTCGTCACTGAATCAATCTAAAACCCACCTTTTTCACTTCTCACCCATGAGACGAGAAAAATCCTGCCTACACAAGTAACCTCAGGTAGAAACATCCATCTGTGCTCCTGATTACATAACCACCAATATTTATCTGAAAGTTGATCTGGAAATGGCACGTAACCTGGTCTCCCCCACAGTCCAGGACTGATTTTACTCAATTTGAGATACGTCTGGAAGTATGCACATCTGTGCTCATGAACGCAGACTTGCTAACAACTATCTTACTGTGAATCTTAAAATTGCCTTGCTAACAATCTCCAGTTCCTGTCAGCCAGGGTTTAGAGGGAGTCCTGCTTACCCAAAAGCTTGGAGGGAAATATTACAGGGACCCAAAGACAGACCTAAAGACATTTCTCATAAGGGGGCAGCGCCTGTGGCTCAAGGAGTAGAACGCCAGCCCTGGCCAAAAAATGCAGCAACAACAACAACAACAAAAGACATTTCTCAGGTTGAATGTGGTGGTGGTTCATACCTGTAAGCCAAGCCGAGAAGACTGCTTGAGTTCAGGAACTGGAGACCAGGCTTAGAAGGAGTGAGTCCCCATTTCTACTATATATAGAAAAATTAGCCAAGGACTGTGATGTGCACTTGTAGCCCCAGCTAGTCAGGAGGTTGATGCAGGAGGATCTCTTGAACCCAGGAGTTTGAGCATGCTGTGAGGTAGACTGATGCCATGACACTCTAGCCTAAGCAACAGAGTGAGAAAAAAAAAAGAGATTTCTCACAGTTGTGTATCTGGCAGCAGCCCTATACATCAGTTCCAGACCCTCTGAGCTGTAATCTGGTGTCAGAACTGGCCATCCAAGGACCTGTTGAGTGAGTGAGAACACTCACAGAGACCCAGCAGGAACCACACCCACCCACATTCATTGTTATCAGTGCTGCATTAGCGGAAACAACTGCTGTTCTTAGTCTCAGTACCAGTCACACTATTATCTTAAAAAATATTCAGCTTCCAGGGAAAAGCCAGGATCCACAATTATTTAATTCCTTCATAACAAGTCTGCCAACTATGAAAGCCATGTATACCCAGTCTTATGACTTGGCTTCAACCTTACCCAACTGTGACTTTAGAAAAACATCTCAACAGCCGAGGCACCCAATAGAAGGTGTTCCCTACGAAAACATGTTAATAATGACTGAGTGTAATGTTTGCTCCCTCAGACTCAGAGATAGAAACACAGAATACCCACAACATAAAGCATGGCGTACATATGATCACTAACAAAAGATACAAATAAAGCTCCAGCAATCATTTCCAAGGCTATAAAAATCTAAAAACAGGTTGGACAGAAAATTATCTCAGTGAGATACAAAAGAACAGAAATAACTAAAATAAAATAATGCACAAACAAAATGAGAATTTTAATAGAGAAATAGAAAAAATAAAAAAATAACAAAACAGAAGTGCTACAGCTGGCTCGCGCCTGTAGTTCAGTGGCTAGGGTGCCAGCCACATACACAGGAGCTGGCAGATTCAAACCCAGCCCGGGCCTGCCAAACAATGCCAACTAAAACAACAAAATAGCCAGGCGTTGTAGCGGGCACCTGTGGTCCCAGCTACTTGGGAGGCTGAGGCATGAGAATCGCGTAAGCCCAAGAGTTGGAGGTTGTTGTGAGCTATGACATCATGGCACTCTACCAAGGGCGACATAGTGAAGACTGTCACAAAAAAAAAAAAAAAAAAAAGTGCTCAGCTGAAGTACACAATGGCAAAACTAAAAACGGAATAGCTTTCATAACATATTCAATTATTCAGAATAAAAATCCAACAAATGCCAAGATAGGCCTCTTTCTTTTTTGAGACAGAGTCTTACAATGTGGCCTTCTGTAGAGTGCCATGCCACCACAGCTCACAAAACCTCAAAAGCTTGGGCTCAAGCGATTCATTTGCCTCAGCCTCCCAAGCAGCTAGGACTACAGGCACCTGCCACAATGCCCAGCTATTTTCTTGTTGCAGTTGGCATTGTTGTTTATCTGACCCTGCTGGACTACAACCCGTCATGTTCGGTACACGTGGCTGATGCTGTAACCACTGTGCTATGGGCAATGGGCACAAGTCAAAGATAGGCCAATTACAGAGAAAACAAGAGTAAAGATAAGACATGGATTAGAGAAATGAAGAAATATACACACTTTTGATTATCAGTGGAGGAATGAAATAAGGGCAGCACCTATGGCTCAAACGAGTAGGGCACTGGCCCCATATGCTGGAGGTGGTGGATTCAAACACAGCCCCAGCCAAAAACCGCAAAAAAAAAAAAAAAAAGTTCATTTAAAAATACAATGGCTTGGGTGGCGCCTGTGCCCCAGTGAGGAGGGCACCAGCCCCATATACCGAGGATGGTGGGTTCAAACCTGGCCCCAGCTAAACTGCAACAAAAACATAGCCAGGTGTTGTGGCAGGCACCTGTAGTCCCAGCTACTCGGGAGGCTAAGGCAAGAGAATCGCCTAAGCCAAAAAGCTGGAGGTTGCTGTGAGCTGTGATGCCACTGTACACTACTGAGAACAACAAAGCGAGATTATCTCAATAAAAATAAATGATTAAAAATAAAAATACAATGGCTTGATGGGGAACACACTGGAAGCTATCGGCCTGGGAAAGAAGTTTATGACGAAGACTTCCGAGGCAATCACAACAACAAAAGTAAACAAACAGGATTTAATGAAACTGAAAAACTTCAGTTAAGTACAGTTAAGGCGACAACAACAAAAGCAAACAGACAACCTACACATTGGGAAAGGATACTGGCATATTTTTTATTTTATTTTTTACTTATTTCCTTATTTATTTATTTATTTATTTGTAGAGACAGAGTCTCACTTCATGGCCCTCCATAGAGTGCCGTGGCATCAAACAGCTCACAGCAACCTCCAACTCCAGGGCTTAAGCGATTCTCCTGCCTCAGTCTCCTGAGCAGCTGCGACCACAGGCGCCCGCCACAACGCCCAGCCATTCTTTCGTTGCAGTTCAGCCGGGGCCGGGCTCGAACCCGCCACCCTCGGTATATAGGGCTGGCGCCCAACCAACTGAGCCACAGGCGCTGCCCCTATTTTTTTTTTTTTATTGTTGGGGATTCATTGAGGGTACAATAAGCCAGGTTACAACGATTGCAATTGTTAGGTAAAGTCCCTCTTGCAATCATGTCTTGCCCCCATAAAGTGTGACACACACCAAGGCCCAACCTTCCTCCCTCTATCCCTCTTTCTGCTTCTCCTCCCCACCATAACCTTAATTGTCATCAACTGTCCTCATATCAAAATTGAGTACATAGGATTCAGGCTTCTCCATTCTTGTGATGCTTTACTAAGAATAATATCTTCCACTTCCATCCAGGTTAATACGAAGGATGTAAAGTCTCCATTTTTTTAAATAGCTGAATAATATTCCATGGCATACATATACCACAGCTTGTTAATCCATTCCTGGGTGGGTGGTCATTTAGGCTGTTTCCACATTTTGGCGATTGTAAATTGAGCCGCAATAAACAGTCTAGTACAAGTGTCCTTATGATAAAAGGATTTTTTTCCTTCTGGGTAGATGCCCAGTAATGGGATTGCAGGATCAAATGGGAGGTCTAGCTTGAGTGCTTTGAGGTTTCTCCATACTTCCTTCCAGAAAGGTTGTACTAGTTTGGAGTCCCACCAGCAGTGTAAAAGTGTTCCCTTCTCTCCACATCCACGCCAGCATCTGCAGTTTTTTGAGATTTTGTGATGTGGGACATTCTCACTGGGGTTAGATGATATCTCAGGGTTGTTTTGATTTGCATTTCTCTAATATATTATAGAGATGACGAACATTTTTTCATGTGTTTGTTAGCCATTCATCTGTCATCTTTAGAGAAGGTTCTATTCATGTCTCTTGCCCATTGATATATGGAATCGTTGGCTTTTTTCATGTGGATTGAGTTCTCTATAGATCCTAGTTATCAAGCTTTTGTCTGATTGAAAATATGCAAATATCCTTTCCCATTGTGCAGCTTGTCTCTTTGCTTTGGTTATTATCTCCTTAGCTGTACAGAAGCTTTTCAGTTTAATGAAGTCCCATTCATTTATTTTTGTTGTTGTTGCAATGGCCATGGCAGTCTTCTTCATGAAGTCTTTCCCCAGGCCAGTATCTTCCAGTGTTTTTCCTATGCTTTCTTTGAGGACTTTTATTGTTTCATGCCTTAAATTTAAGTCATTTATCCATCTTGAATCAATTTCTATGAGTGGGGAAAGATGTGGGGCCAGTTTCAATCTTTTACATGTAGACATCCAGTTCTCCCAACACCATTTACTGAGTAGGGAGTCTTTCCCCCAAGGTATGTTCTTGTTTGCTTTATCGAAGATTAGGTGGTTGTAAGATGTTAGTTTCATTTCTTGGTGTTCAATTCGATTCCAAGTGTCTATGTCTCTGTTTTTGTGCCAGTACCATGCTGACTTGACCACTATGGCTTTGTAGTACAGACTAACATCTGCTATGCTGATGCCCCCAGCTTTATTTTTATTACTAAGAACTGCCTTAGCTATACGGTGTTTTTTCCGGTTCCATACAAAACGCAGAATCATTTTCTCCAAATCTTGAAAGTACGATGTGGGTATTTTGATAGGAATGGCATTGAATAGGTAGATTGCTTTCGGAAGTATAGACATTTTAACAATGTTGATTCTTCCCATCCATGAGCATGGTCTGTTCTTCCATTTGTTAATATCCTCTGCTATTTCCTTTCTGAGGATTTCATAATTTTCTTTATAGAGGTCCTTCACCTCCTTCGTTAGATATATTCCTAGGTATTTCATTTTCTTTGAGACTATAGTGAAGGGAGTTGTGTCCTTAATTAGCTTCTCATCTTGACTGTTATTGGTATATACAAAGGCTACTGACTTGTGGACATTGATTTATATATCCTGAAATATTATTGAATTTTTTGATGACTTCTAAGATTCTTGTGGTTGAGCCTTTGGGGTTCTCTAAGTATAAGATCATGTCATCAGCAAAGAGGGAGAGTTTGACCT
The DNA here is from genome assembly GCF_027406575.1 of Nycticebus coucang. NCBI lineage: Eukaryota > Metazoa > Chordata > Mammalia > Primates > Lorisidae > Nycticebus > Nycticebus coucang. The sequence continues at coordinate 12,807,070 of NC_069799.1, read as the reverse complement.
CCTCTGCTCCCATTTGGATTCCCTTTATTTCCTTGTCTTGCCTAATTGTATTGGCTAGAACTTCCAGCACTATGTTGAATAGTAAAGGTGACAGAGGACAACCTTGTCTGGTTCCAGTTCTAAGAGGAAAAGCTTTGAGTTTTACCCCATTCAGTAAAATATTGGCTGTGGGTTTGTCATAGATAGCTTCAATCAGTTTTAGAAATGTGCCACCTATGCCTATACTCTTCAGTGTTGTAATTAGAAAAGGATGCTGGATTTTATCAAATGCTTTTTCTGCATCTATTGAGAGGATCATGTGATCTTTATTTTTGCCTCTGTTAATATGGTGGATAACGTTTATGGACTTGCGTACGTTAAACCAGCCTTGCATCCCTGGGATGAAGCCTACTTGATCATGATGTATGACTTTTTTGATGATAAGCTGTAATCTACTGGCTAGGATTTTGTTGAGAATTTTTGCATCAATATTCATAAGTAAGATTGGTCTGAAATTCTCCTTTTAGTTTGGGTCTTTTCCTGGTTTTGGTATCAGGGTGATGTTTGCTTCATAGAATGTGTTGGGGAAGATTCCTTCTTCCTCAGTTTTTTGGAATAATTTCTGAAGTACAGGAATAAGCTCTTCCTTGAAGGTTTGATAGAATTCTGGTGTGAAGCCATTTGGACCAGGGCATTTTTTGGTTGGAAGATTTTTATATTGTTTCTTTGATCTCAGTGCTTGAAATTGGTCTGTTCAGGAGCTCTATTTTTTCAGGGGTAAGTCTACGGAGAGGGTGTGATTCCGAATATTGATCCATTTCCTTCACATTGTCAAATTTCTGGGCATAGAGTTTCTGGTAGTATTCAGAGATGATCTCTTATATCTCTGTGGGATCAGTTGTTATTTCCCCTTTATCATTTCTGATTGAGGTTACTAGAGACTTTTCTATTTCTCGTTAGTCTGGCCAATGGTTTATCTATTTTATTTATTTTTTCAAAAAACCAACTTCTTGTTTCATCTATTTTATTTATTTTTTCAAAAAATCAACTTCTCATTTCATTAATTTTCTGAATGATTCTTTTGTTTTCAATTTCATTGATCTATGATTTGATTTTGGATATTTCTTTTCTTCTACTGAGTTTAGGCTTAGATTGTTCTTCTTTTTCCAATTCCATAAGATCGCTTGTGAGATTGTTGATGCGCTGTTTCTGTTTTTCGAATGTAGGCATCTAAAGCGATGAATTTTCCTCTCAAAACTGCTTTTGCAGTATCCCACAGGTTTTGGTAGCTTGTGTCTTCATTGTTGTTATGCTCAAGGAAGTTAATGATTTCCTGTTTTATTTCTTCCCGCACCCATCTGTTATTGAACAGATGATTAATTTCCATGCCTTTGTGTGGGGTTGAGCGTTTTTGTTAGAGTTGAGTTCCACCTTTAGTGCCTTATGGTCTGAGAAGATACAAGGTAAAATTTCAATTCTTTTGACTCTGTTGATATTTGTTTTGTGTCCCAGGATATGATCAATTTTGGAGAATGTTCCATGGGGTGATGAGAAGAATGTATATTCTTTATCTTTGGGATGGAGTGTTCTATATGCGTCTATCAAGCACAGTTGTTCTAGGGTCTCATTTAAATCTCTTATATCTTTGTTTAATTTCTGTTTAGAGGATCTGTCCAGCTCTGTAAGAGTAGTGTTAAAGTCCCCTGTTATTATGGTATTATCAGATATCACATTGCTCAGACTGAGTAAGATCTGTTTCAAGAATCTGGGAGCATTTACATTGGGTGCATAAATATTTAGAATTGAAACATCTTCTTGTATATTTCCCTTGACCAATATAAAGTGACCATCTTTGTCTTTTTTGACTTTAGTTGCTTTAAATCCACATGAATCTGAAAATAAGATTGCAACTCCTCTTTTCTTCTGAATGCCATTTGCCTGAAAAATTGTCTTCCAACCCTTGACTAGAGCTTTAATTTGTCTTTTGAAGCCAGGTGTGTTTCTTGCAGACAGCAAATGGATGGCTTATGTTTTTTAATCCAGTCAGCCAATCTATGTCTCTTCAGTGGGGAATTCCAGCCATTAACATTTATTGAGATAATTGATAAGTGTGGTAGTATTCTATTCGTCTTATTTTGTGAGAGTCCATTGCTTAGTTTTATCTTTTGCATCAGTGTGGAGGTTAGGTTCTGTCCTTCAATTACTGAGTTCTTACTTTGCTGCTGATCCATTGTGGTGGTCAGTGTGCAGAACAGGTTGAAGTATTTCCCGTAGAGCTGATCTTGTTGTGGCGAATTTCCTCAATGTTTGCATATGCGTAAATGATTTGATTTCTCCGTCAATTTTTAAGCTTAGCTTAGCAGGGTACAGAATTCTGGGCTGGAAATTGTTCTGTTTAAGTAGATTAAAGGTAGATGACCATTGTCTTCTTGCTTGGAAAGTTTCATTAGAGAAGTCTGCGGTCACTCTGATGGATTTGCCCCTGTAGTTCAACTGGCGCTTACTCCTGGCAGCTTGCAGAATCTTTTCTTTTGTCTTGACTTTGGACAGGTTCATCACAATGTGTCTTGGAGAAGCTCGGTTAGAGTTGAGGCCACCTGGGGTCCGATAGCCCTCTGAAAGCAGTGTGTCAGAATCTTTGGTGATATTGCGGAAATTTTCTTTTATAATATTCTCTAGTATGGCTTCCATTCCTCTGGGGCATTCTTCTTCCCCTTCTGGGATTCCTATAACTTGTATGTTGGAATGCTTCATAAAGTCCCATAATTCTGACAGTGAATGTTCTGCTTTCTCTCTCTTCTTTTCTGCCTCTTTTACTATCTGAGTTATCCCAAGAACTTTGTCTTCTACCTCTGAAATTCTTTCTTCTGCATGGTCTAACCTGTTGCAGATACTTTCCATTGCATCTTTAAGTTCCCTAATTGACTGTTTCAGTTCCTTCAGCTCTACTATATCCTTTTTATATTCTTCATATCGTTCATCTCTTATTTGATTCTGTTTTTGGATTTCCTTTTGGTTATTTTCCACTTTATTAGCAGTTTCCTTGATTGTTTCTATCATTTCTTTCATTGTTTTCATCATGTGTATTCTACATTCCCTTTCTGTCATTCCTAACCTTTCTTTATATGTGGAATCCTGTGCAGCAGCTACCTCATGGTCCCTTGGCGAGGTTGTTCTGGACTGGTTCTTCATGCTGCCTGGGGTTTTCTGCTGATTCTTCCTCATGAGTGATTTCTTTTATCTGTTTCCTTGCCCTAATTTTCCTTTCACTTCCTCTTGCTCTTTAAGTTCTCGTGCCTGTGGACTAAGGGTGAGATGAGTCCGTTTGGTAGAGGACCAGAAGGGTGAGAAGGTTGAAGAGCAAGAAAGTGATGAAGGAAAGGAGGACTAAGTGAAAAGGAAAAAAAAAAAATAGAGAAAGGAGAGGGGGTGGGAAAAGGAATATTGACAAAAAGAAGAGAGGCACAGAAAGAGGGAGACAGAACAATATAGGTGTACAGTAGGGTACTTTGACACAAACTTAAAAAAAACCACCTTCTGGGGGTGCCCAGTTGGGTGGTTCCCTTGAGGTCAGCAGCTCTTTGCTAACCTGATCAGACACAGTACCCCACCTCCACCAAGTAGATAGGAATGACAAAAATGCTATAAATCAAACCAAAACAAGCAAACAGAAAACTTTACGGGATAATATTGGGTGAAAAACCAAATAATAGCTGTAGAAACACTAGCAAAAATGAAGGTCTAGTTATTAAAAAAGGCAGCAATGGGAAATTATAATTAAACTAGAAAAATTGAGAAAGAAAAAATATCTGTACAGAGAAGGTTGAAATTAAAAAGCAAAACAACATCAACAACATCAAAATAAACACAAAAACAACCAAATAATAACAACAACAAAAAAACAACCAAAAACAAACAGTTTGTATATGTTGTAAAATATTGTCTGGGCAATACGTGGTCTTGTCGGGTATGAGATGTTAATCACAGTTCTGATACAACTGGAGGCTGCTGATTTCTCAAACCTCAGCAGGTAGACACCCTAAATCTCTCTTCAGCCTACTTAAAAGGCACTTTGAACTTGTCAACTTGCTGAGCAGAAGCTTTCCCAGGAAAGTGCTTGTTGCTGGAATCACTGCTGAAGTGGCTATCCACTTACCCAGTGTGCCAAAACTGGTCTCACTATGCCCCTGAGGGTTACGGCTACAAGGCGGCTCAGACCCCACCCTTAGGCTACTAGGTCGCTGGGTTTCCAGCTCCCAACTGATTCTAGCTCTGCGACCCTGAGGGCGGAGCTTGCCAGGGCAGATCGCTCACAGTGGCTCCCTGTAGCCCCCAGCCAAACACTATTAGCTCCGTCTGGCTCAGCGGCTCAGACTGGGGCCCTAGACAACCGCCAGAGTTCTCCGCATTCCCGCTCAGGCTCTCCCCAAGGCAGTTCAACTGAGTGCCACATCCAAAGACACCAAAACAGTTCACAGGTAAGGCGTTTCTGGTTTGCAGTCTCGCTGCTACTGAACTTTCAGTTGCGGGCGGGTTTAGACGGATTGAACACATGTGACCACTTGCCAGTTTTCCACTGTTTTAGTCCTCCTCTTGGGGTCCAGAAGTCTCTCGCTGACTCTCTGTATCCTCACAGGGGTGATGATAGGCAGATCCCACCAGCCAGAGATGCCTGGAGTCCTATCTCCCCGGACTTACGGTGCCCAGATGCAAGGAAGCTGTTACTCGGCCGCCATCTTGCTCTCCACCCCCCAGGATATTTGCATATTTTTATTCAGAAAAAAACCTTGATAACTAGGATCCACAGAGACCTCAAATTAATAAACATAAAAAGAGCCAACAATCCCTTAGATCACTGGGCAAGAGAGATGAATAGATCCTTCTCTAAAGAAGACAGACAAATGGCTAACAAACCTATGAAAAAATGCTCCGTCCCTAATTATTAAGAGAAATGCAAATCAAAACCACCCTGAGATATCATCTAACCCCAGTGAGAATGGCCCACATCACAAAATCTCAGTATCTCAAATTCTGCAGATGCTGGCGTGGATGTGGACAGAAGGGAACACTTTTACACTGCTGGTGGGACTGCAAACTAATATAATGTTTTTGGAAGGAAAAATGGAGAACCCTCAAAGAACTCAAGGTAAACCTCTCATTGGACTTGTAATCCCATTGCTGGGCATCTATCCAGAATAAAAAAATCCTTTTACCACAGGGACACTTGCACTAGACTGTTTATTGCAGTTCAATTTATAATCGCCAAAATGTGGAAACAGCCTAAGTGCCCACCAACCCAGGAATGGATTAACAAGCTGTCGTATATGTATACGACGGAATACCACTTGGCCATTAAAAAAGTTAGAGACTTTACATCTGTTGTATTAACATGGATGGATGTGGAACACATTCTTAGTAAAGCATCACAGAAATGGAGAAACGGCAATCCTATGTACTCAATTCTGATATGAGGACAATTAAGATCCTCTTACACGGTGCAGGGTGGGAGATGGGGAGAGCTGAGAAAGGGAAGGTGGTGAGAGTGGGTGGGGGGACAAGGTACACCTTTTAGGGGCAGGACACAATTATAAGAGGGTCCTTATCTAACAAAAGTAATCAATGTAACCTGGTTTTGTGTACCCTCAATGAATCCCAACAATTAAAAAAATATATATATAATGGTTTGAAAACTCCCAAACTTAGAAAAAACACATGGTCATCCAGTTTTATAAATCAAAATATGTGTCAGGCATGGTGCCTTCCACCTGTAATCCTAGCACTCTGGGAGGCCAAGTTGGAAGGATTGCTTAAGCTCAAAAGTTATAGAGCAGACCGGGCAAGAGTGAGACCCTCTCACTATAAAAAATAGAAAACATTAGCCAGGCATGGTGATACATGACTGTAGTCCTAGCTACGTGGTAGTAGGAGGGAAAGGGATCGCTTGATCCCAGGAATTCAAGGTTGGTGGGCTACAATGATGCCACAGCACTCTAACTATGGTAACAGGATGAGACTCGGTCTCGAAATAAATGAATAAATAAAATAAAAGGTAATAAAATAAAAATATCTAAAACAAGAACAAGCCAATAAAAATTGCCCAGGATACATTTTAATTTGAAAAATACAAAGACAAAGTGAGAGTCTTGAAAGGAGCAAGAGATAACAGAGTCATGAGCAGGTATTTTCAAAAGAAGAATTGCAGAAAATATCTTTAAAGTTCTAAAGGAAGCAAAAAGCCCTGAAAACTGAAAGACTAGATCTGACAAACCTATCCTTCAGAAATGAAGACAAGCTTAAGATGTTCCAACACATGGCTTGGCACCTGTAGCTCAGTGGCTAGGGCACCAGCCACGTACACTGGAGCTAGCGGGTTCAAATCCAGCCCAGGCCTGCCAAAGGACAACTACGACCAAAAAATAGCCAGGCGTTGTGGCAGGTGCCTGTAGTCCAAGCTACTCGGGAGGCTGAGGCAAGAGAATCACTTAAGCCCAAGAGTTTGAGGTTGCTGTAAGCTGTGATGTCACTCTACCAAGGGTGACATGGTGAGATTCTTATCTCAAAAAAAAAAAATAATAAAGAAGATATGGGTGACACCTGTGGCTCAAGGAGTAGGGTGTCAGCCCCATATACCAGGGGTGGTGGGTTTGAATCCAGCCTGGGCCCCCCAAACAACGATGATAACTACAACCAAAAAAAAAAAAAATCATAGGGCGTTGTGGCAGGCACCTGTAGTCCCAGCTACTTGGGCGGCTGAGGCAAGAGAATTGCTTAAGCCCAAGAGTTGGAGGTTGCTGTGAGCTGCGACAGGCTTGAGACTCTGTCTCAAAAAAAAAGAAAAAAGTTGGTTTCGAACTCGTGAGCTCAGGCAATCCACCCACCTCCGCCTCCCAGAATGCTAGGATTACAGGCATGAGCCACCACGCCTGGTCTAACTGTTATGATCTTAGGTTAGGATTTTATAAGTATGAAATGTACATAAGTCTGATAAACACTAGAAAAATAACTGTGGTACATACAGAAAAGAAAGAGGGAACATAATCTAAGCATATACCAATAGAAAACAAATCAAAAAAATTAAGAGAATACAGTATTGACAAAGAAATTATGAAATGAACAGAAAACACAAAATTTCAATAGAAAATCCTTACCTTACAAAGTCCTTATCCATAATTACAAATAAAGAAAGTAAATGAGGCCAGGCACTATGGCTCACGCCTGTAATCTGGGAGGCCAAGGCAGGTGGATTGCCTGAGCTCACAGGTTTGAGACCAGCCTGAGCAAAAGTGAGATCCCATCTCTAAAAATAGCTGGGCATTGTGGTGTGGTGGACGCCTGTAGTGCCAGCTACTTGGGAGGCTGCGGCAAGAGAATCACTTGAGCCCAAGAGTTTAAGATTGCTGTGAGATATGAAGCCAGGGTACTCTACCAAGGGTGAAAGAAACTGTCTCAAAAAAAGTGAAACTCTGTCTCAAAAAAAAAAAAAGGGGGGGGCAGGGGGCAAATTATCTAATGAAAAGACACTGCTATAGACTGTGACCTCTAAAATTTAATTGACAAATAATACAATTATAAAATGTGACCTTTAAAAACTGTTTAGGCCATGTGTGCAAAATGAAAAATTAAGGTTTTATTTTTTATTGTATAAGCATGTAAGTTATCATGAGCATAGTCCTGTTATTAAAAAAAAAAAAAAAAAAGCTCTATCTGGTGCATACCCTCTCCCCCTCAGTTCTATGGTCTTCCTTCATGTTATGTTACAGCAAAAAGGTCTTTTCCAGATGCCAGGACCGTGGTCTTGCCCTGCTCAGCCTCCAGACTTACAAGCCAAATAATCTTCTATTTTTTTAAATATATGCAAAAAAAATATTTTTTTTTTTTTTTTTTTGAGACAGAGCCTTAAGCTATCACCCTCAGTACAGTGCTGTGGCATCACAGCTTACAGCAACCTCCAACTCCTGGGCTCAAGCGATTCTCCTGCCTCTGCCTCCCAAGTACCTGGGACTACAGGCGCCTGCCACAACACCCGGGTATTTTTGGTTGTAGCCGTCATTGTTGTTTGGCGGGACAGGGCTGGATTCGAACCTGCCAGCTCTGGTGTATGTGGCTGGTGCGTCAGCCACTTGAGCCACAGTTTTATATATGCACAGTTTTATATATAATGCAGCATCACACTATGTAGGGCATTTACTCTTACACAGATACGTTTGAAAACTTAAGGCTACAAAACAACATAGAAAAATAAACAAGAATATATTCAACACTTACAAAAAGTGATATGGTAAAGAATATAAAGTGCTAATTTCCTTTCGACACTTCAACACTATTTGTTTTTCGGACAGCATTTCTGTTATCCTGGGTAGAGTGCCCTGGCATCAGAGCTCACAGCAACCTCAAACTCCTGAGCTGTAGCGATCCTCTTGCCTCAGCCTCCCAAGTAGCTGGGATTACAGGCGCCCACCACAACGTCGGGCTATTTTTGTTGTTGTTTTTTGTTTGTTTAGCAGGTCCAGGCTGGTGAGCTGGGGCCTGGTCGACGATGGGTGGAACAGTTAGCGGACCATCGGGCGGTTGGTCTTCATTCTACCACCAGACCAATGACTTCAGAAGAAACAACACACCACATTTGGAAGTGCCCACCACCCTTTGGGAAGATTTACTGGCCGGTTATTGAAGGCCTGTGTACATAATATGAAAAGGCTGCTCTCAACTTTCCCCCCAACCTTTTAAAAGAAAATGTTGGGCGGCGCCTGTGGCTCAAGGAGTAGGGCGCCGGTCCCATATGCCATTGGTGGTGGGTTCAAACCTAGCCCCGGCCAAAAACCAAAAAAAAAAAGAAAATGTTTGTTACATCTAGCCCCTCTAGATGTAAAGAGGTTGCCAATGTATAATAGAGTTAGAAGATAACATGTCTTGTAAATACCCATTTTTTTTTTAAATCATAGAAAAAAATGTCTTCTGGAAATGACTTTGAAATGGAATTATTAGACGACCTCTGCGATGCTTGTCCACATTTGCCGAGTGGGTTAGAGGACACAGAGCCAAAGACATTGAGAAGGAGGAGAAGATTCTACGCCAGATGGGTCATATTCCGAAGACATTTCATATTGCAACCATTGTTTTGTGTGTGCATTTTATTCCTCACTGCTGTATACATAGTTGACAAAACTTAAGTACTTTTTTGAAATATCTAGTCTTCCTAGATGTTCTGAAGTGCCTGATATATGTTAAAAGTAGTAGTAATGCTTTTTGTAAATATTTTTTTTAACATTCATATAAAATTCTTCTGGGGAATGGCTAAACCACCTCTTGAGTAGTATATGTTGTTTGTGCACGGGTTCAGGAAAAAAAAGAGAATGATGAACTTTATGCCAGTGCGCTTGCAGTGGGGCAAGATTAACCACTGTTCCTATGTCTTTGTATTTTGTCTTCCTTACCTATGTATATAGTATACATAAAAGACAAAGAAGTCCTAATTTACATCTAGTCTTTCTAGATGTTTAAAGAGGTTGCCAGTGCATGACAAAAGTAGAATTAGTAAACTGATGTATTTTGTACATTTTTGTTATAAGACTGTCTTCTGAAAGATTGTCTTCTGAAAATTTGAACTTTATAGCCCACTGGGTTGGTGGAAGAGGGAAGGGTTGTAGGCCAGAATGTTCCATATTTCAAAGACACTTTCAAATTATACCTTTTGTTACATAAGTGTGCAGTTTAAGACTGCTGTGTATATAGTGAACAAATCCTTACCTGAAACATTTAGTCTACCTAGATGTTTCGAAGTGCCCATCGTATGTTAACGTAGAGGTAGTAAAATATCACTTTGTAAATATCTTTGCTAAAACGCACAGGAAATAATGTTTTTTAGAAATAGAATTGTCAAACCACCTCTGTGAGCAGTATAGTACCATCTATACTTGTTCAATGGTTTGGAGAAGATGGGAGGGAAAGAATTGCAAAAGGTAATATGCTCATGTGCTCGTGCTTGGACATTTTCAGATACCACTTTGTTTTGTGCATTTTGTTTTGCTATGTATATAGTATGTATAATGGACAGATGATTTTTAGGTTTGCAATATCTATCTCTAGATGTTAAAGTGTTTGCCATGTATGACAAAGTACTTAGTAAAATTAGCACATTTTGTATGCTTTGTGCTGAAGTTCATAGGAAAGCTTGTCCTCTGCAAATGACTTTTGGATATGAATTTGTTCAATCATTTCTATGCATTATACGTGCCCGTACTTGTCATTGAATTGAAGGCACAGAGAAGGAAATAAGTAGGGAATGGTTCAAAGTCAAATGGTCATATACCTCAGATTATATACATTGTTGTGTGCAATTTTATTTAACAGTGCTGTGTAATGTCTGTGAGGAGTGACCCCTGTTAATCCACTTCTTGGAGTTAGACCTATTCCTATATTTAGTCACTGGAGCTGGGGAAGAAGAGGAAAGGTGAAGGGAAGGGCTCTTTGCTAGTATCTCCATATCTAGAAGACAGTTTTAGATTATAGCCATAGGTCTGTATGTGCATTTTTAGTAAAGTATCTGTGTTTGTTGTGGACAAAGTTCATTATTTTGCAACATCAAAGCTTTGGAGATGTCCTGAGGTGACCTTGTATGATAAAAAGTAAAACTAGTAAATTAGCCATTTTGTGAATCTCTTTTTGTTATAATTGATAGAAGAGATGCATCTTGGACATGGACTTGTTAAACCACCTCTGAGCTGTGACAGGCTGGCAGCAGAGGGGCAGAAGGAAGCATGATAGGAGAGGTGTGTGTAGGTGTGTTCACATTACATTTTGACGGTAGCCACCGATGCATGTGCATCCCTTATTTTTATACTATAAAAATATATATATTAAGTAATTCAATGGAAACATATCTTGCTAATATTTTAATGGTATACATCTGATAATTATAAACATTATACTTAGTGTACTTTTCCTTTATGTTTCATTTTAAAGTGAGCATTAAGGGAATGCAGTAAATTTTTTTTTGGAATGCAGTATCTTAATTGGAACTCTGCCAGTACTTGTATCTAGAGGCTTGTTGCCATTTTTGTCTTCTATGAAATTTTCGTCCCAAGAAAGGCAGGATTACACTTTGTCCTAACAGATTGAGTTGGTGTAGTGCATTCTTGGTTATCAAAATACTCATAGAGCATTGAGATTTTGGATTGGTAAATATTCATGATGTGTGAAAAAGCATGATACATAATGTGCAATCTCAATCCCAGAAAATTGGGTATTGTGTATGTACACTTGGGATCTAGAAGGACGTGTCAAACTATAAACTGCTTGTGATTGTGGATGACTTTGTTATTTGCTTCTTGTGTTTTTCAGTTTCCTATACTGCATCCATTAACTTAAAAAAAATAAAGGTTATTGTAAAAAAATAATAAATAAAATAATTGATAACTGCAACAAAAAAATAGCTGGGTCTTATATCAGGCATCTGTAGTCCCAGCTACTTGGGAGGCTGAGGCCAGAGAATCACTTGAGCCCAAGAGTTTGAAGTTGCTGTGAGCTGTGACGCCACAGGCACCCTACCCAGAGTAACATAGTGAGACTCTCTCAAAAAAAAAAAAAAAAAAAAAAAAGAAAAGAAAAAAGTTTTTAATATAACCTAACTTTAATCTTCAAGCAACTAAAACAGAAAGAATAATATAAGCCCAATATTAGCATATCAAAGGAAATAATAAAGATATGAGCAAAAAATTAAATAAAAACTAGAAGGACAAAAGGAAAGATCAAAGTAATAAATTGCTCAGATTTTTTGTTTTTTTTTTAGAAAAGAGAATGGAAATACTTTTGGGGCTAGTTTTGTTTGTTTGTTTTGTTTTGTTTTGTTTTGTTTTTGAGACATAGTCTCAGTATGTTGCCCTCGGTAGAGTGCGGTGGTGTCACAGCTCACAGCAACCTCAAACTCTTGGGTTTAAGCAATTCTCTCGCCTCAGCCTCCCAAGTAGCTGGACTACAGGCACATGCCACAATGCCTGGGCCTGGGCTGGGTTCAAACGTCCCAGCTCTGGTGTATGTGCTGGTACCCTTGCCACTGAGCTACAGGTCCTGAGCCCACTTTTGGCTAGATTAACCAAGAGAAAAACAAGACAAGAGTGAAGAAAATTATAAATAAAAGAGAAGACATCAGAACTGATATCACAAAAATACACAGTATGAGATAATACTGTGAATAATTATGACAACAAATTTAATAAATTAGAAGAAATAAAATCCTCAAAACAACAATCCACCAACACTAAATTATACAGAAGTAGAAATACTAAATGGACTAATACTGAGGAAAAACCTTGAAGCAGGGATAAAAATCTTCCAACAAAGTAAAGCACAAAACAGATGACTTCTTCACAGGCAAACTCTATCAAGCATTTAAAGAGGAAATACTCTAGTTCCTAAACTAAAAAAAAAAAAAAAAATGAAGAGACACTTCCAAACTTATGTTATGAGGTCATCATTACCCTCACACTGAAAAGTCATAGAAAGGCAGTAGAAGAAAGAAAACCACAAACCATTACCTCTGTCGAAAGTATAAGCAAAAATGTTCAGCAAAGTACTAGAAATGAAATTCATCAACATACTTAAAAGATTATACACCATGAATAAGCAGAATTTATACTTGACATGCAAGGATGTTTAACATACAAAACCCAAAACAAGACATACTACAAAGCCAGTAAAAATGCAAACCATGTGATCATCTCAATAGACTTACCAAAAGCATTTGACAAAATTCAATATACTTTCATAGTATAACATTGAAATGCTATACATACAAAGATATGCATCTCAACATAGTAAAGGTCATATATTAAAAGCCTCCTTTGCTGTATTGGAACAGCAGCTGCTGTAGGCACAGGAGCCACAGCATGAGCATCATGGGCCAACAGTCTTTGGCTACAGAAGCAGCACAAGGCTTGATAAAAACTAGTGATACTGCCAGGCGTGGCGGCTCATGCCTGTAATCCTAGCACTCTGGAAGGCTGAGGCAGGGGGATTGCTTGAGCTCACGAGTTCAAAACCAGCCTAAGCAAAAGTGAGACCCCTGTCTCTAATAAAAATAGAAAAACTGAGGCAAGAGGATCGCTTGAGCCTAAGAAGTTGTAGGTTACTGCAAGCTAGGACACAACAGCACTCTACTGAGGGTGACAGCTTAAGACTGTCTCAAAAAAACAAACAAAAAAATAGCCATACCCTTGCCCACTCACAGGAACACTTAGATTCCCTGCCAAAGGTCACCTTACCAAAATAGCCATACCCTTGCCCACTCACAGGAACACTTAAGATTCCCTGCCAAAGGTCACCTTACCAAATGGGCAGGCCCTTAATCCTCTAACTGTATCAGAAGGGGCACCTACTTGGTCTTAAAGGAGCAGTGCTGCTTCTATGTTAACAAGTCAGGACAGGGCGGCGCCTATGGCTCAAGGAGTAGGGTGCTGGTCCCATATGCTGGAGGTGGCGGGTTCAAACCCAGCCCCAGCCAAAACCACACAAAAAAAAAACAAGTCAGGACAGATTCAGGATAGTATCAGCACCATCCTGGAGTCTGCCTCCAATCTCCAGACATGAGAGGCGAGACCTCTAGGCCTTGGTGGACGTCTGAAATAATTTCCTTAGTCACCTTGTTGCTTTGGATTCTGGGAATTTTTATATTGAGACTGATCCTCATAAATGTTTAAGTAAACTTATTTCATTTATCTAGAAGCCATCAAGCTACAAATGATCCTACATTCTCTACCAGTCTCAGTGCCCACTTCCTCTTTACACCTACTACTACAATCAGCTAGTCAGGGTATATACCAAAGTTCCCTAGAGAGCCTGCAAGAGGGCCCTCCCACCCCAATAAAAATCTTTGACTCCTGTCAGCAGGAACTAGCTAGATGATTCTCTCAGCAGGAAGCAGCCAGGTGAATTGATACCCCCCCCCCCAATGATTTGGGCCTCTAAAATAGAGGATGAGAAATGTTAGGTAGTAAGTTACAAAACAGCTCTCCTAGGAAATAAGGACAAGAGCAGGGGTTCCTGGTCCCTATCGTGGTACCACCCTCTGTAATTATGTCCCAAGGAATTGCTCACACCTGGGAGGAGTGATCACCCTCCCAATCTACCAGTCAAAACTTAGTGTGCCAACTGCAAATGGATGTAGACTCCAGCCCAGAGATTTTCAACCACTGCACCACAGCACACTGGTATGCCATGAGAGGATCGCAGGTATGCCACGAAAAATTTTAAAGATTATAAATTAAATTACTTCTGAAAGGAGTTCAAAGCATAGTAAATACATTCTTTTTACCTTTTTTTTTCCTCCACACAATTTAAGTTCCTATGGAAGTTCAAGTGTGCTATGAGATAAAAAAGGTTAAAAACACTGCTCTAGCCTGGTAACAGGTACAATGGAGTCTTAAAGCTGACCCAGAACAGCCTTAAGACTAATTATAATACAGTCCACACCCCTTCTTTCAGCTCTTAGAGAGGCTCATGGTAGGCCTGCATGCACGGTAAGACTGATTCCAAGGTAACCTCTAAACCACAAGGTAAGCCTGACATAGGTGGCATAAAATAGAACGGCTGGCCATAACCCTTGCCTCTCTGCCTACTTGTCCTGACAGTAGAGGCCTGTTTGCTGTCTATGGTGAATGTATCTTGCTTTGTATACTTTTTTACTCTGTAAGCCTATCTTTCTCTTCCTCAATAAATTTAAGATTCATGCTTGTCTTAAAAACAAAAACCAAAAAACAACAGTATGTGTTCAAGTCAGAGAAAAACTCAATTAACTTTATGAATCGTGGGGAAGGTGTTAGGTAAATTCCCACCCAATGGGTAACCTTGCAAGGGTATATTGCACACTTCATGGGTGAAGGACACACCTACAACCCAGAAGGTAACCTTACAAAAACAATCTATGTAAGCTAATAGTATGTAACCCCATGTTTAACTGAAATTGAAAAATAATTTTAATACTCAATTTAATAAAGTGAAAGATCTGTTTAGTACAATGTAACATTAATCAATGCAATGAAAGAAGATTCAAATAAATGAAAAAATCCACTGTTCATACATTTAAGTAATTAATATAAAATGACCATACTTCATAAACCAATCTGCAATTTCCATTTAATTCCTATTAAAATTCTAATAGTATTTTTCACAAAACTAGTAAAGAATTCATAAATTTCTATGAAATCACAAATGACCTCGAATAGTCAAAAAATTCTTGAGAGAATAAAGTTGGAATCTTCATGTGAGAGTCATCTGGCCACACTGAAGCCTTCTTTTTTTTTTTTTTTTTTTATTTATTTTTTTAATTTGGCGGGGCTGGGTTTGAACCCGCCACCTCCGGCATATGGGACCAGCGCCCTACCCGCTGAGCCACAGGCGCCGCCCACTGAAGCCTTCTTAACTCAGGTTTTACAACTTGGGAGTGTAAGTGAGGTTTAATGCTGTTTCTCTCGACATTGTTTTTGCCTGCAATTCTACACAAGATGATTAGTGTCTCTGTACCTACTGCCCCATAAGGTTCAGTTCCATAAGTCCCAGGCAATGTGGTGCCTAGTTAACTGGAGGTGGCATGTTGTGGTCTGAGGGTGCCTGACCAAGTAAGAATGGAGAGTTAAACAAGAGACCACCTTGAGTTAAGTTGGGATTGGGTATAAGAGCCATCCTGACTGAGTGGACAGAGGGTGCGTAAATACAGGAATAGATTTGTTTTATATTGGCAAGTGGTTTCCACTGCACCTCCTAGTTGTTGGAGCTTTCTCTTGTCTGTTATTAAAGTGTTTGCTTTGCATGACATGTTGTCCAGTTCTTTGTGTGATATCATCAAGAACTCACTGACATTTCCCTTTCATTTATACTTCTTGATTTTAAGTTACTATAAAGCAATACTAACCATGAGTATGGTACTGACCTTACAGAAGGAAACAGAACAAAAGAAAAGAATAGAGAAAACAGAAATAAACTCGCTTATATATTCAACTAGTTTTTGACAAAGACATCAATCAAGATATGTGAAGGAGAAAGCATAAACTCATCAACAAAAGATAATAAAAAGTGGCTATCTCTGTGTACAAAAATAAAATTGAACTTGCATACTATATACAGAAATAAACTCAAAATACATAAACATTAAATGTAATACCAGAAACTATAGAAGTTATGTGAGAAAGCACAAGGAACAATCTCTTCAACATTAACTTTACATATCACACGAAAAAATTACAACCAACAAAACCAAAAACAAGTTAAGCCTATATCAAACTAAAAAGTACTTATACAAAAAAGGAAACAAAAGGCTGAGGCAGGTGGATCGGCTGGCCTCATGAATTCAAGACCAGCCTGAGCAAGAGTGAGACCCTGCCTCTAAAAATAGTCGGGCATTGTGGCAGATGACTGTAGTCCCAGCTAGTCAGGAGGCTGAGGGCAGGGGCTCACTTGAGCCCAAGAGTTTGATACTATGACACTCTACCAAGGGTGAGAAAGTGACACTGTGCCTCAAAAAAAAAAAAACAAACCAAACAAACAAAAAACCACATAAAAGAGCAACTAAAGGATTGGGAAAATATACATCTGATGAATGTAATATTTATAATATATGAGGACCTCAGACAACAAGAACAAAAAGTTTAATCCGACTCAAAATATACAAAGGTGCAAAGGACCTCAGTAGATATTTCTCCAAAGACATAAGAGTGATAAACCAAGAGGTTTATCAAAAGACATTCAGCATCCATTATTCATCAAGAAAATGAGAAAGGGGGCGGCGCCTGTGGCTTAAGGAGTAGGGCGCCGGTCCCATATGCCGGAGGTGGTGGGTTCAAACTTAGCCCCGGCCAAAAAAAAAATGAGAAAGCACAATATCTCACCACAATGAGATATTGTTGGGCCTAGTGGGCCTAGGCTAAGACAGAAAAGTGTCAGGCCTAGACTATAATGGAACAATACCAGTTAACTCCTGGCAAATTTCCGGACTGCAAGCTTTCAAAAAAAAAAAAAAAAAAAAAAAAGAAAGAAAGAAAAGAAGTAAGTCTAGTTTACTACTCCCAAGATAGACGGGAAAGTACTAATTAATTTCTTGCTTCTAGTTTACTACAAATTTCTTGCTTGGCCAACACCCTGGGAATCAGACCAGGAAGTACCAACTGTTCCTGGACTGACTTAAACAATACCAGGTGGGGAAAGTACTGAAACTGATATGTATGGGGGGAAAGTAATGAAACTAAGATGTACAGAGAAAATATTAAAACAAAAATGTATGGCTAACTAACAGCAAAATTCTGCTTCTATATAATGCTTGCTTGCTATACTACCTGGTATAGCCTGCATGCCAACCAGGATGCAGAACAAGCCTTAAAAACTCGACCCCTTAAGCACGAAGGGCTGCTTTCAGAAACCTCACGTTGGGACACTGCTCATGTTGGCCAGCTCTTCAATAAAGGGACTCTGCTGTGAATTCAGCTTGTTTGGCAGTGTGGTCTTTGTGGAACTCCTGGGCACAACAATATCACTTTACTGTTATAATGACTATTATAAAATGTCTAGAGCTAATATATATCAGCAAAGAAGAGGAGAAAGGAACCTCTTGTACAAGGTCAACGGGAATGTAAATTGATCCAGCCTTTAGAGAGAACAGAATGGATACTCCTCGTATATTAAAAAACAAAGAAGTACCAATATTGAACAACAACAAAAAAACACAAATGTTCCATTCAGTTCTTTCATTTCACTTCTGGGTATATATCCAAAGGAAATGAAATCAGTAACACAACTAGAAATCTGCTCATATATGTACAGCAGATTATTCACGTTATATAAAATTGTCCAGCCATACAAAAAAGGGCAACTCTGCCATTTGTGACAACATGGACAGATGAACACGGTGGAAATTAGGGTAACTGATATATAATAAAGAAATACAACTACTGTATAATATGAGCTATTTATGGAACCTAAAAAAGTAGAGATTATAGAAGTTGAGAATAGAATTGTGTTTGCCAACAGTGGAGGTAATAAAAATGGGGAGATATTTGTCAAAGAATATAACCTTTCATTTACATGATGAATAAACTCAGGGGATATTATGTACAGCAATGTGAATGTACTTAGCAGTACTATATGGAACATTTGAGATGAAGTAATACTATCAGCTAGAATAAGAGAATGGAATTTAAGTGTTCTCACACTCCAAAATCTGGCAATTATGTGAGATGATGGATTGTGTTAATCACTACACAACATATACACATATCAAATCATAAAAATATACACCTAAAAAGCATTAAATTTATATTTGTAAAAATTTCACATCAGTGGATAAGAAGGAACAAACAAGTAAACTAGACACATACTGAGTAATCTGCACACTCAACCAAACACAATCATAAACTGTTAAGTACTAAAACAAAAAATAACAGTTAAAATGATACTGTGTTCTAGACGATATTCTAAGCTCCTGTAGACCATTTTTAAGTTGAGAACTCTACATGTAAAGCAGTGTAGCACTAAACTATTTCACACATGTGGAAATTGTGCATATAGAGTTCAATGTCTCATCTTAGTTCAGGCTAGGAAAAAGACACTAGCGTAAGTGCATGATCAGAGGTTTATTTTTTTATTTTGTTGTTGGGGATTCATTGAGGGTACACAGAAGCAGGTTACATTGGTTGTTTTGTTAGATAAGGACCCTGTTATATTTGTGTGCCGCCCCCAAAAGGTGAACCTTATCCTTTAACCCCCCACGCCCTCCCTCCTCTTTCTTAGCTCTTCCCATCCCCTACCTCCCAAATGTGTGCTAGGACCTTAATTGTCCTCATATCAGAATTGAGTACATAGGATTCTTATTTCTCATAGGATGCTTATTTCTCAAAGCATCCTGTGATGCTTTACTAAGAATAATGTGTTTCACATCCATCCAGGTTAATACAAAGGATATGAAGTCTCCGTCTTTTTTAGTGGCTGAGTAGTATTCCATGGTAAACAAATACCACATTGCAGGGTCAAATGGGAGGTCTACCTTGAGTTCTTTGAGGGTTCTCCACACTGCCTTTTTTAAAATCCTCAAAGAAAGTGTGGGGAAAACACTGGAAGCCATTGGCCTGGGGAAGGACTTTATGAAAAGACTCCCATGGCAATTGCAACAACAACAAAAATAAACAAATGGGACTTAATGAAACTGAAAAGCATCTGTACAGTTAAGGCAACAACAACCAAAGCAAACAGACAACCTACGCATTGGGAAAGGATATTTGCATATTTTGATTCAGACAAAAGCTTGATAACAAAGATCTACGGAGAACTCAAAGTAATAAACATTAAAAAAAGCCAACAATCCCTTAGATCACTGGGCAAGAGAGATGATAGAACCTTCTCTAAAGAAGACAGACAAATCAGGCAGCACCTGTGGCTCAGTGGGTAGGGTGCCGGCACCATATACCTATGACAGCAGGTTCGAACCCAGCCCCAGCCAAACTGCAAACAAAAAATAGCTGGCCATTTTGGCAGACACCTGTAGTCCCAGCTACTCGGGAGGCTGAGGCAAGAGAATCGCCTAAGCCCAAGAGTTGAAGGTTGCTGTGAGGTGTGACACCACAAGCACTCTACCTAGGGTGATAAAATGAGACTCTGTCTCTTAAAAAAAAAAAAAAAGACAGACTTATAAACATATGAAAAAATGCCCATCATCCCTTATAATTAGAGAAATGCAAATCAAAACCACCCTGAAATATCATCTAACCCCAGTGAAAATCGCCCACATCACAAAGTCTCATAATTGCAGATGCCAGTGTGCATGTGGAGAGAAGGAAACAGTTTTATACTGCTGGTGGGACTGCAAACTAATATAACTTTTTTTTGTTTGTTTGTTTTTATTCTTTTTTGAGACAGAGTCTCACTATGTTGCCCTCAGTAAAGTGCTATGCTGTCACAGCTCACAACAACCTCAAACTCTTGTTGGTTTATTTTTTTTTTGAGACAAAGTCTCACTTTATCGTACTCAGTAGTGCCGTGGCGTCACAGCCCACAGCAATTTCCAGTTCTTGGGCTTAGGCGATTCTCTTGCCTTAGACTCCCAAGTAGCTGGGACTACAGGTGCCCACCACAACGCCCGACTATTTTTTGTTGCAGTTTGGCTGGAGCTGGGTTCAAACCCGCCACCCTCGGTATATGGGGCTGGTGCCCTACTCACTGAGCCACAAACGCCACCCACAACCTCAAACTCTTGGTTCAAGCGATGCTCTTGCCTCAGCCTCCTAAGTAGCTGGGACTACAGGTACCCGCCACAACACCTGGTTATTTTTTGTTGCAGCTGTCATAGTTGTCTAGCAGGCCCAGGCCGGGTTTGAACCCACCAGTCTCCGTGTATGTGGCTGGCTCCATAACCACTGTGCTACGGCCAACGAGCCATGTTAAAAAATTAATTACGTAAGGCCGACACTGTAGCTCATGACCCTAATCCTAGCACTCTTGGAGGCCCAGGTAGATGGATTGCCTGAACTCAGGAGTTCGAGACCAGCCAGAGCTAAAGTGAGACCCAGTCTCTAAAAATAGCTGGGTATTGTAGAAAGCACCTATACTCTCAGCTACTTTGGAGGCTGAGGAAAAAGGATCATTTGATCCCAAGAGTTTGAGGTTGCTATGAGCTATGACTCCATGACACTCTACCAAGGGCTACAAAGTGAACTCTGTATTAAAAAAAATATCGAATCAAATATGTAAAATGTTATTATATACATACATATATATGTGTATATATATATATAATACGTATGTGTATATATATATACACATACATATATATACATATGTATATATGTGTGCACATACATATATATACATATATGTGTATATATACACATACATATATACATATATATGTATGTATGTATATATATATATATATATACATATATTTTTTTTTGAGACAGAATCTCACTTCTTTTTTTGAGACAGAATATCACTTTGTCCCCCTCAGTAGAGTACCATAGCATCATAGCTCACAGTAACTTCAAAGTCTTCAGCTCAAGCGATTCTCTTGCCTCAGCCTCCCAAGTAGCTAAGATTACAGGTGCCTGCCACAAAACTTGGCTATTTTTAGAGATGAGGTCTTCAATTCCTGAGCTCCGGCAATCTACCTGCCTCTGTACCCAGAGTAGTCATTTAATATTTAATTAAAGGGAGGGTCTTTGTGCTTTGAAGAAATTACAGAGCCTCAATTTCTATTGAACCACCTTTGAAACCTGAATAGGACTGAAAATTAATAAAACAGAAAATATTTGACACACATCTATAGTGTTCCTGCGACTTCTGAATAAATATCACAATGTGACCTCTATGCTTAACATACTTTTGGCATGAGACAAAACCAGAACTTAAAAATAGCTTCACATAGGCTGGGTATCGTGGCTCACACCTATAATTCTAGCACTCTAGGAGACTGAGGCAAGTGGATCACTTGACCTCATTAGTTCAAGACCAGCATGAGCAACAGTGAGATCCTGTCTCTACTAACAAATGAAAAACTGAAGCAAGAGGATCACTTGAGCTCAAGAGTTTGAGTTTGATGCCACAGCACTCTACCAAGGTGACAAAGGGAAACTCTGTCTCAAAAAAAAAAAATTAAAAAATATATATACACATACATATAGCTTTATAAAGAAGTAGGCAGAAATAGGCAAAGTTTTTCCCAGGACCCACAAAGACATGGAGAAGTAGACCATAACCCTCACAGGCCAAAGGGAGAACTTTGGCTTTCACTGTGAATTTGATGGAAGATCACTGAAGGAGAATCAGACAATAATATTTTCCACAATCTTAAGGAGAATCAATTCTCAAGTAATTTAAGAGCATGAAAAAGATGTTCTTCTATGATAACAAAAGAAATAAACTTAGGCTTCTCAAAAATTACTTTCCCTGTGCCAGAGGTTCTAAATCTACATGTTAAGATCTGGCTTTTTTCTTGACATTTCAATCTATCACCTTTGTCATTTGCTTCATTCTTTTCCTCCTACTGTGTTTCCTCTCTATTTATATTTGTTTCAAAATGGGGCAGCAGGTCCAGATTAAAGACAACAAGTTCTATTTTATTAGAAAAAGTCACAAGAATTTTGCTTGGGGTTCTTCAATTTTTAACTTTTTATTGAACTCAGTAGAGGAAAAATTACAGAATGTTCAAAAAAATTATTGTTCAATTTACTAATTTGACAGTCCTGGTAAGATATTTTATTTTATTTTATTATTATTTTTGAGCCAGAGTCTCACTTTGTCACCTTCAGTAGAGTGCTGTAGCTTCATAGCTCACAGCAACCTCCAACTCTTGGGCTCAAGCGATTCTCTTGCCTCAGCCTCCCAAGTAGCTTTGACTACAGGTGCCTACCACAATGCCTGGCTATTTTTAGAAACTGTGTCTCGCTCTGGCTCATGCTAGTTTCAAACCTGTGAGCTTAGGCAATCCACCCGCCTTGGCCTCCCAAGTGCTAGGATTACAGGTGTGAGCCACTGTACCCAGCCCTGGTAGAATATTTTAAATGTATTCTTAAGTATTTAAGTACTTAGTATGGTACTTGGTAGAGAAGAGAGTAATATAGAAGATTCTAAAAAATTATTTTCCAATTACTATTTTCAGACAGCCTCTGAAAAATATTTAATAAGAAGCCTTTTAAATTTGTGAATCTTATACTTCACATCCAAATATGACTGAATTAAAAATAAACAGGAAGTGGGCGGTGCCTGTGGCTCAAGGAGTAGGGCGCGGGTCCCAAATGCCGGAGGTGGAGGGTTCAAACCCAGCCCCAGCCAAAAAACCACAAAAAAATAAATAAATAAATAAAATAAACAGGAAGTGAAAAACTCAAAAAAAAAAAAAAAAGTTCATCATTTTGTATGGAATCAGGGAAAAAAATTCTGTAAAGCCAACATAATTTTTAGCAACAGAAAGAAATTTGAAGGCATCACTCTACTAGACTTCAGGTTATACTACAAATTTACAGTGATCAAAATAATATGGTACTGGCACAAAAAATGGAGACATAGATCTATGGAACAGAATAGGAAACCTAGAGATGAAACAAGCCTCTAATTATTATCTAATCATCGATAATCCAAACAAAGGCATACACTGGGGAAAAAGATCACTATTCAATAAATGGTGCAGAACTGGATAACCATATGGAGGAGACAGAAACTGGACCCACATCTCTCACTTATTACAAAAATCAACTATGATTAAAAGATTTAAATCTAAGAAATCAATAAAAATCCTAGAAGAAACAGTAGGAAAAATTCTTAACAATATCAACTTGGGGAAAGATTTTATGAAAAAGACTCAATTGGCAATCACAACAACAGAAACAAATAAATACAATTTAAATGAGCTAAAAAGTTTCTACACACTAAGGGCATAATAATTAAAGCAAACAATCTTCACAATGGGAAAGGATATTTGCATGTTACAAATCTGACAAAGTGTTGATAACTAGAATCTACAGTGAACTCAATCAACAAAATAAGAGCAAACAATCTCATGAATTACTGGGCAAGAGACAAAAACAGAACCTTCTCTGAAGACAGATGAATGGCTAACACACACATGAAAACGTGCTCATCGTTCCTAAGGATCAGAGAAATGCGAATCAAAATCACACTGAGATATCGCCTAACCCCAGGGAGAATAGCCCACATCACAAGGTCCCAAAGTTGCAGATGCTGGTGTAGTTATGGTGAGAAGAGAACACTTTTACATTATGGGTGAGATTGCAAATACAGCCTCTTTGGAAAGAAGTGTGGAGAATCCTCAAAGAACTCAAAGTAAACCTTCCATTTGATCCCCCAATCTCATTACTAAGTATCTACCGAGAAAAAAAAAATCATTTTATCATAAGGACAATATTTGCACTAGAATATTTATCACAGCTTAATTTACAAATGCCAAGATGTGGAATCAACTCACGTGTCCATCAACCTATGAATGGATAAATTAACCATAGTATATGTATATCATGGAATACTATTCAGCCATAAAAATGACAGAGACTTCTCACCTTTTACATTAACCTGTATGGAGTTGGAGAACATTCTTTATAATAAAAGTATCACAGGAATGGAAAAGCAAGTATGCAATATACTCAATATTAATTATGAGGCCTGGAAACAAACCAATATTGGCCTACACAATAATAACACAATTAAACTCAAGTAGGGGGCAGGGTGAAATGCAGAGAGGGGAGAGAGGATAGATGAGGAGGATTGGTGTGCTCTCACCCAATGGGTACTATGTAAGTGAGTATCTACAAATCCTGAATGAGGGGCACAACCACTACAGGGATTTCACTTAACAAAAGGAAACAGGTAACCTAATCATTTTTACCCTCACATTAACCTGAAATTAAGAAAATAGGAAGAATAGAATTTTAAAGTATACAAACAAATATTTTATATCACTGAATTTTTGGAATTACCACTAAACTAGAGTGAAACTGGCAAATCATCTCAAGAAAGAAGGTGAAAAAAGAAGTCAAACATAAGAATTTTTTTGTATGTTAATGAACTTCAGTCTTTTTTCCTAAAATCAAGAATCTGAGACTTATCCATAAAAATCACAAGTTTCAAAGACACGTTCAGCAAAGGAAAAAAAGAAAACAACCTTGAAGTAAATTAGAAATTCTGAAGGTAAGGTATTCTTTCTTACCTATAGAGACCAGGTTTCTGAGGTTCTCTAACATCACATCTCTATACAAATTCTGCTGAGCAGGGTCCAGGTATTCCCATTCCTCTGCAGTAAATTCTATGGTAATATCTCTGAATGTCAATAGTTCCTGAAATAATAAATAAAAAACACATCATTCACTATGTGATCATGGGCAGGTATTCCGCAAAGTACTTAATTGGACCCAAGATAAAATGAGGGTGCTAAGAGTAATGGCTCTGACATATGTCTATGACCTCAATTACATAAGAGACTTCAAAACATTAATACACCTAAAGGCATTTTCCACTTCTCTGGGAATAGAATTTTAAAACAAACATTGGAAAAAATAAAATGCTCAGTAAAAACAGCTTAGATGTTAGTTAATATCTTTGTGTATGGTGTTAGCTATAGTATGTTTAAACCATCAACAGAGATTTATATTAAATTCTATTTCAGATAAACTTCCTAATAGCAACAAATCAGTATAGACACTATGCTTATATAGAATGTAAAATATAAAACTAAGACATCGACACAGGAATGTACATTTTGAGTGTTATAATTACATCATACAGAATCACTCTTGTCTATTACTCATGAAAAAGTCATGGTGAGTTAGAAGCATATTTCTCCCAATTTTATGTGTACAACAATGAACTGTAGATCTTATTAGCATAATGCAGATTCTGATTCAGGAAGTCTGGGTGGGGCTAAGATTCCGCATTGCTAACAAACTCACCAGTGATGTTCATGCCTCACCTCTAAAAGCCACACTTGCAAACAGCAGAGAGGTAGAAAAGTGAGAGAAGAATTCATGGGTTAAAATGGAATTGAGAGTTTCATAAAATACTCAGATTACAACGTAATAGCAAGAATAGAGCAATCCTTTTTGGACATTTGCTACATAATGCTAGATGTCATTCTAGCAGTTTTTTATAATATTAATGCTTAAAACCACAAAAATAACCTGAGAAAAACATTCTTTCATGGGAATATTTTGAAAATTATCCTGTGAAAACTAGAGACTGGTTTTACTCCAGTTTATCTCAAGGGTCATACAGGTCAAGATACAGAGCCAACCCTAACCAAATGTTTAGAGCAGATTTTATAACTAAGAAGAGTAATAAAAACCTAAGAAGGCAGCAACACAAAATTGCTCAAATAATGCTTATACTTTCAGTACACAAATGCATAAAAATTTTAGCTATATGTAAATTAAAAGTGATAGTAGAATATTTTTGTATTAATAAATATATTTAATTGTAAAAGTATTATAAATCCATTGATGGTTTTAAACATACTATGGAGACCACCACACACTAAGATATTAACTAACACCTGAGCTATCTTTTCTGAGCATTTTATTTTTTCCAATGTTTGTTTAATTTACTCTAACAGCCCTCTTACATATTAAATTTTTGAGATGCTTAAATATATTACTCATATATTTTAATACTTATTTCTATGCCCTGAACATGCAGAAAGGTAATAATGAAACATATGTTTGAGACATGAGGAAAGAATAAAATAAAAACCAAGACTGAGATTTTTTAGTTTTGACCAATTTCAAAAGTACCAACTCCAGTTAATAAATATGAGTGCCTTTATATTCCAAATCAAGCTATGACACAATGGAAACTAAAAACGGGAGTTTTTGCATTAAGTGTGATGGCTTATACACAGCACTTAGTAAATTCTCCCTAGATCAGGTGTCCTCAAACTTTTTAAACAGGGGGCTAATTCACTGTCCCTCAGACGGTTGGAGGGCCGGACTATAGTTTAAAAAGAAAAAAAACTGAACAAATTCCTATGCACACTGCACATATCTTATTTTAAAGTAAAAAAACAAAATGGGAACAAATACAATCACATTGCTTTATGTGGCCCGCGGGCTGCAGTTTGAGGACGCCTGCCCTAGCTATTAATAGCATTAATGACACAGAGAAAAATAATAACCTTGATAGTGAAGGAATCTAGCAGAGTCCCTTACTCAAGTGAATGAGTTACTTACTCAAGTTACCATCGGCTGTAATGGAACAAATTGGTATCAGATGTCAATGACCACAAACAGAGCATAATCACCACTGTGATATGAGTGGGGAAATTAAATCATAATCTAGATCTAATCATAGAAAACAGAATCGGTGGGGGAAGGGCACAAGTGACAGAATGTCTTCAAATGCCCATGTGACACCAATGAGGCTGAGAAACACTTAGCTAAATTCTGTCTCCAAAATTTCAAATCATCTGGGATTCTGGGATTCTGGGAACTACTTTAAGTAATGTGGTTCTGCTGGTTTGGAAGGGGTCTCTGAAGTGGTTTCTATGACAAGTCTCTCTAAATGCTTGGCTCTCCCAGACCCATTATCAGGAACAATCAGCTAGAGACAGCAGACACAAGACAGAGTCCCTCATACCCAACACTCTTATCACAGCACACCTAATGTCCTGAAGATCACATCCTTTGATGGCCATTTAAAGTTTACAGAAGCCTGGAGAAGACAGCAATGTCTGAGTGAGTCTGCAATCATACGCATGTGCTAATGTGGTGTCTACTGAGTAGGGGCCAAGTTACTCACAAGTATATCACAGAGTACTGTGCTGGGGACATCATAGTGTGAGAATTAATCTTCATAATAACACCATAGGAGTCTGCTACTAATGTCCCCAAATTCCAAGCAGGATACTATTATTATTTTTTATTATTTTATTTATGTATTTATTTGAGACAGAGTCTCATCCTACTATGTCACCCTTGGTAGAGTGCCGTGTTGTCACAGCTCACGGAAACCTCCAACTCTTGGGCTTAAGCAATTCTCTTGCCTCAGCCTCCCAAGTAGCTG
The DNA here is from genome assembly GCF_027406575.1 of Nycticebus coucang. Taxonomy (NCBI): domain Eukaryota; kingdom Metazoa; phylum Chordata; class Mammalia; order Primates; family Lorisidae; genus Nycticebus; species Nycticebus coucang. Next base: position 12,779,557 of record NC_069799.1, on the reverse strand, counting down.
GGACTACAGACGCCCACCACAACTCCCAGCTATTTTTTTTTTTTTTTGCAGTTGTCATTGTTTTAGCTGGCAGGGGCCAGGTTTGAACCTGCCACCCTCAGTGTCCGTGACGGTGCCCCGCTGACTGAGCTACAGGCAACGCCTCCTATCTTTCTTGTTAGTAGTAACAGTGTTACACTCTTGCTCAGGCTGGTTTCAAACTTCTGAGCTATCCGCCTGCTTCAGCCTTCCCGAATTCTAGGATTACAGGCATGAGCCACCATGCCCAAGCCCTAGGGCCATGGTCTTGAACTTAAGGACATTTGAGTTCCAGGAGACAATGCCTATAGTTCCAGGCACCAAAGGGGAGCCTTAGGCACACTGAATGAACAAAAATAAAGGTTTTAGAAATAAATATGCAGAAGACAAAAGCCGCTATCAAGGTCCCATGGATGTGGGACAGTGCAATATTAAGACCCAAATATAACCTGAAACTACTCAAGTCCTAATACAAGTGAAACGAGGTAGTAAACTGGGTGACCCACAGGCTCAGACAGCAGCATGTGCACCACAGAATGAGGCACAGAAAGCAGAAACATTTTTTTCAGCATAATACGAGTAGTGTACTAATAGTAACATTTAGCTGCTGAAAACTCAAGAGGTAAAACTGAAAAAAATACTGCTTTATGCAAAATGGAGAGTTAAGCTACAAACAACAACAAAAAAATGGGTGTGGGGTCACCTCTAGGGAACACAACAGCATTGCTTAATGCTTATTTGTTCACCTGGATGGTGAATTACATTACATTATGCTTAAGCTCTGCATCAAATACACAATGTACTTCAAAAATTATCACCGCTGACCATCACCATGTCTGACCAGGAGGCAAAACCTTCAACTGAATACGGGATAAGAAAGAAGATTACAATAAACTCGAAGTCACTGGACAGCAGTGAGATTCACTTCAAATTGAAAATGACAACTCATCTCAAGAAACTTGAAGAATATACTGTCAAAGACAGGGAGTTCCAATGAATTCACTCAGGTTTCTCTTTAAAGGTCAGAGAATTGCTGATAATCATACTCCAAAAGAACTGACAATGGAGAAAGAAGATGTGATTGAAGTTTATCAGGAACAAGTGAGGGTTGTTCATTCAACAGTTTATAGATATTTTTTCCTTTTTTATTTTTCAAAATAGTTCTTTTGTAATGTGGTGTTCAGAACAATTGAAAAATGGCACACCAACTCTAGAACATCTGGTAATTTTAATTCTAGTGCTCATTATTCATTATCGTTTGTTTTCATTGTGCTGATTTGTGGTTTTCAAGCCTGAGTCCCCTCCATATCGCCCACTCCTTTTTAAAAATTTCATGTGTGCACAGAGAGGCCACCCTTTTCAGGACTGTGCATTTCCAGGACTGTGGTGATAAATAAGATCAACCAATGCAAGAAGTGTTCATAACATCTTTCCATTTGGCTAAACTCCTGAAGTTTAGCACGTGATTGCTTCACTCCTGGACTGTGACTTTTAGTGCGAGATAGAAGTTTTTCAGAGAACCGAACTGGAAAAATGACTTTTCCTTAACTTGAAGCTACTTTTCAAATATGAAAGTCTGGACCAAAAGAAGAGGAATATCAAGTTAGAGTCACCTTATCAGATAAGGTGAGAGCAATGACTAACTCCAAGGATGGTTTCACTGAAGAGAAGGCATTTTAAGATTTTTAAAAAATCTTGTTGGAAGATCCCAGAAAAGGGCGGCACCTGTGGCTCAGTGAGTAGGGCACCGGCCCCATATGCCAAGGGTGGTGGGTTCAAACCCAGCCCCGGCCAAACTGCAACAACAAAAAAAATAGCCGGGCATTGTGGTGGGCACCTGTAGTCCCAGCTGCTTGGGAGGCTAAGGCAAGAGAATCACGTAAGCCCAAGAGTTAGAGGTTGCTGTGAGCCGTGTGACATCATGGCACTCTATCCAAGGGCGGTACAGTGAGACTCTGTCTCTACAAAAAAAAAAAAAAAAAAGGTTTGGCTGCTACCAAGGAGTGGGTACTCTGATGCTCAGTGTATGAATAAAACACCCCGTGAGTAGAAATAGCAGAGACTGAGTGATGGGGTAAAGAGCACAGCCCTGCTGGACCCCGATGCTTCACATCAAACTAACATACCTGACGGAGGTCAAAGATTCTCAGTGCTATCTAAAATGGAACTGTCCCTTATGCCCATAATCAATGCATCTGCAAGATACTCCTGGGCTAAAACTATCCTGCATTTTGCTCTCCATGACAGGTTCCCTCGCTCAGAACTTCGTCCTCTGCAGGACAAAACCCTTTGCCTAAGTAGATCTCACAGAGGGGGCTTGCCCTAATTCCCTCAAAAGGGTTTGTAATCAAGATGTAACCCAAACGTAGGGATTACTAGGGAAAATATATGAAAATTACCAGGAATCACTTGCACCACCGAGAATACATTTAGAAATCTGAGGCAGCGCCTGTGGCTCACTGAGTAGGGCGCCGGCCCCATATGCCGAGGGTGGCGGGTTCAAACCCAGCCCCGGCCAAACTGCAACAAAAAAATAGCTGGGCGTTGTGGTGGGCGCCTGTAGTCCCAGCTGCTCGGGAGGCTGAGGCAAGAGAATCGCAAAAGCCCAAGAGTTAGAGGTTGCTGTGAGCCATGTGACGCCATGGCACTCTACCCAAGGGCGGTACAGTGAGACTCTTGTCTCTACAAAAAAAAAAAGAAAAGAAAAGAAATCTGATATAGTGTTCTACTTGTTTTTTAAGTTAGGGATATTCAGAAGCTTCTATTTTATTGACAAGAACTGATATAATCCAACTCACAAGCCAAGATGACCTGAAAAATAAGATCACACATGGCAAATTTTGCAGCCCAGGTTAATTCTTCACCTGCTATTCTCCAGTAATTAGCTAACTTTAGTTTCTCCTGTTTGGATTCCCTTTATGTAACAATCCCAAAGCCAAGGGATTATCCTGCTTCTACAATAATGATTAATGGGCCTGATGGATTTGCTTCCTTATAATCATGTATCATACGCCTCATCTCACACACATGAACTTCCTCCACAGGCGCAGCTAGGCAAGTGTCTATTTCTCCATCTCACTAACTGGGAGAGCTCAAGGCTCAGGTGGGTGTGAGATGAGGGAGTATTGTCTCAGTGAAGTACTAGAATCCTCTCCTCATAATTTTAGTCATATCTTAATGAATTATACAGTAGGCTGGGAGCAGTGGCTCATGCCTCTAGTCCTAGCACTCTGGAAGGCCAATGCGGGTGGAATGCTTGAGCTCAGGAGTTTAAGTCCAGCCTTAGCCAGAGCAAGACCTTGTTTTTAAAACTAGGGCATTGTGGCTGGCGCCTGGAGCTCGAGCGAAGGATAAAGCCAAGAGGAGATTGCTCAAGCCCAAGAGTTTGAGGTTGCTGTGAGGTACGAGGCCATAGCATTCTACCCAAGGCAACAGAGTAAGACTCTGTCTCAAAAAAAAAAATAAAAACATTGGCTGGGCGCAGAGGCTCACCCCTACAATCCTAGCACTCTGGGAGGCCGAGGCAGGTGCATTGCCCTGAGTTCACAGGTTGCAGACCAGCCTGAGCAAGAGCGAGACCCCATCTCTAAAGTAGCCAGGCCTTGTGGTGGGCACCTGTAGTATAACTGCTTGAGCCCAAGAGTTGGAGGTTGCTGTGAGCTATGTTGTCATGGCACTCTACCGAGGGTGACAAAGTGAAACTCTGCCTCAAAAAAAAAAGAAAAAAATAAAGTAAAAATTAAAATTAAAAAAATTGCAGATTTCTTTTCCAGATAAAAGACGAATTTTGTGAATCTACTGATGACATAAATTTGTACATTTTTAAAAGACTCATAATTTGTAATGCTGTATTTGGACTAAAATTGTTATACTTTCTTGCTTATTTATGTTTATTAATTTACCATAACATAGGGACCTAGGAGACATTTTACCTTTTAAAGTACAGGGAATCTGAAAGAATTAAAATAATTTAGTCATAATTCTTTCTTCTTATAAGTGTAAAGGCACTTTAGTACATTTACAAAATTTTATAGCTGTTTAAAATTATATCATGTTTTCAACATTTTACATTAATAAGATTTTATCTGATCATCATAAAGATTATTTTGTTCCAGTTATTACTAATTAAGATTGTCTTCTTTTTGTTAACATAAGGCAATCTAGAAATATCACTTTCTAACATTGATCAAATCTTTGTAGAATTAATGAAGTTTAGGAGCTGATAAAATTAGACTGCTTTCAAATACTTCCAGAAAATAAGCTTTTAGTATTTTACACATTCAAAATAATTAAACTTAAAGCATTTTCTGTATATACATTTAGATGAGGTCACTTCATGATGAAAGAATAATAATTTCCCAATTTAAAAGACACAATATCTCCTTATTAAGATATCCTTTAGGGCCCAGTTTGGTGGTTCATGCCTGCAATCCTAATACTCTGGGAGGCTAAGGTGGGTGGATTAAAAAAAAAAAAAAAATAGCCAGGCGTTGTGGTAGGCACCTGTAGTCCCAGCTATTGGGAAGCTGAGACAAGAGTACTGTTTGAGCCTAGGAGTTTGAGGTTGCTGGGAGCTCTGACACCAGGGCAGTCTATCCAGGGTGACAAAGTAAGAATCTGTATCAAAAAAAAAAAAAAAAAAAATATATATATATATATAAATAATTTAAATTTTGTATGTCTGCTGCTTTCTGGAAGTTTTTAAAACTATAATTTGCTTATTAAATATTGTATTAACATTGGGCGGCGCCTGTGGCTCAGTGGGTAGGGTGCTGGCCCCACATACCAAGGGTGGAGGGTTCAAACCTGGCCCTGGCCAAACTGCAACAAAAAGATGGCTGGGTATTATGGAGGGTGCCTGTAGTCCCAGCTACTCAGGAGGTTGAGATAAGAGAATCACCTAGGCCCAGGAGTTGGAGGTTGCTGTGAGCTGTGACACCATAGCACTCTACCAAGGGCGACAAAGTGAGACTCTGTCCCTACCAAAAAAAAAAATATATATATATATATTATATTAACATATTTTAACTTTGTTGCTTAAATTTACAAAGAAGTTTTCTCAGTTCAGTTGTTTAACATAAAAGACAAAATAAGCTTTTAGAGAAACAGTAGCATCCATTACATTAAATAAAAGATTTCTCACATATATATATATATATTTTTTTTTTCTTTCTGAGACAGTCTCAAGCTGTCACCTTGGATATAGTGCTGTGGCGTCACAGCTCACAGCAACCCCAAACTCTTGGGCTTAAGCAATTCTCTGGCCTCATTCTCCCAAATAGCTGGGATTACAGGTGCCTGCCACAAAGCCCAGCTATCTTTTTTTGGTTGCAGTTGTCCTTGTTGTTTAGCTGGCCCAGGCCAGGTTCAAACCCGCCACCCTTGGTGCATGTGGCTGGTGTTGTAACCACTGTTCTACCAGCACTGAGCCAGAAGTTTATTTATTTTTTTTTTTAGAGACAGAGTTTCACTTTATGGCCCTTGGTAGAGTGCCATGGCATCATACAGCTCACAGCAACCTCCAACTCCTGGGCCCAAGCGATTCTCCTGCCTCAACCTCCCGAGTAGCTGGGACTACAGGTGCCTGCCACAACGCCCGGCTATTTTTTGGTTGCAGTTCAGCCGGGGCCGGGTTTGAACCAGCCACCCTCGGTATATGGGGCCGGTGCCTTACCAACTGAGCCACAGGTGCCGCCCAAGTTTACTTTTTTTTATTTTGAGACAGTCTCACTATGTAGCTCTTGGTAGAGTGCTATGACATCACAGCTCTCAGCAATCTCAAAGTCTTTGGCTTAAGTGACTGTCTTGCCTAAGCCTCCCAAGTAGATGGGACTACAGGCGCCTGCCAAAATTCACAGATATTTTTTGATGCAGTTGTCATTGCTGTTTAGCAGGCCCAGGCCAGGTTCGAACGCACCACCCTCGGTGTATGAAGCTGGTGCCCTAACCACTATACTACGGGCACCGAGCCAATTTCTCCCTTATAAACACATACGTATCAGAAGTCTTTGATCAATGTTTTGCCTCTAACACAGATTTCTGAGTATGAGACAGTAATACAAACTATTGATATTTTTGCATTAGCATACACAGTTGAATTTATGGTCTAGTATAATTATGTGACCTTGAAAACATAATGGAATACTTTCATCTCATAGACATCTGAAAAATTGTAGTGGTTTTCCATCATTTTTCTCTCAAACAGTTGAATTATTCTAAGCCTTAAATTAAATTAATTTCATAAAGTAACAATACCAGTATCCAGAGAAAATAACATGAGACAATAATTTTAAAATTATGTAGTGAAATTTTATAAAGCACTATTATATTGGAAATATCTCCATTAAAACTTAAGGGAAAGGCATCTATTGTTGAAAATCGAAGTACCTGTCAAGGTATTATAGTAGGCTACTTCTACACTAAGGAAAGGTTCAAGAAAAGGACCACCATGTTATCACTTTGATGCAACATCATGAATGTCGTATAATATCACTAATATAGTTTTTGTTCTCCTAGTAATTGAGCTGAACTTTAGCCAATCCCTAATAAGGTAAAGAGAGTTTGGATAATTTCTGGATTGGAAACTAAAGAGGAAGAGGACAAAGATCACTTGAGAAAATGCTCTTAAAAGAATATGTGGTAAGTGTGGCTGGGTGCAGTGGCTCACACCTGTAATCCTAGCACTGAAGTGGGAAAATTCCTTGAGCTCAGGGGTTTGAGACCAGCCTGAGATAAACTGAGACCCCCATCTGTACTAAAAACAGAAAAACTAGCCAGGCATTAGGTGCAGCTGTAGTCTCAGCTACTTGAGCCCAGGAGTATGAGGTTGTAATGAGTTATAAAATGGCCACTCTACCCAGAACAACAGAGTAAGAATCTGTCTCAAAAAAAAGGAAAGTGAAAAGGAAAGGAAAAGAAAAGGACTTATGGTATGTGCAATAATACTCCCAAAAGATGTTTAAGTCCTAATTTCTAGATTTTAGAAATATGTTATTCTGGGTCCAGTGGCCTATGCCTGCAATTGTAGCACTCTGGGAGGCCAAGGCAGGAGGACCCCTTGAGCTCAGGATTTGAAACCAGCCTGGGCCAGAGTGAGACCCCAAGACTCCATCTCTATTAAAAATAGGAAAAAAAAAAAAAATAACAGAACATTGTGGTAGGTGCCTGTAGTCCCAGCTGCTTCAGGGGCTGAGGTTGGAGGTTCACTAGAACCTAGGAGTTTGAGCTTGCTGTGAGCTAAGCTGACTCCACAGCACTGTAGTCTGGGTAACAGAGCAAAACTCTAATCTCAGAAAAGAAAAAAAAAAAATTAGGTTTAATGGCAAATGGAAAATAGTTTCTGATGCGATCAATTTTGCTAATCTGTGGAGATAAACACAGGAAGACTACACAGAGTATAGTAAAAAGTGATGGCTGTGGGTGACAATTTTGACTACTGAAAAAAAGAATGCTGATGACATGAAGTTTACTCATTCTTCTTCATAATATATAAAATATGAGGGCTAAGCAGAAAGTATCCAGCCATGCAGCATGAAAAATACTATTTACAATGGCTGCATAGTTTCTGTACAGCCCTCCAATATTTCCTCCCTGCCATCAGCTGAGTGCACTACTTAAGGTACACCTGAAAACTACCAGGCTGGGTGTGGTGGCTCATGCCTATAATCCCAGCACTCTGGGAGGCTGAGGCAGATGGATCCCTTGAGCTCACAAGTTTGAGACAGCCTGAGCAAGTGAGAGACCTCTATCTCTATTAAAAAAAGAAAAAAAAGCCAGGTGCTGTGGTAGGCACCTATTGTCCCAGCTACTTGGGAGGCTGAGGCAAGGGGATCGTTTGAGGCCAGGAGTTTGAGGTTGTGAGCTATGACACTACAGCACTCTACCAGGGGTAAAAAAGTGAGACTTGGTTTCAATTAAAAAAAAAAAAAAACTATCTTGGTTTTCCACACCTGTACAGGAATCTCAGCCAGCACCTTCCTTCTCTTCTCTATTTTCACACTCCCGGACTGCAGGCAGAAGCCCACTGCCCTGATCACCTGTCACTTGGCTCTCATCCACACAGTGATGCTCCTCACTGTACTGATTTTATTTTTTCCAGGTCTGCCTGGGCCAGTGAATTTTCAGAATGACTTAAAATTTAAATCACTTCTTTCTGTATGAACATGGTGATGAGGGGCCTCTCCATCTGCACGACCTGCCTCCTGAGTATGTTCCAGGCCTTCACCACCAGACCCGGCACCACATGGTTGCTGAAATTTAAAAATACATTTAAAAATTACACTTTACATGTTTTTGTCTTTTTATAGATCCTCAGCCTGTCCTGCAGTGGCTACCTGAGCTTCAACACCATAGTTTCATCCACTGGAACCCAAATCAATCTCTGGATTCTCAATAAATACTCCTCACTTTCCCCCTGGAGCTACATCACCAGCATTGTGATGTTTACCCCGACAACATGTAAGGATACAGGCCAGGTGCAGTGGCTCATGCCTGTAACTGTAGCACTCTGGGAGTCCAGGGTAGGTGGATTGCTTTAGCTTAGGTGTCTGAGACCAGCCTGAGCCAGAGTGAGAACCAGTCTCTAAAACACAGCAAGGTACTGTGACATGTGCCTATACTCCCAGCTACTCAGAGTCTGAGGCAAAAGGATCACTTGAGCCCAGGAGTTTGAGGTTGCTATGACCTATGATGCCATAGTACTTACTCTACTGAGGGTGACAAAGTGAGACTCTGTCTTAAAAAAAAAAAAAAAAATCCAAGGATGTCTTCCTTGTAGGAGTTACGATGCTCTCAGATACACACATGGTGATTATTTTGTGCATGCATCAGAGGTGCTTCCAGCACTTGCATAGCACTACTCTCTCCCTAAGAGTTTCCCCCAGAGAGAAGGACCACCTAGACCATCCCACTGATGCTGAGTTTCTTTCTAATCATGTTCTGGGTAAATTCAATTATCACAGTCTCCTGTACCTGCTATGCATGTACAACCCAGTCACCCTGAGTATACAGAATCTTATGTTCAAAGTCTATTCAGCTGTCAGTCTTTTGGTACTTTACAGTTCTAATAAAAAAATAACCAATATTCTGCAAAATATGCAATGGAATTCCCATCAATTTGAACTGTACTTATAAAAGCTTTTTTCTGAAAACAATTATTTTTTTCATCAGTTAAATTATTCAAGTGTCACAGAATGTTACTAATCTGATTCAATAAAAATATACAGAATTTTACTTTTATATTTTTTGCGTTGTCTCTAAACCTTTATTTCTGTGCTCTGGTTTCTGTTAAAGATTTGGAAATTTTGCTTTTACTTTTGTAGGTTATCTATCTCACTGTTTTTAATTTTTTCACTTCTCTTGTTGTTATGCAACTTCACTATTATTTTTATTGTTAAGTAGTTTATCTCTTTTGACACAATTGAGAATTCATGAATTTATTCATTGTTATTTTTAGAAATGTATAATTCATTTTTTTTGGTAATTATCTTTCATTCTTTTGATATAAAAGTTTTTTGTCCATTCTATTTTCCTATCTAGTCCTCTCATCAGCTCCATCTACTTTAATATTTAGCTCATACTTCATACATTAAGTTTACTTTTTTTTTTTTTTTGGAGACAGAGTCTCACTCTGTTACCCAGGCTAGAGTACCCTTGTGTCACGGCTCACGGCAACCTCAAACTTCCCAGCTCAAGCAATCCACCCCTCTCTGCCTCTCATGAGTGCTAGGATTACAGCTTGAGCCACTGCACCAGCCCCATCACTATGTTAAGTCAAATTTTCCAATAAAACTATTTAAAATTTGATGTTCATTTATATATTGTATGCCAAACCTTTTTATTTCTATACTGTCTTTAGTGTTATTATAAATGTGCTGATATATCAATCCTTGTCTATAAATCATTGCATTGTACTTTATTTTAAACTCTTAGTAATTAAGTCCATGTGTATAAATGACTTAGAATAGTAACTAACACAGTGAAGCCAGAAAAGTGGCTTACAAGATGGAGTCGGAGAAGCTAAGCTGAAGCAGTACAGTGATTGTAGTCTGCTGACTTCACATTCCTCCCCACACACCCTTCCTCCATGATCTTCTATGATTGTGAGGATGTTTATCTCAGGAGACTCTGAGACAGTCACACATAGACAACAGGTGTTGTGATATTGGAAAAGGTTATTTTGATGATATATTTTCTCCAATGATTCTCTTAGATATTTTTCTAAAGTGAAAATCACCTTTAAAAAAAAGAAAAAAATAAATAAAGAAAATCACCTTTCTGTTGTTTAAACATTTTGCATTGTTAGAATGGAGACCACTTTGATTTTACTTCCTATCAGATAAACTTTCTGGGTTGGTTTCCTTTTCGTTATAAAAGTTGAATTGTGGGCGGCGCCTGTGGCTCAGTGAGTAGGGCGCCAGCCCCATATGCCGAGGGTGGCGGGTTCAAACCCAGCCTCGGCCAAACTGCAACAAAAAAATAGCCGGGCGTTGTGGCGGGCGCCTGTAGTCCCAGCTACTCGGGAGGCTGAGGCAAGAGAATTGCTTAAGTCCAAGAGTTAGAGGTTGCTGTGAGCCATGTGACATCACGGCACTCTACCCGAGCGTGGTACAGTGAGACTCTGTCTCTACAAAAAAAAAAAAAAAAAGTTGAATTGTAACCGAGGCAGACCAGAATTGAGAGTCTACTATTCCTGTTTTCCAAAATCGCTGGCATTCTGACAAATAAAGCTTGTTGGACCTAAAACCCTATCTCCGCATATTGTCAGACAGTGATAGGCAGCTGGACCCATTTCATCTGATAACAGTATATGGACAAAATAATTATTTACCACCAAATTTTCATTTGTTCACACTATTCATTATTAAGCATTTGTTCTTACTAAAATTTATTTTATTGTCCTATCTAAATGTTGATGAAAATTATGAGGGAGGTTCAGTATGCTGTCTTGATAAAATCTTAAGTCAACAAGCTTGTATCACTAGTTTCCTTTAAGTAACACATTTTACTAATACAATAAATGTAAAGTACAGCAATTACAGTCATATGTTTCATATGTAATTCTAAATTACATGAATGATCTAAATTTCAGAAGTAAATTTAGATCGTTGATTACACTAAAGCCTCTTTCTACATTTTACTCCCTGAATTTTCAGTTAACTGTTTAGAAAAACCCAGAAACACAGAATACTACAAATTTGAAATGAATACTTTAATAAGCAAAAATTATCAAAGTAAATTCAAAAAGTAGAATATAGAAATATATAACATGGAAAATGATAAAATTAATTGCAAATCTACCCACAAAGATAATGCTAAACCACATTTCATAACTGGCAAATTCTATTAAACATTCAGTGACGAATGAATACCAACTCTTCACAAAACCCTCCAAATAACAGAAGAATGTTACTGGCAATGCATTCTAAATAATTCTGTAAGAATGTATTACCCTAATACTAAAGCCAGATAAAAACATTCAAGTAAAGGAAACTATGGGTAGACCAGGCGCAGTGTCTCACATCTGTAATCCTAGCACTAGGAGCTGAGGCTAGTGGATTGCCCAAGCTCAGGGACACAAGCCCGAGCAAGAGTGACACCCCATCTAAAAATAGCCAGGCATTGTGGCAGGTGCCTGTAGTTCCCTGAGCCTAAGACTTTGAAGTTGCTGTGAGCTGTGACACCCTAGCACTCTACCAAGGGCAACACAGGGAGACTGTCTCAAAAGAAAAAGGAAAAATAAAGACAAGTACAGAATAATATCCATGATGAGAATGCACCCAGAAGCCACAAAAACAAAACCTAGCAAATTTAATCTAGCCATGTTAAAGAACGATTGTACATCATTACCATATTGGATTAATTCACAAACGCAACGCTGACTTAACATCCAAAAATCAATCAGTGCAATATAGAAACAAAATAAAGAACAAAAAAAAACACTTCTAATAATTGGCTCGGCGCCCATAGCTCAGTGGTTAGGGCACCGGCCACATACGCCAGGGCTGGTGGGTTTGAACCTGGCCAAGGCCTGCTAAAACAACAATGACAACCACAACAACAACAAAAAAATTAGCTGGGCACTGTGGTGGGCACCTATAGTCCCAGCTACTTGGGAGGCTGAGGCAAGAGAATCTCTTAAGCCCAAGAGTTTGAGGTTGCTGTGAGCTGTGATGCCACAGCACTTTACCAAGGACGACATAGTGAGACTCTGTCTCAAAAAAACAAAACAAACAAACGAACAAAAAAAAAGCACTTCTAACAGACACAGAAGAGTATTTGTCAAATCCAACAACTATTTATGATTAAACTCCCAGCAAACTAATAATACAAAGAAACCTTTCTAAACTAGGAAAGGGACACTATAAAAACTATAGGTAACATCCTTATAAAGGACTGGTCTTTGAAGTTTGGGAACAAAACCCTATTCATCACAGGACTAAAAATATTCTTCACAGAAATTGTTAAATATGGTGAGGGATATTCAGGCTCTACTAGGGAGGAGGTGGGCTCCCTGCCTGGTGCTGCCTAAACAAATTGCCCCAACTGGGAAGAAGGATTAAGGTGCTACCCACCTTGATTCTGCCTCAAGCAAATGTCACACCAGGGAGAGATGTGGCAGCAGAATGCACAATAGAATTAGCAAAATCACTATCCAGCAAACTAGTATCTTTATTTAGTGGTGTTTATCTAAACCAGGAAGAGGGCCCATTCCAGACACTACAAAAAAAAACAACCAGATTACACCTAGGGCCTCTTGTTACACCCAACTTAAGACCCAATCCTTGTCTGTGGTGAGGGTATCCTGCTCTTGTTCTATAAATCTATCTTGCTCTTCTTCAGTAAATCTCTTTTCCTGCTTACCTTGATTTCAGTGAGGCTGGTCATTCTTCACACCAAGAGTTGAGAATAGACAATTCCCCACCTGAAAAAATTACATAAAAATAATAAATAAAATATTCCACAGAAGAAAAGAAGTTGAATTATATTTTTAATCAAAGCTGACATAAATTTACATATGTAAGTTTATAAAAAATTCAGTACAGGGCAGCACCCGTAGTTCAGTGGGTAGGGCGCTGGCCATATGTACCAGTGTTGGTGGGTTCAAACCCAGCCCCGGCCTGCTAAAAAAAAAAAAAAAATAGCCAGGTGTTGTGGTGGGCATCTGTAGTCCCACTTACTTGGGAGGCTGAGGCAGGACAATTGCTTAAGCCCAAGAGTTTGAGGTTGCTGTGAGCTGTGATGCCACAGCACTCTACCAAAGGCAACAAAGTGAGAATGTCTCAATAAAAAAAAAAAAAGGAAAAGAAAAGACAAAAAATTCAGTACAACTCACCAGAACAAATATATGAGTTCAGCTGTGACAAGACTGAAGATCAACACAAAAAAGTCAATTGTACTTTTACTTACTAGCAATGAACAATATGAAAATGAAATTAAGAAATGATTCCATTCCTTACAGCACAAAAAACAAACATTTGCAAACAAACTTAACTAAAGAAGTGCCAGGCTTTTACACTATTTTTTTTTTTTGAGGTTTTTTTTTGTGTGTGTGTGACCTCCCCTATGTCACCCTGGGTACAGTGCTTGTGGCATCATAGCTCACAGCAAACTCAGCCTCTTGGGTGTGAGCAATCCTGTTGCCTGAGCCTCCCACGTAGCTGGGACTACAGGCACCTGTCACAACATCCAGCTACTTTTTTTATTTCTATTTTTAGTAGAGACGGGATCTCACCTTGCTTAGGCTCGCCTTGAACTCCTGAGCTCAAGCAATCCACCAGCCTCCACCTCCCAGAGTGCTAGGATTCTAGGCATCAGCCACCATGCCTGATTATTTTTAAAATTTTGACTAAAGAAATCAAAGAACTTTATAAACGGAAAGACATCTAATGTTCAAGTATAACATTAGTATAGCTAAGATGTCAATACTCCAACATTCCACAAATTGGAATGATCTAAGTCCTTCAGTTGAGTGTTCAAATAACAAAATAAGACACAATCAGACTGAACTAACACCAGTGCCCTATAATGATACAAGACTCTAACATAAATGCGTTTCTGTAAATGACTACCCTAGAAACAAAATTTAGGTCTAACCAACCATAAACCCCCAATTAAATTCTGGTTACATAACCAGAAAATAGCCACCTAGATATTCCAAATAAGGTGACTACAGGACTGTAACCAGTCTATAACTGGTTTTCTCACGTACCTTCTAAAAACCTTTTCTGTAAGTCCTTCTGGGAGACCCACAAATAACGAAGTATGGCTGAGTGTTGTTCTCCGATTCACAAGTTGCTATTTGCCCAAATAAACTCTCTTTTTCACGATGTCTACATGGGACCCCACGGACCACGCACCAACTCGCATACCAAGTTGACATCCTTCCGGGTGACCCTCCCGTCATCACCGCACAAACTGGGGGAGATGCATGTCTGAGGGCACAGGGCTGCACGGAGAGGGCCCCGAGCTGTGGCCAACGCCACCCTGCGGGGACAGGACAGGACGTCCTGGTCCCAGCTCCCAGCCCAATCACACCGTGAGGGAAGAGGGGCGCGAGGGCCGACCTTAGCCACCGGCTAACGTAGCCTGAGGTCCCCTAACCCCAGAGTTGATTACGGTGGAGGTCCAGGCCCAGATCCCAACGGCTCCTTCCCCATCTCCGGTCACGCAGCCGCAACCGGCCATTTCCTGATTTCGGGGGTCCCAACATCCTCCCGACCAATATCCCAGTACCTGCTGGTCACAAGGTGACAGAAGCTGCGGTAGATCCACCTAGACCTCTTCTCAGCTGAAGAAGGAGCGGTGAAGACAGTCCTCAGAAACCACAAGCTAACCTGAAGGGAAAAGGGCAGCCACATCCCGGAAGCAGTCCCGTCCTTCCGGATTCGCACGGGGCAGATAGGCCCCACCCAGCAGCCATCATTGGGTAGGGCTCTAGGTCCCGTCCCCTCACGCCTTGAGTGACAGGAGATGCGATCCGGGACCTGGCTGAAGGCTTTCCTGGGCTCCCCATTCAGTCCCTTTTTAATCTGGATTTACTCTCTGTGCTGGAATCTAGTACCGGCTGAGACGTTCCAGTTCAACCCCTTACGCCTGTAATCCCAGCACTCTGGGAGGCCGAGGCGGGCGGATTGCCTGAGCTCACAGGTTCTAGACCAGCCTAAGCCAGAGCGAGACTCGTCTCTAAAGATAGCCAGGTGTTGTGGCGGGCGCCTGTAGTCCCAGCTACTTGGGAGACTGAGACAAGAGAATGCTTGAGCCCAAGAGTTTGAGGGTGCGTGGTGCGTGGGGTCTCCAGTCCTTCTTTCTCCTGTTAAAAGCTAAAGTTTGTTTGGCACTCCACTGGGGGCAACAAAATCAGACTCTTGTCTCAAAAAAAAAGATGAAAGTATATGTAATACTTTACTTAATGCAATATATCCAAAGTATTATATCATTTAAACATGTGATCAATATAATATTATTAAGAAAAGATTTTTTTCATATTAAATCTCTCACAGGCACTCTGTATTTTAAGCTTCCACCACATCCCAATTCAGAAGAGCCACATTCCAGGTGTTCAGGAGCCAATGGCTGCCACATGGAAGTGTAACTCACAGGTCTCTGACTCCTCTGACCTGCTCTTTTTTCCCAGATGTGAAAGGACACCCAGTTCCTGCCAACGGCTCTCCTCAGACCCACGTGAGGGAGACATAATGCCCAGAAAAAGAACAGTCTGTGTCTGCAGGTAGTCCACTGTGCCCACCTGCTGCTTGGAAAGGGCAAATGTCTCTTCTAAAGATCACACCCTGAACAAATGTGAGGACTTGGGAAGAAGAAAGCCATGTCTTCAGAGACATGCAGTCTGCCAGTCCAGTCACACCTAGTGGAAAGAGGGGACTGACGGCAGACCTGCGCCATTGACCAGTGTAGATGGAGTTCCACTAACCCCAGAGCTGCCCTCCAGGGCTTAGATTTGGAGGGAGTACACTAAAAGCAAACTTCTTATTTTATAATTTGGCCTTCATCCTAATGATCAGGCTGTGGTTATCTGTTTCCTCCTAATGTGTGGGGCACTGTGTGAGTTTAGGCATCAATCACATGCACATACGTCTATAAGCATATCTGTTTAACTGAACACCATATAACAAGAAACCCAACTTTAAATAAGGAAAAAACAAAATCGGTACCTATAGGTGCTTTCTGTTTCTCAGGTAATTAGTAACCAACCTATCATTTAATCCTAGTATTTTTTTTCCTTTTTTTTTGTAAGCAAAGTCTCACTTTGTTGCCCTGGGCAGAGTTGCCCTGGGCATCATCATAGTTGACTGCAACCTCAGACTCCTGGGCTTGAGCAATCCTCTTTCAGCCTCAAACTCCCAAATAGCTGGGACTACAGGCATGTGCCAATATGCCTGGCTAGTTTTTTGATTTTTAGTAGAGATAGGGTCTCACTCTTCCTAAGGCTGGTCTCAAACTCCTGAGCTCAAATGATTCATCCGTCTCAGCCTCCCAGAGTGCTAGGATTACAGGCCTGAAACACTGTGCCCAGCCTAGCATCTTATCTGTAATGGGGGCATGTGTTAACTAGTGCTAAATAACAAACCACCCCAAAACTTGGCTTCTTAGCTAGAGCCACTGTTTATAAAGTGAAAAAAAAAATGATTAAAAAAACCCACAATGATTTATTAATAAACATATGTTTAAAATCTTAAAAAAAATTTGGCTTCTTGGTAAGCTGTCAATCATTTATTCTGGACATAGCTAGGCTACTCTTCAGGTCTTATTTGGGCTTCTTCAGCCATGTATTGTCAGCTGCTGGTTGACTAGTTAGTTCTGCTTCTATGGGTGAACTGGCTGTCAACAGACGCACTTTAGTTCTTTTCTCTGTGGTATTTTGGGATCTGTCAGGCTAATATGGGCTTGTTCTCATGGAGATGGCAGTGCAAGAACTTTTATCCCGAGGCCCAAAACTGCCACACTGTCATATTTACAGCTTTCTAGTGCCCTGAGCAAATAAGGTGAATCAAAATCAAAGGTCCCAGAACATTCTATGATGGAAGCAGCTGTAAGAACACCAGTGCCATGAGAATGGATACAAGAAAATATGAAAAAATATTGCCATTTAAAAAAAAAAAGAAAAAGTATTGCCATTTTGCAATGTGTATTATCATGCCTTTTCTTGTACAAAATACAAGGAGGATTCCTATGAGATTCTAATGCATGTAATACTGTTGACCATTGGGAATAATTCCTTCCAGAAAATGCTTCTGAAGTATCTTGGAAGGATGTGGAATAATACGAGGAAATGGCTGAGGGTTTAAGAAATCACAGCCTAACATTACATTTTTCTTTTCTCATCGTAAGAGAAATTTGAAGCTCAGCTCCTGGGCTCAGTGGTTAGGGCCCTGGCCACATACACTGGGTCTGGTAGGTTCGAACCAGGCCTGGCCTGCTAAAAACATTGACAACTGCAACAAAAAAATACCTGGGCATTGGGGCAGGTGCCTGTGGTCCCAGTTACTTGAGAGAATGAGGCAAAAGAATCGCTTAAGTCCAAGAGTTGGAGGTTGCTGTGAGCTGTGATGCCACAGCACTCTACCCAGGGCAACATAGTGAGACTTTATCTAAAAAAAAAAAAAAAAGAGAGAGAGAGAGAGGGCGTTGCCTGTGGCTCCAAGCGGTAGGGCGCAGGCCCCATATGCCAGAGGTGGCGGGTTTAAACCCAGCCCTGGCCAAAAACTGCAAAATAAATAATTAATTAATTAAAAAAATTCCTTTAAAAAAAAGAGAGAGAGAGAGAAATTTGAAAACACATATAATGCATCCCACATGTTTGCAAATTCTTTTCACCCTTTTGGTATTTGTAGACAGTATTTATGATTTTCAGCATATCCAAATCAAACTGCCATGCCTAAAACAACCTCTTATTCTGCAGCAATTGATGTAAAGCCAGATCTACTGAGAACACATTTCCTTTTGCTGCAATTTAGACGGGAAGTGAGGTTGTCTCGAAGTCACCTTTTGATTTTACCATGACAGAAATATTTTCCAAGACCCCAATATATCATATGAGATTTAAGGCAACGATAGCATCTCAGATCACTGATGAAATAGATTGTAAGTCTGGTAGTAGGATGGTAAGGAGGCCCACACCAGTAGGTGAGTGGCTATAGGCCCACAGGTGAGAGCAATTTATTAGGTGGTATGTTTTAGGTTCTGATGTTCATGAAAAAAGTTACATGTATATTACTAAAGTAAGTTAGATAAAATTAAAAATAATGCAACTATACATAAAATAAGCATGTCAATAATTGCCATTACTATTTTTATTTACTGTTACTGCAATTATTATCACTACTGTCACCATGACTAGAAGCAGTGGCTGCTGTTTCTGTGGTTGTTTTAGAAATGGGGATAAAAATGCCCAATAAAGCTCTTCTAGCAA
The DNA here is from genome assembly GCF_027406575.1 of Nycticebus coucang. Classification (NCBI taxonomy): domain Eukaryota; kingdom Metazoa; phylum Chordata; class Mammalia; order Primates; family Lorisidae; genus Nycticebus; species Nycticebus coucang. The sequence goes on along the minus strand of NC_069799.1, from coordinate 12,761,112 downwards.
CTTCTTTTCCTGCCACTCCAAGTGCTGCTTGCCTTACTATTTTTGTGCAGACTCCAGACCTCTTTTCCGAAGCTCCAGTAGAAGAGACTTCAGGCTCTGCTATGGAAAAAAGGGAGCTTGAGTCAAGAATGAGACCAATTGGCCCATTCCTGTAATTCTAGCACTCTGGAAGGCCAAGGTAGGTGGCTCGCTTGAGCTCACAAGCTCAAGACCAAACTGAGCAAGAGTGAGACCCTCATCTCTACTAAAAATGAAAAACTGAGGCAGGAGAGTTGAGCCTGAGTTTGAGGTTGTCGTGAGCTATGAGGCCAGGGTACTCTACCAACAGCCACAGATTGACATTCTGTCTCAAAAAAAAAAAAAAAAAAAGACTGAGAACAATGATCCTATGAACAAGATGGAGGATAGGATGGTTCTGGATGCAGCTGAGGTCTAAGGGGCACAAACCATGTAGTGAGTTAAGGGAAGTCTGCAGTGAAGCATAGTGTGTGTCCAAGAGCCAGATCAAAGTACAGCCAATCAGTGAAACAGAGTCACTTCGGCATCAGGAAAGTAGAAAAAATACCACTGATGTGTTCCAGGAGTAGACAAGAATGCTACTAAGAATGAGCCTCCTACTAAACCCAACAATCTCAGTTTCTATAAACCAAGCAGATATTCTTTTTTTTTTTTTTTGCAGTTTTTGGCCCAGGCTGGGTTTGAACCCACCATCTCTGGCATATGGGGCCGTCACCCTACCCCTTTGAGCTACAGGTGCCACCCATTTTTTTTTTTTTGTTTTGTTTTTTGTGGTTTTTGGCCCGGGCTGGGTTTGAACCCACCACCTCCAGCATATGGGACCAGCGCCCTACCCCTTTGAGCCACAGGCGCTGCCCTGTTGTTGTTTTTTTGATACAGAGTCTCACTATGTTGCCCTCTGTAGAGTGATGTACCATCACAGCTCACAGCGACCTCAAACTCTTGGGCTTAAGTGATCTCTTGCCTCAGCCTCCCAAGTAGCTGGGACTACAGGCACCCACTACAATGCCTGGCTATTTTTTGGTTATAGTTGTCATTGTTGTTTGGCAGGCCAGGACTGGATTCATACCTGCCAGCTCTGGAGTATGTGGCTGGCGCCCTAGTACCTAAGCTACAGGCGCCGAGTCCCAAGCAGATATTCTTATGAGGAAAACACCACAATGGTTCCACTACATCCTGATGGTACAGTATCACATTCTCTATTGTTTCACTTTCTTTTTCCCCATTCCTTTATTGTATGTAAACTATCTGATGTAGATGCACCTGGGTTTAACTGCTTTCAATTGTACTTAATGATCAATAGTAAGTGTTGATGGACATCCAATAGAGAAAGGGTGGGGGCTCAGCACCTATGGCTCAAGTGGCTAAGGTGCCAGCCACGTACACCTGAGCTGGTGGGTTCAAATCCAGCTCGGGCTGCCAAACAACAATGATGGCTGCAACCAAAAAATAGCTGGGCATTGTGGCGGGCGCCTGTTGTCCCAGCTACTTGGGAGGCTGAGACAGGAGAATCACTTGAGCCCAGGAGTTGAAGGTTGCTGTGAGCTGTGATGCTACAGCACTCTACCTGGGGTGATAGCTTGAGGCTCTGTCTCAAAAAAAAAAAAAAAAAAAGAGAAAGAGTGGGGAAATATTGATTATGTGAAAAGAGTCCCTTCCTCCACTGGCTAGAGTGGAAAGTGAACGGCAAGTTTTCTCTTTGTTTTGGTTCACATTTTTTGCTCTTTTGTTAGATGAATTTATGTTTATAATTCTTATATGTAAATATATCACATATAGCATATATGAATTTTTGATGAGCTTCAAAACACTTATTTTATTTATTTATTTAATTTATTGAGATAGAGGCTCACTTTGTCACCCTTGGTAGAGTGCCCTGGTGTTATAGTTCACAGCAACCTCAAACTCTTGGGCTCAAGTGATCCTCTTTCCTCAGCCTACCAAGTAGCTGGGACCACAGGCACCTGCCACAGAGTCCAGCTATTATTGGTCGCGAGATCTCATTCTAGCTGAGGCTGCTATGGAACTCCTGAGCTCAAGCAATCCTCCCTCCTGGGCCTCCCAGAGTGCTAGGATTATGGGTGTGAGCCAGGGTGCCTTCCATTTATTTGTATAAGCATGAAATAAAGTTTATTGAGGGCTGGTGTGGTGGCTCACACCTGTAATCCTAGCACTCTGGGAGGCCAAGGCAGGTGGATTGCTTGAGCTCACAGGTTCGAGACCACCCTGAGCCTGAGTGAGAACCCGTCTCTAAAAATAGCCAGGCATTGTGGCTGGCACCTGTATCCCAGCTACTTGGGAAGTAGGCAAGAGGATCGCTTAAGCCCAAGAGTTTGAAGTTGCTATGGCACTCTACCAAGGGTGACAAAGTGAAACTGTCTCCAAAAAAAAGAAAAGTTTATTGAGGAAGAGTAAAATAGGCTTACAGAGTAAGAAAACTTAAAAAGCAGGATACATTTGGCATAGACAAAGAACAGTTCTCCATTGCCAGGGCAAGTAGCCAAAGAAGCCTTTTTTGGTGCAGTCTGGTGGGGGCCAAACCACCCTCGGTATATGGGGCCGGGGCCCTACTCACTGAGTCACAGGCACTGCCCCAAAGAAGCCTTTAAAACATTTTATTTAGACACAGCTGCACTACAAGTAAAAAGTAAATTTAGAACAATCACCCCATACCACCTCCCCTGACAAATCACACTATTAAGTACCATGGAACTCAATTAAAATGTTATCACTTGAGCCTAACGCCTATAATCTTAGCATTCTGGAAGGCCCAGGTGGGTGGACAGCTTGAGCTCATGAGTTTGAGAACAGTCTGAGCAAGAAGAGACCCCCGTCTCTAAAAATAGCCAGGCTCTGTGGCTAGTGCCTGTAGTACAGCTACATGAGAGGCTGAAGCAAGAGAATCACTTCAACCATGAGTTTGAGGGTGCTGTGAACTAGACGCCGGGCACTCTACTGAGGGCAACAAAGTGAGACTCTGTCTCAAAAAAAAAAAAATGTTGTAACTTGCTTTCATATTAAATTAAACCTTGGCTTTAACTGCCTCTTTATTTTTTAATGCGAAAACATAAAAACAAATACAATATTTCAATCATTTAACTTTATGTAAATGATTTCATCTAACCTTTTCACACACACTATAGTTTTTTCTTATATAAAAACTGATTCAGAAAAAAAAACTGATTCAGGTTCTATTTACCCTTTTTCTCTGTACTGAAAGCTGCAGAAATATAGCTTTAAATGCCAAGACAATTTAGTTTAAGCCTTCATAAAAAACGTATTCACTTACACAGCTCTGACTTTGCCCCAATTTTTTTTTTTTTTTTTTTGGTAAAGTCTCACTCTGGGGCTCAAGTGAAATTTTTGTCTCAGCCCCGGCAGGAGAGGGGACTACAGGTACCTGAAACTCCCCCCAGCTAATTTTCTTACTTTTAGTAGAGACAGGCCTCCCTCTTCCTCAGTCTGTTCTTGAAATCCTGAGCTTAAGCAATCCACCCATCTGGGCCTCCCAGAGTGCTAGATTACAGGCCTGAGGCACAGCCATGGTTTTTCCGCAAGCATTTTAACGATTTCACATAGAATTTAAAATTCGCCTTAAAAATAGAAAACATCAATAAAAATATGCTCGAATTTACTGACAAAATTCTGGGTGCATTATCATACAATAATTTAGACTCTACCAGTTTTAAGTAAAGTAAATGTGGCGAAATTTTTTTTTCCTTTTTCTTTTTATTAAATCATAGCTGTGTACATTAACGCACTTATGGGGTACAATGTGCTGGTTTTATATAAACTTTGAAATACTTTCATCAAACTAGTTAACATAGCCTTCGCCGCACTTTCTTAATTATTGTGTTAAGACATTCATACTCTACACTTAGTAGATTTGACATGTAAAAAATCTAATTACAAAGCCAGTCTCTGTGCTCGCTTTGGCAGCACATATACTAAAGAATGTTAGAAAAAGTATCCAATGTACTCAGCCCTACTATGAAACTAATTTATGGCTTTCATATGAAAGCAATAACCCAGTTATAATCTAAGAATATGGGGAAGGAGGAGAAGGAGGGGAGGGAGCGGGGAGGATGGGGAAAAAAAAGAAAACAACAAAGCCAGTCTCTACCGCAGGGAAACAGCAAGTTTTGACAAATCCTGCCCCACAAAATGCACAAGTTCGGCCCCCAGCCGCCGGCCAGGAAGGGCGTGTCTCGGAGCAGCAGCTCCCAAGGCCCGTGGTCTGGGCGGGGCTTTCAGCACTCGCCGTGCTGCTACTGACCCCAGCTGGTCCCTATCCCGAGGGACCCCGTGGGCGCTGGGCTCTGCAGCTGCCAAGGTTGGGCCCGGGTGCGGCAGGCGCGCAAAGTGGAGGGTACACCCCAAAGGCTCGGATCCGAGTGGTCCCTCAACGGGGTCCAGGTGTAGAAGGCACCATCTGGCAGTGGGCAGTGCTGAGTCCTGTGGTCTTCCAGTTCTCAGAAACAGCCGCAGCTGCAGCCTGCTGGACTCCGTCCCACGTGTCTAAGCCCGCCTTCTGTCACTCATAACCAGAGAGGTGGGGCCTGGAGCCTTATCCAATCAGGAGCACCGAGGTGAGGCCCCGGACCAATCAAGTGTACAGACGGAAAGAAGAAGGCGGATTCCGGAATCTGGCACGCTCTTTGTCTCTAGTCGCAGCAACTAGATGGGGCACCCGTTCAGCTTCTCAGTCGCCAGGAAATCCCAGGTGACCTGCAGGTACTGGGAGGTCTACAGAGAAGACACTGGACACCCTGGAAGCCTGGAAATGATTATGTAGGGCCGGGTGTCCTGGGACGGGGGAGGCAGCTTGTTGGAGCTGCCTGGCAGCGGCTTTGGCGGGACCCAGGCCTCCTTGCCTCAACTTCGGAGTCTTGAGACCAAAAATTGCCAGTGCAATACAGTGGCCTTCAGTCCTCTTCCGGCACAGGCCACAGGTTGGTACTGGGTGGATAGGTGGGACTCTGAGCATTCTGTCCTGTCCCTGGGCGTTTACTCAGGCCTCCGCCCCAGATCCTCTTTTGTTGTTGTTTTTTTCTTGAGACAGAGTCTCACTGTGTCACCCTCGGTAGAGACCTGTCGGGTCACAGTTCACAGTAACCTCCAACTTTGGGCTTAAGCGATTCTCCTGCCTCAGCCTCCCAAGTAGCTGGGACTACAGGTGCCCGCCACAACCCCCGGCTATTTTTTGGATGTAGTTGTCATTGTTGTTTGGCAGGCCCGGGATGGATTCGAACCTACCAGCTCTGGTGTATGTGGCTGGTGCCCTAGATGCTGAGCTACAGGCCCCGAGCACCCGGATCTTCTTTGAGTAGCTCTGCACCACAGCTCTAGATCTCTTGGACCACAGATCTTAGGGGAGCAATGGGAGGGTTATCAGGGGGTGAATCTTAAATCCTCCTGTGCGGTTCATCAATGGGAGGAGCTGGGGGTTCGTAAGCTCTCCAGTCCCTCTTTTCTTTTATTAAAAATTAGCCTGTGGCTCAGTGAGTAGGGCGCCGGCCCCATATACCGAGGGTGGTGGGTTTAAACCCAGCCCCGGCTGAACTGCAACCAAAAAATAGCCAGGCGTTGTGGTGGGCGCTTGTAATCCCGCTGCTCGTGAGGCTGAGGCAGGAGAATCGCTGAAGCCCAAGAGCTAGAGGTTGCTGTGAGTCCTGTGACATCATGGCACTCTACTGAAGGCAGTAAAGTGAGACTCTGTCTCTACAAAAAAAAAAAAAAAAGAAATTAGAGAAAACTTGAAAATTTAAGACAAAATAGTATTTTGTGAATCTAGAAGTCCCCAACCATGCTTTTTGGTCTTGAGGCCAGTGGAGGAATTTGGAAAAGAAGGAATTTGTAAAGTGCCTGGGGAAGTGGATGTATCTTCTGCTAATTGATTGGGTACAGTTACTTAGTCACCTTATTAGGACTATCCTGGTGACTTTTCTTGTTGTGTAATCAGAGCTTTATTGGCAGTTTGTAGTTGTATAAATTTTCTTTTCCTCTAAGTCGTAAAATACAGGAAATGCATTTGGGTTAGGATTAGATTTCCTTAGGTAGCAACAGAGGCACTAGAGCCACTTCTGCCTAGTTATCTCCTATTTAATTATTTTATCACTCCCTAGAGTAGTGGTTCTCAACCTTCCTAATACTGCAAAGTATTGTCATTGTTAAAAAGGGGTCTCGACCCACAGGTTGAGAACCGCTGCCCTAGGGGGATTGATTCTCCTTGCATTTTCAAGGGTATGACCAGAAGCGTCTCAAATCCAAGACTCAAATCCAGTTTGCCCAGGCTAACTGTTCTAATCAATAGGGACTGTTGAAAATTCTAAATTTCTTGGGCGGTGCCTGTGGCTCAAGGAGTAGGGAGCCGGTCCCATACGCCAGAGGTGGCAGGTTCAAACCTAGCCCTGACCAAAAACCAAAAAAAAAAAAAAAAAGAAAATTCTAAATTTCCAGTTCCCTCCTCACATCTCCAAATGCTTACAACTGCTTTCCAACTCACAGCTTTACCAACTGTTTGTCCTTTACTTATCTTTCAAGCAGACACAATACTTATACTTTTGATGGTTTTTTCACATGGCTGGGAGTGGCTCTTCTTTAATATGTTTGTTTTTTTCTTTTTATTTCTGAACATTTTACATGACAGGAAAGCAGAGAATAATCAATCACCTGCTATTTGCCTGTAAAAAATATCTCTGGGGGGGCGGCACCTGTGGCTCAGTGGACAGGGCGCCGGCCCCATATACCGAGGGTGGAGCGTTCAAACCCAGCCCTGGCCAAACTGCAACAAAAAAATAGCTGGGCGTTGTGGCAGGCGCCTGTAGTCCCAGCTACTTGGGAGGCTGAGGCAGGAGAATCGCCTAGGCCCAGGAGTTGGAGGTTGCTGTGAGCTGTGTGACGCCACGGCACTCTACCAAGGGTGATAAAGTGAAACTCTGTCTCTACAAAAAAAAAAAAAACAAAAAAATATCTCTGGGCTTCTCCACCTTTTATCTTCCCTAAGCACACACATCTTACCAGAGTATCTTTAGGTATGAGTCCTTGGGCATCCTCCTGCCCTTTCTTGGTCCTCCTTTCTCAACCATGGTGAGGGGTGACCCAAGATTCCCACAACAGCTGTATCTTTTGGAAGCTATCCTGAATACTATTAGCCTTGGGCCATTTCTCTGAGGGGAGCCTGAGGTGTGGGGGTAGAGCCACTGGGGGAGCAGCTGGATGCCCCTGTGGTTACACCCTTCATTTCAAAAGCTAACTCCTTAGGCTCATGTCTGGAATCCTAGCTCTCTGGGAGGCTAAAGTGGGTGGATTGCCTGAGCTCGAAGGTTGGAGACCAGCCTGAGCCAGAGAGAGACCTTGTTTCTAAAAATAGCTGGGCATTTTGATGGGTGCCTATAGTCCCAGCTACTTGGGAGGCAGAGGCAAGAGAATTGCTTAAGTCCGAGTTTGAGGTTGCTGTGAGCTGTGATGATATGGTACTTTACTGAGGGTGACAAAGTGAGACTCTGTCTCAAAAAAAAAAAAGCTAACTCCTTGGGAGATTAAAGGTTTTCTCTCTCCAACCTGAACTTCTGTTCTTTGGAGACACATTGGTTCTCAGCCAGTAGGATGCTGGTATTAGGGGAAAAGGCACAAGTGACTCTTGTCCTCTAGATTATTTCACACTGTGTAGGGAGGAAAAAGTACCGCAAAGGACAAGGAAAACCCAGGCCAGTGAGGCAGTGAAAGAACCTGCAAATAATTCGCACTTTGGCCACACAGGGCAACACAGTACAGTGTCTCCTGGGATGGTGGTCACTGAATCCTTCAATGAACAGGATGTGGGGTCAGAGGATGTTCCAAGTAATAGGGTGACCTGATGTGGCACTTGAGTCACACGTGTCTGTGATGCTGTCAGCACTACCCCTCCCTTGAAAAGATTTATTCATTATCTGTAAAATGTATTTTATCAGTAGAGCTTGAAAGTTAATAAAATATATATTTCCAATGAGGCAAGAAATGTGGCTTTCATGGATAAGAAAAAAACTAGTCTTCTATTCCATTTATTAAAAACTCTTATTTACATATTTTTCTTCCCCAAAGTGGATGTTGTATGCTTCTGAAGTCTATTTTATTTTGGAGTGGTTTCAAAGCAGAATCTCAGGGCTTACCTTTGGGAATGCTACTGAGGAGAAGAAATAGGGAAAATGTCTGTACCATTATGTCTACAGAAAAATGACTACATTTTCCACAAGAAAGAGTGGTAGTTAATTGCTGTATTACAAATATTTGCCAAAAAAGTTTGACATCAGCGGGTGGCAAAATCTTGTACAGGGTGGAGAATGTTTGACAGTGGATGACTCTGATCTGTATTCTGTTATCTGGATAGCAGAGTTTATAGTTAAATTTTATGAGACAGGACTTGGTAGTTACTATAAGTGTTCACATATGATTGTTTTCTAAATGATTTGTTATACAAATAATAATTGAATGACGTGTTTATTGTCTGAAAGGGATAAATACTTTTTGTTGAGGTGTAAAATGTAAGTGCTTTACCATTTTCTTAGCTCCTATAAATGTAAACACTGATTTTGAGTGCTTTTGCTGGATTCCTCCAATGTCACCTGATTTCTCATTTAAAACTAAGTGAATAACTTTGATTGGGAAGCATATACCTGGGCTCAGAGACTCCAAGAGAAATGTCAATCCTGATCTAGCAAAAGGAAGTCATTCAAGACCCAGTTTATTCTTGGGAAACCTCCCCTGCAGCTGTCTCAGTCTGTTTACACTAAGCTTGGAAGGAGCCCTAGAGGATTTATAGAGGCTGGAAAGCTGTGGATCCACAGGCAGCTGTGGTTGGGATTTGAATACAAGTGGATGTGTGATGCCATTTCTGAGGGATAGTTATTATTGTCTTGGGGATGGTTATAGACACTTCCAAATACAATAAATTCAAAGTTAGGTTAAAAGTAACTTCATTCTGGCCCATCGCGGTGGCTCAAACATGTAATCCTAGCATTCTGGGAGGCCAAGGTGGGTGGATTGCCTGAGCTCATGCGTTCAAGACCAGCCTGAGCAAGATCGAGACCCCATTTCTAAAAATAGCCAGGTGTTGTAGTGGGCACCTGTAGTCCCAGCTACTTGGGAGGCTGAGGCAAGAGAATTGCTTGAGCCCAAGAGTTTGAGGTTGCTTGGAGCTATGACACCACAGCACCCTACTAAGGGTGACAAAGTGAGGCTCTGTCTCCAAAAAAAAAAAAAAAAAAGTAATTTCATTCTGAAAGAGCATTGCAAGAGGGTAACAAGTATAAGATCTGCAGACATCTCAAAGGTTAGGCAGACGAGGGCTTTATTCTATGGGGCAGAACAAACAAGATTAGAAAGAATGGAGGACAGGGAGGGCAGACTTGAGAGTGTCCTAGACCAGACAATGTTTCACACTGACTTCAGCCTTTCCTTAGATGGGTGTTTTGGTTTCGGCTGAGGGTGGGTCAAAGTTCAGCAGCATGGGAGAAGGAAAGAAAGGGATGAAAAGTTTAACAAGTATTTCTTTTTTCTGACCACTTAAGATTAAAGTGTTCAGCTAATTGTTTTTGAAGCAAAAATGTGAATCAGCAGAGTCTGTGTCTGGCTTTGGGATAGGTGAAAAAGAGCATCATCCAAGTCATAATGGTGTGAAAATCAAACCTTAAAACTCCCCCTAGTGGCTGACTGGCTGAACTCCCTCTTTGAGAAGTTCTGGCTTAGAACTTGGGTGAATGAGGTCCACAAGAAAGCAGAGGCGGCCAGTCCAGCAACGAGGAAAAACTTTTTTTTTTTTTTTTTGTAGAGACAGAGTTTCACTTTATTGCCCTCGGTAGAGTGCCTTGGCGTCACACAACTCACAGCAGCCTCCAACTCCTGGGCTTAGGCGATCCTCCTGCCTCAGCTTTCCTGTAGCTGGGACTACAGGTGCCCACCACAAAGCCTGGCTAGTTTTTTGTTGCAGTTTGGCCGGGGCCGGGTTTGAACCCGCCACCCTCGGTATATGGGGCCGGCGCCCTGCTCACTGAGCCACAGGCGCCGCCGCAACAAGGAAAAACTTTAATAGAGGGGGGAAACAGACTGGAGACTGACCAGGTGTCAGCTCAGTTCCCACTCAGTAGCAGAAGGCTGTTTTTTGAGACAGAGTGCCATGGCACTCATAGCTCTCAGCAACCTCCAACTCTTGGGCTCAAGCAATTCTTTTGTCTCAGCCTCCGGAGTAGCCAATACTATAGGCGCCCGCCACAACATCGGCTATTTTTTAGAGCCTCTTGCTCAGGCTTGTCTGTGAGCTCAGGCAATCCACCTGCCTCAGTCTCCCAGAGTGCTAGGATTACAGGCGTGCCACACCCGGCCCCAGAAGGCTTTTATTTTTATTATTTTATTTTATTTTTTGGATATAGTCTCATTTTGTCACCCTTGGTAGAGTGCTGTAGCGTCCTACCTCACAAAAACCTCAAACTCTTGGGCTCAAGTGATTCTTTTGCCTCAGCCGACTACAGGGGCCCGCATGCCCGGCTATTTTTCCAGATGAAGTCTTGCTCTGGCTCAGGCTGGTCTTGAACCTGTGAGCTCAGGCAGTCCACCTGCCTCAGCCTCCCAGAGTGCTAGGATCCAGAAGGCTTTTATTAACCTTATCAGTATAGGGGGCAGGAAGACTCTGGGATGGGGAAGTGACTGCAGTGGAGTACAGCTCAGGGCTCATCTCTAGTGAGGTCAGGATTAAGGATGTGTCCCTGGTATCAGCCAGGATATGCATAGGGTGTTTCCAATATCTCTGGCCTTGAAGCATTCCAGAAAATGGGAGAGGACTGCAGGTTTTCTAAATGACTGCACTCTTGTCAGGATTATGACAATTTTGTTCGCACACTATTGGCCAAGGGGAAACCCTGAAACTGAGTTACTTCCCTTGAGAAAGGAGATCAGACGTGCCTCATTATGTCCCCCTCTTTTCTGAGAAATGTCCCTTTTGACTCATTAATAGGCCTAAGGCTATGCAGGAAAAACCTACAGGTCCTCAATATACAGAACAAAGTAGTCTGTCTCTGATTAAAATACCCTTATTCTAACTTTAGCATTTCTTTTTGCAGACTCTTGGTCTATTATACAAGCCTAACTTTCAGCCAATAGTCAAATAAAGAATCCTTAAACCCAGCTGTGCCTGTGGCTCAGTGGGTAGGATGCCGGCCCCATATACCGAGGGTGGAGGGTTCAAACCCAGCCCAGGCCAAACTGCAACAAACCGGGTATTGTGGTGGGTGCCTTTAGTGCCAGCTCCTTGGGAGGCTGAGGCAAGAGAATCGCCTAAGCTGGGAGTTGGAGGTTGCTGTGAGCTGTGTGATGCCACGGCACTCTACCAAGGGTGATAAAGTGAGACTCTGTCTCCACAAAAAAAGAATCCTTAAACCCACCTATAAACTGTAAGCTCCACTCCCCCTCATGGGATGTTCCACATACCCAATGTATGGCTTCCATGAGTTTACTTATGACTTTACCTGTAATTCTTATCTCCCCGAAATGTGTAAAACCAAACTGTAACCCCACCACAGCAAGTCCACTTACTCAAGTCAAGGCTTCTTGGGTGTGGCTTTAATCAAGGTCCTCAAATTTGGCTGAGAATAAACCTCTTCAAACTATTATACAGGGTATAGCTTCTTTTCTGTTGACTAGTTTGGGACCAAACACAGGGATCAGAGAAGACTCAGGACCCTGGAAGAGCAGTGTGAACTCTGGCATCAGGTCCCAGCATGGCCCCCTTTTGGGACCCTGTCTTCAAGCTTCTCCTTGAGTGGAACTGGTAAGAGGTTCTTCTGAGACGTGAAGAAAAGGAAATGGAGTCCAGGTACAGTGTGGGCAGCTAAGCCCTTTATTTTACTGGGGTACAAGTGGGCTGAAAAGGAAGTCATCGTGAGGGGTAAGGGGGGATGGGAATACCAGGGTCCAGGGTTTCTGAGTCCTCATTCCTTTCTGGGCGGGACTTGTGTGCTTGGCCTTGTTTGGTGGTCTTTTGCACTCTGCTCTATTTTGTGGGCCCAAAAGCTTGGCCCTATTTGACAGGCCTTTGCCCTTAGCCCTATCAACTGCTTAAGTCCTCCTGAGCTCCAGACCACTTGCTCTTAGTTGAGAGTCCTTGTTTTATTCTGAGCTGTTTTTTTTCCTAGAAATTTGTTCTTTGGGATCCTATTTTTTTTTTAAAGTTCTCACATATTTATTACTGAACCAGCTTCTTAGCATAGAGCATGTAAACAAAGAAAAAAATCATTTTCCCAATGAAGTGTGGCTGACTATTCAACTGATGACGTTTCAGCTAGATATGGTAAGATGATAGTGACCTTGATATAGCATAAATATGTGTGCCAGCTCATGTGCAATTCCTTAGAGACCCAGCTTTGTTCTTCTCCAATGTCTCCTCTTTGAGTTGCATCTGATTTTATTACCAGTTTTCATTCAAATCCACTGGGGAATGGGACAATTTCATTTTTGTTTTTGGCCAGAAACTGCTTGATTCTGAAAATCTTGTGAGAGGACATGGTGAGAAACAGGGTTAATCACACACACCACAATAGTGGAGAAAGGGAGAGAAGGGGTGGGATCCTAATTTGGATTTGTTGGTACATTCTACACGGTCTTCTCCATTGCCTCCTCTCCAAATTAATCTTAATTGGTTAAAAATGGAAAGAATTATTTTTTATTTTTATTTTTTTATTTTTTGAGACAGAGTCTTACTTTGTCCCCCCCCCCCCCCGTAGAGTGCTATGACATCACAGCTTACAGCAACCTGAAACTCTTGGATTTAAGCTATTCTCTTGCATCAGCCTCCCAAGTAGCTGGGACTGCAGGAGCCCACCACAATACTTGGCTAGTTTTAGAGATGAGGTCTTGCTCTGGCTCAGGCTGGTCTCGAACCCATAAGCTCAGGCAATTTACCCGCCTTGGCCTCCCAGAGTGCTAGGATTACAGGCATGAGCCACTGTGCTCAGCATTGGAAAGAATTTTTTTTTTTTTTTTTAGAGAAAGAGTTTCTTAATGTATCACCCTGGGTAGAGTGCCATGGCGTCACAGCTCACAGCAACCTCCAACTCCTGGGCTTAGGCAATTCTCTTGCCTCAGCCTCCCAAGCAGGTGGGACTACAGGTGCCCACCACAATGCTTGGGTATTTTTTGTTGCAGTTTGGCCAGGGCCAGGTTCGAACCCGCCACCCTCAGTATATGGGGCCAGCGCCCTACCCACTGAGCCACAGGCGCTGCCTAGAATTCTTTTAAAATGAGGAAAGACAAGGAAAATGACCTCCTCCTGGCACCCTGGTTGTTTATGGAGCTTTCATTTACTTCTGTTTAACTTGTGTTGAATGGAAAGGCACAAAGGCATGCCAGGCTCTCTAGAGCCGAGCTGGTTATGGGTAATTCTTGTGCATATGTTTTTACTGAAGGGCAAATTACATCAAGAAAAAGTCATAGCTCAAATGCCACTGTAGAATTACAGTGTCTCTTGATCTCTCTCTACTCATGTGTGAGATAAACTCTTTGCTTGTGGTCTCTCCACTTGAAAGCCTACCAGATCTTGCAGCCAGTTATAGCTAAAATGTAAACACTGGAAAAACAAAACTCATTCTAAAGTGGAGAACAAAGGGTAAAAGACATTTTTAACAATCAAACTGCTATGGGAACTGCTTTAACCACAACTTCAATCCACAGGCATAATTAGGTTACCTATCATGTTAGCCATGTGAGTAAGTTCCAGTTTTGTCAGGAGAAATTTGAAAGGAGTGATTCTTTACAAACTGTGAGTTATGTTACTATCTCATGACTAGAGTTCTAAGGTAAAATCTGTTGGATTCTAGGAATATTGAAATCTAGGAATTTGTTCTTTGGGATCCTAATTTTTTTTAAGGTCTCACATATTTATTACTGAACCAGCTTCTTTGCGTGGAGCATATAAACAAAGAAAAAATAATTTTCCATGTATTACATGTTTGTGCCTAACTAGTTCTGGATTGGCTTATAAATAAGAAAGCACTCACAAGTTAATTAAACAAACTCAGTGCTATTCTAGTTCATATAAATTTAGTGATCTTTGTTAAATTGGGTTATTGCAAAAAGGATATTATGAGTACAGTAAGAGTAAAAATGTTTCCAAGTTTTTAGCATATATTTTTGCCTGAGTTTTGCTGGACATTTTTTTTTAATTGTTGGGGATTCATTGAGGGTACAATAAACCAGATTGCACTGATTGCATTTGTTAGGCAAAGTCCCTCTCCCAATCGTGTCTTGCCCCCAAAATGTGTGGCACACACCAAGGCCCCACCCCCTCCCTCCTTCCCTCTCTCTGCTCTTCCTTTCTCCACCCCTCCCTCCTTTCTCTCTCTGGACATTTTTTATATTCTTAAGGTGATAGGGTTTGACACAAAGGTTATGAGACTATAAACCTAGCTGAAAACAAAATGGTCTGTGTTTGCGTGATTTCTTTTTGTTGTTGTTGCAGTTTTTGGCCAGGGCTGGGTTTGAACCCACCGCCTCCAGTATATGGGGCCGGTGCCCTACTCCTTGAGCTAGAGGCGCCGCCCTGTTTGCGTGATTTTTGATAAGTAAGGCAAATTAAATATTGTTGGTCAAATGATAATAGCTGAACTTTCTGAGTTATCAACAAAAATACCTATGTATTTAACTTTAAGATTCTTCTTCTTCTTTTTTTTTTCTTAGCAGTTCATCAGTTTTATTTTTTATTTTTTTTTTAATTTTTTTATTAAATCATAACTGTATACAATGATATGATTATGGGGCATCATACACTCACTTCATAAACCATTTGACACATTTTTATCACAGTGGTTAACATAGCCTTTCCGGCGTTATCTCAGTTACTGTGCCAAAACATTTATATTCTACATTTACCAAGTTTCGCAAATACCCCTGTAATATGCACCACAGGTGTGATCCCACCGATTCCCCTCCCTCTACCCACCCCCCCCTTTCCCACTTCCCCCTATTGTTAAGTTGTAGCTGGGTTATAGCTTTCATGTGAGAGTCCCAAATTAGTTTCATAGTAGGGCTGTGTACATTGGGTATTTTTTCTTCCATTCTTGGGATACTTTACTAAGAAGAATATGTTCCAGCTCCATCCATGTAAACATGAAAGAGGTAAAGTCTCCATCTTTCTTTAAGGCTGCATAGTATTCCATGGTATACATATACCACAATTTATTAATCCATTCGTGGATCGATGGGCACTTGGGCTTTTTCCATGACTTAGCAATTATGAATTGGGCTGCAATAAACATTCTGGTACAAATATCTTTGTTATGTTGTGATTTTTGGTCTTCTGGGTATATGCCCAGCAGAGGAATTACAGGATTGAATGGCAGATCTATTTTTAGATCTCTGAGTGTTCTCCATATATCTTTCCAAAAGGAATGTATTAATTTGCATTCCCACCAGCAGTGCAGAAGTGTTCCCTTTTCTCCACATCCACGCCAACATCTCTGGTCTTGAGATTTTGTGATATAGGCTAGTCTCATTGGAGTTAGATGATATCTCAAAGTAGTTTTGATTTGCATTTCTCTGATGATTAAAGATGATGAGCATTTTTTCATATGTCTGAAGGCCGTGCGCCTGTCTTCTTCAGAGAAGTTTCTCTTCAAATCCCTTGCCCAGCCTGCGATGGGATCCCTTGTTTTTTTCTTGCTGATGCGTTTGAGTTCTCTGTGGATTCTGGTTATTAAACCTTTGTCAGAGTTATACCCTGCAAATATCTTCTCCCATTCTGAGGGCTGTCTGCTTGCTCTGCTTACTGTGTTCTTAGCTGTGCAGAAGCTTTTTAGTTTGATCAAGTCCCAGTAGTGTATTTTTGAAGCTGCTTCAATTGCCCGGGGGGTTCTCCTCATGAAATACTCACCCAGACCAATTTCTTCAAGGGTTTTCCCTGCATTCACCTCTAGTATTTTTATAGTTTCATGTCTTAAGTTTAAATCTTTAATCCAATGAGAGTCTATCTTAGTTAATGGTGAAAGGTGTGGGTCCAATTTCAGTCTTCTGCAGGTTGCCAGCCAGTTCACCCAGCACCATTTGTTAAATAGGGAATCTTTTCCCCACTGAATGTTTTTAATTGGCTTGTCAAAAATCAAATAGCGGTAAGTAGCTGGATTCATCTCTTGGTTCTCTATTCTATTCCAGATATCTACTTCTCTGTTTTTGTGCCAATACCATGCTGTTTTGATCACTATCGATTTGTAGTAAAGTCTGAGGTCTGGTAGTGTGATTCCTCCTGTTTTGTTTTTATTTCTGAGTAATGTCTTGGCTATTCGAGGTTTTTTCTGATTCCATATAAAACGAAGTAATGTTTTTTCAAGATCTTGAAAATATGACAGTGGAGCTTTAATAGGGAGTGCGTTGAAATTATATATTGCTTTGGGTAGTATGGACATTTTGATAATGTTGATTCTTCCTAGCCATGAGCATGGTATGTTTTTCCATTTGTTAACATTTTCAGCTATTTCTTTTCTTAGAGTTTCATAGTTCTCTTTATAGAGATCTTTCACGTCTTTTGTTAGGTAAATTCCCAAATATTTCATCTTCTTTGGCACTACTGTGAATGGGATAGAGTCCTTAACTGCTTTTTCAATTTGACTGTTGTTGGTGTATATAAAGGCTACCGATTTATGAATGTTGATTTTGTAACCTGAGACGCTGCTGTATTCCTTGATCACTTCTAGGAGTTTTGTAGTAGAGTCCCTAGTGTTTTCCAGATACACAATCATATCATCTGCGAAGAGCGAGAGTTTGATCTCTTCTGACCCTATATGGATACCCTTGATCGCCTTTTCTTCCCTAATTGCAGTGGCTAAAACTTCCATTACAATGTTGAAAAGCAATGGAGACAATAGGCAGCCTTGTCTGGTTCCTGATCTGAGTGGAAATGATTCCAATTTAACTCCATTCAATATGATATTGGCTGTGGGTTTGCTGTAGATAGCCTCTATCAGTTTAAGAAAAGTCCCTTCTAGACCAATTTTCTTGAGTGTTCTGATCATGAAGGGATGCTGGATATTATCAAAAGCTTTTTCTGCATCAATTGAGAGAATCATATGGTCTTTGTTTTTTAATTTGTTTATGTGCTGAATTACATTTATAGATTTACGTATATTGAACCAGCCTTGAGACCCTGGGATAAAACCAACTTGGTCATGATGTATAATTTGTTTGATGTGTTGCTGGATTCTGTTTGTTAGGATCTTGTTGAATATTTTTGCATCTATATTCATTAGTGATATTGGTCTATAATTTTCTTTTCTTGTTGGGTCTTTTCCTGGTTTGGGGATCAGGGTGATATTTGCTTCATAGAACGTGTTGGGTAGTCTTCCTTCTTTTTCTACATTTTGGAACAGGTTGAGTAATATAGGTACTAATTCCTCTTTAAAGGTTTGGTAGAATTCTGACGTGAAACCATCTGGTCCCGGGCTTTTCTTTTTAGGGAGGTTTTGTATAGTTGATGCTATTTCTGAACTTGATATGGGTCTGTTCAACATTTCCACTTGATTCTGGTTAAGTCTTGGAAGGTGGCGTGCTTCCAAGTATCGGTCTATTTCCTTCAGATTTTCATATTTCTGAGAATAAAGTTTCTTGTAATATTCATTAAGGATTTTTTGGATTTCTGATGAGTCTGTGGTTATTTTGTCTTTGTTGTTTCTGATTGATGATATTAGAGATTTTACTCTTTTTTTCCTGATTAGGTTGGCCAGAGGTTTATCTATTTTATTGACCTTTTCAAAAAACCAGCTTTTTGATTTATTGATCTGTTGTATTATTCTTTTGTTTTCAATTTCATTTAATTCTGCTCTAATTTTGGTTATTTCTTTTCTTCTACTGGGTTTGGGGTTGGAATGTTCTTCCTTTTCCAGTTGCGTGAGATGTCCCATTAAGTTGTTAACTTCCTCTCTTTCCGTTCTCTTGAGGAAGGCTTGCAGTGCTATAAATTTCCCTCTTAGAACTGCCTTTGCAGTGTCCCAGAGGTTCTGATAGCTTGTGTCTTCATTGTCATTTTGTTCCAAAAAATTGGTGATTTCTTTCTTAATCTCATCTCTGACCCAGCTATCATTCAGCATAAGGTTATTTAACTTCCATGTTTTTGTATGGGTATGCAGATTCCTGTCGTTACTCAATTCAAGTTTTATTCCATGATGGTCCGAGAAGATGCATGGAATAATTTCTATTCCTTTAAATTGACTGAGGTTAGACTTGTGACCTAAAATGTGATCAATTTTGGAGTAAGTTCCGTGGGCTGATGAGAAGTATGTGTATTCAGTTTTGTTGGGATGAAATGTTCTGTAGATGTCTGCTAAATCTAAATACTGGATGGTTAGGTTTAAATCTAAGATTTCTTTGCTCAGCTTCTTTCTGGAGGATCGATCCAACACTGCCAAGGGAGTGTTGAAATCTCCAACGATTATGGAGCTGGAGGAAATCAAGTTACTCATGTCTGTTAGAGTTTCTCTTATAAATTGAGGTGCATTCTGGTTGGGTGCATAGATATTAATAATTGAGATCTCGTCATATTGAGTATTACCCTTAACAAATATGAAGTGACCATTCTTGTCCTTCCTTACTTTTGATGGTTTAAAGCCTACTGTATCTGCAAATAAAATTGCAACACCTGCTTTTTTCTGATTACCATTTGCCTGAAATATGGATGACCATCCTTTCACCCTGAGTCTGTATTTGTCTTTTAAGTTGAGATGTGACTCTTGTATGCAAGAAATATCTGGCTTAAGTTTTTGTATCCAGTCAGCTAACCTATGCCTCTTTAGAGGACAGTTTAAGCCATTCACATTGATGGAGAGTAAGGATAAGTCTGGTGGAATTTTGGGTATCGAGTTTTTCAAAGGTCCAGTGGACATTTTTAATCCTTTCACCAGTGTGGAAGTTGGAGTTTGATCCGAAGTTTCTGAGTGAGTTTACTTTTGTGGTATAGGATTGGGTTGGTCATTGTGGAGGATAGGTCTGAGAACATCCTGAAGAGCTGGTTTACTTATGGCAAATTTTTTCAACATATGAAAGTCATTGAAGTATTTAATTTCTCCATCATAGATGAAACTCAGTTTAGCTGGATACAAGATCCTGGGTTGAAAGTTTTTTTGCTTTAGGAGATTAAAAGTTGATGACCAGCCTCTTCTTGCTTGAAAAGTTTCAGCAGAGAGATCTGCAGTTATTCTAATATTCTTACCTTTGTACGTTATAGTTTTCTTTCGCCGGGCTGCTTTGAGAATCTTCTCTTTCATGTTAACTTTAGTGAAGCTAATTATGATATGTCTGGGAGATGGCTTATTGGGGTTGAATCGTGCTGGGGTTCTGAAGCTGTCTGCTATCTGAATTTCAGATTCTCTAGGCATGTCTGGAAAATTTTCTTTCATAATTTCATGTAGAAGGGCCTCTGTGCCCTTGGCTGCCACTTCATCAGTCTCCGAAATTCCTATAACCCTTATGTTATTTTTTTTCGAATTATCTGAGAGCTCTCTGAGTGAGTGATCCGTTTTAGCTCTCCATTTCTCTTCCTCTTTGAGAGATTGGGAGCGTTCGAAGACTTTATCTTCAATGTCAGAAATCCTTTCTTCTGCTTGCTCCATTCTGTTACTGAGGGATTCTACTGTATTTTTCATATCTTTGAGGGCTGTAAGTTCTTGTTTCAGTGTGTCTAAGTCTTTGGTGGTTTTGTCTTTAAATTCGTTAAATTCTTGAGACAGTTTTTGAATTTCTCCTCGAATTCCTAATTCCATTTTATTAATCTTGTCTGCAAACCAAATTCTGAATTCGACTTCTGACATCTCAGCCAGTTGTTTATGAATGGGATCTTCAATCACATCTGCCGTATCTTTTCTTGGGGGGGTTGATCTATTCTGGTTATTCATGTTACCAGAGTTTTTCCGCTGATTCCGCCCCATGGTTTACTCCCTTTGGTTTTTCCCCTGGGGTTTTATCGAGGGCCCGTACAGTGTTGTGGCCTGAGAAACTGGGGCCCTCTCTGGTGTGGTGGAGCAAAGTGGTTCTGTCTTGTTTTCAGCTGGTTTCTGTTTGATCCTATTGCAACTTCTACTCTGGCTTGAAGTCTCAGCTGTGTGGAAAAATCAGCAATTAAGTCACCCCGCCTGCCCACCTCTGGCCCCAGTTGGAAAAGGAGAATCAAACCTTCCTACAATCGCACACCCAGGGCACCACCTGAAAAGTCTTCAGTCTATTAGCCCAGTTCAAAAGGTCCGAATCAACTGTCTCAATCGGCACTTGTCTCAGGTGGAAGGGTTCAAGAGGTCTCTGGGAACTGGATCACAGGGGCCTGGTGACTCCTCTGAGACAGCTCACCCCAGTGCAGCGTGGAGTCAGGAGGAGCCACCCCGGAAACAGAGCAGTCTGGGAAGGTTGACGTCTCCTTCCCCACTTTGCCCCTCCGTCGGACCCAGTCACTGGTATCTCTGCAGATGGCTAACCCAGTTGCCTGCAGTGAACAGACACTCCAGGGGTTTGCACCTGCCTGAATCGCGAGGAAGTCTGCCAGGCCCCCGCAGACTGCCGCTATCTAGCAGGAGGAGATGGGGCCTGACATCTTTGAGTGTTTGATGCAGGTGATGGGAAGGAGGTGTTCACTCAGGCTTAGCCCCGTCCCTGATGGATGCTGCTAACAGAACAGAACAGAACAGACAACTTTGTGAGGTTCTGTCTCTGTTCCTGTCGTCGCCTACAGGAGACGGGCTGTTTTGAGTTCAAACGTCTTTGCTGCTGGAGAATTGCGTCTGAACACCTCTCTGGGTCGGCCCCGCCCTGGAGGCTTCTGGGTTTGTGAGCCGTGTCACCGGTGGCCTCCTCTGGTTGCCCAGGGAGACAGGGGGTGTGGCCTCAGAATATCCAGAAGTGAGCGTTCTGCCGTTAAAGAAAAAACGGCTGTTGATCTACCTCCAGGGAACTGCTGCTCTGGTGTGGGCACTCAGGCGACCCTTTTCTCCTCTGTCCCGCGCCCCAGAGTCAGCACTGAGCGGCCGCAGTTTGTGCTGGGTCCACACCCCTTAAGAGATCCCCCAAGAATCAGAACTCTTGGGGGATGGGCCCCCAGACCCGGATTGGGAGTGGGGCGGGGGGAAGCTAGAGTTTCATTCAGTTTTACGCAACACTACGGTCCGGGGAGGGCTCCTGCACTGCACCGCAGGGAAGTGCCGCCAAGGCTTGATTTCCCCTCAGCGGAGTGCCCTCTCCTCGCTCACGTGTCCCAGAGTCAGCGCTGACCTGACGCAGCTCAGGCACTGTGCACTCCCCTCGAGAAATCACCCAAGGAGCCGAACTCCTGGGGGATAGGCCCTCAGACCCCGAGTGAGAGTAGGGGTTCTCAGCTCTCAGCGGGGAGGCCAGAGTCTGATTCAGTCTTGGGCCCCGTATGCCTGGGGAGGGTTGGTGCACTGCACCGCAGGGAAGTGCGCGAGGCGTGACTCCCCCTCAGCCCGGTGCCCTCTCCTCACTCGCGCGCCTCAGAGTCAATGCTGACCAGTCGCAACTCGGGGACTGTCCACTCCCCTTGAGAAATCACCCAAGGATTCGAACTCCTGGGGGATAGGCCCTCAGACCCCGAGTGAGAGTAGGGGCTCTCAGCTCTCAGCGGGGAGGCCAGAGTCTTATTCAGTCTTGTGCCCGGGGAGGGTTGGTGCACTGCACCGCAGGGAAGTGCCGCGAGGCGTGACTCCCCCTCAGCCCGGTGCCCTCTCCTCACTTGGCACGCCTCAGAGTCAATGCTGACCAGTCGCAACTCGGGGACTGTCCACTCCCCTTGAGAAATCACCCAAGGATCCGAAGTCCTGGGGGACAGCTCTCCAGACCTCAGTGGGCGGGAGGGGAGCGCCGGGGATTCAGGGTTGCCGGCAAAGGATTCCCAAAGTTTTATTCAGCCCTATGTCCGGCAGGAGAACGCCACGGCACCCCAGTATGGGAGGTAGGTCCAGTTTTTAGAAGGTCTCTCCCGTGGAGTGTAGTGGGAGGGCCTTTAATTTATGCCCGCTTGTTAAATTGTGGGGCTCCAGAGCCGGTCTCATGGGGGAGGGGGACTCCCGTCCGCTTGGTGGTGGATTTTGTACCTTTTGTTTGCGTCCTTGTGATCACAACTTGCCTCAGCGGTGTTGATGTGCGTTCTTCAGCCTTCTCTCTTGGTGAGGCTCAAGTCCACCAGGATACTTACTAAATTCCTGTCCCTTAACTCTCCTTCTGGACGGGAGCCTTTGTTGAAAGCTGGCTTCAGTCCGCCATCTTGTCCCATCAGTTTTATTGATATTTTCAAAGAACCAGCTTTTGGTATCATTAATTTTCTGTTATTTTTGTTTTCTTTTCCATCAACATCTACTTTTTTTTTTTTTTTTAAAGAGATGGAATCTAACTTTATTACCCTTGGTAATAACTTTATTACTTTTTGTTTTTTTAAAGAGATGGAGTCTAACTTCATTACACTTGGTAGAGTGTCCCGGCATCACTGCTCACAGCAACCTCCAACTTCTGGGCTTAGGTGATTCTCTTGCCCCAGCCTCCCAAGTAGCTGGGACTACTACAATGCCTGGCTATTTTTTGTTGCAGTTTGGCCAGGCCAGGTTTGACCCCACCACCCTTGGTATATGGGGTCGGCGCCCTACTCACTGATCCACAGGTACCGCCCAACTTTAAGGTTCTTAATTAGCTAAAAATGTTGTATACATGCCTAAACAAAAACGTGCAAGCAAATTAGAATAAATGGAACATCAATAAATAGAGCACAAAAACAGAAACTTAAGGTTCAAGGTTTATAAACATTTTTATAAATATTTTAGTTTTGGACTTTTAATCACAGTTGCCCTGTCTCTGATTCCCCAAAGTTTAGCCAAACTATGTAGAGAAAAGCCCACTGTTCCCATAAAGGTTTTCTGAAAATTCACTAACATGAGGAGAAAATATTATAAACTCATATATGGATGCCTCCAGAATGAACACTGAAAGGTACAGTGGAAATTGTCCATTTTTATCCTCAGGACCAACAAAGTATGGGAAACTGTGTAGAAATATGATTGATCTAATGGTAACAGGCTGAGTGGGGGAACCCAGCAAGGCCTTTCTATCTAGATTCTATTTTGGTCTCCGAGTTTGCATTCCCTCCTTCTAGGGCCCTCTTAGGAATGGGGGTTTTACAGTAAAACAAAGTAGGCAGATTATTACTTTATGACCAGTTATTACATAGAACAATTTTAGGTTTTTATGGCTAGTTTTCAGGAAAGGGCTTTGATGCCTTTCCTTGGGGAAGAGGGATTCTGACCTCTACGGTAGCTTCAGGGAAGAACTGGAGCAAGATACAGTAGGTCAGAGAACATTTGCTACTGATGCCTTCCTTTTAAGGTAGTTCACTGAGCCCCGTCAGCGTGATATCATTTGACCTTAGGTTGGAAAAAAAAAACCTCTCCAATCCTTTGTGCCTCAAACAATGACAAAGTTGTAACACATTGTTCTTACATGAGGATCAAGATTAAGCTGTTTAGGCTGGGCCTGGTGGCTCATGCATGTAGTCCTATCACTCTGGGAGGCTCGGGTGGGTGGACAGACCAGCTGGAGCATCAGCAAAACTCCATCTTCACTAAAAATAGAAAAATTAGTTGGGCACCTGTAGTCCCAGCTACTTGGGAGGCTGAGAGAAGAGGATCTTTCCTTTTTTTTTTTTGTAGAGGCAGTGTCTCACTTTATTGCCCTCGGTAGAGTGCCATGGCATCTCATACCTCACAGCAACCTCCAGCTCTTGGGCTTAGGCGATTCTCTTGCCTCAGCCTCCCGAGTAGCTGGGACTATAGGTGCCCACCACAGCCCGGCTATTTTTTGTTCCAATTTGTATAGGGCTAGGTTTGAACCCACCACCCTTGGTATATGGGACCGGTGTCCTACCCACTGAGCCACAGGCACTGCCCAGAAGAGGATCTCTTGAGCCCAAGAGTTTGAGGTTGCTGTGAGCTATGATGTCACAGCACTGCACCCAGAGTGATAGAGTGAGACTCTGTCTCCAAACAAACAAAAAAGAGTGGAAGAGACAAGTTTTAAACACCAACTTTATCTCTCACTCAGCCTCAGATATTAAAAAAGGCTTCAGAAATTCAGGGACAGGCCCTAGACTCCCCAGAAGGAATCAGTTAAACTGTCCTTCAAGGTCTGTAACAACAGAGAGGAGGAAGTGGCTGAGACTAAGCAGGCTAGATACCAGAAGTTGGCCTTTGCCCTTCTGGGACAGAGGAAGGGCTCTACCAGGCAACCTAAACACCTGCCTTATTCATCATAGCCTCTGGGTCTTTGCTACAAGTGTGGCAAAGGGGACCACTGGGCTCGCTACTGCCCCTAATCCTTGAACTTTGCTGAGACTCTGCCCGGTGTATGGTATCCAAGTTCACTGGAAGGGTGAGTATCTCTGGGCTGCTGGGCCTCGAGCCACCCCCTTCTGAGACAGTGACTGAGCTGGGATTCAAGCTGCCTGAACTTCTGAGATGAGCTACTGAAGACTAGTTCTCAGCCTCTCAAGCCCCCACTGTTATCATCTTATTAACAGAGTCCCAGGTTGGTGGTAAGGGAATGTCCTTCCACCTGGACTTGGACATGACATTCTCGGTATTACCTGATTTTCAGGGCCACTGCTCTCCTTTTCCACTTCTGTGGTTGGGGTCAATAGAATACCCTATATCCCACTTTAAAAAAACTCCACCTCTAACCTGGCAGTTAAAACCTGACATTCTCCATTCTTTCCTAATAATTCCTAGATACCTCACTTGCGTGTGTGACTGAGACCTGCTATCTAGACCCAGAGCTACTTTCACTTTTTAGGCATCACACCAAACTGGTGAAGCCTCACAGCTTTCTACACTTCGGTTACTGTCCTCTAAGGCCCCTCCCCTGTCTACGCAGATGACCCTCCCAGAGGCTTTATGTCAAGTCGGTTCTAAAGCTTGGGACATCTCTACATCCTCAATCATGCTCTACACCATCAGCCCAGTACAGTTATCCTTCATGTCTCCCCAACCTACCTCAATGTCCCCACACTATAAAGGACCTTCAGCCAATCATTGTTTACTAATAAACCCATGGTCTGACCCACTTCCTCCCCATCCAACACTCCTATCCTAGCAGTCCCCAAACTTGACTAGTCCTCCATCTGTGGGCAGTCAACGAAGCTGTTGTCCCTCTAACTCTCTTCATCTCCACTATTCCTCCTTACACCACACAGTTTATGGTTTTAGACTTTGGGACACGCTTTTCTCTATTTCTCTCTACACTCACTCCCATTTCTAAGCCAGAAATCCCTCTCGACTGGGCCCTGGGCCCCACTCTCTGACTTTCTTCAACTAAGCATGTCTAGATTAAAGACTCTCAGGGCAGTCACACTAAAATTGAGGACACTCTCTTTCCTCTGGCCTGCCCTGAAAGTCCTTTTCCTCACCCTACTTTCTCTACAACTTTAAACACTCTCACCTCACACCCAGTATCCTGCCTAAGCATCTCGTAACACAGCCAGGCCTCAATGCGGACTTAATAATCACTCTCAATAGCCTAAAAGCACCTTTACTTAAGCATCCTTCATGACCGTAACAACTTTTGCCACCATAAGGAGAAATGGTCAGAGGCTCCCTACTTTCTTTTTTTTTTTTTTGGCCGGGGCTGGGTTTGAACCCGCCACCTCCAGCATATGGGACCGGCGCCCTACTCCTTGAGCCACAGGCGCCACCCCAAGGCTCCCTACTTTCAAGTCTTCTTCACTCTGGAAATTGCTGTTCCTGTCTCCTGTTCCTCCCTTGCTTAGTAAAGGTTAGTCACTGTCCCTTATTTACTTGTCTATAATTACAACTCTACAGCTAGTAGTTTTAAAGAATTACATAAATTTAGATACTTTAAGATCATAAAAGTGCCACTTCTATGATATGTCTAAATTTTGCTAAATTTAACTGTAGACTTACAGTCTTAATTTTAATGAATAACTGTAATAAATGTAAGGACACATTCTCAGTGCCTGTGCCAGCAGCTACAAGGCACAATCTAGCCCACATGGGTCCCACTTCCATGTTCCAGCTTGGCTGCCTGTACTGTTCAGGAAAAAATTAAAAAAAAAAAAAAAAAAAAGCCCTTCCAGTCATCCTGTGTTTTGTTTTTGCACGGGGTAAGTTAATTAAGGTTTTTCATTGTTTGTTTTTAAGACAATCTTACTCTGTCACCCTGGACAGAGGGCTATGGCATCCATCATAGCTCACAACCTCAAACTCCTGGGCTTGAGTAATCCTCTTGCCTCAGCCTCCCCAGTAGCTGGGACTACAGGTGCCCACCACAAAGCCTGGCTAGTTTTTCTATTTTTAGTAGACATGGGGTCTCGCTCTTGCTCAGGCTGGTCTCTAACTCCTGAGCTCAAGGGATCCTCTTGCCTCAGCCACAGAGTGCTAAGATTATAGGCGTGAGCCACTGTGCCTGGCTTAGTTAATGTTTCTGATACCAGGTCACCACTTAGGAAGACCAGAAAAGACATCTGGGAGGGAGCCTATTTTGTGGTTTCAAAACACTCTTCAATAACTTAAAAACCTTAAACTCATAAATGTCTTAACACAATAACTAAGAAAATGCCAGGAAGGCTATGTTAACCAGTGTGATGAAAATATGTCAAATGGTATGTAAAACCAGTGTATGGTGCCCCATGATTGCATTAATGTACACAGCTATGATTTAATAAAAAAAAAATAAATAAAAAACACCTTAAACTCATGTTAAGTGAGTGATTGGTAAGTTGTGATACTTCAGCTGTCTATGATTTCTTTTTTGGAAACTTAAGTGTTTTCTCTACCAAAAAATAGGATTTTTGACTCTTAAAATTTTCTATCAGTTTGGCTGAGTGAATGACTAACTTGGTAGTAAACTGTGATCTTGTTTTATAAAAAGTGTTCTTAGTAAGAAAGGTTTAACAGAGTAAAAAAAAGTATTGTATAAAGAAGGATCGTGTGTAGTAAACTTTTGTCCTGAATAGAACAACTGGTTAAGAAAATGGAGAATGTGGACAAAACAAAAATTTTTTAGCAGGTTTATAGATTCTGTACACGTGGGATAGAACTCCTAAGATGGAATTTGCATCTGATCTACTTGGCTACAATTTATGAAGTTTGGTTAAAACAAAAAGTTTCCTGAAATATTAATTTACTCTCGGTGAAATTGCTTGAGCTGATTTTTATTTTTTTACCTTTTTGGTAACTGGAAAACTAAACCATAAAAGTTAAGCCACCCACGTAACTTCCGGTATTGCTTTCATAATCTTTTGACTTGTGATTCTGTTTGAGCACATGTTTAAGCCTTTGGTATTTGACAAACTTTCTAAAATTAAAATTTTAAATTTGGTCTTTTTGACTTCAAGTTAGCTATTTAAATTTAGGACCACTGAAAGTTTAAGAGAGACACTTTAGGCTTATTTTTTGTTTTAAAACTGTATAGGAGGCAGAGCCCATTGCTCAGTGGGCAGGGTGTCGGCTGCATACACCCAAGCTGGTGGGTTCAAACCCAGCCCAGGCCAGCTAAACAGCAATGACAACTGCAACAACAATAAATAAATAAATAAATAATAAATAAATATAGCCGGGCATTGTGGCAGGCACCTGTAGTCCTAGCTACTTGGGAGGCTGAGGCAAGAGAATCACTTAAGCCCAAGAGTTTGAGGTTGATGCCACAGCACTCTACCAAGGGTGATATAGTGAGACTACATCTCAAAAACAAAACAAAACAAAACAAAACTGTATAGGATACAGGGCACAGATAGCTCATGCCTTAGTTCATGTCTGTTACCCTAGCATTCTGGGAGTCTGTCCATCTGTCACTTAAGATAATCAATGAAGAATCAGATGAGAGATTAACAGTTTCATTTTTATTTACAGTTATGTCAGTGATTCTGGAGAACAGCAAGGGTATCTTTTCAAAGAACTGTTCTGCCCTCTCTTTACTTTTTATAGTCAAAGTAAACATTAGTAATGTTATTACTTATTATATGTTAAACAGATTTTTTGTAGGTTACAAAGTTATACTTTTTTATTTTGAAGTGGTTTTACTTTTAAATTCTTTTTATTTTAGATTAAATTTATAGTTAGTTAACATTTTAGTGGGTACACAGAGGGCTCTGGGTCTTTGGCAGGTGCCATGGAGTTCAGTTTCTCAACTTAACCTGTGGCAGTAGGCCTTGGGAGTGAATAAACAGTTTCCAGATGTCAGCGCACAGGCTTATCTGGCCTCGTTAGGGCTTGACCTGCTAGCAGGTCTTGTATGAAATGGTTACTCAGGTTAACAGTGGCTGGTAACACTTTCTCTTTTTTACTAAAAAAGACCCTTGTTTTGTTTTAGTATAGAAATAATAGTTCTGATTTAAGACATTAACTTTGAGGTCATAGGCACTTTAGTTGAAAACTTACACAGTGACCGAGACATGAAAGCAGACATGCTTTGTACAGAGCAACATGTACAGTATCTCACTAGGAGTTCTAACAGAGGCCCCCCAGACACAGCTGTTGTGCATGGCCAGCCAATGTCAGGTAACCAGGACCCTATATAGTGTTTGTACTTCAGTGTAAAAGAATCCTTCTCTCTGAGTTGTGTCATGGATTGTATTAACAGTTTGTATTTTCTTTTTAATTAAATATTATCTGACAAATTTAAAATAATACATACTTCTGAAATCTTGGCACTTATGGTTATGTTTCAGTAATAAGTAGTTTACTGTAGCCTGATTTTTAATACTTTTTGAAATAAGTTTTAGTTTAATAGTGTTTGTAGTTTGAGAAGTAGCATTTAAGGCTTTTGCTTAGCTTTTAAGGCTTTTACCCTAGCATAGTCCAGGCAGCCAATTTGAATATTAAGGCTGATAGTCATAGTAGGCACCATAAAAATAGAGAAGGAGTTATACTTGGTGGGACAGAATAGGTGCACATCACTACAGCAGCTGCTGGGGAGATGTAGTTCCCAAGTATGCCTACTGGGTGTTTGGTGAGTGCTGCATGTCCTGTATATGGGGGAGAAGGGTGTAAGATGCCTAATAGTGTGGGGCCCACCAGTGCTATTAGCTGGGACATAACAGTGTGCCTGAGACTCATAAAGGAGAAAACACCCTTAGGCAGCTTTCAGTGTATGATAGCATAAGACAGGTTGGGTTTTTTTTATAGAGTTTTAGAAGAGTACTCACCCTATTCAATAAGATGTTCTACACAGGTTTCTTTTGCTAAACAAAGCTTTGATAGATAACGTTTATAGTGTGAATTAAATAAGTTCATATATGTTCATCCTGATGGAAAGGCAGAACATTTATATTTTGAAAAATTATTACAGTTTAAGTTAAACTGCAATGGGGGATGAATCACTTTAACCAGAGCTTGGTGTTCGTTCTTTCTGTTATGACCGACAAGTTCTGGTCAGGTGTTGTGGGGTAGTTTATTTAGGGACATTGTTACTTTAGCTGTGTGTGTGTTCTAAAGACTTTCTATTGTAGCCTAAATATCTGGTCAGTTTTGGGGACTCCTTTTTTGTCATGGTTTTGTTCTTCTTTGGGAGCCTCCTTCCTAGGGTTTTAATTAGGCTGTTCCCAAAATAATCTAAGTTAGTATGACATCTGATCATATCTGTCTGTTCATGTCAGAAAGTCCCTGGGACATTGATTAATTTCTATCTAAAGGGAATTCATTTGTAAGGTCTTGATGATCAGTCCTATTTTCATGTTAACTTAGCATGACAACTTAGGCCCTTCTTTTTTTTTTGGCCAGGGCTGGGTTTGAACCCACCACCTCCGGCATATGGGGTCAGCACCCTACTCCTTTGAGCCACAGATGCTGCCATTTTTTTTTTTTTTTTTTTTTGAGACAGAGCCTTAATATGTCACCCTTAATAGAGTTCTGTGGCGTCACAGCTCACAGCAACCTCAAACTCTTGGGCTTAAGCAATTCCCTTGCCTCAGCCTCCCAAGTAGCTAGGACTATAGGTGCCCACCACAATGCCCAGCTTTTTTTAGAGATGGGGGTCTCGCTCTTTCTCAGGCTGGTCTTGAACTCTTGAGCTCAATCAATCCACCCACCTCGGCCTCCCAAGTGCTGGGATTATAGGTGTGAACTACTGTACCAGGCCACCTTAGACCCTTCTGACTTAGGCTAGTTTAAAATTGCCAAAATAGGGGCAGCGTCTGTGGCTCAGCAGGTAGGGTGCTGGCCCCTATACCAAGGGTGGTGAGGTTCAAACCCAGCCCCGGGCAGCTAAAATAGCAGTGACAACTGCAACCAAAAAAAAAAAAAAAAAAAAAATTAACCAGGCGTTGTGGCAGGTGCCTGTAGTCCCAGCTACTTGGGAGGCTGAGGCAAGAGAATCACTTAAGCCCAAGAGTTGGAGGTTGCTGTGAGCTGTGATACCATAGCACTCTACCGAGGGTGACAAAGTGAGACTCTGTCCCTAAAAAAAAAAAAAAATTGCCAAAATAATTTAGGTTTATTCATCATCTGTCTTGCTCATGTCCAACTAACTGTCTAATTTAACATTTCCCTTTTAATTTGTAGAGCTCAATTCTTTGGGTAAAAGGCCATTACCTGCTCTGACTGCTTCTTCACGGAGAAGGGTTATGTGAGTAGTGAGCTCTGCAATCAGATTTCCATCAAGGTGAGAGTGGGTGTCTATCAAGAAGACCTCAGTAAATGGGGTGCATTTGTTGGTCAGTGATCTGGTTGGTCAGTGCATATGCCTGGTTGTAATAAATGTTGATACCTGGTAGTAACCAGCATCTGTAAGCAGATAGTTTCTGAGAAGAAATAAATCTTGTTATGTAGTTAAAAATACAGGTTCTAAAAATTAGAACTGGTCAATGTCTGACACTCTTTCCTTGACCACTTTTCTAGTACAAATGGGAGGGAAAAAATTAAGTTCTGGAATACAATATAAATTGAAAGAAGCCATTGGGTAAGAATATGCCCAGTTATTGTTAAGAATCACACACCAGTGTCAATTTAAGAAAGAAAATCAGCTGCTGTTTCAAAAAGTAAAGAGAACTTTTTTGTTTATAGTTTCAAATGAATAACCAAACTTGGGTTTTCTACTGAGTATTCGTGCCTTATCTCGAGGACATCTGTGACACAGCAACTACAGTTTTTAGCAGCCAAAATATAGAAAAACCGTTTAATAAACTTTGCATTTTATTTTTATAGTAATAGATTGACCTTTTGAGTTCTGAACTTTTGAAACATTTACTTGTTAGTTTAAACATGTACAAGAAAAGCAATCGAAGAGGCTTCAAACATAAGTTTTACAAACTGGGAAGAGAAAACTTTGTTGTTTAACTAGAGATTTTCTTTTCATTATAACTAAATCATATACAATTGTTTTTTAGTTCTTTTTGTTTGTTTGTTTGTTTTTTTCTCTCTTTTTTTTTTTGTTGGGGATTCATTGAGGGTACAATAAGCCAGGTTACATTGATTGCAATTGTTAGGCAAAGTTCCTCTTGCAATCATGTCTTGCCCCCATAAAGTGTGACACACACCAAGGCCCCACCCCCCTCCCTCCATCCCTCTTTCTGCTTTTCCTCCCCCCCATAACCTTAATTGTCATTAATTGTCCTCATATCAAAATTGAGCACATAGGATTCATGCTTCTCCATTCTTGTGATGCTTTACTAAGAATAATGTCTTCCACTTCCATCCAGGTTAATACGAAGGATGTAAAGTCTCCATTTTTCTTAATAGCTGAGTAGTATTCCATGGCATACATATACCACAGTTTGTTAATCCATTCCTGGGTTGGTGGGCATTTAGGCTGTTTCTACATTTTGGCGATCGTAAATTGAGCTGCAATAAACAGTCTAGTACAAGTGTCCTTATGATAAAAGGATTTTTTTCCTTCTGGGGAGATGCCCAGTAATGGGATTGCAGGATCAAATAGGAGGTCTAGCTTGAGTGCTTTGAGGTTTCTCCAGACTTCCTTCCAGAAAGGTTGTACTAGTTTGGAGTCCCACCAGCAGTGTAAAAGTGTTCCCTTCTCTCCACATCCATGCCAGCATCTGCAGTTTTGAGATTTTGTGATGTGAGCCATTCTCACTGGGGTTAGATGATATCTCAGGGTTGTTTTGATTTGCATTTCTCTAATATATAGAGATGATGAACATTTGTTCATGTGTTTGTTAGCCGTTCGTCTGTCATCTTTAGAGAAGGTTCTATTCATGTCTCTTGCCCATTGATATATGGGATTGTTGGCTATTTTCATGTGGATTAATTTGAGTTCTCTATAGATCCTAGTTATCAAGCTTTTGTCTGATTGAAAATATGCAAATATCCTTTCCCATTGTGTAGGTTGTCTCTTTGCTTTGGTTATTGTCTCCTTAGCTGTACAGAAACTTTTCAGTTTAATGAAGTCCCATTTGTTTATTTTTGTTGTTTGTTGCAATTGCCATGGCAGTCTTCTTCATGAAGTCTTTCCCCAGGCCAATATCTTCCAGTGTTTTTCCTATGCTTTCTTTGAGGATTTTTGTTGTTACATGCCTTAAATTTAAGTCCTTTATCCATCTTGAATCAATTTTTGTGAGTGGGGAAAGGTGTGGGTCCAGTTTCAGTCTTTTACATGTAGACATCCAGTTCTCCCAACACCATTTATTGAATAGGGAGTCTTTCCCCCAAGGTATGTTCTTGTTTGCTTTATCGAAGATTAGGTGGTTGTAAGATGTTAGTTTCATTTCTTGGTTTTCAATTCTATTCCAAGTGTCTATGTCTCTGTTTTTATGCCAGTACCATGCTGTCTTGACCACTATGGCTTTGTAGTACAGACTAAACTCTGGTATGCTGATGCCCCCAGCTTTATTTTTATTACTAAGAACTGCCTTAGCTATACGGGGTTTTTTTGGGTTCCATACAAAACGCAGAATCATTTTCTCCAAATCTTGAAAGTACGAGGTTGGTATTTTGATAGGAATGGCATTGAATAGGTAGATTGCTTTGGGAAGTATAGACATTTTCACAATGTTG
Source organism: Nycticebus coucang (assembly GCF_027406575.1). Taxonomy (NCBI): domain Eukaryota; kingdom Metazoa; phylum Chordata; class Mammalia; order Primates; family Lorisidae; genus Nycticebus; species Nycticebus coucang. Next base: position 12,728,080 of record NC_069799.1, on the reverse strand, counting down.
ATTCTTCCCGTCCATGAGCATGGTATCTTCTTCCATTTGTTAATATCCTCTGCTATTTCCTTTCTGAGGATTTCATAGTTTTCTTTATAGAGGTCCTTCACCTCCTTCGTTAGGTATATTCCTAGGTATTTCATTTTCTTTGAGACTATGGTGAAGGGAGTTGTGTCCTTAATTAGCTTCTCATCTTGACTGTTATTGGTGTACACAAAGGCTACTGACTTGTGGACATTGATTTTATATCCTGGAACATTACTGTATTTTTTGATGACTTCTAGGAGTCTTGTGGTTGAGTCTTTGGGGTTCTCTAAGTATAAGATCATGTCATCAGCAAAGAGGGAGAGTTTGACCTCCTCTGCTCCCATTTGGATTCCCTTTATTTCCTTGTCTTGCCTAATTGTATTGGCTAGAACTTCCAGCACCATGTTGAATAGTAAAGGTGACAGAGGACAACCTTGTCTGGTTCTAGTTCTAAGAGGAAAAGCTTTGAGTTTTACTCCATTCAGTAAAATACTAGCTGTGGGTTTGTCATAGATAGCTTCAATCAGTTTTAGAAATGTGCCACCTATGCCTATACTCTTCAGTGTTGTAATTAGGAAAGGATGCTGGATTTTATCAAATGCTTTTTCTGCATCTATTGAGAGGATCATGTGATCTTTATTTTTGCCTCTGTTAATATGGTGGATAACATTTATGGACTTGCGTATGTTAAACCAGCCTTGCATCCCTGGGATGAAGCCTACTTGATCATGATGAATGACTTTTTTGATGATAAGCTGTAATCTATTGGCTAGGATTTTGTTGAGAATTTTTGCATCTATATTCATGAGTGAGATTGGTCTGAAATTCTCCTTTTTGTTTGGGTCTTTTCCTGGTTTTGGTATCGGGGTGATGTTTGCTTCATAGAATGTGTTGGGGAAGATTCCTTCTTCCTCAATTTTTTGGAATAATTTCTGCAGTACAGGAATAAGCTCTTCCTTGAAGGTTTGATAGAATTCTGGTGTGAAGCCATCTGGACCAGGGCATTTTTTGGTTGGAAGATTTTTTTATTGTTTCTTTGATCTCAGTGCTTGAAATTGGTCTGTTCCGGAGCTCTATTTCTTCCTGGCTAAGTCTAGGGAGAGGGTGTGATTCCAAATATTGATCCATTTCCTTCACATTGTCAAATTTCTGGCCATAGAGTTTCTGGTAGTATTCAGAGATGATCTCTTATATCTCTGTGGGATCAGTTGTTATTTCCCCTTTATCATTTTTGATTGAGGTTACTAGAGATTTTACTTTTCTATTTCTCAGTAGTCTGGCCAATAGTTTATCTATTTTATTTATTTTTTCAAAAAACCAACTCCTTGTTTCATCAATTTTCTGAATGGTTCTTTTGTTTTCAATTTCGTTGATCTCTGATTTGATTTTGGATATTTCTTTTCTTCTACTGAGTTTAGGCTTAGATTGTTCTTCTTTTTCCAATTCCATAAGATGGCTTGTGAGAATGTTGATACGTTCTCTTTCTGTTTTTCGAATGTAGGCCTCTAAAGCAATGAATTTTCCTCTCAAAACTGCTTTTGCAGTATCCCACAGGTTTTGGTAGCTTGTGTCTTCATTGTTGTTATGCTCAAGGAAGTTAATGATTTCCTGTTTTATTTCTTCGAGCAGCCATCTGTTATTCAACAGAAGATTGTTTAATTTCCATGCCTTTGTGTGGGGTCGAGCGTTTTTGTTAGAGTTGAGTTCCACCTTTAGTGCCTTATGGTCTGAGAAGATACAAGGTAAAATTTCAATTCTTTTGATTCTGTTGATATTTGTTTTGTGTCCCAGGATATGATCAATTTTGGAGAATGTTCCATGGGATGATGAGAAGAATGTATATTCTTTATCTTTGAGATGGAGTGTTCTATATGCGTCTATCAAGCATAGTTGTTGTAGGGTCTCATTTAAATCTCTTATATCTTTGTTTAATTTCTGTTTAGAGGATCTGTCCAGCTCTGTAAGAGGAGTGTTAAAGTCTCCTGTTATTATGGTATTATCGGATATCATATTGCTCAGACTGAGTAAGGTCTGTTTCAAGAATCTGGGAGCATTTAAACTGGGTGCATAAATATTTAGAATTGAAACATCATCTTGTTGTATTTTTCCCTTGACCAATATAAAGTGACCATCTTTGTCTTTTTTGACTTTAGTTGCTTTAAATCCACATGAATCTGAAAATAAGATTGCAACTTCTCTTTTCTTCTGAATGCCATTTGCCTGAAAAATTGTCTTCCAACCCTTGACTCAGAGCTTTAATTTGTCTTTTGAAGGCAGGTGTGTTTCTTGCAGACAGCAAATGGATGGCTAGTGTTTTTTAATCCAGTCAGCCAATCTATGTCTCTTCAGTGGGGAATTCAAGCCATTAACATTTATTGAGATAATTGATAAGCGTGGTAGTATTCTGTTCATCTTATTTGGTGAGAGTCCATTGCTTAGTTTTATCTTTTGCATCAGTGTGGAGGTTAGGTTCTGTCCTTTAATTTCTGAGTTCTTACTTTGCTGCTGATCCATTATGGTGGTCAGTGTGCAGAACAGGTTGAAGTATTTCCCGTAGAGCTGGTCTTGTTGTGGCGAATTTCCTCAATGTTTGTATGCGTAAATGATTTGATTTCTCCGTCAATTTTTAAGCTCAGCTTAGCAGGGTACAGAATTCTGGGCTGGAGATTGTTCTGTTTACGTAGATTAAAGGTAGATGACCTTTGTCTTCTTGCTTGGAAAGTTTCATTAGAGAAGTCTGCGGTCACTCTGATGGATTTGCCCCTGTAGTTCAACTGGCGCTTACTCCTGGCAGCTTGCAGAATCTTTTCTTTTGTCTTGACTTTGGACAGGTTCGTCACAATGTGTCTTGGAGAAGCTCGGTTAGAGTTGAGGCAACCTGGGGTCCGATATCCCTCTGAAAGCAGTGTGTCAGAATCTTTGGTGATATTCGGGAAATTTTCTTTTATAATATTCTCTAGTATGGCTTCCATTCCTCTGGGGCATTCTTCTTCCCCTTCTGGGATTCCTATAACTCGTATGTTGGAACGCTTCATAAAGTCCCATAATTCTGACAGTGACCGTTCTGCTTTCTCTCTCTTCTTTTCTGCCTCTTTTACTATCTGAGTTATCTCAAGAACTTTGTCTTCTACCTCTGAAATTCTTTCTTCTGTCTAACCTGTTGCTGATACTTTCCATTGCATCTTTAAGTTCCCTGATTGACTTTTTCAGTTCCTTCAGCTGTACTATATCCTTTTTATATTCTTCACATCGTTCATCTCTTATTTGATTCTGTTTTTGGATTTCCTTTTGGTTATTTTCCACTTTATTAGCAGTTTCCTTCATTATTTCCATCATTTCTTTCATTGTTTTCATCATGTGCATTCTAAATTCCCTTTCTGTCGTTTCTAACATTTCTTTACAGGTGGAATCCTCTGCAGTAGCTACCTCATGGTACCTTTGCGGGGTTGTTCTGGACTGGTTCTTCATGTTGCCTGGAGTTTTCTGCTGATTCTTCCTCATGAGTGATTTCTTTTATCTGTTTCCTTGCCCTAATTTTCCTTTCACTTCCTCTTGCTCTTTAAGTTCTCATCCTTGTGGACTAAGGGTTGGATGAGTCCTTTTGGTATAGGACCAGAAGGGTGAGAAGGTTGAAGAGCAAGAAAGGTATGAAAGAAAGGAGGACCGAGTGAAAAGAAAAAAAAATAGAGAAAGTAGAGGGGATTTGTAAAAGGAATATTGACAAAAAGGAGAGAGGCACAGAAATAGGGAGACCGAGCAATATAGGTGTACAGTAGGGTACTTTGACACAACCGTAAAAAAAAAAAAAAACCACCTTCTGGGGGTGCCCAGTTGGGTGGTTCCCTTGAAGTCAGCAGCTTTTTGCTAACCTGATCAGACACAGTACCCCATCTCCACCAAGTAGAGAGGAAAGACAAAAATGCTATAAATCAAACCAAAACAAGCAAAATGAAAAGTTTACGGGATAACATTGGGTGAAAAACCAAACAATAGCGGTAGAAACAGTAGCAAAAATGAAGTTCTAGTTATTAAAAAAGGCAGCAATGGGAAATTATAATTAAACTAGAAAAATTGAGAAAGAAAAAAGATCTGTATGGAAAAGGTTGAAATTAAAAAACAAAACAACATCAACAACATCAAAATAATGAAAAAAACAACCAAACCAAAAAAAACAAAAAAAAACCAAAAACCAAAAAAAAAACAAAACACAACCAGAAACAAAGCAGTATGTATATGTTGTTGAATATTGTCTGGGCAACACTTTGTCTTCTGGGGTATGAAATGTTAATCAAGTTCTGATATGACTGGAGGCTGCTCATTTCTCAAACTCCAGCAGGTAGACACCCTAAATCTCTCTTTAGCCCACTTAAAAGGCACTTTGAACTTGTAAACTTGCTGAGCAGAAGCCTTCCCAGGAAAGTGCTTGTTGCTGGAATCACTGCTGAAGTGGCTATCCACTTACCCAGTGTGCCAAAACTGGTCTCACTCTGCCCCTGAGGGTTAGGGCTGCAAGGCGGCTCAGACCCCACCCTTAGGCTACTCGGTGCTGGGTTACCAGCTCCCACCCGATTCTACCTCTGCGACCCTGAGGGCGGAGCTTGCCGGGGCAGATGGCTCACAATGGCTCCCTGTGGCCCACAGCCAAACACTATTAGCTCCGTCTGGCTCAGCGGCTCAGACTGGGGCCTTAGACAATGGCGAAAGTTCTCCGCATTCCCGCTCAGGCTCTCCCCAAGGCAGCTCAACTGAGTGCCAAGTCCAAAGACACCAAAACAGTTCTCAGGTAAGGCCTTTCTGGTTTGCAGTCTCACTGCTACTGAACTTACAGTTGCGGGCAGGTTTAGACCGATTGAACACACCTGACCACTTGCCGGTTTTCCACTGTTATAGTCCTCTTGGGGTCCAGAAGTCTCTCGCTGACTCTCTGTATCGTCGCAGGGGTGATGATAGGCAGATCCCACCAGCCAGAGATGCCTGGAGTCCTGTCTCCCTGGACTCACAGTGCCCAGATGCAAGGAAGCTGTTATTCGGCCACCATCTTGCTCTCCTCCTGTTTTTTAGTTTTTTTAATCAACTTTTATGACTTGCATGAATAACTTTGACCTTTTAAAGTTCTTCATTTTTGTCTTAAATTTTTTCTTTCTCTTTCTTTCTTTTTTTGGAGACGGGGTTTCACTTTGTCACCCTCTAGGTCACAGCAACCTCAAACTCTTGGGCTTAAGTGATTCTCTTGCCTCAGCCTCCCAAGTAGCTGAGACTATAGGTGCCTGCTACAACACCTGGCTGTTTTTAGAGATGAGGTATCGATCTGGCTCAGGCTGGTATCAAATTCAGGCAATCCACCTGCTGTGGCCTCCCAGAGTGCTAGTATTACCAGCATTAGCCACCTTGCCTGGCCCTTAAATTTTCTTTCTTTTTTTTTTTTAGAGACAGCGTCTCACTTTGTCACCCTTGGTAGAGTGCCATGCGTCACAGCTCACAGCAACCTCCAGCTCTTGGGTTTAGGTGATTCTCTTGCCTCAGTGTCCTGAGTAGCTGGGACTACAGGTGCCCGCTTTCTGTTTTCGTTTTTTTTTTAGAGACAGAGTCTCACCTTCTCGCCTTTGGCAGAGTTCTGTGGTGTCACAGCTTACAGCAACCTCCAACTCCTGGACTTAAGCAATTCTCCTGCTTCAGCCTCCCAAGTAGGTGGGACCACAGGCATCCTCCAGAATGCCCGGCTGTTTTTTGTTGCAGTTCAGCCAAGGCCGGGTTTGAACCCGCTACCCTCAGTATGTGGGGCCGGTGCCCTACCCACTGAGCCATAGGTGCTGCCCTAAATTTTCTTTCTTAATGTACCAGTTACTTTAGGACAAAAAGTTTTTTTTGTTTTTGTTTTTTTGTAGAGACAGAGTCTCACCTTATCACCTTTGGAAGAGTTCTGTGGTGTCACAGCTTACAGCAACCTCCAACTCGTGGGCTTAAGCGATTCTCTTGCCTCAGCCTCCCAAGTAGCTAGGACTACAGGCGCCTACTACAATGCCCAGCTATCTTTTTGGTTGCAGTTCAGCCAAGGCCGGGTTTGAACCCGCCACCCTCGGTATATGGGGCTGGCGCCTTACCGACTGAGCCACAGGTGCCGCCCAGGACAAAAAGTTTTTATACAAAATTTCTTGTTAATAAAATTATTATTGTTATTATTTTGTACTCAAAATACATTTTCATATCTATGCCTTTTATACTTTTTTGTTTTATTTTCCTGGTTCTTTTTACTGTAACTTTAAACTTAGAAAATGTTAAAAGAAGGTTGTATACAAAGTCTCAGTTAAGCTTTAACCTTTGTGCGCACCTGGATAAAAGTGAAAAGGATCTTTATCAGTGTGAGGTGATGGTGAGGGAAGGAGAACACTACAGTAGCGCCTTGCATGAAATGGCTACTTAGGTTAACAGTGGCTAGTAGCAGATAGATGGGAAAAAGAAAAGAGAACAGGAAGTAAGAGAGGCGAAGATGAGTGAAGACAGAGAAAAAAGCAAGAGAAGGGCCTGGTATCCCAAAGAAGAAAAGGAAGATGCCTGTGCTGGGGCTAACTGAATTTAAGGGGGACAACGAGCAATTGTAGTCAAATTCACATGGTACTGTGAATATGAACGCTGTGCCCTTTTTTCCTCCCGCAAAGTACAGACATTTTCCCCAGTTTTCCTAATCTTAAGGCCTGATATTCATATTTCATTGTTCCTTGGGACACTCAGGAATCACTTGAGGCCATGGGAACAAATTCTAAAAGGCAAAGGAGGGAGCCTGTCATGGTGGCTCACTCCTATAATTAATCACCTGTAATCCTACCACTGTGGGAGGCTGAGATGGGTGAATTGCCTGAGCTCAGGAGACGAGCCTGAGCAAGAATGAGACCCCATGTGTACTAAAAACTAAAAGTAAAAAGAACTAGGCGAGTGTTCTGGTGGGCTCCTGTGGTCCCAGCTCCTGGGGAGGCTGAGCCATTCTCTTGCCTCAGCCTCCCAAATAGCTGGGACTACAGGTGGCCGCCATAATGCCTGGCCTTTTTTTTTTTTTTTTTTTTTTTTTTTGTAGAGACAGAGTCTCACTTTATGGCCCTCCATAGAGTGCCGTGGCCTCACACAGCTCACAGCAACCTCCAACTCCTGGGCTTAAGCGATTCTCTTGGCTCAGCCTCCCAAGTAGCTGGGACTACAGGTGCCCGCCACAACGCCTGGCTATTTTTTGGTTGCAGTTTGGCTGGGGCTGGGTTTGAACCCGTCACCCTCGGTATATGGGGCCAGCGCCCTACCGACTGAGCCACAGGCGCCGCCCCAAAGTTTGGCTTTTTTTTTTTTGTAGAGACAGAGTCTCACTGTACCACCCTCAGGTAGAGTGCCGTGGCGTCACACGGCTCACAGCAACCTCTAACTCTTGGGCTTACGCGATTCTCTTGCCTCAGCCTCCCGAGCAGCTGGGACTACAGGCGCCCACCACAACGCCCAGCTACTTTTTTGTTGCAGTTTGGCCGGGACTGGGTTTGAACCTGCCACCCTCGGCAAATGGGGCCAGCGCCCTACTCACTGAGCCACAGGCGCTGCCTGGCTGCTTCTTCTTCTTCTTCTTCTTTTTTTTTTTGTAGTTGTCGTTGTTTGGCAGGCCAGGTCCGGTTTGAACCTGCCAGCCCTGGTGTCTGTGGCTGGTGCCCTAGCTGCTGAGCTACAGGCGCTGAGCCATGGCATGATTTTCTTACACAAAATTGAGAATCACGTAGTGGGGTACCACAGTCCCAATTCCATGAAGATCAATAGTTATCATTTGACAAGCACTACTGTAACCTACACCATAAGTAAGAAAACATTTTAAATAATTTTTTTGTATTTCAAGTTCCTAGGCCAGTAGCATTTGCTAAGTAGAACTTTGTAACTTTCTGTTGCACTGATGCATTCCCTTTTGAGTCTCTTTCCTAGGAATGACAGCTCTGAGATAACTACAGAGATTTATACTACTTGTTTGTCCAGAAAAGACAAGCGATATGGCACCGCAGATTGTGCTCAAGGATACACTAAGCCTATGCACAGGCTAAAAGACTAACCAATATTAACCCCTAGTGTTAGACCTAGTAGGCCTAGGCTATAACGGAAAGATACCCGTTAACTCCTGGCAAATTTCCAGACTGCAAGCTTTCAAAAAAAGAAAGGAAATAAGTCTAGTTGACTCCCAAGATAATTGAGAAAGTACTTGAAATTGGTCTGTTCAGGAGGTCTATTTCTTCCTGGCTAAGTCTAGGGAGAGGGTGTGATTCCAAATATTGATCCATTTCCTTCACATTGTCAAATTTCTGGGCATAGAGTTTCTGGTAGTATTCAGAGATGATCTCTTGTATCTCTGTGGGATCAGTTGTTATTTCCCCTTTATCGTTTCTGATTGAGGTTATTAGAGATTTTACTTTTCTATTTCTAGTTAGTCTGGCCAATGGTTTATCTATTTTATTTATTTTTTCAAAAAACCAACTCCTTGTTTCATTAATTTTCTGAATGATTCTTTTGTTTTCAATTTCATTGATCTCTGATTTGATTTTGGATATTTCTTTTCTTCTACTGGGTTTAGGCTTAGATTGTTCTTCTTTTTCCAATTCCATAAGATCTCTTGTGAGATTGTTGATGTGCTCTCTTTCTGTTTTTCGAATGTAGGCATCTAAAGCGATGAATTTTCCTCTCAAAACTGCTTTTGCAGTATCCCACAGGTTTTGGTAGCTTGTGTCTTCATTGTTGTTATGCTCAAGGAAGTTAATGATTTCCTGTTTTATTTCTTCCTTCACCCATCTGTTATTCAACAGAAGATTGTTTAATTTCCATGCCTTTGGGTGGGGTTGAGCATTTTTGTTAGAGTTGAGTTCCATCTTTAGTGCCTTATGGTCTGAAAAGATACAAGGTAAAATTTCAATTCTTTTGATTCTGTTGATATTTGTTTTGTGTCCCAGGATATGATCAATTTTGGAGAATGTTCCATGGGGTGATGAGAAGAATGTATATTCTTTATCTTTGGGGTGGAGTGTTCTATATACGTCTATCAAGCATAGTTGGTCTAGGGTCTCATTTAAATCTCTTACATCTTTGTTTAATTTCTGTTTAGAGGATCTGTCCAGCTCTGTAAGAGGTGTGTTAAAGTCCCCTGTTATGATGGTATTATCAGATATCATATTGCTCAGACTGAGTAAGGTCTGCTTCAAGAATCTGGGAGCATTTAAATTGGGTGCATAAATATTTAGAATTGAAATGTCTTCTTGTTGTATTTTTCCCTTGACCAATATAAAGTGACCATCTTTGTCTTTTTTGACTTTAGTTGCTTTAAATCCACATGTATCTGAAAATAAGATTGCAACTCCTCTTTTCTTTTGAATTCCATTTGCCTGAAAAATTGTCTTCCAACCCTTGACTCGGAGCTTTAATTTGTCTTTTGAAGCCAGATGTGTTTCTTGCAGACAGCAAATGGATGGCTTGTGTTTTTTAATCCAGTCAACCAATCTATGTCTCTTCAGTGGGGAATTCAAGCCATTAACATTTATTGAGATAATGGATAAGTGTGGTAGTATTCTATTCGTCTTATTTGGTGAGAGTCCATTGCTTAGTTTTATCTTTTGCATCAGTGTGGAGGTTAGGTTCTGTCCTTTGATTTCTGAGTTCTTACTTTGCTGCTGATCCATTGTGGTGGTCAGTGTGCAGAACAGGTTGAAGTATTTCCTGTAGAGCTGGTCTTGTTGTGGCGAATTTCCTCAATGTTTGTATATCCGTAAATGATTTGATTTCTCCGTCAATTTTGAAGCTTAGCTTAGCAGGGTACAGAATTCTGGGCTGAAAATTGTTCTGTTTAAGTAGATTAAAGGTAGATGACCATTGTCTTCTTGCTTGGAAAGTTTCATTAGAGAAGTCTGTGGTAACTCTGATGGATTTGCCCCTGTAGGTCAACTGGCGCTTACTCCTGGCAGCTTGCAGAATCTTTTCTTTTGTCTTGACTTTGGACAGGTTCATCACAATGTGTCTTGGAGAAGCTCGGTTAGAGTTGAGGCGACCCGGGGTCCGATATCCCTCTGAAAGCAGTGTGTCAGAATCTTTGGTGATGTTTGGGAAATTTTCTTTTATAATATTCTCTAGTATGGCTTCCATTCCTCTGGGGCATTCTTCTTCCCCTTCTGGAATTCCTATAACTCGTATGTTGGAACGCTTCATAAAGTCCCATAATTCTGACAGTGAACGTTCTGCTTTCTCTCTCTTCTTTTCTGCCTCTTTTACTGTCTGAGTTATCTCAAGAACTTTGTCTTCTACCTCTGAAATTCTTTCTTCTGCATGGTCTAACCTGTTGCTGATACTTTCCATTGCATCTTTAAGTTCCCTAATTGACTGTTTCAGTTCCTTCAGGTCTGCTATATCCTTTTTATATTCTTCATATCGTTCATCTCTTATTTGATTCTGTTTTTGGATTTCCTTTTGGTTATTTTCCACTTTATTAGCAATTTCCTTCATTGTTTCCATCATTTCTTTCATTGTTTTCAACATGTGTATTCTAAATTCCCTTTCTGTCATTCCTAACATTTCTATACTGGTGGAATCATCTGCAGTAGCTACCTCATGGTCCCTTGGTGGGGTTGTTCTAGACTGGTTCTTCATGTTGCCTGGAGTTTTCTGCTGATTCTTCCTCATGAGTGATTTCTTTTATCTGTTTGCTTGCCCTAATTTTCCTTTCACTTCCTCTTGCTCTTTAAGTTCTTGTGCCTGTGGACTAAAGGTTACAGGACCAGAAGGGTGAGAAGGTTGAAGAGCAAAAAAAAAGGGGATGAAAGAAAGGAGGACCGAGTGATAAGAAAAAAAGAAAGATAGAGAAAGGAGAGGGGGTGGGTATAAGGAATATTGACAAAAAGAAGAGAGGCACAGAAAGAGGGAGACAGGGCAATATAGGTGTACAGTAGGGTACTTTGACACAACCTTAAAAAAGCCCACCTTCTGGGGGTGCCCAGTTGCGTAGTTCCCTTGAGGTCAGCAGCTCTTTGCTAACCTGATCAGACACAGTACCCCACCTCCACCAAGTAGAGAGGAAAGACAAAAATGCTATAAATCAAACCAAAAGAAGCAAACAGAAAACTTTACAGGGATAAAATTGGGTGAAAAACCAAATTATATCGGTAGAAACACTAGCAAAAATGAAGTTGAAGTTATTAAAAAAAGCAGCAATGGGAAATTATAATTAAACTAGGAAAATTGAGAAAGAAAAAGGGATCTGTGTGGAAAAGATTGAAATTAAAAAAACAAAAGAATTATCAGCAACGTCAAAATAAACAAACAAAAAAAAACAACCAAGCAAAAAAAGAAAGAAAAAATACACAACCAAAAACAAAGCAGTTTGTATATGTTATTGAATATTGTCTGGGCAACACGTGGTCTTCTGGGGTATGAGATGTTAGTCACAGTTCAGATACGACTGGAGGCTGCTGATTACTCAAACCCCAGCAGGTGGACACCCTGAATCTCTCTTCAGCCTACTTAAAAGGCACTTCGAACTTGTAAACTTGTTGAGCAGAAGCTTTCCCAGCTTTCTTGCTGGAATCGCTGCTGAAGTGGCTATCCACTTACTCAGTGTGCCAAAACCGGTCTCACTCTGCCCCTGAGGGTTAGGGCTGCAAGGCGGCTCAGACCCCACCCTTAGGCTACTTGGTTGCTGGGTTACCAGCTCCCACCCGTTTCTAGCTCTGCGACCCTGAGGGCGGAGCTTGCCGGGGCAGATCGCTGACAATGGATCCGTGTGACCCACCGCCAAACACTATTAGCTCCGTCTGGCTCAGCGGCTCAGACTGGGGCCCTAGACAACGGCCAAAGTTCTCGCACTCCCGCTCAGGCCTTCCCCAAGGCAGTTCAACTCAGTGCCAAGTCCAAGGACATCAAAACAGTTCACAGATAAGGCCTTTCTGGTTTGCAGTCTCGCTGCTACTGAACTTACAGTTGTGGGCGGGTTTAGACGGATTGAACACACGCGACCACTTGCCGGTTTTCCACGGATTTAGTCCTCCTCTTGGGGTCCAGAAGTCTCTCGCTGACTCCCTGTATCCTCATAGGAGTGATGATAGGCAGTTCCCACCAGCCAGAGACGCCTGGAGTCCTATCTCCCCAGACTCACGGTGCCCAGATGCAAGGAAGCTGTTACTCGGCTGCCATCTTGCTCCGCCTCTCCCCCAATTGAGAAAGTACTAATTGATTTCTTGCTTCTAGTTCACTCCTAGTTTCTTGCTTGGCTAACTTCCTGGGAAACAAACCAGGAGGCACCAACTGTCCCTGGACTGACCTTTAAACAATAACAGGTGGGGAAAGTCCTGAAGCTAAGACGTGTGGGGGAAAAGTACTGAAACTTAAATGTATAAGGGAGAAATATTAAAACAAAGATGTATAACATATGACTAGCTAACTGCAAAATTCTGCTTCTGTACAATGCTTGCATGCTACCCTACCTGGATTGGATGCACCTGAACAGCCTGTGTGCCAACCAGGATGCAGACCAGGCCTTAAAAACCTGAACCACTTAAGCACTTGGGGCTGCTCTCAGAAACCCCATGTTGGGACACTGAGGCAGTCGCCAACCCACTCTTCAATAAAAGGATTCCACTTGTTTGGCAGTATGGTCTTTGTGGAACTCCTGGGCACAATACTAGCTCATTATAGTACTAAAATCCCCACCCTGGAAGAGACTTAGCCCCATTTTTTTGTTCATGGGTTGTGCGTATTAGCATGATTTCTCACTGCACTTGTGTGCCCTGCACTCCACCCTAAACATGTAATCATGTTCACTCCCCTCATACATTATTCATTTTCACCTCCTAAAAAACTCCTGTTGATCAGGGAGGTGGATTTTAGGGAGTCCATGCCTCTCCCTCCAACAGATGCATCTCCTGCAGTAAGTCATTTCCTCCTTGATGATCCTCATTGTCTCAGTCTGTCGGAGCCGGCGACTCTGTGTCTCCGGCCCCAACCCAGGGCCTCATCTGAGCCAGTATGCTAGGACTCCGGCCCAGGCCCACGCAACTGTCTAGAGGTGGGCTGCTGCGCCAGGTTATTCCGGGTAGGTCTCATTTAGGTCGCAGGTGCCGAAGTCCCTTAGAAGTCATAGTCAATATTAGTAGGAGCGAGCATCTCAGCAGCAGTCTTAGTAGGGAAGCACCGATCAGGTGTTCTCCGAGCAAGAAGCGGACCCAAGGGACGAGCCCAGGCTAACTTCTCCCGAAGCTATTTATGGAAGTAATCCCGTGGCCACCTCTGCCACAGGTGTGGAGACTGCTAACCAATGATATACATACTTTCCTGCTCTCCTTCATCTCACTAACGAGAGCCAATGATGTTAAAGCCCTTCCCCAATCCCTTATTGCCAAAGTATTTCTCACAGGTGCCTCTTATACAGTCATTGGATTTCTGTGTGACAAGCAACATGAACATCTTTCGTGGGTTCATTGACACCATGAGCCTGATAACTGCCAACAGTGGCATACTCATTTCCCTATGAAACAATCCCATTTTATACTTTACAGATCTTACAGAAGTTTAGGCACAGAGGTTAGTACTTTCTCCAAGGTCACATGACTCTCAGGGTGAGACTATAATTTGATCCCAAGCAGCCTGGCTTCCCACAGTCCTTCTCATAAACTATCTGGAGCAATGTCACTGCTGACAGGATGCTGGGCCAAGAATACTACGCTATTATTGTTAGCAGTGTCTGCAAAGGGCAGATTAGGGGAACACAGAAAACAGGTCTGTCCCAAGTATGCTCATTGGGACCCAAAGCTTTGCAGCCCAGCTGCTCCCTGGCCTGTGGGACTTCTCTACCCTCCCCATCTCTGGTGCAGGCAGGGAGCCCCTCCCTGTGGAGGTGCAGTTCAGACAGGAGCTGGAGGGTTTCTGGCTTCCTGAGGAATGGCTGGGCTAATTTAGGGAAGGAAGGAAGCTCCACCTGCTACGTCCACCCAATGGCATGGAGTAACCTCCATCACCATGATGGACCAACATGGGAGCCAGAGCCCTGCTAATGCCACAGCTCACCCCCTGTTGAACAGCCCAACCACTATCACCAACACCCCATGACCAGGCCTGCTTCCACCTCCATCTGGCTACAGACCTGGACACATCTGTCTTCTGTTACTTCCAGACTAGACATGACTGGAATTTTCCCAGTAAACTTTCAGTGACAAAACACCTTAAATGGCACACCTTGTCCAGTACCTCTTCTAATCTCACTCCTTCTCTGCCCCCAACCCTTTCCTCCTACCTCCTGGCCTCCACTTAACTTTGATAAGCAGATCTTTGCCCAGTGTGTTGTCTTTTCTGAGATTTTTAATATTTTCTGGAGTTTTTTTTCAGAAAGTTGAAAAAGCTTTTTTTTGTAAACAAGTGAAAGGAAGAAGGATAAAATTGCCTAGGTTGGTGGGTGACTGTGGACTCTGAGCTAGGGTGTGCTATGCCCAGGTCTCCCCAAGCAGCTTGCTCATTAAGGTGATGCTCTATGAATGCCTGGGCTTCATATGGAGCCAGTGGGACAAGAATTACCAGGAGAACATGGCACCCTTCATCTTTCCTACCCTCACTGACTTCTACAGTGTGACCAACTGTGTCATTACTGTGGTAACCGACCTGGCAAGGACCCCTAAAGGCCCCCAACTGTCTCAGCCCTAGTCCCTGCACCTCTCAACCCCCTGACCCCCTTGGGTTAATTCCTCAAACAGGTTTCAGAATAGAACAAGGAAGTTCCCTGAGTTCCCAAGAACTCCTAGCAACAGGTAAAACAATGGGAAAGCTTACCCCCATAGAACAGGAAAGTTCTCCCAGTTACCCCAACTCCCTAGCCATAGGTAAAACAATGGTGAAAAGCTTATTCAAACTTAGTTTCCCAGGCCAAGTTTGTCCCCATGCCAGCTGAACCCCTGACTCACTGTAACCGGTGGCAAACCCCCTGACTCGCTGTAACCCCGCCCTCGTGCCGCTGTAACCGCCATGCTGTAGCCCCCCTCAGCCAACACTGTAACCCCGCCCCAGCTAACTGCCACATTTTTGCCTTTGTTTCTACTTGCTTGCATGGCAACAAAAAGGTATAAAAGGCAACCTACTTTTCTCTTCAGGGCCATTGGCCCTTTGGATGGCAGACCACCTGCACAGATGTAATAAATCACCGTGGTCCCCTGTGCAGGTGTAATAAATCACCATCTGATTTATACCTGAAGTGGGGGTTGAGTCTTTCTTACAGGTGACAAATAATTACAACATTACTACTTATCTCAGGGATCACAGGCCCAGGACAGGGCTAGGGTGAAGGAGCACTGGGTCTAGGTGACCTGTGTCATGTGAGGACTCAGGGATTTTCCCTCTTGGAGATGTGGTAACTGCCCCTTCTTTTTTATCAGCTTCAGGATTGGAGTCTGAGGCCCAGCACAGCCCCTCGGCCCTTCCTGTTAAGGGCACAGTGACCTTGATGCCCATGGTCCAGTGGTAGATATTTACTTCCTACCTGAACTCTTCCCTTGGGTGGAACTAAAACCCTCCTTCCTATGAGTGTTGCTCACTGGTCCAAGGTGTGCCCCTCTAGGCTCCTTGTACCTCTGTCTCACCCTGGAGGGGGGGTGTCAGCAAAGGGGCCTGAAGCTGAAGTAAGTGGGTCTCCAACTCCCCATCTCATGTCCATTCTCTTCCCTGCCCAGAAGTGCTTCTCCTCAGGAGCCTCTCCTTGGTCTATGCCATCCTCTCAGCTCTGGAGAGCATCCAATCCATTGCCACAAGGAGACATAGGAGATGTTTCCAGGCAGGTAGACCTCTCTTCAGAGGAGCCAGGGTGGATCAGGGGCCCTCTGCAGGTCTGTCCATGCCCCCTCAATGACACTGAGAGGATAGGGACACTATAAGCAGGGACGAGCTGGTGGGTGAGGTCTCTAAACTCCTTAGGACCTAAAGCCAGGATTTCCAACTCAGCACTAAGTTTTCTTAACCACCAGGCATGAGTTGTTGCCAACCGGAGACATTCAAGGATCTACTATACAGCAATGGAACTCTGCCCAGCTGACACCTGAGCTGTAAAAACAGAGGTGCTCAGCGAAAGTTGGGCTGGGTCCAGGTGACCAGCATGAGGCCAACCTTTCCAGTCCATCGAGCCCTTGGGATTCAGAAGAACCCAGGGGAAACTTTCACCCAGGCAATTTGGTATTTTGAGGGCTCTGAAATAAATTTGACCTTACATATCTCATGATTATTTCCAAAGGTATCCTTCCTTCTTTTTCTTTTACACAGAAAAAGCTCCAGAAAAAAATTTAAAACCTCTGAAAAATACTAAGCAGAAATCTGTTCATCAAAGTAAAGTGGAAGCTGGGAGATGGAGTCAAGTGTTTGAGGAGGAGAGAAAGGGATGAAGTTGGAAATGGTATTGGAGCATTATGTATTTGTTTTACTTTCTTGCCAAAAATTTACTTAAAACTCCCATGTAGGAGACACTGGAAAAGAAACACTTTGGTAATACGGGAATGAGAAAGGGATTTAACATCATTGGTCTCTGGTTAAAGAGCAGTGAACACCCACATTATTGCGTAGCAGTCTTCGCACCTGTGGTGTATTACTTCTTTTTTTCTTTTTTGTAGAGACAGAGTCTCACTTTATCACCCTCAGTAGAGTGCTGTGGTGTCACAGCTCACAGCAGCCTACAACTTCTTGGCGTAGGCGATTATCTTGCCTCAGCCTCCCAAGTAGCTGGGACTACAGGCGCCTGGCACAACGCCTGGCTATTTTTTTGTTGCAATTTGGCCTGGGCTGGGTTTGAACCTGCCACCCTCGGTATATAGGGCCGGCGCCCTACCTACGGAGTCACAGGCGCCGCCCTGTGGTGTATTACTTCTGTAAAAAGCTTCCGGAGAAGTTTGCTGGGGCTCGTCCTTTGACTCTGCTTTGTTGCTTGGAGGATGCCTGACCAGTGCTCCCCTAAGACTGCTGCTGAGACATTGCTGCTGAGATGCTTGCTCCTACAAATACTGACTGTGACTTCTAAGGTGCTTCAGCACCTCAGACCTGAACGAGACATACCCAGAGCGAAAATGTATAGCAGTCTGCAGTCTGCAGTCTGCGTCCTGGCAGTTTGATGGGTTGGGGCCTGCAGCCTGGGGTCCTGGCTCCAGCACTCCCAGTCACCAGTTG
Organism: Nycticebus coucang; assembly: GCF_027406575.1. Classification (NCBI taxonomy): domain Eukaryota; kingdom Metazoa; phylum Chordata; class Mammalia; order Primates; family Lorisidae; genus Nycticebus; species Nycticebus coucang. Next base: position 12,710,887 of record NC_069799.1, on the reverse strand, counting down.
TGTCTAGTTGGTACCAACAGGAAGAGAGATGTGTTTGTCCCAGGGCAGGTGGGGTGTGGGGGCAGGTGGCTCTGGAAATGGTGACTGCCAAATTTCTTCTAGATACCAAATTAGTGAGGTTTTCTTATAGTTTTTAAGATGGAACTCCTCTTAAAGTATCACAAAAATGGTAAAGTAGGCCAGGTGTGGTGGCTCAGGCCAGTAATCCTAGCACTCTGGGAAGCCGAGACGAGTGGAATGTTTGAGCTCAGGTGTTTGAGACCAGTCTGAACGAGAGTGAGACCCTGTCTCTAAAACTAGCCATTGTGGTGGGCATCTATAATCCCAGCTACTCAGGAGTCTGAGGCAGGAGGATGGCTTGAGCCCAAGAGTTGGAAGTTGCTGTCAGCTATGATGCAATGGCACTATAACCAGGGTGACAAAATCAGACTGTGGCTCAAAAAAAAAAAAATTAAATTAAAAATATATAAACAAAATACAATAAAAAGAGAGGAAAGGCAAATATCCAAAGTACACAATTCTAATATGAAGCCAGTAGACGAACTAATTAATATATGTCCACATAAGAGAAAAACTCAATTCAATTCAAGTTGAGGGGAGGGGGAAAAAGAGAGAGGAAAAGGAAGTAGAGAAGGGTTGTGTGGTCCCACTTAATGGACATGATGTAAGGGTATATGGCACACCTCTTGTGGATGGGACAAAAGTACAATATGGAGTCTTCTTGGCTGGGCGAGTGGCTCAAGCTTGTAATCCTAGCACTGGGGGAAGCTGAGGAGGGTGGATTGCCTGATCTCAGAGTTCGAGACCAGCCTGAGCGAGAGCAAGACTTCATCTCTAAAATAGCCCCGCCTAGTGGAGGGTGCCTGTATTCTCAGCTAACTCGGGATGCTGAGGCAAGAGAATTGCTGGTGCCCAAGAGTTTGAGTTTGCTGTGAGCTGACGCCAGGGCACTCAGCTGATGGCAACAAACTGAGACTCTGCCTCAAAAAAGAAAAACAAACAAACAAACAAAAAAAAATATATATATATAAAAAATGGATTCTTCCTAACAAATACAAACATTATAACCTAATTGTAGGTTAAATTTCAAATTAATTTGAAATTTAAAAAAGAAAAAAAAAAAAAAGAATGTCAAGAGGGACTAGCCAAAATCTCAAGTTGTCACTATAGGAGAGGTGCCAAAGAAAAGCTCTATGACTCTTCTGAGCCTGAAATAAGCAAGAAACAGCTTTGTTGTGTTAGGTCACTGATATTTGGGGGTCATTTGTTAGCCTGTCTTTTTTGTTTGTTTGTTTGTTTGTTTTTGAGACAGAGCCTCAAGCTGTCTCCCTGGGTAGAGTGCTGTGGCATCACAGCTCATAGCAACCTCCAACTCCTGGGATCAAGTGATTCTCCTGCCTCAGCCTCCCAAGTAGCTGGGACTACAGGCGCCTGCCACAACACCTGGCTATTTTTGGTTGCAGCCATCATTGTTGTTTGGTGGGTTCAAACCCACCAGCTCAGGTGTATGTGGCTGGCGCCTTAGCTGCTTGAGCCATAAAATTATATTCTTATATTCTTACTAAGGTGTTTAATCAGGAAAGATTAACTGGCTAGAAAATCATCTGGGCATTTTAAACATTACTAGCTCCTGCCCAATATCTCCTTCCAATCCAATACAACCTTCATTTTTTTCAAAGAAAAAACTTATTTTCACTTAAAATGCCACAGATACTTCTGACCTTTTTAAAAAATAAAATCACACAGTGTGTACTCTTGTGTCTGTCTTCATTTATTCAACAAAATGTATGCTATATTTATTCACGTTGTTGTACATAATCAAATTATTCATACATTTTTACTGTTGTGTAGTATTTCAGTGTATTGATATCCTGTCATTTATCAACAGCACTATTACTAGATACTTGGTCATTTTCAGTCTGTGTTTATTATAATAATGCTGTTATTGAACCTTTTCCATAAGATTTTTGTTATACACATGTAACATGTTAATATAGGTAGGTGTGAAATTAATTGCTAGATCATACATAATATGTGCATATTTAACTTTAGTAATATCCAAAATTTTCCACAGTAGTTTACCAGTTTACCTACCCAGCATCATGTACAAAAGTTCAAGTGTTGTAGAGCACTACAACATCTCCAGAATTTGGTATTTACAGTCTTTACTTTTTTTTTGAGACTGAATCTCAATTTATCACCTCAGTAGAGTGCTGTGGCATCATAGCTCACAGCAACCTCAAACACTTGGGCTCAAGCAAGTCTCTTGCCTCAGCCTCCCCAGTAGCTGGGACTACAGGTGCCCGCCACAACCCCTGGCTACTTTTTTAGAGATGAGGGTCTCACTTTTGCTCAGGCTAGTCTCAAACCTGTGAGCTCAGGTCAATCCACCTGCCTTGGCCTTGATGAAACATTTTCCCTTGTAGTTTTTAACTAGCTGGGCATTCTACAGCAAGACTGTTGATGTCATCTATGATGCCATGAGAGTGGCAGCCAGAGTGCTAGGATTACAGGCGTGAGCCCCCGCGCTTGCTCACTACAGTCTTTTTAATTGTAGCCATTCTGATGTATTTGTGGTGTGAAATCCTGTGGTTTGAATGTGTTTTCTTCTGAATATCAATGAAATTGAGCAACTTTTTGCATTTTTTTGCAATTTTGCTTTTCTCTTTTGTGAACTTGAACTAATGAGCAAGAAAATGGCAAACAATCTCATTTACTTTTTTTGAGACAGAGTCTTACTTGGTCACCCTCAATAGTGTGCTATGGTGCCTTAGCTCACAGGAACCTCAAACTCTTGGATTGAAGTGATCCTCTTGGCTCAGCCTCTCAAGTAACTGGAACTATAGGCACCCACCACAACGCCTGGCTATATTTTAGAGATGAGATCTCGCTCTTGCTCAGGCTGGTTTTGTACTTATGAGCTCAGGCAATCCACCCGCCTCGGCTTCCCAAGTGCTGGGATTACAGGTGTGAGCCACTGCACCTGGCCAAACCCATTTACTATTAGACAAGAGATATGAATAGAACCTTCTCCCAAGAAGACAGCTAACACATAAAAAAAATGCTCATTGTTCCTAATCATCAGGGAAATGCAAATAAAAACCACCTTGAGATATTTTCCAACCCCAGTGAGAATAGCCCACATCCTACTGTGGGTGTGGAGAGAAGAGATCACTTACACAGTGTTGGTGTGACTGCAAATTAGTATAGTGGTTTTTTTTGTTTGTTTGTTTTTTAGGGGGCATTTCAAAATGTTGTTGAAACATTTTCCCTTGTAGTTTTTAGCTAGCTGGGCATTCTACAACAAGACTGTTGATGTCATCTATGATGCCATGAAAGTGGCAGCCACCAATATTGCACTCCACTGACCTGGTCATCCCCAGGATCCCTTGAATGGTTCCTGGCTAATGATTGGTGCTGCATCTGTCTGACAATGTTGACAGGCTCATCAAAAGTGATATTTCTGTTGTGTTTAATGTTTTTCTGTTTCTTTCTTTCTCTTGGTGGTCCCTTGAGGGCTCTGATGATGAGGGCAGATTGAAGGTACCACTTCAATCTGGGCCTGTGTGTTCTGGATAATCAGTTTCGCTGTAATCCTCAGACCCTTTCCAGTAACCACTTGCCATGGCAGTGTCATCACCAATCTTTTTTAGAGACAAACCCAGAAGGCTGATCTTGGGGGCCAGAGCAGACGTGGCACCGACTTCATCACCAGTGCACCTCAGGTATATGAGTTTGATCTCATTGGAGTCAAACAGGTGGCTTGCTGGAGGTGCTGGTGTGGGAGGAACCCAGATTCGGGACAATCAAAGAAATTTGCACTTTGGCCTCCTCCAAGCTGAAAGCCAAAAAGC